>NC_090359.1:13703443-14952850 GCF_035084215.1 Heptranchias perlo | reverse complement strand
TGACTGTCAGGGTCCGTCGGACCGTGCCCCAGTGACTGTCAGGGTCCGTCGGGACCGTTCGCCCCCAGTGACTGTCAGGGTCCGTCGGACCGTGCCCCAGTGACTGTCAGGGTCCGTCGGACCGTGCCCCCAGTGACTGTCAGGGTCCGTCGGACCGTGCCCCAGTGACTGTCAGGGTCCGTCGGACCGTGCCCCAGTGACTGTCAGGGTCCGTCGGACCGTGCCCCAGTGACTGTCAGGGGTCCGTCGGACCGTGCCCAGTTGACTGTCAGGGTCCGTCGGACCGTGCCCCAGTGACTGTCAGGGTCCGTCGGACCGTGCCCCAGTGACTGTCAGGGTCCGTCGGACCGTGCCCCGACGTCAGGGTCCCGTCGGACCGTGCCCCAGTGACTGTCAGGGGTCCGTCGGACCGTGCCCAGTGACTGTCAGGGTCCGTCGGACCGTGCCCCAGTGACTGTCAGGGTCCGTCGGACCGTGCCCCCAGTGACTGTCAGGGTCCGTCGGACCGTGCCCCAGTGACTGTCAGGGTCCGTCGGACCGTGCCCCAGTGACTGTCAGGGTCCGTCGGACCGTGCCCCCAGTGACTGTCAGGGTCCGTCGGACCCGTGCCCCAGTGACTGTCAGGGTCCGTCGGACCGTGCCCCAGTGACTGTCAGGGTCCGTCGGACCGTGCCCCAGTGACTGTCAGGGGGTCCGTCGGACCGTGCCCCAGTGACTGTCAGGGTCCGTCGGACCGTGCCCCAGTGACTGTCAGGGTCCGTCGGACCGTGCCCCAGTGACTGTCAGGGTCCGTCGGACCGTGCCCCAGTGACTGTCAGGGTCCGTCGGACCGTGCCCCCAGTGACTGTCAGGGTCCGTCGGACCGTGCCCCCAGTGACTGTCAGGGTCCGTCGGACCGTGCCCCAGTGACTGTCAGGGTCCGTCGGACCGTGCCCCAGTGACTGTCAGGGTCCGTCGGGACCGTGCCCCAGTGACTGTCAGGGTCCGTCGGACCGTGCCCCAGTGACTGTCAGGGTCCGTCGGACCGTGCCCCAGTGACTGTCAGGGTCCGTCGGACCGTGCCCCAGTGACTGTCAGGGTCCGTCGGACCGTGCCCCAGTGACTGTCAGGGTCCGTCGGACCGTGCCCCAGTGACTGTCAGGGTCCGTCGGACCGTGCCCCAGTGACTGTCAGGGTCCGTCGGACCGTGCCCCAGTGACTGTCAGGGTCCGTCGGACCGTGCCCCAGTGACTGTCAGGGTCCGTCGGACCGTGCCCCAGTGACTGTCAGGGTCCGTCGGACCGTGCCCCAGTGACTGTCAGGGGTCCGTCGGACCGTGCCCCAGTGACTGTCAGGGTCCGTCGGACCGTGCCCCAGTGACTGTCAGGGTCCGTCGGACCGTGCCCCAGTGACTGTCAGGGTCCGTCGGACCGTGCCCCAGTGACTGTCAGGGTCCGTCGGACCGTGCCCCAGTGACTGTCAGGGGTCCGTCGGACCGTGCCCCAGTGACTGTCAGGGTCCGTCGGACCGTGCCCCAGTGACTGTCAGGGTCCGTCGGACCGTGCCCCAGTGACTGTCAGGGTCCGTCGGACCGTGCCCCAGTGACTGTCAGGGTCCGTCGGACCGTGCCCCAGTGACTGTCAGGGTCCGTCGGACCGTGCCCCAGTGACTGTCAGGGTCCGTCGGACCCGTGCCCCCAGTGACTGTCAGGGTCCGTCGGACCGTGCCCCAGTGACTGTCAGGGTCCGTCGGACCGTGCCCCAGTGACTGTCAGGGTCCGTCGGACCGTGCCCCAGTGACTGTCAGGGTCCGTCGGACCGTGCCCCAGTGACTGTCAGGGTCCGTCGGACCGTGCCCCAGTGACTGTCAGGGTCCGACGGACCGTGCCCCAGTGACTGTCAGGGTCCGTCGGACCGTGCCCCAGTGACTGTCAGGGTCCGTCGGACCGTGCCCCAGTGACTGTCAGGGTCCGTCGGACCGTGCCCCAGTGACTGTCAGGGTCCGTCGGACCGTGCCCCAGTGACTGTCAGGGTCCGTCGGACCGTGCCCCAGTGACTGTCAGGGTCCGTCGGACCGTGCCCCAGTGACTGTCAGGGTCCGTCGGACCGTGCCCCAGTGACTGTCAGGGTCCGTCGGACCGTGCCCCAGTGACTGTCAGGGTCCGTCGGACCGTGCCCCAGTGACTGTCAGGGTCCGTCGGGACCGTGCCCCAGTGACTGTCAGGGTCCGTCGGACCGTGCCCCAGTGACTGTCAGGGTCCGTCGGACCGTGCCCCAGTGACTGTCAGGGTCCGTCGGACCGTGCCCCAGTGACTGTCAGGGTCCGTCGGACCGTGCCCCAGTGACTGTCAAGGGTCCGTCGGACCGTGCCCCAGTGACTGTCAGGGTCCGTCGGACCGTGCCCCAGTGACTGTCAGGGTCCGTCGGACCGTGCCCCAGTGACTGTCAGGGTCCGTCGGACCGTGCCCCAGTGACTGTCAGGGTCCGTCGGACCGTGCCCCAGTGACTGTCAGGGTCCGTCGGACCGTGCCCCAGTGACTGTCAGGGTCCCGTCGGACCGTGCCCCAGTGACTGTCAGGGTCCGTCGGACCGTGCCCCAGTGACTGTCAGGGTCCGTCGGACCGTGCCCCAGTGACTGTCAGGGTCCGTCGGGACCGTGCCCCAGTGACTGTCAGGGTCCGTCGGACCGTGCCCCAGTGACTGTCAGGGTCCGTCGGACCGTGCCCCAGTGACTGTCAGGGTCCGTCGGACCGTGCCCCAGTGACTGTCAGGGTCCGTCGGACCGTGCCCCAGTGACTGTCAGGGTCCGTCGGACCGTGCCCCAGTGGACTGTCAGGGTCCGTCGGACCGTGCCCCAGTGACTGTCAGGGTCCGTCGGACCGTGCCCCAGTGACTGTCAGGGTCCGTCGGACCGTGCCCCCAGTGACTGTCAGGGTCCGTCGGACCGTGCCCCAGTGACTGTCAGGGTCCGTCGGACCGTGCCCCAGTGACTGTCAGGGTCCGTCGGACCGTGCCCCAGTGACTGTCAGGGTCCGTCGGACCGTGCCCCAGTGACTGTCAGGGTCCGTCGGACCGTGCCCCAGTGACTGTCAGGGTCCGTCGGACCCGTGCCCCAGTGACTGTCAGGGTCCGTCGGACCGTGCCCCCAGTGACTGTCAGGGTCCGTCGGACCGTGCCCCAGTGACTGTCAGGGTCCGTCGGACCGTGCCCCAGTGACTGTCAGGGTCCGTCGGACCGTGCCCCAGTGACTGTCAGGGTCCGTCGGACCGTGCCCCAGTGACTGTCAGGGTCCGTCGGACCGTGCCCCAGTGACTGTCAGGGTCCGTCGGACCGTGCCCCAGTGACTGTCAGGGTCCGTCGGACCGTGCCCCAGTGACTGTCAGGGTCCGTCGGACCGTGCCCCAGTGACTGTCAGGGTCCGTCGGACCGTGCCCCAGTGACTGTCAGGGTCCGTCGGACCGTGCCCCAGTGACTGTCAGGGTCCGTCGGACCGTGCCCCAGTGACTGTCAGGGTCCGTCGGACCGTGCCCCAGTGACTGTCAGGGTCCGTCGGACCGTGCCCCAGTGACTGTCAGGGTCCGTCGGGACCGTGCCCCAGTGACTGTCAGGGTCCGTCGGACCGTGCCCCAGTGACTGTCAGGGTCCGTCGGACCGTGCCCCAGTGACTGTCAGGGTCCGTCGGACCGTGCCCCAGTGACTGTCAGGGTCCGTCGGACCGTGCCCCAGTGACTGTCAGGGTCCGTCGGACCGTGCCCCAGTGACTGTCAGGGTCCGTCGGACCGTGCCCCAGTGACTGTCAGGGTCCGTCGGACCGTGCCCCAGTGACTGTCAGGGTCCGTCGGACCGTGCCCCAGTGACTGTCAGGGTCCGTCGGACCGTGCCCCAGTGACTGTCAGGGTCCGTCGGACCGTGCCCCAGTGACTGTCAGGGTCCGTCGGACCGTGCCCCAGTGACTGTCAGGGTCCGTCGGGACCGTGCCCCAGTGACTGTCAGGGTCCGTCGGACCGTGCCCCAGTGACTGTCAGGGTCCGTCGGACCGTGCCCCCAGTGACTGTCAGGGTCCGTCGGACCGTGCCCCAGTGACTGTCAGGGTCCCGTCGGACCGTGCCCCAGTGACTGTCAGGGTCCGTCGGACCGTGCCCCAGTGACTGTCAGGGTCCGTCGGACCGTGCCCCAGTGACTGTCAGGGTCCGTCGGACCGTGCCCCAGTGACTGTCAGGGTCCGTCGGACCGTGCCCCAGTGACTGTCAGGGTCCGTCGGACCGTGCCCCAGTGACTGTCAGGGTCCGTCGGACCGTGCCCAGTGACTGTCAGGGTCCGTCGGACCGTGCCCCAGTGACTGTCAGGGTCCGTCGGACCGTGCCCCAGTGACTGTCAGGGTCCGTCGGACCGTGCCCCAGTGACTGTCAGGGTCCGTCGGACCGTGCCCCAGTGACTGTCAGGGTCCGTCGGACCGTGCCCCAGTGACTGTCAGGGTCCGTCGGACCGTGCCCCAGTGACTGTCAGGGTCCGTCGGACCGTGCCCCAGTGACTGTCAGGGTCCGTCGGACCGTGCCCCAGTGACTGTCAGGGTCCGTCGGACCGTGCCCCAGTGACTGTCAGGGTCCGTCGGACCGTGCCCCAGTGACTGTCAGGGTCCGTCGGACCGTGCCCCAGTGACTGTCAGGGTCCGTCGGACCGTGCCCCAGTGACTGTCAGGGGTCCGTCGGACCGTGCCCCAGTGACTGTCAGGGTCCGTCGGACCGTGCCCCAGTGACTGTCAGGGTCCGTCGGACCGTGCCCCAGTGACTGTCAGGGTCCGTCGGACCGTGCCCCAGTGACTGTCAGGGTCCGTCGGACCGTGCCCCAGTGACTGTCAGGGTCCGTCGGACCGTGCCCCAGTGACTGTCAGGGTCCGTCGGACCGTGCCCCAGTGACTGTCAGGGTCCGTCGGACCGTGCCCCAGTGACTGTCAGGGTCCGTCGGACCGTGCCCCAGTGACTGTCAGGGTCCGTCGGACCGTGCCCCAGTGACTGTCAGGGTCCGTCGGACCGTGCCCCAGTGACTGTCAGGGTCCGTCGGACCGTGCCCCCAGTGACTGTCAGGGTCCGTCGGACCGTGCCCCAGTGACTGTCAGGGTCCGTCGGACCGTGCCCCAGTGACTGTCAGGGTCCGTCGGACCGTGCCCCAGTGACTGTCAGGGTCCGTCGGACCGTGCCCCAGTGACTGTCAGGGTCCGTCGGACCGTGCCCCAGTGACTGTCAGGGTCCGTCGGACCGTGCCCCAGTGACTGTCAGGGGTCCGTCGGACCGTGCCCCAGTGACTGTCAGGGTCCGTCGGACCGTGCCCCAGTGACTGTCAGGGTCCGTCGGACCGTGCCCCAGTGACTGTCAGGGTCCGTCGGACCGTGCCCCAGTGACTGTCAGGGTCCGTCGGACCGTGCCCCAGTGACTGTCAGGGTCCGTCGGACCGTGCCCCAGTGACTGTCAGGGTCCGTCGGACCGTGCCCCAGTGACTGTCAGGGTCCGTCGGACCGTGCCCCAGTGACTGTCAGGGTCCGTCGGACCGTGCCCCAGTGACTGTCAGGGTCCGTCGGACCGTGCCCCAGTGACTGTCAGGGTCCGTCGGACCGTGCCCCAGTGACTGTCAGGGTCCGTCGGACCGTGCCCCAGTGACTGTCAGGGTCCGTCGGACCGTGCCCCAGTGACTGTCAGGGTCCGTCGGACCGTGCCCCAGTGACTGTCAGGGTCCGTCGGACCGTGCCCCAGTGACTGTCAGGGTCCGTCGGACCGTGCCCCAGTGACTGTCAGGGTCCGTCGGACCGTGCCCCAGTGACTGTCAGGGTCCGTCGGACCGTGCCCCAGTGACTGTCAGGGTCCGTCGGACCGTGCCCCAGTGACTGTCAGGGTCCGTCGGACCGTGCCCCAGTGACTGTCAGGGTCCGTCGGACCGTGCCCCAGTGACTGTCAGGGTCCGTCGGACCGTGCCCCAGTGACTGTCAGGGTCCGTCGGACCGTGCCCCAGTGACTGTCAGGGTCCGTCGGACCGTGCCCCAGTGACTGTCAGGGTCCGTCGGACCGTGCCCCAGTGACTGTCAGGGTCCGTCGGACCGTGCCCCAGTGACTGTCAGGGTCCGTCGGACCGTGCCCCAGTGACTGTCAGGGTCCGTCGGACCGTGCCCCAGTGACTGTCAGGGTCCGTCGGACCGTACCCCAGTGACTGTCAGGGTCCATGGAACTGTATCAAGTGAGAGTAAGAGCCCATTGAACTGCACTCTCACCCTCATATCCCACTGCACTCTCACACCCTCAGGAATAGACCATTCCTGCCCTCGATTCTGTTCTGCCATTCATTTAGATCATGGCTGATCTTTATCTTAACTCTTTTTACACATCTTGGATGTAATTTATATGGATTAGATGTAATATATTTGGATTAAATGTAATATATTTGGATTAAATGTAATATATTTGGATTAAATGTAATATATTTGGATTTCCAAAAGGCCTTCGATGAGGTATCGCATTGTAGTCTCATGGCTAAGGTCAGAGCTTGTGGAGTTAGGGGACAGGTAGCAGAATGGATAGCAAGCTGACTACAAAACAGAAAACTGAGAGTAGGGGTTAAGGGTGGCTAGTCAGACTGGCAAAAGGTGGGAAGTGGTGTTCCACAGGGATCGGTGCTGGGATCATTGTTGTTCACAACTTGCACTCGGGAATCCGAAATAAAATTTCAAAATTTGCGGACGACACCAAATTGGGGGCAAAGGAAGAATGGGTCAAAGTGCAAGAGGACATTAATAAATGTGGAGAATGGGCGTGTAATTGGCAAATGAATTTCAAAATGAATAAGTGTGAGGTGATGCATTTTGGTAGGAAGAATAAGGAGGCCTCATACTGTTTGGATAATAAGAGTCTAAATGGGATAGAGGAGCAAAGGGATCACAGGGTACAGTTAAACAAATCACTAAAAGTAGGGATGCAGGTTAATAAGGCCATAAAAAAAGGCAAACCAAGCACTGGGATTCATTTCTAGAGAGGTAGAATTGAAAAGCAGAGAAGTTTTGTTAAACGTACGTAGAACCTTGGTTAGACCGCAGTTGGACTACATTGCACAGTTCTGGTCTCCATCTTATAAAAAGGATATGGAGGCATTGGTGAAGGTGCAAAAAAGATTCACAATGATGATACCAGAACAGAAAGGATGTACTTATGAGGGAAGGATGAACAGGCTGGAGCTCTTTTCTCTGAAAAAGAGAAGATTGAGGGGTGACCTGATCGAAGTCTTTAAGATAATAAAAGGGTTTGATAGGGTAGACGTGGAGAAAATGTTTCCACTTGTGGGGGAGTCCAAAACTAGAGGTCACAAATATAAGATCATCACTAATAAATCCAATAGGGAATTCAGGAGAAACTTCTTCACCCAAAGAGTGGTAAGAATGTGGAAATCACTACCACAAGAAGTAGAGTAAATAAGGAGAAACTGTTTCCACTGACAGGAGGGTCGGTAACCAGAAAAAAAACAGATTTAATATAATTGGCAAAAGAACCAGAGGGGAGATGAGGAGAATTTTTTTCACAGCGAGTGGTTATGATCTGGAATGCGTTGCCTGAAAGGGTGATGGAAGCAGATTCAATAGTAACTTTCAAAAGGGAAAAAGATATAAACTTGAAAGGGAAAAAATTGCAGGGCTATGGGGAAAGAGAAGGGGAGTGGGACGAAATGAATAGCTCTTTCAAAGAGCCGGCACAGGCCGATGGGCCGAATGGCCTCCTTCTGTGCTCAATCATTCCATAACACTATACAGCCATCAATATGAGAAAGTTACTAGAATCTGTCATTAGCGATAGAGTGAAGGAGCATTTGGACAAATATATAACTGATCGGAGAGAGCCAGCATGGATTTGTAACAGCGGTTGGAATTGGAGGCAACGTATTGACATGGGGAGGGAATTTGTTTGGAGGTGGGAGACAGAGACGAGGGATAATGGGTATATACTCCAATTGGCAGGATGTGACTAGTGGTGTCCCCCTGGGGCCTCAGCTTTTCACTATTTATAAATGACTTGGATGAAGGAATAGAGAGCCTTTGTTTCAAGTTTGCTGATGACACTAAGCTGGGTGGCACAGTAAGTAGTGCAGATGGGAGTAGAAAGTTGCAAAGGGAGATTATAGATTAAGTGAGTGGGTAAAACTGTGGCAAATGGAGTACAACGTGGGGAAGTGTAAGGTCATCCACTTTGAACCTAAAAGATAGATCAGAGTGTTTTCTAAATGGCAAGAAGCCAGGAACTGTGGAGGAGCAGAGAGATTTAGGGGTCCAAGTACAGAAATCACTAAAAACTAGAGGATAGGTACAAAAAATAATTCCAAATGCCAATGGAGTGTGAGCCTTCAGCTAGGATCTGGAATACAAAGGGGTGGAAGTTATGGTACAGTTATATAAAGCTTTGGTTAGACCCCATCTGGAGCACTGTGTTCAGTTCTGGGCACCGCACCTCTGGAAGGATATATTGGCCTTGGAGGGGGTGCAGCGCAGATTCACGAGAATGATACCGGGGCTAAAAGGGTTAAATTATGAGGACAGGTTGCATAGATTAGGCTTGTGTTCCCTCGGGTATAGGAGATTAAAGTGTGATATAATTGAGGTGTTTCAGATGATTGCAGGATTTGGTGGGGTAGACAAATAGAAACTATTTCTTCTGGTGGGGGAGTTCTGAACAAGGAGGCGTAACCTTAAAATTAGAGCTAGGCCATTCAGGGGCGATGTCAGGAAACATTTCTTCACATAAAGGGTAGTGGAAATCTGGAACTCTCCCCCGCTAAAAGCTGTTGAGGCTGGGGGTCAATTGAAAATTACAAAAAACTAAGATTGATAGTTTTTTTGTTAGGCAAGGGTAGTAAAGGATATGGAACCAAGAGTTACATCGAGTCTGCAACACAGAAACGAGTCATTCAGCGCAACTGGTCTATGCCGGCATTTATGATCCACACGATCCTCCTACTTCATCTAACCCTATCAGACAGACAGACACACACACCAAAATAATGCCACGGTATTTGCCAGCATTTCAGCTGGCAGAAAGGTACAGAGAGAAATATGTGTTGCTTAATCACCCCAACAATGTTTCAGTGAGTGATGGGGAGATGGGCTGAGATTTACAAATAGACTTGCAGTACATTCTCTCTCTCTCTGGTGTATAATAGAAATGAGTCACAGTGACAGGAGCAGAAAACTGCTTGGATAGAGGATCTGACACAGCACATTAAAGCTGGCGATGACTGGTGTGGAAGGATTGTAAATTTAAAGGGACATTACCATCTGGCTGGAGAGTTTTAAAGAGAAACTCGACTCCTCGAAGAGCCCACTTCTACCCGCATGATACGTTGGCTGCGGTGGACAATTTTCTCTGTGTGGACAATATATTTGCTGAATTGTAAACTATTCCACAGTGATTAACACTGAGCCTCGGTCATTTCTATATCTGAGGCCGTTTCTCCCCTTCTCTGGGTCTTAGACCTCCACCATTGCTGGTCTGAATCCAGCCACTAGAAGAGGGTGTAAGAGCAACCTGGGCAATTCTCCCTTGATCTCCCCCCACCACCTGTGGAGAGTCCCTGCCTCCCTGGCCCAGCCTTTGCTTGGTATCTTCCCCAGTGGTAAGGTCGGGTTTAGAAACATGGCAGGTGGGTGAAAACCCGTATCTTACTGCTGGACCGGTCTTTTAAATTCAATTATAATTTTTATCCCTCAACCAACATCACTAAAACAGATGATCTGGTCATTATCACATTGCTGTTTGTGGGACCTTGCTGTGTGCAATGTACTGCCATGTTTCCTACAGTAAAGCAGCAACTACACTTCAAAAGTACTTAATTGGTAGAGGAACCACCTAGGGAACAGGCTATTTTAGATCTCGTATTGTGTAATGAGACAGGGTTAATTAGTAAACTTATAGTAAAGGATCCTCTGGAGGAGAGTGAACATAATATGATAGAATTTCATATTCAGTTTGAGAGTGATGCGGTTAAGTCCGAAACTAGGGTCTTAAATATAAATAAAGCCAATTATGTAGGTTTGAGGGGCGAGTTGGCTGAGGTAGATTGGGAAATTAGATTAAAAGATATAACGGCAGACAAACAATGGCAAATATTTAAAGAAATAATTCATAATTCTCAACTAATACACATTCCCTTGAGGAATAAAACTCCACGGGAAAAGTGGTACAATTGTGGCTAATTAGAGAATTTAAGGATAACATTAGATTAAAAGAAGAGGCTTACAATGTAGTCAAAAAGTGTAGTTAGCCTGAGGATTGGGAGAGTTTTAGAAATCAGCAAAGGATGACCAAAAATTCATAAAGAGGGAGAAAATTGAATCTGACAGTAAACCAACAGGAAATATAAAAACAGATTGTAAGAGCTTCCACAAGTATGTGAAAAGGAAGAGATGAGTGAAAGTAATCATGGGTCCCTTAGAGGCAGAGACAGAAGAAATTATAATGGGGAGTAAGGAAATGGCAGAGATGTGAAACAAATATTTTGTATCTGTCTTCACAGCAGATGACACAAAAAAATACCGGAAACAGTGGGGAACCAAGGGCCTAATGAGAGTGAGGAACTTAAAGTAATTAATATTAGTAAAGAAAAAATACTGGAGAAATTAATGGGACTAAAAGCCGAGAAACCCCCTGGACCTGATGGCCGACATCCTCGGGTTTTAAAAGAGGTGACTGCAGAGATAGTGGATGCATTGGTTGTGATCTTACAGAATTCCCAAGATTCTAGAATGGTCCCTGCGGATTGCAAGGCAGCAAATGTAACCGCGCCATTTAAGAAAGGAGTGAGAGAGAAAAGAGGGAACTGTAGGCTAGTTAGCTTGACATCAATAGTAGGGAAAATGCTGGAATCTATTATTAAGGACGTAGTAACAGGGCACCTAGAAAATCATAATATGATTTGGCAGAGTCATACGGTTTACTCTTCGAGTCATAGAAAGATTACAGCATGGAAGGAGGCCATTCAGCCCATCTAGTCCATGCCGGCTCCGTGCAAGAGCAATCCAGCTCATCCCATTCCCCCGCCCTATCCCCGTAGCCCTGAAAATTTTTTACTTTCAAGTACTTATCCAGTTCCCTTTTAAAGGCCATGATTGAATCTGCCTCCACCACCCCCTCAGGCAGCGCATTCCAGATCATAACCACTCGCTGTGTAAAAAAGTTTTACATCATATCACCTTCGGTTCTTTTGCCAATCACCTTCAATCTATGCCCTCTGGTTCTTGACCCTTCAGCCAATGGGAACAGTTTCTTTCCAGACCCTTTATGATTTTGAATACCTCTATCAACTCTCCTCTCAACCTTCTCTGTTCCAAAGAGAACAACCCCAGCTTCTCCAGTCTGTCCACGTAATTAAAGTCTTTCATCCCTGGAATCATTCTAGTAAAGCTCTTCTGCACCCTCTCGAAGGCCTTCACATCTTTACTAAAGTGCAGTGCCCAGAACTGGACACAATACTCCAGTTGTGGTCGAACCAGTATTTTATCAAGGTTCATCATGACTTCCTTACTTTTGTACTCTATGCCTCTATTTATAAAGCCCAGGGCTCATCTGCTTTTTTAACCGCTTTCTCAACCTGCCCTGCCACCTTCAACGATTTGTGCACAAATACCCCAAGATCGCACTGTTCCTGTCCCCCTTTTAGAATTTTGCCCTCTAGTTTATATTGCCTCTCCTCGTTGCTACCGAAATGTATCACCTCACATTTATCTGGGTTAAATTTCATCTGCCACGTTTCCGCCCATGCCACCATCCTGTCTATATCCTCTTGAAGTCTATCACTATCCTCTGCACTGTACACTACCCTTTCAAGTCTCGTGTCATCTGCAAATTTGAAAATGTGCCCTGTACATCCAAGTCCAAGTCCTTAATATATATCAAGAAAAGCAGTAGTCCCAGAACCAACTCCTGGGGAACACCACTATGCACCTCCCTCCAGCCCGAAAAACAACCGGTCACCACTACTCTCTGTTTCCTGTCACTTAGCCAATTCTGTGTCCATGTTGTTATTGCCCCCTTTATTCCATGGGCCACAACCTCGATGACAAGCCTACCATGTGGCACTTTATCAAACGCCTTTTGAAAGTCCATATACACAAAATCAACCGCATTTCCCTCATCTACCCTCTCTGTTACATTATCAAAAAACTCCATTAGGTTAGTTAAACACGATTTGCCTTGAACAAATCCGTGTTGGCTTTCTCTGATCAATCCACACTCATTGAAGAAACTGTTAATTCTGTCCAGTATTATTGTTTCCAGAAGTTTCCCCACCACCGAGATTAAACTGACTGGCCTGTTATTGCTGGGGTTATCCTTACACCCTTTTTTGAACAAGGGAGTAACATTTGCAATTTTCCAATCCTCTGGCACCACTCCCGTATCCAAGGTTGTTTGGAAGATTATGGCCAGTACCTCTGCAATTTCCCCCCTTACTTCCCTCAGCATCCTCGGGTGCATCCCATCCAGACCAGGTGACTTATCTATTTTAAGTACAGCCAGCCTTTCTAGTACCTCTTCTTTATCAATTTGTAGCCCATCCAGTATTTTAACAATATCTTCCTTTACCGAGACTCTGGCAGCATCTTCTTCCTTGGTAAAGACAGATGCAAAGTATTCATTTAATACCTCAGCCATGCCCACTGCCTCCATGAGTAGATCTCCTTTATGGTCCATAATCAGCCCCACCCCTCCTCTTATTACCTGTTTACTGTTAACATATCTGTAGAAGACTTTTGGATTCCCTTTTATGTTGGTCGCTAGTCTATTCTCATACTCTCTCTTTGCTCCTCTTATTTCCTTTTCACTTCCCCTCTGAACTTTCTATATTCTGCCTGGTTCTCACTTGTTTTATCAACCTGATACCTGCCATACACCACTTTTTTCCGCTTCATCTTATTCTCTATCTCCTTTGTCATCCAGGGAGCTCTGGCTTTAGTTGCCCTACCTTTCTCCCTCGTTGGAATGTACTTTGTCTGTACCCGAATTATCTCCTCTTTAAAGGCCGCCCACTGTTCAATTACAGTTTTCCCTGCCAATCTATGATTCCAATTTACCCAGGCCAGATCTGTTCTCATCCCACTGAAATTGGCCCTCCTCCAGAAAGGGATGGACTGCAGACAGAGAGATCTAGGGACGGGGCAAAACATTGGGTAGAAAATGTGTCCGAGAAATTAAAAGGAGAGCAGGGTCAGGCACAGAGAGAAAGTGGATGGGGACGGAGCGGGAGGGAAGAGAGAGGGTAAAGAGCGATTGATGGGGATGACAGAGAGGGATGAGAAGGAATGGAGAGAGGGAGGCGTAAGGAAACAGAGTAAGGTGGACGCAGAGATGAGAACTCGGTTGGGAGAGAATAGGAGATGGGGAGCAAGGGAGAGGGATGTGGAGCAAGTGAAATGGGACAGGGAGGAAGTGAGAGAAACCAGCATGCAGAGACTGGGCGGTACAAAAGCAGGGGAAACAGGAATAGTGAGGGAGGTCAAGGGACGGACTGACCGTGAGTGAGCAAGTGAAGCAAACAGGCAGGTTGGAGACAGAAAGGGAGACAGACAGGTAGATAGACAGACAGGCCCACAGACAGCTGTGTTCATGCTGCAGGTCAGCCATTCTTTAAGATTATCTCAGCTATTTTGATTCACAGATTATTCATTTTATTGAGATTCAGGGCATTTATGATGTTGAATTGTAGGTGATCTCATTTGCTAAATCAGTTGATCCATTTTCTGTAGCAGATCACATGCAGCGTCCACAGTAACACTTGGCTCAATTGGTCCCCACCAAAAACACCGTTCCCTGGTCACCGACTCCATCCCTCTCCCCGGTCACTGTCTGAGGCTGAACCAGACCATTCATAACCTTGGTGTCCTATTTGACCCCGAGATGAGTTTCTGACCATATATCCGCTCCATCACGAAGTCCGCCCACTTCCTCCTCCATAACATCGCCCGTCTCCACACCTGCCTCAGCTCATCTGCTGATGAAACCCTTATCCATGCCTTTGTTATCTCTAGACTTGACTATTCCAATACTCTCCTGGCCGGCCTCCCATCTTCCATCCTCCATAAACTTCAGCTCGTCCAAAACTCCCGTATTTTATCTCGCACCAAGTCCCGTTCACCCCATCACCCCTGTGCTCGCTGACCGACATTAGTTCCCAGTCTGGCAACACCTTGATTTTAAAATTCTCATCCTTCTTTTCAAATCTCTCCATGGCCTCGCCCCTGCCTATCTCTGTGACCTCCTCCAGCCCTACAACCCTCCAAGATCTCCACGCTCCTCTAATTCTGGCCTCACGCGCATCGACGATTTTAATCGTTCCATCTTTGGCGGCCGTGTCTTCAGCTGCATTGATTCTAAGCTCTGGAATTCCTTCTCTATCTCTCCTCCTCGAAGACACAAGAACATAAGAAATAGGAGCAGGAGTAGGCCAATCAGCCCCTTGAGCCTGCTCCGCCATTCAATAAGATCATGGCTGATCTGATCCTAACCTCAAATCTAAATTCATGTCCAATTTCCTGCCCGCTCCCCGTAACCCCAAATTCCCTTTACTTCTTGGAAACTCTCTATTTCTGTTTTAAATGTATTTAATGATGTAGCTTCCTGGGGCAGCAAATTCCACAGACCTCCTACCCTCTGAGTGAAGAAGTTTCTCCTCATCTCAGTTTTGAAAGAGCAGCCCCTTATTCTAAGATTATGCCCCCTAGTTCTAGTTTCACCCATCCTTGGGAACATCCTTACCGCATCCACCCGATCAAGCCCCTTCACAATCTTATATGTTTCAATAAGATCGCCTCTCATTCTTCTGAACTCCAATGAGTAGAGTCCCAATCTACTCAACCTCTCCTCATATGTCCGCCCCCTCATCCCCGGGATTAACCGAGTGAACCTTCTTTGTACTGCCTCGAGAGCAAGTATGTCTTTTCTTAAGTATGGAGACCAAAACTGTATGCAGTATTCCAGGTGCGGTCTCACCAAGACGCCCCTTAAGCCTATCTCTTTGGTCAAGCTTTTGGTCACCCGTCCTAATATCTCTTTATGTGGCTCGGTGTTAAATTCTGTTTGATAATCACTCCTGTGAATCACCTTAGGATGTTTTACTACATTAAAGCCAATATTGGCCAAGGTGCTCACCCAGAGGAAGGGAGGAACCATCACAGGCCGAGTCTCACTGGGCAGCTGTCCGACATCTCCGAGCGGCTGATTAGATTCGAGAATCTGTCACTGGAACACAATAGGATTATTTTTGAGCAAACGGTTATATTTAATTTGAATATATTTGTCATTAATGGCATTTGATTGATTTACTTTAACATTAAATTGTTCTTTTCTTTCCGCTCTTTATATGGATTAAATTCACTCACAATATCAGCTGCCAACTCCAGTTTGTGAGGGATATCAAGGACAACACTAAAGGTTTTTACAAGTATATTCAGAGAAAGAAGGTGACTCAGAGCAATGTGGTCCCTTAAAGACAGACGCAGGGGATTATAGTAATTGAAAGGCAAGGAGGGTGAAGAATTCCAAAAATGTGTGCAGGAGAACTTTCTTAATTAGTATATTTCTAGCCCAGCAAGGGAGGAAGCAGTGCTGGATCTAGTTTTAGTGAATGATGCAAGGCAAGTGGAGTGTATTTCAGTGGGGGAACATCTGGGTAATAGTGATCATAATATAATTAGGTTTAAAGTAATTACAGAAAGGGACAAAGAAAAATCAAAGGTGAAAATATCCAACTGAAAGAGAGACAATTTCAGTGATTTGAGAAGGGATCGAGCACAGGTGGACTGGAAAGAAAGACTGGACAAAAAACAGTAAATGAGCAATGGCAGGTCTTCAAGGTGGAGGGAGTTCGGGTATAAACCAAGGATTTTCCCATAAGGAGGAAAGATGCGGCATCCAAAGCTCGAGCTCCCAGGATGACAAAGGAAATAGAGCTTAAAATAAAACAGAAAAAGGTTTATGACCACTGTCAGGTGTAGAATACAGCACAAAACCAGAAGAGTGTGCAGGGGGGAAATTGAAAAGGATATAAGAAGGGCAAAGAGAGAATATGAGAAAAGATTAGTGGGTAACATAAATGGGAACCCAAAAATCTTTTATAAAAATATAAAAAGTAAAAGGATAAAAAGGAATGGTGGGGCCGGTTAGGGACAAAATAGGAAATCTGCTTGTGGAGGCAGAGGGCATGACTGAGGTACTGAATGAGGACTTTGCATCTGTCTTCACAAAAGAAGAGGATGAAGTTAATGTCGCAGTAGAGGAGGAGGGAGTAGAGATATTGGATAGGATCAAAATAGATCGAAAGGAGGTGCTAAATAGGTTGGCATCACTCAAAGTGAACAAGTCCCCCGGTCCAGGTGGGATGCATCCCAGGTTGCTGAGGGAAGCAAGGGTGGAGATAGCAGAAGCTCTGACCACAATCTTTCAATCCTCCTTGGATATGGGAGTGGTGCCAGAGGACTGGAGGATTGCAAATGTTACTCCCCTGTTCAAAAAAGGAGAGAGGGATAAAACTGGTAACTACAGGCCAGTCAGTATAATATCAGTGGTGGGAAAACTACTGGAGACCATTGTCAAGGACAAAATTAATTCTCACTTGGAGAGGCATGGGTTAAGAAGGAACAGCCAGCACGGATTTCTTAAAGGCAAACCATGTCTGACGAACCTGATTGAATTCTTTGATGAAGTAACAGAGAGGGTTGATAAAGGTAGTGCAGTAGCTGTTGTATATATGGACTTTCAGAAGGCATTTGATAAAGTGCCACATAACAGAAGCCCATGGGATTAAAGGAAAAAATTGGTGGTAACTTGGGTACGTAATTGGCTAGGGGAAAGGAAGCAGAGAGCAGTGGTGAACAGATGCTTTTCTGACTGGACAGAAGTACGCAGTGGGGTCCCCCAGGGGTCAGTATTAGGACCATTACTTTTCTTGTTATATAAAAATGACCTGGATTTGGGTTTCGGGAGTACAATTTCAAAGTTTGCGACTGATACAGGACTTAGCAACGTAGTAAATAGTGAGGAGGATAGTAGCAGACTTCAGGAGGACATAGACAGACTGGTAAAATGGGCAGACACAGGGCAGATGCAATTTAAGACGGACAAGTGTGAAGTGATGCACTTTGGGAGGAACAAAACGGAGAGGCAGTATAATCTAAATGGGACTATTTTGAGGGGAGTGCAAGAGCAGAGGGACCTGGGGTACAGAGTCACAAATCTTTGAAGGTGGCAGGGCAAGTTGATAAGGTGGTTAAGAAAGGGTATGGGAAACTTGGCTTTGTAAATATTTGTCAATACAAAAACGAGGAAGTCATGCTGAACCTTTACAAATCACTGGTTAGGCCTCAGCTGCAGTATTGTGGACAATTCTGGGCACCTCACTTCAGGAAGGATGTCAAGGTCATGGAGAGGGTACAGAGGAGGTTTACCAGGATGGTACCAGGGATGAGGGACATCAGTTATGTTGAGAGGTTGGAGAAGCTGGGATTATTCTCCTTAGAGCCGGGGATAAGGGGAGATTTAATAGAGGTGTTCAAAATCAAGAGGGGTTTTGATAGTTTCTCCCTTCTTGCTCTGTTTCCTCTGGCAAGCGGGTCGGTAACCAGAGGTCATAGATTTAAAATAATTGGCAAAAGAACGAGAAAGGAAATGAGGAGAAGTTTTTCTTCATACAGAGAGTTGTTAAGATCTGAAACGCACTCCCTGAAAGGGAGAAATCAGATTCCATGGGAATTTTGGAAGGGCATTTAGACATATACTTGAAAAGGACTAATATGCAGGGTTATGGGGAAAAAGCTGGAGTGTGGGACTAAATTGGACAGCTCTTTCAAAGGCACGATGAATGGCCTCCTTCTGTTCTGTAAGTTTCTATGAAAAGTGGGTAAAATAGTGTGTGAGAGGGAGTGAGTCACAGATAGTCTGTGTGAGACAGGGAATGAGTCACAGACAGTCTGTGTGAGACAGGGAATGAGTCACAGACAGTCTGTGTGAGAGAGGGAATGAGTCTCGGAGAGTCTGTGTGAGAGAGGGAATGAGTCTCGGAGAGTCTGAGAGTGTGTCTCGGAGAGTCTGCATCTGGATGAAGGAGAGTCTGAGAGGTAGGGTGGGAGGGAGAGAGAGAGGGAGAGAGGGTTTGTGAGAACGGGCAAGAGAGAATATTGGAGACAGGAAAGAGAAACAGTCTGTGTGTAAGAGAGAGGAAAGGGGAAGAGATCCTGTTTGTGCATGAGAACTAAGGGATAGAAATGTGAGAAGTTGGAGAGAAATGAGAGATTGCCTGGATAAAAGGACAGAAAACTGAGAGTTGTGGTTAACAGATGTTTCTTGCACTGGAAGGATTTAAACAGTGGTGATCCCCGGGGTCAGTGTTGGCAGCATTGCTTTTCTCAATACTGTGGATAGAAATGATCTGGACCTGGGTGTAGGGGGCACAATATCAAAATTTGCAGCTGCCACAAAGATAAGGAGTGAGATTAACCATGAAGAGGATTATCGACAACTTCAGGAGGAGGCAGACAGGTGAGCAGATTGGGCAGGTAGATGTGAGATGGAATTTAATGGGGAGAGATGTGAGGTGAGAAGAATAAGGAGAGGAAATAGACACTATACTGTAAAACTGTAAAAGGAGTAGAGGAGCAGAGAGATTTCGGGATTCAGATACACAAATCTTTAAAAATGGGAGGACAAGTTGATAAAGCTGTTTTACAAAAACCCCCATGGGATCCTAGGATTTATAAATAGGGGCATGGAGTATAAAAGGAAAGAGTTAATGCTACACCTGGACAAATCATTGGTTAGGCCACAGTCAGAATATTGTGTCCAGTTTTTGGTGCATTACTTTAGTAAGAATGTCGCGGCCACGGAGAGGGGCAGAAGAGATTCACGAAGATGATCCCAAGGATGAGAGTCTTCACATAACTTTTCATGAGAGCAGAGAAGTTTAAATAAGATCAGAGAGAGGGGATCAAAATTATGAGGGGGATTTGATAAATTAAATGAGGGAAAACTATTTCCACTAGTACGGGTACGGGAGCACAGTGGTTATGTTACTGGACTAGTAATCCTAGAGGCTCGGACTAATATTCCGGAGTCATGAGATCAAATCCACGGCAGCTGGGAAATTTAAATTCAATTAATTAAATAAAATCTGGAATTTAAAAAAAAATAGTATCAGTAATGGTGGCCATGAAACTACCGGATTGTCGTAAAAACCCATCTGGTTCACTGATGCCCTTTAGGGAAGGAAACCTGCCGTCCTTACCCGGTCTGGCCTATATGTGACTCCAGACCCACAGCAATGTGGCTGATTCTTAATTGCCCTCTGAAATGGCCTAGCAAGCCACTCAATTGTTCAAGACAGGTGGCACACCACCACCTTCTCAAGGGCAACTGGGAAGGGTAATAGATGCTGGCCTTGCCAGCGACGCCCACATCCCAGTTCGTGAGTCGGTAACTGGAGGGCATCAAATTAAGAGAGGTTGGTTTTCTTTTTGATGCAGAGGGTTGTTAGGACAATGGAATGTCTGACCAGAAACAATGAGGGAAGCAGAATTTAAAAGGGAAGTGAATCAATATCTGAAGAAGAAAAGATGAAAGATCTTGAAAGGCCTTCGATGAGGTACCGCATAGTAGACTCATGACCAAGGTCAGAGCTTGTGGAGTCAGGGGACAGGTAGCAGAATGGATAGCAAGCTGGCTACAAAACAGAAAAGAGAGCAGGGGTTAATGAGAGTCACTCAGACTGACAAAAGGTGGGAGGTGGTGTTCCACAGGGATCGGTGCTGGGAACACTGTTGTTCACCATTTGCATCAACGGTTTGGACTTGGGAATCGGAAGAACAATTTCAAAATTTGCAAACACCAAATTGAGGGATATAGTTAATAGTGAAGAGGACTGAGATAAAATACAGGAAGACATTAATAAACTTGCAGAATGGGCATGTAATTGGCAAATGAATTTCAATATAGATAAGTGTGAGGTGGTACAAATTTAGTAGGAAGAATAAGGAGGCCACATACTTCCTGGATAATAAGAGTCTAAATGGGATAGAGGAGCAAAGTGGGGTCTCAGGGTACAGATACACAAATCATTAAATGTAGTGACTCAGGGTCATAAGGCCATAAAAAAGCAAACAAAGCACTGGGATTCATTTCCAGAGGAATAGAATTGAAAAGCAGGGAAGTTATGTTAAACTTGTCCAGCACCTTGGTTCGACCACACTGAGTACTGTGCACAGTTCTGGTCTCCATGTTACAAAAAGGATGGAGAGCCACTGGAGAAGGTGCAAAAAAAATTGACAAGGATGATACCAGAACTGAGAGGTTATAACTATCAGGATAGACTGAACAAGCTGGGGCCTTTTTCTCCAGAAAAGAGAAGGCTGAGGGGTGACCTAATAGAGATTTTCAAAATTATGAGGGAGTTTGATAGGGTCGACATGGAGATGTTTCCACTTGTTGGGGAGACCAGAACTATGGGCCATGAATGGAAGATAGTCACTAATAAATCCAGTAAGGAATTCAGGAGGAACTTATTTACCCAGAGAGTGGTTAGAATGTGGAACTTGCTAACACATGGAGTAATTGAGGCAAATAGCAGAGATGCTTTTAAGGGGAAGCTAGATAAGTACATGAGGGAGAAAGGAATAGAAGGATATACAGATAGGGACAGATGAAGAGAGGTGTGAGGAGGCTCGTGTGGAGCATAAACACCAGCACAGACCAGTTGAGCCGAATGGCCTGTTTCTGTGCTGTAAATTCTATGTAATTCTAAATGGTCCATAAATACGGAGAATAAAAGTGGGCCCAGCACTGACCCCTGGGGTAACCACTTCCAACCCTTCTCCAATCTCAGCAACTCCCATTAACCCGGACCCTCTGTTTCCGGTCCCCAGACAACTTTCTCCCCGCACTGTTCCATTTCCTTTCAAACGGCCCACCTGAACAGACTGGACATTGCCCCGGGGATCCCCCAGTTACCTTCACACCATTGCTCGCCATGTCCCTGATTTCACTTGACATCCTTCACAGTCTCATCGAATTTTCTTGGTGCCTCCCGGCCGTGTGAACATCCAAAGAGATTTCCAGTCAGCCTCAAGTATTTTCCAGCAGATTGTTTCAAATCCGGCGCGGTTTTCCTCAAAACTCCTGGAAGTTTATGCATGAATTCTCCTGTGGAAGAAAGTCACATCGTGTTAAGGGAAGGAAGAATCAACGACCCTTCTGAAGTACTCGGTGTCGGCCTTGGCTCATTTGTAGCACTCTCTCACCTCTAGAATCATAAAGATTGTGGATTAAAGCTCCCCTCCAGAGACCTGAGCACAAAATCTCGGCTCACACTCCAGTGCAGTACTGAGGGAGTGCTACACTGTCGGAGGGGCCGTCTGTTGCACGAGCCGTTAAACCAGTCCGGCCCCTCAGGTGGATGTAAAAGATCCCACGACACTATTCGAAGAAGAGCAGGGGAGTTCTCCCCGGTGTCTTGGCCAATATTTAATCCTCAACCAACACCTAGAAACAGATTATCTGGTCATTTATCACATTGCTGTTTGTGGGATCTTGCTGTGCACAAAATGGCTGCCCACATGACAACAGTGACCTCATTTCTAAAGCCCCCCATTGGCTGCGAGGCTTTGGGTCGTCCTGAGGATGTGACAGGCGCTGGAGAAATGCAAGTTCCCCCTCCCCGGGGCCGCCCTCCGCTCTAATCCCATTGCCCGTCTCTCGGTCCTGTCCCCGGGCTCGGGGACTCTCGGCCGGTCCAGGGCCCTTTAAGAGGGACGCGCCACACTGCGCATGTGCGCCGTTTATTTAAATCAAACCGCGCGATTCAAAGGAAAAGTGACGTCAGTTTCCGTCACAATAAAAACCGCTCGTTCTCAACCGAAAAAACGGAAAGTTTGTCTCGCGACACAACAGGAAGCGGCCGCTGATCCGGCGGGTGATGTGCGCATGTGCGAACATTCTCCCAGAGTGCAGCGCGGCCCGTCTCACAGATGGGGCCTTTTCTCTGCCGCTCTGCATTGTGGGAGATTCGGCCGCCATGACGGGCCCGGGTCACCGAGTTCATCCAATCACAGGTGAAGCTTCCCGGATTGGTGGAACCGACAGAGTGCAGGTGGTCTGTGGAGCGAGAGAATCTCTGAGAAGAGGGGCAGCCAATTGGGGAAATCACAGGAGGTGGTGACCGGTCATAAACCCAATCGGTGAATGACGGATTGAACCAAGGAAAGGAATGAAGAAACTCGACTGGGACCTGTGGGAACAGGCGGACTAATAAATTTAACCCGTGTCCAGTTCAGGTCACCACATTACAGGAAAGATGGGATTGGACCAGAGAGGGTCCAGAGGAGATTTACAAGGATGTTCTTCTAAACTCTACTGAATATAGACCTAGTCGACCCAATATCTCATACGTCAGTCCTGCCATCCCAGGAATCAGTCCGGTAAACCTTCATTGCACTCCTTCCATGGCAAGGACATCCTTCCTCAGATAAGGAGACCAAAACTGCACACAATACTCCAGATGTTGTCTCACCAAGACCCGTATAACTGCAGTAAGACATCCCTGTTCCTATACTCAAATCCTCTTGCAATGAAGGCCAACATACCATTCGCCTTCCTAACTGTTTGCTGCACCTGAATGCTCGCTTTCAGCGACTGGCGGACAAGGACACGCAGGTCTCGTTGCACCTCCCCTTTTCCAAATCTATCTCCATTCAGATAATAATCTGCCTTTCTGTTTTTACAACCAAAGTGGATAACCTCACATTTATCCACGTTATATTGCATCTGCCATGTTCTTGCCCACTCTCACCTTGTCTAAATCACATTGGAACCTCTTTCTATCCTCCTCACAGCTCACACTCCACCCCAGCTTTGTATCGTGTATAGGGACCTTGGAACAGAGGAACATTAAATTGGATGAGGAGCAAGAGGAAAGTCACCTGTTTCTGTACTATAAGATCCTAAGCTTCATTGAGAATGAATTCTTTAAGCATTTCTACATAGTATTTTTTTGCTACATTGTAAAAAAAAACCCCAAAGTAGTTGTCCTGGCCAGTAAATCTAGTTTGTGAAGTCTCCCTAAAATGTTTACATGTAAATCAGACAACAGTCAGAAGAGGGTAGGATGGACCTACACTACACTTTAATGTATTGTCATCTATTGGGTTTAAAGTTTCCGAACACTATCTATCAATAGTGTGAGGAAGCTCAGAGTGAAAGTGAGGAGGGGCCGTCTGACTGCAGCTTCCACTGGGAAAAAAAATCACCTTCAGTGTGTACAGTGAGCAGAAATGAATTGCTATTGTTAAAAGTTCCCACTAACTTATTGTTATTCTACTTTAACAGAACGAGCCTGGATCTCCTGCTATGTTTAAACACTAAACTTCAGTGATTATAGCTCAAGTAAAATATTACTATGATTTGATTTAAATGGAGAAGTGGTTTCCACCCGCCAAAGAATGTTGTCTGAAGCGAGGGTGTTTACTGCTAACAGCTCCCATCCTGTTTAATAGACCCCCTGAATGTCTGATTTACCAAAAAGAAAAACTCAGCTCAGTAAAGTTAAACATTCTCTTATTAATCTGAATATTTTATGAACAAATTTCAATATTTCAAAGTAAAGGGTGTCCCAGACATGGATTGTACTCAATTCACTGTAAAGTTATAAAAACAGCCAGTTTAGCGACCAGGGGACATAAACTAAAAATTAGAATCAGGACTTTCAGGAGTGAAGTTAAGAGACGCTTCTACACGCAAAGAGTGGGAGAAGTTAGGAACACTCTTCCACAAAGGGCAGTTGATGCTAGCTCAATTGTTAAATCTATTATCTCAGAATAAAATTTTGTTAACCAAAAGGTAAGTGATATGACTAAGGCAGGTATATGGAGTTATGTCACAGATCAACCATGATCTCATTGAATGGTGGACCAGGCTCGAGGGGCTAAGTGACCTGCTCCTGTTCCTATGACCACCCCTCAAATACAGTGAACGATAAATAATGTAATCTGAAAATAGGACTAACTACATACAATGAAATCCTGAGGGCCTGTCGTGACGGGAAGCTGAAGATATCGAAACTTCAGCCTGTGCTCACAAGACGACAGGTGAAATTCAAATCCAACAGAGTTAAATCACAACCGCTGGGCTCCCCGTCCCGCGCACTCACTGTGCCTGTACCCAATGGGCACAACATTGCCTCCCGTGTACATATTTACACTGAGCATTTGAAATCTACCTGGAGTCCCAGCCCCACTAAACAAGAATCTTCACACCAGAGGCAGAGATATTCAATCTTGGAAGAGAGTTCCAAGTCCACTGACTTTCAATTCTATTGGTGTTTGGACAATTAGCTCCAAACGGGAAAGTTTAACTGGAGTTTGGAGCCCGTGTGGGATTCGAGTGATCAATGACTGCAGAGCACCAAGGGAATGATTGGGCCGTCAACCAGCCGGCACCAGTACTTCAGGCCAGTCCCACTATCCCTTCAGAGCTCATTGACCTGCACAATGAGGGCCTGGCAAGCCTTCACCCATTGCTGCAGCCATCCCTGGACTGGGCCTGGATACACTATTACCAGCCATTCTGCCACTACTTACATGGACCCATTAAAACCCATTTCACAAACAGGAGGAACTGTGGAGGAGTGCGGAGTGTTACTAACAGAATTGAGCACTCGTTGCATGCTGATTGGAGCCAGATAATGAAAAATGAGCAACCAGCCATTAGAAGATACAAGTAGTCACTGCTTTATTGGTCATTTGATAACTAGTTGAACTGGGTTTGCTTGTGTTTCCTGTACAGGAACAAGGCGATCAAAGAAGCAGAGATCAGAGAGACAGCGGTCACTGTCAGGGCCAGGATCAGGACCACCTCAGACTCCACACCTAAAAAGCAACAAGAAACCAATGGTCAGTGAAGGAAATACTGAGGGGAAAATGGAAACTAGCAGTCGGCCAACTCACCACCCGGAGACCTCTCCTGCATCCTTTGCTCAACCTCATTAAGGGACTCAGTTGCCAGCTCTGTCACATCAGGATCCAGAATGACCAGGGGTCCAAGTGAGGCCTCACCCTCCCACTTCAATTCAGCATCACTCTCTGCAATATCAAACATTCCAGTTAGAGGGTAAAGGGTGACCTCCAACAATCAAGAGGATCAATGTCCTACCAGGTCCAGATACAAGATCCCTCCTTCCTCTGGAATCAAGTCGGAATTCCCTCGTGGCACCACAGTTACCCAGATGACAACAGGCACACACATCATTTGTCGATTCTTCCAATGGGGTCCAGCTAAACCAGAGAATCAGTTTATCAACCAGGTTGTCCATCACCCTTTAATACAACACATCCCTGAGTGAGAGAAGGAACTTACATAGTCTGGAAAGTACAAGCTTTGTTCATGGAATCTCTCCGATCCACTGCAGCAACTTTCAGGTGACAGGTGATGAAAATCTGAGGGACACATTCAATACAAGTTGTTATTTAGTGACCTCCTCCCAACATGGGGAACCCCAATGTTTGGCTTCCTCTTACCAAGGAACGGTCATCTCCAAAGAAGCGGAATGCATCCAGGTCAAACTGGAGTTTGTCCAGCTCACGTTCACCTCTTGGCAACACAAAGGTTGAAAAGGAGTCCTCAGCTTTGCTGTCCAGGAGGCAACTGAAGAACGATTTTAAAAAGGGACAAAGTGAATTAAGTGAACCTATTGAGACATAACCAGCTGGAGAAAGCAGAGAGCTCCTTACCCATGGTAGTCAATGATGTTGTATCTTGGGGTGGAATCCTTGTCTGGGCTCAATGTAGCTGCACAGCTGTCAATGTAGAGCTTCAAGGGCATGTGGTTGGTCATTGAAACAGAGGCCTCAATGTGAATGAGGTCACCCAGGTAGTAGACAGTCGAGGTGTGCTCTGTAAGCCAGTCATCTGAAGTACAAGGGATGGAGAAACAGTGGGTGTAACTCCCAGAGGGAGACGACAGAAAAGCACTCCCCATCCACCCATCACATACCGTTCATAAGACGCAGTGAGAATGACAGAAGCCCTTCTCCAGACTTGGTAGAGCTGAATGGGATCCAGGTGGGCTTGATAGGGTCACTGCTCACATTGCCCTTCCTGGAAAGACAGGAGTGTAATTTCAGGACAACTTCAGAGAACTGCACCTGCTGTAGACCTTATTTGCCACAGAGTAAAGATTCTTACCTAAAATAGTGGCACTCAATGGGAATGATGGCTCCATTCGTTCTCACAATGACAGATCCACGAGCATTTGGGGTGTGGTTCAGGTGGGTGGTATAGACCAGGAAATCGCCAGCCATCTGAAAGACATCAGCTTAAGGAATGAAGAGCTGGTCTCATTGGACAAAAGCTATTTCTGGTCATTTTCCTGCCCTGTGAAGCAGCAGTTTGAGGGGCAGCTGAAACCCCTCAATGACACATGATTGAAGCAGCTCCACCATTGGTTGAAGTTGCCTAGAGCAGCCTCTGTTACTCTGCTCAGTCCACCTTCTATTACAGGAGACTTCAGGCCTGCAGTCAGAAACCCTGAAATGATTGGCATAGCTAAATTTGATGAGCATTATTTCCCATATAGAATAGAGCTTTCACCTTAAGGGGCTTCAAGTTACCCCTGATAAGAAGCACAAAACACATCACTTTTAAACCTCATCTGTGGCTGTGGAATCAAGGGGATTGGCAGGTGTAATAACCAAAAGTGGAGTTCCCCTTTAATACATTGTATCCCAATTATTATTCCACTTGTTTCATCTTTCAAGAGAACTCTCAACAGGAACTTCCACACTGAACATTCATTGACCACAAGTTGAGGCAACAGGCCTGAATATCCACAGGAAGGCACAGAAAAGATAAATCAATTAAAGCACGAAAGAACAGTGGTTTGGAGAAATGTAGGTGAAGGTTCAAGGTCAATAGAATTGAATCTCAGAGTTAGAGAGTAATAATGACCCATTTAAGAAAGATGCAGTCCCTCAGTGACAAGTTGAAGTTCTTTTCAAATATAAAGCTAAGATTGACATGTCAACATAAAGAAGTAGTTTCACACAGTGATATTTAACAGTGGGCAAGAATTTATACACAGATTTCATTCAGGGATCTCCTCAGTGGCTGGAGTTTCACCCGATGTTAATGAACTCAGAGTGGGCAATAATCCACACAGTGAAATTGGAGCAAGAGTTGAGGAATCACATTACCTGCAATCTGCTGCCACATTCATGGAGCCCATAGTCAAAGAGGACAGTGTGGTTCTGAGAGTAGATCCCAGTTGGCCAACAACCTGCTGTCCCCAGGGTCAGGTCAGCAGCTTTAATCAGGTGCCTGGTTCTAAATAAATCCATGTCTACCCTCACCAGCAGGTTCTGCTCTCCACACTGCACCATCACAGTCTGCAGTGGAGACAGACTTCTCCCCTCAGACACACTGAAATGGGAACCAAAGGGAGGGACAGGGGGAGGGACTCTCTGGGGCACAGGGGTGGGTTTTACTCTTCTCCATGGAAATCTCTGGCCTCTAAACTGTTCCCAAATATCAGAGCAACAAACGGCTCCAACTAACACCAGCACCGGGAACAAACCTCTCACTACAAAATCCCCCATGATACCAAACAACTCAACTATCACTTTACCCACCAACCAGCACCTTTTATACAAAACCTGCAGTCACCTGACTCCAATTCAATGAGTCGCTGTTGTGATACGATTGGATGTGTTTCAGAAAAAAACTCAATGTCTTTCGAATCCTCCTTTCAGTCAATCACTTCCACTGTCCTATTTCATAAGTTTCATTCGAAAAAAATGAAAAAAAGGAAAGAAAAAAAGATGGAGATAGTGAGCGGTGTAACTGAGTACAGAGATACAGAGAGATACCAGCAGAGGGAGGTAGAGAGCGGTGTAACTGAGTACAGAGAGACACCAGCAGAGGGAGGTAGAGAGCGGTGTAACTGAGTACAGAGATACAGAGAGACACCAGCAGAGGGAGGTAGAGAGCGGTGTAACTGAGTACAGAGATACAGAGAGACACCAGCAGAGGGAGGTAGAGAGCGGTGTAACTGAGTACAGAGATAAAGAGAGACACCAGCAGAGGGAGGTAGAGAGCGGTGTAACTGAGCACAGAGAGACAGAGAGACACCAGCAGAGGGAGGTAGAGAGCGGTGTAACTGAGTACAGAGATACAGAGAGACACCAGCAGAGGGAGGTAGAGAGCGGTGTAACTGAGTACAGAGATACAGAGAGATACCAGCAGAGGGAGGTAGAGAGCGGTGTAACTGAGTACAGAGAGACACCAGCAGAGGGAGGTAGAGAGCGGTGTAACTGAGTACAGAGATACAGAGAGACACCAGCAGAGGGAGGTAGAGAGCGGTGTAACTGAGTACAGAGATACAGAGAGACACCAGCAGAGGGAGGTAGAGAGCGGTGTAACTGAGTACAGAGATAAAGAGAGACACCAGCAGAGGGAGGTAGAGAGCGGTGTAACTGAGCACAGAGAGACAGAGAGACACCAGCAGAGGGAGGTAGAGAGCGGTGTAACTGAGTACAGAGATACAGAGAGACACCAGCAGAGGGAGATAGTGAGCGGTGTAACTGAGTACAGAGATACAGAGACACCAGCAGAGGGAGGTAGAGAGCGGTGTAACTGAGTACAGAGATACAGAGAGACACCAGCAGAGGGAGGTAGAGAGCGGTGTAACTGAGTACAGAGATACAGAGAGACACCAGCAGAGGGAGGTAGAGAGCGGTGTAACTGAGCACAGAGAGACAGAGAGACACCAGCAGAGGGAGGTAGTGAGCGGTGTAACTGAGTACAGAGATACAGAGAGATACCAGCAGAGGGAGGTAGAGAGCGGTGTAACTGAGCACAGAGAGACAGAGAGACACCAGCAGAGGGAGGTAGAGAGCGGTGTAACTGAGTACAGAGAAAGAGAGAGACACCAGCAGAGGGAGGTAGAGAGCGGTGTAACTGAGTACAGAGAGACAGAGAGACACCAGCAGAGGGAGGTAGAGAGCGGTGTAACTGAGTACAGAGAGACAGAGAGACACCAGCAGAGGGAGGTAGAGAGCGGTGTAACTGAGTACAGAGATACAGAGAGACACCAGCAGAGGGAGGTAGAGAGCGGTGTAACTGAGCACAGAGAGACAGAGAGACACCAGCAGAGGGAGGTAGAGAGCGGTGTAACTGAGTACAGAGAAAGAGAGAGACACCAGCAGAGGGAGGTAGAGAGCGGTGTAACTGAGTACAGAGAGACAGAGAGACACCAGCAGAGGGAGGTAGAGAGCGGTGTAACTGAGCACAGAGATACAGAGAGACACCAGCAGAGGGAGGTAGAGAGCGGTGTAACTGAGCACAGAGAGACAGAGAGACACCAGCAGAGGGAGGTAGAGAGCGGTGTAACTGAGTACAGAGAAAGAGAGAGACACCAGCAGAGGGAGGTAGAGAGCGGTGTAACTGAGTACAGAGAGACAGAGAGACACCAGCAGAGGGAGGTAGAGAGCGGTGTAACTGAGTACAGAGATACAGAGAGACACCAGCAGAGGGAGGTAGAGAGCGGTGTAACTGAGCACAGAGAGACAGAGAGACACCAGCAGAGGGAGGTAGAGAGCGGTGTAACTGAGTACAGAGATACAGAGAGACACCAGCAGAGTGTCCAGGAAACCAACCTTTTATCTGAAATCTGAGGCGGGATCTAAACTGCACAGTGGAGGAAGCATTACTGTGTATCTAACCGGTGTTGTGCCTTCCCTGGGAGTGTTTGATTTGACAGTGTCGAGGGAGCTTTGCTCTCTATCTAACCCGTGTTGTAACTGCCCTTCTACAACTGGAAAGTTTCTCCTTCTTTCCTCGATGAAAACCCTTCACAATTTTGAACACCTCTATCAAATCTCCCCTTTACGTTCTGTGCTCTCAGGAGAACAGCCCCAGTTTCTCCAGTCTCTCCACATAACTGAAGTCCCTCATTCCTGGCACCATTCTAGTAAATCTCTTCTGCACCCTCTCTAAGGCCTTGACATCCTTCCTAAAGTTTGGTGTCCAGAATTGAACACAATACTCCAGCTGAGGTCTAACCAGTGTTTTATCAAGGTTTAGTATCAGCTCCTTGCTTTTGTATTCAATGCCTCAATTAATAAAGCCAAGGGCCCCATTTGCTTTCTTAACAGCCTTCTCAACTTGTCCTGCCACCTTCAAAGATTTGTGTAACTACACCCCCAGGTCTCTCTATTCCTCCACTCCATTTAAAATTGTTCCATTTAGTTTATATTACCTCTCCTCATTCTTGCTACCAAAATGTATCACTTCACAATTCTCTGTATTAAATTTCATCTGCCATGTTTCTGCCCATTTCACCAGTCTGTCTCTGTCCTCCTGAAGTCTGTTACTATCCTCAACATTGTTTATTACATTTCTGAGTTTCGTGTCATCTGCAAACTTTGAAATTATACCCTGTACTCCCAAGTCCCGGTCATTAATATATATCAAAACGAGCAGTGGTCCTAATACTGAGCCCTGGGGGACACCACTGTATACTTGCCTCCAGTCTGAAAAACAACCGTTCACCACTACTTTCTGTTTTCTGCCCCTGAGCCAGTTTTGTATCCACGCTGCCATTTTCCGTTTAATCCCATGGCCTTCAATTTTGCTAACAAGTCTATTATGTGATACTTTATCCTCCCTTAATCTCTCCCTGCATAGAAACTCCCCGACCCATATTCATGGCCACCCCCTCGACCTTGCAATCACGTGGCCTCTCTACTCCCGATCGTGTCAATCATGGATAAGGCCATCTCTGATCACTTCCTTGTATTCCTCTCCACCCACATGGAATCATAGAATCATAGAAAGGTTACAGCACGGAAGGAGGCCATTCGGCTCATCGAGTCCATACCAGCTCTATACAAGAGCAATCCATGTCGTCCCACTCCCCCAACGCACATCACAGAATGAACACAGGAATCCCACTTTCTATGAGCGGTAACAGGCTGCGGTTATGGTGCAGACCGGGACCCAGGGCTGAGGCTGTGGTCATCAGTTACTCTGGGAATGGCACAGTCTGTTTCATGACCAGCCAAGGGTGAGAGTAACACCAGGGAGTCAGGCTGGTGTTTAGAAGGGTGTGGGTTCCAGCTCCCGTTCCAGGACTGGGACACATGATCCAGACTGACTGTGTCGTGCTGAGAGGGAGCTGCATCGTGAGAGGTGCTGTCCTTTGAATGAGGTGTTTAATGGGGGTCCCTTCTTTCTGCTCCGAAGTGTAAAAGATCCCGTGACAATTTGTGAAGAGCCGTGTCTCGTTCCTTGTCTCACTGAGACTCTCAGTTAATTGGTTTGTTCTCTCCACAGATTCGGCCTGACTCGCTGAGTTTTTCCAGAATATTCTGTGAGTGTTTCACTGAGCCTCGGGTTTTACAGTGAATGATAAAAGGATTGTCGTCAAACACTTGGCCATGAGCTGCTGAGTGAGCTGTCTGGACATTGTTGCTTTTAGTGCACTGTCCCTTTAAGAGCTGTGGTCTGCCTCATTTCTCAGTGTGATTGTGGGTCTGACACAGAAGCGAGGGAGGAAGCAGCAGCCACAGCCCGAACTGCAGGCAAATTGCGAGGCTGGGACTAAAAAGCTGTTATGCCCACACCGGGAGTCGAACCCGGGCCGCCTGGATGAACACCAGGAATCCTAACCGCTAGACCACATGAGAACTGAAGGGATGGTCAGCAGGAAGGGTACTGAGACTACACCCAGAAGGTTTAATGGAGGTTCACGATTGTGACAGGTTTTGATACAGCAAATAAGGAGAAACTGTTTCCAGTGATGGAAGGGTTAATAACCAGAGGACACAGATTTAAGATCAATGGGCAAAAAAGCCACGGGCGGGGGAATGAGGAGAGATTTTTTTACGCAGCGAGTTTTTATGATCGGGAACGCACTGCCTGAAAGGGCGGTGGAAGTGGGTTCAATCGTAACTTTCAAAAGGGAATTGAGTGAATAGTTGACATGAAAAAATTTGGAGAGATATGGGGAAAGAGCAGGGGAGTGGGACTAACCCACTTCCTTCTGTGTTCATCCCTGGAAAAAACTCTCCCCCAGGTCACTTGCAACAGCACTTTCAAATTCCCAACTGTCTGGACTTTGGCCCTCCATTCACCACGACATTTCTGCAGCTGCCGATCTGCTCGATCAGACCCTCACCTCCATCTTTGATGCCCTTCTCCCCATTAAAACCATCACTCCCCCTCACCCTGGTCGATCCTCCTGGTACTGCCCTCATTTCCACTCCTGTGAGCCGAAGGGACGCAGACTTGAATATTTATGGTGGACAACTGGTTAACCATTCATCACCAGATCTGGCTGGACCACATAAAGCACTATCGGGTCCTGCTCTCCTCTGACAAAACTGCTCACTGTTCCAGGATCATCCTGGAATGTAAAGATAACCCCCGGGCTTCTCTTCTCCACTACAAACCATCTTCTTACACTCCCCTCCCCCCATCTTCTTAAACATCTCAATTAGATCACCCCTTAACCTCCAAAACTCAAGGGAATAAAAGTCTCGTCTGGAAGACCTGTCCTCATAATTTAACCCTTTTAGCCCTGATATCATTCTGGTGAATCTGTTCTACACCCAGTCAAGGCCAATATGTCCCTCCTGGGGTACGGTGTCCTGAACTGAACGCAGTACTCCAGATGTGGTTTAACCAGGGCTTTATGCATCTGTATCATAACTTCCACCCTTTGTATTCCAGCCCCTTGAGATGAAGGCTCACATTCCATTAATTATTTTTTGTACCTGTCCACTAGTTTTTAGTGATTTCTGGAGATGGACCCCTGAACCTCTCTGCTCCTCCATAGTTCCTAGTTTCTCGTCATTTAGAAAATACTCTGATTTATCTTTTTAATGTTCGAAGTGGATTATATCACACTTCCCCACATTGAACTCCATCTGCCACAGTTTTACCCTCTCATTTAATCATCAATGTCCCTTCACTACTTCCTGCTCCCATCTACACTATTTACTGCGCCACCTAACTTGCTGGTTTAAGGGTGAAAACTGCCCTCAGCTTCACTGGAAGTGCAAGAGACAACTTTGTAGATGCCGTGTGGTGTTGCAGACCGGCTCGTTGGACCTGCTCGTTTCATCTCATCTCATTTTCAGCAAACCGGAATATTCCTGAAATAGAGGATGGTGAATCACAGCTCGAGAAACCGATCCCCTCGACCAATGGGGACTGCGCCTTCCAACAAATAGGCATTGATGGGGCAAAGTGAGTCTGCTGCTCAGAAATAATACAGCACAGATCATCACTCGTGCAAGCTTCACACCCTTTAGTTTGGAAAAGTAAACTGATGGGAGACAGCTGCTGTCGTGAATGGGTTTCCAAAACTCAAATCAAATGGATTTGTCCTGTGTTGTGAATTACTATTTGTCTGATTCAGGTCATCAGAGCAGTGGGGACTGCATTTTGGACATTCCGAATACCAATGCCCTGTCACGTGAGCCTGTCGTTCTATTCCCGTTCCAAGTTCTCTTTTAAATTTCGATGACTTCCCCGAAATTTGCTTGGGGGACTGTTCGAATCGCAGTCCGGCCCTTCCCACTGTCGCATCCTCTAAATCTCCACCCAGGATTTTCACTGGTGCAACTTTCATCAACTTGAGCTACTTTTTAATTTCAAAAGCAAAGTGCTGCGGATTCTGGAAATCTGAAATATAAACAGAAAATGCTGGATACACTCAGCCAGTCAGGCAGCATCTGTGGAGCGAGTTCTGATGAAAGGTCATCGACCTGAAACATTCCCTCTGTTTCTCTCTCCACAGAGGCTGTCTGACCTGCTGAGAGTTCGCAACATTTTCTGTTTCTACTTTTTAATTTTTTTATATACCAACTCTGCCGATCCACCACTCGACCCACTGCGCGGCATCTGGTGGTTTGGATTCGGGGCTCTCACCGCCGCGGTGTGGGTTCGATTCCCGGTGAGGGAAATAATTTATCCAAAACAATTATGGACTTTATTAAATGAATACATGAAACTCTGCAAAAGACGAATAATTGTTGTAATCGTCATTAATGAAGCGATAACTTTCTGCAGACTGACTGACGGAAATACTAACATGGTTACCCAGTGACACGTGGGGAAGTTATTGTGTTTTGCATGTGATGAACTTTCATCCGTTCTCATTTGTATTTCCAGAGACTGGTTAAAATGTTCTTGACACCAGGAATGTGGTGCAGCCGTTGTCAAATTTAACAGGAAAAGCCAATTCTTTTCACAGGGAGAAGAAACTCACCCTGGAGATTTCCAAATAAAGTTCCCGCCCGGGAATCTTTCGCGCATAAAGCGAACAGTGATAACCGTTACACTCCGGAAACCGCTACCTAATTTATGGCGTGTTGTGGGTTCATCAAATAATTACATTTGATATCTTAACTTGCTCTTTATCTGTTACTTTCGATTTACATCCTCACCAGTTTTATACAGAAACAAGTAACAATGTTTCCGGGATGTGGTTTGTTCAATAACTCTGTCACTCAGTGTGAGACATAAAACACAGACCGCCTAACGTAAGGCTCCAACCCATGAGCATAAATCTGCGACATGGCCGGTTAGCTCAGTTGGTTAGAGCATGGAGCTAATAAACACCAGACTTTACAAACAAACAAATCCACACAGAAAGTCAAGGGGAATATTTTTTTCAATAACAACCATTACAATGTTTGATATACCTTCCCCCCAAAATCCCAGAAAATGCTGGAAATACTCAGCAAGAACCATAAGAAATAGGAGCAGGAGTGGGCCATCCGGCCCCTCGAACCTGCTCCGCCATTCAACAAGATCATGGCTGATCTCCTTCCTCAACACCATTTTCCTGCACTATCCCCATATCCCTTGATGTCGTTAATATCTAGAAATCTATCGATCTCTGTTTTGAATGTACTCAATGACTGAGCCTCCACAGCCCTCTGGGGGAGAGAATTCCAAAGATTCACCACCCTCTGAGTGAAGAAATTTCTCCTCATCTCAGTCTAAATGGCCGACCCCTTATTCTGAGACTGTGACCCCTGGTTCTAGACTCGCCAGCCAGGGGAAACATCCTCCCTGCATCTACCCTGTCGAGCCCTGTAAGAATTTTGTATGTTTCAATGAGATCACCACTCATTCTTCTAAACTCTAGAGAATACAGGTCCAGTCTACCCAATCTCTCCTCATAGGACAATCCCGCCATCCCAGGAATCAGTCTGGTGAACCTTCGTTACACTCCCTCCATGGCAAGTATATCCTTCAGCAAATCAGGCAGCATCTGTGGAGAAAGAAACAGAGTAAAGGACCGAAATTTTAACCCCACGAACGGGTGGGTTGGGAAGGTAAAAATAGTAAAAATAACTAAAACCCGACCCCAACCCGCCCACTTCTGCTTTGAACGGAGGCGGGTCGGTCAGTAAAAGCTTTGAAGGAGGCTGCGGGCCTCCATTTTCACAGCTTTTTTATTTTTAACTCCTGGGGGCCGGGATTCCTGGGCCTTCTCCTTCACACCACATGAGAGGAGACGAGAAGGCCCGAAACAGCAGGTAAATGCCTTTATAGCACAGCTTGTGGGCCCGGAGGAGCAGGAGTGCTTCCTCCAGGCCCAACAAGCCAACCTGCCGTGATTCCACACAGGCGATCGGCGGACCCCCTCCAAATCCCCGACACCCCTGCACGAGCGACAAACCCCATGATCTCCGACCCCCGCGATGACCCCCGACCCCCGATGACTGAGTCCTCGCTCCGATGACTGACCCGTCAATGCCCCCGATGACTGACCCACCCATGACCCCTGACGACCTCCCATGACCGCCCCCCCCCCCAATAAAATCATGCCCAATGGGTTTGATTCCCGTTGTGTTATCTCTCTGTCGGTTTGCTAATAAACGTTTAACTCGTGACCTGTTCCCGTCAATGGTCACAAGTAGTAACAGACAGAGCGGGTCTGACCGCCCCGAGATGTGGAAAAGACATCAGTTTAGGACAAATGCCTCAAATCAAATGGTCTCCCGACACCGAGAGACAAATGCCAGAGAAAAAGGCAGAAGAGAAAAGAGAAATAAAAGCTCAATAAAGATACCATCAATATTTGCCATTCTTGATGCCTGTCTATTTCTTCCCCAATCTTTCTGTGCCGGTTAAAATTTCAGTGTAAATAAATGCGAGAATCGACTCAAAGAACGAGAACAAAGCAACAAAAATCACCGAACACAGAATCAAACCCAGAGACCTTTCGATCTTCAATCTCACGCTCTCCAAACTCAACTATTTCGGCTCAACTGTAAATTGGACTTTGTGACATCACCTTGGACAAAAATATAAACCGGGTGGAATTTCCCCTCCCGCTCATTCCTCCCTCTGGGGAAATGGGACCCGGTCAGATCTCGGAGCTCAGGTTATGTTAATGTTCAGCTGATGACATCTGAATATTATCTTGTGTTTGGCCTCATTTAATCAGGTCCATGGGCACTTTCTTCCATCATCCCTTCTCCCTGGAAGGAATGTGGTGCAGCCGTTGCCAAATTTAACAGGAAAAGGAACTATCGCCCCCTTTTCACCTGGAGTAAATTCCCAAATATTGTTCCCACCCGGGATCGAACCGGGGACCTTTTGCGTGTGTGGCAAATGTGGAAACCGCTGCTCAATATAATGCATCGTGTGGCTTCTCCATTAAACAACATCACTTCTGTCCCACACTACAAGCTCTCAATCCTTCTCTTTCACAAACATTTCACTGATCAAAACTTCACAAGTCACACAGGAAAAAGACTTCATCCCAAAATCATTAAACTCCCGAAGGAGCTGCGGGAACAGACTGAGCGGGACAACTGAGTACAGAGATACAGAGAGACACCAGCAGAGGGAGGGAGAGAGCGGTGTTACTGAGTACAGAGATACAGAGAGACACCAGCAGAGGGAGGTAGAGAGCGGTGTAACTGAGTACAGAGATACAGAGAGACACCAGCAGAGGGAGGGAGAGAGCGGTGTAACTGAGTACAGAGATACAGAGAGACACCAGCAGAGGGAGGTAGAGAGCGGTGCAACTGAGTACAGAGATACAGAGAGACACCAGCAGAGGGAGGTAGAGAGCGGTGTAACTGAGCACAGAGATACAGAGAGACACCAGCAGAGGGAGGTAGAGAGCGGTGTAACTGAGTACAGAGATACAGAGAGACACCAGCAGAGGGAGGGAGAGAGCGGTGTAACTGAGCACAGAGATACAGAGAGACACCAGCAGAGGGAGGTAGAGAGCGGTGTAACTGAGTACAGAGGTACAGAGAGACACCAGCAGAGGGAGGTAGAGAGCGGTGTAACTGAGTACAGAGGTACAGAGAGACACCAGCAGAGGGAGGTAGAGAGCGGTGTAACTGTGTACAGAGATACAGAGAGACACCAGCAGAGGGAGGTAGAGAGCGGTATAACTGAGTACAGAGATACAGAGAGACACCAGCAGAGGGAGGTAGAGAGCGGTATAACTGAGTACAGAGATACAGAGAGACACCAGCAGAGGGAGGTAGAGAGCGGTGTAACTGAGCACAGAGACACAGAGAGAGACACCAGCAGAGGGAGGTCGAGGACAGAGAAATGCAGAGAATCTGACACCAGGTTATAATCCAACAATTTTATTTGAAAATCACAAGCTTTCGGAGACTTTCTCCTTCGTCAGGTGAGACACCAGCAGAGGGAGGTAGAGAGCGGTGTAACTGAGTACAGAGAAAGAGAGAGACACCAGCAGACTGTGCAGCAAAGCAACCTTTTATCTGAAATCTGAGGCCAGATCGAAACTGCACAGAGTAGAGGAAGATTTACTGTGTATCTAACCCGTGTTGTACCTGCTCTGGGAATGTTTGATGGGGCAGTTCAGAGTGAACTTTAATCAGTCTCTCCACATAACTGAAGTCCCTCATCCCTGGCACCATTCTAGTAAATCTCCTTTGCACCCTCTCTAAGGCCATGACATCCTTCCCAATGTTTGGTGTCCAGAATTGAACACAATACTCCAGCTGAGGCCCAACCAGTGTTTTATAAAGGTTTAGTATCAATTCCTTGCTTTTGTGTTCTGTGCCTCAATTATTAAAGCCAAGGGCCCCATTTGCTTTTTTAAACAGCCTTCTCAACTTATCCTGCCACCTTCAAAGATTTGTGTAACTACACCCCCAGGTCTCTCTACTCCTGCACTCCCTTTTAAATTGCACCATTTAGTTTATATTGTCTCTCCTCATTCTTCCTACCATGATGTATCACTTCACAATTCTCTGCATTAAATTTCATCTGCCATGTTTCTGCCCATTTCACCAGTCTGTCTATGTCCTCCTGAAGTCTGTTACTATCCTCCACATTGTTTATTACATTTTCGAGTTTCGTGTCATGTGCAAACTTTGAAATTAACCCTGTACTCCCAAGTCCCAGTCATTAATACATATCAATAAGAGCAGTGGTCCTAATACCGAGCCCTGGTGGACACCACTGTATACTTGCCTCCAGTCTGAAAAACAACCGTTCACCACTACTTTCTGTTTTCTGCCCCTTAGCCGAATTTGGATCCACGCTGCCATTGTACATTTAATCCCATGGGCTTCAATTTTGCCAACAAGTCTATTGTGTGATTCTTTATCCTCCCTTAATCTCTCCCTGCATAGAAACTCCCCGACCCATATTCATGGCCACCCCCTCGACCTTTCCATCTCATGTGGCCTCTCCACTCCCGATCGTGTCAATCATGGATAAGGCCATCTCTGATCACTTCCTTGTATCCCTCTCCATCCACATCGAAACAAAGAATCATAGAAAGGTTACAGCACGGAAGGAGGCCATTTGACCCATCGAGTCCTTACCGGCTCTATGCAAGATCAATCCATGTAGTCCCACTCCCCCAATGCACATCACAGAATGAATTCAGGAATCCCACGCCACTTTCTATGAGCGGTAACAGGCTGCGGTTATGGTGCAGACCGGGACCCAGGGCTGAGGCTGTGGTCATCAGTTAGTCTGGGAGTGGCACAGTCTGTTTCATGACTAGCCGGGGGTGAGAGTAACCCCAGGGAGTCAGGCTGGTGTTTAGAAGGGTGTGGGTTCCAGCTCCTGTTCCAGGACTGGGACACATGATCCAAACTGACTGTGTCGTTCTGAGAGGGAGCTGCATCGTGAGAGGTGCTGTCCTTTGAATGAAGTGTTTCATGGGGGTCCCTTCTTTCTGCTCCGAGGTTTTAAATGTCCCGTGGTAATTTGTGAAGAGCAGGGAGTTCTCCCGGTGCCCTGGCCAATATTCTTTCCACAACCATCAGCACCCAACAAACAGGAGGTCTGCTCAATATCTCATCACTGTTTGTGGGATCTTGCTGTACACAACTTGGCTGCTATGTTCTCTTATGAAACGATAGTGACTGAACTTCCAGTGAAGTGCGTTGGGATGTCCTGAGGATTTGCAAGGTGCCATACAAATGCAAGTTCCTTGTTTCTCACAGTGGGCCGTGTCTCTTTCCTCGTCTCATTGAGACTCTGTTAATTGGTCCGTTCTCTCCGCAGATGGGGCCCGACCCGCTGAGTGTTTCCAGATTGTTCTGTGCGTGTTTCACTCAGAATCGGGTTTTACAGTAAATGATAAAACGATTGTAGTCAAACACTTGGCCATGAGCTGCTGAGTGACCTGTCGGGACATTGTTGCTTGCTTCCCTTCAGCTTGTGGGACTGGGTTTTTGGTGCACTGTCCCTTCAAGTGCTGTGGTTTGCCTCATTTCTCAGTGTGATTGTGGTGCGAATTCAGAAGGAGCAGCCACAGTCCGGACTGCAGGCAAATTGGGAGGCTGGGACGAAAAGTTCACTATTCCCACACCGGGAGTCGAACCCGGGCCGCCTGGGTGAAAACCAAGAATCCTCACCGCTCGACCATATGGGAACTGAAAAACAGATTAGCAGGAAGGGCACTGAGACTACAACCGGAAAGTTAACAGACGATTCAAATGAGGTATTCACAATTATGAAAGGTATTGACAGAGTATGTAAGGAGAAATTGTTTCCAATGATGGAAGGGTGAAGAACCAGAAGAGAAAGATTTAAGATAATTTGAAAGACAGTCATGGGGGGATGTGACTAAGATTGAGACCATTCATTCAGCTGCCTCTGCCGCTCCCCTCCATTCCCCTAGCCCACCAAATTTCTCTCCTATCTCCCCTCATGCCGTCTCTGAGCTCTCTTGACCATGAGACCCAACTCCTGCTCCCTCAACCCTATTCCCACCAAACTGCTGACCACACAACCTCCCTTCCTGGCCCCATGTTAGCTGACATTGTTGATGGTCTCCTCTGCTCAGGTACGGTCCCCCTCCCGATCAAATCTTCCATCATCACCCTCCTTCATAAAAGACCCACCCTTGACCCCTGTGTCCTTGCAAACTACCACCCCATCTCGCACCTCCCTTTCCTCTCCAAAGTGTTGTCGCCTCCCAAATCCATGTCCATCTTTCCCACAACACCATGTTTGAATCCCTCCAATCAGGTTTCCACTCCTGCCACAGTACTGAAACGGCCCTTGTCAAAGTCACAAATGACATCTTCTGTGACTGTGTGGAGGGAGATTTAATCTTGATCTAACCCTTGATGCACCTGCCCCTGGAGTGTTTGATGGCACAGTGTAGAGGGAGCTTTTCTCTGCCATGTACTGTACAGTATCAGTCTGTGATGGAGCAGAGCCCTGCTCTTTAATAGAAATCATTCTTTCGATGAGCCACTGAGCCCCTAAAGCAGCCTCCGAGACCCAAAGTCTGATTTCCATCCCACAGTTCCAGCAGTTAGCGAGGGCTGGGCCACGTTAACAGCAGCTCTCTGTTCCTGGTCTGGAGCTGAGGTGTTGTGTATTGTCCCTGACACAGGGACCAGACGGTGAGCTGCTGGCTCCTATTGTTCTGGGATCATTCCCTGCTGCTCTGTTCTCACCTCTTCACTGGGTCTCAGATTATTACCAGCCATCTTCCTGATCAATAAACAATCGGCAGTCTGACCGCGGAGATTTGAAATGTGTGAAACATTTCATGTGTCTCATCCCTCTCCCTGGACACAAATAAATCGGCCATCATGAAATGTTCACAGTCCATTTCTTGAGCCTTCTCCTTCTTAGAAGAATCTTCTAAACTCCTTGCTAAAGTGACCATTGATCTTCATGTCTTGTTTTGCGGTATGTTCTAGATTATTCCAGGTCAGCATTGTAATAATTCGGGGGAGTTGAAAAGTGGGATCATTATATTAAATCGAGATATTTATCACAGCCCCGCCCCCCAAACATTCAAACCACCGTTCAGGAGGAGAACCCCTCTGCTCACTGACCTACAATGGCTCCCAGTCCACCAACATCTCAAATTTTAAATTCTCATCCTCGTGTTCAAATCCCTCCATGACCTCGCCCCTCCCTATCTCTGTAACCTCCTCCACCCCTACAACCCTCCGAGATCTCTGAGCTCCTCCAATTCAGGCCTCTTGCGCATCCACGATTTTCATCGCTCCACCATTGGCGGCCGTGCCTTCAACCGACTGGGCCCAAAGCTCTGGATTTCCCTCCCTAAACCTCCCGCCTCTCTACCTCTCTCTCCTCCCTTAAGACACTTAAAACCTACCTCACCCGTCCCAATATCTCCTTATGTGGCTCCGTGTCACATTTTGTTTGATAATCGCTCCTGTGAAGCGCCTTGGGACGTTTTACTCCGTTAAAGGCGCGATATAAATGCAAGTTGTTGTTGTTGTTGGGGTGGAGAAAGGGTTTTCTTTCTTTTTATCACTCTTTTCTATCTCTCTATTTCTTTCCTTTCTCGGACTCTGTTTTCTGGGTCTGTTTACTGACACACATTACAATCTGTGTCACTCGGTGTCTAACAATGTGAGGCAATGTGTTTTATTCCCGCTGTGTTATCTCTCTGGCGGTTTGCTGATAAATGTTTAACTCGCGGCCTGTTCCCGTTAATGGTCACAAGCAGTAACAGACAGACAGAGCGTGTCTGACCGCCCTGAGATGTGGAAAAGGCATCAGTTTACGACAAAGGCATCAAATCAAATGCTCATCGAGCACCGAGAGAGACAAAAACCAGAGAGAAAGGCAGAAGGAAATAGAGAAATAAAAGCTAAATACAGACATCCTTGATGTCTCTCTATTCCATCCCCAACCGTTCAGTGTCGGGTAAAAATGTCAGTGTAAATAAATGTTCGAGAATCGGCCCAAAGAAGAAGAAACAAAATAACCCAAAACTACTGAAACCCGGGATCGAACCAGGAACCTTTAGATTCGCTCTCCCAACTGAACTATTTCGGCCCCCCAGAAAGCTAGACTTTGGGTCATTCTCTTGGAATAAAATATAACCCCGGGTGGAATTGCCCCTCCCGCTCATTCCTCACTTCGGGAGAATGAGACCGACCATCAAGGAGAGATTTTCTGATCCTGTCGGGGGGATTCAGAGCTGGGGTTCGCCATGAACCAGCTTCCCCTCAATTCCCAGCTTTATCAGTGAATCGAACAACAAACGCTCGAGAGAGCTCAGGTTATATTAATAATAAAAACAGAAAATGCGGGAAACACTCAGCAGGTCAGGCAGCATCTGTGGAGAGAGAAACATCCTTTCAGGCCGATGACCTTTCATCAGAACTCTCTCCACAGATGCTGTCTGACCTGCTGAGTATTTCCAGCATTTTCTGTTTTTACTTCAGATTTCCAGCATCTGCAGCATTTTGCTTTTGTTTCACAGCTTGTATTAATGTTCTGCTGATGATATCTTAATATTATCTTGTTTTTGGGCCACTTTAATCAGGTTCACGGACAAATTCTTCCATCATCCCTTCTCCCACATCGCTTCTCTCTCTCATTCATTCTTTTCTCCTTTCAATCCAGAAGAGGGCGGGAATCAGAGCTCACCCCCTGAACACAGACCCCCGTCTACCACCCCGTGTGATCCAAGAGACAATTCAATACATTACACTCTGTATAAACACAGAAAGCTGACACACCAGGGGAGATCGCACGGTGTTGGACACGGAGTGAAATAAACTGAAGTGTTTATAAAAAGTTACAGATCACAACCCGTGTCTCTGTCTCTCTCCACCATCCCGGCCTGTGCTGAGTGAGCTGATCTCAACTGGTGTGGTACTGAGTCCCACACAGAGCAGGATGGGCACATGTTCAATCTCCAGCCTGTACTGAGTTAGCTGATCTCACGAGGTGTGCTACTGAGCCCCGGAGCAAGAAAAGCCGAGGCTCAGTCCTCGGCCTGAGCTAAGTTACCTGGATTCACCCGTGTGGTACTGAGCCCCACAGGGCAAGTTGGATCCCCGGCCTGTGATATGTTAGTTCATCTCACTATAATTTATTAAGGAGGTCAAGGTCTTGGAGAGGATGGAGAGGAGATTTTCAGAATTATACCAGGGATGGGGTTTAGTTGTGTGGAGAGAATCGAGAACCTGGGATTGTTCTGCTTCGAGCAATGGAGGTTAAGGGTAGAAGTAATCCACGTGTTCAAAATTAAGAGGGGTTTTGATAGAGTAAATAAGGAGAAACTGCACGCACTGGCTAAGGTGCCTGTCTACCTCATACGTTGCAGGAAAGGATGCCCCGGAGCATGGTACATTGGCGAGACCATGCAGACACTGCGACAACGGATGAACGGACACCGCACAACAATCGCCAGACAGGAGGGTTCCCTCCCAGTCGGGGAACACTTCAGCAGTCAAGGACATTCAGCCTCCGATCTTCGGGTAAGCGTTCTCCAAGGCGGCCTTCGAGACACATGACAACGCAAAATCGTCGAGCAGAAATTGATAGCCAAGTTCCGCACCCATGAGGACGGCCTCAACCGGGATCTTGGGTTCATGTCGCGCTACATGTAACCCCACCGCGGGCGGGGGGGGGGAGAGAAAAAAAAAAACTTATCTGTTTTTAATACAACTGGCCATTCTTTGACTCTCTCTCTGTCTCTTTTTTTCCCGGGGATGAGGGGGCGGACATATGAGGAGAGGTTGAGTAGATTGGGACTCTACTCATTGGAGTTCAGAAGAATGAGAGGCGATCTTATTGAAACATATAAGATTGTGAAGGGGCTTGATCGGGTGGATGCGGTAGGGATGTTCCCAAGGATGGGTGAAACTAGAACGAGGGGGCACAATCTTAGCATAAGGGGCTGCTCTTTCAAAACTGAGATGAGGAGAAACTTCTTCACTCAGAGGGTAGTAGGTCTGTGGAATTTGCTGCCCCAGGAAGCTGTGGAAGCTACATCATTAAATAAATTTAAAACAGAAATAGAGAGTTTCCTAGAAGTAAAGGGAATTAGGGGTTATGGGGAGCGGACAGGAAATTGGATATGAATTTAGATTTGAGGTTAGGATCAGATCAGCCATGATCTTATTGAATGGCGGAGCAGGCTCGAGGGGCCGATTGGCCTACTCCTGCTCCTATTTCTTATGTTCTTATGTCTTTGTAATCTGACCGCTTGCGTATTCAGTGGTCTTGGGTGTAATGTTCCCCTGTCTGAACACCATCCATGCAGAGGTGTGATAACAGGCAGTTGGAAAGATTATCTGTAATCACCAGGCATTGTTCTGTTACTATATATGCGGAGCTTTTATGGAAACCTTCACACACCTGATGAAGGAGGAAAGCTCCGAAAGCTTGTGATATTCAATTAAAACTGTTGGACTATAACCTGGTGTTGTAAGATTCCTTACATTTGTCCACCCCAGTCCATCACCGGCATCTCCACATCATATATTCTTTCAGTTCTGGTATCATACTTGTGAATCTTTTTTGCATCCTCTCCAATGCCTCTATATCCTTTCTATAATATGGAGACCAGAACTGTGACCAGTACTCCATGTGTTCTATAAGCGTTTAACATAACTTCTCAGCTTTTGAATTCTTTCCCTCTAGAGATGAACCCCAGTGCTTGATTTGCCTTTTTATGGCCTTATTAATCTGCGTCGCTACTTTTAGTCATTTGTGTATCTGTACCCCTAGACCATTTGGTCCTCCATCCAATTTGGACTTTTATTATCCAAGTAGTGTGAGGCCTCCTTATTCTTCCTACTGGTAGATGCCAGTGTTGTCGATGTAGTGGAACAGCTTGGCTGGTTCTGCAACATATGTTTTCAGCACTACAGCTGGGATGTTGTTGGGGCACATAGTTTTACTGTGTCTAGTGCGTTCATCCGTGACTTGATATCTTGTTGAGTGAATCGAATTGGCTGAAGACTGGCATTTGTGATGGTGGGGACCTCAGGAGGAGGCCGAGAAGGATCATCCCTTTGGTGCTTCTTGCTGAAGATGGCTGCGAACACTTCAGCCTTGTCTTTTGCACTCACATACTGCGCTCCACCACCTTTAAGGATGGGGATGTTCAGGGAGCCTCTGCGTCCCGTTAATTTCTTAATTCTCCGCCACCATTTTTGACTGGATATGGCAGGACTGCAGAATTTGGACCAGATACGTTGGTTATGGGATCATTTAGCTCTGTCTATCGCCTACTGATTCCGCTGTTTAGCATGTAGTCCTGTGTTGAAGCTTCACCAGGTTGACATCTCATTTTCAGCTACACCTGATGCTGATCCAGAGATGCACTTCTACACTACTCATTGAACCAGGGTTGGCTTGATGGTGATGCAGGAGTGAGAGATATGCCGGGACATGAGGTTACGGATTGTGGTGGATTAAAATTCTGCTGCTGCCAATGGCAAAACAGTGCCTCGTGAATGCCCAGTTATGAGCTGCTAGATCTGTTCTTAATCTTTCCTATTTAGCAAGTTGAGAATGTCACATGACACGATAGAGGGCTTCCTCGTTGGGACCTGGTCTCCACAAGGACTGTGCGGTGGTCACTCCCACCAATACTGTCATGAACAGATGCATTGGCGACAGGTGGATTGGTGAGGACGGTGTCAAGTAGATTGTTACCTTATGTTGTTTCTGTCACTCACTGTCACAAGCCCAGTCTAGTAGCTATATCCTTCAGGATTCTGCCAGCTCTGTCAATGGTGGTTTTACTGAGCCACTTTTGGTGACTGACATTGAAATCCCCACCCAAAGTATATTCTGTGCTTCCTCCAAGTGGTGTTCAACATGGAGGAGAACTGATTCATCAGTTGAGGCGAGGTGATAGGTGATAATCAGCAAGAGGTTTTCTTGCCCATGTTTGACCTGAGGCCTTGAGACTTCATGTGGTCCAGAGTCAATGTTGAAGAATTCCAGGGTCACTCGCACCACACTGTATATCCACTTCAGGTGGGTCAGGCCTGCCGGTGGGGGAGGATGTACCCAAGGATGATGGTGGGACTTTTGCTGATAGCTTTGATTCTGTAAGATTGACTAGAATGTGGGACTGCTGTCCCAACTTTGGCGCCAGTCCCCAGATGTTGGAAGAGTTTTCATGCTCGACTGCGCTGGGTGTGCCTTTGTCATGTCCGAATTCGATGCTTAGGAGGCAGCCAAGTGGTCTGTTCGATTTTATTCTCCTTAACCTTTTTTATAGCGGTTTGATTCAACTGAGTGTCTTGCTTGGCCATTTCAGAGGGCAGTTCATCATCACGTATAGGCCAGACCGGTAAGCACGGCAGGTTTCCTGCCTTAAAGGACAATAGTGAACCACTTAGGATAACCTGACAGCTTCGTGGTCACTTTTTGTTCCAGGTTAATTTTGTTTTTTTCCATTTAAACTGAATTACAATTCACAAACTACCGGTGGCGATAGAAGGAATAGTCGGACCAGGCTGGCAATGGGAGTACAGAAAATTCAAGTAGAACTTTCACATTGGTGAACTGAGTTTCGATATTTCTTGCACGGTGTGCTTGTGGTTTGAATCTTCATTTAATATATTTAACTTAAAAATTGTGGCTCTGCCTTTGTACAATTCATTGTTCCAAAAGGTTACTCAGCTGGTCGATGTGTAATGTTCCGTCACCTTAATGATTGTGATAGTCAAAGGTCAGATGGGACCAAAACCTGTTTGTTCAAGAGTCTGTAAGTAATATCAGCAGATATGCGATCTAATTGTCTCATGAGAGGTTTACTTAAACTATAAGTATCTCGCTGCTTTAACTTCGTTACCTGACATTGAAGTCCGCATACCTCTTTACAGCATCGAAATTAATCGTCTCCACAGAGAAATGCATGTGCCTGCAATTGCGGAGACAGAAGCAGTTTATTACCCTATTCTCGCAGCAATTGGGTTACCTGGTAGGTCATTATCAGCACGTATGGTGTAAGTAACAGAACATTGAACTATTTCAACGCTGAGTCTGGTAAACATAGAATGTTATTTTGCAAAGTTTTGTGATACAGCTAAAACTTTCATTCTTATCCCATTGGTCAATGCACCGAGTAACTCACCCTCGCTCTGTGCTGACCTGTCGAGTCTGGGGTCTAAATGTGTCCTTGGTGCTCCCTGGCCAGGCAGGGGTAAAACAGGCAGGGCGCACAGTCCTGAGTGTAATCCACTACCTCCTGGTGGAAAGCGCGCCTGTTGTGGAGATCGGGTGAGGAAGGACCAGGTGAGATTGTCGTGTTTCCCGAGGACCGATCGCCTGGGGTTCCGGAGAGCAGATTGCGGCTGTGTATCCCGGCATGAGTCAGTGTCTTCAGGATAGAAGGACAGGGAACAAATGGAATACGCATCAGATAAATAAAACATGTGACAGAAACTGTCCTCCTGAGTTGAAGGTACAATCTTGTATTCCCATCAAATGTTCCTCTCAGATCATAATTATATTCCTGCAATGACTTTACAGGACTTTTATGCATTTGATGTTTAAAGTATTGTAAGGGCTTGGTGAAAAAAGGTGACTGTAGGAATAAACGGATTATTCTCAGGTTAGCAGGCTGTAACTTGTAGGGTGTCACAAGGATCAGTGCTTGGGCCACAGCTATTTTCAATCTATATGAATGACTTAGATAAAGGGACCGAGTGTAATGTATCCAAGTTTGCTGACGATACAAAGCTAGGTGGGAAAGTAAGCTGTGAGGAGGACACAAAGAGTGAGCAAAGGGAGATGGACAGGTTAAGTGAGTGGGCAAGAAGGTGGCAGATGGAGTATAATGTGGGGAAATGTGAGGTTATTCACTTTGGTAGGAAGAATAGAAAAACAGATTTTTTTTAAATGATAAGAAACTATTAAATGTAGATGTTCAGAGGGATTTGTGTGTCCTTGTACACAAAACACAGAAAGTTAACATGCAGTTACAGCAAGCAATTGGGAAGGCAAATGGAATGTTGGCCTTTATTGCAAGGGGTTGGAGTACAAGAGTAAGGAAGTCTTGCTGCAATTGTGCAAGGCTTTGGTGAGACCACACCTGGATACTGTGTACAGTTTTGGTCTCTTTACCTAAGGAAGGATATACTTGTCTTCGAGGGGATGCAATGAAGAAAAGAAAGAAAGTCTTGCATTTACCTAACGCCTTTCCCGACCTGCCAAAGCGCTTTACAACCAATAAAGTACTTTTGAAGTGTAGCTGCTGTTGTAATGTAGGAACCACAGCAGCTCATTTGCTCATAGCACAGTCCCACAAATAGCCATGTGATAATCACCAAATGATTTGATTTTTTAGTGATGTTGGTTGAAAGACAGTATCTACTGACAGAGCAACACCCTCAGTCCGACACTGGAAGATCGGCCGAGATTGTTGGTGCAACTTTCGTGGAATGGGGCTTTGAACCCACCACCATTTGACTCAGAGGCGAGAGTGCTCCCAATTGAACTATAGCTTATAAATAGAAGGTTCGCTCGATTAATTCCTGGGATGAGAGGGTTGTGAGGAGCGATTGAGTAGAATGGACCTATACTCTCTGGAGTTCAGAAGATTGAGAGGTGATCTCATTGAAATATGTAAGATTCTGAGAGGGCTTGACAGGGTAGATGCTGTGAGGCTGTTTCCCCTGGCTGAAGAGTCCAGAACTAGAGAGAATTGACTCAGGATAAGGAGTCAGACATTTAAGACTGAGATGAGGAGGAATTTCTTCACTCCAAGGGTTGTGAATCTTTGGAATTCTCCACCCCAGTCGGCTGTGGATGCTGAGTCATTGAATATATTCAAAACTGAGATCGATAGATTTTTAGATTCCAAGAGAATGAACCGGGCGGGAAAGTGGAGTTGAGGTCGAAGATCAGCGATGATCTTATTGAATGTCGGAGCAGGATCGAGGGGCTGGATGGCCTGCTCCTGCTTCTATTGCTTATGTTCTTATGTACTTATGTACTAATGACTGCATGCTGCTGCCCATGTATGTTATTGTGGAGAGTGGGGGAAACCAGACTTGGCATTAATTCAAGAGGGGTTTAGCTGGAGAACATGAATGAGAGTTGGCGGTCATTTGTTCTTATATAGCGCGGCTTCTGGGATCCATCTCTTAGAATCATAGAGTTGTTACAGCACAGAGGCGGCCATTCGGCCCATCGAGCCGGTGCCGGCTCTTTGTCAGAGCAATCCAGTTAGTCCCATTTCCCCGCAGCCCTGCAATTTTCTTTCCTTTCAAGTATTTATCCAATTCCTTTTTGAAAGAATTGTGCACATATATCCCCAGATCTCTCCGTTCCTGCACCACCTTTAGAATTGTACCATTTAGCTTATATTTCCTCTCCTTATGCTTCCTGCCAAAATGTATCACTTCACAATTCTCTGCATTAAATTTCATCTGCCATGTCCCGCCCATTCCACCTGCCTGTCTGCCTAATTTACGGGAAATTATCTTGTCGCATTTGCTTTCAAATTTGTTGACGTCCTGTCCCGTGGACCTCCCAGTGTCGGAATCGACTGAATAAACTTAATCTCAAGGATCACAAGTGAGGACTCAGCTGTCGGGTGAGGGATCCCGGGGCCACCATCACCCGAAAGGAACCTCCCAGAATGAGCTGCTCCTTCGGAACAGAAGGCAGAAGCCAAGGGGCAAAACCAATAAATAAACACAATCATAGCCCATGTCCATCGGTTAAACTGAGAGCTCATTGATCAGCCCGGTTAGTGATTTCACTGTTTCTGTTTCTCTCTTTCTCTCAGTGAACTTGCTGGCGATTGTGATCCTGTCCCGTGGAAAGTGCGGTCTCTCCAAATGTATCACTCGCTACCTGGTGGCCATGGCGACGGCGGATCTCCTGGTGATTGCCTGTAATGTGATCTTATATCGGATTGCTCATCTTTATTGGCGGGACACTTTCCTGCTCTACACTCCTGTTTGCAGATTCATTCTCTTCCTGGCTCCGACTGCCACAGACAGTTCTGTTTGGTTAACGGTCGCTTTTACCTTTGATCGTTTTGTAGCCATTAGTTGTCAGAAGCTGAAAACAAAATATTGCACCGAGAAAACTTCACTTGTGATTATCGTGACTTTGAGCGCGCTGTTCGGTTTAAAGAACATTCCCCGGCCCTTCGTGTATAATTCGTATCCGTATGTAACAATTAACAATATACCGTGGGGTTGTCGTGTATCATCACAGTTTTATAATCTACCCACATGGATCGCATTTTCTTGGATTGAACAGCTGTTAACCCCGTTGCTTCCATTCTGTTTGATTTTATTGTTTAATGCTCTCACCGTCAGGCGCATTTTAGTGGCCAGTCGGGCCCGAAGGAGCCTCCGGGACCTCAGCAATGGTGAGAATGACAAGGACCCTGAGATGAAGAACCGCAGAAGGTCCATCGTTTTACTTTTTGCCATATCCGGCAGTTTTATCCTGCTCTGGATGACAACGGTCGTATATTTTTTATGTTATCGAATTAAAAGCATCTTTAAACACAGATCTTTCTATAACCCTTTTGCAACCTTCGAACAAGCGGGAATTATGCTTCAGCTTCTGAGTTCCTGCACGAACACGGCCATTTACACAGTGACCCAGAGTAAGTTCAGAGAGGAGCTGCTCAATGTGATTAAATATCCGTTTACTCTAATTGGTAAATTGGTCAAATGAGGAAAACGGCTGAAGTGAAGCGGGAACTGACTTCCCAACATCACAACTCAATTCCAGATCACAATTATCACCTCAATTTACCAAAGGGACTCAGCATCAGGGCCATCGATATCTCCTTTAAACTAATTTGTTGTCATAAGTTAGATCAAAATTAAATTTAATAGCACCCGACATAAAATGAGCAAAAGCAACAGACAGTAACATTATCAAAACATGTTCTGTATTCAGATCATTTTTTAAACACGTCCTCGGGGAGTCTGACCCGAAATGTAATTGTCCGGAGGAAGGGCTGTGAATTAGCGACTGGATATTAGTTTCCACACGGGGGGGGACAGGGTCGGGGACACACGGTGGGGACAGGGTCGGGGACACACGTGGGGGACAGGGTCGGGGACACACGGGGGGGACAGGGTCGGGGACACACGGGGGGGACAGGGTCGGGGACACACGGGGGGGACAGGGTCGGGGACACACGGGGGGGACAGGGTCGGGGACACACGGGGGGGACAGGGTCGGGGACACACGGGGGGGACAGGGTCGGGGACACACGGGGGGGACAGGGTCGGGGACACACGGGGGGGACAGGGTCGGGGACACACGGGGGGGACAGGGTCGGGGACACACAGGGAGACAGGGTCGGGGACTGGACTGGACTAATAATCGAGCCCGCCTACAGCATCTGTGGGGTTAATTCTCTCTTTTAACTATTTCTGGGCCCCCTTAAAACATTCCTGTAACTCCGTGTCTGATATTTTAACAGCCGTTGGTCCTCAATAGTCTGGGAATGACTAGTGTTGATCACAGTGAAGGAATGTTTCCACATTCAGTCGCTGTTTTTTTTAAGGGGCACAACTAATTAAACCCAAATCGTACAAAGAAGGACAAAAGAAACTAATTTAATTAAATCATTAATTGTTGCTGATGTTGACTGTACGGTCCAGCCCCTGCGGTGCCCACCGGTCGCCTCAAGCAACCGGCGGACACCGAGTGCTCCTTCTCCAGGGCCCCCTGGGGCGGACAAGGCCACGGAAGAAAGGCCGGCAGTCGGAGCTACCACCCCCTTGGGCCAGGCCTAACCTGGACCTGTGGATGGCCACCTTGGCCGGGCCCGGGAACAGATCCTCCGACTGACCGGCCCTCCTCCTCACCCGGTGGCCAAAGACGAGGAGCGTGGGACTGAAGCGCAGCCAGAAGTTGAGGAGTAGCCCCTTTAAATAGTGGAACAGGGGCTGCAACCTCTCACACTCCTTGTAGACATGAAACACGGACTCATCCAGGCCGCAGAAGGTCCGTTGCTGTTTTAAAACGGCCGATTAGCCTGATATTTTTTTAATAATGACTTATGACTCAGTTAGAATAGTCAATAGTGGAATTTAACAGGAGTAGATGAAGTTTCCGTCAGTCAGAAGGGATTAACAGAGAGTAAAGCCGGGTTAGCTGGAGACACTGCCGCAGAAGGGGAACTGAGGAATGAGTGAATACACAGAAGGCCAGTGTTGGAGGATCAAAGAGTGTGGGACATGGAGATGGAGGCGTTTGCAGAGGTCGGACAGGCAAACCTTGGAGGGACTTATCGGGAATGTGTTGAGGGACAGGAAACCAATGGAGGTCAATGAGATCTGACACGTGGAGCAATGGGAGGGCGGGGTATGGGGATCGGCAGGGAGGTGATCGAAAAGGTGGAGTCCAGAGATAATGTGCAAAGGAAGAGATGTTGACAAAGCAGGAAGGGGTGAGGCCAATGTGTGTTTGGAAGAAATCCACGGCAACACCACAGAGGTTAGGGGGAGAAGGTGAATTGTACAGACAGGCAGTGAGGATTCAGAAAGTACCTTGTATGACAGTGTTACCACTCATCAGACAAGTTTCAGTCAGAGAAAGAGAAGGAGACAGGGAAAGGGAGAAAACGCCAAATACAGGGTTGGGGAGACAGGGTCGGGGACACACGGGGAGACAGGGTCGGGGACACACGGGGAGACAGGGTCGGGGACACACGGGGAGACAGGGTCGGGGACACACGGGGAGACAGGGTCGGGGACACACGGGGAGACAGGGTCGGGGACACACGGGGAGACAGGGTCGGGGACACACGGGGAGACAGGGTCGGGGACACACGGGGAGACAGGGTCGGGGACACACGGGGAGACAGGGTCGGGGACACACGGGGAGACAGGGTCGGGGACACACGGGGAGACAGGGTCGGGGACACACGGGGAGACAGGGTCGGGGACACACGGGGAGACAGGGTCGGGGACACACGGGGAGACAGGGTCGGGGACACAGTTTTTTTAAAAAGTAAACATAGCTCCAGTTAGCTCAGTTCCTGTAGACAGCAAGTTGTACACAGGGTGTTATCACTAATATATGAATCACCTTCTTTGTAACTGTGACAAATTTCAGGAGTTTGTTGGATCCCTTTTGTACAATGTGTGACTTTGCCAGTGAGGGGTTGGACTGTGTAAGAAATCTCCATGTGCTGTGTTAATAAAACTCTGGTCCTGGTGTCACTGGGGATCTGCTCTCTCTTTACTGTAAGAAATCTCCATTAAATGAATAATCTGTGAATCTAAATAGCTGAGATCATCTTAAAGAATGGCTGACCTGCAGCACGAACACAGCTGTCCGTGAGCCTGTCTCTCTGTCTCCCACCTTCCCGTTCGAGTCTCTCTCTCTCTCTCTCTCTCTGACACGGTCTGTATCTGTCTTCATCCCTCTCTATCTCCCATTGCCTATCTCACTATTCCTGTTCCCCTGCTTATTTGCCTCCAACTCCTTGCACACTAGTGTATCTCTCTTCCTCCCTGTCCCTTTCACTCGATCCGCACCCCTCGCTACCTTGCTCCCCATCTCCCATTCTCTCCCAACCGAGTTCTCACCTCTGAGTCCACCTCACTGTATTCCCACCCCTCACTCTCTCACTTCCTTTTCGTCCCTCTCTATCATCCCCATCAATCGCTCTTTACCCTCTCTCTTCCCTCCCACTCTGTCCCTATCCACTTTCTCTCTGTGCCTGGCTCTGTTCTCTGCAATTTTGAAGACCCGTTTTCTACACAATCCCCACATTTTGCCCCGTTCCTGGATCTCTCTGTCTGCCGTCCACCCCTCTCTGTTCAAGTCACTCCTTTTCTTTATCCACCCTCCCTCTTTCGGAATTTCCTTTTCTCTCTCTCTCCACATCCCTCCCTCTCCCTACCCGTCTCTCTCTATATATTCCATTTCTCTGCCTTTAACTGCAGCTGCCACCTATTTGTTCACTCCACTCCATGGTTGATGTTCAGAGATTATGAGGGTGATTTTAAAACGGAGCCGGGAAAGGGGCGGGGGTCAATTTGAGGTCAGGAAACCCATGAGGACGGGTTTCCCGGATGTCCTTATGATTTTGACGGAAGGACGTCTTTTATTTATTTTTTGTCAGTTTCCTGTCTGACTGACCGGTTGATTGACAGGCTGGTCTTTGTGGGACAGGAAACCAGCCAAGGAGTGGACGTCTCCAGGTACATCTTTGTTTGCATGGATGGGAGGGCACGGATGGGCATGGGTGGGCACGGGGGTCGCAAGTCATGTGGGATGGGATCGGCGGTCAGTCATGGTGGGGGGGGGCGGGATCAAGGGTCATTGCAGGGGTCAGCGATTGTTGAGGGAAAGGGGCGGGGGTTGGAGGGGAAGGATCGGGGTCGGAGGGGGAGGATCAGGGTCGGGGATCAGTGATCGGCGGGGGGGTGGGGTGTCGGTGCAGTTAGGCTTGTTGGGCCGAGGGGAAGCACTCCTGCTCCTCAGGACCCACAAACTGTGCCTTTCTAGGCACCTACCTGTTACTCTCGGGCCTTCTCACCTCCTTTCACAAGGAGTAAAATAGAAGGCCCAGGAATCCTGAATGAGCCCCCCGGGGTTCAAATCTGGAATTAGTAAAAATTGGATGCCTGAAGCCTCCATGAAAGGTTTTAAGGGCCGCCCTGCCCCCTGGGAGCGGGTTGGTCGCCCGCCCCTCGCCCACCCCCGTGAAAACCGGAAATGAGCGGGTTGGAGGTGGGTCTGATAAGGTGACAATTTTCAATGCACCCCCACCCCCAACCCACCTGTTCTTTACTTTTAAAATCGAGCCCTATATTTTCAGGCTGGTGATACATCAACACAAGTTGCTCAGTTTCCATTAAACTTTGTGGACAGTCAGTTGCAATTGTACTCGCAGGGCCGAGGTTCATTATTCACGAACTAAGCAAAGATATGCTCTGCATATTAGAAGATTAAATGAGTGAAGTTTTGTTCCTATTATTATTAATTCTAAGGAAGGTGATGCGGCCCCAACACCCCAATAGCACCGACATTTTCACCAGTTTGACACTGATTCACTTTTAACACCAGCCATGCTGCAGCCTATCTGACATAGAATGTCCGGCACAGAAATAGGCCATTCCCCACAACAGGTCTATGCCGGAGTTTATGCTCCACACAAGCCCCCTCCCTCCCTGCTTCATCTAACCCTATCAGCACTGCAGCAACTCGCCAAGGCTTCTTCGACAGCACCTCCCAAACCCGCGACCTCTACCACCTAGAAGGACAAGGGCAGCAGGCACATGGGAACAACACCACCTGCACGTTCCCCTCCAAGTCACACACCATCCCGACTTGGAAATATATCGCCGTTCCTTCATTGTCGCTGGGTCAAAATCCTGGAACTCCCTTCCTAACAGCACTGTGGGAGAACCGTCACCACACGGACTGCAGCGGTTCAAGAAGGCGGCTCACCACCACCTTCTCGAGGGCAATTAGGGATGGGCAATAAATGCCGGCCTTGCCAGCGACGCCCACATCCCGTGAACGAATAAAAAAAAAGCATATTCTTCTATTCTTCTCTCCCTCATCTGCTGATCCAGCTTCTCCTTAAATGCATCTATGCTATTCGCCTCAACTACTCCTTGTGGCAGCGAGTTCCACATTCTAATCACTCTCTGGGTAAATAGGTTTCTCCTGAATTCCCTATTGGATTTATTCGTGACTATCTTATATTTATGGCCCCTAGTTCTGGTCTCCCCCGCAAGTGGAAATATCTTCTCTACGACTCCTCTATCAAACCCTCTCATGATCTTAAAGATCTCCATCAGGTCACCTCTCAGTCTTCTCTTTTCTAGAGAAAAGAGCCCCAGCCTGTTCAATCTTTCCTGTTAAGCATAACCTCTCGGTTTTGGTATCATCCTCGTAAATCTTTTTTTCACCTACTCTATGGAGTGCCTCTATATTCTTTTTATAATATGGAGACCAGAACTGTTCACAGTACTCCAAGTGTGGTCTAACCAAGGTTCTATACAAGTTTAACATAACTTCTCTGCTTTTCAATTCTATTCCTCTGGAAATGAACCCCAGTGTTGGTTTGCTTTTTTTTAATGGCCTTATTAACCTGTGTCGTTACTTTTAGCGATTTGTGTATCTGTACCCCTAGACGCCTCTGCTCCTTCACCCCATTATTGAAGCAGTGGCCCACTTATTCTTCCCATCAAAATTTAAAACCTCACACTTATCTATATTGAGATTCATTTGCCAGTTACACGCCCATTGTGCAAATTTATTTATATCTTCCTGTATTGTGTCGCACTCCTCCTCAGTATTAACTATACCCCCCAGTTTGGTGTTGTCCGCAAATTATGAAATTATACTTCCAATTCCCAAGTCCAAATCGTTTATATAAATGGTGAAGAACAGTGGTCCCAGCACCAATCCCTGTGATTCACCACTCAGACCTTTTGCCAGTCTGAGTAACTACCTTTAACACTTACTCTGTTTTCTGTTTTTTACCCAGCTTGCTATTAATTCTGCTCTTTGTCCCGACTCCACCTGCTCTGATCTTATCTGAGTGAGATCATTAATTAAATACAATTTTTGTGGTGGGCCCACTCCCAGCAAGTAATGGATTGATGCTGCCCAGACTGATTTAATGTGGGATCCTTACAAGCAGCAGGTAGAACAGATTTACCTCCTGTCAGTGTGGGCTGTGTCCAAACACAGGCATTAGAGGCTGAAATTACCAACATCAAGCCCACAGGAACCCACAGACACCTCCATAAGAACAGAAACGTGCACGGTAATAGTATAAAATACAACAAGAGAAATGGATTGTGTGTCACAACAAACTATTGGGGCACAGAAGTACGTGATGTGGATACAACATTAACAATCCTTCGTGTTCGATTGGAAGGATTCCCCCATTGTGTAGCGATGAGGCTTTCTGCCAAAGTCATTTGGCAGAACACCTCATCGCCAGAGCTTTCAAACAAGCACCAAGACGTAGCTTGGCTGGTGGTGAGAAGGGCCCTTCCCACCAGATCCTTCATGCACTCCTGACCTCTCAGTGCCACTACGCGCTGTCCCCAAGGAAGCTGCGGTGGGGACGAGACCGTCACCCATCTCCTCCTGGAATGTCCCTTTGCAAAGAAGATCTGGAGAGAGATGCAGTGGTATCTGTCCAGGTTCATACATACGAATTAAGAGCAGGAGTAGGCCATTCAGCCCCTCGAGCCTGCTCTGCCATTTGATAAGATCATGGCTGATCTGATTGTGACCACAACCCTACTTTCCCGTGTACCTACGATAACCTTTGACTCCCTTGTTAATCAAGAATCTATATAACTTAGCCATAAAAATATTCAATGACCCTGCTTCCGCTGCTCTCTGGAGAAGGGAGTTCCACAGACTCACGACCCTCAGAGAAAAATTTCTCCTCATCTCCATCTTAAATGGGAGTACCCTTATTTTTAAACTGGTTCCAGTTTCTCCCACAAGGGAGCAGTTCTGTGACACATGATTCTGTGCTTTATGGGCTGTTACCAGGGAAGCACTCCGAGACAGATATCAACTGCTACTGGAAGACCATCAACTCGGTGAAATACGCCTTTTGGTCTGCCCGAAATTTGCTGGTCTTCCAGCGCAAGGAGCTGTCCTCGACCGAGTGTTGCAGACTGGCACATTCCAAGGTCCAGGACTACGTGCTCAGGGATGCACTGAAGCTGGGTGCGGCTGCCGCAAAGGCTCTGTGGGGAAAGGCTCTCGTTTAGAGCTCTCCCGCCATTGTAAACCGAGGGGCTGCAATCAGGGAAAACCCACCTCGGGCAGAATGTAAAATACAAATTTATGTAATGAAATGTAATGTACCTGTAATTAATCTGTAATCAATAAGCTTATTGATTGTAATGCAATAAGGCGCCCTAGAGTGTCATGAACTGTAATTATGAACAATGTGTAACTGTATTGTTGGAATCATAATTGAACTGTACTTTACGTATCTTGCAAAAAGTATATTCTGTATTGTGTATGTTTGAAATGTGATATGACAACTGTATTGTATGTATTGTGACAAATTTTATGAATAAAGTATATTTTTTGAAAAAAAAGTCTGTTCTTATCAGTTTAATATCTGATACGTCCCCTATCTGGGGACCGTATATTAATTTGATTTTTGGAACAGGGAGATGGAATAGGGGCTTGCTCCGTCCACTCCACGCATCGACCCAGTATTGCAGTGTCTCTGGGAACGGTGCACCTCCCTGTGGGGAGATATTCAAAATGAAAAACAGGTTTTTCCAGTGTCTCTGTATGTATTATTACTGAGAATAAAGTTGATATTTTGTACTTAAAAAAAAATGTGGAATAAATCCTCAATTAAAGCTGTGAAGATTAACTAGATAAATATTGAGGTGGAAATGATATTGAAGATTTCCAAACTGGACCTGAAACCTAAACTGACCAGAATTACAAAGTGACCCAGAACCCCAATCTTTTGTAGACACTTGCACGACAAGGCAAACACACAATGATACAATCCAAAACTGACACTGAAACATAACTTGATCTAAATCCCCAAACTAACCCTTAATCAGACACTGAACCATTTCCCCAAACTGAAGCAGAACCAGAGCGAGTCACAAACCTAAACTTAACCAGAACCCAACAATGACTCTGAACAAAATAAGCAACAACTCTCAATCTGATCCTCAAACCGAAACAACACGGTGCCCAACACTGGAAGACCCTAAACTCACATACAAACCTCAAATAAACCAGGAACTGTAAAATGACCCAGAGACACAAACCCTACCTGAACCCAAACTAAACTGAACTGAACATGAACGCCCAAACTTCTGAACAACCTCAACTTGATCTGGAACTTAAAAGTGCCCTGGAATCCTGAACATACACAGAACTCTCAATGAACAAGAGCCCTCTGCCCTTCTTGAGACCCTCTGATCCAAAGTACTTTAGAGACCAAAAACACTAAGCTGCACAAAACCCTAAATCAGCTCACGAACCCCTGGTGACCCAGAAACTTAAACTGACCTGGAACCCTAAACTGATCCAGAATCCCAAAAGTGACAGGTACCCTAAACTGACCACCTGCGGAATACTGAGTCAGAACCTGAAAATGATCCAGAATCTTACATTCAACATAACTACAAAGTAACCCACAATTCCAAACTCACATTAAGCCCCAAATGAAAATGTAAATTGAAATGACTGGATACCCTAAACGTCCCAAAACCCAGTGATCCAAAGCCCCAAATCGACATAAAACCCTAAACCTGTACAGAAACATAAACTGACCCAGACCCTCATACTGACACTTTCCGTAGCCTAAATTGTTACAGCTCCAAAGGAACTCGAGTCAATCCAAGAGCTCCGGTCCTCTGGATTTCCCTCTCAGAGTGGAAGAACGTTAAACTGTTCCAGAATCCTCAATCGACCTGGAACACTGAACCAAAGCAAAACTGCAACCAACTCAGAATCACAGGCTGATCTAAACCCTAAACTGATCCATTATCCTAAACGGACTCAGAATATTAAAATACAGCAAACCCGAAACACCAAGCAGACCTGGAAACCCGACCTGGCCCAGAACCCTAGCTGACTCCACTGGTTCACTTGTTCGTTCTGTAGTTCGTTTCAGGCTCTTCTGCTGTTTTTAAGATATGATGTAATGTTAGGGATCATTGAGATCAGTCTGTGAGTATCAGTCTTTGCCGGGGTCCTGTGGAAGATTTTGCAGTGCTGGGTGTTTTTGGATGTGTGGAGAATGTTAGTCTTGAGGGTCCTGAGTTAATTGGAGCTCTTGTGGTCAGTTTGAGTGCAGTATGTTACAACCAGATACTGAACCAGAAACTCAAAACAACACAGAATTTCAAATTGACCAAACTGACCCAGAATATAAAACTGAACTGGGACCCTGAACCAATCCCAATTCTAAAGTGACCAACTCATGTAAAATGAATTATAAACATAAAGAAAAGCCAAGAACCCAAATTTGTGTTGAAACTGAAAACAAGCCCAGAATCCAAGATTGAACCAAAGTCTTACACTGATTCATCAGCCTAAAAATATTAAATGCACGAAACATATCTCGAACCCAGAATGAACCCACATGACGAGGCTGACACCGAAGGCTGAGCGTCAGGGGTTTCTACAATCCCTCAGTGTTGGCATCAGTCTGGGCATGTTGAGTCATCAGAGATCGCTGTCTATGTTTGTTGTTCTGTGTCAGTTTGTGGGTGTTGTGGTTTGGGGTTTCTCTGCTCAGTATTGGGGGAATGTGCACTGTTTAAGGTCCATTTACAGATGCTGTGGTTTGCTGTGACAGTGCAGTTATCATTTTACAGGAGGCAGAAGCCCAACGTGTGATGCCATCGTTAGCTTTGGGTGTTTGATCAATGTGTGGATGGTGAGGTAAGTGTGTGGGGACTGGGTCAGTTTCTGGGTATTGTGTTTTTTTTGCAGATGATGTGATCGGTTTGGGGCGTATTGTGGACAGCTTCAGGATGCTGACTCATTTGGGGAGATGGGATAGTCAGTCATTGAACACTGCCTCAGTTATGGTCCCTGAACACAGTTTGCAGTACCAGAGTCAGTTTCAGGGTGCTGTGGTCAGTTTCAGAGATACATGGTATTAGCTTGAGGTGCTGGATTAGCTTGAGGTGCTGGGCCAGTTAGAGGTACTGTACTACTTGAAGAGCTAGGTTAGGTTAAGGTGCTGGACTAACTTGAGGTGCTAGGTTAGCTTGAAGTGTTGGATTAGTTTGGAGGCTGTATTATTTTGAAGTATTAGGTTATTTTGAGGTTCTGGGCTGGTCTGAGGTACTGTTTTTGCTTGAGGTATTAGATTATGTTGAGGTGCTGGATTACTTAGGGCGGCAGCTTTAGTTTGAGGTAATCTATTTGCTGCAAGTGCAGTTTTAGCTTAAGTTACTGGGTTAGTTGGAGGTGCTGTATTAGATTGAGCTGCTGGGATAGTTTAAGCTTTTGTCAATGTCTGAGGTTCTTGATCATTATGTTTCCAGCCTATCGAGGAAGAAAGCAGTGCTGGATCTAGTTCTGGGGAATGAAGTGGGGCAAGTTTCAATGGGAGAGTGTTTTGGAAACAGTGAACACAATATGATTAGGTTTAGAGTAATTATGGAAAAGTACAAGGACAATGAAAGTTGAAGATACTTAATCGGAAGAGGGTTAATTTCAGTGAGTTGAAAAGGGATCTGGCCCTGATGGAATGGGAACAAAGATTATCAGGTAAAACAGTTAAAGAGCAAAGGGAGGCCTTCAAGGAGGAGATAGTTCAGGTACTTCATCTAACCCTATCAGCATATCCTTCTATTCTTTTCTATGTTTGACTCGTTTATCAATTATCTCCCCTTTTCTATCATAAATGTCTTTACAACTTTTTTGATTTCTGCTTCTAATGTCTTATCCATCTCGTTAGTGTCAATATTGAGGCAAAGTAATGATTCCACATTTCTGCCGTTACCTGTGAGTTTACCTTGTGCATCCCTTAGTGGCCCTACCCCTATCATGATTTTCCTTTTGTTATTTATGTGTCTGTAGAATACTTTACTTTTTAAAAAGTATTTTTTGATAATTTAATTTTGTAATTCCTCTTTGCCTTCCGAATAGGTTTTTTGTTTACTTATTTCCTAACCTCTTCGTATTCCCTTTTGTCATCCTCTTCTTTATTGACCAGGTGCTGAGTATATGCCTTTTTCTTTAGTTTCAATTCTGATCTTATCTCTTTATTCATCCATGGTATGTCATTATTAGTGTCAGTGTCCGTGGAACTGTACCCCAGTGAGAGTCAGTGTCCGTGGAACTGTACCCCAGTGAGAGTCAGTGTCCGTGGAACTGTACCCCAGTGAGAGTCAGTGTCCGTGGAACTGTACCCCAGTGAGAGTCAGTGTCCGTGGAACTGTACCCCAGTGAGAGTCAGGGTGCATAGAACTGTAACCCAGTGAGAGTCAGGGTGCATAGAACTGTACCCCAGTGAGAGTCAGGGTGCATAGAACTGTACCCCAGTGAGAGTCAGGGTGCATAGAACTGTACCCCAGTGAGAGTCAGGGTGCATAGAACTGTACCCCAGTGAGAGTCAGGGTGCATAGAACTGTACCCCAGTGAGAGTCAGGGTGCATAGAACTGTACCCCAGTGAGAGTCAGGGTGCATAGAACTGTACCCCAGTGAGAGTCAGGGTGCATAGAACTGTACCCCAGTGAGAGTCAGGGTGCATAGAACTGTACCCCAGTGAGAGTCAGGGTGCATAGAACTGTACCCCAGTGAGAGTCAGGGTGCATAGAACTGTACCCCAGTGAGAGTCAGGGTGCATAGAACTGTACCCCAGTGAGAGTCAGGGTGCATAGAACTGTACCCCAGTGAGAGTCAGGGTGCACAGAACTGTACCCAAGTGAGAGTCAGGGTGCACAGAACTGTACCCCAGTGAGAGTCAGGGTGCACAGAACTGTACCCCAGTGAGAGTCAGGGTGCACAGAACTGTACCCCAGTGAGAGTCAGGGTGCACAGAACTGTACCCCAGTGAGAGTCAGGGTGCACAGAACTGTACCCCAGTGAGAGTCAGGGTGCACAGAACTGTACCCCAGTGAGAGTCAGGGTGCACAGAACTGTACCCCAGTGAGAGTCAGGGTGCACAGAACTGTACCCCAGTGAGAGTCAGGGTGCACAGAACTGTACCCCAGTGAGAGTCAGGGTGCACAGAACTGTACCCCAGTGAGAGTCAGGGTGCACGGAACTGTACCCCAGTGAGAGTCAGGGTGCACGGAACTGTACCCCAGTGAGAGTCAGGGTGCACGGAACTGTACCCCAGTGAGAGTCAGGGTGCACGGAACTGTACCCCAGTGAGAGTCAGGGTGCACGGAACTGTACCCCAGTGAGAGTCAGGGTGCACGGAACTGTACCCCAGTGAGAGTCAGGGTGCACGGAACTGTACCCCAGTGAGAGTCAGGGTGCACGGAACTGTACCCCAGTGAGAGTCAGGGTGCACGGAACTGTACCCCAGTGAGAGTCAGGGTGCACGGAACTGTACCCCAGTGAGAGTCAGGGTGCACGGAACTGTACCCCAGTGAGAGTCAGGGTGCACGGAACTGTACCCCAGTGAGAGTCAGGGTGCACGGAACTGTACCCCAGTGAGAGTCAGGGTGCACGGAACTGTACCCCAGTGAGAGTCAGGGTGCACGGAACTGTACCCCAGTGAGAGTCAGGGTGCACGGAACTGTACCCCAGTGAGAGTCAGGGTGCACGGAACTGTACCCCACTGAGAGTCAGGGTGCACGGAACTGTACCCCACTGAGAGTCAGGGTGCACGGAACTGTACCCCAGTGAGAGTCAGGGTGCACGGAACTGTACCCCAGTGAGAGTCAGGGTGCACGGAACTGTACCCCAGTGAGAGTCAGGGTGCACGGAACTGTACCCCAGTGAGAGTCAGGGTGCACGGAACTGTACCCCAGTGAGAGTCAGGGTGCACATGGAACTGTACCCCAGTGACTGTCAGGGTCCATGGAACTGTACCCCAGTGACTGTCAGGGTCCATGGAACTGTACCCCAGTGACTGTCAGGGTCCATGGAACTGTACCTCAGTGACTGTCAGGGTCCATGGAACTGTACCCCAGTGACTGTCAGGGTCCATGGAACTGTACCCCAGTGACTGTCAGGGTCCATGGAACTGTACCCCAGTGACTGTCAGGGTCCATGGAACTGTACCCCAGTGACTGTCAGGGTCCATGGAACTGTACCCCAGTGACTGTCAGGGTCCATGGAACTGTACCCCAGTGACTGTCAGGGTCCATGGAACTGTACCCCAGTGACTGTCAGGGTCCATGGAACTGTACCCCAGTGACTGTCAGGGTCCATGGAACTGTACCCCAGTGACTGTCAGGGTCCATGGAACTGTACCCCAGTGACTGTCAGGGTCCATGGAACTGTACCCCAGTGACTGTCAGGGTCCATGGAACTGTACCCCAGTGACTGTCAGGGTCCATGGAACTGTACCCCAGTGACTGTCAGGGTCCATGGAACTGTACCCCAGTGACTGTCAGGGTCCATGGAACTGTACCCCAGTGACTGTCAGGGTCCATGGAACTGTACCCCAGTGACTGTCAGGGTCCATGGAACTGTACCCCAGTGACTGTCAGGGTCCATGGAACTGTACCCCAGTGACTGTAGGCGCCCATAGAACTGAATCAAGTGAGAGTAAGGGCCCATTGAACTGCACGCTCACCCTCAGGAGTAGATCATTCATTCCCGCGATTCTGTTCTGCCATTCATTTCGATCATGGCTAATCTGTATCTTAACTCTTTTGACCCATCTTGTATATAATGGGCAGCATTTTAGCACCCGCTATCAGGTGCGTTCCTGGCGGGGGGCTCTGAAAATCGGGAAATCGCGGAGTGGGACCGGAGCCCGCCTCGAACGCACGCACTTCCGGGTTCCCCACTGACGCGCCGACATGCGCGCGCAGCCCCCGCTGGTGGGAATCCCGCAGGCAATTATAGCCAAGGGGATGCCACTTGAATGTATTTATTTTGCTTGTTCAGGTCATTAACTGACCTGATTCAGGGATTATGTGAGAAGGGGTGGGATTTTAAAGGAAACTGGGACTGTTTCCCACACTGGGGGAAACACTCCCAGTTCAAATGGACCTGTTGCAGCTGTCAGCCTGTGGTCGCTGCAAAGGTCCATTTGACAGGTGGGTGGGGGGAGACCCTCACCCATTGCAGGAGGCCACTCAGTCACTTGGGACAAAGTTTGGCCTCCACCACCCTCCTCCTGACAACCAAAGTCACCAACTTGCACACTTACCCCGGGGTCCAGAGATATGTACCGACCTTGCGGACCCCCTCAGATGTACATCTTCCGGATGGGGGCCGCCGTAGCTGCAGTCATGACCTCCTCGGAGGGCGAACAGCATCACCAGCCTCGCCATCCACCTCTGACACGTGGAGCTCCACAACAGTGCGCTGTGACACATCCACCTGTACAGCAGGAGGGAGGGCAACCGCAGAGAGAGATGCGTCGCAGAGGGCACTACCCTCGCCACAGGGTCCACAGACCGAGGCTCAGCTTCCTGGACCTCACTGAGCAGCAGTGCACACGGAGGCTCAGAGTCACTCGACATGTAGTCGTGGACATCTGCAGCCTCCTTCATGCCAAGCTGCTCCCGGCTGGCCCGAGCACCATCTTCTTACCTGTCGCTGTCAAAGTCACCACTGCCCTCAACAACTTCTCCTCCGCATCCTTCCAAGGTACAACCAGGGACATCGCCGACGTCTCTCAGCCGACTGCACAAAAGAGCCCTGCAAATACACCGACACCCACTCTGCAGTGACACAATGGGTGGCATCAGTTGTGGGTCTTCATAGTGATCCTCAGGAAAGGGCATTATTGCACAAACCAGACAAGATTCGCGAAGACATGGCAGCAGTGGTGCCAATATAATATGTGATGTGAGTTGCTCAGAAATTAAATATAAGTAACAACCGTGACAAACCCTCAAACACCCTTGTGCATCCCCTTCATGCTCACGACACGTTTGCCTTACGCTGCCTACTGCACATATGTGATGCATGCCCTGTGGCTGCAGCACAGGTAGTGGCAGGTTGAGTGAGGCTGACCGTGAAAGAGATGCACGAGAGGATGAGTATGAGATAGAGCCATGAGATTTTATGAGGATTGGGTTGAGTGGTAGTGGCGGGATGAGTACTGGCGAGGTGAGTAGGTGCAGGTAAGATGAGGATGAGGTTTGAGTGGGTATGAGGGGTGATGTGACAGAGTAGTGTTGGCTGTGCAGGAGGTGTGGGCGGTGATGGGCGGTGATGTGGCAGATGGAGTGTAGGGGAATGAGTAAGTGTACTCACTTTGGCTGACCTACTGAGGTCATTGGAGCGCCTCCTGCACTGTATGCAGGTGGGCGATATGTTGGTGGTGCTGGTGACCTCCTCTGCCACCTCGAGCCAGGCCTTCCTGGTGGCAGAGGCAGGCCGCTTCCTCCCGCCCGCCGGGGGTTTGGGGGGGGGGGGGGGGGAGGGGAAGATCTCTGTCCTCCCCCTCCACCACACCCCATGTATTGATACCTGGAGCGAGGCATCATGAAACTGGGAGCAGCCTTCCCCCTGGGCTGCTCCATGCTGTAATTTTTTCTGTTTGTTGCAGCATCTGTCAGTGGAGGACTGCCCCTTTAAATAGAGCTCCTCCAGCTGACGGATCTGACTGCACGCGCAGTCCGCCCGACGCGCAGACCAGCAGTGGGGAACCCGGAAGACCAGGTAAGTGGATCCATTTATGCTCCAATCGCGTGGGGAGCTGACTGATTTCACCGGGCGCGTTACCAACGTGCCCGATAGCCCCCCCACCGAGAACCCGCAGCCCTGGTAACACCGGGCCCAATGTATTTGGATTAGATGTCAATTATCTTCAATCTGTTTTTTTCTGGTTATCAACCCTCCTGTCAGTGGAAACAATTTCTCCTTATTTACTCAAAGGTCAGTTTATTTTTTAAACTTACCTCAGTGTGCCTTGCAGGCTTCTCGACAGGTTCCCCCTGTGGGGTGGCCTCCCTGCTCAGAAGTGGGTTAAATTTCAGGGGTTATGATGTAATCGAGGAGTCCAGCGGGAGACTCGTTAAAAGCCAAGATGAGTGGCGTTAAAACGGCCGATTGACGGGAATGGAGCAGGAAATGGAGCTGCTCCATTTTAACTGCTCCTGCGATCAGGGAGAGTTAAAATCACCCTGTTTCACATTGCATGATAGTCCACATGTGTCACTGGAGGGAAAGCTATAACTGCAAGTTATTCTTGCAGGTGTTATGAATGAGTTCGGGTCTATTAGTAACTATTCACCACATTACTAGTCAATGAAACAATTCATTACTTTGCTTTTAAGTCATACTCCATCTAAAACAAGAGTACGTTTTAATATCTGCGTCTGTCTCTCCCATGTCTGTCTCTTTCGCTCTCTCTCTCTCCCCGTCTGTCTCTCCCGTGTCTCCGTCTGTGTCTCCTGTCACTCACACATATATTGTGGGGAAAGGCCTGTCGCAATTAAGCCTCAGGCCCTCTCCATCCAAAATAGTGCCACAGTATTTGCCACCTTTTCTGAGGGTGCCTCTGTGTATAAATGTGCCAAGGATCACATGCCAGGCACTGTACTTACGTGGCACATCATCCGTTCTCATTATAATGGACACATTTCAGCTTTAATGTGTAAGGTACAGGGAGAAATATGTGTTGCTTAATCACCCCTCTGCACCAACAATGTTTCAGTGAGTGATGGGGAGATGGGCTGAGATTTATAAATAGACTTGCAGTACATTCTCTCCCTCTCTCTGGTGTATAAGAGAAATGAGTCACAGTGACAGGAGCAGAAAACTGCTTGGATAGAGGATCTGACACAACACATTAAAGCTGGCGATGACTGGTGTGACAGGATTGTAAATTTAAAGGGACATCACCATTTGGCTGGAGAGTTTTTAAGGGAAACGCGACTCCTCGAAGAGTTCATTTCTACCTGCCTGATACGTTGGCTGCGGTGGACAATTTTCTCCGTGTGGACAATATATTTGCTGAATTGTAAACTTTTTCACAGTGATTAACACTGAGCCTCGGTCATTTCTATATCTGAGGCCGTTTCTCCCCTTCTCTGGGTCTTAGACCTCCACCATTGCTGGTCTGAATCCAGCCACGAGAAGAGGGTGTAAGAGCAACCTGGGCAATTCTCCCTTGATCTCCCCCCCACCACCTGTGGAGAGTCCCTGCCTCCCTGGCTTTGCTTGGTATTTTCCCCAGTGATAAGGTCGGGTTTAGAAACATTGCAGGTGGGTGAAAACCCCTATCTTACTGCTTTTAAATTCAATTATAATTTTTATCCCTCAACCAACATCACTAAAACAGATGATCTGGTCATTATCACATTGCTGTTTGTGGGACCTTGCTGTGTTCAATGTACTGCCGTGTTTCCTACAGTAAAGCAGCAACTACACTTCAAAAGTACTTAATTGGTAGAGGAACCACCGAGGGAACAGGTTATTTTAGATCTCGTATTGTGTAATGAGACAGGGTTACTTAGTAAACTTATAGTAATGGATTCTCTGGGGGAGAGTGAACATAATATGATAGAATTTCATATTCAGTTTGAGCGTGATGTGGTTAAATCCGAAACTAGGGTCTTAAATATAAATAAAGCCAATTCTGTAGGTTTGACGGGCGAGTTGGCTGAGGTAGATTGGGAAATTGGATTAAAAGATATAACGGTAGACAAACAATGGCAAATATTTAAAGAAATAATTCATAATTCTCAACTAATATACATTCCCTTGAGTAATAAAACTCCACGGGAAAAGTGTGGCTAATTAGAGAATTTAAGGATAACATTAGATTAAAAGAAGAGGCTTACAATGTAGTCAAAAAGCGTAGTTAGCCTGAGGATTGGGAGGGATTTAGAAATCAGCAAAGGATGACCAAAAATTCATAAAGAGGGAGAAAATTGAATCTGACAGAAAACCAACAAGAAATATAAAAAAACAGATTGTAAGAGTTCCCACAAGTATGTGAAAAGGAAGAGATGAGTGAAAATAATCGTGGGTCCCTTAGAGGCAGAGACAGAAGAAATTATAATGGGGAGTAAGGAAATGGCAGAGATGTTAAACAAATATTTGATATCTGTCTTCAAAGTAGAAGACACAAAAAACATACCGGAAACAGTGGGGAACCAAGGGTTGAATGCGAGTGAGGAACTTAAAGTAATTAATATTAGTAAAGAAAAAATACTGGAGAAATTAATGGGACTAAAAGCCGAGAAACCCCCTGGACCTGATGGCCGACATCCTCGGGTTTTAAAAGAGGTGACTGCAGAGATAGTGGATGCATTGGTTGTGATCTTACAGAATTCCCCAGATTCCAGAATGGTCCTCGTGGATTGCAAGGCAGCAAATGTAACCCCGCCATTTAAGAAAGGAGTGAGAGAGAAAAGAGGGAACTATAGGCTAGTTAACTTGACATCAATAGTAGGGAAAATGCTAGAATGTATTATTAAGGACGTAGTAAAAGGGCACCTCGAAAATCATAATATGATTAGGCAGAGTCATACTTTTTAATCTTCGAATCGTAGAATCAAAGAAAGATTACAGCACGGAAGGAGGCCATTCGGCCCATCTAGTCCACGCCGGCTCCATCCAAGAGCAATCCAACTCGTCCCATTCCCCCGTCCTATCCCCATAGCCCTGAAAATTTTTTACTTTCAAGTACTTATCCAGTCTCCTTTTAAAGGCCATGATTGAATCTGCCTCCACCACCCCCTCAGGCAGCACATTCCAGATCATAACCACTCGCTGTGTAAAAAAGTTTTACATCATATCACCTTCGGTTCTTTTGCCAATCACCTCAAGTCTATGCCCTCTGGTTCTTGACCCTTCCGCCAATGGGAACAGTTTCTCTCCACCTACTCTGTCTAGACCCTTCATGATTTTGAACACCTCTATCAAATATGCTCTCAACCTTTTCTGTTCCAAAGAGAACAACCCGAGCCTCTCCAGTCCATCCATGTAAGAAAAGTCCATTATCCCTGGAATCATTCCAGTAAATCTCTTCTGTACCCTCTCTGTGGCCTTCACATCTTCCCAGAACGGCACACAATATTCCAGTTGTGGCCAAACCAGTGTTTTATAAAGGTTTATTATGATTTCCTTACTTTTGTACTCTATGGGCTCGATTTTACCGTCGGGTTTCCTGTGGGTTTCCACCGGGGGGGCTCCGAAAATCCCGATATCCAGTCACGTGACGGGAACCCGCCACGATCCCGCCCACTTCCGGGTTCCCCGATGACGTGCGGGGGTGCGTGCGTGGGAATCCCGCAGGCAATTAAAGCCAGCGGGATGCCACTTGAGGTTATTTATTTCGCTTGTTCAGGTCATTAACTGACCTGATTGAGGGACTGTGTGTGATTTTGGGGAACATGGGACTGTTTCACACACTGGGGGAAACAGTCCTCGTTGAACTGGACGTGTTGCAGCTGTCAGCCTGTGGCAGCTGCAAAGGTCCATTTGACAGGTGGGGGGGGGGGGGGGGGGGAGACCCTCACCCATTGCAGAAGGCCGCTCTGTCATTTGGGACAAAGTGTGGCCTCCACCACCCCCCTCCGGACGGTCAAAGTCACCAACCTGCACACTCACCCCGGGGTCCGGAGACATGTGCCGACCTTGCGGACCCCCTCAGATGTACATATTGCGGATGGGGGCCGCTGTAGCTGCAGTCATGACCCTCTCGGAGGGCGAACAGCATCACCAGCCTCGCCATCCACGCCGTCCACCTCTGACACGTGGAGCTCCACAACAGAGTGCTGTGACATATCCACCTGTACAGCAGGAGGGAGGGCTACCGCAGAGAGAGACGCGTCGCAGAGGGCACTACCCTCGCCACAGGGTCCACAGACCGAGGCGCAGCTCCCCGGACCTCTCCGAGCAGCAGTGCACACGGAGGCGCAGATTCACTCGACATGTAGTCGTGGAGATCTGCAGGCTCTTTCATGCCGAGCTGCTCCTGGCTGGCCCCAGCACCATCTGCTTACCTGTCGCTGCCAAAGTCACCACTGCCCTCCACAACTTCTCCTCCGCATCCTTCCAGGGTGCAGCCGGGTACACCGCCGATGTCTCTCAGTCGTCTGCGCGGAAGAGCCCTGCAAATACACCTGCACCTACTCTGCAGTAACACAATGGGTGGCATCAGTGGTGGGTCCTCATAGTGATACCCAGGAGCGGGCATTATTGGACACAACAGACAGGATTCGCGGAGACATGGCAGTGGTGGTGCCAATATAATGTGTGATGTTTGTTGCTCTGAAATTCAATATAGGTAACACCCATGGCAAACCCTCAGACACCCTTGTGCATCCCCTTCATGCTCACGACACGTTTGCCGTACGCTGCCGACTGCACATATGCGATGCATGCCCTGTGGCTGCAGCACAGATGGTGGCAGGTTGAGTGAGGCTGGCCGTGAGAGAGATGCACGAGAGGGTGAGTATGGGATAGAGCCATGAGATTGTATGAGGATTGGGTTGCGTGTTAGTGGCGGGTGAGTACTGGCGAGGTGAGTAGGTGCAGGTAAGATGAGGATGGGGTTTGAGTGGGTATGAGGGGTGATGTGACAGAGTAGTGTTGGCGGTGCCGAAGGAGATGTGGGGTGGGGGCAGTGTTGTGGCAGACGGAGTGTAGGGGAAAGACTATGTACTCTCACTGTGGCTGACCTACTGAGGTCATTGGAGCGCCTCCTGCACTGTATGCAGGTGGGCGATATGTTGATGGTGCAGGTGACCCCCTCTGCCACCTCGAGCCAGGCCTTCTTGGTGGCAGAGGCAGGCCGCTTCCTCCCGCCCGCCGGGTGGAAGATCTCTGTCCTCCCCCTCCTCCTCACCCCATCTGATGATACCTGGGGTGAGGCATCATTAAACTGGGAGCAGCCTTCCCCCTGGGCTGCTCCATGCTCTAATTTGTTCCATTGGTTGCAGCATCTGTCAGTGGAGGACTGCCCCTTTAACTAGAGAGCCTCCAGCTGACAGATCGTACTGCGCATGCGCAGCCCGCCCGACGCGCAGACCAGCAGCGCGGAGTCCGGAGGAGCAGGTAAGTGATTCCAATTAGTGCATTGCCTGCTACGATCGCGCGGGCAGCCCACTAATTTCACCGGGCGCGGAGGCCACGCACCCGAAACCCAACCCGCCGGAAACCCGCAGGCCTGCTAATATCAGGCCCTATGCCTCTATTTATAAAGCCCAGGATCCCGACCACTTTTTTAACCGCTTTCTCAACCTGCCCTGCCACCTTCAACGATTTGTGCACATATACCCCCAGATCTCACTGTTCCAGCACCCCTTTTAGAATTGTGCCCTCTAGTTTATATTGCCTCTCCACTTTCTTGCTACTGAAATATATCACTTCACATTTATCTGGTTTAAATTTCATCTGCCACGTGTCCGTCCATGCCATCAGCCTGTCTATATCCTCTTGAAGTCTATCACTATCCTCCTCACTGCACACTACCCTTCCAAGTCTCGTGTCATCTGCAAATTTGAAATTGTGCCCTGTACACCCAAGTCCAAGTCCTTAATATATATCAAGAAAAGCAGTGGTCCCAGCACCGACCCCTGGGGAACACCACTGTGCATCTCCCTCCAGTCCGAAAAACAACCGATCACCACTACTCTCTGTTTCCTGTCATTTCGCCAATTCTGTATCCATGTTGTTATTGCCCCCTTTATTCCATGGGCCGCAACCTCGATGACAAGCCTACCATGTGGCACTTTATTAAACGCCTTTGGAACGTCCGTATACACAAAGTCAACCACATTGCCCTCATCTACACTCTCTGTTACCTCATCAAAAAACTCCATCAGGTTAGTTAAACACGATTTGCCTGTAACAAATCCATGCTGGCTTTCCCGAATCAATCCACATTCGTCCAAGTGACTGTTAATTCTGTCCAGTATTATAGTTTCCAGAAGTTTCCCCACCACCGAGGTTAAACTGACTGGCCTATTGTTGCTGGGTTTATCCTTACACCCTTTTTTGAACAAGGGTGTAACATTTGCAAATCTCCAATCCTCTGGCACCACTCCCATGTCGAAGGATGTCTGGAAGATTATGGCCAGTACCTCTGCAATTTCCCCCCTTACTTCCTTCAGCATCCTCGGGTGTATCCCATCCAGACCAGGTGACTTATCTACTTTAAGTACAGCTAGCCATTCTAGTACCTCTTCTTTATCAATTTTTAGCCCATCAGTATCTTAACGATATCTTCCTTTACCGAGACTCTGGCAGTATCTTCTTCCTTGGTAAAGACAGATGCAAAGTGCTCATTTAATATCTCAGCCATGCCCACTGCCTCCATGAGTAGATCTCCTTTATGGTCCATAATCAGCCCCACCCCTCCTCTTACTACCTGTTTACTGTTAACATGTCTGTAGGAGACTTTTGGATTCCCTTTTATATTGGTCGCTAGTCAATTCTCATATTCTCTTTGCTCCTCTTATTTCCTTTTTCACTTCCCCTCTGAACTTTCTATATTCTGCCTGGTTCTCACTTGTGTTATCGACCTGACACCTGTCATACACCGCTTTTTTCCGCTTCATCTTACTCTCTATCTCCTTTGTCATCCAGGGAGCTCTGGCTTTAGTTGCCCTACCTTTCTCCCTCGTTGGAATGTACCTTGTCTGGACCTGAATCATCTCTTTAAAGGCTGCCCACTGTTCAATTACAGTTTTGCCTGCCAATCTATGATTCCAATTTACCCGGGCCAGATCTGTTCTCATCCCACTGTAATAGGCCCTCCTCCAGTAAGGGATGGACTGCAGACAGAGTGATCTAGAGACAGGGCAAAACGTGGGGATTCTGGAGCACCCAAGGATCTAACCTTGGCCTCCTATGTCTCATCTACATGCTGCCCCTTGGCGACATCATCCGAAAACACAATGTCAGGTTCCACATGTACGCTGACGACGCCCAGCTCTACCTCACCACGACCTCCCTCAAACCCTCCACTGTCTCTGATTTTTCACATTGCTTGTCCAACATTCAGTACTGGATGAGCAGCAATTTCCTCCAACTAAATATTGCAAAGATCGAAGCCATTGTCTTCGGGCCCCACCACAAACACCGTTCCCGAGCCACCGACTCCATCCCTCTCCCCGGTCACTGTCTGAGGCTGAACCAGACCATTCATAACCTTGGCGTCCTATTTGACCCTGGGATGAGTTTCCGACCACATATCTGCTCTGTCACGAAGTCCATCTACTTCCTCCTCCATAACATCACCCGTCTCCGTCCCTGCCTCAGCTCATCTGCTGCTGAAACCCGCATCCATGCCTTTGTTATCTCTAGACTTGACTATTCCAATACTCTCCTGGCCGGCCTCCCGTCTTCCATCCTCCATAAACTTCAGCTCGTCCAAAACTCCCGTATTTTATCTCGCACCAAGTCCCGTTCACCCATCACTCCTGTGCTCGCTGACCTACATTCATTCCCGGTCCAGCAACACCTCAATTTTAAAATTCTCATCCTTCATTTCAAAACTCTCCATGACCCTCGCTCCTGCCTATCTCTGTAACCTCCTCCAGCCCTACAACCCTCCGAGAACTCTGCGCTCTCCAATTCTGGCCTCTTGTGCATCCCCGATTTTAATCGTTCCACCATTGGCGGCTGTGCCTTCGGCTGCCTCGATCCTAAGCTCTGGAATTCCTTCCCTAAACTTCTTCATCTCTCCACCTCTCTTCCTTTAAGACGCTCCTTAAGCCTAACTCTTTGGCCAAGCTTTTGGTCACCCGTCCTAATATCTCTTTATGTGGCTCGGTGAAAAATTCTGTTTGATAATCACTCCTGTGAAGCACCTTAGGATGTTTTACTGCATTAAAGGCGATATTGGCCAAGGTGCTTACCCCGAGGAAGGGAGGAACCATCACAGGCCGAGTGTCACTGGGCAGCTGTCCGACAACTCCAAGCGGCTGATTAGATTCGAGAATCTGTCACTGGAATACAATAGGACTATTTTTGAGCAAACGGTTATATTTAATTTGAATATATTTGTCATTAATGGCATTTGATTGATTTACTTTAACATTAAATTGTTCTTTTCTTTCCACTCTTTATGTGGATTCATTCACAATATCAGCTGCCAACTCCAGTTTGTGAGGGATATCAAGGACAACACTAAAGGTTTTTACAAGTATATTAAGAAAAAGAAGGTGACTCAGAGTAATGTGGCCCCTTAAAGACAGACGCAGGGGATTATAGTAATTGAAAGGGAGAGAGGGTGAAGAATTCGAAAAATTTGTGCAGGAGAACTTTCTTAATTAGTATATTTCTGGCCCAACAAGGGAGGAAGCAACGCTGGATCTAGTTTTAGGGAATGATGTAAGGCAAGTGGAGTGTATTTCAGTGGGGGAACATCTGGGTAATAGTGATCATAATATAATTTGGTTTGAAGCAGTTACGGAAAGGGACAAAGAAAAATCAAAGGTGAAAATATTCAACTGAAAGGGAGCCAATTTCAGTGATTTGAGAAGGGATCGAGCACAAGTGGACTGGAAACAAAGACTGGACAAAAAAAAACAGTAAATGAGCAATGGCAGGTCTTCAAGGTGGAGGTAGTTCGGGTATAAACCAAGGATTTTCCCATAAGGAGGAAAGATACGGCATCCAAAGCTCGAGCTCCCTGAATGACAAAGGAAATAGAGCTTAAAATAAAACAGAAACAGGTTTATGACCACTGTCAGGTACAGAATACAGTACAAAACCAGGAGAGTGTGCAGGGAGAAATTGAAAAGGATATAGGAAGGGCAAAGAGAGAATATGAGAAAAGATTAGCGGGTGACATAAATGGGAACCCAAAAATCTTTTATAAAAATATAAAAAGTAAAAGGATAAAAGGAATGGTGGGGCTGATTAGGGACAAAATACGAAATCTGCTTGTGGAGGCAGAGGGCATGACTGAGGTACTGAATGAGGACTTTGCATTTGTCTTCACAAAAGAAGAGGATGAAGTTAATGTCGCAGTAGAGGAGGAGGGAGTAGAGATATTGGATAGGATCAAAATAGATAGAAAGGAGGTGCTAAATAGGTTGGCATCACTCAAAGTGAACAAGTCCCCCGGTCCAGGTGGGATGCATCCCAGGCTGCTGAGGGAAGCAAGGGTGGAGATAGCAGAAGTTCTGACCACAATCTATCAATCCTCCTTGGATGTGGAAGTGGTGTCAGAGGACTGGAGGATTGCAAATATTACACCCCTGTTCAAAAAAGGGGAGAGGGATAAAACTGGTAACTACGGGCCAGTCAGTCTAATATCAGTGGTGGGAAAACTACGAGAGACCATTGTCAAGGACAAAATTAATTCTCACTTGGAGAGGCATGGGTTAACAAGGAACAGCCAGCACGGATTTCTTAAAGACAAATCATGTCTGACTAACCTGATTGAATTCTTTGATGAAGTAACAGAGAGTGTTGATGAAGGTAGTGCAGTAGCTGTTGTATATATGGACTTTCAGAAGGCATTTGACAAAGTACCACATAACAGACTTATTTGGAAAACAGAAGCACATGGGATTAAAGGGACGGTGGTAACTTGGGTACATAATTGGCTAAGGGATGGGAGGCAGAGAGTTGTGGTGAATGGATGTTTTTCTGACTGGAGAGAAGTATGCAGTGGGGTCCCCCAGGGGTCGGTATTAGGACCATTGCTTTTCTTGTTATATCAAAATGACCTGGATTTGGGTTTCGGGACCACAATTTCAAAGTTTGCGACCGATACAGGACTTAGCAACGTAGTAAATAGTGAGGAGGATAGTAGCAGATTTCAGGAGGACATAGACAGACTGGTAAAATGGGCAGACACAGGGCAGATGCAATTTAAGACGGAGAAGTGTGAAGTGATGCACTTTGGGAGGAACAACATGGAGAGGCAGTATAATCTAAATGGGACTATTTTGAGGGGAGTGCAAGAGCAGAGGGACCTGGGGTACATCGTCACAAATCTTTGAAGGTGGCAGGGCAAGTTGATAAGATGGTTAAGAAAGGGTATGGGAAACTTGGCTTTGTAAATAGGGGCATTGAATACAAAAACGAGGAAGTCATGCTAAACCTTTACAAATCACTGGTTAGGCCTCAGCTGGAGTATTGTGTATAATTCTGGGCACCGCACTTTAGGAAGGATGTCAAGGTCATGGAGAGGGTACAGAGGAGGTTTAACAGGATGGTACAAGGGATGAGGGACATCAGTTATGTGGAGAGGTTGGAGAAGCTGGGATTGTTCTCCTTGGAGCCGGGGATAAGGGGAGATTTAATGGAGGTGTTAAAATCAAGAGGGGTTTTGATAGCGAGTTGGGAGAAACTGTTTCCTCTGGCAAGTGGGTCGGTAACCAGAGGTCATAGATTTAAAATAATTGGCAAAAGATCGAGAGGGGAAATGAGGAGAAGTTTTTTTTCATACAGAGAGTTGTTAAGATCTGAAACGCACTCCCTGAAAGGGTGGTGGAATCAGATTCCATGGGAATTTTGAAGGGCAATTGGACATGTACTTGAAGAGGACTAATATGCAGGGTTATGGGGAAAGAGCTGGAGTGTGGGACTAAATTGGACAGCTCTTTCAAAGAGCTGACACAGGGATGATGGGTCGAATGGCCTCCTTCTGTGCTGTAAGTTTCTATGAAAAGTGAGTAAAACACTGTGAGGGAGTCTCGGATAGCCCGCGTGGGAGAGAGGGAGGGAGTCTCGGAGAGCCCGCGTGGGAGAGAGGGAGGGAGTCTCGGAGAGCCCGCGTGGGAGAGAGGGAGGGAGTCTCGGAGAGCCCGCGTGGGAGAGAGGGAGGGAGTCTCGGAGAGCCCGCGTGGGAGAGAGGGAGGGAGTCTCGGAGAGCCCGCGTGGGAGAGAGGGAGGGAGTCTCGGAGAGCCCGCGTGGGAGAGAGGGAGGGAGTCTCGGAGAGCCCGCGTGGGAGAGAGGGAGGGAGTCTCGGAGAGCCCGCGTGGGAGAGAGGGAGGGAGTCTCGGAGAGCCCGCGTGGGAGAGAGGGAGGGAGTCTCGGAGAGCCCGCGTGGGAGAGAGGGAGGGAGTCTCGGAGAGCCCGCGTGGGAGAGAGGGAGGGAGTCTCGGAGAGCCCGCGTGGGAGAGAGGGAGGGAGTCTCGGAGAGCCCGCGTGGGAGAGTTTGAGAGGTCGGGTGGGAGGGAGAGAGAGTTTGTAAGAAGGGGAAAGAGAATATGGGAGACAGGGTTTGCAAGAAGGGGAAAGAGAATATGGGAGACAGGGAAGAGAAACAGTCTGTGTGTAAGACAGAGAGGAAAGGGGAAGAGAGTCTGTTTGTGCATGAGAAGTAAGGGATAGAAATGAGAAGTTGGAGAGAAATAAGAGAGAAAGAGAGAGAATGGATAAAGGACAGAAAACTGGGAGTTGTGATTAACAGATGTTTCTTGCATTGGAAGGATTTAAACAGTGGTGATCCCCGGGGTCAGTGTTGACACCATTGCTTTTCTCAATATCTGTGGATAGAAATGATCTGGACCTGGGTGCAGGGGGCAGAATATCAAAATTTGCAGCTGCCACAAAGATAAGGAGTGAGATTAACCATGAAGAGGATTGTCAACAACTTCAGGAGGAGGCAGACAGGTGAGCAGTTTGGGCAGGTAGATGTCAGATGGAATTTAATGGGGAGAGATGTGAGGTGAGGAGAATAAGGAGAGGAAATAGACACTATACTGTAAAACTATAAAAGGAGTAGAGGAGCAGAGAGATTTAGGGATTCAGATACACAAATCTTTAAAAAAGTGGGAGGACAAGTTGATAAAGCTGTTTTGCAAAACCCCCATGGGATCCTAGGATTAAAAAATAGGAGCATAGAGTATAAAAGGAAAGAGTTAATGCTACACCTGGACAAATCATGGGTCAGGCCACAGTCAGAATATTGTGTCCAGTTTTTGGTGCATTACTTTAGTAAGAATGTCACGGCCATGGAGAGGGGCAGAAGAGATTCACTAAGATGATCTCAAGGATGAGAGTCTTGACATAACTTTTCATGAGAGCAGAGAAGTTTAAATAAGATCAGAGAGTGGGGATCAAAATTATGAGGGGGTTTTGATAAAGTAAATGAGGGAAAACTATTTCCACTAGTACGGGTACGGTAGCACAGTGGTTATGTTACTGGACTAGTAATCCTAGAGGCTCGGACTAATATTCTGGAGTCATGAGATCAAATCCACGGCAGCTGGAGAATTAAATTCAGTTAATTAAATAAAATCTGGAACTTTTAAAAAACTGGTATCAGTAATGGTGGCCATGAAACTACCGGATTGTCGTAAAGACCCATCTGGTTCACTGATGTCCTTCAGGGAAGGAAACCTGCCGTCCTTACCCGGTCTGGCCGAAATGTGACTCCAGACCGACAGCAATGCGGCTGATTCTTAATCGCCCTCTGAAATGGCCCAGCAAGCCACTCAATTGTTCCAGATAGTTGGCACACCACCACCCTCTCAAGGGCAACTGGGAAGGGTAATAAATGCTGGCCTTGCCAGCGACGCCCACATCCCAGTTCGTGAGTCGGTAACTGGAGGGCATCAAATTAAGAGAGGTTGGTTTTCTTTTTGATGCAGAGGGTTGTTAGGACAATGGAATGTCCGACCAGAAACAATGAGGGAAGCAGAATTTAAAAGGGAAGTGAATCAATATCTGAAGAAGAAAATCTTGAAAGATCTTGAAAGGCCTTCGATGAGGTACCGCATAGTAGACTCATGACCAAGGTCAGAGCTTGTGGAGTCAGGGGACAGGTCGCAGAATGGATAGCAAGCTGGTAACAAAACAGAAAACAGAGAGCAGGGGTTAAAGAGAGTCACTCAGACTGGGAAAAGGTGGGAAGTGGTGTTCCACAGGGATCGGTGCTGGGAACACTGTTGTTCACCATTTGCATCAACGGTTTGGACTTGGGAATCGGAAGTACAATTTCAAAATTTGCGGACAACACCAAATTGAGGGATATCGTTAATACTGAAGAGGACTGCGACAAAATACAGGAAGACATGAATAAACTTGCAGAATGGGCGTGTAATTGGCAAATGAATTTCAATATAGATGAGTGTGAGGTGGTAGAAATTTAGTTGGAAGAATAAGGAGGCCACATACTTCCTGGATAATAAGAGTCCAAATGGGATAGAGGAGCAAAGTGGGGTCCAGGGGTACAGATACACAAATCATTAAATGTAGTGACTCAGGTTCATAAGGCCATAAAAAAGCAAACAAAGCACTGGGGTTCATTTCCAGAGGAATAGAACTTGTCTAGCACCTTGGTTAGACCACACCGAGTACTGTGCACAGTTCTGGTCTCCATGTTACAAAAAGGATGTAGAGCCACTGGAGAAGGTGCAAAAAAGATTGAGAAGGATGATACCAGAACTGAGAGATTATAACTGTCAGGATAGATCGAACAGGATGGGGCTCTTTTCTCTAGAAAAGAGAAGGCTGAGGGGTGACCTGATAGAGATCTTTAAAATTATGAGGGAGTTTGTTAGGGTCGACATAGATGTGTTTCCACTTGTGGGGGAGACCAGAACTATGGGCCATGAATGGAAGATAGTCACCAATAAATCCAGTAAGGAATTCAGGAGGAACTTATTTACCCAGAGAGTGGTTAGAATGTGGAACTTGCTAACACATGGAGTAATTGAGGCAAATAGCATAGATGCTTTTAAGGGGAAGCTAGATAAGTACATGAGGGAGAAAGGAACAGAAGGATATACGGATAGGGACAGATGAAGAGGTGTGAGGAGGCTCGTGTGGAGCATAAACACCAGCACAGACCAGTTGAGCCGAATGGCCTGTTTCTGTGCTGTAAATTCTATGTAATTCTAAATGGCCCATAAATACGGAGAATAAAAGCGGGCCCAGCACTGACCCCTGGGGTAACCACTTCCAACCCTTCTCCAATCTCAGCAACAGGTCCCCAGACAACTTTCTCCCCGCACTGTTCCATTTCCTTTTAAACGGCCCACCTGAACAGACTGGACATTACCCTGGGGATCCCCCAGTTACCTTCACACCGTTGCTCGCCATGTCCCTGATTTCACTTGACATCCTTCACAGTCTCATCGAATTGTCTTGGTGCCTCCCGGCCGTGTGAACATCGAAACAGGTTTCCAGTCAGCCTCAAGTATTTTCCAGCAGATTGTTTCAAATCCAGTGTGGTTTTCCTCAAAACTCCTGGAAGTTCAGGCACAAATTCTCCTGTGGAAGAAAGTCACATCGTGTTACGGGACAGAAGAATTAACGACCCTTCTGAAGTACTCGGTGTCGGCCTTGGCTCATTTGTAGCACTCTCTCACCTCGAGAATCATAAAGGTTGTGGGTTAAAGCTCCCCTCCAGAGACCTGAGCACAAAATCTCGGCTCACACTCCAGTGCAGTACTGAGGGAGTGCTGCACTGTCGGAGGGGCCGTCTTTTCCACGAGCCGTTAAACCAGTCCGGCCCCTCAGGTGGATGTAAAAGATCCCGTGACACCATTCGAAGAAGAGCAGGGGAGTTCTCCCCGGTGTCCTGGCCAATCCTTAATCCTCAACCAACACCTATAAACAGATTATCTGGTCATTTATCACATTGCTGTTTGTGGGATCTTGCTGTGCACAAAATGGCTGCCCACATGGCAACAGTGACCTCATTTCCCAAGCCCCCCATTGGCTGCGAGGCTTTGGGTCGTCCTGAGGATGTGACAGGCGCTGGAGAAATGCAAGTTCCCCCTCCCCGGGGCCGCCCTCCGCTCTAATCCCATTGCCCGTCTCTCGGTCCTGTCCCCGGGCTCGGGGACTCTCGGCCGGTCCAGGGCCCTTTAAGAGGGACGCGCCACACTGCGCATGTGCGCCGTTTATTTAAATCAAACCGCGCGATTCAAAGGAAAAGTGACGTCAGTTTCCGTCACAATAAAAACCGCTCGTTCTCAACCGAAAAAACGGAAAGTTTGTCTCGCGACACAACAGGAAGCGGTCACTGATCCGGCGGGTGATGTGCGCATGTGCGAACATTCTCCCAGAGTGCAGCGCGGCCCGTCTCACAGATGGGGCCTTTTCTCTGCCGCTCTGCATTGTGGGAGATTCGGCCGCCATGACGGCCCCGGGTCACCGAGTTCATCCAATCACAGGTGAAGCTTCCCGGATTGGTGGAACCGACAGAGTGCAGGTGGTCTGTGGAGCGAGAGAATCTCTGAGAAGAGGGGCAGCCAATTGGGGAAATCACAGGAGGTGGTGACCGGTCATAAACCCAATCGGTGAATGACGGATTGAACCAAGGAAAGGAATGAAGAAACTCGACTGGGACCTGTGGGAACAGGCGGACTAATAAATTTAACCCGTGTCCAGTTCAGGTCACCACATTACAGGAAAGATGGGATTGGACCAGAGAGGGTCCAGAGGAGATTTACAAGGATGGTCCAGGACTGGAGAATTTTAGCAATGAGGAAGGATTGGATCGGCTGGAGTTGTTTTCATTGGAACAGAGGAGGCTGCGTGGGGATTTAATTGAGGTGTATAAAATTATTGAGGGACATACCAACTGCATCACTTCAAGAAGGCAGCAGCTCACCTCCACCTTCTCAGGGGCAATTAGGAATGGGCAATAAATGCTGCCCTTCACAGCGACGCCCACCTCCCATGAACAAATAAAAACAGATATGAAGGTCCTATTTCCTTCAGCAGAGAGGCCAATAACCAGGGGGCATATATTTCAAGTAATTGGTAGAAGGATTAGAGGGGATCTGGGGATAATTTTTTTCACCCAGAGGGTGGTGTGGGTTTGGACCTTACTGGCTGAAAGGGTGGTAGAGGCAGAAACCCACATCGCTTTTTAAAAGTACTTGGATGTGCACTTGAAGTGCCGTCATCGACAAGGCTGCGGACCAAGACCAAGAGTGCGATTAGGTTGGATAGCTCTTTTTCAGCTGGCACAGACACGATGGGCCGAATAGCCTCCTTCTGTGCTGTAAATTTATATGAATCTATAACCCTTAGGGTCAAATGTGACATGGCAAAAGATACTTGTTTATGGTTCAAAAATAAATCTTTACAGAGAGGGAAGAAACAATGTAGAGTTCTGCCCGAAAGTGGTGTTGACACAGACTCCATGAATTATTTTAAACAGGAGTATAGAAACATAGAAAATAGGAGCAAGAGAAGGCCATTCAGCCCTTCAGGCCTGCTCCAAAATGATCATGGCTGATCGTCTCACTCAGGACCCTGTTCCCGCTTTTTCCTCATATCCCTTTAGCATTAAAGAAATATATCGATCTCCTTCTTGAATATATCTAATGACTTGGCCTCCACTGCCTTCTGTGGAAGAGAATTCCACAGGTTCACCACCCTCTGAGTGAAGAAATTTCTCCTCTTCAGTTCTAAATGTCATACGCCATATCCCGAGACTGTGACCCCTGGTTCTGGACTCCCCAGCCATCGGGAACATCCTCCCTGCATCTAGTCTGTCAGAATTTTATATATTTCATTGAGATCATCTCCCATTCTTCTAAATTCTCGTGAATACAGTCCTAGTCGACCCCATCTCTCCTCATACGTCGGTCCTGCCATCCCAGAAATCAATCTGGTAAACCTTCGTTGCACTCTCTCCATGGCAAGGACATCCTCCCTCAGATAAGGAGACCAAAACTGCACACAATACTCCAGAGGTGGTCTCACCAAGGCCCTGTGTAACTGCAGTAAGACATCCCTGCTCCTGTACGCAAATTCTCTTACAATGAAGACCAACATACCATTCGCCTTCCTAACTGCTTGCTGCAGCTGAATGCTCGCTTTCAGCGACTGGTGTACAAGGACACTCAGGTCTCGTTACACCTCCCCTTTTCCCAATCTATCACCATTCAGATAATAATCTGCCTTTCTATTTTAACAACCAAAGTGGATAACCTTACATTTATCCACATTATAATGCATCTGTCATGTTCTTGCCCACTCACCCAACAAGGCTAAATCACATTGGAGCCTCTCTGCATCCTCCTCACAGCTCACATTCCACCCCAGCTTTGTGTCGTGTTTTGGGACCTTGGAACAGAGGAACATTAAATTGGATGAGGAGCAAGAGGAAAGTCACCTGTTTCTGTACTGTAAGATCCTAAGCTTCGTTGAGAATGAATTCTTGAAGCATTTCTACAAATGTATTTTTTGCAACATTGTAAAAATGTGAAGTAGTTCTCCTGGTGTCCTGGCCAGTACACCCAGTTTGTAAAGTCTCCCTGAAATGTTTACATGTAAATCAGACAACAGTCAGAAGAGGGTAGGATGGACCTGCACTACACTTGAATGTATTGTCATCTATTGGGTTTAAAGTTTCCGAACACTATTTATCAATGGTGTGAGGAAGCTCAGAGTGAAAGTGAGGAGGGGCCGTCTGACTGCAGTTTCCACTGGAAGAAAAATCACCTTCAGTGTGTACAGTGAGCAGAAATGTATTGCTATTGTTAAAAGTTCCCACTAACTTATTGTTATTCTTCTTCAACAGAACGAGCCTGGATCTCCTGCTATGTTTAAACACTAAACTTCAGTGATTATAGCTCAAGTAAAATATTACCATGATTTGATTTAAATGGCGGAATGGTTTCCACCCGCCAAAGAATGTTGTCTGAAGCGAGGGTGTTTACTGCTAACAGCTCCCATCCTGTTTAATAGACCCCCTGAATGTCTGATTTACCAGAAAGAAAAACCTAGCTCAGTAAAGGTAAACATGCTCTTATTAATCTGAAGAACATTTTATGAACAAATTTCAGTATTTCACAAGGCAAGGGTGTCCCAGACACGGATTGGACCCAATTCACTGTAAAGTTATAAAAACAGCCAGTTTAGCGACCAGGGGACATCACCTAACAATTAGAATCAGGAGTGAAGTTAAGAGACACTTCTACACACAAAGAGTGGGAGAAGTTAGGAACACTCTTCCACAAATGGCAGTTGATGCTAGCTCAATTGTTAAACCTATTATCTCAGGTTAAATTTTTGTGAAGCAAAAGGTAAGGGATATGACAAAGGCAGGTATATGGAGTTATGTCACAGATCAACCATGATCTCATTGAATGGTGGACCAGGCTCGAGGGGGAAATGACCTATTCCTGTTCCTATGACCATCCCTCAAATACAGTGAACGATAAACAATAATGCAATCTGAAAATAGGACTCTTTACGTACAATACAATCCTCAGGGCCCATCATGAGGGGAAGCTGAGGATAAAGAATCTTCAGTCTGTGCTCACAAGACGACAGGTGAAATTCAAATCCAACAGAGTTAAATCACAACCGCTGGGCTCCCCGTCCCTCGCACTCACTGTGCCTGTACCCGATGGGCACAACATTGCCCAGTGTACATTAACCTTGACACTGAGCATTTGAAATCTACCTGGAGTCCCAGCCCCACTAAACAAGAACCTTGACACCAGGGGCAGAGATCTTCAGTCTTGGAGGAGAGGTCCAAGTCCAGCGACTTTCAATCCTATTGGTTTTTGGACATTCAGCTCCAAACGGGAAAGTTTAACTCGAGTTTGGAGCCCATGTGGGGATTCGAGTGATCAATGGCCACAGAGCACCAAGGGAATGATTGGGCCGTCAACCAGCCGGCACCAGTACCTCAGGCCAGTCCCACTGTCCCTTCAGAGCTCATTGACCGACACAATGAGGGCCTGGCAAGCCTTCACCCATTGCTGCAGCCATCCCTGGACAGGGCCTGGATACACGATTACCAGCCATTCTGCCACTAGTTACATGGACCCATTAAAACCCATTTCACTAACAGGAGGACCTGATGGAGGAGTGCGGAGTGTTACGAACACGGTATTGAGCACTCGTTGTCTGTCTCCAGTCAACATGCAGTGACAAATGAGCAACCAGCCATTAGAAGAGACAAGTGGTCACCGGTTTATTGGTCATTTGATAACTAGTTGAACTGGGTTTGCTTGTGTTTCCTGTACAGGAACAAGGCGATCAAAGAAGCAGAGATCAGAGAGACAGCGCTCACAGTCAGGGCCAAAATCAGGACCACCTCAGACTCCACACCTAAAAAGCAACAAGAAACCACTGGTGAGTGAAGGAAATATTGAGGGGGAAAATGGAAACTAGCAGTCGGCCAACTCACCACCTGGAGACCTCTCCTGCATCCTTTGCTCAACCTCATTAAGGGACTCAGTTGCCAGCTCTGTCACATCAGGATCCAGAATGACCAGGGGTCCAAGTGAGGCCTCACCCTCCCACTTCAATCCAGCATCACTCTCTGCAATATCAAACATTCCAGTTCGAGAGGGTAAAGGGTGACCTCCAACGTAGAGAGGATCAATGTCCTACCAGATCCATATACAAGATCCCTCCTTCCTCTGGAATCAAGTCGGAATTCCCTCGTGGCACCGCAATTACCAAGATGCCAACAGGCACACACATCATTTGTCGATTCTTCCAATGGGGTCCAGCTAAACCAGAGAATCAGTTTATTTTTTTTCTCTTATTTCTCTTTTTTTCCTCTCTCCAAAATTACCAAATTAGGCCCCCCTTTTATTAGGGGGGGGTGTGGGGTGTGCTTAAAAAACTAAAAAAACAGAAGAAACCAAAACCAAGTGTTAAAATCAAAATTTTATTAGCCTCGCCCAGGATGCACTCCAGCCCCTGCGGTGCCCACCGGTCGTGGAAAGCCTCAAGCGTACCGGCAGACACCGCGTGCTCCATCTCCAGGGCCACCCGGGCGCGGAGCATTCCGCGAAAGAGAGGCAGACAGTCCGAGCGACCGCCCCCACGGGCCGCGAGCATCCTGAACCTGTGGATAGCCACCTTGGACAGGTCCAGGAGCAGGCCCACCAACCTGCCCGCCCCCCTCCTCACCGGGCAGCCAAAGATCAGGAGCGTGGGACTGAAATGCAGCCAGAACTTGGAGCAGCCCCTCCAAATAACAGAAGATGGGCTGCAGTCTCGCACACCCAGTGTACATGTGGAACACGGAACCAGGTTGTCCATCACCCTTTAATACAACACATCCCTGAGTGAGAGAGGGAACTTACATATTCTGGAAAGAACAAGCTTTGTTCATGGAATCTCTCCGATCCACTGCAGCAACTTTCAGGTGACAGGTGATGAAAATCTGAGGGACACATTCAATACAAGTTGTTATTTAGTGACCTCCTCCCAACATGGGGAACCCAATGTTTGGCTTCTTCTTACCAAGGAACGGTCATCTCCAAAGAAGCGGAACGCATCCAGGTCAAACTGGAGTTTGTCCAGCTCACGTTCACCTCTTGGCAACACAAAGGTTGAAAAGGAGTCCCCAGCTTTGCTGTCCAGGAGGCGACTGAAGAAAGATTTTTTAAAAAAGGACAAAGTGAATTAAGTGAACCTTTGGGACATAACCAGCTGGAGAAAGCAGAGAGCTCCTTACCCATGGGAGTCAATGATGTTACATCTTGGGGCGGAATCCTTGTCTGGGCTCAATGTAGCTGCACAGCTGTCAATGTAGAGCTTCAAGGGCATGTGGTTGGTCATTGAAACAGAGGCCTCAATGTGAATGAGGTCACCCAGGTAGTAGACAGTCAAGGTGCGCTCTGTAAGCCAGTCATCTGAAGTACAAGAGGACAAGGGTTGGAGACAGTGGGTGTAACTCCCAGTGGGAGACGACAGAAAAGCACTCCCCATCCACCCATCACATACCGTTCATAAGATGCAGTGAGAATGACAGAAGCCCTTCTCCAGACTTGGTCGAGCTGAATGGGATCCAAGTGGGCTTGATAGGGTCACTGCTCACATTGCCCTTCCTGGAAGGACAGGCGTGTAATTTCAGGACAACTTCACAGAACTGCACCTGCTGTAGACCTCATTTGCAATAGAGTAAAGATTCTTACCTAAAATAGTGGCACTCAATGGGAATGACTGCTCCATTAGTTCTCACAATGACAGATCCACGAGCATTTGGGGTGTGGTTCAGGTGGGTGGTGTAGACCAGGAAATCTCCAGCCATCTGAAAGACATCAGGTTAAGGAATGAAGAGCTGGTTTCATTGGACAAAAGCTATTTCTGGTCATTTTCCTGCCCTGTTAAGCAGCAGTTTGAGGGGTTTCAGTTGCTCCTCAATGACACATGATTGAAGCAGCTCCACCATTGGTTGAAGTTGCCTGGAGCAGCCTCTGTTACTCTGCTCAGTCCACTTTCTATTACAGGGGACTTCAGGCCTGCAGTCAGAAACCCTGAAATGATTGGCACTGACAGATTTGATGAGCATTCTTTCCCACATAGAATAGAGCTTTCACCTTCAGGGGCTTCAAGTTACCCCTGATATGGAGCACAAAACATCACTTTGAAACCTCATCTGTGTCCATGGAATCAAGGGGATTGGCAGGTGTAATAACCAAAAGTGGAGTTCCCCTTTAATACATTGTATCCCAATTATTATTCCACTTGTTTCATCTTTCAAGAGAAGTCTCAACAGGAACTTCCACTGAACATTCATTGACCACAAGTTGAGGCAACAGGCCTGAATATCCACAGGAAGGAACGGAAAAGATAAATCAATTGAGGCACAAAAGAACAGTGGTTCGGAGAAATGTAGGTGAAGGTTCAAGGTCAATAGAATTGAATCTCAGAGTTGGAGAGTGGTAATGACCCATTTAAGAAAGATGCAGTCCCTCAGTGACAAGTTGAAGTTCTTTTTAAATATAAAGAGAAGATTGACATGTCAACATAAAGAATTAGTTTCACACGGTGATATTTAACAGTGGGCAAGAATTTATACACAGATTTCATTCAGGGATCTCCTCAGTGGCTGGAGTTTCACCCAATGTTAATGAGTTCAGAGTGGGCAGTAATCTACACAGTGAAATTGGAGCAAGAGTTGAGGAATCACATTACCTGCAATCTGCTGCCACATTCATGGAGCCCATAGTCAAAGAGGACAGTGTGGTTCTGAGAGGAGATCCCAGTTGGCCGACAACCTGCTGTCCCCAGGGTCAGGTCAGCAGCTTTAATCAGGTGCCTGGTTCTAAATAAATCCATGTCTCCCCTCACCAGCAGGTTCTGCTCTCCACACTGCACCATCACAGTCTGCAGTGGAGACAGACTTCTCCCCTCAGACACACTGAAATGGGAACCAAAGGGAGGGACAGGGGGAGGGACTCTCTGGGGCACAGGGGTGGGTTTTACTCTTCTCCACGGAAATCTCTGCCCTCTAAACTGTTGCCAAATATCAGAGCAACAAACCACTCCAACTAACACCAGCACTGGGAACTAACCTCTCACCACTGAATCCCCCATGATACCAAACAACTCAACTATCACTTTACCCACCAACCAGCACCTTTTCACACAACCTGCCGTCACCTGACTCCAATTCAATGAGTCGCTGTTGTGATACGATAGATGATCTGTCTGAAAGACATCCAAAGCAATCATGATCATCCTGACTGAACTTCCCAGTGAGGGGCCTGTGCGAAGTGTGCTGGGGCCTTGCAGCATTGGTGGGCCAATTGCAGGGCACTGTCGGCCCAGCTTGCGCGCCTGTGGCCGAGAGAGGAGAGTGCGAGTGAGAGCACTGAGAGGAGAACCAACGACAGGGAGGGAGGTCGAAGGAGACGAGAACATCGGCAACTGTGAGGGGTGTGCTGCTGCTGTCATCAGAACCACCAGCAGAAAGAGGAGGACGGCGTCGATTTGGGTGGCCGACTGAAGGTCGGGGGAGGTACGAAGATCTTTTTTTTGAACAAGGGATTCCGCCCCCAAGGGTCCGGCCTGGGACAGCTGGAGCTACCTGGGTGAAGTTAGTGACTTTACCATCTGTGGAGGACTGAGCCGAGGCAGCTCCGGCTGTCCAGAGGAAGACATCTCCTCCCCCTGCCCACCGGAAGGAAGAAGAAAGTGCAGCCCCGCCCCTCTTCGACCGACTTCCCCAGCGGCCCACCCCTGCGCACTCCCTCCTTTCTTTCTTTGGGCGCCATCCCTCCCTCGCTTGCTCTCCTGCTCTTGTGAGCTGTACCTTTTTAAGCGCAAAACATCAGACAAAGGAGCCCCTCTCCCAAATTAATATTGGCAGACGTGGGAGGCGGTTATCCCGACGTCCATTAAGGCAGTCTCCATCCATCAGCCTGAGACTATGGCGTCACCATCTTCGCCGGTGCCGGGACCCAGCAGGACGTATGCGGGAGTTGCCGCGGCGGCCGCTCCTGCTGTTTCTGCCGCTCCTGCTGGGCCGGCGCCGTTTCGCCTCTTGACGAGGAAGAATGGGGTCAAGGCCTACGCCCACCCCAACATGACCATTGAGGCCTGCGTAAAGGCCATGGCCGAGGTTGTCGGCCCCTCGGCCATCGTTGCGGCCTCCAAGGTCTACGGGAAGGCTGTTGTCTTTTTGAGGTCCGAGCGGGCGGTGTCCCTGGCCCTGAGCAAGGGGCTCACGGTGGGCGGGACTTTCCTGCCGGTGGACCCGCTGGAGGCCACCGCGCAGCGGGTTGTCATCTCCAACGTCCCGCCCTTCCTTCCGGATGAGCTCCTCCTCCCTCACCTGCGTCAACTGGGGGAGGTGAGGTCGGGGATAACGCCGCTGACGCTCGGCCTCAAGGATAACAGCCTCCGGCATGTTTACTCCTTCCGTCGCCAAGCCTTTATTACACTGGCACGGGAGGAGGTGACGGAGGGGGGCTTTAACGCCCTCCATGACGGGACAGCCTACCGTGTCTTCTGGACGGCGGAGGGTGGGCGGTGCCATGCCTGTAAGGAGGTGGGACACCTAAAGAAGAACTGCCCCGCCTCCCAGGCCGCCAAACAAGCTACGGCGGCCAAGGCTGGCGCCGCCACCGCTCCTCCCCCTAACCCCGCCCCCGCGTCGGGAGAGTCAACTGCGCGGGCGGAGGTTGCCGACGAGGCCTCCACCGGGGGGGGGGAAGGAGGGCACCCTCGGCCGCGAAAAGCGCTGAAGAAGACGAGGCACCAGGAGGCTGGTCCCCGGGACGTTAACGGGTCTAGCCAGCCCAAGGCCGTGGTCGTGACCGCGGCTGATCAACATCTCGCGGTCGCGACAGAGCCCGGGCTGGCGGGTAGTCAGGAGGGAGCGGAGGTGGGGGCCCCAGCAGACATGGGGCTCCCCCTCCCTCCGCGACCCTCCGGCAAGAAGAAAAGGCGCCACTCCCTGGAAGCGGGGGGGAAACCTGCTAAGGGACGGCCCCCCGTGGATGGGGAGTTGGCGCCACTCGCGGATCCTGCGGCCCCACCCGTTACATCTAAACAGCGGCGGGGGTCTTCTGCCTCTCGGGGGGAGGAGATCGTGCCCGTGCCGCCCGGGGGGGATGGAGAGACCCTGCTGATAGGGGGGGTCGCGGATCCGCCCATAGACATACGTACCCCGTTCACCGGGTCGGGCGTCCTGGGTGCCGGGGCGGGCGAGGCCGAAGAGGCCGGATTCGTCTGCCCTCGGCTCGACCTCTCCCAGGACCTGCTCGACCTGGTGGCGGGGTTTAATAAAAACATCTCACGGGCCGGGTCGGTCGGTGGCGACGTGGGTGGGGGGACCCCCTCCTCCCAGTATCTGGGCACGGAGCCGGGGGAGGTGGGAGAACTGGAGTACACGTTCTCCCCCGTTTCCCCGGTTTGCCCCTATATCCGGGTGCCTGTTTTTCACCGCTCGGAGGCTGGGGAGGGTCCCCGCCCGGCGCCGCCCTCTGACCCGGAGCCCCCGGTGGAGCCCGGGGAGGACTCCTCTGCCGACGATCCGGGGGGTGGGATCGTGACAGAGGCGGGGCCGGCCGGCGCGGCCGTCTCGTTCTCCGCACCCTGTGCGGGGAGTGGGTCGGCCGCGAGCGACGATGATCCGGAGGAGGACGGGGACTCGGTGGTGGGCACTGGGGAGGATTTGGAGTTCGCCACCAGTGAGGTGGTGGACGCCCTCGTGCCCGACACCGAGTCTCTCCTCATCCCCGTTGAGGAACTCCGGGATTTTGTGTCCGTTTGGAGCCATCGTCGCGATGGCGTCCGGCTGGCCCTCGACCGTTGGTCGGAGCCGGCGCAGTTAATCCGCTCGGTCCTGGCCGCCGTCGCGTCCGTGGCCGCGGAAGGGGACGACGGCGGGGTCGGGCTGCGTCGGCTCAGATCCCTCCTCACCGGGCTCTTGAGGGAGTGGCGGTCGACTAGCGGCCCCGCTCCCTCCGCGCGTTAGCTTTAAGTAGGTTGCGCTGTGCTCTTGCCATGGAGATAACCATAGCCAGCCTCAACATCAACGGCGGCAGAGACGCCCGCCGTAGATTTGACAAGTTCTCGGTCCTGCGGGACGGGAAGTATGCGGTGTGCTTTCTGCAGGAAACCCACACCGTTCCGGGAGACGAGGCCACGTGGATCCTGGAATGGGGAGGGGGGGTCTACTTGAGTCACCTCGCCAGCGTTTCGAGCGGGGTGGCCATCTTGTTGGCCCCACTTTTCAGCCGGAGATCTTGGGGGTCAAGGAGCCGGTGCCGGGCCGCTTGCTCCACGTAGCCCTTCGCCACGGGGACGTGCCGCTTCACCTGGTGAACGTGTACGCCCCCTGGTCCGAGGGCGAGCAAGTGAGCTTCTTTGAAGAAGTGTCCACTTACCTAAACTCCGTCGACGCCGGCGAGTGCATTATCCTCGGGGGGGATTTTAACCGTACCCTCGAGGCGAGGGACCGCTCCGGTCCCGCGCGTGCCCGAACGGCGACGGAGAAGTTGAGGGACCTGGTCGGGTCCTTCGACTTGGTGGACGTCTGGCGGAATCTCCATCCCGACTCCGGCCAGTTCACCTTTGTGAGGGCTGGAGGGGGGAGCACCAGAATCGACCGCCTGTACGTTTCGCGGGCGTACGCCTCCTGCGTCCCGTCGGCCTCCATCCGGCCGGTGTCGTGCTCGGACCACCACCTGGTGTGGATGGAGCTCGCTCTGCTCCGCGCCCGGTCGGGGTCCGCGTACTGGCACTTTAACAACCGGCTGCTGGAGGACGCGCGGTTCCGGGACTCGTTCCGTCTGTTCTGGAGCGACTGGAGAGGGAAGCGGGGAGGCTTCTCCTCCTTGAGGCTATGGTGGGACGTGGGCAAGGCTCACGTCCGCCTCTTCTGTCAAGAGTACGCGAGGGGGTCGACTAAGAGGCGGGAGTCCGAGGTCAGGCGGTTGGAGCAGGAGGTGCTTGGCCTGGAGTCCCGTCTCGGTCAGGCCGCCGAGGATCCGGCCCTGCGGCAGGTGTACGAGGAGAGGAAGGACGCTCTGAGGGACCTGCAACTGGACCTCGCTGGAAAAGCGGCGGGGGGCCCGTAAGAATCTCCTTACGCTGCTGGCCGACGACGGGTCCCTCGTCTCGGACCCGGAGGGAGTCAGGGCCCAGGCTCGATCCTACTACGAGGCTCTGTTCTCTCCAGAGCCGTCCAGTGAGGAAGCGCGCAGAGTTTTGTGGGAGGACCTGCCAAAGGTCAGCCCGGAGGACGCCGACCAGCTGGACGCTCCGCTGAGTCTGGCTCGGAGGGCTGCTCCTCACAACTTGAGCTGTCTCGGAAATTCCCTCCGTGCCTCTTCACTCCGCGCGGAGGGATTTCCTGTACGGGCTGCTCCTGCACACACTCCACTTCCTCGCCCTCATCTCTCGCCCGGACACGCCCTGGCCTGCCGTCCGGCGGAGACGGGGGTCCCCAGTGGGGGGGCTCTCTACTCGGGGATCCTCCCGTGTTACATCGGGCATGTGGGGTGGAGAGTGTTGCACGGAGCAGTCGCGTGCAATAGGCGTTTACCCCATTTCACGGACTCCCAGGCCGCCTGCAATTTCTGCGGCCTGGAGGAGTCCGTGTTTCATTTGTTCACGGGGTGTGGGAGATTGCAGCCCCTGTTTGATTATTTGGAGGGGCTGCTCCTCAGGTTCTGGCTGCAATTCAGTCCCACACTCCTGATCTTTGGCAGCCCGGTGAGGAGGGGAGCGGGCAGGCCGGCGGACGTCCTCGTGGGCCTGCTCCTGGGCCTGTCCAAAGTGGCCATCCACAGGTCCAGGTTGCTTGCGGCCCGTGGGAGCGGTCGCTCGGACTGTCTGCCTCTCTTCCGCGGAGTGCTCCGCGCCCGGGTGGCCCTGGAGATGGAGCACGCGGTGTCTGCCGGTGCGCTTGAGGCTTTCCGCGACCGGTGGGCACCGCAGGGGCTGGAGTGCATCCTGGACAAGGAGAATAAAATTATAATTTGAAACTGGTTTTGGTTTTTCTTTGGGATTTTTGCACATAAAGACACCCGAAATCCCCCTCCTTTTAAAAGGGGGGCCTAAAAAATGTCGCTGTTGGGAATGGAAAAAAGTCGCGAAAAAATCCTGGCTGCTAAAAACAGCAAAAAGGTCACTGCTTTGATGCGATTGGATGTCTTTCAGACTCATCAGAAAAAAAAAGAGTAGCTGATAAACCCCCGGCTGCTCTTCCATCCCACACTCCTGAGCTGAGCGGAGTGGTGAAAATAGTAAAAAACTGTTTTTGATCCAACTCAATGTCTTTAGGATCCTCCTTTCATTCAATCACTTCCAATGTCCTATTTCATAAATTTCTAAAAGAAAAAATAAGGAGTCACTGTTGGGATACGATTGGATGTCTTTCAGACAGACCATCAATCCATCCAGGGATCAGCCTGACTGAACTTGCCAGTTAATACTGCCGAGTAGAGCAGAGGTCAGAGTTAAAGCTCTGGGTGGAGAGCAGGGTGAAAAGTACTAGCCCTCGCTTGTATACCTCTGAATCCAGGAGAAGGAGAAGGAGAGGAACAAACAACCAACAGGGAGGGAAGGAAGAAGACGACCACCATGCACTGTGAGGGGTGTGCTGCTGCTGACCGATACCATCCAACAGAGGGAGGAAGAGGAGGTCGGTGCGGTGCAGTGTGACCAACTGAAGGTAGGGGGAGGAAAGATCATACAGAACAGGGGGTTTCCCCCCAGTGTCTGGCCCAGGACAGCTGGAGCTGCCTGGGTGAAGTTACTTCTCAATCTGTGGAGGACTGAGCCTGGGCAGCTCCAGCTGTCTAGGGGAAGACATCTCCTCCCCCTGCCCACCGGAAGACATCCAGAAGATCCACTTGTTAAGGTGCAACCCCGCCCCTCTTCCACCTACTTCTGCAGCAGCCCACCCCTGCAGACTCCCTCCTTCCCATTGGACCATCCCTCCCTCCCACTATCACGGATATTCTTTTTTACAAAATCCTGCAAAGGAGCCCCTCTCCAAACACAGTGGGAATTGGGGAGAGGAGGTTTTCTTTTGCAAGGCCTTTGTTATTAGTCGGCCTGAGACTTGGGGTGGGTGTAGCTCGATGGAATATGGCGACACCATCTCCGCCGATGGGCACTGCAGGGGCTGGAGAGCATCCTGGACAAAAATAATAAAATCTTAATTTGACACTGGTTTTTGGTTTTCTGCACAAACACACCCTAAACCCCCACTAATTATAAAAGGGGGGCCTAAGAAAAAAAAGCAGAGATCAGAGACAGCAGTCACAGTCAGGGCCAGGATCAGGATCAGGACCACCTCAGACTCCACACCTAAAACGGAAGAAGAAACCAATGGTTAGTGAGTGAAGGAAATACTGAGGGGAAAATGGAAACCAGCAGTCCGCCAACTCACCACCTGGAGACCTCTCCTGCATCCTTTGCTCAACATCATTAAGGGGCTCAGTTGCCAGCTCTGACACTTCAGGATCCAGAATGACCAGGGGTCCAAGTGAGGCCTCACCCTCCCACTTCAATTCAGCATCACTCCCTGCAATATCAAACATTCCAGTTAGAGGGTAAAGGGTGACCACCAACATAGAGAGGATCAATGTCCTACCAGGTCCAGATACAAGATCCCTCCTTCCTCTGGAATCAAGTAGGAATTCCCTCCTGGCACTGCAGTTGCCCAGGCGACAACAGGCACACACGTCGTTGGTCAATTCTTCCAATGGGGTCCAGCTAAACCAGAGAATCAGTTTATCAACCAGGTTGTCCATCACCCTTTAATACAACACATCCCTGAGCGAGAGAGGGAACTTACATATTCTGGAAAGTACAAGCTTTGTTCATGGAATCTCTCCGATCCACTGCAGCAACTTTCAGGTGATGAAAATCTGAGGGACACATTCAATACAAGTTGTTATTTAGTGACCTCCTCCCAACATGGGGAACCCAATGTTTGGCATCCTCTTATCTAGGAACGGTCATCTCCAAAGAAGCAGAATGCATCCAGATCAAACTGGAGTTTGTCCAGCTCACGTTCACTCTTGGCAACACAAAGGTTGAAAAGGAGTCCTCAGCTTTGCTGTCCAGGAGGCAACTGAAGAAAGATTTTAAAAAACAGACAAAGTGAATTAAGTGAACCTTTGGGACATAACCAGCTGGAGAAAGCAGAGAGCTCCTTACCCATGGTAGTCAATGATGTTGTATCTTGGGGTGGAATCCTTGTCTGGGCTCAATGTAGCTGCACAGCTGTCAATGTAGAGCTTAAAGGGCATGTGGTTGGTCATCGAAACAGAGGCCTCAATGTGAATGAGGTCACCCAGGTAGTAGACAGTCGAGGTGCGCTCTGGAAGCCAGTCATCTGAAGTACAAGGGTTGGAGACAGTGGGTGTAACTCCCAGTGGGAGACGATAGAAAAGCACTCCCAATCCACCCATCACATACCGTTCATAATACGCAGCGAGAATGACAGAAGCCCTTCTCCAGACTTGGTCGAGCTGAATGGGATCCAGGTGGGCTTGATAGGGTCACTGCTCACATTGCCCTTCCTGGAAGGACAGGCGTGTAATTTCAGGACAACTTCAGAGAACTGCACCTGCTGTAGACCTGATATCCAATAGAGTAAAGATTCTTACCTAAAATAGTGACTCAATGGGAATGACTGCTCCATTAGTTCTCACAATGACAGATCCACGAGCATTTGGGGTATGGTTCAGGTGGGTGGTGTGGACCAGGAAATCTCCAGCCATCTGAAAGACATCAGGTTAAGGAATGAAGAGCTGGTCATTGGACAAAAGCTATTTCTGGTCATTATCCTGCCCTGTTAAGCAGCAGTTTGAGGGCTTTCAGCTGCTCCTCAATGACACATGATTGAAGCAGCTCCACCATTGGCAGAAGTTGCCTGGAGCAGCCTCTGTTACTCTGCTCAGTCCACCTTCTATTACAGGGGACTTCAGGCCTGCAGTCAGAAACCCTGAAATGATTGGCACTGCCAGATTTGATGAGCATTCTTTCCCATATAGAATAGAGCTTTCACCTTAAGGGGCTTCAAGTTACCCCTGATATGGAGCACAAAACACAACATCAATTTTAAACCTCATCTGTGTCCATGGAATCAAGGGGATTGGCAGGTGTAATAACCAAAAGTGGAGTTCCCCTTTAATTCATGGTATCCCAATTATTATTCCACTTGTTTCATCTTTCAAGAGAAGTCTCAACAGGAACTTCCACACTGAACATTCATTGACCACAAGTTGAGGCAACAGGCCTGAATATCCACAGGAAGGCACAGAAAAGATAAATCAATTGAGGCACAAAAGAACAGAGTGGTTTGGAGAAATGTAGGTGAAGGTTCAAGGCCAATGGAGTTGAATCTCAGAGTTAGAGAGTGGTAATGACCCATTTAAGAAAGATGCAGTCCCTCAGTGACAAGTTGAAGTTCTTTTTAAATATAAAGCTAAGATAGACAGGTCAACTTAAAGAATTAGTTTCACACAGGGTGATATTTAACAGTGGGCAAGAATTTATACACAGATTTCATTCAGGGATCTCCTCAGTGGCTGCAGTTTCACCCGATGTTAATGAGTTCAGAGTGGGCAGTAATCTACACAGTGAAATTGGAGCAAGAGTTGAGGAATCACATTACCTGCAATCTGCTGCCACATTCATGGAGCCCATAGTCAAAGAGGACAGTGTGGTTCTGAGAGTGGATCCCAGTTGGCCGACAACCTGCTGTCCCCAGGGTCAGGTCAGCAGCTTTAATCAGGTGCCTGGTTCTAAATAAATCCATGTCTACCCTCACCAGCAGGTTCTGCTCTCCACACTGCACCATCACAGTCTGCAGTGGAGACAGACTTCTCCCCTCAGACACACTGAAATGGGAACCAAAGGGAGGGACAGGGGGAGGGACTCTCTGGGGCACAGGGGTGGGTTTTACTCTTCTCCATGGAAATCTCTGCCCTCTAAACTGTTGCCAAATATCAGAGCAACAAATCACTCGGAACAGGAACAGACCTCTCACCACTAAATCCCCCATGATACCAAACAACTCAACTATCACTTTACCCACCAACCAGCACCTTTTATACACAACCTGCAGTCAGCTGACTCCAATTGTCCCAGATGAGGCTAAACGAGAAAACTAGACGAAACTGGAGTGCATCCTGGACCGAAATAATAAAATTATTATTTGACACTTATTTTGGGTTTTTTGGTTTACTGCACATGAACACACCCTGAACCCCCCCCCCACTACTTATAAAAGGGGGGCCTAAAAACACACAAGGAAAAAGGGGGGAAAAAAGCCTCATTCTGACTGAACTTCCAGTCGACAAAAAAAACCACCCAAAACCCCCCTTCTTATGAAAGAGGGCTGAAAACACAAGGGAAAAAATTATTATGACACATATTCTGGGTTTATTGTTTACTGCACATGAACACACTCGAAGAATAAAAAAACAACACAAGGCCTCCGCCGGGGGGGAAGGAGGGCACCCTCGCGGAAAAAAGGCGAGGAGGAAAATCAAACATCTGGAGGCTGGTCCCCGGGATGCTGAACAATCGAGTGAGCCCGAGGCTGCGATCGTGACCGCGGCCGATCTACATCTCGTGGTCGCGACAGAGGCCGGGCAGATCGTTGGTCAGGAGGGAGCGGAGGAGGGGGCCCCAGCAGACCCTCCCTCCGCGACCCTCCGGAAAGAAAAAAAGGCGCCACTCCCTGGAAGTGGAGGGGAACCCTGCAAAGGGACGGCCCCCCGTGGAAGGGGAGTTGGTGCCTGACGCGGATTCTGGGGCCCCACCCTCCATTTCACACCATCGGCGGGAGTCGTCCACCACTCGGGGGGAGGAGACCGAGCCCGTGCCTCCCGGGGGGGATGGGGAGACCCTGCCGATGAGGGGGGTCGCGGATCCGGGCACGGAGGAGAGTATACAGTTCACCGGGTCGGGCGTCCTGGGTGCCGGGGTGGGCGAGGCCGATGAGGCTGAATTCGCCCGCTCGCGGCTCGACATCTCCCAGGACCTGCTCAACCTGGTGGCGGTGTGGGCGGGGGGAGCCCCTTCTCCCGGTCTCTGGGCACGGTGCCGGGTGAGTTGGGGAGCTGGAGTTCACTTACTCCCCGGTTTCCCCGACCGGTGGGCACTGCAGGGGCTGGAGTGCATTCTGGACAAAAATAATAAAATCTTAATTTGACACTGGTTTTTGGTTTTCTTTGGGTGTTTTTGCACATAAACAAACCCTAAACCCCCCCCTTCTTATAAAAGGGGGGCCTAAAAACACACAAAAAAGAAGATAAATAGAAAAAGAAAAAAAAAGAGTCGCTGTTTTGAAACGATTGGATGTCTTTCAGGGCCCCATTTGCTTTCTTAACAGCCTTCTCAACTTGTCCTGCCACCTTCAAAGATTTGTGTAACTACACCCCCAGGTCTCTCTATTCATCCACTCCATTTAAAATTGTTCCATTTAGTTTATATTGTCTCTCCTCAATCTTCCTACCAAAATGTATCACTTCACAATTCTCTGCAGTAAATTTCTTCTGCCATGTTTCTGCCCATTTCACCAGTCTGTCTCTGTCCTCCTGAAGTCTGTTACTGTCCTCCACATTGTTTATTACATTTCTGAGTTTCGTGTCATCTGCAAACTTTGAAATTATACCCTGTACTCCCAAGTCCCGGTCATTAATATATATCAAAAAGAGCAGTGCTCCCAATACCGAGCCCTGGGGGACACCACTGTATACTTGCCTCCAGTCTGAAAAACAACCGTTCACCACTACTCTCTGTTTTCTGCTCCTGAGCCAATTTTATATCCACGCTGCCATTGTCCGTTTAATCCCATGGGCTTCAATTTTTAAAACAAGTCTATTATGTGATACTTTATCCTCCCTTAATCTCTCCCTGCATAGAAACTCCCCGACCCATATTCATGGCCACCCCCTCGACCTTGCCATCTCACGTGGCCTCTCTACTCCCGATCGTGTCAATCATGGATAAGGCCATCTCTGATCACTTCCTTGTATCCCTCTCCACCCACATGGAATCATAGAATCATAGAAAGGTTACAGCACGGAAGGAGGCCATTCGGCCCATCGAGTCCATGCCAGCTCCATGCAAGATCAATCCATGTAGTCCCACTCCCCCATTGCACATCACAGAATGAACTCAGGAATCCCACGCCACTTTCTATGAGCGGTGACAGGCTGCGGTTATGGTGCAGACCGGGACCCAGGGCTGAGGCTGTGGTCATCAGTTACTCTGGGAGTGGCACAGTCTGGTTCATGACTAGCCGGGGGTGAGAGTAACACCAGGGAGTCAGGCTGGTGTTTAGAAGGGTGTGGGTTCCAGCTCCCGTTCCAGGACTGGGACACATGATCCAGACTGACTGTGTCGTGCTGAGAGGGAGCTGCATCGTGAGAGGTGCTGTCCTTTGAATGAGGTGTTTAATGGCGGTCCCTTCTTTCTGCTCCGAAGTGTAAAAGATCCCGTGACAATTTGTGAAGAGCCCGTGTCTCGTTCCTTGTCTCATTGAGACTCTCAGTTAATTGGTCTGTTCTCTCCACAGATTCGGTCTGACTCGCTGAGTGTTTCCAGAATGTTCTGTGTGTGTTTCACTGAGACTCGGGCTTTACAGTAAATGATAAAAGGATTGTAGTCAAACACTTGGCCATGAGCTGCTGAGTGACCTGTCCGGACATTGTTGCTTGCTTCCCTTTCGCTTGCAGGGTTGGGGTTTCGGTGCACTGTTCCTTTAAGAGCTGTGGTTTACCTCATTTCTCAGTGTGATTGTGGGACTGACACAGAAACGAGGGAGGAAGCAGCAGCCACATCCCAGACTGCAGGCAAATTGCAAGGCTGGGACTGAAAGGCTGGTATTCCCACACCGGGAGTCGAACCCGGGCCACCTGGGTGAAAATCAGGAATCCTCACCGCTAGACCACATGGGAACTGAAGAAAGGACCAGCAGGAAGGGCTCTGAGGCGACACCCAGAAGGTTGCAGGGCGATTTCATGGACGTGTTCACAATTATGAAAGATTTCGATTGAGTAAATTAGGAGAAACTGTTTCCAGTGATGGAAGGGTTAATAATCAGAGGACACAGATTTAAGATAAATGGGCAAAAAAGCCACGGGCGGGGGAATGAGGAGAGATTTCTTTGCACAGCGAGTTGTTGTGATTGGGAATGCACTGCCTGAAAGGGAGGTGGAAGCAGGTTCAATCGTAACTTTCAAAAGGGTATTGAATAAATACTTGACGTTTAAAAAATTCACAGGGCTGTGGGGAAAGAGCCGGGGAATGGGACTAACCGACCTCCTTCCGTGTTCATCCCTGGAAAAAATTCTCCCCCCAAGTTACTTACAACGGCACTTTCAAATTCCCAACTGTCCAGTCTTTGGCCCTCCATTCACCACGACATTTCTGCAGCTACTGATTTGCTCAATCACACCCTCACCTCCACCTTTGACGCCCTTGTACCCATTAAAACAATCACTCCCCCTCACCCTGGTCGTTCCCCCTGGGTCTGCCCTCATTTCCTCTCCCCTAAGTCCAAGGGACACAGCTTTGAACATTTATGCTGGACAACTGGTTAACCATTCATCGCCAAATCTGGCTGGACCACATAAAGCACTATCGGGTCCTGTCTCCTCTGCCAAAACTGCTCACTATTCCAGGATCATCCTGGAATGTAAAGATAACCCCCGGCTTCTCTTCTCCACTACAAACCGTCTTCTTAAACACCACTCCCCTCACTCCTCCACCCTCACCTCCAACAAAAAGTGCGAGGAGCTCATGGACTTCTTTGTCACTAAGATTGAGACCATCCATTCAGCTGCCTCTGCCGCTCCCCTCCTTTCCCAAGCCCACCAAGTTTCTCTCCTATCTCCCCTCTCTGAGCTCTCTTGACAATGAGACCAACATCCTGCTCCCTCGACCCTATTCCCAACAATCTGCTGACCACCCAACCTCCCTTCCTGGCCCCCTGTTAGCTGACATTGTTAACGGTCCCCTCTCCTCAGGTACTGTCCCCCTCCCCATCAAATCTGCTCTCATCGCCCTCCTTCATAAAAGACCCACCCTTGACCCCTGTGTCCTTGCAAACTACCACCCCATCTCCAACCTCCCTTTCCTCTCCAAAGTGTTGCCGCCTCCCAAATCCATGTCCATCTTTCCCACAACACCATGTTTGAATCCCTCCAATCAGGTTTCCACTCCTGCCACAGTACTGAAACGGCCCTTGTCAAAGTCACAAATGACATCCTCTGTGACTGTGTGGACGGAGATTTAATCTTGATCTAACCCTTGATGCACCTGCCCACGGAGTGTTTGATGGCACAGTGTGGAGGGAGCTTTACTCTGCCATGTACTGTACAGTATCAGTCTGTGATGGAGCAGAGCCCTGCTCTTTAATAGAAATCATTCTTTCGAAGAGCCACTGAGCCACTAAAGCAGCCTCCAAGATCCAAAGTCTGATTTCCATCCCACAGTTGCAGCAGTTTGCGAGGGCTGGGCCACGTTAACAGCAGCTCTCTGTTCCTGGTCTGGAGCTGAGGTGTTGTGTATTGTCCCTGACACAGGGACCAGACGGTGAGCTGCTGGCTCCTATTGTTCTGGGATCATTCCCTGCTGCTCTGTTCTCACCTCTTCACTGGGTCTCAGATTATTACCAGCCATCTTCCTGATCAATAAACAATCGGCAGTCTGACCGCGGAGATTTGAAATGTGTGAAACATTTCATGTGTCTCATCCCTCTCCCTGGACACAAATAAATAGGCCGTCATGAAATGGTCACAGTCCATTTCTTGAGCCTTCTCCTTCTTAGAAGAATCTTCGAAACTCCTTGCTAAAGTGACCTTTGATCTTAATGTCGTTTTGCAGTATGTTCTAGATTGTTCCAGGTCAGCATTGTAATAATTCGGGGTAGTTGAAAAGTGGGATCATTATATTAAATCGAGATATTTATCACAGCCCCGCCCCCCAAACATTCAAACCACCGTTCAGGAGGAGAACCCCTCTGCTCGCTGACCTACATTGGCTCCCAGTTCACCAACATCTCAAATTTTAAATTCTCATCCTCGTCTTCAAATCCCTCCATGACCTCGCCCCTCCCTATCCCTGTAACCTCCTCCACCCCTACAACCCTCCGAGATCTCTGAGCTCCTCCAATTCAGGCCTTTTGCGCATCCACGATTTTCATCGCTCCACCATTGGCGGCCGTGCCTTCAACCGACTGGGCCCAAAGCTCTGGATTTCCCTCCCTAAACCTCCCCGCCTCTCTACCTCTCTCTCCTCCCTTAAGACACTTAAAACCTACCTCACCTGTCCCAATATCTCCTTATGTGGCTCCGTGTCACATTTTGTTTGATAATCGCTCCTGTGAAGCGCCTTGGGACGTTTTACTCCGTTAAAGGCGCGATATAAATGCAAGTTGTTGTTGTTGGGGTGGAGAAAGGGTTTTCTTTCTTTTTATGACTCTTTTCTATCTCTCTATTTCTTTCCTTTCTCGGACTCTGTTTTCCGGGTCTGTTTTCTGACACACATTACAATCTGTGTCACTCGGTGTCTAACAATGTGAGGCAATGTGTTTTATTCCCGCTGTGTTATCTCTCTGGCGGTTTCCTGATAAATGTTTAACTCGCGGCCTGTTCCCGTTAATGGTCACAAGCAGTAACAAACAGACAGAGCGTGTCTGACCGCCCTGAGATGTGGAAAAGGCATCAGTTTAGGACAAATGCATCAAATCAAATGTTCATCGGGCACCGAGAGAGACAAAAATCAGAGAGAAAGGCAGAAGGAAATAGAGAAATAAAAGCTAAATACAGACATCCTTGATGTCTCTCTATTCCATCCCCAACCGTTCAGTGTCGGGTAAAAATGTCAGTGCAAATAAATGTTCGAGAATCGGCCCAAAAACGAAGAAACAAAATAACCCAAAACTGCCAAGACCCGGGATCGAACCAGGGATTCTTAAAATCTTCAGTTCAATGGTTTACCAACTGAGCTATTTCGGAACCCATAGTAAACTGATGTTTTGGGTCATCCTCTTGTAATAAAATATAACCCCGGGTGGAATTGCCCCTCCCGCTCATTCCTCACTTCGGGAGAATGAGACCGACCATCAAGGAGAGATTTTCTGATCCTGTCGTTGAATCTCATTTATATTAAACATTCCTTGAACTCTCTGCCGGGGGGATTCAGAGCTGGGGTTCGCCATGAACCAGCTTCCCCTCAATTCCCAGCTTTATCAGTGAATCGAACAACAAACGCTCGACAGAGCTCAGGTGATATTAATAATAAAAACAGAAAATGCGGGAAACACTCAGCAGGTCAGGCAGCATCTGTGGAGAGAGAAACATCCTTTCAGGTCGATGACCTTTCATCAGAGCTCTCTCTTTCAACAGGCCAATCCGCTATCACCCACTTTGTGCTACGGCCCAAGACCATTTTGATTCCCGTTGAATTGAACGGCAGGGAATTTCCCGCGGTTTGTTTTAACAGCGGGCGGTCCGCCCACCAAATGACCTCCAGGCGGTGAAGACATATGTCGACACCTCCTCGTCACCGGGGCAGATTTGGAACTGGTGCTCGGGCATGAAACTGCCGTTGGCTCTGTGGGACTGGATAGACCCAGACCGACTGGAAGTGTACGGGGATATGTTTCTGGCAGACAGCATGTCAGAGTCCACGAGGAAAGGCATCATCACCCTCATCTCCAAGTGAAGCTTTGTTACATCGCCTCTCAGGCAAGTATATCCTTGCTTAGATAAGGAGACCAAAACTGTACACAGTATCCAGGTGTGGTCTCACCAAAGCCCCGTACAATTGCAACAAGACTTCCTTACTCTTGTATTCCAACCCCTTGCAATAAAGGCCAAAATTCCATTTGCCTTCCGAATTGCTTTCTGTACCAACATGTTAACTTTCTGTGTTTCTTGCACCAGGACACCCAAGTCTCTGAACACGAATGTTTAATAGTTGCTCACCATTTAAAAATATTCTGTTTTTCTATTATTCCGACCAAAGTGAATAACCTCACATTTCCCTACATTATACTCCATCTTCCACCTTCTTGCCCACTCACGTAACCTGTCTGTATCCCTTTGCAGACACTTTGTGTCCTCCTCACAGCTTACTTTCCCACGTGGCTTTGTATGGTCAGATATCTTGGATACTTTACACTAACATAGATTGTAAATAGCTGAGGCCCAGGAAAGGCCGGTATCGCTCGCTGATAAGTCAAGGGTAAAATCCCTGCGAGGACATTGGTCCCAGCCCCGATGAGGTGCAACCCGTCCATCTTGTACAGGTCTTTACTATTAATCAAAGTGCACAATGACGCCCCCGGTAAAGCAAGTATCTCCCCACAGATACTACCTGACCTGCTGAGTGTTGCCAGCAGTTTCTGGGTTTATTTTTGAGCTTTCACTGGAGCAGTTTTCCTGACAACCTGCAACTTGCCTCAAGGGCACAGCTTCAAACACAACTTTCTTGTGCTCTTCTCACACACAAGATCACACTTTACTATCCGACACACGCACTTTAAAATCTGCCGTTTCCGCACACAGCGTCCTGCGCCACGAGAATTTGAAAGACCTTCCGCTCATGGCCTGTAATCGCTCCTTTTTCCCCACAGGCGCTCTTTACATTTATCCTCTACTCGATTCAATTGCACGTTTCAACAGAACTATTAAGATCAAGGCGGAACACTTCCGATCTTACTGCACCGCCCCAACTTGCCAAATGTGCACCTTTCAACCGCCATTCGCAGCTCTGTAGCGCTGCCCGTTGCTCACGCAACTCAACTGCTGAGAGAAAAGAGCCAACAAGCATCAAAACAAAAACCCCAGTTCTTCAGTTACCATCCCCTGGATCACAAGATTCCACAAATAAATTTCGTGCACATTCGGGCGGCTGTCTTTCCAGAGACCAGCCCTGCTTTCGTCGTGTTTGTCTGTCGAGTGGTCTCGCAGATCGAAATGTATCGACTGGTTTCAAGGCACAAATGAACATTGGTGCGAATGGGACATGTGCCCAATGGAAACAGCGGTCGTAGCAGAACAAACTTTAAGGCATGAGATCGTGAAAGTGAATGTTGGAGTCGGCAATGGAGCAGGAAAGTGTCCATGAAATGGAAGGAGGAAAGGAAAGGCGGCCGATTGACTGTGGAAGGAAGAAAAAGCTGCGAGAAGAGGCGGGTTTGAACTGTGGAACATCAAGTACAGGCATGTGAGAGTGCTGGGATTTGATGGAATAAATAGGTTTTCGCCACCAAAAAAAATGTTTTTTTCATTTATTAAATATTGATATATTGTATTATATTCGCAAGCGCGGGAGAGAACAAAACGAGCAACGCATATTATGCCGTGACTCGGATTCGAACCGAGGTTGCTGCGGCCACAACGCAGAGTACTAACCACTAAACGATCACAGCGCCACACATCAGTGATTGAGCTTCTGCCCGAGCTATTTAAATAGCGCTTTAATGTAGCAAAACGTCCCAAAGTGCTTCACAGGAGCGTTTTTGAACAATATTTGACACCGAGCCACAGAAGGAGATATCAGAAACAAAATACTGCGGATGCTGGAAATTTGAAATAAAAACAGACAATGCTGTAAATAATCAACAAGTCAGGCAGCGTCTGTGGAGAGAGAAACAGAGTTAATGTTTCAGGTCGATGACCCTTCGTCAGAACTGGAAAAGGTTGAAGATTAAACAGTTTTTAAACAAGTACAGAGTCAGGGAAAGGGATGGGGGAGGAAGGGGAGGGGAGGAAAGAACAAAAGGGAAGGTCTCTGATAGGGTGGAGGGCAGGAGTGATTAAATAACAAAAGGGGTGATGGTGCAAGGCAAGGAGGGTGGTAATGGGACAAGTAAAGAAACAAAAGATGGGTCTAGAGGAGCTGTAAATGGCAACATTAGAACCATAACCAGCACTTGATCTCCGAAAAAATGTGAGCAGTGTTTATGATCTGAAGTTATTGAAATCAATGTTGAGTTCAGAAGGTTGTAAAGAGCCTAATCGAAAGATGAGGTGCTGTTTCTCGAGCTTATGTTGAGCTTCATTGGAACGGAGGCGGAGGCCGAGGACAGAGAGGTCAGAGTGGGAGTGGGACGGGGAATTAAAATTGCTCAGGGTCACACTTGTGGACTGAGCGGAGGTGTTCAGCAAAGCGATTACAAATAAATCGCTGTTTCACCTGGAAGGAATGTTTGGGCCCCTGGAAGGTGGGAAGGGAGGAGGTGAAAGGGCAGGTGTTGCATCTCCTGCACTCGCATGGGAAGGTGCCGTGTGGAAGAGAGGACCAGGGTGTCGTGGAGGGAGCGGTGCCTTTGGAAGGCTGAAAGTGGAGGGGAGGGGAAGATGTTTTTGGTGATGGCATCACGCTTGGACAATGGTGGAAATGGCAGAGGATGATATGTTTAATGTGGAGGCTGGTGGGGTGGAAGGTAAGTTTTTCATTTTATTTTCAACATCCAATATTGCAGATAACTGAAAGTGAAACTTCGAAAGCAGCAATGACCTCTTCATCAGGGAATTGAACCCCAGTCTCCCACATAACAGATGGGATACTCACCACTACACTAACGAGGAATTGATGTTTGGCAGACCATAGGTAATTTAGATGATTTTTTAAATTCTTTCATGGGATGTGGGCATCGCTGGCAAGGCCAGCAGGTGTTGCTCATCCCTAATTGCCCTTGAGAAGGTGGTGGTGAGTCTACTTCTTCAACCGCTGCACTCTGTGTGGTGAAGGTTCACCCACAGTGCTGTTAGATGGGGAGTTCCAGGATTTTGACCCAGCGACGATGAAGAAACGGCGATGTACTTCCAAGTCAGGATGGTGGGTGAATTGAAGGGGAATGTGCAGGTGGTGTTGTTCCCGTGGACCTGCTGTCCTTTTCCTTCTTGGTGGTAGAGGTCGTGGGATTGGGAGGTACTTTCGAAGAAGCTTTGACGAATTGCTGCAGTGCTTCCTGTGGATGGTACACACTGCAGCCACGGTGCGCCGGTGGTGGAGAGAGTGAATGTTTAAGGTGGATGAGGTGCCAATCAAGCGGGCTGCTTTGTCCTGGATGGTGTCGAGCTTCTTGAGTGTTGTTGGAGCTGCACTCATCCAGGCAAGTGGAGAGTATTCCATCACACTCCTGACTTGTGCCCTGTAAATGGTGGAAAGGCTTTGGGGAGTCAGGAGGTGAGTCACTCACCACAGAATACCCAGCCTCTGACCTGCTCCTGTAGCCACAGTATTTATGTGGCTTGACCAGTTAAGTTTCCAGTCAATGGTGACCATCAGGATGTTGATAGTGGGGAATTCGGCGATGGTAATGCCGTTGAATGTCAACGGGTGGTGGTTGGGCTCTCTCTACTTGGATATGATCATTACCTGGCACTTGTCTGGCGTGAATGTTACTTGCCACTGATCAGCCCAAGCCTGGATGTTGTCCAGATCTTGCTGCATGCGGGCAGGGACTGCTTTATTATCTGAGGCATTGTGAATGAAGCTGAACACTGAGCAATCAAAAGCGAACATCCCCGCTTCTGACCTTATGATGGAGTGAAGGTCATTGATGAAGCAGCTGAAGATGGTTGGGCCTTGGACACTGCCATGAGGAACTCCTGCAGCGATGTCCTGGGGCTGAGATGATTGGCCTCCAACAGCCACCGGGAGAGAAACTAGAGAAAGATGTGAGTTCAGGGCTAGGACAGGGGGGAACCGTGGGGGAAGGGAGGGAGCGGCAGGTGGACGGATGGTCTCAATCTTAGTGATAAAATAGTCCATGAGCTCCGCACAATTTTTGTGGTGAGGGTGGAGGAGGCAGGGGGCTCAAGGAGTTTCTTGTAGGAATAATAATTTGTAGTGAAGAAGAGATACTGGGGGTATCATTACAGTCCAGGATGATCCTGGAATAGTGAGCAGTTTTCTGTCTCTCTCTGTTTCGGGCTGGTGAATTAGCCCGGGTCTGTTCACAGAGCGATTCTGCGTTTTATTTCTTCCTCATTATTGTGTTCTGACATCGAGGTGAAGAGTGAGGCAGAGAACAGATTTTAAAATTGCTGGAATATCAGTGAAATTAAATCATGGAAAGTGGAAAAGTCCGAGTCAGTTTTTCATTGTATTTTCCTCATCCGATGTTGCAGATAAATGAAAGTGAAGCTTCGAAAGGCAGACCTTCCCGTCGGGGAATTGACCCCAGTCTCCAAGGTGAGAGACACTGATACTCACCACGATACTAACGAGGAACTAGAGCCGGAAGGGGATGTACGTTCACCACAGATGCTTCAGGTTTCAGTGAATCCGTTTGAATTATTCATTTGATGACAGTATGTTTAACTTTCCACGGACCACTGTTGAAAGAAAGATTACCGACCACTTTTCCATCTCATGTTGGATCATGATGTGGGGAGTGCGGGAGAGAGTGAGACAGAGAAAGAGACAGAGATCTTCTCAGGAAAATATAGAAAATATGAGGCACATACACAGACAGACAGACACAGACACACAGAAACAGACACACATCCACATGGAGTGACTCAGAAATACTGAGAGTCAGAATATGGATAAATTGGCTGATTTTTGTTTTATTTCTGTCGTAGATTTCGTGAAATCTTACAGATCAATTAAAATGAGCATAAAACTCGAGGTACTCAATGCTGTGGAATTTTAATTCACTTAAGAATTATTAATTCTACAAGAAACTTGTTGAATTTTGAAACGCAGAGATGAAACAGGTTGATAAATGATGGGATCTGAAGTCTGTCAGATTTGAATCTGCGCGGGGGAAATGAATGAATTTCTAATCTGTCACCTAAACCACTAGTTCGTAAAAATTGCAATTGTTCTGCATCCAGTCCACAAATAGTCTCCGTACAATAATATTCTGAAAGTGACAATCACCTGTTTATTTTTCTATGTAGTTTTTTTTCAGGAAGAAGCTCGGCGAAGACATAGAATTAAAGTTGGCGTCTTATAAATGCTTCCTCCCCGTCGGGGAATTAAATCCCGGACAAAGGTGGGGCAACTCACCACGATAAGAGAGAAAGAAAGAACGAAAGAAAGACAGAGTCAGTTGTCGTTGTCTAACAAAGAGATGGAAATGTAAAAGGTTCTTTCAACAGTGGCACGTGGAAAATGAAACAAACTGTCATCAAATAAATAGTTAAAAGAAATGCACTGATACATGAAGCATGTCTAACACCATCTGGGCTGAGTGCACACTCACTGCAGCAGTTCCTCGTTAGTATAGTGGTGAGTATCCCCGCCTGTCACGTGGGAGACTGGGGTTCAATTCCCCGACGGGAAGGTTGAACTTTTGCAGCTTTCAAAACCTTTTCTCTCATTTATCGACAATATTGGATGCGGAATGTACAGTGTAAAACTGACTCGGAGTTTCCCACTTTCCTCAATTTAATTTCACTGATATTCCAGCGATTTTAAAATCTGCTCCCAGCTTCACTCTTCACCTCGATGTTCGACTGGCTTCTGTGATGGTGGGGATTTCGGGAGGAGGCCGAGATGGATCATCCACTCGGCACTTCTGGCTGAAGACGGTTGCTAACACTTTGCACTCACGTGCTGGGCTTTACCATCTTTGAGGATGGGGATGTTCACAGAGCCTCTTCCCATTAGTTGTTCAATTATCCACCATCATTCACAAATGGGTGTGGCAGGACTGCAGAGCTTTGATCTGATCCGTTGTTTGTGGGATCGCTTAGTTCTGTCTACAGCATGCTGCTTCCACCGTTTGTCAAGTCGTCCTGTGTTCCTTTCAGGTTATTGGTGTGTGTATGTTTGTGTGTATATGTCTGTGTGTGAGTGTTTTTGTCGCTAGGAATGTGTGTGTTTGTGTATGTGTGAATATGACTATGTCTGTCTCACTTGTTATGTGCGTTTCTGAGTGTCCCTCTCTTTCTTTCTATCTGTCACTTTTTCCCTGCTCCCCAAATAATTTTTCTCTGGACCTTGACTAACAAAGAGATAGAAAGTAAGTCTTCTTTCAACAGTGGCATGTGGAAAGTTAAAAAAATTGTCATCAAAGAAGTAGTTAAAATAGATTCACTGAAACATGCATCATTTTCATTGCTGTATGTGAGATCTTTCATGTCTGCGCCTGTTCCGAGACCTGTCTCTCTCCCTGTATCGCCATCTTTTTCTTTCCGTATGTCTCTCTCTATTTAGCGCTAGTGACAGCGCGATTCTGCGTTTTGTTTCTTGCCGATCATTGTGGTTCTGACATCGAGCCGAAGAGTGAGGCAGAGAGCAGATTTTTAAAATCACTGTGAAATCAAATTGTGGAAGTGGGAAAGGCCGAGTCAGTTTTTCATTGTATTTTCAACATCCAATGTTGCAGATAAATGAAAGTGAAGCTTTTAAAACAGTAACAACCTCCTAAATTGGGGATTGGAACCCCAGTCTACCACAGGACAGACAAGGATAGTCCCCAGTACACTAACAAGGAATTGATGCAGGCTAGAAGGTACATTCACCACAGATGCTTCATGTTTTAGTGACTCTTTTTGAACTATTATTTGATGGCAGTTTGTTTAATTTTCCACGGGCCACTGTTGAAAAAAGACTTCCCGACCACTTTTTCATCTCTTTGTTCGATTATGTCCAGAGTAAAATTATGCGGGGAGCGCGGGAGAGAGTGAGAGAGAGAAAGAAGGAGAAACAAATCCATTCAGGAAAACATCGAAAATGTGAGACACACACAGACACACGCATGCATCGACAGACACAAAAATACACAGAAAGACACACCTACACAAAGAAACAGACACACACGCATACATATAAACATAGAGTGACTCAAACATAGGGAGAGACAGACCAGAGGGAATTTGGACGATTTTTTTTCATTCTTTCATGGGATGTGGGCATCGTTGGCAAGGCCAGCAGGTATTGCTCATCCCTAATTGCCCTTGAGAAGGTGGTGGTGAGCCTCCTTCTTGAACCACTGCATTCTGTGTGGTGAAGGTTCTCCCACAGTGCTGGTAGATGGGGAGTTCCAGGATTTTGACCCAGCAACGATGAAGGAACAGCGATGTACTTCCAAGTCAGGATGGTGGGTGAATTGAAGGGGAATGTGCAGGTGGTGTTGTTCCCATGCTCCTGCTATCCTTTTCCTTCTGGTGGTAGAGGTCGTGGTTTTGGGCGGTCCTTTCAAAGAAGCTTTGGCGAGTTGCTGCAGTGCATCCTGTAGATGGTACACACTGCAGCCACGGTACGCCGGTGGTGGAGAGAGTTAATGTTTAAGGTGGATGAGGTGCCAATCAAGCGGGCTGTTTTGTCCTGGATGGTGTCGAGCTTCTTGAGTGTTGTTAGAGCTGCACTCATCCAGGCAAGTGGAGAGTATTCCATTACACTCCTGACATGTGCGTTGTAGATGGTGGAAAGGCTTTGGGGAGTCAGGAGGTGAGTCACTCGCCGCAGAATACCCTACTTCTGACCTGCTCCTATAGCCACAATATTAAAGTGGCTTGACCATTTAAGTGTCTGGTGAATGGTGACGCCCAGGATGTTGATGGTGGGCGATTCGGCAACCGTAATGCCATTAAATGTCAAGGGGAGGTGGTTGGACTCTCTCTTCTTGGAGATGATCATTGCCTGGCACTTGTCTGGCGCGAATGTTAGTTGGATGTTGTCCAGGTCTTGCTGCATGCGGGTACGGACTACTTCATTATTTGAGGGGTTGTGAATGAAACTGAACACTGTGCAATCAATGGTGAAAATCCCCACTTCTGACCTTATGATGGAGTGAAGGTCATTGATGAAGCAGCTGAAGATGGTTGGGCCTCGGACACTGCCCTGAGGAACTCCTGCAGCGATGTCCTGGGGCTGACATGATTGGCCTCCAACAATCACTATCATCTTCCTCTGTGCTAGCTATGACGCCAGCCACTGGAGAGTTTTGTCTCTGATTCATATTAACTTCAATTTTATAAGGGCTCCTTGATGCCACACTGGGTCAAATGCTGCCTTGATGTCAAGGGCAATCACTCTCACCTCAACTCTGGCATTCAGCTCTTTTGTCCATGTTTGGACCAAGTCCATAATGAAGTCTGGAACCGAGTGGTCCTGGAGGAACCAAAAGTGAGCATCGGTGAGAAGGTTATTGGTGAGTAAATGCCGCTTGATAACACTGTCGACGACACCTTCCATCACTCTGCTGATGATTGAGAGTGGACTGATGTGGCGGTTATTGGATGAATTGGATTTGTCCTGCTTTTTGTGAACAGGACATACCTGGGCAATTTTCCACTTTGTTGGGTAGATCTCACTGTTGTAGCTTGGCTAGAGGCGCGGCTAGTTCTGGAACACAAGTCTTCAGCACTACAGCCAGGATTTTGTCGGGGCCCTTTGCCTTTGCTGTATCCAATGCACTCAGCCTTTCCTTGATATCAAGTGGAGTGAATCGAATTGGCTGAAGACTGGCTTCTGTGATGGTAGGGATCTCAGGCGGAGGCCGAGAAGGAGCATCCACTTGGCACTTCCAGCTGAAGATGGTTGCAAACACTTCATCCTTGTCTTTTGTACTTACGTGCTGGGCTCTGCCATCATTGAGGATGGTTGTCCATCACCAATCAGGACTGGATGTGGCAGGACTGCAGAGCTTTGATTTGATCCGTTGTTTGTGGGATTGCTTAGCTCTGCTCTATAGCATGCCACTTCCGCTGTTTGGCTTGTATGTGGTCCTGTGTTGTATCTTCATCAGGTTGGCACCTCATTTTAGGTACGCCTGGTGCTGCTCCTGACACGCTATTCTACACCCCTCATTGAACCAGGGTTGATCCATTGGCTTGTTGGTAATGGTAGAGTGAGGGATATTTCGGGCCATGAGGTTACAGATTGTGGAGGAATACAATTCAACTGCTGCTGATGGCCCACAGCACCATATGGATGCCCAGTTTAGAGCTGCATAGATCTGTTCTGAATCTATCCCATTGAGCACGGCCACCACACAATATGCTGGACAGTGTGAAGACGGGACTTTGTCTCCACAAGGACTATGCGATGATCACTCCGACCAATGCTGTCATGGGCAGATGCATCAGCAACAGGTAGATTGGTGTGGAAGAAGTCAAATAGGTTTTTCCCTCGTGTTTGTTCTCTCACCACCTGCCACAAGCCCAGTATGGCAGTTATGTCCTTCAGGACTCGGCCAGCAGTGGTGTTACTGAGAATCCCTACGTGGTCAGTTTTCGGTAAAATATTAAGATGCCTACGTGGCAAAGAAGCAGAATGCAAAATGGTTAGAAAGGGTTAATTAGTTAGTAACTGAGATTGATACAAGTGGCCTGGCCCTCCTGCTGGGCCATATGTTTGCTTCGTCAGCAGGGTTGCATGGTCTTAGCAATGTAGAGTCTTTGATGTGAGTCAAGGAATGGTCTGAATGTCTCCATGTTTATGGCAGATCAATATAGGTAACGAGCTTAGCCAAAGTTGAAGGACATTCCAGGTTGGGAGATAAGGAACAGAAGGAACAGGGAAGAACATTCTAAGTTGGAAAGTGAGGAAGTTATCCCCTTTGATGTCTAACAGCAGCATGATCAGCACATGGACGATTTATGATTGGTCGGAAATAATGTAACCTCGCATGGCAACCTATGCCCGGCTTATGATTGGTGTTGACCCTCGTTAAGTATGTTCCAACCCTATTCATCTGTATAAAAACGTGTGGATTTCTGTATGTTTTTGTTCTTGCTCTGCCAGCATAGAGGGACTCCATCAGGAGTCCAAATCAATGCTGCAGACTAAGAACCCTGCTATTAAAGATGTGTTGAACTTTAAAATGTATTCGACTTCAGTTATTACTGAACCAGACTGAGGGGAAAGAATCCGGATCGTCATTACCAAACCACTCTTGACGATGGACAGGGAAGTACCCCACCCAGAGTACATCCGGTGCACTTGCTACCCTCACTGCTTCCTCCAAGTGGTGATCAACAGGGAGGAGTAATGATTCATCAGCTGAGGGAGGGCGGTCAGTGGGAATCAGCAGGAGGTTTCCTTCCCTTTTTTGACCTGATACCATGAGATTTCATAGGGTCCGGAGTCAATGTTGAGGACTCTCACAGCCACTCCCTCCTGACTGTATACCACAGTGCCGCCACCTCTGGTGGGTCTGCCCTGCAGGTGGGACAGGACCTACCCAGGAACAATGATGGAGAAGTCTCGGGCTTTGGCTGAAAGATATGATTCTGTGAGTGTGGCGATGTCAGGCTGTTGCTTGATCAGTCTGGGACAGCTCTCCCAATTTTGGCACAAGTCCCCAGATGTTCGTGAGGTGAACTTCGTCGGGTCGACTGTGCTGGGATTGCCTGACCCTTGTCCAGTGTCGTGTGGCCCACACTGTTTTATTCTTATTACGACTTTTATGTAGCGGGATTGTGCAACTGAGTCGCTTGTTAGGCCATTTCAGAGAACCGTTAAGAATCAACCACATTGCTAGTGGTCTGAGGACGGCATGTTTCCTTCCCTCAGGCGGGCATCAGTGAACCAGAGGGATTTTTATGACAATCCAGTACATTCACAGTTACCATTTCTGATAGTAGCTTTTCAGTCCCGATTTTATTTAATTAACTGAGTTTAAATTCCCCAGCTCCTGTGGTGGAGATTTGAACTCATGACTCCTGATTATTAGTCCGGGCCTACTGGATTACTAGTCCAGTAACATCATCACTATGCGACCGTACCCTTTCCCTTGGGCTTAAGGGAGAGGAGATGAGAGCTGTATCAGGGTGGCCGAACAGTGTGAGAGAGAGTAATGGTTTTAATGGGGACAACTGCATCAAAAGTGGAGGTGAGAGTGTGATTGAGCAGATCGGTAGCTGCAGAAATGTCGTGGTGAATGGAGGGCCAAAGGCTGGACAGTTGGGACTTTGAAATTGTGATTGTAAGTGACTTGGGGGGAGGGTTTTTTTGATGGGCGAACACAGAAGGAAGTAGGTTTTGGAGGGGGAAGGGGGATGTGGGTACAGAGGGATACAAGGAAGTGATCAGGGATGGCCTTCTCCGTGAGTATAGTGATGAGTGTCTTCGCCTGTCACGTGGAAAGACAGGGGTTCAATTCCTCCGACGGGGCGATTAAACTTTCTGCCTTCAAAAGCTTCACTTTCATTTATCTGCAATATTGGATGCAGGAAATACAGAGCAAAACTGACTCGCAGTTTCTCACTTGCCACAATTTAATTTCACTGATATTCCAACGGTTTTAAAATCTGCTCTCTGTCACTCTTCACCTCGATGTCAGAACCACAATAATGAGGAAGAAATTAAAAGAACAATCTCACCGTGAATAACATCAACTACAACTTGTATTTATATCGAGCCTTTAAGGTAGTGAAACATTCCAAGGCGCTTCAAAGGAGCGATTTTCAAACAAAGTTTGACACCGAGCCGTGTCAGGAGATATTAGGACAGGTGACCGAAAGCTCGGTCAAACAGGCAGGTTTTACGGAGTGTCTTAAAGGAGGATGTGAAAGGTGCTATATGAATGCAAGTTCTTTGTTTCTCACAGGGGGCCGTGTCTTGTTCCTCGTCTCATTGAGATCTCAGTTAATTGGTCTGTTCTCTCCACAGATGGGGCCCGACTCGCTGAGTGTTTCTAGAATGTTGTGTGTGACTCGGGTTTTAGAGTAAATGATAAAAGGACTGTCGTCAAACACTAGGCCATGAGCTGCTGCCCAGCTGCTGAGTGACCTGTCGGGACATTGTTGCTTGCTTCCGTTCAGCTTGTGGTTCTGGATTTTTGGTGCACTGTCCCTTTAAGAGCTGTGGTCTGCCTGCAGCGGTCAGACAAGTCGCAAAGGCTCCCAGAACTATGCTTGGCTCTGTCTTTCACTGAGGTACAGAGATCAGCCAGACTTTAACGTAAATTCCACCAGCTGGCAGAAAAGAATGAGTAACAACTCGTTTGAACCCAGAGTGTGAGCTGCGGCCAATAATAAAGAAGTGAAAAATTATCTTATAAGAACAGAAGTGGGTCATTCAGTCCCTCAATCCTGTGCCGCCATTCAGTCAGATCATGGCTGATCTGTACCTCAACTCAAATTACCCGCCTTTGATCCATATCCCTTGATATCTTCATCAAACAAAAATCTATCAATCTCAGTCTCAAAAATCATTTTGAGTTAACTAACGTTAGCCAGAAAGAGAGGAAATCAGGAAGAAAATGGAGTTCCAGAGAAAGAGGGAATAAAAGAGGTAGATTAACAGAGAGAGACATTTGGGAGTCAAGTGAAAGGAGTGTGTGTGAGGGAGAGAGGCCTGGGCATTGGGAGAGACAGAAAGAGGGGGAATGAGTGAAACAAGGTGACAAGGACTGTGCTAAATTACATAGTAGGGTGACAGGGAATAGCAGGACCGGCCTGGGAATGGGAGTACAGAAGATTCAAGGAAAAATGTCACATTGGTGAACTGGGTTTCGATTTTTCTTACACTGTGTGCTGTTGGTTTCAATCTTCATGTAATTTATTAAACTTAGAAATTGTGACTCTGTCATTGTACAATTCATTGTTCCAAAAGGTTACTCAGCTGGTCGATGTGTAATGTTCTGTCACCTTAATGAGTGTGATAGTCAAAGGTCAGATGGGACCAAAACTTATTTGTTCAGGAGTCTGTAAGTAATATGTGATGTCAGTCGGGATGCGATCTAATTGTCCCATTCGGGGTTTATTTACACTATAAGTATCTCGCTGTTTTAACTTCGTTACCTGAATATCGCAGTTCACATACCTCTTTATAGCACCGAAAGACATCGTCTCCACACAGAAATGCGTTTGTCGCGATTTACGGAGATAGAATTCATTTATTATCCTGTTCTGGCAGCAATTGGAGTACCTGGTAAGTCATTATCAACACGTACGGTGTAAGTAACAGAATGTTTAACTATATTGCTGTTTGTGCTCTGAGCCTGGTAAATGTGGAATGTTATTCTTCACCGTTTTGTGATACAGTTAAAACTTCCATCCTTGTCCCATTGGTCAATGCACCGAGTAACTCACCCTCGCACTGTGCTGAACTGTCGAGTCTGGGGTCTAAATGTGTCCTTGGTGCTCCCTGGCCAGGCAGGGGTAAAACAGGCAGGGCGCACAGTCCTGAGTGTAATCCACTGCCTCCTGGTGGAAAGCGCGCCTGTTGTGGAGATCGGGTGAGGAAGGACCGGGTGAGATTGTCGTGTTTCCCGAGGACCGATCGCCTGGGGTTCCGGAGAGCAGATTGTGGCTGTGTATCCCGGCATGAGTCAGTGTCTTCAGGATAGAAGGACAGGGAACAAACGGAATACGCATCAGATAAATAAAACATGTGACAGAAACCGTCCTCCTCACTCGAAGGTACAATCTTGTGTTCCTGTCAAATGTTCCTCTGAGATCATAATTATATTTCAGCAAAATGGCTTCACAGGACTTTTGATATATTTGATATTTAAAGTATTGTTTGGACTAGTTGAATGACGATGACTGTATACTTCAGTCCATGTGTGTTATTGTGGAGAGTGGGGAAACCAGTCTTGACACTGGTTCGGGAGGGGGATGAGCTGGAGACCATGAGTGAGAGTTGGCGGTGATTTGTTCTTATACCGCGCGGCTCCTGGGATCGATCTCTTATTCCGAGGATCCGACTGTCCTTTGTTTTTCTCACGCCTTGTGCTGAGATATAAAGACTGGACCTGGTTATAACTGGAGCACGTTACAGAATTAAATTCCTTGACATATTGTGTCATGATGCATTCACAATACTCCACTGGAAACCTCATCTAATTAATTACTGAAAGATGACGGGCAGCAACTCAATACCAGGCTCGTGTTTTCAATGTATTTTCTAAAATCAAAGTCTCTGGTATTGTGTGGGTCAAGTCATTAGGTTTTTCCCCCGTATTACGATTTAAGCCAAATCCAGAGTCACCTTGTCTGTATTTCCTGATTTAACTCGTCTTGTCGCCTTTCACTTTCATAGTTGGTGACGTCCTGCCCCGTGGACCTCCCAGTGTCGGAATCGACTGAATAAACTTAATCTCAAGGATCACAAGTGAGGACTCAGCTGTCGGGTGAGGGATCCCGGGGCCACCGTCACCCGAAAGGAACCTCCCAGAATGAGCTGCTCCTTCGGAACAGGAGGCAGAAGCCAAGGGGCAAAACCAATAAATAAACACAATCATAGCCCATGTACATCGGTTAAACTGAGAGCTCATTGATCAGCCCGGTTGGTGATTTCACTGTTTCTGTCTCTCTCTTTCTCTCAGTGAACTTGCTGGCGATTGTGATCCTGTCCCGTGGAAAGTGCGGTCTCTCCAAATGTATCACTCGCTACCTGGTGGCCATGGCGACGGCGGATCTCCTGGTGATTGCCTGTAATGTGATCTTATATCGGATTGCTCATCTTTATTGGGGGGACACTTTCCTGCTCTACACTTGTGTTTGCAGATTCATTCTCTTCCTGGCTCCTACTGCCACAGACAGTTCTGTTTGGTTAACGGTCGCTTTTACCTTTGATCGTTTTGTAGCCATTAGTTGTCAGAAGCTGAAAACAAAATATTGCACCGAGAAAACTTCACTTGTGATTATCGTGACTTTGAGCGCGCTGTTCGGTTTAAAGAATATTCCCCGGCCCTTCGTGTATAATCCTTACCATACTGTTAACAATATACCGTGGGGTTGTCGTGTATCATCACAGTTTTACATTCTACCCGCATGGATCGCATTTTCTTGGATTGAACAGCTGTTAACCCCGTTGCTTCCATTCTGTTTGATTTTATTGTTTAATGCTCTCACCGTCAGACGCATTTTAGTGGCCAGTCGGGCCTGAAGGTGCCTCCGGGACCTCAGCAATGGTGAGAATGACAAGGACCCTGAGATGAAGAACCGCAGAAGGTCCATCGTTTTACTTTTTGCCATATCCGGCAGTTTTATCCTGCTCTGGATGACAACGGTCGTATATTTTTTATATTATCGAATTTCAGGTGTCTTTAACCACCGATCTTTGTTTCACCCTTTTGCAACCTTCGAACAAGCGGGAATTCTGCTTCAGCTTCTGAGTTCCTGCACGAACACGGCCATTTACACAGTGACCCAGAGTAAGTTCAGAGAGGAGCTGCTCAATGTGATTAAATATCCGTTTACTCTAATTGGTAAATTGGTCAAATGAGGAAAACGGCTGAAGTGAAGCTGGAACTGACTTCCCAACATCACAACTCAATTCCAGATCACAATTATCACCTCAATTTACCAAAGGGACTCAGCATCAGGGCCATCGATATCTCCTTTAAACACATTTCTTCTCAAAAGTTAGATCAAAATTTAATTTTACAGCAGCCGACAAAAAATGAGCAAAAGCAACAGACAGTAACATTATCAAAACATGTTCCTGTATTCAGATCATTTTTTAAACACGTCCTCAGGGAGTCTGACCTGAAATGTAATTGTCCGGAGGAAGGGCTGTGAATTAGCGACTGGATATTAGTTTCCACCGGACCGGACTGATAATCGAGCCCCGCCGACAGCATCTGTGGGGTTAATTCTCTTTTTTAATTATTTCTGGGCCCCCTTAAAACATTCCTGTAACTCTGTCTGTGATATTTTAACAGCCGTTGGTCCTCAATAGTCTGGGAATCACTGATGGTTTTATTTTCCGCCTTCTCCCGGATTCAGGAGGCAGGCAAGGGCTGTCGTTTTGCTCTGCTCAGACCTCCACTCAGCTCGGTTCTGAAGTGTCGACTGGAAGTGCAGTCAGAATGACGCTTGATTTTTTTTGAGTTTATTTGTGTTTTTAGGCCCCCCTTTTACAAGAAGCGGGGTTTAGGGTGTGTTCATGTGCAGAAAAACCAAAAAACCCAAAATAAGCGTCAAATTAAAATTTTATTATATCGGTCCAGGATGCACTCCAGTCCCTGCGGTGCCCCCCGGTCGCGGAAAGCCCCAAGCGTACCGGCAGACACCGCGTGCTCCATCTCCAGGGCCACCCAGGCACGGAGAATTCCGCGGAAGAGAGGCCGACAGTTGGAGCGACCGCCCCCACGGGCCCCGTCCAACCTGGACCTGTGGATGGCCACCTTGGACAGGCCCACGAGGAGATCCTCTGACTGACCTGCCCTCCTCCTCAGTCGGTGGCCAAAGATGAGGAGCGTGGGACTGAAACGCAGCCAGAAGTTGTGGAGCAGCCCCTTTAAATAGTGGAACAGGGGCTGCAACCTCTCACACTCCTTGTTGACATGAAACACGGAATCATTCAGGCGCAGAAGGTCTGTTGATGTTTCAAAACAGGCGTTAAGTCTTTTTTAAAAATCAGGCGAATGACTCAGTTACAATAGTCGATGGAGGAATTTCACAGGAGTAGATGAAGTTTCCGTCACTCAGAAGGGATTAACAGAGAGTAAAGCCGGGTTAGCTGGAGGCACTGCCGCAGAAGGGGAACCGAGGAATGAGTGAATGCACAGAAGGCCAGTGTTGGAGGATCAAAGAGTGTGGGACATGGAGATGGAGGCATTTGCAGAGGTCGGACAGGCAAACCTTGGAGGGACTTATAGGGAACGTGTTGAGGGTCAGGAAACCAATGGAAGTCAATGAGATCTGATCAGTGGAGCAATGGGAGGGCGGGGTATGGGGATCGGCAGGGAGGTGATCGAAGAGGAGGAGTCCAGAGATAATGCTCAAAGGAAGAGATGTTGACAAAGCAGGAAGGGGTGAGGCCAATGTGTGTTTGGAAGAGATCCACGGCAACACCACAGAGGTTAGGGGGAGAAGGTGAATTGTACAGACAGGCAGTGAGGATTCAGAAAGTACCTTGTATGACAGTGTTACCACTCATCAGACAAGTTTCAGTCAGAGAAAGAGAAGGAGACAGGGAAAGGGAGAAAACGCCAAATACAGGGTCGGGGAGACAGGGTCGGGGACACACGGGGAGACAGGGTCGGGGACACACGGGGAGACGGGGTCAGGGACATAGATTTTTAAAAAAAATAAACATGGCACAAGTTCGCTCAGTTCCTGCAGACAGCAAGTTGTACAAAGGGCGTTATCACTGATATATGAATAACCCTCTTTGTAACTAAGTGACAAATTTCAGGAGTTTGTTGGATCCCTTTTGTACAATGTGTGACTTTGCCAGTAAGGGGTTGGACTGTGTAAGAAATCTCCATGTGCTGTGTTAATAAAACTCTGGTCCTGGTGTCACTGGGGATCTGCTCTCTCGTTACTGTAAGAAATTTCCATTAAATGAATAATCTGTGAATCGAAATAGCTGAGATCATCTTAAAGAATGGCTGACCTGCAGCATGAACACAGCTGTCCGTGGGCCTGTCTCTCTGTCTCCCACCTTCCCGTTCGAGTCTCTATCTCTCTCTGACACGGTCTGTATCTGTCTTCATCCCTCTCTATCTCCCATTGCCTATCTCACTATTCCTGCTGCCCTGCTTATTTGCCTCCAACTCCTTGCACACTAGTGTATCTCCCTCCCTCCCTGTCCCTTTCACTCGATCCGCATCCCTCTCTACCTTGCTCCCCATCTCCCATTCTCTCCCAACCGAGTTCTCACCTCTGAGTCCACCTCACTGTTTCCCTACCCCTCACTCTCTCACTTCCTTTTCGTCCCTCTCGATCATCCCCATCAATCGCTCTTTACCCTCTCTCTTCCCTCCCACTCTGTCCCGATCCACTTTCTCTCTGTGCCTGGCCCTGTTGTCTGCAATTTTGCTGACCCGTTTTCTACACAATCCCCGCATTTTGCCCCGTTCCTGGATCTCTCTGTCTGCCGTCCACCCCTCTCTGTTTAAGTTGCTCCCTTTCTTTATCCACCCTCCCTCTCTCTGTATATTCCATTGCTCTGTCTCTCCACATCCCTCCCTCTCCCTACCCATCTCTCTCTATATATTCCATTTCTCTGCCTTTAACTGCAGCTGCCACCTATTTGTTCACTCCACTCCATGGTTGATGTTCAGAGATTATGAGGGTGATTTTAAAACGGAGCCGGGAAAGGGGCGGGTCAATTTGAGGTCAGGAAACCCATGAGTACGGGTTTCCGGGACGTCCTTAAGATTTTGACGAAAGGACATCTTTTATTTTTTTTGTTTCCCGTCTGACTGACCGGTTGATTGACAGGCTGGTCTCAGTGGGACGGGAAACCAGCCAGGGAGAGGACGTCTTCAGGTAAGTCTTTGTTTGCATGGATGGGGGGTACGGGTGAGCACGGGGCATGGATGGGCATAGGTGGGCACGGGGGTCGCAAGTCATGTGGGATGGGATCGGGGGTCATTGCAGGGGTCAGCAATCATTGAGGGGAATGTCGGGGGTCGGAGGGGGACGATCGGGGTCGGGGGTCCGGGATCGGGGGAGGGGTGTCGGTGCAGGTCGGCTTGTTGGGCCTGGGGGAAGCACTCCTGCTCCTCAGGGCCCACAAGCTGTGCCTTTCTAGGCACCTACCTGTTACTCTCGGGCCTTCTCACCTCCTTTCACGAGGAGTAAAACAGAAGGCCCAGGAATCCGGCCCCCCCGGGGTTGAAATCGGGAATTAGTAAAAAATGGATGCGTGAAGCCTCCTTGAAAGGTTATGAGGCCCGACCCGCCCCCTGGGAGTGGGTTGGTCGCCCACCCCCGTGAAAACGGGAAATGGGCGGGTTGGAGACAGGTCTGAAATGGTGGCAATTTTCAATGCACCCCCGCCCCCAACCCACCCGTTCTTTACTTTTAAAATCGAGCCCTATATTTTCAGGCTGGTGATACATCAACACAAGTTGCTCAGTTTCCGTTAAACTTTGTGGACAGTCAGTTGCAATTTTACTCACAGGGCCTCGGTTCATTATTCACGAACTAAGCAAAGATATGCTCTGCATATTAGAAGATTAAATGAGTGAAGTTTTGTTACTATTATTATTAATCCTAAGGAAGGTGATGTGGCCCCAACACCCCAATAGCACCGACATTTTCACCAGTTTGACACTGATTCACTTTTAACACCAGCCATGCTGCAGCCTATCTTACATAGAATGTCCGGCACAGAAATAGGCCATTCCCCACAACAGGTCTATGCCGGTGTTTATGCTCCACACAAGCCCCCTCCCTCCCTGCTTCATCTAACCCTATCAGCATATTCTTCTATTCTTCTCTCCCTCATCTGCTGATCGAGCTTCTCCTTAAATGCATCTCTGCTATTCGCCTCAACTACTCCTTGTGGCAGCAAGTTCCACATTCGAATCACTCTCTGGGTAAATAGGTTTCTCCTGAATTCCCTATTGGATTTATTAGTGACTATCTTATATTTATGGCCCCTAGTTCTGGTCTCCCCCGCAAGTGGAAATATCTTCTCTACGACTCCTCTATCAAACCCTCTCATAATCTTAAAGATCTCCATCAGGTCACCTCTCAGTCTTCTCTTTTCGAGAGAAAAGAGCCCCAGCCTGTTCAATCTTTCCTGTTAAGCATAACCTCTCGGTTTTGGTATCATCCTCGTAAATCTTTTTTTCACCTACTCTATAAAGTGCCTCTATATTATTTTTATAATATGGAGACCAGAACTGTTCACAGTACACCAAGTGTGGTCTAACCAAGGTTCTATATAAGTTTAACATAACTTCTCTGCTTTTCAATTCTATCCCTCTGGAAATGAACCCCAGTGTTGGTTTGCTTTTTTTAATGGCCTTATTAACCTGTGTCATTACTTTTAGTGATTTGTGTATCTGTACCCCGAGACGCCTCTGCTCCTTTACCCCATTATTGAAGCAGTGGCCCACTTATTCTTCCCATCATAATTTAAAACCTCACACTTATCTATATTGAGATTCATTTGCCAGTTACACGCCCATTGTGCAAATTTATTGATATCTTCCTGTATTATGTCACACTCCTCCTCAGTATTAACTATACCCCCCAGTTTGGTGTTGTCCGCAAATTTTGAAATTATACTTCCAATTCCCAAGTCCAAATCGTTTATATAAATGGTGAAGACAGTGGTCCCAGCACCAATCCCTGTGATTCACCACTCAGAACTTTTGCCAGTCTGAGTAACTACCTTTAACACTTACTCTCTGTTTTCTGTTTTGTACCCAGCTTGCTAATAATTCTGCTCTTCGTCCTGACTCCACATGCTCTGATCTTATCTGAGTGAGATCATTAATTAAATACAATATTTGCAGTGGGCCCATTCCCAGTAAGTAATGGATTGATGCTGCCCAGACTGATTTAATGTGGGATCCTTACAAGCAGCAGGTGAAACAGATTTACCTCCTGTCAGTGTGGGCTGTATTCAAACACAGGCATTGGAGGCTGAAATTACAAACATCAAGCCCACAGGAACCCACAGACACCTCCATAAGTACAGAAACGTGCACGGTAATCGTATAAAATACAAGAGAAATGGATTGTGTGGGATTGTGTGTCACAACAAACTATTGGGGCACAGAAGTACGTGATGTGGACACAACATTAACAATCCTTCGTGTTCGATTGGAAGGATTCCCCCATTGTGCAGCGATGAGGCTTTCTGCCAAAGTCATTTGACAGAACACCTCATCGCCAGAGCTTTCAAACAAGCACCAAGACGTAGATTGGCTGGTGGTGAGAAGGGCCCTTCCCGCCAGATCCTTCATGCACTCCCGACCTCTCAGTGCCACCGTGCGCTGTCCCCAAGGAAGTTGCGATGGGGACGAGACCGTCACCCATCTCCTCCTGGAATGTCCCTTTGCAAAGAAGATCTGGAGAGAGATGCAGTGGTATCTGTCCAGGTTCATACATACAAATTAAGAGCAGGAGTAGGCCATTCAGCCCCTCGAGCCTGCTCTGCCATTTGATAAGATGATGGCTGATCTGATTGTGACCACAACCCTACTTTCCCGTGTACCTACGATAACCTTTGACTCCCTTGTTAATCAGGAATCTATATAACTTAGCCATAAAAATATTCAATGACCCTGCCTCCGCTGCTCTCTGGAGAAGGGAGTTCCACAGACTCACGACCCTCAGAGAGAAAAATTTCTCCTCATCTCCATCTTAAATGGGAGACCCCTTATTTTTAAACTGGTTCCAGTTTCTCCCACAAGGGAGCAGTTCTGTGACACATGATTCTGTGCTTTATGGGCTGTTACCAGGGCAGCACTCCGAGACAGATATCAACTGCTACTGGAAGACCATCAACTCGGTGAAATACGCCTTTTGGTCTGCCCGAAATTTGCTGGTCTTCCAGCGCAAGGAGCTGTCCTCGACCGAGTGTTGCAGACTGGCACATTCCAAGGTCCAGGTCCACGTGCTCAGGGATGCACTGAAGCTGGGTGCGGCCGCCGCAAAGGCTCTGTGGGGAAAGGCTATCGTTTCGAGCTCTCCCGCAATTGTAAACCGAGGGGCTGCAATCAGGGAAAACCCACCTCGGGCAGAATGTAAAATACAAATTTATGTAATAAAATGTAATGTACCTGTAATGAATCTGTAATCAATAAGCTTATTGATTGTAATGCAATAAGGCACCCTCGAGTGTCATGAACTGTAATTATGAACAATGTGTAACTGTATTGTTGGAATCATAATTGAACTGTACTTTATGTATCTTGCAAAAAGTATATTCTGTATTGTGTATGTTTGAAATGTGATGACAACTGTATTGTTTGTATTGTTACAAATTTTATGAATAAGTATATTTTTTGAAAAAAAAATCTGTTATCAGTTTAATATCTGATACGTCCCCTATCTGGGGACCGTATATTAATTTGATTTTTGGAACAGGGAGATGGAATAGGGGCTTGCTCCGTCCACAAGCTGATCTGAACCCTAAACTGATCCATTATCCTAAACGGACTCAGAATATTAAAATACGGCAAATCCTAAACAGACCCGAAACACCAAGCAGACCTGGAAACCCGACCTGGCCCAGAACCCGAGCTGACTCCACTGGTTCACTTGTTCGTTCTGTAGTTTATTTAAGGCTCTTCTGCTGTTTTTAGGTATGATGTAATGTTAGGGGTCATTGAGATCAGTCTGTGAGGATCAGTCTTTGCCGGGGTCCTGTGGAATATTTTGCAGTGCTGGGTGTTTTTGGATGTGTGGAGAATGTTAGTCTTGAGGGTTCTGAGTTAATTGGAGCTCTTGTGGTCAGTTTGAGTGCAGTATGTTACAACCAGATACTGAGCCAGAAACTCAAAACAACACAGAATCTCAAATTGACCAAACTAACCCAGAATATAAAACTGAACTGGGACCCTGAACCAATCCCAATTCTAAAGTGACCAACTCATGTAAAATGAATTATAAACATAAAGAAAAGCCAAGAACCCAAATTTGTGTTGAAACTGAAAACAAGCCCAGAATCCAAGATTGAACCAAAGTCTTACACTGATTCATCAGCCTAAAAATATTCAATGCACGAAACATATCTCGAACCCAGAATGAACCCACATGACGAGGCTGACACCGAAGGCTGAGCGTCAGGGATTTCTACAATCCCTCAGTGTTGGCATCAGTCTGGGCGTGTTGAATCATCAGAGATCGTTGTCTATGTTTGTTGTTCTGTGTCAGTTTGTGGGTGTTGTGGTTTGGGGTTTCTCTGCTCAGTATTGGGGTAATGTGCACTGTTTAAGGTCCATTTACAGATGCTGTGGTTTGCTGTGACAGTGCAGTTATCATTTTACAGGAGGCAGAAGCCCAACGTGTGATGCCATCGTTAGCTTTGGGTGTTTGATCAATGTGTGGATGGTGAGGTAAGTGTGTGGGGACTGGGTCAGTTTCTGGGTATTGTGTTTTTTTGCGGATGATGTGATCGGTTTGGGGCGTATTGTGGACAGCTTTAGGATGCTGACTCATTTGGGGAGATGGGATAGTCAGTCATTGAACACTGCCTCAGTTATGGTCCCTGAACACAGTTTGCAGTACCAGAGTCAGTTTCAGGGTGCTGTGGTCAGTTTCAGAGATACATGGTATTAGCTTGAGGTGCTGTATTAGCTTGAGGTGCTGGGCCAGTTAGAGGTACTGTACTACTTGAAGAGCTAGGTTAGGTTAAGGTGCTGGACTAACTTGAGGTGCTAGGTTAGCTTGAGGTGTTGGATTAGTTTGGAGGCTGTATTATTTTGAAGTATTAGGTTATTTTGAGGTTCTGGGCTGGTCTGAGGTGCTGTTTTTGCTTGAGGTATTAGATTATGTTGAGGTGCTGGATTACTTAGGGCGGCAGCTTTAGTTTGAGGTAATCAATTTACTGCAAGTGCAGTTTTGGCTTAAGTTACTGGGTTAGTTGGAGGTGCTGTATTAGATTGAGCTGCTGGGATAGTTTAAGCTTTTGTAAATGTCTGAGGTTCTTGATCAGTATGTTTCCAGCCCAACGAGGAAGGAAGCAGTGCTGGATCTAGTTCTGGGGAATGAAGTGGGGCAAGTTTCAATGGGAGAGTGTTTTGGAAACAGTGAACACAATATGATTAGGTTTAGAGTAATTATGGAAAAGTACAAAGACAATGAAAGTTGAAGATACTTAACCGGAAGAGGGTTAATTTCAGTGAGCTGAAAAGGGATTTGGCCCTTGTGGAATGGGAACAAAGATTATCAGGTAAAACAGTTAAAGAGCAAAGGGAGGCCTTCAAGGAGGAGATAGTTCAGGTACTTCATCTAACCCTATCAGCATATCCTTCTATTCTTTTCTCCCTTATGTATTTATCTAGCTTCCTTTTAAATGCATCTATGTTATTCGCCTCAACTACTGCATATGATAGTAAGTTCTATATTCTAACCACTCTCTGGGTAAAGAAGTTTCTCCTGATTTCTTTTTTGATTTTATTAGTGACTAACTTATATTTATGTCACCTAGTTTTGGACTCTTCAAAAGTGGTCACATCTTCTCTACGTCTACCCTATCAAACCCCTTCATAACTTCAAAGATCTCTATTAGATCACCCTCTGCCTTCTCTTTTCTGGACAAAATACAGCGATCCTGTTCAGTCTTTCCCCATAGTTAAAATCTCAGTTCTCATATTATTCTTGGAAATCTTGTTTGCACCTTCCCCAGTGCCTCTATATCCTTCTGGTAATATGTCGACCAGAAATGTGCACGGTACTCTAAGTGTGCTCTATCCAAGGTTCTGTACAAGTTTAATATAACTGCTCGGCTTTTCAATTCTATTCCTCAAGAAATGAACCCACTGCTTTGTTTACATTTGTCCGATCTTGTTAACCTGCGTTATTAGTTTGAATGATTTGTGAATCTGTATGCCGAGATCCCTTTGCTCCTCCACCCATTTCGACTCTTATTTCCCGAGGATTATGTGGCCTCCTTATTCCTCCTACCAAAATGCACCACCTCACACTTTTATTTTATTCGTTGATAGAACGTGGGCATCACTGGCAAGCGTTTATTGCCCATTCTAATTGCCCTTGAGAAGGTGGTGGTGAGCTGCCTTCTTGAACAACTGAGTGGCTTGCGAGGCCATTTCAGAGGGCGATTAAGAATCAACCACGTTGCTGTGGGTCTGGAGTCACATATAGACCAGGCCAGGTAAGGACGGCAGGTTTCCTTCCCTAAAGGACATTAATGAACCAGATGGGTTTTTACGACATTCCAGTAGTTTCATGGTAACCATTACTGATGCTAGTTTTTTTAATTCCAGATTTTATTTAATTAATTGAATTTAAATTCCCCAGCTGCCGTGGCAGGATTTGAACTCATGACTGGAATATTAGTCCAGGCCTTCAGGATTACTAGTCCAATGACAACCACTATGCTACTGGACCCAACATTGAAATTCATTAACCATTTACACGCCTATTCTGCATGTTTATTTACGTCTTCTTGAATGTTATCAGTTTTCTTCAGTATTAATGAAGCCCCCAAATTTAGTGTCAATCACAAATTTTGAAATTGTACTTCTGATTCCCGAGTCCAAATCGTTTATGTAAATGATAAACAACAGTGGTCCCAGCACCGATCCGTGTGGAACACCGTTTCCCACCTTCTGTCAGTCTGAGTAAACACCTTTAACCACTACTCTCTGTTTTCTGTTTTTTGCCAGCTTGCTATCCATTCTGCAACTTGTTCCCTGACTCCACCTGCTCTGACCATAATCACAAGTCTACTATGTGGTACCTTATCAAAGGCCTTTTGAAAATCCCTTATCTACTCTTTCTGTTCCTTCTTCAAAGAATTCAATAAGGTTGGTCAAGCATGACCTTCCCTTTTGAAATCTGTGCTGACTATTCTTGATTATATTTTCGGTTGCCAGATGTATTTCTATTACATCTGTGAGGAAAGATTCCATTATCTTTCCCACCACCGAATTTAAGCTCACTGGTCTATAGTTCTTTATCGCCGTTCTATCGTCTATTTTAAACATAGGAATAACATCAGCTGTTCGCCAATCCTCTGGCAGCATTCCCTTCTCTAATGAATTGATATACATGTATGTAATAGTGCCTCTGCTATTTCTCCCCTAACTTCTATTAATATGCATGGACGCAATCTACCTGGACAGAGGTTTTATCTTTTCTACGTTTGACTCGTTTATCAATTATCTCCCCTTTTCTATCATAAATGTCTTTATAACTTTTTTGATTTCTGCTTCTAATGTCTTATCCATCTTGTTAGTGTCAATATTGAGGCAAAGTAATGATTCAACATTTCTGCCGTTACCTGTGAGTTCACCTTATGCATCCCTTAGTGGCCCGACCCCTATCATGATTTTCCTTTTGTTATTTATGTGTCTGTAGAATACTTCACTTTTTAAAAAGTATTTTTTGATAATTTAATTTTGTAATTCCTCTTTGCCTTCCGAATAGGTTTTTTTTACTTATTTCCTAACCTCTTCGTATTCCCTTTTGTCATCCTCTTTATTGTCCAGGTGCTGAGTGTATGCCTTTTTCTTTAGTTTCAATTCTGATCTTATCTCTTTATTCATCCATGGTATTTCATTATTAGTGTCAGCGTCCGTGGAACAGTATCCCAGTGAGAGACCGTGTCCGTGGAACAGTATCCCAGTGAGTGACAGCGTCCGTGGAACAGTATCCCAGTGAGTGACAGTGCCCGTGGAACTGTATCCCAGTGAGTGACAGCGTCCGTGGAACTGTATCCCAGTGAGTGTCAGTGTCCGTGGAACTGTATCCCAGTGAGTGTCAGCGTCCGTGGAACAGTATCCCAGTGAGTGACAGCGTCCGTGGAACTGTATCCCAGTGAGTGTCAGTGTCCGTGGAACTGTATCCCAGTGAGTGTCAGCGTCCGTGGAACAGTATCCCAGTGAGTGACAGCGTCCGTGGAACTGTATCCCAGTGAGTGTCAGCGTCCGTGGAACTGTATCCCAGTGAGTGTCAGCGTCCGTGGAACTGTATCCCAGTGAGTGTCAGCGTCCGTGGAACTGTATCCCAGTGAGTGTCAGTGTCCGTGGAACTGTATCCCAGTGAGTGTCAGTGTCCGTGGAACTGTATCCCAGTGAGTGTCAGTGTCCGTGGAACTGTATCCCAGTGAGTGTCAGTGTCCGTGGAACTGTATCCCAGTGAGTGTCAGTGTCCGTGGAACTGTATCCCAGTGAGTGTCAGTGTCCGTGGAACTGTATCCCAGTGAGTGTCAGTGTCCGTGGAACTGTATCCCAGTGAGTGTCAGCGCCCGTGGAACTGTATCCCAGTGAGTGTCAGCGTCCGTGGAACTGTATCCCAGTGAGTGTCAGCGTCCGTGGAACTGTATCCCAGTGAGTGACAGCGTCCGTGGAACTGTATCCCAGTGAGTGACAGTGTCCGTGGAACTGTATCCCAGTGAGTGACAGTGTCCGTGGAACTGTACCCCAGTGAGTGACAGTGTCCGTGGAACTGTACCCCAGTGAGTGACAGTGTCCGTGGAACTGTACCCCAGTGAGTGACAGTGTCCGTGGAACTGTACCCCAGTGAGTGACAGTGTCCGTGGAACTGTACCCCAGTGAGTGACAGTGTCCGTGGAACTGTACCCCAGTGAGTGACAGTGTCCGTGGAACTGTACCCCAGTGAGTGACAGTGTCCGTGGAACTGTACCCCAGTGAGTGACAGTGTCCGTGGAACTGTACCCCAGTGAGTGACAGTGTCCGTGGAACTGTACCCCAGTGAGTGACAGTGTCCGTGGAACTGTACCCCAGTGAGTGACAGTGTCCGTGGAACTGTAGCCCAGTGTCAGTGTCCACGGAACTGTTCGCAGAGTGTGTCAGGATCAACGGAATAGTATTCGAGTGACAGACAATGTCCATGGAACTGTGAGAGTAGGTCCTCGTGGAACTGTTCCCCAGTGAGAGTCAGGGTATACAGAACTGTAGCCCAGTGAGAGTCAGGGTGCATAGAACTGTAGCCCAGTGAGAGTCAGGGTCCATGGAACTATACCCCAGTAACTGTCAGGGTCCATGGAACTGTACCCCTGTGAATGTAGGCGCCCATAGAACTGAATCAAGTGAGAGTAAAGGCCCATTGAACTGCACTCTCACACCCTCAGGAGTAGATCATTCATTCCCTCGATTCTGTTCTGCCGTTCATTTAGATCATGGCTAATCTGTATCTTAACTCTTTTTACCCATCTTGTATATAATGTATTTGGATTAGATGGCAATTATCTTCAATCTATTTTTTTCTGGTTATCAACCCTCCTGTCAGTGGAAACAGTTTCTCCTTATTTACTCAAAGGTCAGTTTATTTTTTAAACTTACCTCAGTGTGCCTTGCAGGCTTCTCGACAGGTTCCCCCTGTGGGGTGGCCTCCCTGCTCAGAAGTGGGTTAAATTTCAGGGGTTATGATGTGATCGAGGAGTCCAGCGGGAGACTCGTTAAAAGCCAAGATGAGTGGCGTTAAAACGGCCGATCGACGGGAATGGAGCAGGAAATGGAGCTGCTCCATTTTAACTGCTCCTGCGATCAGGGAGAGTTAAAATCACCCTGTTTCATATTGCATGATAGTCCACATGTGTCACTGGAGGGAAAGCTATAACTGCAAGTTATTCTTGCAGGTGTTATGAATGAGTTCGGGGTCTATTAGTAACTATTCACCACATTACTAGTCAATGAAACAATGCATTACTTTGCTTTTAAGTCATACTCCATCTAAAACAAGGGTACGTTTTAATATCTGCGTCTGTCTCTCCCATGTCTGTCTGTCTGTCTCTCTCTCCCCGTCTGTCTCTCCCGTGTCGCCGTCTGTGTCTCCTGTCACTCACACATATATTGTGGGGAAAGGCCTGTCGCAATTAAGCCTCAGGCCCTCTCCATCCAAAATAATGCCACGGTATTTGCCACCTTTTCTGAGGGTGCCTCTGTGTATAAATGTGCCAAGGATCACATGCCAGGCACTGTACTTATGTGGCACATTATCCGTTCTCATTATAATGGACACATTTCAGCTGGCAGAAAGGTACAGAGAGAAATATGTGTTGCTTAATCACCCCTCTGCACCAACAATGTTTCAGTGAGTGATGGGGAGATGGGCTGAGATTTATAAATAGACTTGCAGTACATTCTCTCTCTCTCTCTCTGGTGTATAATAGAAATGAGTCACAGTGACAGGAGCAGAAAACTGCTTGGATAGAGGATCTGACACAACACATTAAAGCTGGCGATGACTGGTGTGGCAGGATTGTAAATTTAAAGGGACTTTACCATTTGGCTGGAGAGTTTTTAAGGGAAACGCGACTCCTCGAAGAGTTCACTTCTACCCGCCTGATACGTTGGCTGCGGTGGACAATTTTCTCCGTGTGGACAATATATTTGCTGAATTGTAAACTATTCCACAGTGATTAACACTGAGCCTCGGTCATTTCTATATCTGAGGCCGTTTCTCCCCTTCTCTGGGTCTTAGACCTCCACCATTTCTGGTCTGAATCCAGCCACTAGAAGAGGGTGTAAGAGCAACCTGGGCAATTCTCCCTTGATCTCCCCCCACCACCTGTGGAGAGTCCCTGCCTCCCTGGCCCAGCCTTTGCTTGGTATCTTCCCCAGTGGTAAGGTCGGGTTTAGAAACATGGCAGGTGGGTGAAAACCCGTATCTTACTGCTGGACCGGTCTTTTAAATTCAATTATAATTTTTATCCCTCAACCAACATCACTAAAACAGATGATCTGGTCATTATCACATTGCTGTTTGTGGGACCTTATTGTGTGCAATGTACTGCCGTGTTTCCTACAGTAAAGCAGCAACTACACTTCAAAAGTACTTAATTGGTAGAGGAACCACCGAGGGAACAGGTTATTTTAGATCTCGTATTGTGTAATGAGACAGGGTTAATTCGTAAACTTATAGTAAAGGATCCTCTGGAGGAGAGTGAACATAATATGATAGAATTTCATATTCAGTTTGAGAGTGATGTGGTTAAGTCCGAAACTAGGGTCTTAAATATAAATAAAGCTAATTATGTAGGTATGAGGGGCGAGTTGGCTGAGGTAGATTGGGAAATTAGATTAAAAGATATAACGGTAGACAAACAATGGCAAATATTTAAAGAAATAATTCATAATTCTCAACTAATATACATTCCCTTGAGGAATAAAACTCCACGGGAAAAGTGGTACAATTGTGGCTAATTAGAGAATTTAAGGATTAAATTAGATTAAAAGAAGAGGCTTACAATGTAGTCAAAAAGCGTAGTTCGCCTGAGGATTGGGAGGGTTTTAGAAATCAGCAAAGGATGATCAAAAATTCAGAAAGAGGGAGAAAGTTGAATCTGACAGTAAACCAACAGGAAATATAAAAACAGATTGTAAGAGCTTCCACAAGTTTGTTGAAAAGGAAGAGATGAGTGAAAGTAATCATGGGTCCCTTAGAGGCAGAGACAGAAGAAATTATAATGGGGAGTAAGGAAATGGCAGAGATATTAAACAAATATTTGATATCTGTCTTCACAGCAGATGACACAAAAAACATACCGGAAACAGTGGGGAACCAAGGGCCTAATGAGAGTGAGGAACTTAAAGTAATTAATATTAGTAAAGAAAAAGTGCTGGAGAAATTAATGGGACGAAAAGCCGAGAAACCCCCTGGACCTGATGGCCGACATCCTCGGGTTTTAAAAGAGGTGACTGCAGAGATAGTGGATGCATTGGTTGTGATCTTACAGAATTCCCCAGATTCTGGAATGGTCCCCGTGGATTGCAAGGCAGCAAATGTAACCCCGCCATTTAAGAAAGGAGTGAGAGAGAAAAGAGGGAACTGTAGGCTAGTTAGCTTGATATCAATAGTAGGGAAAATGCTAGAATGTATTATTAAGGACGTAGTAAAAGGGCACCTTGAAAATCATAATATGATTAGGCAGAGTCATACTTTTTAATCTTCGAATCGTAGAATCAAAGAAAGATTACAGCACGGAAGGAGGCCATTCGGCCCATCGAGTCCACGCCAGCTCCATCCAAGAGCAATCCAACTAGTCCCATTCCCCCGCCCTATCCCCATCGCCCTGAAAATTTTTTACTTTCAAGTACTTATCCAGTCTCCTTTTAAAGGCCATGATTGAATCTGCCTCCACCACCCCCTCAGGCAGCACATTCCAGATCATAACCACTCGCTGTGTAAAAAAGTTTTACATCATATCACCTTCGGTTCTTTTGCCAATCACCTTAAGTCGATGCCCTCTGGTTCTTGACCCTTCCGCCAATGGGAACAGTTTCTCTCCATCTACTCTGTCTAGACCCTTCATGATTTTGAACACCTCTATCAAATATGCTCTCAACCTTTTCTGTTCCAAAGAGAACAACCCGAGCTTCTCCAGTCTATCCATGTAAGAAAAGTCCATTATCCCTGGAATCATTCTGGTAAATCTCTTCTGCACCCTCTCTATGGCCTTCACATCTTTCCGAAAGTGCGGTGCCCAGAACTGCACACAATATTCCAGTTGTGGCCAAACCAGTGTTTTATAAAGGTTTATTATGATTTCCTTACTTTTGTACTCTATGCCTCTATTTATAAAGCCCAGGATCCCGACCACTTTTTTAACCGCTTTCTCAACCTGCCCTGCCACCTTCAACGATTTGTGCACATATACCCCCAGATCTCACTGTTCCTGCACCCCTTTTAGAATTGTGCCCTCGATAGTTTATATTGCCTCTCCACTTTCTTCCTACCGAAATGTATCACTTCACATTTATCTGGGTTAAATTTCACCTGCCACGTGTCCGCCCATGCCATCAGCCTGTCTATATCCTCTTGAAGTCTGTCACTATCCTCCTCACTGCACACTCCCCTTCCAAGTCTCGTGTCATCTGCAAATTTGAAATTGTGCCCTGTGCACCCAAGTCCAAGTCCTTAATATATATCAAGAAAAGCAGTGGTCCCAGCACCGACCCCTGGGGAACACCACTGTGCATCTCCCTCCAGTCCGAAAAACAACCGATCACCACTACTCTCTGTTTCCTGTCATTTCGCCAATTCTGTATCCATGTTGTTATTGCCCCCTTTATTCCATGGGCCGCAACCTCGATGACAAGCCTACCACGTGGCACTTTATTAAACGACTTTGGAACGTCCGTATACACAAAGTCAACCGCATTGCCCTCATCTACACTCTCTGTTACCTCATCAAAAAACTCCATCAGGTTAGTTAAACACGATTTGCCTGTAACAAATCCATGCTGGCTTTCCCTCATCAATCCACATTCGTCCAAGTGACTGTTAATTCTGTCCAGTATTATCGTTTCCAGAAGTTTCCCCACCACCGAGGTTAAACTGACTGGCCTATTGTTGCTGGGTTTATCCTTACACCCTTTTTTGAACAAGGGTGTAACATTTGCAAATCTCCAATCCTCTGGCACCACTCCCGTATCCAAGGTTGTTTGGAAGATTATGGCCAGTACCTCTGCAATTTCCCCCCTTACTTCCTTCAGCATCCTCGGGTGTATCCCATCCAGACCAGGTGACTTATCTACTTTAAGTACAGCTAGCCTTTCTAGTACCTCTTCTTTATCAATTTTTAGCCCATCAGTATCTTAACTATATCTTCCTATACCGAGACTCTGGCAGCATCTTCTTCCTTGGTAAAGACAGATGCAAAGTGCTCATTTAATACCTCAGCCATGCCCACTGCCTCCAGGAGTAGATCTCCTTTCTGGTCCCTAATCGGCTCCACCCCTCCTCTTACTACCTGTTTACTGTTAACATGTCTGTCGAAGACTTTTGGATTCCCTTTTATGTTGGTCGCTAGTCTATTCTCATACTCTCTCTTTGCCCCTCTTATTTCCTTTTTCACTTCCCCTCTGAACTTTCTATATTCTGCCTGGTTCTCACTTGTGTTATCGACCTGACACCTGTCATACACCGCTTTTTTCCGCTTCATCTTATTCTCTATCTCCTTTGTCATCCAGGGAGCTCTGGCTTTAGTTGCCCTACCTTTCTCCCTCGTTGGAATGTACCTTGTCTGTACCTGAATCATCTCCTCTTTAAAGGCTGCCCACTGTTCAATTACAGTTTTGCCTGCCAATCTGTGATTCCAATTTACCTGAGCCAGATCTGTTCTCATCCCACTGAAATAGGCCCTCCTCCAGAAAGGGATGGACTGCAGACAGAGTGATTTAGGGACAGGGCAAAACGTGGGGATTGCGTCGAGAATGTGTCCGAGAAATTAAAAAGAGAGCAGGGTCAGGCACAGAGAAAAAGCGATTGATGGGAACGAGAGGGACGAAAAGAAATGGAGAGAGGGAGGGGTAAGGAAACAGAATGAGGTGGACACAGAGATGAGAACTCGGTTGGGAGAGAATAGGAGATGAAATGGGACAGGGAGGAAGTGAGAGAAACCAGCATGCAGGTAATGGGAGGCAAAAGAAGCAGGGGAAACAGGAATAGTGAGAGAGTCAGGGAGAGACAGAGACAGGTACAGTCCATGAGAGAGAGAGAGAGCGAGAGAGAGCGAGAGAGAACGAGCGAGAACGAGCGAGAAAGAGCGAGAGAGAGCGAGAGAGAGAGAGAGAGAGCGAGAGAGAGAGAGAGAGAGAGAGCGCAAGAGAGAGAGAGAGCGCAAGAGAGAGCGAGAGCGGCATACAGACAGAGAGGCATACAGACAGCATGTTGCAGGTCAGCCATTCTTTAAGATTATCTCAGCTATTTTGATTCACAGATTATTCATTTTATTGAGCGACAGGTCATTTATTATTGAATGGCAGGGGATCTCATTTGCTAAATCAGTTGATCCATTTTCTGCAGCAGATCATGTGCAGTGTCCAGAGTAACACTTGGCTCAATCGGTAGGGTGACAGGATCTGGGATTGAGTTGGGAGGATCTACAATTTTGCTTCTAGTACATGGAATGTAGTTTACAGGGTCTGGGGTGGAGTTTCATTCTGTGTACACTTTTGTAAAACATTTTGAAAACAATAGTGAGCGAGCCCCAGTTGGAGCGAGATGGAGAGTTTCATTAACCCAGTACGGGGTGTGTCAGCATCTAGAGATTTATTACAGTAAAGAGAGAGCAGGTCCCCAGTGACAGCAGGAGCAGAGTTTTATTAACACAGTACATGGAGATTTCTGACACATTCCAACCCCTTACTGGTAAAGTCACCTTCAACGATTTGTGCACATATACCCCCAGATCTCTCAGTTCCTGTACCCCTTTTAGAGTTGTGCCCTCCAGATTATATTGCCTCTCCTTGTTCTTCCTACCGAAATATATCACTTCGCATTTTTCTGCGAAAAATTTCATCTGCCACTTGTTCACCATGCTACCAGCCTGACTGTATCCTCTTGAAGTTTATCACTATCCGTCTCACTGTTTACTTCCTTTCCAAGTGTTGCGTCTTCTGCAAATTTGGAAATTGTGCTCTGTACATCCAAGTCCAAGTCATTAATATATATGAAGAAAAGCAATGGTCCCAGCACTGATTCCTGGGGAACACCACTGTACACCTCCCTCCAGTCCAAAAAACAACTGTTCACCACTACTCTGTTTCCTGTTCCTTAGCCAGTTCTGTATCCATGTTGCTACTGCCCCCTTTTTTCCATGGGCCGCAATCTTGATAAACCTACCATGCAGCACTTTATCAAACGCCTACTGAAAGTCCATATACACAACATCAACTGCATTGCCCCCAACTACCCTCTCCCATACGTCATCAAAAAACTCTATCAGGTTAGTTAAACACGATTTGCCTTGAACAAATCCGTGCTGGCTTTCCCAAATCAATCCACACTCATCCAAATGTCTGCTAATTCTGTCCCAGATTATCATTTCTAAAAGTTACCCCACCACTGAGGTTAAACTAACTGGCCTATAGTTGCTGGGTTTATCCTGACACCCTTTCTTGAACAAGGGAGTAAAATTTGCAATTCTCCAGCATCACCCCCGTATCTAAGGATGTTTGGAAGATTATGGCCAGTACCGCCACAATTTCCACTCTTACTTCCCTCAGCAACCGAGGATGCATCCCGTCTGGACCGGGTGACTTATCTATTTTAAGTACAGCTAGCCTTTCTAGTACCTCTTCTTTATCAATTTTTAGCCCATCCAGTATCTCAACTATATCTTCCGTTGCTGAGACGCCAACTCCTCTCGTCCGTCGTCCAGCTGGGTGGGACTGCGCTCGCCTGGTTCAAATCTTATCTATCCAGTCGTAGCCAGAGAATCTCCTGCAATGGCTTCTTTTCCAACTCCCAGACCGTCAATTCTGGAGCACCCAAGGATTTATCCTTGGCCCCCTATGTCTCATCTACATGCTGCCCCTTGGCGACATCGTCCGAAAACACAATGTCAGGTTCCACATGTACGCTGACGATGCCCAGGTCTACCTCACCACTACCTGCCTCGACCCCTCCACTGTCTCTGATTTTTCACATTGCTTGTCCAACATTCAGTACTGGATGAGCAGCAATTTCCTCCAACTAAATATTGCAAAGATCGAAGCCATTGTCTTCGTTCCCCACCACAAACACCGTTCCCGAGCCACCGACTCCATCCCTCTCCCCGGTCACTGTCTGAGGCTGAACCAGACCATTCATAACCTTGGTGTCCTATTTGACCCTGGGATGAGTTTCCGACCACATATCTGCTCTATCACGAAGTCCATCTACTTCCTCCTCCATAACATCACCCGTCTCCGTCCCTGCCTCAGCTCATCTGCTGCTGAAACTCTTATCCATGCCTTTGTTATCTCTAGACTTGACTATTCCAATACTCTCCTGGCCGGCCTCCCATCTTCCATCCTCCATAGACTTGAGCTTGTCCAAAACTCCCGTATTTTATCTCGCAGCAAGTCCCGTTCACCCATCACTCCTGTGCTCGCTGACCGACATTCGTTCCCGGTCCAGCAACACCTCGATTTTAAAATTCTCATCCTTCATTTCAAAACTCTCCATGGCCCTCGCCCCTGCCTATCTCTGTAACCTCCTCCAGCCCTACAACCCTCCGAGAACTCTGCGCTCTCCAATTCTGGCCTCTTGTGCATCCCCGATTTTAATCGTTCCACCATTGGCGGCCGTGCCTTCGGCTGCCTAGATCCTAAGCTCTGGAATTCCTTCCCTAAACTTCTTCACCTCTCCACCTCTCTTCCTTTAAGACGCTCCTTCAGCCTAACTCTTTGGCCAAGCTTTTGGTCACCCGTACTAATATCTCCTTCTGTGGCTCGGTGAAAAATTCTGTTTGATAATCACTCCTGTGAAGCACCTTAGGATGTTTTACTACATTAAAGGTGATATTGGCCAAGGTGCTTACCCCGAGGAAGGGAGGAACCATCACAGGCCGAGTCTCACTGGGCAGCTGTCCGACAACTCCGAGCGGCTGATTAGATTCGAGAATCTGTCACTGGAATACAATAGGACTATTTTTGAGCCGATGATTATATTTAATTTGAATATATTTGTCATTAATGGCATTTGATTGATTTACTTTAACATTAAATTGTTCTTTTCTTTCCACTCTTTACATGGATTAAATTCACTCACAATATCAGCTGCCAACTCCAGTTTGTGAGGGATATCAAGGACAACACTAAAGGTTTTTCCAAGTATATTAAGAAAAAGAAGGTGACTCAGAGTAATGTGGCCCCTTAAAGACAGACGCAGGGGATTATAGTAATTGAAAGGGAGAGAGGGTGAAGAATTTGAAAAATTTGTACAGGAGAACTTTCTTAATTAGTATATTTCTAGCCCAACAAGGGAGGAAGCAGTGCTGGATCTAGTTTTAGGGAATGATGTAAGGCAAGTGGAGTGTATTTCAGTGGAGGAACATCTGGGTAATAGTGATCATAATATAATTTGGTTTGAAGTAGTTACGGAAAGGGACAAAGAAAAATCCAAGGTGAAAATATCCAACTGAAAGGGAGCCAATTTCAGTGATTTGAGAAGGGATCGAGCACAGGTAGACTGGAAAGAAAGATTGGACAAAAAAAAACAGTAAATGAGCAATGACAGGTCTTCAAGGTGGAGATAGTTCGGGTATAAACCAAGGATTTTCCCATAAGGAGGAAAGATACGGCATCCAAAGCTCGAGCTCCCTGGATGACAAAGGAAATAGAGCTTAAAATAAAACAGAAAAAGGTTTATGACCACTGTCAAGTACAGAATACAGCACAAAACCAGGAGAGTGTGCAGGGGGAAATTGAAAAGGATATAAGAAGGGCAAAGAGAGAATATGAGAAAAGATTAGCGGGCAACATAAATGGGAACCCAAAAATCTTTTATAAAAATATAAAAAGTAAAAGGATAAAAGGAATGGTGGGGCCGGTTAGGGACAAAATAGGAAATCTGCTTGTGGAGGCAGAGGACATGACTGAGGTACTGAATGAGGACTTTGCACCTGTCTTCACAAAAGAAGAGGATGAAGTTAATGTCACAGTAGAGGAGGAGGGAGTAGAGATATTGGATAGGATCAAAATAGATAGAAAGGAGGTGCTAAATAGGTTGGCATCACTCAAAGTGAACAAGTCCCCCGGTCCAGGTGGGATGCATCCTAGGTTGCTGAGGGAAGCAAGGGTGGTGATAGCAGAAGCTCTGTCCACAATCTTTCAATCCTCCTTGGATATGGGAGTGGTGCCAGAGGACTGGAGGATTGCAAATGTTACAACCCTGTTCAAAAAAGGAGAGAGGGATAAAACTGGTAACTACAGTCAGTCTAATATCAGTGGTGGGAAAACTACTAGAGACCATTGTCAAGGACAAAATTAATTCTCACTTGGAGAGGCATGGGTTAATAAGGAACAGCCAGCACGGATTTCTTAAAGGCAAATCACGTCTGACTAACCTGATTGAATTCTTTGATGAAGTAACAGAGAGGGTTGATGAAGGTAGTGCAGTAGATGTTGTATATATGGACTTTCAAAAGGCATTTGATAAAGTGCCACATAATAGACTTATTTGGAAAACAGAAGCACATGGGATTAAAGGGACGGCGGTAACTTGGGTACATAATTGGCTAGGGGATAGGAGGCAGAGAGTCGTGGTGAACGGATGTTTTTCTGACTGGAGAGAAGTATGCAGTGGGGTCCCCCAGGGGTCAGTATTAGGACCATTATTTTTCTTGTTATATCAAAATGACCTGGATTTGGGTTTCGGGAGCACAATTTCAAAGTTTGCGACCGATGCAGGACTTAGCAACGTAGTAAATAGTGAGGAGGATAGTAGCAGATTTCAGGAGGACATAGACAGACTGGTAAAATGGGCAGACACAGGGCAGATGCAATTTAAGACGGAGAAGTGTGAAGTGATGCACTTTGGGAGGAACAACACGGAGAGGCAGTATAATCTAAATGGGACTATTTTGAGGGGAGTGCAAGAGCAGAGGGACCTGGGGTACATAGTCACAAATCTTTGAAGGTGGCAGGGCAAGTTGATAAGATGGTTAAGAAAGGGTATGGGATACCTGGGTTTGTAAATAGGGACATTGAATATAAAAACAAGGAAGTCATGCTGAACCTTTACAAATCACTGGTTAGGCCTCAGCTGGAGTATTGTGTATAATTCTGGGCACCTCAATTCAGGAAGGATGTCAAGATCATGGAGAGGGTACAGAGGAGGTTTACCAGGATGGTACAAGGGATGAGGGACATCAGTTATGTGGAGAGGTTGGAGAAGCTGGGATTGTTCTCCTTGGAGCAGGGGTTAAGGGGAGATTTAATGGAGGTGTTAAAATCAAGAGGGGTTTTGATAGCGAGTAGGGAGAAACTGTTTCCTCTGGCAAGTGGGTCGGTAACCAGAGGTCATAGATTTAAAATAATTGGCAAAAGATCGAGAGGGGAAATGAGGAGAAGTTTTTTTTTCATACAGAGAGTTGTTAAGATGTGAAACGCACTCCCTGAAAGGGTGGTGGAATCAGATTCCATGGGAATTTTGAAGGGCAATTAGACATGTACTTGAAGAGGACGAATATGCAGGGTTATGGGGAAAGAGCTGGAGTGTGGGACTAAATTGGATAGCTCTTTCAAAGAGCTGACACAGGCACGATGGGCCGAATGGCCTCCTTCTGTGCTGTAAGTTTCTATGAAAAGTGAGTAAAATACTGTGAGGGAGTCTCGGAGAGCCCGCGTGGGAGAGAGGGAGGGAGTCTCGGAGAGCCCGCGTGGGAGAGTTTGAGCGGTCGGGTGGGAGGGAGAGAGAGGGAGAGAGGGTTTGTAAGAAGGGGAAAGAGAATATGGGAGAGAGGGTTTGTCAGAAGGGGAAAGAGAATATGGGAGACAGGGAAGAGAAACAGTCTGTGTGTAAGACAGAGAGGAAAGGGGAAGAGAGTCTGTTTGTGCATGAGAAGTAAGGGATAGAAATGAGAAGTTGGAGAGAAATGAGAGAGAAAGGGTAAAGGACAGAAAACTGGGAGTTGTGATTAACAGATGTTTCTTGCATTGGAAGGATTTAAACAGTGGTGATCCCCGGGGTCAGTGTTGGCACCATTGCTTTTCTCAATATCTGTGGATAGAAATGATCTGGACCTGGGTGTAGGAGGCACAATGTCAAAATTTGCAGCTGCCACAAAGATAAGGAGTGAGATTAACCATGAAGATGATTGTCAGCAACTTCAGGAGGAGGCAGACAGGTGAGCAGTTTGGGCAGGTAGATGTCAGATGGAATTTAATGGGGAGAGATGTGAGGTGAGGAGAACAAGGAGAGGAAATAGACACTATACTGTAAAACTATAAAAGGAGTAGAGGAGCAGAGAGATTTAGGGATTCAGATACACAAATCTTTAAAAGTGGGAGGACAAGTTGATAAAGCTGTTTTACAAAAACCCCCATGGGATCCTAGGATTTATAAATAGGAGCATAGAGTATAAAAGGAAAGAGTTAATGCTACACCTGGACAAATCATTGGTTCGGTCACAGTCAGAATATTGTGTCCAGTTTTTGGTGCATTACTTCAGTAAGAATGTTGCGGCCATGGAGAGGGGCAGAAGAGATTCACTAAGATGATCCCAAGGATGAGAGTCTTCACATAACTTTTCATGACAGCAGAGAAGTTTAAATAAGATCAGAGAGAGGGGATCAAAATTATGAGGGGGTTTTGATAAAGTAAATGAGGGCAATCTATTTCCACTAGTACGGGTACGAGAGCACAGTGGTTATGTTACTGGACTAGTAATCCTGGAGGCTTGGACTAATATTCCGGAGTCATGAGATCAAATCCATAGCAGCTGGGAAATTTAAATTCAATTAATTAAATAAAATTTGGAATAGAAAAAAAACTAGTATCAGTAATGGTGGCCATGAAACTACCGGATTGTCGTAAAAACCCATCTGGTTCACTGATGTCCTTTAGGGAAGGAAACCTGCCGTCCTTACCCGGTCTGGCCTATATGTGACTCCAGACCCACAGCAATGTGGCTGATTCTTAATCGCCCTCTGAAATGGCCCAGCAAGTCACTCAATTGTTCAAGATAGGTGGCACACCACCACCTTCTCAAGGGCAACTGGGAAGGGTAATAGATGCTGGCCTTGCCAGCGACGCCCACATCCCAGTTCGTGAGTCGGTAACTGGAGGGCATCAAATTAAGAGAGGTTGGTTTTCTTTTTGATGCAGAGGGTTGTTAGGACAATGGAATGTCTGACCAGAAACAATGAGGGAAGCAGAATTTAAAAGGGAAGTGAATCAATATCTGAAGAAGAAAATCTTGAAAGATCTTGAAAGACCTTCGATAAGGTACCGCATTGCAGACTCATGACCAAGGTCAGAGCTTGTGGAGTCAGGGGACAGGTAGCAGAATGGATAGCAAGCTGATAACAAAACAGAAAACAGAGAGCAGGGGTTAATGAGAGTCACTCAGACTGACAAAAGGTGGGAAGTGGTGTTCCACAGGGATCGGTGCTGGGAACACTGTTGTTCACCATTTGCATCAACGGTTTGGACTTGGGAATCGGAAGAATTCGTCTTTTGCACGAGCCGTTAAACCAGTCCGGCCCCTCAGGTGGATGTAAAAGATCCCACGACACTATTCGAAGAAGAGCAGGGGAGTTCTCCCCGGTGTCCTGGCCAATATTTAATCCTCCACCAACACCTATAAACAGATTATCTGGTCATTTATCACATTGCTGTTTGTGGGATCTTGCTGTGCACAAAATGGCTGCCCACATTACAACAGTGACCTCATTTCCAAAGCCCCCCATTGGCTGCGAGGCTTTGGGTCGTCCTGAGGATGTGACAGGCGCTGGAGAAATGCAAGTTCCCCCTCCCCGGGGCCGCCCTCCGCTCTAATCCCATTGCCCGTCTCTCGGTCCTGTCCCCGGGCTCGGGGACTCTCGGCCGGTCCAGGGCCCTTTAAGAGGGACGCGCCACACTGCGCATGTGCGCCGTTTATTTAAATCAAACCGCGCGATTCAAAGGAAAAGTGACGTCAGTTTCCGTCACAATAAAAACCGCTCGTTCTCAACCGAAAAAACGGAAAGTTTGTCTCGCGACACAACAGGAAGCGGTCACTGATCCGGCGGGTGATGTGCGCATGTGCGAACATTCTCCCAGAGTGCAGCGCGGCCTGTCTCACAGATGGGGCCTTTTCTCCGCCGCTCCGCATTGTGGGAGATTCGACCGCCATGACGGGCCCGGGTCACCGAGTTCATCCAATCACAGGTGAAGCTTCCCGGATTGGTGGAACCGACAGAGTGCAGGTGGTCTGTGGAGCGAGAGAATCTCTGAGAAGAGGGGCAGCCAATTGGGGAAATCACAGGAGGTGGTGACCGGTCATAAACCCAATCGGTGAATGACGGATTGAACCAAGGAAAGGAATGAAGAAACTCGACTGGGACCTGTGGGAACAGGCGGACTAATAAATTTAACCCGTGTCCAGTTCAGGTCACCACATTACAGGAAAGATGGGATTGGACCAGAGAGGGTCCAGAGGAGATTTACAAGGATGGTCCAGGAGTGGAGAATTTTAGCTGTGAGGAAGGATTGGATCGGCTGGAGTTGTTTTCATTGGAACAGAGGAGGCTGAGGGGGATTTAATTGAGGTGTTTAAAATTATTGGGGATCACACAGACTGCATCACTTCAAGAAGGCAGCTCACCACCACCTTCTCAAGGGCAATAAATGCTGCCCTGGCCAGCAACGCCCACATCCCATAAACAATTTTTTTTGAAAGGTATTAAGGTCCTATTTCCCTCAGCAGAGAGGCCAATAACCAGGGGGCATATATTTCAAGTAATTGGTAGAAGGATTAGAGGGGAACTGGGGATAAATTTTTTCACCCAGAGGGTGGTGTGGGTTTGGACCTTACTGGCTGAAAGGGTGGTAGAGGCAGAAACCCACATCGCTTTTTAAAAGTACTTGGATGTGCACTTGAAGTGCCGTCACCGACAAGGCTGCGGACCAAGACCAAGAGTGCGATTAGGCTGGAGAGCTCTTTTTCAGCTGGCACAGACACAATGGGCCGAATAGCCTCCTTCTGTGCTGTAAATTTCTATGATTCTATAACTTCTAGGGTCAAATGTGACATGGCAAAAGATACATGTTTATGGTTCCAAAAAAATCTTTACAGAGAGGGAAGAAACAATGTAGAGTTCTGCCTGAAAGTGTTGTTCAGACAGACTCCATGAATTATTTTAAATGAGAGTCGTATAGGGACCTTGGAACAGAGGAACATTAAATTGGATGAGGGGAGAGGAAAGTCACCTGTTTCTGTCCTGTAAGATCCAAAGCTTCATTGAAAATGAATTCTTGAAGCATTTCTACATGGTATTTTTTTGCAACATTATAAAAATATCCCAAAGTAGTTCTCCTGGTGACCTGGCCAGTGTATGCACTTTGTAAAGTCTCCCTGAAATGTTTACATGTAAATCAGACAACAGTCAGAAGAGGGTAGGATGGACCGACACTACACTTGAATGTATTGTCATCTATTGGGTTTAAAGTTTCCGAACACTATTTATCAATAGTGTGAGGAAGATCAGAGTGAAAGTGAGGAGGGGCCGTCTGACTGCAGTTTCCACTGGAAGAAAAATCACCTTCAGTGTGTACAGTGAGCAGAAATGAATTGCTATTGTTAAAAGTTCCCACTAACTTATTGTTATTCTACTTTAACAGAACGAGCCTGGATCTCCTGCTATGTTTAAACACTAAACTTCAGTGATTATAGCTCAAGTAAAATATTACTATGATTTGATTTAAATGGAGAAGTGGTTTCCACCTGCCAAAGAATGTTGTCTGAAGCGAGGGTGTTTACTGCTAACAGCTCCCATCCTGTTTAATAGACCCCCTGAATGTCTGATTTACCAAAAAGAAAAACCCAGCTCAGTAAAGTTCAACAGTCTCTTATTAATCTGAATATTTTATGAACAAATTTCAGTATTTCACACGGCAAGGGTGTCCCAGACATGGATTGGATCCAATTCACTGTAAAGTTATAAAAACACAGCCAGTTTAGCGACCAGGGAACATAAACTAAAAATTAGAATCAGGACTTTCAGGAGTGAAGTTAAGAGACACTTCTCCACGCAAAGAGTGGGAGAAGTTAAGAACACTCTTCCACAAAGGGCAGTTGATGCTAGCTCAATTGTTAAATCTATTATCTCAGCTTAAAAATTTGTTGTTATGCAAAGAAGGTAAGGGATATGACGAAGGCAGGTATATGGAGTTATGTCACAGATCAACCATGATCTCATTGAATGGTGGACCAGGCTCGAGGGGCTAAATGACCTACTCCTGTTCCTATGACCACCCCTCAAATACAGTGAATGAACAATAATGTAATCTGAAAATAGGACTAACGACTTACAGTACAATCCCGAGGGCCTGTCGTGAGGAGAAGCTGAACATAAAGAAACTTCAGTCTTCTCAAAAGACAGGTGAAATTCAAATCCAACAGAGTTAAATCACAACCGCTGGGCTCGCTGTCCCTCGCACTCTGTGCCTGTACCCACTGGGCACATCATTGGCCCGTGTACATTAACCTTTACACTGGGCGTTTGAAATCTACCTGGAGTCCCATCCCCACTAAAGAAGAATCTTTGCACCAGCGGCAGAGATCTTCAATCTTGGAAGAGAGTTCCAAGTCCACTGACTTTCAATCCTATTGGTGTTTGGACAATTAGCTCCAAACAGGAAAGTTTAACTGGAGTTTGGAGCCTGTGTGGTGATTCAACTGATCAATAGCCACAGAGCACCAAGGGAATGATTGGGCCATCAACCAGCTGGCACCAGTACCTCAGGCCAGTCCCACTGTCCCTTCAAAGTTCATTGACTTGTACAATGAGGGCCTGGCAAGCCTTCACCCATTGCTGCAGCCATCTCTGGACTGGATACACTATTACCAGCCATTCCGCCACTACTTATATGGACCCATTAAAACCCATTTCACGAACAGGAGGAAATGTGGAGGAGTGCAGTGTTACTAACAGTATTAAGCACCCATTGCATGCTGATTGGAGCCAGATAATGAAAAATGAGCAACCAGCCATTAGAAGATACAAGTAGTCACTGCTTTATTAGTCATTTGATAACTAGTTGAACTGGGTTTGCTTGTGTTTCCTGTGCAGGAACAAGGCAATCAAAGAAGCAGAGATCAGAGAGACAGCGGTCACTGTCAGGGCCAAAATCAGGACCACCTCAGACGCCACACCTTAAAAAAAAGGAACACAAAAAACCAATGGTCAGTGAGTGAAGGAAATACGGAGGGAAAATGGAAACTAGCAGTCGGCCAACTCACCACCCAGAGACCTCTCCTGCATCCTTTGCTCAACCTCATTAAGGGGCTCAGTTGCCAGGTCTGTCACATCAGGATCCAGAATGACCAGGGGTCCAAGTGAGGCCTCACCCTCCCACTTCAATTCAGCATCACTCCCTGCAATATCAAACATTCCAGTTAGAGAGGGTAAAGGGTGACCTCCAACAATCAAGAGGATCAATGTCCTACCAGGTCCAAATACAAGATCCCTCCTTCCTCTGGAATCAACGAGGAATTCCCTCGTGGCACTGCACTTGCCCAGATGACAACAGGCACAAACGTCATTGGTCGATTCTTCCAATGGGGTCCAGCTAAACCAGAGAATCCATTTATCAACCAGGTTGTCCATCACCCTTTAATACAACACATCCCTGAGAGAGAGAGAGGGAACTTACATATTCTGGAAAGTACAAGCTTTGTTCATGGAATCTCTCCGATCCACTGCAGCAACTTTCAGGTGACAGGTGATGAAAATCTGAGGGACACATTCAATACAAGTTGTTATTTAGTGACCTCCTCCCAACATGGGGAACCCAATGTTTCGCTTCCTCTTACCAAGGAACGGTCATCTCCAAAGAAGCGGAACGCATCCAGGTCAAACTGGAGTTTGTCCAGCTCACGTTCACCTCTTGGCAACACAAAGGTCGAAAAGGAGTCCTCAGCTTTGCTGTCCAGGAGGCAACTGAAGAAAGATTAAAAAAAGGGAAAAAAGTGAATTAAGTGAACCGATTGAGACATAACCAGCTGGAGAACACAGAGCTCCTTACCCATGGTAGTCAATGATGTTGTATCTTGGGGTGGAATCCTTGCCTGGGCTCAATGCAGCTGCACAGCTGTCAATGTAGAGCTTCAAGGGCATGTGGTTGGTCATTGAAACAGAGGCCTCAATGTGAATGAGGTCACCCAGGTAGTAGACAGTCGAGGTGCGCTCTGAAAGCCAGTCATCTGAAGTACAAGAGGACAAGGGTTGGAGACAGTGGGTGTAACTCCCAGTGGGAGACAACAGAAAAGCACTCCCCATCCACCCATCACATACCGTTCATAAGACGCAGTGAGAATGACAGAAGCCCTTCTCCAGACTTGGTCGAGCTGAATGGGATCCAGGTGGGCTTGATAGGGTCACTGCTCACATTGCCCTTCCTGGAAGGACAGGAGTGTAATTTCAGGACAACGTCAAAGAACTGCACCTGCTGAAGACCTTATTTGCCACAGAGTAAAGATTCTTACCTAAAATAGTGGCACTCAATGGGAATGACTGCTCCATTAGTTCTCACAATGACAGATCCACGAGCATTTGGGGTGTGGTTCAGGTGGGTAGTGTAGACCAGGAAATCTCCAGCCATCTGAAAGACATCAGGTTAAGGAATGAAGAGCTGGTTTCATTGGACAAAATCTTTTTCTGGTCATTTTCCTGCCCTGTTAAGCAGCAGTTTGAGGGGTTTCAGCTGCTTCTCAATGACACATGATTGAAGCAGCTCCACCATTGGTGGAAGTTGCCTGGAGCAGCCTCTGTTACTCTGCTCGGTCCACCTTCTATTACAGGGGACTTCAGGCATGCAGTCTGAAACCCTGAAATGATTGGCACTGCCAGATTTGATGAGCATTCTTTCCCAAATAGAATAGAGCTTTCACCTTAAGGGGCTTCAAGTTACCCCTGATATGGAGCACAAAACACAACATCACTTTTAAACCTCATCTGTGTCCATGGAATCAAGGGGATTGGCAGGTATAATAACCAAAAGTGGAGTTCCCCTTTAATACATTGTATCCCAATTATTATTCCACTTGTTTCATCTTTCAAGAGAAGTCTCAACAGGAACTTCCACACTGAACATTCATTGACCACAAGTTGAGGCAGCAGGCCTGAATATCCACAGGAAGGAACGGAAAAGATAAATCAATTGAGGCACAAAAGAACAGAGTGGTTTGGAGAAATGTCGGTGAAGGTTCAAGGTCAATAGAATTGAATCTGAGTTAGAGAGTAGTAATGACCCATTTAAGAAAGATGCAGTCCCTCAGTGACAAGTTGAAGTTCTTTAAAAGTAAAGCTAAGATAGACATGGCAACATAAAGAAGTAGTTTCACACAGGGTGATATTTAACAGTGGGCAAGAATTTATACACAGATTCCATTCAGGGATCTCCTCAGTGGCTGGAGTTTCACCCGATGTTAATGAGTTCAGAGTGGGCAGTAATCCACACAGTGAAATTGGAGCAAGAGTTGAGGAATCACATTACCTGCAATCTGCTGCCACATTCATGGAGCCCATAATCAAAGAGGACAGTGTGGTTCTGAGAGTAGATCCCAGTTGGCTGACAACCTGCTGTCCCCAGGGTCAGGTCAGCAGCTTTAATCAGGTGCCTGGTTCTAAATAAATCCATGTCTACCCTCACCAGCAGGTTCCGCTCTCCACACTGCACTATCACAGTCTGCAGTGAAGACAGACTTCTCCCCTCAGACACACTGAAATGGGAACCAAAGGGAGGGACATGAGGAGGGACTCTCTGGGGCACAGGGGTGGGTTTTACTCTTCTCCATTGAAATCTGTGGCCTCGAAACTGTTGCCAAATATCAGAGCAACAAACGGCTCCAACTAACACCAGCACTGGGAACAAACCTCTCATTACAAAATCCCCCATGATACCAAACAACTCAACTATCACTTCACCCACCAACCAGCACCTTTTATACAAAACCTGCAGTCACCTGACTCCAATTGTCCCAGGATAAACGAGAAAACTCGACGAAACTGGAGTGCATCCTGGATATCCACAGGTCCAGGATGCTTGCGGTCCACGGGGGCGGTCGCTCGGCCTGTCTGCCTCTCTTCCGCGGAATGCTCCGCGCCCGGGTGGCCCTGGAGATGGAGCACGCGGTGTCTGCCGGTACGCTCGAGGCTTTCCGCGACCGGTGGGCACCGCAGGGGCTGGAGTGCATCCTGGACGAGGCGAATAAAGTTTTAATTTGAAAAATTGGTTTTGGTTTCTTTGGGTTTTTAGTTTGTAAGCACACCCCACACCCCCTTCTTATAAAAGGGGGGCCTAATTTGGAAGAAAACAAAAAAAAAAGGATGGACTCTCAACAAAAAAAGAAAAAAAAAGAAAAAAAAACCTTTTTCTCTTATCTTTTCCGTGCCTTCTCGTGGATATTCACCTGTTGCCTTAACTTGCGGTTAAAAAAAAGGAAAAAAAGAAAAAAAAAGAAAAAAAAACAAGAAAAAAAAGAAAAAAAAAACAGAGCGGATTGAGTGTTAGAGAGAGACACCAGCAGAGGGAGGTAGAGAGCGGTGTAACTGAGTTCAGAGATACAGAGAGACACCAGCAGAGGGAGGTAGAGAGCGGTGTAACTGAGTTCAGAGATACAGAGAGACACCAGCAGAGGGAGGTAGAGAGCGGTGTAACTGAGCACAGAGATACAGAGAGACACCAGCAGAGGGAGGTAGAGAGCGGTGTAACTGAGTACAGAGATACAGAGAGACACCAGCAGAGGGAGGTAGAGAGCGGTGTAACTGAGTACAGAGATACAGAGAGACACCAGCAGAGGGAGGTAGAGAGCGGTGTAACTGAGTACAGAGATACACAGAGACACCAGCAGAGGGAGGTAGAGAGCGGTGTAACTGAGTACAGAGATACAGAGAGACACCAGCAGAGGGAGGTAGAGAGCGGTGTAACTGAGTGCAGAGATGCAGAGAGACACCAGCAGAGTGTCCAGGAAACAAACCTTTTATCTGAAGTCTGAGGCGAGATCTAAACTGCACAGATGTAAGGAATCTTACAACACCAGGTTATAGTCCAACATTTTAATTTGAAAATCACAAGCTTTCGGAGATTACCTCCTTCGTCAGGTGAGTGAAGGTTTCTTAGTGTTTTTAGAACCCTTCACTCACCTGACAAAGGAGGTAAGCTCCGAAAGCTTGTGATTTTCAAATAAAACTGTTGGACTATAACCTGGTGTTGCAAGATTCCTTACATTTGTCCACCCCAGTCCATCACCGGCATCTCCACATCATGGCTACGATAAACTGCACAGAGTACAGGAAGCATTACTGTTTTACCTGCCCTGTGAGTGTTTCATTTGACAGTGTAGAGGGAGCTTCATTCTGCAGATAACCCGTGCTGTCCCTTCCCTGGAAGTGTTTGATATCAATGTAGAGGAAGTTTTGCTCTCTATCTAACCCGTGTTGTAACTGCCCTTCTGCAACTGGAAAGTTTCTCCCTTGCTCCATCAAAACACTTCATGATTTTAAACACCTCTATCAAATCTCCCCTTTACGTTCTCTGCTCCAAGGAGAACAGCCCCAGTTTCTCCAGTTTCTCCACATAACTGAAGTCCCTCATTTCTGATACAATTTTAGTAATTCTCTTCTGCACCCTCTCTAAGGCCTTGACATCCTTTCTAAAGTTTCGTGCCCAGAATTGAACACAATACTCCAGCTGAGGCCTAACCACTGTTTTATTAAGGTTTAGTATCAATTCTTTGCTTTTGTATTCAATGCCTCCATTAATAAAGGAAGGGCCCCATTTGCTTTCTTAACAGCCTTCTCAACTTGTCCTGCCACCTTCAAAGATTTGTGTAACTACACCCCCAGGTCTCTCTATTCCTCCACTCCATTTAAAATTGTTCCATTTAGTTTATATTGCCTCTCCTCATTCTTTCTACCAAAATGTATCACTTCACAATTCTCTGCATTAAATTTCATCTGCCCTGTTTCTGCCCATTTCACCAGTCTGTCTATGTCCTCCTGAAGTCTGTTACTATCCTCAACATTGTTAATTACATTTCTGAGTTTCGTGTCATCTCCAAATTTTGAAATTATACCCTGTGCACCCAAGTCGCAGTCATTAATATATATCAAAAAGAGCAGTGGTCCTAATACCGAGCCCTGGGGGACACCACTGTATACTTGCCTCCAGTCTGAAAAACAACCGCTCACCACTACTCTCTGCTTTCTGCTCCTTTGCCAATTTTCTATCCAATCTGCCATTGTCCGTTTAATCCCATGGGCTTCAATTTTGCCAACAAGTCTATTATGTGATACTTTATCCTCCCTTAATCTCTCCCTGCATAGAAACTCCCCGACCCATATTCATGGCCACCCCCTCGACCTTGCCATCTCACGTGGCCTCTCTACTCCCGATCGTGTCAATCATGGATAAGGCCATCTCTGATCACTTCCTTGTATCCCTCTCCACCCACATGGAATCATAGAATCATAGAAAGGTTACAGCACGGAAGGAGGCCATTCGGCCCATCGAGTCCATACCAGCTCTATGCAAGAGCAATCCATGAAGTCCCACTCCCCCAATGCACATCACAGAATGAACTCAGGAATCCCACGCCACTTTCTATGAGCGGTAACAGGCTGCGGTTATGGTGCAGACCGGGACCCAGGGCTGAGGCTGTGGTCATCAGTTACTCTGGGAGTGGCACTGTCTGGTTCATGACTAGCCGGGGGTGAGAGTAACACCTGGGAGTCAGGCAGGTGTTCAGAAGGGTGTGGGTTCCAGCTCCCGTACCAGGACTGGGACACATGATCCAGACTGACTGTGTCGTTCTGAGAGGGAGCTGCATCGTGAGAGGTGCTGTCCTTTGAATGAGGTGTTTAATCGGGATCCCTTCTTTCTGCTCCGAGGTATAAAAGATCCCGTGACAATTTGTGAAGAGCCGTGTCTCGTTCCTTGTCTCACTGAGACTCTCAGTTAATTGGTCTGTTCTCTCCACAGATTCGGCCTGACTCGCTGAGTGTTTCCAGAATATTCTGTGAGTGTTTCACTGAGCCTCGGGTTTTACAGTAAATGATAAAAGGATTGTAGTCAAACACTTGGCCATGAGCTGCTGTGTGACCTGTCGGGACATTGTTGCTTTTAGTGCACTGTCCCTTTAAGAGCTGTGGTCTGCCTCATTTCTCAGTGTGATTGTGGGTCTGACACAGAAGCGAGGGAGGAAGCAGCAGCCACAGCCCGGACTGCAGGCAAATTGCGAGGCTGGGACTAAAAATCTATTGCGCCCACACCGGGAGTCGAACCCGGGCCGCCTGGGTAAAAGCCAGGAATCCTCACCGCTGGACCACATGAGAACTGAAGGGATGATCAGCAGGAAGGGCACTGAGACGACACCCAGAAGGTTTAATGGAGGTTCACGATTCTGACAGGTTTTGATACAGCAAATAAGGAGAAACTGTTTCCAGTGATGGAAGGGTTAATAACCAGAGGACACAGATTTAAGATCAATGGGCAAAAAAGCCACGGGCGGGGGAATGAGGAGAGATTTTTTTACGCAGCGAGTTTTTATGATCGGGAATGCACTGCCTGAAAGGGCGGTGGAAGTGGGTTCAATCGTAACTTTCAAAAGGGAATTGAGTGAATAGTTGACATGAAAATATTTGGAGAGATATGGGGAAAGAGCAGGGGAGTGGGACTAACCCACTTCCTTCTGTGTTCATCCCTGGAAAAAACTCTCCCCCAGGTCACTTACAACAGCACTTTCAAATTCCTAACTGTCCAGCCTTTGGCCCTCCATTCACCACGACATTTCTGCAGCTACCCATCTGCTCGATCAGACCCTCACCTCCATCTTTGATGCCCTTCTCCCCATTAAAACCATTACTCTTCTCTCACCCTGGTCGATCCCCCTGGTACTGCCCTCATTTCCACTCCTGTGAGCCCAAGGGACGCAGACTTGAATATTTATGGTGGACAACTGGTTAACCATTCATCACCAGATCTGGCTGGACCACATAAAGCACTATCGGGTCCTGCTCTCCTCTGACAAAACTGCTCACTATTCCAGGATCATCCTGGAATGTAAAGATAACCCCTGGCTTCTCTTCTCCACTACAAACCATCTTCTTACACTCCCCTCCCCCCATCTTCTTAAACATCTCAATTAGATCACCCCTTAACCTCCAAAACTCAAGGGAATAAAAGTCTCGTCTGGAAGACCTGTCCTCATAATTTAACCCTTTTAGCCCTGATATCATTCTGGTGAATCTGTTCTGCACCCAGTCAAGGCCAATATGTCCCTCCTGGGGTACGGTGTCCAGAACTGAACGCAGTACTCCAGATGTGGTTTAACCAGGGCTTTATGCATCTGCATCATAACTTCCACCCTTTGTATTCCAGCCCCTTGAGATGAAGGCTCACATTCCATTAATTATTTTTTGTACCTGTCCACTAGTTTTTAGTGATTTCTGGAGATGGACCCCTGAACCTCTCTGCCCCTCCATAGTTCCTAGTTTCTCGTCATTTAGAAAATACTCTGATTTATCTTTTTAAGGTTCTAAGTGGATTATATCACACTTCCCCACATTGAACTCCATCTGCCACAGTTTTACCCTCTCATTTAATCATCAATGTCCCTTCACGACTTCCTGCTCCCATCTGCACTATTTACTGCGCCACCTAACTTGCTGGTTTAAGGGTGAAAACTGCCCTCCGCTTCACTGTAAGTGCAAGAGACAACTTTGTAGATGCCGTGTGGTGTTACAGACCGGCTCGTTGGACCTGCTCGTTTCATCTCATCTCATTTTCAGCAAACCGGAATATTCCTGAAATAGAGGATGGTGAATCACAGCTCGAGAAACCGATCCCCTCGACCAATGGGGACTGCGCCTTCCAACAAATAGGCATTGATGGGGCAAGGTGAGTCTGCTGCTCAGAAATAATACAGCACAGATCATCACTCGTGCAAGCTTCACACCCTTCAGTTTGGAAAAGTAAACTGATGGGAGACAGCTGCTGTCGTGAATGGGTTTCCAAAACTCAAATCAAATGGATTTGTCCTGTGTTGTGAATTACTATTTGTCTGATTCAGGTCATCAGAGCAGTGGGGACTGCATTTTGTACATTCCGAATACCAATGCCCTGTCACGTGAGCCTGTCGTTCTATTCCCGTTCCAAGTCCTCTTTTAAATTTCGATGACTTCCCCGAAATTTGCTTGGAGGACTGTTCGAATCGCAGTCCAGCCCTTCCCACTGTCGCATCCTCTAAATCTCCACCCAGGATTTTCACTGGTGCAACTTTCATCAACTTGGGCTACTTTCTAATTTCAAAAGCAAAGTGCTGCGGATTCTGGAAATCTGAACTATAAACAGAAAATGCTGGATACACTCAGCCGGTCAGGCAGCATCTGTGGAGCGAGTTCTGATGAAAGGTCATCGACCTGAAACATTCCCTCTGTTTCTCTCTCCACAGACGCTGTCTGACCTGCTGAGAGTTCGCAACATTTTCTGTTTCTACTTTTAATTTGTTCTTTGTCTCAACTCTGCCGATCCGTTACTCGACCCACTGCGCGGCATCTGGTGGTTCGGATTCAGGGCTCTCACCGCCGCGGTGTGGGTTCGATTCCCGGTCAGGGAAATAATTTTCACAAAACAATTATGAAGTTTATTAACTGAACACATGAAACTGAAGAAACTCTGTGAAAAATGAATAATTGTTGTAATCGCCATTAATGAAGCGATAACGTTCTGCAGACTGACTGACGGAAATACTAACATGGTTACCGAGTGACACGTGGGGAAGTTATTGTGTTTTGCATGTGATGAACTTTTATCCGTTCGCATTTTAAAGACTGTATTTTAAGAGAGTGGTTAAAATGTTCAGTGTTTATGACATCAGGAATGTGGGACAGCCGTTGCGAAATTCAAAAGGAAAAGTCAATTATCGCCCCCTTTTCAGAGGAGCAAATTCCCAAATAATGTTTCCACCCAGGATTGAACTGGGAACTGTTCGTGCATGAGGTGAACATGATAACCACTGCACGACGGAAACCGCTTTTCCGTTTGTAGCATCGTGTGGCTTCTCCGTTAAACAACATCACTTCTGTCCCACACTAAAAGCTCTCAATCCTTCTCTTTCACAAACATTTCACGAATCAAAACTTCACAAGTCACACAGGAAAAACTCTTCATTTCAAAATCATTAAACTCCCGAAGGAGCTGCGGGGACAGACTGAGCAAACCTGCGTTCAGTCGTCAAAGGCGGTGTGTGAAGGGTGTGGGTGTGTTGTCATCCTGAGAGACAGCGACAGGCCCGTGACACAGAGCGAAGGCAGGGACTGAGAAATGTGGCCATTCAGGTCCATAAATAGGCAGACACTTCGTCCCAGTCATTCATTCCGACACACGGTCCGGTAGTTAGTCAGTCAGTCGGGTCGGGAGGCCTGCAGACAGCAAACAAAGAGCCAGAGAATGAAGCAGAGACTCAATCAGACGGATAGACCGGGAGACAGACAGACAGACAGTGAAGCGGGCAGGGACTCAGCCCTGTAGATAAGCAGACTGTATCCTTTGCCTTTGACCCTGATTTGTCAGTAATAATTTAAAACCGCTTCTGGTTCGGTCCCTTCCTTTAATCCTGTACAGCAGCAGTGACAAAAACTTTGTGGATTTGAGGGTTGAGCCGAATCCGAGTCAGTTCCCGGTCCCCGGGAGAAATCCCCCAATTCCTGGGCACTTTGTATCAATCAGCAGTTAGCAGCAAAAAGTGTTATGAATGGGAGTAGTGGGACTGAGAAATATTTAAACAGCCGACACCCTGTAAAACAGAGCTCCAAGTATCGGTTTAAATAAAGTTCTGAACTGACAGAGCGGAGGGCAGATGAGGATTGAATTAAATCCCAATTCACTGAATCTAAACAAGGTTTAAAGAAGTGAATCTGTCCGGAGTGGGATTCCTGGGCCTGTGTGTGAGCTGGACCTGGATCGGTCCCGTTCAGTAAAGAGAGACCGGCAGGCGGCTCCCAGACACGGCTCAGGCCGGGACCGGCAGCTCTCGGCCGGCAGCGGCTGGATTAGAGAGCGGGGATCCTGAGCTGTTGTTGAGGCGGTCTGGCTGCTGCTGCTTCCGCCTCTCGCCCTCCGAGAGTCCCGGCGGCGGTCGGTACCGATCTCCCTCCTCTGGATCCGGATCCACCTCCTGTCGCAACTGACAGCGTCTGATTCCCGATCAGAAAGCTGCGAGTTCGAATCAGGTCGGGATCACAGCATTTTCACAGTGGCTCAGGGTCCTGGAACTGGTTTTATATCAGTGTTTGAGGGATGGGCTGTTCAGGTTTTATGCTATAATAATGATCAGAATTAAGTTTGATGCTTAAAATACTTTTTTTTCTGTTACTTACTATTTACACACTCATCAGTTTCAGACAGAAACGGGTAAGAATGTTTCAGGGATGTGATGTGCAGCCTCATCTCCCATCCTTTAAGTCCAAGGTCGCAGACTTGAAAATTTATGGCGGACAACTGGTTCAGCCATTCATCGCCAGATCTGGCGGGAACACTTAAAACACCATCAGGTCCTGCTCTCTGCCAAAACTGCTCAATATTCCAGGATCATCCTGGAATGTAAAGATAACCCCGGCTTCTCTTCACTGCAAACCGGTTTCTTAAACCCCTCTCCCCTGCCCCTCCACCCTCACCTCCAACAACAAGTGGGAGGAGCTCATGGATTTCTTTGTCACTAATACTGAGACCATCCGTTCAGCTGCCTCTGCCGTTTCCCTCCCTTCCCCCACCCACAAGCTAAACTTCCCCTAAGGTTCCCCCTGCCCCAGCGCTGAACTTACATCTTTCTCTAGTTTCTCTCCTATCTCCCCTCTTGCCCTCTCTGAGCTCATCTTGACCATGAGACCCACCCCCTACTCCTTCGACCCTATTCACACCAAACTGCTGACCACCCAACTTCCCTTCCTGGCCACCATGTTAGCCCAATATTGTTAACGATTCCCTCTCCTCAGGTACTGTCCCCCTTCCCTTCAAATCTGGCGTCATCACACCCTCCTCAAAAAACTCACCCTTGACCTCTCGGTCCTTGCAAACTACTGCCCCCATCTCCAACCGAGTTGAAAAGTGGGATCATTATATCAAATCGAGAGACTTTTCACCTCCCCCTCCAAATATTCAAACCACCGTTCAGGAGGAGAACCCCTCTGCTCACTGACCTACATTGGTTCCCAGTCCACCAACATCTCAAATTTTAAATTCTCATCCTCGTGTTCAAATCCCTCCATGACCTCGCCCCTCCCTATCTCTGTAACCTCCTCCACCCCTACAACCCTCCGAGATCTCTGAGCTCCTCCAATTCAGGCCTCTTGCGCATCCACGATTTTCATCGCTCCACCATTGGCGGCCGTGCCTTCAACCGATAGGGCCCAAAGCTCTGGATTTCCCTCCCGAAACCTCCCCGCCTCTCTACCTCTCTCTCCTCCCTTAAGATGCTCCTTAAACGCTCTCTACTTGCTTAAAAACTGTTTAATCTTCAACCTTTTCCAGTTCTGACGAAGGGTCATCGACCTGAAACGTTAACTCTGTTTCTCTCTCCACAGACGCTGCCTGACTTGCTGATTATTTACAGCATTTTCTGTTTTTATTTCAGCTTTCCAGCATCCGCAGTATTTTACTTCTAATATCTCCTTCTGTGGCTCGGGGTCAAATATTGTTTAAAAAAGCTCCTGTGAAGCGCCTTGGGACGTTTTGCTACCTTAAAGGCGCTATTGATATAGTTCGGGCAGATCGCTTACCACTGACATGTGGCGCCGTGATCGTATAGTGGTTGGTACTCTGCGTTGTGGCCGCAGCAACCTCGGTTCGAATCCGAGTCACGGCATAGTGTGCGCTGCTTCTTTTATTCTCTCCCGCGCTTGCAAATATAATGCAACAATCGATCAATCCTTAATACGTGAAAAAAAAAAATTTGGTGGCGACAACCTATTTATTCCATCAAATCCCAGCACTCTCACATGCCTGTACTTGATGTTCCACAGTTCAAACCCGCCTCTTTTCCCAGCTTTTTCTTCCTTCCACAATCAATAGGCCGCCTTTACTTTCCTCCTTCCATTTCATGGACACTTTCCTGCTCCATTGCCGACTCTAACATTCACTTTCATGATCTCACGCCTTTAAGTTTGTTCTGCTCCGACCGCTGTTTCTATTGGGCACATGTCCCATTCACACCAATGTTCATTTGTGCCTTGAAACCAGTCGATACATTTCGATCTGCGTGACCGCTCGACAGACAAACACGACGAAAGCAGGGCTGGTCTCTGGAAAGACAGCCGCCCGATTGTTCACGAAATTTACTTGGGGAATCTTGTGATCCAGGGGATGGTAACTGAAGAACTGGTTTTTGTTTTGATGCTTGTTGGCTCTTTTCTCTCAGCAGTTGATGTGCGTGAGCGACGGGCAGCGCCACAGAGCTGCGAATGGCGGTTCAAAGGTTCACATTTGGCAAGTTGGGGCGGTGCAGTAAGATCGGAAGTGTTCCGCCTTGATCTTAATAGTTCTGTTGAAACATGCGATTGAATCGAGTAGAGGATTAATGTAAAGAGCGCCTGTGGGGAAAAAGGAACGATTACAGGCCATGAGTGAAAGGTCTTTCAAATTCTCGTGGCGCAGGACGCTGTGTGTGGAAACGGCAGATTTTAAAACGCGTGTGTTGGAAAGTAAAGTGCGATCTTGTGTGTGAGAAGAGCACAAGAAAGTTGTGCTTGAAGCTGCGCCCTTGAGGCAAGTTGCAGGTTGTCAGGAAAACTGCTATAGTGAAAGCTCAAAAATAAACCCAGAAACTGCTGGTAACACTCAGCAGGTCAGGTAGTATCTGTGGGGAGATACTCAAGTATTTATCCAATTCTCCTTTTAAAGTTACGATTGAATCGAGCTCCACCATCCTTTAAGGCAGTGCGTTCCAGATCATAATAATTCGCTGTGTAAAAAAAATCTCCTTATTTCTCTTCTCGTTCTTTTTCCAATTATCTTAAATCTGCGTCCGTTGGTTGACGACCCTCCAGCCAATGGGTGAAGTTTCTCCTTATTTACTCGATCAAAACCCCTCTTAATTTTGAACACGTGGGTTACTTCTACCCTTAACCTTCATTGCTCGAAGCAGAACAATCCCAGGTTCTCGAGTCTCTCCACACAACTAAACCCCATCCCTGGTATAATTCTGGTAAATCTCCTCTCCATCCTCTCCAAGACCTTGACCTCCTTAATAAATTATAGTGCCCAGAATTGGACACAATACTTCAGATGAGGCCTGAACAATGATTTATAAACGTTTAACATAACTTCCTTGCTTTTGTGCTCTATTTCTCTATTATTAAGCCAAGGAACTGGATGCTGTTTTAACGGCTTCACCAACTTGTGCTGCCACATTCAATGATGTTGCTGAAAACTGTCGAAACTTAACACTATACAAATGCATTAACACCCAAACAAGAAGTAGAATGAGAAACTTTATTGAACCCCAACTTGTATACAAGTGGAAGTGCACCTCATACAATGGTTGAGGGTGCAACTTCGCCGAGTCAATGAAGCAGCTCATGTTTATACAATTCATTCGGCAACGCCCACCTGTTGCAGAATATGGGCGTACACGTACATTCTTTATTGGCTCAGGTAGTTGGTCAATCAAGTAGTGAGCCAGCCCCCGAACATCCAGAGCCATCACGGAGGCCTGAGCAGATGTCAGCTCTTTTCTTTCTCTCTGCATTCCTGTTCCTTGTTATCAGTAAGGCTGGAGCCAGTCTCAAGGCTTCATGGCCATTCATCAGCTCTATTATTATTATATTCTGTCCTTATCTCAAGGAAGGCCAGGCTGTGCTAGGCTTAATTATCAACACACCAAGGCTCAAACGCAATTACACAATTGTGCTTACTTTGTGTTTGTGGCTAATCCTATCATGTGAGTTAATAAAGAGTTAATATGGTCAAGTATCCCGTCATGCACTTCCACAAAATTCCCAGTAACACATTGGGTGAGAACGGATAACACAGCACGGGCCAGGATGGCGGAGAGAGACAGAGACGCCTGTTGTGATCTGTAACTTTTTATAAACACTTCAGCTTATTTCACTCCGTGTCCAACACCGTGCGATCTCACCTGGTGTGTCAGCTTTCTGTGTTTATACAGAGTGTAATATATTGAATTGTCTCTTGGATCACACGGGGTGGTAGACGGGGTCTGTGTGCGGAGGGTTTGGGGGGTGAGCTCTGATTCCCGTCCTCTTCTGGATTGAAAGGAGAAAAGAATGAATGAGAGAGAGAAGCGATGTGGGAGAAGGGATGATGGAAGAATTTGTCCATGAACCGGATTAAAGTGGCCAAAAATAACATAATATTAAGATATCATCAGCAGAACATTAATACAAGCTGTAAAACAAAAGCAAAGCAAAATACTGCAGATGCTGGGAATCTGAAGTAAAAACAGAAAATGCTGGAAATACTCAGCAGGTCAGGCAGCATCTGTGGAGAGAGTTCTGATGAAAGGTCATCGACCTGAAAGGATGTTTCTCTCCACAGATGCTGCCTGACCTGCTGAGTGTTTCCCGCATTTTCTGTTTTTATTATTAATATAACCTGAGCTCTGTCGAGCGTTTGTTGGTCGATTCACTGATAAAGCTGGGAATTGAGGGGAAGCTGGTTCATGGCGAACCCCAGCTCTGAATCCACCCGGCAGAGAGTTCAAGGAATGTTTAATATCAATGAGATTCAACGACAGTATCAGAACATCTCTCCATGATGGTCGGTCTCATTCTCCCGAAGGGAGGAATGAGCGGGAGGGGCAATTCCACCCGGGGTTATATTTTATTCCAAGAGGATGACCCAAAAACTAGCTTGATGTGGGGCTGAAATAGCTCAGTTGGGAGAGCGTTAGACTGAAGATCTAAAGGTCCGTGGTTCGATCCCGGTATTCGGCCGTTTTCGGGTTATTTTGTTTCTTCTTCTTTGGGTCGATTCTCAAACATTTATTTACACTGACATTTTTACCCGACACTGAACGGTTGGGGATGGAATAGAGAGACATCAAGGATGTCTGTATTTAGCTTTTATTTCTCTATTTCCTTCTGCCTTTCTCTCTGGTTTTTGTCTCTCTCGGTGCTCGATGAACATTTGATTTGATGCATTTGTCCTAAACTGATGCCTTTTCCACATCTCAGGGCGGTCAGACACGCTCTGTCTGTCTGTTACTGCTTGTGACCATTAACGGGAACAGGCCGCGAGTTAAACATTTATCAGCAAACCGCCAGAGAGATAACACAGCGGGAATAAAACACATTGCCTCACATTGTGAGACACCGAGTGGCACAGATTGTAATGTGTGTCAGTAAACAGACCCGGAAAACAAAGTCCGAGAAAGGAAAGAAATATAGAAATAGAAAAGAGTCATAAAAAGAAAGAAAACCCTTTCTCCACCACAACAACAACAACTTGCATTTATATCGCGCCTTTAACGGAGTAAAACGTCCCAAGGCGCTTCACAGGAGCGATTATCAAACAAAATGTGACACGGAGCCACATAAGGAGATATTGGGACAGGTGAGGTAGGTTTTAAGTGTCTTAAGGGAGGAGAAAGAGGTTGAGAGGAGGGGAGGTTTAGGGAGGGAAATCCAGAGCTTTGGGCCCAGTCGATTGAAGGCACGGCCGCCAATGGTGGAGCGATGAAAATCGTGGATGCGCAAGAGGCCTGAATTGGAGGAGCTCAGAGATCTCGGAGGGTTGTCGGGGTGGAGGAGGTTACAGAGATAGGGAGGGGCGAGGTCATGGAGAGATTTGAACACGAGGAGGAGAATTTTAAATTTGAGATGTTGGTGGACTGGGAGCCAATGTAGGTCAGCGAGCAGAGGGGTTCTCCTCCTGAACGGTGGTTTGAATGTTTGGGGGGCGGGGCTGTGATAAATATCTCGATTTAATATAATGATCCCACTTTTCAACTACCCCGAATTATTACAATGCTGACCTGGAACAATCTAGGACATACCGCAAAACAAGACATAAAGATCAATGGTCACTTTAGCAAGGAGTTTAAAAGATTCTTCTAAGAAGGAGAAGGCTCAAGAAACGGACTGTGACCATTTCATGATGGCCGATTTATTTGTGTCCAGGGACAGGGATGAGACACATTAAATGTTTCACACATTTCAAATCTCCTCGGTCAGACTGCCGATTGTTTATTGATCAGTAAGATGGCTGGTAATAATCTGAGACCCCGTGAAGAGGTGAGAACAGAGAAGCAGGGAATGATCCCAGAACAATAGGAGCCAGCAGCTCACCGTCTGGTCCCTGTGTCAGGGACAATACACAACACCTCAGCTCCAGACCAGGAACAGAGAGCTGCTGTTAACGTGGCCCAGCCCTCGCTAACTGCTGGAACTGTGGGATGGAAATCAGACTTTGGGTCTTGGAGGCTGCTTTAGCGGCTCAGTGGCTCGTCGAAAGAATGATTTCTATTAAAGAGCAGGGCTCTGCTCCATCACAGACTGATACTGTATAGTACATGGCAGAGTAAAGCTCCCTCCACAATGTGCCATCAAACACTCCGGGGACAGGTGCATCAAGGGTTAGATCAAGATTAAATCTCCCTCTACACAGTCACAGAGGATGTCATTTGTGACTTTGACAAGGGCCGTTTCAGTACTGTGGCAGGAGTGGAAACCTGATTGGAGGGATTCAAACATGGTGTTGTGGGAAAGATGGACATGGATTTGGGAGGCGACAACACTTTGAAGAGGAAAGGGAGGTGGGAGATGGGGTGGTAGTTTGCAAGGACACAGGGGTCAAGGGTGGGTCTTTTATGAAGGAGGGTGATGATGGAAGATTTGATCGGGAGGGGGACCGTACCTGAGGAGAGGAGAACATTAACAATGTCAGCTAACATGGGGCCAGGAAGGGAGGTTGGGTGGTCAGCAGTTTGGTGGGAATAGGGTCGAGGGAGCAGGAGGTGGGTCTCATGGTCAAGAGAGCTCAGACAGGGCATGAGGGGAGATCGGAGATTAACTTGGTGGGCTCGGGGAAGGGAGGGGAGCTGCAGAGGCAGCTGAATGAATGGTCTCAATCTTAGTCACACCCCCCATGACTGTCTTTCAATTTACCTTAAATCTTTCTCTTCTGGTTATTAACCCTTCCATCACTGGAAACAATTTCTCCTTAAATACTCTGTCAATACCTTTCATAATTGTGAATACCTCCTTTGAATCGTCCGTTAACTTTCCGGTTGTAGTCTCAGTGCCCTTCTTGCTAGTTGGTTTTTCAGTTCCCATATGGTCTAGCGGTGAGGATTCCTGGTTTTCACCCAGGCGGCCCGGGTTCGACTCCCGGTGTGGGAATAGTGAACTTTTAGTCCCAACCTCCCAATTTGCCTGCAGTCCGGACTGTGGCTGCTTCTGAATTCGCACCACAATCACACTGAGAAATGAGGCAAACCACAGCACTTGAAGGGACAGTGCACCAAAAACCCAGTCCCACAAGCTGAAGGGAAGCAAGCAACAATATCCCGACAGGTCACTCAGCAGCTCATGGCCAAGTGTCTGACTGCAGTCCTTTTATTATTTACTGTAAAACCCGAGTCTGAGTGAAACACGCACAGAACAATCTGGAAACACTCAGCGGGTCGGGCCCCATCTGCGGAGAGAACGGACCAATTAACTGAGAGTCTCAATGAGACAAGGAAAGAGACACGGCCCACTGTGAGAAACAAGGAACTTGCATTTGTATAGCACCTTTCACATCCTCAGGACATCCCAACGCACTTCACTAGAAGTTCAGTCACTATCGTTTTATAAGAGAACGTAGCAGCCAAGTTGTGTACAGCAAGATCCCACAAACAGTGATGATATATTGAGCAGACCTCCTGTTTGTTGGGTGCTGATGGTTGGGGAAAGAATATTGGCCAGGACACCGGGAGAACTCCCTGCTCTTCACAAATTACCACTTAACACCTCATTCAAAGGACAGCACCTCTCACGATGCAGCTCCCTCTCAGAACGACACAGTCAGTCTGGATCATGTGTCCCAGTCCTGGAACGGGAGCTGGAACCCACACACTTCGAAACACCAGCCTGACTCTCTGGTGTTACTCTCACCCCCGGCTTGTCATGAAACAGACTGTGCCACTCCCAGAGTAACTGATGACCACAGCCTCAGCCCTGGGTCCCGGTCTTCACCATAACCGCAGCCTGTCACCGCTCATAGAAAGTGGCGTGGGATTCCTGAGTTCATTCTGTGATCTGCATTGGGGGAGTGGGACAACATGGATTGCTCTTGCATAGAGCTGGTAAGGACTCGATGGGCCAAATGGCCTCCTTCCGTGCTGTAACCTTTCTATGATTCTTTGATTCGATGTGGATGGAGAGGGATACAAGGATGTGATCAGAGATGGCCTTATCCATGATTGACACGATCGTGAGTAGAGAGGCCACGTGATTGCAAGGTCGAGGGACTGGCCATGAATATGGTTCGGGGAGTTTCTATGCGGGGAGAGATTAAGGCAAGATAAAGAATCACATAATAGACTTGTTGGCAAAATTGAAGCCCATGGGATTAAACGGACAATGGCAGCGTGGATACAAAACTGGCTAAGGGGCAGAAAACAGAAAGTAGTGGTGAACGGTTGTTTTTCAGACTGGATGCAAGTATACAGTGGTGTCCCCCAGGGCTCGGTATTAGGACCACTGCTCGTTTTGATATATACTAATGACCGGGACTTGTGTGTACAGGGTATAATTTCAAAGTTTGCAGATGGCACGAAACTCAGAAATGTAATAAACAATGTTGAGGATAGTAACAGACTTCAGGAGGACATAGACAGACTGGTGAAATGGGCAGAAACATGGCAGATGAAATTTAATGCAGAGAATTGTGAAGTGATACATTTTGGTAGGAAGAATGAGGAGAGGTAATATAAACTAAATGGGACAATTTTAAATGGAGTGGGGGAATAGAGAGACCTGGGGGTGTAGTTACACAAATCTTTGAAGGTGGCAGGACAAGTTGAGAAGGCTGTTAAGAAAGCAAATGGGGCCCTTGGCTTTATTAATTGAGGCATAGAATACAAAAGCAAGGAATTGATACTAAACCTTGATAAAATACTGGTTAGACCTCAGCTGGAGTATTGTGTTCAATTCAGGACACCAAACTTTAGGAAGGATGTCAAGGCCTTAGAGAGGGTGCAGAAGAGATTTACGAGAATGGTGCCAGGAATGAGGGACTTCAGTTATGTGGAGAGACTGGAGAAACTGGGGCTGTTCTCCTGAGAGCACAGAACGTAAAGGGGAGATTTGATAGAGGTGTTCAAAATTGTGAAGGGTTTTCATAGAGTAAAGAAGGAGAAACTTTCCAGTTGTAGAAGGGCAGTTCCAACACGGGTTAGATAGAGAGCAAAGCTCCCTCGACACTGTCAAATCAAACACTCCCAGGGAGGGTACAACACGGGTTAGATATACAGTAATGCTTCCTCTACTGTGCAGTTTAGATCCCGCCTCAGATTTCAGATAAAAGGTTGGTTTCCTGGACACTCTGCTGGTGTCTCTCTGCATCTCTGCACCTCGTTACACCGCTCTCTACCTCCCTCTGCTGGTGTCTCTCTGCATCACTGTGCTCAGTTACACCGCTATCTACCTCCCTCTGCTGGTGTCTCTCTGTCTCTCTGTGCTCAGTTACACCGCTCACTACCTCCCTCTGCTGGTGTCTCTCTGTCTCTCTGTACTCAGTTACACCGCTCTCTACCTCCCTCTGCTGGTGTCTCTCTGTATCTCTGTACTCAGTTACACCGCTCTCTACCTCCCTCTGCTGGTGTCTCTCTGTATCTCTGTACTCAGTTACACCGCTCTCTACCTCCCTCTGCTGGTGTCTCTCTGTATCTCTGAACTCAGTTACACCGCTCACGATCTCCATCTTTTTTTCTTTTCTTTTTTTCCCTTTCTTTCGAATGAAACTTATGAAATAGGACAATGGAAGTGATTGAATGAAAGGAGGATTCTAAAGACATTGAGTTTTTTTTCTGAAAGACATCCAATCGTATCACAACAGCGACTCATTGAATTGGAGTCAGGTGACTGCAGGTTGCGTGTAAAAGGTGCTGGTTGGTGGGTAAAGTGATCGTTGAGTTGTTTGGTATCATGGGGGATTTTGTAGTGGGAGGTTAATCACTGTGGTACTGACAACGAGCAGAGCAGAGCAGAGCAGAGCCAGCCAGCCTGAGGAGAGGAGAAGGAGACGAGAGGAACCATCAACAGGAAAGGAGGGAGAAGGAGAACACCATCACCATCAACATCAGCCGTGAGGGGTGTGCTGCTGCGGGTTCGGCCGTCAACACAGAGGGAGGAAGAGGAGGTCGGCGCCGTGAGGTGTGGACGGCTGGAGGTAGGGGGAGGAAGAAGACCATAAAAGGACAGGGGGTTTCCCCCCAAGTGTCTGGCCCGGGACAGCTGGAGCTGCCTGGGTGAAGTTACTTTTCTTTTGTTTCCATCCTTGGAGGACTGAGCCGAGGCAGCTTCGGCTGTCTAGGGGAAGACATCTCCTCCCCACTGCCCACCAGAAGGAAGAAGGTGCAGCCCCGCCCCTCTTCGACCCACTTCAGCGGCAGCCCACCCCTGCGGACTCTCTCCTTTCTTTGGGCGCCATCCCTCCCTCACTTGCTCTCCTGCTCTTGTGAGCTATACCTCTTAAGGCATAAACATCGGACAAAGGAGCCCCTCTCCCAAATTAATATTGGCAGACGTGGGAGAGGCGGTTATCCATTAAGGCCGTCTCCATCCATCGGCCTGAGACTATGGCGTCACCATCTTCGCCGGTGCCGGGACCCAGCAGGACGTATGCGGGAGTTGCCGCGGCGGCCGCTCCTGCTGTTTCTGCCGCTCCTGCTGGGCCGGCGCCGTTTCGCCTCTTGACGAGGAAGAATGGGGTCAAGGCCTACGCCCACCCCAACATGACCATTGAGGCCTGCGTGAAGGCCATGGCCGAGGTTGTCGGCCCCTCGGCCATCGTCGCGGCCTCGAATGTGTACGGGAAGGCTGCAGTCTTCCTGAGGTCCGAGCGGGCGGTGTCCCTGGCCCTGAGCAAGGGGCTCACGGTGGGCGGGACTTTCCTGCCGGTGGACCCGCTGGAGGCCACCGCGCAGCGGGTTGTCATCTCCAACGTCCCGCCCTTCCTTCCGGATGAGCTCCTCCTCCCCGACCTGCGTCAACTGGGGGAGGTGAGGTCGGGGATAACGCCGCTGACGCTCGGCCTCAAGGATAACAGCCTCCGGCATGTTTACTCCTTCCGTCGCCAAGCCTTTATTACACTGGCACGGGAGGAGGTGACGGAGGGGGGCTTTAACGCCCTCCATGACGGGACAGCCTACCGTGTCTTCTGGACGGCGGAGGGTGGGCGGTGCCATGCCTGTAAGGAGGTGGGGCACCTAAAGAAGAACTGCCCCGCCTCCCAGGCCGCCAAACAAGCTACGGCGGCCAAGGCTGGCGCCGCCACCGCTCCTCCCCTTAACCCCGCCCCCGCGTCGGGAGAGTCAACTGCGCGGGCGGAGGTTGCCGACGAGGCCTCCGCCGGGGGGGAAGGAGGGCACCCTCGGCCGCGAAAAGCGCTGAAGAAGACGAGGCACCAGGAGGCTGGTCCCCGGGACGTTAACGGGTCTAGCCAGCCCAAGGCCGTGGTCGTGACCGCGGCTGATCAACATCTCGCGGTCGCGACAGAGCCCGGGCTGGCGGGTAGTCAGGAGGGAGCGGAGGTGGGGGCCCCAGCAGACATGGGGCTCCCCCTCCCTCCGCGACCCTCCGGCAAGAAGAAAAGGCGCCACTCCCTGGAAGCGGGGGGGAAACCTGCTAAGGGACGGCCCCCCGTGGATGGGGAGTTGGCGCCACTCGCGGATCCTGCGGCCCCACCCGTTACATCTAAACAGCGGCGGGGGTCTTCTGCCTCTCGGGGGGAGGAGATCGTGCCCGTGCCGCCCGGGGGGGATGGAGAGACCCTGCTGATAGGGGGGGTCGCGGATCCGCCCATAGACATACGTACCCCGTTCACCGGGTCGGGCGTCCTGGTTGCCGGGGCGGGCGAGGCCGAAGAGGCCGGATTCGTCTGCCCTCGGCTCGACATCTCACGGGCCGGGTCGGTCGGTGGCGACGTGGGTGGGGGGACCCCCTCCTCCCAGTATCTGGGCACGGAGCCGGGGGAGGTGGGAGAACTGGAGTACACGTTCTCCCCGGTTTCCCCGGTTTGCCCCTATATCCGGGTGCCTGTTTTTCACCGCCCGGAGGATGGGGAGGTTCCCCGCCCGGCGCCGCCCTCTGACCCGGACCCCCCGGTGGAGCCCGGGGGGGACTCCTCTGCCGACGATCCGGGGGGTGGGATCGTGACAGGGGCGGGGCCGGCCGGCGCGGCCGTCTCGTTCTCCGCGCTATGTGCGGGGAGCGGGTCGGCCGCGGGCGACGATGACCCGGAGGAGGACGGGGACTCGGTGGTGGGCACTGGGGAGGATTTGGAGTTCGCCACCAGTGAGGTGGTGGACGCCCTCGTGCCCGACACCGAGTCTCCCCTCATCCCCGTTGAGGAGCTCCGGGATTTTGTGTCCGTTTGGAGCCATCGTCGCGATGGCGTCCGGCTGGCCCTCGACCGTTGGTCGGAGCCGGCGCAGTTAATCCGCTCGGTCCTGGCCGCCGTCGCGTCCGTGGCCGCGGAAGGGGACGACGGCGGGGTCGGGCTGCGTCGGCTCAGATCCCTCCTCACCGGGCTCTTGAGGGAGTGGCGGTCGACTAGCGGCCCCGCTCCCTCCGCGCATTAGGTTTAAGTAGGTTGCGCTGTGCTCTCGTCATGGAGATAACCATAGCCAGCCTCAACATCAACGGCGGCAGAGACGCCCGCCGTAGATTTGACAAGTTCTCGGTCCTGCGGGACGGGAAGTATGCGGTGTGCTTTCTGCAGGAAACCCACACCGTTCCGGGAGACGAGGCCACGTGGATCCTGGAATGGGGAGGGGGGGTCTACTTGAGTCACCTCGCCAGCGTTTCGAGCGGGGTGGCCATCTTGTTGGCCCCGACTTTTCAGCCGGAGATCTTGGGGGTCAAGGAGCCGGTGCCGGGCCGCTTGCTCCACGTAGCCCTTCGCCACGGGGACGTGCCGCTTCACCTGGTGAACGTGTACGCCCCATGGTTCGAGGGCGAGCAAGTGAGCTTCTTTGAGGAAGTGTCCACTTACCTAAACTCCGTCGACGCCGGCGAGTGCATTATCCTCGGGGGGGATTTTAACCGTACCCTCGAGGCGAGGGACCGCTCCGGTCCTGCGGATCGCCGGTCGGCGACGGGGAAGTTGAAGGACCTGGTCGGGTCCTTCGACTTGGTGGACGTCTGGCGGAATCTCCATCCCGACTCCGGCCAGTTCACCTTTGTGAGGGCCGGAGGGGGGAGCACCAGAATCGACCGCCTGTACGTTTCGCGGGCGTACGCCTCCTGCGTCCCGTCGGCCTCCATCCGGCCGGTGTCGTGCTCGGACCACCACCTGGTGTGGATGGAGCTCGCTCTGCTCCGCGCCCGGTCGGGGTCCGCGTACTGGCACTTTAACAACCGGCTGCTGGAGGACGCGCGGTTCCGGGACTCGTTCCGTCTGTTCTGGAGCGACTGGAGAGGGAAGCGGGGAGGCTTCTCCTCCTTGAGGCTATGGTGGGACGTGGGCAAGGCTCACGTCCGCCTCTTCTGTCAAGAGTACGCGAGGGGGTCGACGAAGAGGCGGGAGTCCGAGGTCAGGCGGTTGGAGCAGGAGGTGCTTGGCCTGGAGTCCCGTCTCGGTCAGGCCGCCGAGGATCCGGCCCTGCGGCAGGTGTACGAGGAGAGGAAGGACGCTCTGAGGGACCTGCAACTGGTCGGGTCCCGAGGAGCGTACGTGAGGTCGCGGCTCCAGCTCCTGCGGGACCTGGACCGCGGCTCTCCCTTCTTCTACTCGCTGGAAAAGCGGCGGGGGGCTCGTAAGCAGCTCCTTACGCTGTTGGCCGACGACGGGTCCCTCGTCTCGGACCCGGAGGGAGTCAGGGCCCGTGCTCGATCTTACTACGAGGCTCTGTTCTCTCCGGATCCGTCCAGCGAGGAGGCGCGCAGAGTTTTGTGGGAGGACCTGCCGAAGGTCGGCCCGGAGGACGCCGACAGTCTGGACGCTCCGCTCAGTTTGGCGGAGCTGACGGGCGCCCTCCACCAGCTCTCCAGGGGCAAGTCCCCGGGGCTGGACGGGCTGACCGTGGAGTTCCTCAGGGCCTTCTGGGACGTCCTGGGGGGCGACTACGCGCGGGTCCTGGGGGAATGTCTGGCGACCGGGGAGATGCCCCTTTCGTGGCGCAGGGCGGTCGTGGTCCTGCTGCCTAAGAAGGGGGATCTCCGCAACCTTAAAAACTGGCGCCCGGTCTCCCTCCTCAGCACGGATTATAAGGTCTTTGCCAAGGCGATGTCTGCTCGCCTCGGCGCCGTGCTGGACCACATGATCCACCCCGACCAGTCCTACACGGTCCCGGGCCGAAAGATCCAGGATAACATCCACCTGGTCCGGGACCTGATCCACCATTCCCAGAGGGCTGGTCTGTCGGTCGCCTTCCTTTCCTTAGATCAGGAGAAGGTGTTCGACAGGGTGGATCACGAGTATCTATTCGGGACTCTGCGCGCTTTCGGGTTCGGGTCTCATTTCGTCGCCCGGATCCGACTTCTGTACGCCGCCGCGGAGTGTCTGATTTAGGTTAACGGATCCTTGACGGCGCCCCTTCGCTTCGGGAGAGGAGTGCGTCAGGGGTGCCCCATGTCCGGCCAATTATACACCGTCTGCGTGGAGCCTTTCCTGCGCCTCTTGCGCAAGAGGTTGTCGGGACTGGCTCTGCGCGAGCCGGGCGTGGAGGTCGTCCTTTCGGCTTACGCCGACGACGTGCTCCTCGTGGTCACGGATCCCCTTGACTTGCGGAGGATGCGCGAGTGCCAAGAGGTCTACTCTGCGGCGTCTTCCGCAAGGATCAACTGGGAGAAATGTTCCGGACTCCTGGTGGGTCAGTGGCGGGTGGACTCCCTGCCGGAGGAGCTCAGGCCTTTCGCCTGGAGTACCACGCACCTCCGGTACCTGGGAGTCTACCTCGGCCCTGCCGAGGAAGCCTGGCCGGCGAACTGGGAAGAGCTGGAGGCCAAAGTCGCCGCTCGCCTGGCGCGCTGGACAGGACTGCTCCGAGTGTTATCCTACAGGGGTCGTGTGCTGGTCATAAACCAGCTGGTGGCCGCCATATTGTGGTACCGGTTGGTCACTTTGACCCCCCCCCCTGAGTTTGTCGCCAAGATTCAGAAGAAGTTTGTCGACTTCTTCTGGGCCAAAGGGATGCACTGGGTCGCTGCCGCGATCCTGACTCTCCCGCTTAGGGAGGGCGGTCAGGGGCTGGTGTGCGTCCGCACCCAGATGGCAACTTTCCGCCTTCGGACGCTGCGGCGATACCTGTACGTTGAGCGTCCTCTTAGATGGCGTGCGCTGGCGACGTATTTTTTCCGCCAGCTGCACGGCCTGAACTACGACACGCAGCTCCTGTTCGTCTCGCTGGTGGGCGGCCGCACGTCTTTGCAGGAGCTGCCGGTCTTTTACCAGGATCTGCTCAGTGTCTGGAACACGGTCGCCTCCGGTCGGTGCTCTCGCCCGTCAGGGGTAGCGGCCGTCCTGCAGGAGCCGCTGCTCGGGAATCCGTTCCTCCGCGATATCGGCTTCGGCCGCTCGCGGCTGTCGGTGCGGAGGGCCGTGGCCGGTCGGGTGACCAGAGTCAGGGACGTCCTGGATGGCGGTGGGTCGGGTTGGTTGGAGCCGTGGGCGCTCGCCGCCCGGATGTCCTCGTGGCGTGCCGGGGACGCGGCCGCCGCCATCCGGGCGTTGAAATCGGCGCTCGGCCCTGACTCCACTCGGGGTGTGGAGGCGGCTCAAGCGTGCGGAGCCATCCCGTCCGACCTGACCCCCGTTCGGACGGAATTCCTCATCGGCGCCAAACCCCGAAACCTCCCTCGGAGGGCTGCGCCTCACAACTTGAGCCGTCTCTCGGAAGTTCCCTCCGTGCCGTTTCACACCGCGCGGAGGGATTTCCTGTACGGGCTGCTCCTGCACACTCTCCACTTCCTCGCCCTCGTCTCTCGCCCGGACACGCCCTGGCGTACCATCCTGCCGTCCGACGGAGACGGGGGTCCCCAGTGGGGGGCTCTCTACTCAGGGATCCTCCCGTGTTCCATCGGGGATCTGGAGTGGAGAGTGTTGCACGGAGCAGTCCCGTGCAACAGGCGTTTACGCCATTTTACGGACTCCCAGGCCGCCTGCAATTTCTGCGGCCTGGAGGAGTCCGTGTTTCATTTGTTCACGGGGTGTGGGAGACTGCAGCCGCTGTTTGATTATTTGGAGGGGCTGCTCCTCAGGTTCTGGCTGCACTTCAGTCCCACGCTCCTGATCTTTGGCCGCCCGGTGAGGAGGGGAGCGGGCAGGTCGGTGGACGTCCTCGTGGGCCTGTTCCTGGGCCTGTCCAAGGTGGCCATCCACAGGTCCAGGTTGCGTGCGTCCGGTGGGGGCGGTCGCTCGGACTGTCTGCCTCTCTTCCGCGGGATGCTCCGCGCCCGGGTGGCCCTGGAGATGGAGCACGCGGTGTCTGCCGGTACGCTCGAGGCTTTCCGCGACCGGTGGGCACCGCAGGGGCTGGAGTGCATCCTGAACGGGGAAAATAAAATTTTAATTTGATACCTGGTTTAAAAAAAAAAGAAAAAAAGAAAAAAAAAGAAAAAAAAAAGAGGCAAAAGTGGTGACATCACCGAGACCAATCACCCAAACCTGCCTGTATTGCAAAGCTCTGATTGGCTCTGGATATCAATCTCTCCCCCAGAGCCCTGTCCTTTGTTAATTGGTGCCTGGATTCATGGAAGATTCCTGATTGGCTATCAGGGATTGTCAATCATCATTGGTGCTGTCCATTCCTGGTTTAAATGCAGGCTGTCCCAGTAGTATAAATACAAGAGCTTGGATCAGAAGAAAATAGTTCCACAACTTTCTAGGCAATAGAAATTAGTCCCAATATATAAATAGTCAAGATGGTTTCCCAAGTATGTCAGAACTACCACAAGGAGTGTGAGGCTGGTGTCAACAAGCAGATCAATATGGAGCTCTATTCCTCCTATGTTTACCTCTCCATGGTGAGTCTTGTACTGTCTCTTCATTCTGAGAACTTGGAATTTTTTCTTTGTTCAGAATTGGCTTCAAATTACATTTCTCTTGAGTTCCTTTTCCTCCCTGGGGTGGAATATCTTTGGGCAGTGAGTACTTTGTGTAATATGGGGTGATCTTGTTGAGTTAATGGACTGCTCCTTACAGCAGCTGCACTCTATTGAGGGGCTTAATATATGAACCTGGCTCAGTTGCTGCTTGAATTTGTAACAGAAGAGCAGAAACCTGGTCAAGTGCTTGTCAACATTTGACTGAAAAGGTTCAGTTTCAATGGGGTGACTGTAGCCAGTGAAATGTTGACAGGTCCTCACTAGTTTTCTTGCATTTTTACTTGCAGGTGAAGTACTATGAGAGTCCTAGGCTTTTGTCACTGCCTTGATCCTTAACACAGATTGTGGAGTTTGAAACTTCTGGAATATAAGAATTTTCTTGTTCCTTGCCCAATTTTAGATTTTTGTAAACAATTTTACAACACCAAGTTATAGTCCAACGATTTTATTTTTAATCCCACAAGCTTTCGGGGGCTTTCCCCTTCCTCAGGCGGTGTGGAAATGAAATGACAATTTCGAATCCTTTGCATTTTAAGATCACATAACAAAGCCTGGTGATTACTGCCTGTTGCCAAGGCAATCAGTGAGCAGACAGAAAGGTGTCATCTAAAAGGCCACTGAATATACAACCCGCCCCCCCCCCCCCAAAAAAAGAGAGAGACAGAACGAAGACAGTCAATGACCTGTTATATTAAAAACAGATAACATTTGTTCGCTGGTGGGGTTACGTGTAGTGTGACATGAACCCAAGATCCCGGTTGAGGCCGTCCTCGTGGGTGCGGAACTTGGCGATTAATTTCTGCTCGATGATTTTGCGTTGTCGTGTGTCTCGAAGGCCGCCTTCGAGTATGTTTACCCGAAGGTCGGTAGCTGAATGTCCATGACTGCTGAAGTGTTCCCCCCGACAGGGAGAGAACCCTCCTATTTGGCGATTGTTGCGCGGTGTCCGTTCATCGAGACACACGACAACGCAACATCGTCGAGCAGAAATTAATCGCCAAGTTCCGCACCCATGAGGACGGCCTCAACCGGGATCTTGGGTTCATGTCACACTGCACGTAACCCCACCAGCGAACAAATGTTATCTGTTTTTAATATAACGGGTCATTGACTGTCTTCGTTCTGTGTTTTTTTGGGGGGTTGTATATTCAGTGGCCTTTTAGATGACACCTTTCTGTCTGCTCACTGTGATTGCCTTGGCAACGGGAAGTAATCACCAGGCTTTGTTATGTGATCTTAAAATGCGAAGGATTCGAAATTGTCATTTCATTTCCACACCGCCTGAGGAAGGGGAAAGCCCCCGAAAGCTTGTGGGATTAAAAATAAAATCGTTGGACTATAACTTGGTGTTGTAAAATTGTTTACAATTGTGAACCCCAGTCCATCACTGGCATCTCCATCAATATTAGATTAGCAAGTAGATGGAGGGGCTACTTACTGTAAGTACAGTTTAGTTTGAGTTACTAGTTAACATAGTATTTTTTTTAAAGAAACTTTGAGCACTCATTAACTGGGGAGGGGAGAGAAAGATAATTGTATGTCGGTGAGATCTTGGTCTGACATGATTCTGTTTAAAATTCCAGTCCTATTACTTTGACCGGGATGATGTTGCCCTGCGTCACTTTGCTGAGTTCTTCAAGGAGCAGTCACATGAGGAACGGGAGCACGCTGAGAAACTGCTGAAATTCCAGAATCAGCGTGGAGGCCGAATCATCTTGGAGGATATCAAGGTGAGCTGTGAATTAGTGACTGGACCACAGTTGGAAACCAGAAATGGCAAGATGCTGAAAGGGTGTGAAGAAACAAACCAGGGGTGGAAATATAATTCCTTGATTGAGTGCAGTTTGCTAAAATGAATAGTGATGTGGGATATAAAAGCAAACCAGATTGCTGTGATGAGGGAATAGTTGAACCAAAGACTATGCTGCTTCAAGGGATGAGTCAATGAGGAGGAGGGTTTAGATTGATCTATCCAAGATCCAGAACACATGATGGGCTGAATGGCCTGCTTTGTGCTATAAATGTAACTAATATTGGCAGTGATTTGTCACATTATTAACTTGTTTTGGTCGTTAGTTCACAATTCTTTCTGCAGACTGACGATGGAGCATGAGGAATTGTTTCACAGCAGAAAATGTGTATTTGGCTGTAATCTCTAACTGAGGCATGTTTTTATTTGCATAGTCACAGTACTTTGTTCAGTTATCTGGGTTATCAACTGTGTTTCCAATTCTCACTTGAAGTTAGCCACGAGAGCATCAGATGTTGATGGAATTTTACATGTTCTACACTTTCAGAAGCCAGAGCAGGATGAGTGGTGCAATGGTCTGGAGGTGATGCAGAGAGCTCTGCAGATGGAGAAGAATGTGAACCAGAGTCTGCTGAATCTGCACAAACTGTCCACTGAGAGGACAGACCCTCATGTAAGTCCTTAGTGCCTTGTAGCATTTAATGCTTGTTGATTTTGGGTGAAAGGAATGTTAACTTCAAGTCATTGAAGTTGGTGCCATTCTTCAAATATCAGACCAGGTTCTGTCTGATGGCTTTTCACTTCGAAGCCTGGTGTACTGGGGAGATTCTGGTCAAGGTTTTCACCCATGAAATTCTCTAGTCCATCTGTTTCTTCAGATTAATGGACAACTTAATTAGTACCAGTTTTGGTGAGCAGTAGATCTCTGAAAACAAAGCAGGAGAGTTCACTCTTGTGTAACAGCCACTTTTATTAGGACAGATCTCCTGAAGTAGGAAGAAGTGAATAGATCAAGGCTACCTGAAAAGCAATATGCTCAAATAGCTGCCTTTAATGAAAATGTCTCCCTTTCCCAGTTGTGTGACTTCCTGGAGACCCACTACTTGGATGAACAAGTGAAGATGATCAAGAAGCTTGGAGATCACATCACCAACCTGAAGAGACTGGGAGCCCCTGAGAGTGGCATGGGAGTGTACCTGTTTGACAAGCACAGCCTGCATTGACTGGGATTCTATACATGGTGAATGCTTTGGTTGTGGTTATTTCCCAGTTTTCTCATCTGTTATACATGGAAATAAAAGTTATTCATCAAACTGGTTTGTCTTTGTTGTATAATTAAGTAGCTGATTGATTATCCTGATCACCAAGATCCCCACTGCACCACACCCAGCTGAGTAACTTATGATCCAAGTAAGAACATTTTCCAGGCCTAAACAATATAAAAGCCCTTCCTGGTATAGCTTCCTCACTTGACTCTGTGCCAACCCAGGATGGTTATGGTCAATCTCCCAATTGTTACTGGGCTGCCTGAAATACATAATTTCTGCAACTATAATCTCAGCAACAATTCCTGCAGAAAAAGGGTTTTCATAACCTTTGCAAACAAAGCATCATCAATATGTTGTGCTTTGCAACAAGAAAGGGGGAGGGATGCTGTATTAGTGACTCGAGAATGATGAGTTTCTGTCAGAGTAAGGGAGCGGGTCCCTGTAATTCACGTGCCTTTGCAGTCATTTGATGCCACAAGTCACTCACTGGGTTGCTCGAGTTGTGGTATATGTCGAGTATACAATAGACAGCCCTAGAGTCTTCCTTTGGGCAGACTGTCCTGTTTAATGTTTCCCCCCTTCATCTGGGGCAATATTTGCCCATTCTTTGTGATAAAGCAAACCAGCTGTTTGCAGAAAACATCAAACTGCAGTCTGTCCTCTGGTATTTGCTGTTGGGTAACGTGTGATGGTAGAAATGAAATTAAAGCAAATGATTCCTCTATCACCCAACAACTTAAACTGCCTTTTTGATTATTGCATCATTGTTATAAGGAGCCACAAGTTAATTGTAATCCAATAGTTTCTGTACATTATCTTCCATACTTCATGTATTCTTTCAAACTACCACAACTTATACAAAAAGACTGCCCTTAACCCACGAATTGTGATTTTTTTTTCACCTGAAGGCACCAGAAATGAAACCATAAAGTTTGTGAGCCCACGAAATAAATATTCTTTCAAGGACTGAGGAAGCAGACAAGGAGCTGTAAACATGGTAACACGACCTACAAATTAAATATTGGCTTGACTGGCAGGGGATGGAGGATGTCTGTCTGAGCAAGATTGAATGCCATGGTAGGGCAACAGGGTAGGCCTATGGGATTAGGACTACTGCTGATGTGAAGGATAAACACCAACATGAACTGATTGGGCCAAACAGCCAGTTTCGGTGTAAGTTTTATGCAATTCACTCTTCTCTGTTAAGGCTTTGTGGTCCTTTTATTCAATGCCTGGTAAATGGACCAGAGATACAACAGGATAGGAACAAAATCCAAAATACTGGAAAACTCAAACACAAACAGAAAATGCTGGAGATACTCACCAGATCAGGCAACATTGGTCTAGAAAACAGGAGACAGTTGACATATTAGATATAAAACCTTTCCTCATAACAGTCTCGAGATTTGCAGGAGATGAATAAACAGTGCAAACTAAACACTGGACTTTACAGGTTCTAAATTTCATGGGGATAAAACTCCACATCGCACTTCACAGTGATGGAGCAACAGAGTTCTGTTTGAAGCTCCCAACTGATCCACTTTCCATTTCCCCAACTCGTTGTCGGTTGGTTTGCAGACTCACTGCGGACTGTCTGGTGAAGGTCAGTCTCCTTCAATCTATTGTGGTGATCAACATTGTGAATCTGGGTATAACGGACTCTTTCTGGACACACCAAGATGCCCATCAATTGTCCAAAAGACGGGATAACTTAGAACCGATTGTGCTCGACACCATCTACGGGATGGGATTTCCATTTGTAAACTCATAGATCTCTTTGAGATATGTTGTGAAGCTCTGATTCTGGGAACTGAGAATTTATCAGATTATCAGATTTTTTTTTCCTATTTTATATACTCAGAGGGACCCGGGCAAGGGCCTGCTCTCTCTGCTCTCTCAGCTCTCTCTGCTCTCCACTCAGTGGCAGTTCAGCCACAATCAGCTCCAATGCCGAGCTGGTGTGTCTCAAAGACAACCCAACAGAGATGTGATCAGATTTTTTTTTTGTATTAGGCCCCCCTTTTATCAGAAGGGGGGGTGTGGGGTGTGCTTAAATACTAAAACCAAACAGACCAAAACCAAGTGTTCAAATTAAAATTTTATTATCCTCGTCCAGGATGCACTCCAGCCCCTGCGGTGCCCCCCGGTCGCGGAAAGCCTCGAGCGTACCGGCAGACACCGCGTCCTCCATCTCCAGGGCCACCCGGGCGCGGAGCATTCCGCGGAAGAGAGGCAGACAGGCCGAGCGACCGCCCCCACGGACCACGATCAACCTAGACCTGTGGATGGCCACCTTGGACAGGCCCAGGAGCAGGCCCACGAGGACGTCCACCGACCTGCCCGCCCCCCTCCTCACCGGGCGGCCAAAGATCAGGAGCGTGGGACTGAAGCGCAGCCAGAACTTGAGGAGCAGCCCCTTCAAATAATGGAACAGGGGCTGCAGTCTCGCACACCCAGTGTACAGATGGAACACGGACTCCTCCAGGCCGCAGAAATCACAAGCGGCCTGGGTGTCCGTGAAATGGCGTAACCGCCGGTTGCACGCGACTGCTCCGTGCGCCACCCTCCACCCCAGATCCCCAAAGTAACACGGGAGGACCCCTGTATAGAGAGCCTCCCACTGGGGACCCCCGTCTCCGCCGGACGGCAGGATGGCACGCCAGGGCGTGTCCGGGCGAGAGACGAGGGCGAGGAAGTGGAGAGTGTGCAGGAGCAGCCCGTACAGGAAATCCCTCCGCGCGGTGTGAAACGGCACGGAGGGAATTTCCGAGAGACGGCTCAAGTTGTGAGGCGCGGCCCCCCGAGGGAGGTTCCGGGGTTTGGCGCCGAGGAGGAACTCCGTCCGAACGGGGGTCAGGTCGGACGGGATGGCTCCGCACGCCTGAGCCGCCTCCACATCCCCAGTGGAGTCAGGGCCGAGCGCCGATTTCAACGCCTGGATGGCGGCGGCCGCGTCCCCGGCACGCCACGAGGACATCCGTGCGGCGAGCGCCCACGGCTCCAACCAACCCGACCCAACGCCATCCAGGACGTCCCTGACTCTGGTCACCCGACCGGCCACGGCCCTCCGCACCGACAGCCGCGAGTGGCCGAAGCCGATATCGCGGAGGAACGGATTCCCGAGCAGTGGCTCCTGCAGGACGGCCGCTACCCCCGACGGGCGAGAGCTACGACCGGAGGCGACCATGTTCCAGACCCTGGTACAAGACAGGCAGCTCCTGCAAAGACGTGCGGCCGCCCTCCAGCGAGACGAACAGGAGCTGCGTGTCATAGTTCAGGCCGTGCAGCTGGCGGAAAAAATACGTCGCCAGCGCACGCCATCTAAGAGGACGCCCTGCGTACAGGTATCGCCGCAGCGTCCGAAGGCGGAAAGTTGACACCTGGGTGCGGACGCACACCAGCCCCTGACCGCCCTCCCTAAGCGGGAGACTCAGGACCGCGGCAGCGACCCAGTGCATCCCTTTGGCCCAGAAGAAGTCAACAAACTTCTTCTGAATCTTGGCGACAAAATCAGGGGGGGGGGGGTCAAAGTGACCAACCGGTACCACAACATGGCGGCCACCAGCTGGTTTATGACCAGCACTCGACCCCTGTAGGATAACACTCGGAGCAGTCCTGTCCAGCGCGCCAGGCGAGCGGCGACTTTGGCCTCCAGCTCTTCCCAGTTCGCCGGCCAGGCTTCCTCGGCAGGGCCGAGGTAGACTCCCAGGTACCGGAGGTGCGTGGTACTCCAGGCGAAAGGCCTGAGCTCCTCCGGCAAGGAGTCCACCCGCCACTGACCCACCAGGAGTCCGGAACATTTCTCCCAGTTGATCCTTGCGGAAGACGCCGCAGAGTAGACCTCTTGGCACTCGCGCATCCTCCGCAAGTCAAGGGGATCGGTGACCACGAGGAGCACGTCGTCGGCGTAAGCCGAAAGGACGACCTCCACGTCCGGCTCGCGCAGAGCCAGTCCCGACAACCTCTTGCGCAAGAGGCGCAGGAAAGGCTCCACGCAGACGGTGTATAATTGGCCGGACATGGGGCACCCCTGACGCACTCCTCTCCCGAAGCGAAGGGGCGCCGTCAAGGATCCGTTAACCTTAATCAGACACTCCGCGGCGGCGTACAGAAGTCGGATCCGGGCGACGAAATGAGACCCGAACCCGAAAGCGCGCAGAGTCCCGAATAGATACTCGTGATCCACCCTGTCGAACGCCTTCTCCTGATCTAAGGAAAGGAAGGCGACCGACAGACCAGCCCTCTGGGAGTGGTGGATCAGGTCCCGGACCAGGTGGATGTTATCCTGGATCTTTCGGCCCGGGACCGTGTAGGACTGGTCGGGGTGGATCATGTGGGCCAGCACGGTGCCCAGGCGAGCAGACATCGCCTTGGCAAAGACCTTATAATCCGTGCTGAGGAGGGAGACCGGGCGCCAGTTTTTAAGGTTGCGGAGATCCCCCTTCTTAGGCAGCAGGACCACGACCGCCCTGTGCCACGAAAGGGGCATCTCCCCGGTCGCCAGACATTCCCCCAGGACCAGCGCGTAGTCGCCCCCCAGGACGTCCCAGAAGGCCCTGAGGAACTCCACGGTCAGCCCGTCCAGCCCCGGGGATTTGCCCCTAGAGAGCTGGTGGAGGGCGCCCGTCAGCTCCGCCAAACTGAGCGGAGCGTCCAGACTGTCGGCGTCCTCCGGGCCGACCTTCGGCAGGTCCTCCCACAAAACTCTGCGCGCCTCCTCGCTGGACGGATCCGGAGAGAACAGAGCCTCGTAGTAAGATCGAGCCCGGGCCCTGACTCCCTCCGGGTCCGAGACGAGGGACCCGTCGTCGGCCAGCAGCGTAAGGAGCTGCTTACGAGCCCCCCGCCGCTTTTCCAGCGAGTAGAAGAAGGGAGAGCCGCGGTCCAGGTCCCGCAGGAGCTGGAGCCGCGACCTCACGTACGCTCCTCGGGACCCGACCAGTTGCAGGTCCCTCAGAGCGTCCTTCCTCCCCTCGTACACCTGCCGCAGGGCCGGATCCTCGGCGGCCTGACCGAGACGGGACTCCAGGCCAAGCACCTCCTGCTCCAACCGCCTGACCTCGGACTCTCGCCTCTTCGTCGACCCCCTCGCGTACTCTTGACAGAAGAGGCGGACGTGAGCCTTGCCCACGTCCCACCAGAGCCTCAAGGAGGAGAAGCCTCCCCGCTTCCCTCTCCAGTCGCTCCAGAACAGACGGAACGAGTCCCGGAACCGCGCGTCCTCCAGCAGCCGGTTGTTAAAGTGCCAGTACGCGGACCCCGACCGGGCGCGGAGCAGAGCGAGCTCCATCCACACCAGGTGGTGGTCCGAGCACGACACCGGCCGGATGGAGGCCGACGGGACGCAGGAGGCGTACGCCCGCGAAACGTACAGGCGGTCGATTCTGGTGCTCCCCCCTCCGGCCCTCACAAAGGTGAACTGGCCGGAGTCGGGATGGAGATTCCGCCAGACGTCCACCAAGTCGAAGGACCCGACCAGGTCCCTCAACTTCCCCGTCGCCGACCGGCGATCCGCGGGACCGGAGCGGTCCCTCGCCTCGAGGGTACGGTTAAAATCCCCCCCGAGGATAATGCACTCGCCGGCGTCGACGGAGTTCAGGTAAGTGGACACTTCCTCAAAGAAGCTCACTTGCTCGGCTCCGGACCAGGGGGCGTACACGTTCACCAGGTGAAGCGGCACGTCCCCGTGGCGAAGGGCTACGTGGAGCAAGCGGCCCGGCACCGGCTCCTTGACCCCCAAGATCTCCGGCTGAAAAGTCGGGGCCAACAAGATGGCCACCCCGCTCGAAACGCTGGCGAGGTGACTCAAGTAGACCCCCCCTCCCCATTCCAGGATCCACGTGGCCTCGTCTCCCGGAACGGTGTGGGTTTCCTGCAGAAATCACACCGCATACTTCCCGTCCCGCAGGACCGAGAACTTGTCAAATCTACGGCGGGCGTCTCTGCCGCCGTTGATGTTGAGGCTGGCTATGGTTATCTCCATGGCAAGAGCACAGCGCAACCTACTTAAACCTAACGCGCGGAGGGAGCGGGGCCGCTAGTCGACCGCCACTCCCTCAAGAGCCCGGTGAGGAGGGATCTGAGCCGACGCAGCCCGACCCCGCCGCCGTCCCCTTCCGCGGCCACGGACGCGACGGCGGCCAGGACCGAGTGGATTAACTGCGCCGGCTCCGACCAACGGTCAAGGGCCAGCCGGACGCCATCGCGACGATGGCTCCAAACGGACACAAAATCCCGGAGCTCCTCAACGGGGATGAGGGGAGACTCGGTGTCGGGCACGAGGGCGTCCACCACCTCACTGGTGGCGAACTCCAAATCCTCCCCAGTGCCCACCACCGAGTCCCCGTCCTCCTCCGGGTCATCGTCGCTCGCGGCCGACCCACTCCCCGCACAAAGCGCGGAGAACGAGACGGCCGCGCCGGCCAGCCCCGCCTCTGTCACGATCCCACCCCCAGGATCGTCGGCAGAGGAGTCCTCCCCGGGCTCCACCGGGGGGTCCGGGTCAGAGGGCGGCGCCGGGCGGGGACCCTCCCCAGCCTCCGAGCGGTGAAAAACCGGCACCCGGATATAAGGGGAACCCGGGGAAACCGGGGAGAACGTGTACTCAAGTTCTCCCACCTCCCCCGGCTCCGAGCCCAGAGACTGAGAGGAGGGGGTCCCCCCACCCACGTCGCCAGCGACCGACCCGGCCGGCGAGATATTTTGATTAAAACCCACCACCAGGTCGAGCAGGTCCTGGGAGAGGTCGAGCCGGGGGCAGACGAATTTGGCCGCAACGGCCTCGCCCACCCCGACACCCAGGACGCCCGACCCGGTGAACAGGGTAGTGTCGGGTAAACGCGGAGCCGCGACCCCCCCTATCGGCGGGGTCTCTCCATCCCCCCCGGGAGGCACGGGCACGATCTCCTCCCCCCGAGAGGTGGATGACCCCCGCCGCTGTTCGGATGTCACGGGCGGGGCCGCAGGATCCGCGACCGGCACCGACTCCCCTTCCACGGGGGGCCGTCCCTTAGCAGGGAGCCCGTTCGCTTCCGGGGAGTGGTGCCTCTTTTTCTTCCAGGAGGGTCGCGGAGGGAGGGGGGACTCCATGTCTGCTGGGACCCCCGCCTCCGCTCCCTCCTGATCACCCGCCAGCCCGGGCTCTGTCGCGACCGCGAGATGTTGACTGGCCGCGGTCACGGCCTCGGGCTGACTGAGATCTTCTCTGTCCCGGGGACCAGCCTCTAGATTCTTCCTCTTTCTCCGCGCCTTTCTCTGGCGAGGGTTCCCCTCCTCCCCCCTGGCGGAGGCCTCGACGCCAACCTCCACCCGCGCAGTTGACTCTCCCGACGCGGGGGCGGGGTTGGGGGGAGGAGCGGTGGCGGCGCCAGCCCCGGCCGCCGTAGCTGTTTTGGCGGCCTGAGAGGCAGGGCAGTTCCTCTTCAGGTGCCCCACCTCCTTACAGGCATGGCACCGCCCACCCTCTGCCGTCCAAAAGACGCGGTAAGGGGTCCCCTCGTGGAGGGCGTTAAAGCCCCCCTCCGTAACCTCCTCCCGTGCCAGCTTGACGAATGCCTGGCGACGGAAGGAGTAAACATGCCGGAGGCTGTTCTCCCTGAGTCCGAGCGGCAGCGGCGTTACCCCCGACCTCACCTCCCCCAGGTGACGTAGGTGGGGGAGGAGGAGCTCGTCCGACAGGAAAGGCGGGACGTTGGATAAAATGACTCGCTGCGCGGTGGCCTCCAGCGGGTCCACCGGCAGGAAGGTCCCGCCAACCGTGAGCCCCTTACTAAGGGCCAGGGACACCGCCCGCTCGGACCTCAGGAAGAACACCGCCCTCCCGTACATTTTTGAGGCCGCGACGATGGCCGAGGGGCCGACAACCTCGGCCATGGCCTTTACGCAGACCTCAATGGTAATGCTGGGGTGGGCGTAGCTCTTCACCCCATGCTTCCTCGTAATGAGGCGGAAAGGCGCCGGCCCAGCAGGAGCGGCACGAACTGTAGGAGCGGCCCCCGAGGTAACCGCCGCATACGTCCTGCTGGGTCCCGGCACCGGCGAAGATGGTGAAGCCATGACCTAAAGAGCCACACCCACCCCAAGTCTCGGGCCTACTGATGAAATTAGGCCTTTTTAAAAGAAGCCCTGAGGAAACCTCTCTCCCCGAATCCCAGAGCTTGGTTGGGAGAGGGGCCCCTTTGCTGGTTTTATTTTCCCCCAGAATATCCGGGAGAGCAAGAGAAGGTGGGAGGGATGGATGGTGGAATGGGAAGGAGGGAGTCTGCAGGGGTAGGCTGCTGCAGAAGTGGGTGGAAGAGGGGCGGGGTTGCACCTTAAAAGGTGGATCTTCTTCTGTCTGTCTTCCAGTGGGCAGGGGGAGGAGATGTCTTCCCCGAGACAGCTGGAGCTGCCTAGGCTCAGTCCTCCAAAGATTGAAAAAGTAACTTCACCCAGGCAGCTCCAGCTGTCCTGGGCCAGACACTTGGGGGGGACCCCTGTCCTCTGAAGTCTTCTTCCTCCCCCTACCTTCAGCCGACACACCTCACTGCACCGACCACCTCTTCCTCCCACTGGTTGGTGCTCTTTTTCTCCTTCTCCCTCCCTCCTTGTTGATGGTGGTTTCTCCTTCTTTCTCCTTCTCCTTCTCCTTCTCCCCAAGGGACCCAGGCAAGGGCCTGCTCTCTCTGCTCTCCACTCCACTCAGTGGCAGTCCAGCCACAAACACCTCCAAGGCCTTGCTGGTCTGTATTGCAAAGCTCTGATTGGCTCTGGATATCAATCTCTCCCCCAGAGCCCTGTCCTTTGTTAATTGGTGCCTGGATTCATGGAAGATTCCTGATTGACAATCCCTGATAGCCAATCATCATTGGTGCTGTCCATTCCTGGCTTCAATGCAGGCTGTCCCAGTAGCAGAAACACAAGAGCTTGGATCAGAAGAAAATAGTTTTTTTTTGTATTAGGCCCCCATTTTATAAGAAGGGGGTGTGTGGGGTGTGCTTAAATACTAAAAAACCAAATAAACCAAAACCAAGTGTTCAAATTAAAATTTTATTCTCCTCGTCCAGGATGCACTCCAGCCCCTGCGGTGCCCACCGGTCGCGGAAAGCCTCAAGCGTACCGGCAGACACCGCGTGCTCCATCTCCAGGGCCACCCGGGCGCGGAGAAACTCGCGAAAGAGAGGCAGACAGGCCGAGCGCCCACCCCCGCGGACCGCGAGCATCCTGGACCTGTGGATAGCCACCTTGGACAGGCCCAGGAGCAGGCCCACAAGGACGTCCACCGACCTGCCCGCCCCCCTCCTCACCGGGCGGCCAAAGATCAGGAGCGTGGGACTGAAGTGCAGCCAGAACTTGAGGAGCAGCCCCTCCAAATAATGGAACAGGGGCTGCAGTCTCGCACACCCAGTGTACAAATGAAAAACTGACTCCTCCAGGCCGCAGAAAATGCAAGCGGCCTGGGTGTCCGTAAAATGGCGTAAACGCCTGTTGCACGGGACTGATCCGTGCGCCACCCTCCACCCCAGATCCCCAAAGTAACACGGGAGGACCCCCGTATAGAGAGCCTCCCACTGGGGACCCCCGTCTCCGCCGGACGGCAGGATGGCACGCCAGGGCGTGTCCGGGCGAGAGACGAGGGCGAGGAAGTGGATGGTGTGCAGGAGCAGCCCGTACAGGAAATCCCTCCGCGCGGTGTGAAACGGCACGGAGGGAATTTCCGAGAGACGGCTCAAGTTGTGAGGCGCGGCCCTCCGAGGGAGGTTCCGGGGTTTGGCGCCGAGGAGGAATTCCGTCCGAACGGGGGTCAGGTCGGACGGGATGGCTCCGCACGCCTGAGCCGCCTCCACACCCCGAGTGGAGTCAGGGCCGAGCGCTGATTTCAACGCCTGGATGGCGGCGGCCGCGTCCCCGGCACGCCACGAGGACATGCGAGCGGCGAGCGCCCACGGCTCGAGCCAACCCGACCCTCCGCCATCCAGGACGTCCCTGACTCTGGTTACCCGACCGGCCACGGCCCTCCGCTCCGTCAGCCACGAGCGGCCGAAGCCGACATCGCGGAGGAACGGATTCCCGAGCAGCGGCTCCTGCAGGACGGCCGCTACCCCCGACGGGCGAGAGCTCCGGCTGGAGGCGACCATGGTCCAGACCCTGAGCAGATCCTGGTACAAGACAGGCAGCTCCTGCAAAGACGTGCGGCCGCCCAGCAGCGAGACGAACAGGAGCTGCGTGTCGTAGTTCAGGCCGTGCAGCTGGCGGAAAAAATACGTCGCCAGCGCACGCCATCTAAGAGGACGCTCCGCGTACAGGTATCGCTGCAGCATCCGAAGGCGGTAAGTTGCCACCTGGGTGCGGACGCACACCAGCCCCTGACCGCCCTCCCTAAGCGGGAGACTCAGGACCGCGGCAGCGACCCAGTGCATCCCTTTGGCCCAGAAGAAGTCGACCAACTTCCTCTGAATCTTGGCGACAAAATCAGGGGGGGGGGGTCAAAGGAACCAACCGGTACCACAACATGGCGGCCACCAGCTGGTTTATGACCAGCACTCGGAGCAGTCCTGTCCAGCGCGCCAGGCGAGCGGTGAATTTGGCCTCCAGCTCTACCCAGTTCGCCGGCCAGGCTTCCTCGGCAGGGCCGAGGTAGACTCCCAGGTACCGGAGGTGCGTGGTACTCCAGGCGAAAGGCCTGAGCTCCTCCGGCATGGAGTCCACCTGCCACTGACCCACCAGGAGTCCGGAACATTTCTCCCAGTTGATTCTTGCGGAGGACGCGGCAGAGTAGACCTCTTGGCACTCGCGCATTCTCCGCAAGTCAAGGGGATCGGTGACCACGAGGAGCACGTCGTCGGCGTAAGCCGAAAGGACGACCTCCACGCCCGGCTCGAGCAGAGCCAGTCCCGACAGCCTCTTTCGCAAGAGGTGCAGGAAAGGCTCTACGCAGATGGTATATAATTGGCCGGACATGGGGCACCCCTGACGCACTCCTCTCCCGAAGCGAAGGGGCGCCGTCAAGGATCCGTTAACCTTAATCAGACACTCCGCGGCGGCGTACAGAAGTCGGATCCGGGCGACGAAATGCGACCCGAATCCGAAAGCGCGCAGAGTCCCGAATAGATACTCGTGATCCACCCTGTCGAACGCCTTCTCCTGATCCAAGGAAAGGAAGGCGACCGACAGACCAGCCCTCTGGGAGTGGTGGATCAGGTCCCGGACCAGGTGGATGTTATCGTGGATCGTCCGGCCCGGGACCGTGTAGGACTGGTCGGGGTGGATCATGTGGTCCAGCACGGTGCCGAGGCGAGCAGACATCGCCCTGGCGAAGACCTTATAATCCGTGCTGAGGAGGGAGACCGGGCGCCAGTTTTTAAGGTTGCGGAGATCCCCCTTCTTAGGCAGCAGGACCACGACCGCCCTGCGCCACGAAAGGGGCATCTCCCCGGTCGCCAGACATTCCCCCAGGACCCGCGCGTAGTCGCCCCCCAGGACGTCCCAGAAGGCCCTGAGGAACTCCACGGTCAGCCCGTCCAGCCCCGGGGATTTGCCCCTAGAGAGCTGGTGGAGGGCGCCGGTCAGCTCCGCCAAACTGAGCGGAGCGTCCAGACGCTCAGCGTCCTCCGGGCCGACCTTCGGCAGGTCCTCCCACAAAACTCTGCGCGCCTCCTCGCTGGACGGATCCGGAGAGAACAGAGCCTCGTAGTAAGATCGAGCACGGGCCCTGACTCCCTCCGGGTCCGAGACGAGGGACCCGTCGTCGGCCAACAGCGTAAGGAGCTGCTTACGAGCCCCCCCGCCACTTTTCCAGCGAGTAGAAGAAGGGAGAGCCGCGGTCCAGGTCCCGCAGGAGCTGGAGCCGCGACCTCACGTACGCTCCTCGGGACCCGACCAGTTGCAGGTCCCTCAGAGCGTCCTTCCTCTCCTCGTACACCTGCCGCAGGGCCGGATCCTCGGCGGCCTGACCGAGACGGGACTCCAGGCCAAGCACCTCCTGCTCCAACCGCCTGACCTCGGACTCCCGCCTCTTAGTCGACCCCCTCGCGTACTCTTGACAGAAGAGGCGGACGTGAGCCTTGCCCACGTCCCACCATAGCCTCAAGGAGGAGAAGCCTCCCCGCTTCCCTCTCCAGTCGCTCCAGAACAGACGGAACGAGTCCCGGAACCGCGCGTCCTCCAGCAGCCGGTTGTTAAAGTGCCAGTACGCGGACCCCGACCGGGCGCGGAGCAGAGCGAGCTCCATCCACACCAGGTGGTGGTCCGAGCACGACACCGGCCGGATGGAGGCCGACGGGACGCAGGAGGCGTACGCCCGCGAAACGTACAGGCGGTCGATTCTGGTGCTCCCCCCTCCAGCCCTCACAAAGGTGAACTGGCCGGAGTCGGGATGGAGATTCCGCCAGACGTCCACCAAGTCGAAGGACCCGACCAGGTCCCTCAACTTCTCCGTCGCCGTTCGGCAACGCACGGGACCGGAACGGTCCCTCGCCTCGAGGGTGCGGTTAAAATCCCCCCCAGGATAATGCACTCGCCGGCGTCGACGGAGTTTAGGTAAGTGGACACTTCCTCAAAGAAGCTCACTTGCTCGGCTCCGGACCAGGGGGCGTACACGTTCACCAGGTGAAGCGGCACGTCCCCGTGGCGAAGGGCTACGTGGAGCAAGCGGCCCGGCACCGGCTCCTTGACCCCCAAGATCTCCGGCTGAAAAGTCGGGGCCAACAAGATGGCCACCCCGCTCGAAACGCTGGCGAGGTGACTCGAGTAGACCCCCCCTCCCCATTCCAGGATCCACGTGGCCTCGTCTCCCGGAACAGTGTGGGTTTCCTGCAGAAAGCACACCGCAGGACCGAGAACTTGTCAAATCTACGGCGGGCGTCTCTGCCGCCGTTGATGTTGAGGCTGGCTATGGTTATCTCCATGGCAAGAGCACAGCGCAACCTACCTAAAAACTAATGCGCGGAGAGAGCGGGCCGCTAGTCGACCTCCTCTCCCCCCAAGAGCCCGGTGAGGAGGGATGTGAGCCGGCGCAGACCGACCCCGCCGCCGTCCTCCTCCGTGGCCACGGACGCGATGGCGGCCCGGACCGAGCGGATCAGATGCGCCGGCTCCGACCAACGGTCGAGGGCCCGATGGGCGCCATTGCCATGATGGGTCCAACCGGACACAAAATCCCGGAGTTCCTCAACGGGGATGAGGGGAGACTCGGTGTCGGGCACGAGGGTGTCCGCCGCCTCACTGGCGGCGAACTCTAAATCCTCCCCAGTGCCCACCACCGAGTCCCCGACCTCCTCCGGGCCATCGTCGCCCGCGGCCGACCCACTCCCCGCACAGGGTGCGGAGAACGGGACGGCCGCGCCGGCCGGCCCCACCTCTGTCACGATCCCACCCCCAGGATCGTCGGCAGAGGATTCCTCCCCGGGCTCTACCGGGGGGTCCGGGTCGGAGGGCGGCTCCGGGCGAGGACCCTCCCCAGCCTCCGAGCGGTGGTAAACCGGCACCCGGATATAATGGGAAACCGGGGAGACCGGGGAGAACATATATTCCAGCTCTCCAACCTCCCCCGGCTCCGCGCCCAGAGACTGGGAGAAGGGGGTCTCCCCACCCACACCGCCACCGACCGACCCGGCCCGTGACATTTTCGTGTTAAAACCCGCCACCAGGTCGAGCAGGTCCTGGGAGAGGTCGAGCCGAGGGCAGACGAATCCGGCCTCTTCGGCCTCGCCCACCCCGGCACCCAGGACCCCCGACCCGGTGAACGGGAAGCTCGCGTCGGCGCACGAATCCGCGGCCCCCCCTTTCGGCAGGGTCTCTCCATCCCCCCCGGGAGGCACGGGCACGATCTCCTCCCCCCGAGAGGTGGATGACCCCCGCTGGCGGTGGGAAATGGAGGGTGGGGTCGCAGGATCCGCCGCCGGCGCCGACGCCGATTCCCTTTTCGCGGGGGGCCGTCCCTTGGCAGGGTTCCCCTCCGCTTCCAGGGAGCGGCGCCTTTTCTGCTTTCCGGAGGGTGGCGGAGGGAGGGCGAGCCCAATGTCTGCTGGGGCCCCCCCCTCCGCTCCCTCCTGAATACCCGCCAGCCCGGGCTCTGCCGCGACCGCGAGTTGTCGTTTGGCCGCGGTCACGACCACGGCCTCTGGCTGGCTGGAAGGCTTTCCAACCCGGGGACCAGCCTCCCGATGTCTACTCTTCTTCCGCGCCTTCTTCGGGCGAGGGTGCCCTCCCTCTCCCCCGGCGGAGGCCTCGACGACAACCTCCGCCCGCGCAGTTGACTCTCCCGACGCGGGGGCGGGTTTGGGGGGAGGAGCGGTGGCGGCGCCAGCCTCGGCCGCCGGAGCTGCTTTGGCGGCCTGGGAGGCGGGGCAGTTCTTCCTCAGGTGCCCCACCTCCTTACAGGCATGGCACCGCCCACCCTCTGCCGTCCAGAAGACACGGTAGGCGGTCCCATCGTGGAGGGCGTTAAAGCCCCCCTCCGTAACCTCCTCCCGCGCCAGCTTGATAAACGCCTGGCGACGGAAGGAGTAGACATGATGGAGGCTGGTCTCCCTGAGGCCGAGCGACAGCGGCGTTACCCCCGACCTCACCTCCCCCAGTTGACGCAGGTGAGGGAGGAGGAGCTCATCCGGCAGGAAGGGCGGGACGTTTGACAGCACCACCCGCTGCGCGGTGGCCTCCAGCGGGTCCACCGGCAGGAAAGTCCCGCCCACCGTGAGCCCCTTGCTAAGGGCCAGGGACACCGCCCGCTCGGACCTCAGGAAGACTGCAGCCTTCCCGTACACATTCGAGGCCGCGACGATGGCCGAGGGGCCGACAACCTCGGCCATGGCCTTCACGCAGGCCTCAATCGTCATGCCGGGGTGGGCATAGGCTTTGACCCCGTGCTTCCTCGTCACGAGGCGGAATGGCGCCGGGCCAGCAGGAGTAGCACGAGCAGCGGGAGCAGCAGCCGCAGTAACGCCCGCATACGTCCTGCTGGGTCCCGGCACCGGCGAAGATGGTGTTGCCATTCTCTTGTACGCCACGCCCACCCCAAATCTTAGGTCTTCCAGGTATTTTCCTTTTTTTTGTTGGACCAAAAGCCCAAGGAAACCTCCTCTCCCCAAAATGGTACTGATCTATTGGGAGAGGGGCTCCTTTTCTGGGGCGTTTTTTCTTTTTGTTTTTAAATGCGGAAACCACAAGAGAGAGAGGGAGGGATGTTCCTTAAAGAGGAAGGAGGGAGTCTGCAGGGGCGGGCCGCTGCAGAAATGTCTCTGGAGGGAAGGAACGTACACGTACACGGGTGGCCGATAACGTGGAGTCTTCCGGTGGGCAGGGGGAGGAGATGTCTTCTCCTAGACAGCCAGAGCTGCCTAGGCTCAGTCCTCCACAGATGGCAAAAGTTTCTTCACCCAGGCAGCTCCAGCTGTCACGGGCCAGACACTTGGGGGTGGAATCCCCTGTTGGAAAAAGATCTTCTTACCTCCCCCCTACCTTCAGTCGGCCACCCCGATCGCCGTCGACCTCCTCTTCCTACTGTTTTAGGCTGACAGCAGCAGCAGCAGCACACCCCTCGCAGCTGCCTGATGTTTTTCGCCTCCTTCTTTCTTTCTCCCTCCTTCCCTCTCGATGGCTCTCCTCTCCTCTGTGCTCTGCACCTGCTTGCAGCACTTCCGCAGGGCCACACTCGATTGGCCGGCAAGTGGCCCACCAATGCCACAAGGCCCCAGCACACTGCTCACAGGCCCCTCACTGGGAAGTTCAGTCAGGATGATCATGATTGCTCAGATGATCTGTCTGAAAGACATTTTTTTTTCTCTTTTTTTCTTTTTTTTCTTCTCTTTTTACCTGGGAGAGTTTGTTTGTTATTATGGAGGGGTTGGGGATTTTTGGTTTATTACTTGTCATCTGTTCAGCTTTTTCTTTTTTTTTGTTTCTCTTTTTTTTTTAATTAGGCCCCCCTTTTATAAGAAGGGGGGGTGTGGGGTGTGCTTAACAACTAAAAACCAAACAAACCAAAACCAAGTGTTCAAATTAAAATTTTATTATCGTCGTTCAGGATGCACTCCAGCCCCTGCGGTGCCCAACGGTCGCGGAAAGCCTCAAGCGTACCGGCAGACACCGCGTGCTCCATCTCCAGGGCCACCCGGACGCGGAGCAACCCGCGAAAGAGAGGCAAACAGGCCGAGCGCCCACCCCCACGGACCGCGAGCATCCTGGACCTGTGGATAGCCACCTTGGACAGGCCCAGGAGCAGGCCCACGAGAACGTCCACCGACCTGCCCGCCCCCCCCCTCACCGGGCGGCCAAAGATCAGGAGCGTGGGACTGAAGTGCAGCCAGAGCTTGAGGAGCAGCCCCTCCAAATAATGGAACAGGGGCTGCAGTCTCGCACACCCAGTGTACAAATGAAAAACGGACTCCTCCAGGCCGCAGAAAATGCAAGCGGCCTGGGTGTCCGTAAAATGGCGTAAACGCCTGTTGCACGGGACTGCTCCGTGCGCCACCCTCCACCCCAGATCCCCAAAGTAACACGGGAGGACCCCCGTATAGAGAGCCTCCCACTGGGGACCCCCGTCTCCGCCGGACGGCAGGATGGCACGCCAGGGCGTGTCCGGGCGAGAGACGAGGGCGAGGAAGTGGATGGTGTGCAGGAGCAGCCCGTACAGGAAATCCCTCCGCGCGGTGTGAAACGGCACGGAGGGAATTTCCGAGAGACGGCTCAAGTTGTGAGGCGCGGCCCCCCGAGGGAGGTTCCGGGGTTTGGCGCCGAGGAGGAATTCAGTCCGAACGGGGGTCAGGTCGGACGGGATGGCTCCGCACGCCTGAGCCGCCTCCACACCCCGAGTGGAGTCAGGGCCGAGCGCCGATTTCAACGCCTGGATGGCGGCGGCCGCGTCCCCGGCACGCCACGAGGACATGCGAGCGGCGAGCGCCCACGGCTCGAGCCAACCCGACCCTCCGCCATCCAGGACGTCCCTGACTCTGGTTACCCGACTGGCCACAGCCCTCCGCTCCGTCAGCCACGAGCGGCTGAAGCCGACATCGCGGAGTAGCGGATTCCCGAGCAGCGGCTCCTGCAGGACGGCCGCTACCCCCGACGGGCGAGAGCTCCGACCGGAGGCGACCATGGTCCAGACCCTGAGCAGATCCTGGTACAAGACAGGCAGCTCCTGCAAAGACGTGCGGCCGCCCAGCAGCGAGACGAACAGGAGCTGCGTGTCGTAGTTCAGGCCGTGCAGCTGGCGGAAAAAATACGTCGCCAGCGCACGCCATCTAAGAGGACGCTCCGCGTACAGGTATCGCTGCAGCATCCGAAGGCGGAAAGTTGCCACCTGGGTGCGGACGCACACCAGCCCCTGACCGCCCTCCCTAAGCGGGAGACTCAGGACCGCGGCAGCGACCCAGTGCATCCCTTTGGCCCAGAAGAAGTCGACGAACTTCCTCTGAATCTTGGCGACAAAATCAGGGGGGGGGGGGTCAAAGGAACCAACCGGTACCACAACATGGCGGCCACCAGCTGGTTTATGACCAGCACTCGACCCCTGTAGGATAACACTCGGAGCAGTCCTGTCCAGCGCGCCAGGCGAGCGGTGACTTTGGCCTCCAGCTCTACCCAGTTCGCCGGCCAGGCTTCCTCGGCAGGGCCGAGGTAGACTCCCAGGTACCGGAGGTGCGTGGTACTCCAGGCGAAAGCCCTGAGCTCCTCCGGCATGGAGTCCACCCGCCACTGACCCACCAGGAGTCCGGAACATTTCTCCCAGTTGATTCTTGCAGACGACGCGGCAGAGTAGACCTCTTGGCACTCGCGCATTCTCCGCAAGTCAAGGGGATCGGTGACCATGAGGAGCACGTCGTCGGCGTAAGCCGAAAGGACGACCTCCACGCCCGGCTCGAGCAGAGCCAGTCCCGACAGCCTCTTTCGCAAGAGGCGCAGGAAAGGCTCCACGCAGATGGTGTATAATTGGCCGGACATGGGGCACCCCTGACGCACTCCTCTCCCGAAGCGAAGGGGCGCCGTCAAGGATCCGTTAACCTTGATCAGACACTCCGCGGCGGCGTACAGAAGTCGGATCCGGGCGACGAAATGCGACCCGAACCCGAAAGCGCGCAGAGTCCCGAATAGATACTCGTGATCCACCCTGTCGAACGCCTTCTCCTGATCTAAGGAAAGGAAGGCGACCGACAGACCAGCCCTCTGGGAATGGTGGATCAGGTCCCGGACCAGATGGATGTTATCGTGGATCTTTCGGCCCGGGACCGTGTAGGACTGGTCGGGGTGGATCATGTGGGCCAGCACGGTGCCCAGGCGAGCAGACATCGCCTTGGCAAAGACCTTATAATCCGTGCTGAGGAGGGAGGCCGGGTGCCAGTTTTTAAGGTTGCGGAGATCCCCCTTCTTAGGCAGCAGGACCACGACCGCCCTGCGCCACGAAAGGGGCATCTCCCCGGTCGCCAGACATTCCCCCAGGACGTCCCAGAAGGCCCTGAGGAACTCCACGGTCAGCCCATCCAGCCCCGGGGATTTGCCCCTAGAGAGCTGGTGGAGGGCGCCGGTCAGCTCCGCCAAACTGAGCGGAGCGTCCAGACGCTCGGCGTCCTCCGGGCTGACCTTCGGCAGGTCCTCCCACAAAACTCTGCGCGCCTCCTCGCTGGACGGATCCGGAGAGAACAGAGCCTCGTCGTAGGATCGAGCCCGGGCCCTGACTCCCTCCGGGTCCGAGACGAGGGACCCGTCGTCGGCCAGCAGCGTAAGGAGCTGCTTACGAGCCCCCCGCCGCTTTTCCAGCGAGTAGAAGAAGGGAGAGCCGCGGTCCAGGTCCCGCAGGAGCTGGAGCCGCGACCTCACGTACGCTCCTCGGGACCCGACCAGTTGCAGGTCCCTCAGAGCGTCCTTCCTCTCTTCGTACACCTGCCGCAGGGCCGGATCCTCGGCGGCCTGACCGAGACGGGACTCCAGGCCAAGCACCTCCTGCTCCAACCGCCTGACCTCGGACTCCCGCCTCTGAGTCGACCCCCTCGCGTACTCTTGACAGAAGAGGCGGACGTGAGCCTTGCCCACGTCCCACCATAGCCTCAAGGAGGAGAAGCCTCCCCGCTTCCCTCTCCAGTCGCTCCAGAACAGACGGAACGAGTCCCGGAACCGCGCGTCCTCCAGCAGCCGGTTGTTAAAGTGCCAGTACGCGGACCCCGACCGGGCGCGGAGCAGAGCGAGCTCCATCCACACCAGGTGGTGGTCCGAGCACGACACCGGCCGGATGGAGGCCGACGGGACGCAGGAGGCGTACGCCCGCGAAACGTACAGGCGGTCGATTCTGGTGCTCCCCCCTCCGGCCCTCACAAAGGTGAACTGGCCGGAGTCGGGATGGAGATTCCGCCAGACGTCCACCAAGTCGAAGGACCCGACCAGGTCCCTCAACTTCCCCGTCGCCGACCGGCGATCCGCGGGACCGGAGCGGTCCCTCGCCTCGAGGGTACGGTTAAAATCCCCCCCGAGGATAATGCACTCGCCGGCGTCGACGGAGTTCAGGTAAGTGGACACTTCTTCAAAGAAGCTCACTTGCTCGGCTCCGGACCAGGGGGCGTACACGTTCACCAGGTGAAGCGGCACGTCCCCGTGGCGAAGGGCTACGTGGAGCAAGCGGCCCGGCACCGGCTCCTTGACCCCCAAGATCTCCGGCTGAAAAGTCGGGGCCAACAAGATGGCCACCCCGCTCGAAACGCTGGCGAGGTGACTCAAGTAGACCCCCCCCTCCCCATTCCAGGATCCACGTGGCCTCGTCTCCCGGAACAGTGTGGGTTTCCTGCAGAAAGCACACCGCATACTTCCCGTCCCGCAGGACCGAGAACTTGTCAAATCTACGGCGGGCGTCTCTGCCGCCGTTGATGTTGAGGCTGGCGATGGTTATCTCCATGGCAAGAGCACAGCGCAACCTACTTAAACCTAATGCGCGGAGGGAGCGGGGCCGCTAGTCGACCGCCACTCCCTCACGAGCCCGGTGAGGAGAAACCTGAGCCGGCGCAACCCGACCCTGCCGCCGCCCTCCTCCGCGGCCACGGACGCGACGGCGGCCAGGACCGAGCAGATTAATTGCGCCGGCTCCGACCAACGGTCGAGGGCCAGCCGGACGCCATCGCGGCGATGGCTCCAAACGGACACAAAATCCCGGAGTTCCTCAACGGGGATGAGGGGAGACTCGGTGCCGGGCACGAGGGCGTCCACCACCTCACTGGTGGCGAACTCCAAATCCTCCCCAGTGCCCACCACCGAGTCCCCGTCCTCCTCCGGATCATCGTCGCTCGCGGCCGACCCACTCCCCGCACAGGGTGCGGAGAACGAGACGGCCGCGCCGGCCGGCCCCGCCTGTGTCACGATCCCACCCCCCGGATCGTCGGCAGAGGAGTCCCCCCCGGGCTCTACCGGGGGCTCTGGGTCAGAGGGCGGCGCCGGGCGGGGACCCTCCCCATCCTCCGGGCGGTGAAAAACAGGCACCCGGATATAGGGGCAAACCGGGGAGAACGTGTACTCCAGTTCTCCCACCTCCCCCGGCTCCGTGCCCAGATACTGGGAGGAGGGGGTCCCCCCACCCACGTCGCCACCGACCGACCCGGCCCGTGAGATGTTTTTATTAAACCCCGCCACCAGGTCGAGCAGGTCCTGGGAGAGGTCGAGCCGAGGGCAGACGAATCCGGCCTCTTCGGCCTCGCCCACCCCGGCACCCAGGACGCCCGACCCGGTGAACGGGGTACGTATGTCTATGGGCGGATCCGCGACCCCCCCTATCAGCAGGGTCTCTCCATCCCCCCCGGGAGGCACGGGCTCTGTCTCCTCCCCCAGAGAGGTGGATGACTCCTGCCGCTGATGGGAAATGGTGGGTGGGGCCGCAGGATCCGTTACGGGCGCCGACACCCCTTCCACGGGGGGCCGTCCCTTTGCAGGGTTCCCCTCCGCTCCCAGGGAGTGGCGCCTCTTTTTCTTTCCGGAGGGTCGCGGAGGGAGGGGGAGCTCCATGTCTGCTGGGGCTCCTCCCTCCGCTCCCTCCTGATTAACGGCCAGCCCGGGCTCTGTCGCGACCACGAGGTGTTGACTGGCCACGGCCTCGGGCTGACTAGGACTATTTGTTCCTCGGGGACCAGCCTCTAGATGTTTTGATTTGCTCCGCGCTTTTTTCCGGCGAGGGTTCCCTCCCTCCCCCCCCGGCGGAGGCCTCGACGACAACCTCCGCCCGCGCAGTTGACTCTCCCGACGCGGGGGCGGGGTTGGGGGGAGGAGCGGTAGCGGCGCCAGCCTCGGCCGCCGCAGCTGCTTTGGCGGCCAGGGAGGCGGGGCAGTTCTTCTTCAGGTGGCCCACCTCCTTGCAGGCATGGCACTGCCCACCCTCTGCCGTCCAAAAGACGCGGTAGGTGGTCCCCTCATGAAGGGCGTTAAAGCCCCCCTCCGTCACCTCCTCCCGCGCCAGCTTGACAAATGCCTGGCGACGGAAGGAGTAAACATGCCGGAGGCTGCTCTCCCTGAGTCCGAGCGGCAGCGGCGTTACCCCCGACCTCACCTCCCCCAGTTGACGTAGGTGGGGGAGGAGGAGCTCGTCCGGTAGAAAGGGCGGGACGTTGGATAATATAAGCCGCTGCGCGGTGGCCTCCAGCGGGTCCACCGGCAGGAAGGTCCCGCCCACCGTGAGCCCCTTACTAAGGGCCAGGGACACCGCCCACTTGGACCTCAGGAAGAACACCGCCCTCCCGTACATTTTTGAGGCCGCGACGATGGCCGAGGGGCCGACAACCTCGGCCATGGCCTTAACGCAGGACTCAATGGTCATGTTGGGGTGGGCATAGGTCTTCACCCCATGCTTCCTCGTGATGTGGCGGAAAGGCGCCGGCCCAGCAGGAGAGGCAGGAACAGCAGGAGCGGCCGCCGAGGCAACTCCCGCATACGTCCTGCTGGGTCCCGGCACCGGCGAGGATGGTGACGCCATGTTGTCAGGCCAACTGATGGAAATGGCCTGGAGTTAAATATTGACGGAAAACCACCTCTCCTCCGTATCCCAGTACTCGGTTGCGAGAGGGGCACCTTTGTCCGATGTTTTTTGTTTTAGATCGTGCTCAAGAGAGCGAGAGAGCAAGAGAGGGAGGGATGGCAGAAAAAAAAAAGGGAAAGGAGGGAGTCCGCAGGGCTGGGCCGCTGAGGAAGTCGGTTGAAGAAGGGCGGGGCTGCGCCTTCTTTCCTTCCGGTGGGCAGTGGGGAGGAGATGTCTTCCCCTAGACAGCTGGAGCTGCCGAGGCTCAGTCCTCCAAGGATGGAAACAAAAGAAAAGTAACTTCACCCAGGCAGCTCCAGCTGTCCCGGGCCAGACACTTGGGGGGAAACCCCCTGTCCTTTTAAGGTCTTCTTCCTCCCCCTACCTCCAGCCGTCCACACCTCACGGCGCCGACCTCCTCTTCCTCCCTCTGTTTGGATGGCCGAAACCGGCAGCAGCACACCCCTCACGGCTGATGTTGATGGTGATGGTGTTCTCCTTCTCCCTCCTTTCCTGTTGATGGTTCCTCTCGTCTCCTTCTCCTCTCCTCTCCTCAGGCTGACTGTGCTCTGCTCTGCTCTCAGCCAGTTGTCAGTGTCACAGAGATTAACCTCCCACTACAAAATCCCCCATGATACCAAACAACTCAACTATCGCTTTCCCCACCAACCAGCACCTTTTTTTTTTCACCTGACTCCAATTGTCCCAGATGAGGCTAAACGAGAAAACGAGACGAAACTGGAGTGCATCCTGGACCGAAATAATAAAATTATTATTTGACACTTATTTTGGGTTTTTTGGTTTACTGCACATAAACAAACCCGAAACCCCCCCTTCTTATCAAAGGGGGGCCTAAAAACACACAAAAAAGAAGAAAAAAAGAAAAAGAAAAAAAAAGTCACTGTTTTGAAACGATTGGATGTCTTTCAGGGCCCCATTTGCTTACTTAACAGCCTTCTCAACTTGTCCTGCCACCTTCAAAGATTTGTGTAACTACACCCCCAGGTCTCTCTATTCATCCACTCCATTTAAAATTGTTCCATTTAGTTTATATTGTCTCTCCTCAATCTTCCTACCAAAATGTATCACTTCACAATTCTCTGCAGTAAATTTCTTCTGCCATGTTTCTGCCCATTTCACCAGTCTGTCTCTGTCCTCCTGAAGTCTGTTACTATCCTCCACATTGTTTATTACATTTCTGAGTTTCGTGTCATCTGCAAACTTTGAAATTACACCCTGTACTCCCAAGTCCCGGTCATTAATATATATCAAAAAGAGTAGTGGTCCCAATACTGAGCCCTGGGGGACACCACTGTATACTTGCCTCCAGTCTGAAAAACAACCGTTCACCACTACTCTCTGTTTTCTGCTCCTGAGCCAATTTTATATCCACGCTGCCATTGTCCGTTTCATCCCATGGGCTTCAATTTTTAAAACAAGTCTATTGTGTGATACTTTATCCTCCCTTAGTCTCTCCCCGCATAGAAACTCCCCGACCCATATCCATGGCCGCCCCCTCGACCTTGCCATCTCACGTGGCCTCTCTACTCCCGATCGTGTCAATCATGGATAAGGCCATCTCTGATCACTTCCTTGTATCCCTCTCCACCCACATGGAATCATAGAATCATAGAAAGGTTACAGCACGGTAGGAGGCCATTCGGCCCATGGAGTCCATGCCAGCTCAATGCAAGATCAATCCATGTAGTCCCACTCCCCCATTGCACATCACAGAATGAACTCAGGAATCCCACGCCACTTTCTATGAGCGGTGACAGGCTGCGGTTATGATGCAGACCGGGACCCAGGGCTGAGGCTGTGGTCATCAGTTACTCTGGGAGTGGCACAGTCTGGTTCATGACTAGCCGGGGGTGAGAGTAACACCAGGGAGTCAGGCTGGTGTTTCGAAGGGAGTGGGTTCCAGCTCCCGTTCCAGTACTGGGACACATGATCCAGACTGACTGTGTCGTGCTGAGAGGGAGCTGCATCGTGAGAGGTGCTGTCCTTTGAATGAGGTGTTTAATGGCGGTCCCTTCTTTCTGCTCCGAAGTGTAAAAGATCCCGTGACAATTTGTGAAGAGCCGTGTCTCGTTCCTTGTCTCATTGAGGCTCTCAGTTAATTGGTCTGTTCTCTCCACAGATTCGGTCTGACTCGCTGAGTGTTTCCAGAATGTTCTGTGTGTGTTTCACTGAGACTCGGGTTTTACAGTAAATGATAAAAGGATTGTAGTCAAACACTTGGCCATGAGCTGCTGAGTGACCTGTCAGGACATTGTTGCTTGCTTCCCTTCAGGTTGCAGGGTTGGGGATTCGGTGCACTGTCCCTTTAAGAGCTGTGGTCTGCCTCATTTCTCAGTGTGATTGTGGGACTGACACAGAAGCGAGGGAGGAAGCAGCAGCCATAGCTCGGACTGCAGGCAAATTGCAAGGCTGGGACTAAAAGGCTGTTATTCCCACACTGGGAGTCAAACCCGGGCTACCTGGGTGAAAATCAGGAACCCTCACCGCTGGACCACATGGGAACTGAAGGAAGGACCAGCAGGAAGGGCTCTGAGGCGACACCCAGAAGGTTGCAGGGCGATTTCATGGACGTGTTCACAATTATGAAAGATTTCGACAGAGTAAATTAGGAGAAACTGTTTCCAGTGATGGAAGGGTTAATAATCAGAGGACACAGATTTAAGATCAATGGGCAAAAAAGCCACGGGTGGGGGGAATGAGGAGAGATTTCTTCACACAGTGAGTTGTTATGATCGGGAATGCACTGCCTGAAAGGGAGGTGGAAGCAGGTTCAATAGTAACTTTCAAACGGGAATTGGATAAATACTTGACGTGAAAAAATTCACAGGGCTGTGGGGAAAGAGCCGGGGAATGGGACTAACCCACTTCCTTCTGTGTTCATCCCTGGGAAAAAACTCTCCCCCCAGGTCACTGACAACGGCACTTTCAAATTCCCAACTGTCCAGCCTTTGTCCCTCCATTCACCACGACATTTCTGCAGCTACTGATTTGCTCAATCACACCCTCACCTCCACCTTTGACGCTCTTGTACCCATTAAAACCATCACTCCCCCTCACCCTGGTCGCTCTCCCTGGGTCTGCCCTCATTTCCACTCCCCAAAGTCCAAGGGACACAGCTTTGAACATTTATGGTGGACAACTGGTTTGGCCATTCATCGCCAGATCTGGCTGGACCACATAAAGCACTATCGGGTCCTGTCTCCTCTGACAAAACTGCTCACTGTTCCAGGATCATCCTGGAATATAAAGATAACCCCTGGCTTCTCTTCTCCACTACAAACCGTCGTCTTAAACCCCACTCCCCTCACTCCTCCACCCTCACCTCCAACAAAAAGTGCGAGGAGGTCATGGACTTCTTGGTCACTAAGATTGAGACCATCCATTCAGCTGCCTCTGCCGCTCCCCTCCTTTCCCAAGCCCACCAAGTTTCTCTCCTATCTCCTCTCATGCCCTCTCTGAGCTCTCTTGACAATGAGACCAACATCCTGCTCCCTCGGCCCTATTCCCACCAAACTGCTGACCACCCAACCTCCCTTCCTGGCCCCATGTTAGCTGACATTGTTAACGGTCCCCTCTCCTCAGGTACTGTCCCCCTCCCCATCAAATCTGCTCTCATCGCCCTCCTTCATAAAAGACCCACCCTTGACCCCTGTATCCTTGCAAACTACCACCCCATCTCCCACCTCCCTTTCCTCTCCAAAGTGTTGCCGCCTCCCAAATCCATGTCCATCTTTCCCACAACACCATGTTTGAATCCCTCCAATCAGGTTTCCACTCCTGCCACAGTACTGAAACGGCCCTTGTCAAAGTCACAAATGACATCCTCTGTGACTGTGTGGACGGAGATTTAATCTTGATCTAACCCTTGATGCACCAGCCCACGGAGTGTTTGATGGCACAGTGTAGAGGGAGCTTTACTTTGCCATGTACTGTACAGTATCAGTCTTGATGTGGAGATGCCGGTGATGGACTGGGGTTGACAATTGTAAACAATTTTACAACACCAAGTTATAGTCCAGCAATTTTATTTTAAATTCTGTGATTTTAAAGCTTGTGAATTTAAAATAGGAATTTAAAATAAAATTGCTGGACTATAACTTGGTGTTGTAAAATTGTTTACAGTATCAGTCTGTAATGGAGCAGAGCCCTGCTCTTTAATAGAAATCATTCTTTCGAAGAGCCACTGAGCCACTAAAGCAGCCTCCAAGATCCAAAGTCTGATTTCCATCCCACAGTTCCAGCAGTTTGCGAGGGCTGGGCCACGTTAACAGCAGCTCTCTGTTCCTGGTCTGGAGCTGAGGTGTTGTGTATTGTCCCTGACACAGGGACCAGACGGTGAGCTGCTGGCTCCTATTGTTCTGGGATCATTCCCTGCTGCTCTGTTCTCACCTCTTCACTGGGTCTCAGATTATTACCAGCCATCTTCCTGATCAATAAACAATCGGCAGTCTGACCGAGGAGATTTGAAATGTGTGAAACATTTCATGTGTCTCATCCCTCTCCATGGCCACAAATAAATAGGCCATCATGAAATGTTCACAGTCCGTTTCTTGAGCCTTCTCCTCCTTAGAAGAATCTTTTAAACTCCTTGCTAAAGTGACCTTTGATCTTAATGTCTTGTTTTGCGGTATGTTCGAGATTGTTCCAGGTCAGCATTGTAATAATTCGGTGGTCGTTCAAAAGTGGGATCATTATATTAAATCTAGATATTTATCACAGCCCCGCCCCCCAAATATTCAAACCACCGTTCAGGAGGAGAACCCCTCTGCTCGCTGACCTACATTGGCTCCCAGTCCACCAACATCTCAAATTTTAAATTCTCATCCTCGTGTTCAAATCCCTCCATGACCTCGCCCTCCCTATCTCTGTAACCTCCTCCACCCCTACAACCCTCCGAGATCTCTGAGCTCCTCCAATTCAGGCCTCTTGCGCATCCACGATTTTCATCGCTCCACCATTGGCGGCCGTGCCTTCAACCGACTGGGCCCAAAGCTCTGGATTTCCCTCCCTAAACCTCCCGCCTCTCGACCTCTCTCTCCTCCCTTAAGACACTTAAAACCTACCTCACCTGTCCCAATATCTCCTTATGTGGCTCCGTGTCACATTTTGTTTGATAATCGCTCCTGTGAAGCGCCTTGGGACGTTTTAGTCCGTTAAAGGCGCGATATAAATGCAAGTTGTTGTTGTTGTTGGGGTGGAGAAAGGGTTTTCTTTCTTTTTATGACTCTTTTCTATCTCTCTATTTCTTTCCTTTCTCGGACTCTGTTTTCCGGGTCTGTTTACTGACACACATTACAATCTGTGTCACTCGGTGTCTAACAATGTGAGGCAATGTGTTTTATTCCCGCTGTGTTATCTCTCTGGCGGTTTGCTGATAAATGTTTAACTCGCGGCCTGTTCCCGTTAATGGTCACAAGCAGTAACAGACAGACAGAGCGTGTCTGACCGCCCTGAGATGTGGAAAAGGCATCAGTTTAGGACAAATGCATCAAATCAAATGTTCATCGGGCACCGAGAGAGACAAAAACCAGAGAGAAAGGCAGAAGGAAATAGACAAATAAAGCTAAATACAGACATCCTTGATGTCTCTCTATTTCATCCCCAACCGTTCAGTGTCGGGTAAAAATGTCAGTGTAAATAAATGTTCGAGAATCGACCCAAAGAAGAAACAAAATAATCTAAAAACTGCTGAAATCCGGAATCGAACCAGCGACCTTTAAATTTTCAAGCAAACGCTCCCCCAACTGAGCTATTTCAGCCCCACATCAAACTGTGCCTTGGTTCATCCTTTTGGAATAAAATATAACCCCGGGTGGAATTGCCCCTCCCGCTCATTCCTCACTTCGGGAGAATGAGACCGACCATCAAGGAGAGATTTTCTGATCCTGTCGTTGAATCTCATTTATATTAAACATTCCTTGAACTCTCTGCCGGGGGGATTCAGAGCTGGGGTTCGCCATGAACCAGCTTCCCCTCAATTCCCAGCTTTATCAGTGAATCGACCAACAAACGCTCGACAGAGCTCAGGTTATATTAATAATAAAAACAGAAAATACGGGAAACACTCAGCAGGTCAGGCAGCATCTGTGGAGAGAGAAACATCCTTTCAGGTCGATGACCTTTCATCAGAAAAAGGAGATATTCTGTTTTTGCTTCAGATTTCCAGCACCTGCAGTATTTTGCTTTTGTTTTACAGCTTGTATTAATGTTCTGCTGATGATATCTGAATATTATCTTGTTTTTGGGCCACTTTAATCAGGTTCATGGACAAATTCTTCCATCATCCCTTCTCCCACATCGCTTCTCTCTCTCATTCATTCTTTTCTCCTTCCAATCCAGAAGAGGGCGGGAATCAGAGCTCACCCCCTGAACCCTCCGCACACAGACCCCCGTCTACCACCCCGTGTGATCCAAGAGACAATTCAATACATTACACTCTGTATAAACACAGAAAGCTGACACACCAGGGGAGATCGCACGGTGTTGGACACGGAGTGAAATAAACTGAAGCGTTTATAAAAAGTTACAGATCACAACACGAGTCTCTGTCTCTCTCCACCATCCCGGCCTGTGCTGAGTGAGCTGATCTCAACTGATGTGGTACTGAGTCCCACACAGAGCAGGATAGGCACATGTTCAATCTCCAGCCTGTACTGAGTTAGCTGATCTCACGAGGTGTGCTGCTGAGGCCCGGAGCAAGAAAAGCCGAGGCTCAGTCCTCGGCCTGAGCTAAGTTACCTGGATTCACCCGTGTGGTACTGAGCCCCACAGGGCAAGTTGGATCCCCGGCCTGTGATATGTTAGTTCATCTCACTATAATTTATTAAGGAGGTCAAGGTCTTGGAGAGGATGGAGAGGAGATTTACCAGAATTATACCAGGGATGGGGTTTAGTTGTGTGGAGAGACTCGAGAACCTGGGATTGTTCTGCTTCGAGCAATGAAGGTTAAGGGTAGAAGTAATCCACGTGTTCAAAATTAAGAGGGGTTTTGATAGAGTAAATAAGGAGAAACTGCACGCACTGGCTAAGGTGCCTGTCTACCTCATACGTTGCAGGAAAGGATGCCCCGGAGCATGGTACATTGGCGAGACCATGCAGACGCTGCGACAATGGATGAACGGACACCGCACAACAATCGCCAGACAGGAGGGTTCCCTCCCAGTCGGGGAACACTTAGCAGTCAAGGACATTCAGACTCCGATCTTCGGGTAAGCGTTCTCCAAGGCGGCCTTCGAGACAAAATCGTCGAGCAGAAATTGATAGCCAAGTTCCGCACCCATGAGGACGGCCTCAACCGGGATCTTGGGTTCATGTCACGCTACATGTAATGCCACCCGGGGGGGGGGGGGGAAAGAGAAAAATAAGTTATCTGTTTTTAATACAACTGGCCATTCTTTGTCTCTCTCTCTTTATCTCTTTTTCCCGGGGATGAGGGGGCGGACATATGAGGAGAGGTTGAGTAGATTGGGACTCGACTCATTGGAGTTCAGAAGAATGAGAGGCGATCTTATTGAAACATATAAGATTGTGAAGGGGCTTGATCGGGTGGATGAGGTAAGGATGTTCCCAAGGATGGGTGAAACCAGAACTAGGGGGCATAATCTTAGAATAAGGGGCTGCTCCTTCAAAACTGAGATGAGGAGAAACTTCTTCACTCAGAGGGTAGTAGGTCTGTGGAATTTGCTGCCCCAGGAAGCTGTGGAAGCTACATCATTGAATAAATTTAAAACAGAAATAGACAGTTTCCGAGAAGTAAAGGGAATTAGGGGTTACGGGGAGCGGGCAGGAAATTGGACATGAATTTAGATTTGAGGTTAGGATCAGATCAGCCATGATCTTATTGAATGGCGGAGCAGGCTCGAGGGGCTGATTGGCCTACTCCTGCTCCTATTTCTGATGTTCTTATGTTCTTATGTCTTTGTAATCTGACCGCTTGCGTATTCAGTGGTCTTGGGTGTAATGTTCCCCTGTCTGAACACCATCCATGCAGCGGTGTGATAACGGGCAGTTGGAAAGATTATCTGTAATCACCAGGCATTGTTCTGTGACGATATATGCGGAGCTTTTATGGAAACCTTCACACACCTGACGAAGGAGGAAAGCTCCGAAAGCTTGTGATTTTCAATTAAAACTGTTGGACTATAACCTGGTGTTGTAAGATTCCTTACATTTGTCCACCCCAGTCCATCACCGGCATCTCCACATCATATATTCTTTCAGTTCTGGTATCATACTTGTGAATCTTTTTTGCATCCTCTCCAATGCCTCTATATCCTTTCTATAATATGGAGACCAGAACTGTGACCAGTACTCCATGTGTTCTATAAGCGTTTAACATAACTTCTCAGCTTTTGAATTCTTTCCCTCTAGAGATGAACCCCAGTGCTTGATTTGCCTTTTTATGGCCTTATTAATCTGCATCGCTACTTTTAGTCATTTGTGTATCTGTACCCCTAGACCATTTGGTCCTCCATCCAATTTGGACTTTTATTATCCAAGTAGTGTGAGGCCTCCTTATTCTTCCTACTGGTAGATGCCAGTGTTGTCGATGTAGTGGAACAGCTTGGCTGGTTCTGCAACACGTTTTCAGCTGGGATGTTGTTGGGGCACATAGTTTTAATGTGTCCAGTGCGTTCATCCGTGACTTGATATCTTGTTGAGTGAATCGAATTGGCTGAAGACTGGCATTTGTGATGGCGGGGACCTCAGGAGGAGGCTGAGAAGGATCATCCCTTTGGTGCTTCTTGCTGAAGATGGCTGCGAACACTTCAGCCTTGTCTTTTGCACTCACATACTGCGCTCCACCACCTTTGAGGATGGGGATGTTCAGGGAGCCTCTGCGTCCCGTTAATTTCTTAATTCTCCGCCACCATTTTTGACTGGATATGGCAGGACTGCAGAATTTGGACCAGATACGTTGGTTATGGGATCATTTAGCTCTGTCTATCGCCTACTGATTCCGCTGTTTAGCATGTAGTCCTGTGTTGAAGCTTCACCAGGTTGACATCTCATTTTCAGCTACACCTGATGCTGATCCAGAGATGCTCTTCTACACTACTCATTGAACCAGGGTTGGCTTGATGGTGATGGAGGAGTGAGAGATATGCCGGGACATGAGGTTACGGATTGTGGTGGATTAAAATTCTGCTGCTGCCAATGGCAAAACAGTGCCTCATGAATGCCCAGTTATGAGCTGCTAGATCTGTTCTTAATCTTTCCGATTTAGCAAGTTGAGAATGTCACATGACACGATGGAGGGCTTCCTCGTTGGGACCTGGTCTCCACAAGGACTGTGCGGTGGTCACTCCCACCAATACTGTCATGAACAGATGCATTGGCGACAGGTGGATTGGTGAGGATGGTGTCAAGTAGATTGTTACCTCGTGTTGTTTCTGTCACTATCTGTCACAAGCCCAGTCTAGTAGCTATATCCTTCAGGATTCTGCCAGCTCTGTCAATGGTGGTTTTACTGAGCCACTTTTGGTGACTGACATTGAAATCCCCACCCAAAGTATATTCTGTGTTTCCTCCAAGTGGTGCTCAACATGGAGGAGAACTGATTCATCAGTTGAGGCGAGGTGATAGGTGATAATCAGCAAGAGGTTTTCTTGCCCATGTTTGACCTGAGGCCTTGAGACTTCATGTGGTCCAGAGTCAATGTTGAAGAATTCCAGGGTCACTCGCACCACACTGTATATCCACTTCTGGTGGGTCAGGCCTGCCGGTGGGAGAGGATGTTCCCAAGGATGATGGTGGGACTTTTGCTGATAGCTTTGATTCTGTAAGATTGACTAGAATGTGGGACTGCTGTCCCAACTTTGGAGTCAGTCCCCAGATGTTGGAAGAGTTTTCATGGTCGACTGGGCTGGGTGTGCGTTTGTCATGTCCGAATTCGATGCTTAGGAGGCAGCCAAGTGGTCCGTCCGATTTTATTCTTCTTAACCTTTTTTATAGCGGTTTGATTCAACTGAGTGTCTTGCTTGGCCATTTCAGAGGGCAGTTCATCATCACGTATAGGCCAGACCGGTAAGCACGGCAGGTTTCCTGCCCTAAACGACAATAGTGAACCACTTAGGATAACCTGACAGCTTCGTGGTCACTTTTTGTTCCAGGTTAATTTTGTTTTTTTCCATTTAAACTGAATTACAATTCACAAACTACCGGTGGCGATAGAGGGAATAGTTGGACCAGGCTGGCAATGGGAGTACAGAAAATTCAAGTAGAACTTTCACATTGGTGAACTGAGTTTCGATATTTCTTGCACGGTGTGCTTGTGGTTTCAATCTTCATTTCATATATTTAACTTAGAAATTGTGGCTCTGTCATTGTACAATTCATTGTTCCAAAAGGTTACTCAGCTGGTCGATGTGTAATGTTCCGTCTCCTTAATGATTGTGATAGTCAAAGGTCAGATGGGACCAAAACCTGTTTGTTCAAGAGTCTGTAAGTAATATCAGCAGATATGCGATTTAATTGTCTCATGAGAGGTTTACTTAAACTATAAGTATCTCGCTGCTTTAACTTCGTTACCTGACATTGAAGTCCGCATACCTCTTTACAGCATCGAAATTAATCGTCTCCACAGAGAAATGCATGTGCCTGCAATTGCGGAGACAGAAGCAGTTTATTACCCTATTCTCGCAGCAATTGGGTTACCTGGTAGGTCATTATCAGCACGTATGGTGTAAGTAACAGAACATTGAACTATTTCAACGCTGAGTCTGGTAAACATAGAATGTTATTTTGCAAAGTTTTGTGATACAGCTAAAACTTCCATCCTTGTACCATTGGTCAATGCACCGAGTAACTCACCCTCGCTCTGTGCTGAACTGTCGAGTCTGGGGTCTAAATGTGTCCTTGGTGCTCCCTGGCCAGGCAGGGGTAAAACAGGCAGGGCGCACAGTCCTGAGTGTAATCCACTGCCTCCTGGTGGAAAGCGCGCCTGTTGTGGAGATCGGGTGAGGAAGGACCGGGTGAGATTGTCGTGTTTCCCGAGGACCGATCGCCTGGGGTTCCGGAGAGCAGATTGCGGCTGTGTATCCCGGCATGAGTCAGTGTCTTCAGGATAGAAGGACAGGGAACAAATGGAATACATATCAGATAAATAAAACATGTGACAGAAACTGTCCTCCTGAGTTGAAGGTACAATCTTGTGTTCCCATCAAATGTTCCTCTCAGATCATAATTATATTCCCGCAATGACTTTACAGGATTTTTATGCATTTGATGTTTAAAGTATTGTAAGGGCTTGGTGAAAAAAGGTGACTGTAGGAATAAACGGATCATTCTCAGGTTAGCAGGCTGTAACTTGTAGGGTGTCACAAGGATCAGTGCTTGGGCCACAGCTGTTTTCAATCTATTTGAATGACTTAGATAAAGGGACCGAGTGCAATGTATCCAAGTTTGCTGACGATACAAAGCTCGGTGGGAAAGTAAGCTGTGAGGAGGACACAAAGAGTGAGCAAAGGGAGATGGACAGGATAAGTGAGTGGGCAAGAAGGTGGCAGATGGAGTATAATGTGGGGAAATGTGAGGTTATTCACTTTGGTAGGAAGAATAGAAAAACAGATTTTTTTTAAATGATAAGAAACTATTAAATGTAGATGTTCAGAGGGATTTGTGTGTCCTTGTACACAAAACACAGAAAGTTAACATGTTGGTACAGCAAGCAATTGGGAAGGCAAATGGAATGTTGGCCTTTATTGCAAGGGGTTGGAGTACAAGAGTAAGGAAGTCTTGCTGCAATTGTGCAGGGCTTTGGTGAGACCACACCTGGATACTGTGTACAGTTTTGGTCTCTTTACCTAAGGAAGGATATACTTGTCTTCGAGGGGATGCAATGAAGAAAAGAAAGAAAGTCTTGCATTTACCTCACGCCTTTCCCGACCTGCCAAAGCGCTTTACAACCAATAAAGTACTTTTGAAGTGTAGTTGCTGTTGTAATGTAGGAAACACAACAGCTCATTTGCTCATAGCACAGTCCCACAAATAGCCATGTGATAATCACCAAATGATTTGATTTTTTAGTGATGTTGGTTGAAAGGCAGTATCTACCGACAGAGCAACACCCTCAGTCCGACACTGGAAGATCGGCCGAGATTGTTGGTGCAACTTTCGTGGAGTGGGGCTTTGAACCCACCACCATTTGACTCAGAGGCGAAAGTGCTATCAACTGAACTACAGCTTATAAATAGAAGGTTCGCTCGATTAATTCCTGGGACGAGAGGGTTGTGAGGAGCGATTGAGTAGAATGGACCTATAATCTCTGGAGTTTAGAAGATTGAGAAGTGATCTCATTGAAATATGTAAGATTCTGAGAGGGCTTGACAGGGTAGATGCTGAGAGGCTGTTTCCCCTGGCTGAAGAGTCTTGAACTGGAGAGCATTGTCTCAGGATAAGGAGTCAGACATTTAAGATGAGGAGGAATTTCTTCACTCCAAGGGTTGTGAATCTTTGGAATTCTCTACCCCAGTAGGCTGTGGATGCTGAGTCATTGAATATATTCAAAACTGAGATCGATAGATTTTGAGATTCCAAGAGAATGAACCGGGCGGGAAAGTGGAGTTGAGGTCGAAGATCAGCCATGATCTTATTGAATGTCGGAGCAGGATCGAGGGGCTGGATGGCCTCCTCCTGCTTCTATTGCTTATGTTCTTATGTACTTTTGTACTAATGACTGCATGCTGCTGCCCATGTATGTTATTGTGGAGAGTGGGGGAAACCAGACTTGGCATTAATTCGAGAGGGGTTTAGCTGGAGAATATGAATGAGAGTTGGCGGTCATTTGTTCTTATATAGCGCGGCTTCTGGGATCCATCTCTTAGAATCATAGAGTAGTTACAGCACAGAGGAGGCCATTCGGCCCATCGAGCCGGTGCCGGCTCTTTGTCAGAGCAATCCAGTTAGTCCCATTTCCCCGCAGCCCTGCAATTTTCTTTCCTTTCAAGTATTTATCCAATTCCTTTTTGAAAGAATTGTGCACACATATCCCCAGATCTCTCCGTTCCTGCACCACCTTTAGAATTGTACCATTTAGCTTATATTTCCTCTCCTTATGCTTCCTGCCAAAATGTATCACTTCGCAATTCTCTGCATTAAATTTCATCTGCCATGTCCCGCCCATTCCACCTGCCTGTCTGCCTAATTTACGGGAAATTATCTTGTCGCATTTGCTTTCAAATTTGTTGACGTCCTGTCCCGTGGACCTCCCAGTGTCAGAATCGACTGAATAAACTTAATCTCAAGGATCACAAGTGAGGACTCAGCTGTCGGGTGAGGGATCCCGGGGCCACAGTCACCCGAAAGGAACCTCCCAGAATGAGCTGCCCCTTCGGAACAGGCGGCAGAAGCCAAGGGGCAAAACCAATAAATAAACACAATCATAGCCCATGTACATCGGTTAAACTGAGAGCTCATTGATCAGCCCGGTTGGTGATTTCACTGTTTCTGTTTCTCTCTTTCTCTCAGTGAACTTGCTGGCGATTGTGATCCTGTCCCGTGGAAAGTGCGGTCTCTCCAAATGTATCACTCGCTACCTGGTGGCCATGGCGACGGCGGATCTCCTGGTGATTGCCTGTAATGTGATCTTATATCGGATTGCTCATCTTTATTGGGGGATCACTTTCCTGCTCTACACTCCTGTTTGCAGATTCATTCTCTTCCTGGCTCCTGCTGCCACAGACAGTTCTGTTTGGTTAACGGTCGCTTTTACCTTTGATCGTTTTGTAGCCATTAGTTGTCAGAAGCTGAAAACAAAATATTGCACCGAGAAAACTTCACTTGTGATTATTGTGACTTTGAGCGCGCTGTTCGGTTTAAAGAACATTCCCCGGCCCTTCGTGTATGTTCCGTATCCGTATGTAACAATTAACAATATACCGTGGGGTTGTCGTGTATCATCACAGTTTTATATTCTACCCACATGGATCGCATTTTCTTGGATTGAACAGCTGTTAACCCCGTTGCTTCCATTCTGTTTGATTTTATTGTTTAATGCTCTCACCGTCAGACGCATTTTAGTGGCCAGTCGGGCCCGAAGGAGCCTCCGGAACCTCAGCAATGGTGAGAATGACAAGGACCCTGAGATGAAGAACCGCAGAAGGTCCATCGTTTTACTTTTTGCCATATCCGGCAGTTTTATCCTGCTCTGGATGACAACGGTCGTATATTTTTTATATTATCGAATCAAAAGCATCTTTAACCGCAGATCTTTCCATTATCCTTTCGCAAACTTCGAACAAGCGGGAATTATGCTTCAGCTTCTGAGTTCCTGCACGAACACGGCCATTTACACAGTGACCCAGAGTAAGTTCAGAGAGGAGCTGCTCAATGCGATTAAATATCCGTTTACTCTAATTGATAAATTGATCAAATGAGGAAAACGGTTGAAGTGAAGCAGGAATGGACTCCCAACATCACAACTCAATTCCAGATCACAATTATCACCTCAATTTACCAAAGGGACTCAGCATCAGGGCCATCGATATCTCCTTTAAAGACATTTGTTGTCAAAAGTTAGATCAAAGTTAAATTTGACAGCACCCGACATAAAATGAGCAAAAGCAACAGACAGTAACATTATCAAAACATGTTCCTGTATTCAGATCATTTTTTAAACACGTCCTCAGGGAGTCTAACCTGAAATGTAATTGTCCGGAGGAAGGGCTGTGAATTAGCGACTGGATATTAGTTTCCACCGGACCGGACTAATAATCGAGCCCCGCCTACAGCATCTGTGGGGTTAATTCTCTCTTTTAACTATTTCTGGGCCCCCTTAAAACATTCCTGTAACTCCGTGTCTGTGATATTTTAACAGCCGTTGGTCCTCAATAGTCTGGGAATGACTGGTGTTGATCACAGTGAAGGAATGTTTCCACATTCAGTCGCTGTTCTTTTTAAGGGGCACAACTAATTAAACCCAAATCATACAAAGAAGGACAAAAGAAACTTATTTAATTAAATCATTAAGTTGTTGCTGATGTTGACTGTACGGTCCAGCCCCTGCGGTGCCCACTGGTCGCGGAAAGCCTCCAGCAACCGGCGGACACCGAGTGCTCCTTCTCCAGGGCCACCCGGGGCGGACAAGGCCACGGAAGAGAGGCCGGCAGTCAGAGCTACCACCCCCTCGGGCCAGGTCTAACCTGGACCTGTGGATGGCCACTTTGGCCAGGCCCGGGAACAGATCCTCCGACTGACCCGCCCTCCTCCTCACCCGGTGGCCAAAGACGAGGAGCGTGGGACTGAAGCGCAGCCAGAAGTTGAGGAGCAGCCCCTTTAAATAGTGGAACAGGGGCTGCAACCTCTCACACTCCTTGTCGACATGAAACACGGACTCATCCAGGTCGCAGAAGGTCCGTTGCTGTTTTAAAACGGCCGTTAAGTCTTTTAAACAAAATTATCAGGCTGATGACTCAGTTAGAATAGTCGATAGAGGAATTTCACAGGAGGAGATGCAGTTTCCATCAGTCAGTACATTTATTTTCTATAATGGGAGGAGAGAGGCCGCCAGGCGGAAGGGTTTAACAGAGAGTAAAGCCGGGTTAGCTGCAGGCACTGCCGCAGAAGGGGAACCGAGGAATGAGTGAATGCACAGAAGGCCAGTGTTGGAGGGCCAAAGAGTGTGGGACATGGAGATGGAGGCGTTTGCAGAGGTCGGACAGGGCAAACCTTGGAGGGACTGATTTGTTTCCTGTCCCTCAACATATTACCTATGAGATCTGATAAATGGAGGAATGGGAGGGCGGGGTATGGAGACCGGCAGGGAGGTGATCGAAGAGGTGGAGTCCAGAGATAATGCTCAAAGGAAGAGAAGTTGACAAAGCAGGAAGAGGTGAGGCCAATGTGTGTTTGGAAGAGATCTATGGCAACACCACAGAGGTTAGGGGGAGAAGGTGAATTGTACAGACAGGCAGTGAGGATTCAGAAGTAACTTGTTTGACAGTGTTACCACTCATCAGCCAAGTTTCAGTCAAAGAAAGAGACAGTGAAAGGGGAAAACGCCAAATGCAGGGTGAGGGACACACAGGGAGACAGGGTGAGGGACACACAGGGAGACAGGGTCAGGGAGACAGGGTCAGGGACACACAGGGAGACAGGGTCAGGGTCACATGGTCAGGGACACACAGGGAGACAGGGTCAGGGACACATGGTCAGGGACACACAGGGAGACAGGGTCAGGGACACACGGGGAGACAGGGTGAGGGACACACGGGGAGACAGGGTCAGGGACACACAGGGAGACAGGGTCAGGGACACACAGGGAGACAGGGTCAGGGACACACAGGGAGACAGGGTGAGGAACACACAGGGAGACAGGGTCAGGGACACACAGGGAGACAGGGTCAGGGACACACAGGGAGACAGGGTCGGACACAGAATTTTAAAAGTAAACATGGCTCTAGTTAGCTCAGTTCCTGCAGACAGCAAGTTGTACACAGGGCGTCATCACTGATATATGAATAACCCTCTTTGTAACTAAGTGACAAATTTCAGGAGTTTGTTGGAACCCTTTTGTACAATGTGTGACTTTGCCAGTAAGGGGTTGGACTGTGTAAGAAATCTCCATGTGCTGTGTTAATAAAACTCTGGTCCTGGTGTCACTGGGGACCTGCTCTCTCTTCACTGTAAGAAATCTCCATTAAATGAATAATCTGTGAATCTAAGTAGCTGAGATCATCTTAAAGAATGGCTGACCTGCAGCATGAACACAACTGTCCGTGAGCCTGTCTCTCTGTCTCCCACCTTCCCGTTCACGTCTCTCTCTCTCTCTCTCTTTGACACGGTCTGTATCTGCCTTCATCCCTCTCTATCTCCCATTGCCTATCTCACTATTCCTGTTCCCCTGCGTATTTGCCTCCAACTCCTTGCACACTAGTGTATCTCTCTTCCTCCCTGTCCCTTTCACTCGATCCGCACCCCTCCCTACCTTGCTCCCCATCTCCCATTCTCTCCCAACCGAGTTCTCACCTCTGAGTCCACCTCACTGTTTTCCTACCCCTCACTCTCTCACTTCATTTTCATCCCTCTCTATCATCCCCATCAATCACTCTTTACCCTCTCTCTTCCCTCCCACTCTGTCCCTATCCACTTTCTCTCTGTGCCTGGCTCTATTCTCTGCAATTTTGAAGACCCGTTTTCGACATAATCCCCACATTTTGCCCCGTTCCTAGATCTCTTTGTCTGCCGTCCACCCCTCTCTGTTTAAGTCGATCCCCTTCTTTATTCACCCTCCCTCTTTCTGAATTTCCTTTTCTCTCTCTCCACATCCCTCCCTCTCCCTACCCGTCTCTCTCTATATATTCCATTTCTCTGCCTTTAACTGCAGCTGCTACCGATTTGTTCACTCCACTCCATGGTTGATGTTCAGAGATTATGAGGGTGATTTGAGGTCAGGAAACCCATTCGTATGGGTTTCCTGGACGTCCTTAAGATTTTGACGTAAGGACATCTTTTATTTTTTTTGTTTCCCGTCTGACTGACCCCAGTGGGACGGGAAACCAGCCAGGGAGAGGACGTCTTCAGGTAAGTCTTTGTTTGCATGGATGGGGGGCACGGGTGAGCACGGGGCATGGATGGGCATAGGTGGGCACGGGGGTCGCAAGTCATGTGGGATGGGATCGGGGGTCAGTCATGGGGGGGCTGGGATCAGGGGTCATTGCAAGGGTCAGCGATCGTTGAGGGGGAAGGTCGGGGGTCGGAAGGGGACGATCGGGGTCGGAGGGGGACGATCGGGGTTGGAGGGAAACGATCGGAGTCGGGGGTCCAGGATCGAGGGAGGGGTGTCGGTGCAGGTCGGCTTGTTGGGCCTGGGGGAAGCACTCCTGCTCCTCAGGGCCCACAAGCTGTGCCTTTCTAGGCACCTACCTGTTACTCTCGGGCCTTCTCACCTCCTTTCACGAGGGGTAAAACAGAAGGCCCAGGAATCCTGGCCACCCAGGGTGGAAATCGGGAATTAGTAAAAAATGGATGCCTGAAGCCTCCTTGAAAGGTTATGAGGCCCGCCCCGCCCCCTGGGAGCAGGTTGGTCGTCCGGCCCCGTGAAAACGGGAAATGGGCGGGTTGGAGGCAGGTCTGAAATGGTGGCAATTTTCAATGCACCCCCGCCCCCAACCCACCCGTTCTTTACTTTTAAAATCGAGCCCTATATTTTCAGGCTGGTGATACATCAACACAAGTTGCTCAGTTTCCGTTAAACTTTGTGGACAGTCAGTTGTAATTTTACTCGCAGGGCCTAGGTTCATTATTCACGAACTAAGCAAAGATATTAGAAGATTAAATGAGTGAAGTTTTGTTACTATTATTATTAATTCTAAGGAAGGTGATGCGGCCCCAACACCCCAATAGCACCGACATTTTCACCAGTTTGACACTGATTCACTTTTAACACCAGCCATGGTGTAGCCTATCTGACATAGAATGTACGGCACAGAAATAGGCCATTCCCCACAACAGGTCCATGCCGGTGTTTATGCTCCACACAAGCCCCCTCCCTCCCTGCTTCATCTAACCCTATCAGCATATTCTTCTATTCTTCTCTCCCTCATCTGCTTATCTAGCTTCTCCTTAAATGCATCTCTGCTAGTCACCTCAACTACTCCTTGTGGTAGCGAGTTCCACATTCTGATCACTCTCTGAGTAAATAAGTTTCTCCTGAATTCCCGATTAGATTTATTAGTGACTATCTTATATTTATGGCCCCTAGTTCTGGTCTCCCCAGCAAGTGGAAATATCTTCTTTATGACTCCTCTATCAAACCCTCTCATAATCTTAAAGATCTCTATCGGGTCACCTCTCAGTCCAGAGAAAAGAGCCCCAGCCTGTTCAATCTTTCCTGTTAGGGATAACCTCTTGGTTTTGGTATCATCCTCGTAAATCTTTTTTTCACCAACTCTCTAGAGTGCCTCTATATTCTTTTTATAATATGGAGACCAGAACTGTTCACAGTACTCCAAGTGTGGTCCAAGCAAGGTTCTGTACAAGTTTAACACAACTTCTCTGCTTTTCAATTCGATCCCTCTGGAAATGAACCCCAGTGCTGGTTTGCTTTTTTAAATGGCCTTATTGACCTGTGTCGCTACTTTTAGTGATTTGTGTATCTGTACCCCTAGATGCCTCTGCTCCTTTACCCCATTATTGAAGCAGTGGCCCACTTATTCTTCCCATCAAAATTTAAAACCTCACACTTATCTATATTGAGATTCATTTGCCAATTACACGCCCATTGTGAAAATTTATTTATGTCTTCCTGTATTGTGTCGCACTCCTCCTCAGTATTAACTATACCCCCCCAGTTTGGAGTTGTCCGAAAATTTTGAAATTATACTTCCAATTCCCAAGTCCAAATTGTTTGTATAAATGGTGAAGACAGTGGTCCCAGCACCAATCCCTGTGATTCACCACTCAGACCTTTTGCCAGTCTGAGTAACTACCTTTAACACTTACTCTATGTTTTCTGTTTTGTACCCAGCTTGCTATTAATTCTGCTCTTTGTCCCCTGACTCCACATGTTCTGATCTTATCTGAGTGAGATCATTAATTAAATACAATATTTGCAGTGGGCCCATTCCCAGTAAGTAATGGATTGATGCTGTCCAGACTGTTTCATGTGGGATCCTTACAAGCAGCAGGTGGAACAGATTTGCCTCCTGTCAGTGTGGGCTGTGTCCAAACACAGGCATTAGAGGCTGAAATTAACAACATCTAGCCCACAGGAACCCACAGACACCTCCATAAGGACAGAAACTCACACAGTAATAGTATAAAATACAAGAGAAATGGATTGTGTGTCACAACAAACTATTGGGGCATAGAAGTACGTAACGTGGATATAACATTAACAATCCTTAGTGTTCGAGTGGAAGGATTTCCCCATTGTGCAGCAATGAGGCTTTCTGCCAAAGGCATCTGGCAGAACGCCTCATCGCCAGAGCTTTTAAACAAGCACCAAGACATAGCTTGGCTGGTGGTGAGAAGGGCCCTTCCCGCCAGATCCTTCATGCACTCCTGAAGTCTCGGTGCCGCCGCGCGCTGCCCCCGAGGAAATTGCGGTGGAGATGAGACAGTCACCCATCTCCTTCTGGAATGTGCCTTTGCAAAGAAGGTTTGGAGAGAGATGCAGTGGTATCTGTCCAGATTCATCCCAAGCAGTTCCGTAACACAGGACTCTGTGATGTACGGGCTGTTCCCAGGGACCCACTCCGAGACAGATATCAACTGCTGCTGGAAGATCATCAACTCGGTGAAATAATCTGTAATCAATAAGCTTATTGGTTGTAATGCAATGAGGCACCCGAGAGTGTCATGAACTGTAATTATGTACAATGTGTACCTGTATTGTTGGAATCATATTTGAACTGTACATCATGTATCTTAAATTGTATAATCTGTATTGTGTATGTTTGAAATGTGATGACAACTGTATTGTATGTATTGTTACAAATTTTATGAATAAAGTATATTTTTTGAAAAAAAAAATCTGTTCTTATCAGTTTAATATCTGATACGTCCCTTATCTGGGGACCGTATATTAAATTGATTTTTGGAACAGGGAGATGGAATAGGGGCTTGCTCCGTCCACTCCACGCATCGACCCAGTATTGCAGTGTCTCTGGGAACGGTGCACCTCCCTGTGGGGAGATATTCAAAATGAAAAACAGGTTTTTCCAGTGTCTCTGTATGTATTATTACTGAGAATAAAGTTGATATATTGCACTTAAAAAAATGTGGAATAAATCCTCAATTAAAGCTGTGAAGATTAATTAGATAAATATTGAGGTGGAAATGATATTGAAGATTTCCAAACTGGACCTGAAACCTAAACTGACCAGAATTACAAAGTGACCCAGAACCCCAATCTTCTGGAGACACTTGCACGACAAGGCAAACACACAATGTTACAATCCAAAACTGACACTGAAACATAAATTGACTTAAATCCCCAAACTAACCCTTAATCAGACACTGAACCATTTCCGCAAACTGAAGCAGAACCAGAGCGAGTCACAAACCTAAACTTAACCAGAACCCAACAATGACTCTGAACAAAACAAGCAACAACTCTCAATCTGATCCTCAAACCTAAACAACATGGTGCCCAACACTGGAAGACCCGAAACTCACATACAAACCTCAAATAAACCAGGAACTGTAAAATGACCCAGAGACACAACCCGACCTGAACCCAAACTGAACTGAACTGAACATGAATGCCCAAACTTCTGAACAACCTCAACTTGATCTGGAACTTAAAAGTGCCCTGGAATCCTGAACATACACAGAACTCCCTATGAACAAGAGCCCTCTGCCCTTCTTGAGACCCTCTGATCCAAAGTACTTTAGAGACCAAAAACACTAAGCTGCACAAAACCCTAAATCAGCTCACAAATCCCTAGTGACCCAGAAACTTAAACTGACCTGGAACCCTAAACTGATCCAGAATCCCAAAAGTGACAGGTACCCTAAACTGACCATCAACGGAATACTGAGTCAGAACCTTAAATTGACCCAGAATCTTACACTCAACATAACTACAAAGTAACCCACAATTCCAAACTCACATTAAGTCCCAAATGAAAATGTAAATTGAAATGACTGGATACCCTAAACATCCCAAAACACAGTGATCCAGAGCCCTAAATCGACATAAAACCCTAAACCTGTACAGAAACATAAACTGACCCAGACCCTCATACTGACACTTTCCGTAGCCTAAATTGTTAAAACTCCAAAGGAACCCGAGTCAATCCAAGAGCTCCGGCCCTCTGGTTTCCCCTCTCAGAGCGGAAGAACGTTAAACTGTTCCAGAATCCTAAACCGACCTGGAACCCTGAACCAAAGCAAAACTGCAACCAACTCAGAATCACAGGCTGATCCAAACCCTAAACTGATCCACGATCCTAAACGGACTCAGAATATTAAAATACGGCAAACCCGAAACAGACCCGAAACACCAAGCAGACCTGGAAACCCGACCTGGCCCAGAACCCTAGCTGACTCCACTGGTTCACTTGTTATTTCTGTAGTTTGTTTAAGGCTCTTCTGCTGTTTTTAGGTATGATGTATGTTAGGGGTCATTGAGATCAGTCTGTGAGTATCAGTCTTTGCCGGGGTCCTGTGGAATATTTTGCAGTGCTGGGTGTTTTTGGATGCGTGGAGAATGTTCGTCTTGAGGGTCCTGAGTTAATTGGAGCTCTTATGGTCAGTTTGAGTGCAGTATGTTACAAGCAGATACTGAGCCAGAAACGCAAAACAACACAGAATCTCAAATTGACCAAACTGACCCAGAATATAAAACTGAACTGGGACCCTGAACCAATCCCAATTCTAAAGTGACCAACTCATGTAAAATGAATTATAAACATAAAGAAAAGCCAAGAACCCAAATTTGTGTTGAAACTCAAAACAAGCCCAGAATCCAAGACTGAATCAAAGTCTTACACTGATTCATAAGCCTAAAAATATTCAATGCATGAAACATATCTCGAACCCAGAATGAACCCACATGACGAGGCTGACACCGAAGGCTGAGCGTCAGGGATTTCTACAATCCCTCAGTGTTGGCATCAGTCTGGGCGTGTTGAGTCATCAGAGATCATTGTCTATGTTTGTTGTTCTGTGTCAGTTTGTGGGTGTTGTGGTTTGGGGTTTCTCTGCTCAGTATTGGGGTAATGTGCACTGTTTAAGGTCCATTTACAGATGCTGTGGTTTGCTGTGACAGTGCAGTTATCATTTTACAGGATGCAGAAGCCCAATGTGTGGTGCCATCGTTAGCTTTGGGTGTTTGATCAATGTGTGGATGGTGAGGTAAGTGTGTGGGGGCTGGGTCAGTTTCTGGGTATCGTGTTTTTTTGCGGATGATGTGATTGGTTTGGGGCGTATTGTGGACAGCTTTAGGATGCTGACTCATTTGGGGAGATGGGATAGTCAGTCATTGAACACTGCCTCAGTTATGGTCCCTGAACACAGTTTGCAGTGCTATAGTCAGTTTCAGGGTGCTATAGTCAGTTTCAGACATACATGGTATTAGCTTGAGGTGCTGTATCAGTCTGAAGTGCTGGGCCAGTGAGAGGTACTGTACTACTTGAAGAGCGAGGTTAGGTTCAGGTGCTGGACTAACTTGAGGTGCTAGTTTAGCTTGAGGTGTTGGATTAGTTTGGAGGCTGTATTATTTTGAAGTATTAGGTTATTTTAGAGGTTCTGGGCTGGTCTGAGGTACTGCCTTTTTGAGGTGCTGTTTTTGCTTGAGGTATTAGATTATGTTGAGGTGCTGGATTACTCAGGGCGGCAGCTTTAGTTTGAGGTAATCTATTTACTGCAAGTGCAGTTTCAGCTTAAGTTACTGGGTTAGTTGGAGGTGCTGTATTAGATTGAGCTGCTGGGATAGTTTCAGCTTTTGTAAATGTCTGAGGTTCTTGATCAGCATGTTTCCAGCCTAATGAGGAAGGAAGCAGTGCTGGATCGAGTTCTGGGGAATGAAGTGGGGCAAGTTTCAATGGGAGAGTGTTTTGGAAACAGTGATCGTAATATGATTAGGTTTAGAATAATTATGGAAAAGTACAAGGACAATGAAAGTTGAAGATACTTAACCGGAAGAGGGTTAATTTCAGTGAGTTGAAAAGGGATCTGGCCCTTGTGGAATGGAAACAAAGATTATCAGGTAAAACAGTTAAAGAGCAAAGGGAGGCCTTCAAGGAGGAGAAAGTTCAGGTACTTCATCTAACCCTATCAGCATATCCTTTTCCTCCTTTCTTCCTTATGTATTTATCTAGCTTCCCCTTAAATGCATCTATGTTATTCACCTCAACTACTGCATATAATAGCAAGTTCTACATTCTAACCCGTGTCTGGGTAAAGAAGTTTCTCCTGAATTCTTTATTGATTTTTAGTGACTAACTTATATTTATGTTGCCTAGTTTTGGACTCTTCAAAAGTGGTAACACCTTCTCAAACTCTACCCTATCAAAACCCTTCATAATTTTAATGATCTCTATTAGATCACCCTCTGCCTTCTCTTTTCCAGACAAAATACAACTATCCTGTTCAGTCTTTCCCAACAGTTAAAATTTCTTAGTTCTCACATTATTCTTGGAAATCTTGTTTGCACCTTCCCTCGTGCCTCTATATCCTTCTGGTAATATGTAGACCAGAACTGTGCATGGTACTCTAAGTGTGCTCTATACAAGGTTCTGTACAAGTTTAATATAACTGCTCGGCTTTTCAATTCTGTTCAAGAAATGAACCCCACTGCTTTGTTTACATTTGTACGATCTTGTTAACCTGCGTTATTAGTTTGAATGATTTGTGAATCTGTATGCCTCGATCCCTTTGCTCCTCTACCCATTTTGACTCTTATTTCCCAAGGATTATGTGGCCTCCTTATTCCTCCTACCAAAATGCACCACCTCACACTTATCTACATTGAAATTCACTAACCATTTACACACCCATTCTGCAAGTTTATTAAAGTCTTCTTGAATTTTGTCACAGTTTTCTTCAGTATTAACGATGCCCCCAAATTTAGTGTCATCCACAAATTTTGAAATTGTACTTTGGATTCCAGAGTCCAAATCATTTATGTAAATGATAAACAACAGTGGTCCCAGCACCGATCCCTGTGGAGCACCGTTTCCCACCTTCTGTCAGTCTGAGTAAACACCTTTAACCACTACTCTCTTTTCTGTTTTGTAGCCAGTTTGCTATCCATTCTGCTACTTGTTCCCTGACTCCACCTGCTCTGACCATAGTCATGAGACTACTATGTGGTACCTTATCAAAGGCCTTTTGAAAATCCCTTATCTACTCTTTCTGTTACTTCTTCAAAGAATTCAATAAGGCTTGTCAAGCATGACCTTCCCTTTTGAAATCTGTACTGACTATTCTTTATTATATTTTCAGTTGCTAGATATATTTCTATTACATCTGTGAGGAAAGATTCCATTATCTTTCCTACCACCGAATTTAAGCGAACTGGGGTATAGTTCTTTATAGTCGCTGTATCGTCTATTTTAAACATAGGAATAACATTAGCTGTTCGCCAGTCCTCTGGCAGCATTCCCTTCTCCAAAGAATTGATTATATATACATATATGTAATAGTGCCTCTGCTATTTCTTCCATAACTTCTTTTAATGTAAGGAATCTTACAACACCAGGTTATAGTCCAACAAATTTATTTTAAAATCACAAGCTTTCGGAAATTATCCCCTTCGTCAGGTGAATGAGTGAAAAGGTTCTCAAACCGCATATCTTATACTAGGCTGGGACAGCATCACACCAATCAAAAGGTGTCGTTGTTATTCAAACAGGCCAGTCATGGAGAACAGCACGTCCCAGTACACTGGATATACATTGTGTCAATTACACAGACAGACAGAAAGAAACCCAAATGGCAAAGAGAGAGAGAGAGAATATTAAAAACATAACTTTTTTTTTTCCCCTTTTTGCTGGTGGGGTTACGTGCAGCATGACATGAACCCAAGATCCCGGTTGAGGCCGTCCTCATGGGTGCGGAACTTGGCTATCAACTTCTGCTCGACGATTTTGCGTTGTCGTGTGTCTCGAAGGCCGCCTTGGAGAACGCTGACCCGAAGATCGGTGGCTGAATGTCCTTGACTACTAAAGTGTTCCCTGACTGGGAGGGAACCCTCCTGTCTGGCGATTGTTGCGCGGTGTCCGTTCATCCGTTGTCGCAGTGTCTGCATGGTCTCGCCAATGTACCATGCTCCGGGGCATCCTTTCCTGCAACGTATGAGGTAGACAACGTTGGCCGAGTCACAGGAGTATGAACCATGTACCTGGTGGGTGGTGTCCTCTCGTGTGATGGTGGTATCCGTGTCGATGATCTGGCATGCCTTGCAGAGGTTGCCGTGGCAGGGTTGTGTGGTGTCGTGGACGCTGTTCTCCTGAAAACTGGATAACTTGCTGCGAACGATGGTCTGTTTGAGGTTGGGTGGCTGTTTAAAGGCGAGTAGTGGAGGCGTGGGGATGGCCTTAGCGAGGTGTTCGTCGTCATCGATGACATGTTGAAGGCTGCGGAGAACATGGTGTAGTTTCTCCGCTCCGGGGAAGTACTGGACGACGAAGGGTACTCTGTTGGTTGCGTCCCGTGTTTGTCTTCTGAGGAGGTCTATGCGATTCTTCGCTGTGGCCCGTCGGAACTGTCAATCGACAAGTCGAGCGTCATATCCCGTTCATTTGGGTTTCTATCTGTCTGTCTGTGTAATTGACACAATGTATATCCAGTGTACTGGGACGTGCTGTTCTCCGTGACTGGCCTGTTTGAATAACAACGACACCTTTTGATTGGTGTGATGCTGTCCCAGCCTAGTATAAGATATGCGATTTGAGAACCTTTTCACTCATTCACCTGACGAAGGGGATAATCTCCGAAAGATTGTGATTTTAAAATAAATTTGTTGGACTATAACCTGGTGTTGTAAGATTCCTTACATTTGTCCACCCAAGTCCATCACCGGCATCTCCACATCATGGCTTCTTTTAATGTGTGTGGACGCAATCTACCTGGACAGAGGTTTTATCTTTTCTGCTTTTGACTCATTTATCAATTATCTCCCCTTTTCTATCATAAATGTCTTTATATCTTTTTTGATTTCTGCTTCTAATGTCTTATCCATCTTGTTAGTGTCCCTGGTAAATATTGAGGCAAAGTAATGATTCAACATTTCTGCCATTACCTGTTAGTTTACCTTGTGCATCCCTTAGTGGCCCTACCCCTATCATGATTTTCCTTTTGTTATTTATGTGTCTGTAGAATACTTTACTTTTTAAAAAATATTTTTTAATAATTTAATTTTGTAGTTCCTCTTTGCCTTCTTAATTGTTTTTTTTACTTATTTCCTAACCTCTTTGTATTCCCTTTTGTCATCCTCTTCTTTATTGTCCAGGTTCTGAGTGTATGCGTTTTTCTTTAGTTTCAATTCTGACCTTATCTCTTCATTCATCTATGGTGTTTCATTAATGGTGTCACTGTCCGTGGAACTGTACCCCAGTGGGTGTCAGTGTTCATGGGACTGTATCCCAGTGGGTGTCAGTGTTCATGGGACTGTTTACCAGTGAGTGTCAGGATCCACGGAATAGTATTCGAGTGACAGACAAGGTCCACGGTACTGTGAGAGCAGGTCCTCATAGAACTGTTCCCCAGTGAGAGTCAGAGTGCACAGAACTGTAGCCCAGTGAGAGTCAGGGTGCATAGAACTGTACCACAGTGAGAGTAGGTGCCCATGGAAATGTACCCAGTGAGAATCATCGCCCATGGAACTGTATCCCAGTGACTGTCAGGGTCCATGGAACTGTACCCCAGTGACTGTCAGGGTCCATGGAACTGTACCCCTGTGAGTGTAGGCACCCATAGAACTGTATCAAGTGAAAGTAAGGGCCCATTGAACTGCACGCTCACCCTCATATCCCACTGCACTCTCACACCCACAGGAATAGACCATTCCTGCCCTCGATTCTGTTCTGCCATTCATTTAGATCATGGCTGATCTTTATCCTAACTCTTTTTACACATCTTGGATGTAATTTATATGGATTAGATGTAATATATTTGGATTAAATGTAATATATTTGGATTTCCAAAAGGCCTTCGATGAGGTATCGCATTGTTGACTCATGGCTAAGGTCAGAGCTTGTGGAGTTAGGGGACAGGTAGCAGAATGGACAGCAAGCTGACTACAAAACAGAAAACTGAGAGTAGGGGTTAAGGGTGGCTAGTCAGACTGGCAAAAGGTGGGAAGTGGTGTTCCACAGGGATCGGTGCTGGGATCATTGTTGTTCACAATTTGCACGAACAATTTGGACTCGGGAATCCGAAATACAATTTCAAAATTTGCGGACGACACCAAATTGGGGGCAGCAGATAATACAAAGGAAGAATGGGTCAAAGTGCAAGAGGACATTAATAAACGTGGAGAATGGGCGTGTGATTGGCAAATGAATTTCAAAATGAATAAGTGTGAGGTGATGCATTTTGGTAGGAAGAATAAGGAGGCCTCATACTGTTTGGATAATAAGAGTCCAAATGGGATAGAGGAGCAAAGGGATCGCGGGGTACAGTTAAACAAATCACTAAAAGTAGGGATGCAGGTTAATAAGGCCATAAAAAAAGGCAAACCAAGCACTGGGGTTCACTTCTAGAGGGGTAGAATTGAAAAGCAGAGAAGTTTTGTTAAACTTACATAGAACCTTGGTTAGACCGCATTTGGACTACTTTGCACAGTTCTGGTCTCCATCTTATAAAAAGGATATGGAGGTATTGGTGAAGGTGCAAAAAAGATTCACAACGATGATACCAGAACAGAAAGGATTATCTTATGAGGGAAGGATGAACAGGCTCGAGCTCTTTTCTCTGAAAAAGAGAAGGTTGAGGGGTGACCTGATCGAAGTCTTTAAGATAATAAAAGGGTTTGATCGGGGAGACGTGGAGAAAATGTTTCCACTTGTGGGAAAGTCCAAAACTAGAGGTCACAAATATAAGATCATCACTAATAAATCCAATAGGGAATTCAGGAGAAACTTCTTTACCCAAAGAGTGGTAAGAATGTGGAAATCACTACCACAAGGAGTAGAGTAAATAAGGGGAAACTGTTTCCACTGACAGGAGGGTCAGTAACCAGAAAAAAACAGATTTAATATAATTGGCAAAAGAACCAGAGGGGAGACGGGGAGAATTTTTTTCACAGCGAGTGTTTATGATCTGGAATGCGTTGCCTGAAAGGGTGATGGAAGCAGATTCAATAGTAACTTTCAAAAGGGAAAAAGATATAAACTTGAAAGGGAAAAAATTGCAGGGCTATGGGGAAAGAGAAGGGGAGTGGGACAAAATGAATAGCTTTTTCAAAGAGCCGGCACAGGCCGATGGGCCGAATGGCCTCCTTCTGTGCTCAATCATTCCATAACACTATACAGCCATGGAGCAGAAGCAGAAGGAAAATTGCAGTTGACAAGACAATGTTTAGTGGATATTGTTCATCTCATGCCAAAGCCATCAATATGAGAAAGTTACTAGAATCTGTCATTAGCGATAGAGTGAAGGAGCATTTGGACAAATATATAACTGATTGGAGGGAGCCAGCATGGATTTGTAACAGCGGTTGGAATTGGAGGCAACGTATTGACATGGGTAGGGAATTGGTTTGGAGGTGGGAGACAGAGACGAGGGATAATGGGTATATACTCCAATTGGCAGGATGTGACTAGTGGTGTCCCCCTGGGGCCTCAGCTTTTCACTGTATTTATAAATGACTTGGATGAAGGAATAGAGAGCCTTATATTCAAGTTTGCTGATGACACTAAGCTGGGTGGCACAGTAAGTAGTGCAGATGGGAGTAGAAAGTTGCAAAGGGAGATTATAGACTAAGTGAGTGGGTAAAACTGTGGCAAATGGAGTTCAACATGGGGAAGCGCGAGGTCATCCACTTTGAACCTAAAAGATAGATCAGAGTATTTTCTAAATGGCAAGAAGCCAGGAACTGTGGAGGAGCAGAGAGATTTAGGGGTCCAAGTACAGAAATCACTAAAAACTAGAGGAAAGGTACAAAAAATAATTCCAAATGCCAATGGAGTGTGAGCCTTCAGCTCAAGGATCTGGAATACAAAGGGGTGGAAGTTATGGTACAGTTATATAAAGCTTTGGTTAGACCCCATCTGGAGCACTGCGTTCAGTTCTGGGCACCGCACCTCGGGAAGGATATATTCGCCTTGGAGGGGGTGCAGCGCAGATTCACGAGAATGATACCGGGGCTAAAAGGGTTAAATTATGAGGACAGGTTGCATAGATTAGGCTTGTGTTCCCTCGGGTATAGGAGATTAAAGTGTGATATAATTGAGGTGTTTCAGATGATTGCAGGATTTGGTGGGGTAGACAAATAGAAACTATTTCTTCTGGTGGGGGAGTTCTGAACAAGGAGGCATAACCTTAAAATTAGAGCGAGGCCGTTCAGGGGCGATGTCAGGAAACATTTCTTCACATAAAGGGTAGTGGAAATCTGGAACTGTCCCCCGCTAAAAGCTGTTGAGGCTGGGGGTCAATTGAAAATTACAAAAAACTAAGATTGATAGTTTTTTTGTTAGGCAAGGGTAGTAAAGGATATGGAACCAAGAGTTACATCGAGTCTACAACACAGAAACGGGTCATTCAGCGCAACTGGTCTATGCCGGCATTTATGATCCACACGATCCTCCGACTTCATCGAACCCTATCAGACAGACAGACAGACAAACACACCAAAATAATGCCACGGTATTTGCCAGCATTTCAGCTGGCAGAAAGGTACAGAGAGAAATATGTGTTGTTTAATCACCCCTCTACAACAACAATGTTTCAGTGAGTGATGGGGAGATGGGCTGAGATTTATAAATAGACTTGCAGTACATTCTCTCTCTCTCTCTCTCTGGTGTATAATAGAAATGAGTCACAGTGACAGGAGCAGAAAACTGCTTGGATAGAGGATCTGACACAACACATTAAAGCTGGCGATGACTGGTGTGGAAGGATTGTAAATTTAAAGGGACATTACCATCTGGCTGGAGAGTTTTTAAGAGAAACTCGACTCCTCGAAGAGCCCACTTCTACCCGCATGATACGTTGGCTGCGGTGGACAATTTTCTCCGTGTGGACAATATATTTGCTGAATTGTAAACTATTCCACAGTGATTAACACTGAGCCTCGGTCATTTCTATATCTGAGGCCGTTTCTCCCCTTCTCTGGGTCTTAGACCTCCACCATTGCTGGTCTGAATCCAGTCACTATTAGAGGGTGTAAGAGCAACCTGGGCAATTCTCCCTTGATCTCCCCCCACCACCTGTGGAGAGTCCCTGCCTCCCTGGCCCAGCCTTTGCTTGGTATCTTCCCCAGTGGTAAGGTCGGGTTTAGAAACATGGCAGGTGGGTGAAAACCCGTATCTTACTGCTGGACCGGTCTTTTAAATTCAATTATAATTTTTATCCCTCAACCAACATCACTAAAACAGATGATCTGGTCATTATCACATTGCTGTTTGTGGGACCTAACTGTGTGCAATGTACTGCCATGTTTCCTACAGTAAAGCAGCAACTACACTTCAAAAGTACTTAATTGGTAGAGGAACCACCGAGGGAACAGGCTATTTTAGATCTCGTATTGTGTAATGAGACAGAGTTAATTAGTAAACTTATAGTAAAGGATCCTCTGGAGGAGAGTGAAGATAATATGATAGAATTTCATATTCAGTTTGAGAGTGATGTGGTTAAGTCCGAAACTAGGGTCTTAAATATAAATAAAGCCAATTATGTAGGTTTGAGGGGCGAGTTGGCTGAGGTAGATTGGGAAATTAGATTAAAAGATATAACGGTAGACAAACAATGGCAAATATTTAAAGAAATAATTCATAATTCTCAACTAATATACATTCCCTTGAGGAATAAAACTCCACGGGAAAAGTGGTACAATTGTGGCTAATTAGAGAATTTAAGGATAATATTAGATTAAAAGAAGAGGCTTACAATGTAGTCAAAAAGTGTAGTTTGCCTGAGGATTGGGAGGGTTTTAGAAATCAGCAAAGGATGACCAAAAATTCATAAAAAGGGAGAAAATTGAATCTGACAGTAAATCAACAAGAAATATAAAAACAGATTGTAAGAGCTTCCACAAGTATGTGAAAAGGAAGAGATGAGTGAAAATAATCGTGGGTCCCTGAGAGGCAGAGACAGAAGAAATTATAATGGGGAGAAAGGAAATGGCAGAGATGTGAAACAAATATTTTGTATCTGTCTTCACAGTAGAAGACACAAAAAACATACCGGAAACAGTGGGGAACCAAGGGCCTAATGAGAGTGAGGAACTTAAAGTAATTAATATTAGTGAAGAAAAAGTACTGGAGAAATTAATGGGACTAAAAGCCGAGAAACCCCCTGGACCTGATGGCCGACATCCTCGGGTTTTAAAAGAGGTGACTGCAGAGATAGTGGATGCATTGGTTGTGATCTTACAGAATTCCCCAGATTCCAGAATGGTCCCTGTGGATTGCAAGGCAGCAAATGTAACCGTGCCATTTAAGAAAGGAGTGAGAGAGAAAAGAGGGAACTGTAGGCTAGTTAGCTTGACATCAATAGTAGGGAAATGCTGGAATCTATTATTAAGGACGTAGTAACAGGGCACCTAAAAAATCATAATATGATTAGGCAGAGTCATACGGTTTACTCTTCGAGTCATAGAAAGATTACAGCATGGAAGGAGGCCATTCAGCCCATCTCGTCCATGCCGGCTCCGTGCAAGAGCAATCCAGCTCGTCCCATTCCTCCGCCCTATCCCCGTAGCCCTAAAAATGTTTTACTTTCAACTACTTATCCAGTTCCCTTTTAAAGGCCATGATTGAATCTGCCTCCACCACCCCCTCAGGCAGCGCATTCCAGATCATAACCACTCGCTGTGTAAAAAAGTTTTACATCATATCACCTTCGGTTCTTTTGCCAATCACCTTAAATCTATGCCCTCTGGTTCTTGACCCTTCAGCCAATGGGAACAGTTTCTCTCTGGACCCTTTATGATTTTGAATACCTCTATCAACTCTCCTCTCAACCTTCTCTGTTCCAAAGAGAACAACCCCAGCTTCTCCAGTCTATCCACGTAATTAAAGTCTTTCATCCCTGGAATCATTCCAGTAAATCTCTTCTGCACCCTCTCTGAGGCCTTCACATCTTTACTAAAGTGCAGTGCCCAGAACTGGACACAATATTCCAGTTGTGGTCGAACCAGTATTTTATCAAGGTTCATCATGACTTCCTTACTTTTGTATTCTATGCCTCTATTTATAAAGCCCAGGGCTCATCTGCTTTTTTAACTGCTTTCTCAACCTGCCCTGCCACCTTCAACGATTTGTGCACAAATACCCCCAGATCGCACTGTTCCTGTCCCCCTTTTAGAATTTTGCCCTCTAGTTTATATTGCCTCTCCTCGTTGCTACCGAAATGTATCACCTCACATTTATCTGGGTTAAATTTCATCTGCCACGTTTCCGCCCATGCCACCAGCCTGTCTATATCCTCTTGAAGTCTATCACTATCCTCTGCACTGTACACTACCCTTCCAAGTCTCGTGTCATCTGCAAATTTGAAAATGTGCCCTGTACATCCGAGTCCAAGTCCTTAATATATATCAAGAAAAGCAGTAGTCCCAGAACCAACTCCTGGGGAACACCACTATGCACCTCCCTCCAGCCCGAAAAACAACCGGTCACCACTACTCTCTGTTTCCTGTCACTTAGCCAATTCTGTCTCCATGTTGTTATTGCCCCCTTTATTCCATGGGCCACAACCTCGATGACAAGCCTACCATGTGGCACTTTATCAAACGCCTTTTGAAAGTCCATATACACAAAATCAACCGCATTTCCCTCATCTACCCTCTCTGTTACCTTATCAAAAAACTCCATTAGGTTAGTTAAACACGATTTGCCTTGAACAAATCCGTGTTGGCTTTCTCTGATCAATCCACACTCGTCAAAGTGACTGTTAATTCTGTCCAGTATTATTGTTTCCAGAAGTTTCCCCACCACCGAGATTAAACTGACTGGCCTGTTATTGCTGGGTTTATCCTTACACTCTTTTTTGAACAAGGGTGTAACATTTGCAATTTTCCAATCCTCTGGCACCACTCCCGTATCCAAGGTTGTTTGGAAGATTATGGCCAGTACCTGAGCAATTTCCCCCCTTACTTCCCTCAGCATCCTCGGGTGCATCCCATCCAGACCAGTTGACTTATCTATTTTAAGTACAGCCAGCCTTTCTAGTACCTCTTCTTTATCAATTTTTAGCCCATCCAGTATTTTAACGATATCTTCCTTTACCGAGACTCTGGCAGCATCTTCTTCCTTGGTAAAGACAGATGCAAAGTATTCATTTAATCCCTCAGCCATGCCCACTGCCTCCATGAGTAGATCTCCTTTATGGTCCATAATCAGCCCCACCCCTCCTCTTACTACCTGTTTACTGTTAACATATCTGTAGAAGACTTTTGGATTCCCTTTTATGTTGGTCGCTAGTCTATTCTCATACTCTCTCTTTGCTCCTTTTATTTCCTTTTCACTTCCCCTCTGAACTTTCTATATTCTGCCTGGTTCTCACTTGTTTTATCAACCTGATACCTGCCATACACCACTTTTTTCCGCTTCATCTTATTCTCTATTTCCTTTGTCATCCAGGGAGCTCTGGCTTTAGTTGCCCTACCTTTCTCCCTCGTTGGAATGTACTTTGTCTGTACCCGAATTATCTCCTCTTTAAAGTCCGCCCACTGTTCAATTACAGTTTTGCCTGCCAATCTATGATTCCAATTTACCCGGGCCAGATCTGTTCTCATCCCACTGAAATTGGCCCTCCTCCAGAAAGGGATGGACTGCAGACAGAGAGATCTCGGGACGGGGCAAAACATTGGGTAGAAAATGTGTCCGAGAAATTAAAAGGAGAGCAGGGTCAGGCACAGAGAGAAAGTGGATGGGGACGGAGCAGGAGGGAAGAGAGAGGGTAAAGAGCGATTGATGGGGATGACAGAGAGGGATGAGAAGGAATGGAGAGAGGGAGGGGTAAGGAAACAGAGTAAGGTGGACGCAGAGATGAGAACTCGGTTGGGAGAGAATAGGAGATGGGGAGCAAGGGAGAGGGATGTGGAGCAAGTGAAATGGGACAGGGAGGAAGTGAGAGAAACCAGCATGCAGAGACTGGGCGGCACAAAAGCAGGGGAAACAGGAATAGTGAGGGAGGTCAAGGGACGGACCGACCGTGAGTGAGCAAGTGAAGCAAACAGGCAGGTTGGAGACAGAAAGGGAGACAGACAGGTAGATAGACAGACAGGCCCACACACAGCTGTGTTCATGCTGCAGGTCAGCCATTCTTTAAGATTATCTCAGCTATTTTGATTTACAGATTATTCATTTTATTGAGATTCAGGGCATTTATTACGTTGAATTGTAGGTGATCTCATTTGCTAAATCAGTTGATCCATTTTCTGTAGCAGATCACATGCAGCATCCACAGTAACACTTGGCTCAATTGGTCCCCACCAAAAACACCGTTCCCTGGTCACCGACTCCATCCCTCTCCCCGGTCACTGTCTGAGGCTGAACCAGACCATTCATAACCTTGGTGTCCTATTTGACCCTGAGATGAGTTTCCGACCATATATCCGCTCCATCACGAAGTCCGCCCACTTCCTCCCCCATAACATCGCCCATCTCCACACCTGCCTCAGCTCATCTGCTGCTGAAATTCTTATCCATGCCTTTGTTATCTCGAGACTTGACTATTCCAATACTCTCCTGGCTGGCCTCCCATCTTCCATCCTCCATAAACTTCAGCTCGTCCAAAACTCCCGTATTTTATCTCGCACCAAGTCCCGTTCACCCCATCACCCCTGTGCTCGCTGACCTACATTAGTTCCCAGTCCGGCAACACCTTGATTTTAAAATTCTCATCCTTCTTTTCAAATCTCTCCATGGCCTCGCCCCTGCCTATCTCTGTGACCTCCTCCAGCCCTACAACCCTCCAAGATCTCCATGCTCCCCTAATTCTGGCCTCACGCGCATCGACGATTTTAATCGTTCCACCATTGGCGGCCGTGTCTTCAGCTGCATTGATCCTAAGCTCTGGAATTCCTTCTCTTTCTTTCTCTCCTCCTCTAAGACGTCCCTTAAGCCTATCTCTTTGGTCAAGCTTTTGGTCACCTGTCCTAATACCTCCTTTTATGGCTTGGTGTTAAATTCTGATTGATAATCACGCCTGTGAATCACCTGAGGGTGTTTTACTACATTAAAGGCGATATTGGCCAAGGTGCTTACCCTGAGGAAGGGAGGAACCATCACAGGCCGAGTCTCACTGGGCAGCTGTCCGACATCTCCTCGCGGCTGATTAGATTCCAGAATCTGTCACTGGAATACAACAGGACTATTTTTGAGACGATGATTATATTTAATTTGAATATATTTGTCATTAATGGCATTTGATTGATTTACTTTAACATTAAATTGTTCTTTTCTTTCCGCTCTTTACATGGATTAAATTCAGTCACAATATCAGCTGCCAACTCCAGTTTGTGAGGGATATCAAGGACAACACTAAAGGTTTTTCCAAGTATATTAAGAGAAAGAAGGTGACTCAGAGTAATGTGGTACCTTAAAGACAGACGCAGGGGATTATAGAAATTGAAAGGGAGAGAGGGTGAAGAATTTGAAAAATTTGTACAGGAGAACTTTCTTAATTAGTATATTTCTAGCCCAACGAGGAAGGAAGCAGTGCTGGATCGAGTTTTAGTGAATGATGTAAGGCAAGTGGAGTGTATTTCAGTGAGAGAACATCTGGGTAATAGTGATCATAATATAATTAGGTTTAAAGTAATTACAGAAAGGGACAAAGAAAAATCAAAGGTGAAAATATCCAACTGAAAGAGAGCCAATTTCAGTGATTTGAGAAGGAATCGAGCACAGGTGGACTAGAAACAAAGATTGGCCAAAAAACAGTAAATGAGCAATGGCAGGTCTTCAAGGTGGAGATAGTTCGGGTATAAACCAAGGATTTTCCCATAAGGAGCAAAGATATGGCATCCAAAGCTCGAGCTCCCTGGATGACAAAGGAAATAGAGCTTAAAATAAAACAGAAAAAGGTTTATGACCACTGTCAGGTACAGAATACAGTACACAACCAGGAGAGTGTGCAGGGGGAAATTGAAAAGGATATAAGAAGGGCAAAGAGAGAATATGAGAAAAGATTAGCAAGTAACATAAATGGGAACCCAAAAACTTTTATAAAAATATAAAAAGTAAAAGGATAAAAGGAATGGTGGGGCCAGTTAGGGATAAAATAGGAAATCTGCTTGTGGAGGCAGAGGGCATGACTGAGGTACTGAATGAGGACTTTGCATCTGTCTTCACAAAAGAAGAGGATGAAGTTAATGTTGCAGTAGAGGAGGAGGGAGTAGAGATATTGGATAGGATCAAAATAGATAGAAAGGAGGTGCTAAATAGGTTGGCATCACTCAAAGTGAACAAGTCCCCCGGTCCAGGTGGGGTGCATCCCAGGCTGCTGAGGGAAGCAAGGGTGGTGATAGCAGAAGCTCTGACCACAATCTTTCAATCCTCCTTGGATATGGGAGTGGTGCCAGAGGACTGGAGGATTGCAAATGTTACTCCCCTGTTCAAAAAAGGAGAGAGGGATAAAACTGGTAACTACGGGCCAGACAGTCTAATATCAGTGGTGGGAAAACTACTAGAGACCATTGTCAAGGACAAAATTAATTCTCACTTGGAGAGGCATGGGTTAAGAAGGAACAGCCAGCACGGATTTCTTAAAGGCAAACCATGTCTGACTAACCTGATTGAATTCTTCGATGAAGTAACAGAGAGGGTCGATGGAGGTAGTGCAGTCGCTGTTGTATATATGGACTTGCAAAAAGCATTTGATAAAGAATCACATAACAGACTTATTTGGAAAACAGAAGCCCATGGGATTAAAGGAAAAAATTGGTGGTAACTTGGGTTCGTAATTGGCTAGGGGAAAGGAAGCAGAGAGTCGTGGTGAACGGATGCTTTTCTGACTGGACAGAAGTATGCAGTGGGGTCCCCCAGGGGTCAGTATTAGGACCATTACTTTTCTTGTTATATCAAAATGACCTGGATTTGGGTTTCGGGAGCACAATTTCAAAGTTTGCGACTAATTGATACAGGACTTAGCAACGTAGTAAATAGTGAGGAGGATAGTAGCAGATTTCAGGAGGACATAGACAGACTGGTAAAATGGGCAGACACAGGGCAGATGCAATTTAAGACGGACAAGTGTGAAGTGATGCACTTTGGGAGGAACAAAGCGGACAGGCAGTATAATCTAAATGGGACTATTTTGAGGGGAGTGCAAGAACAGAGGGACCTGGGGTACATAGTCACAAATCTTTGAAGGTGGCAGGGCAAGTTGATAAGATGGTTAAGAAAGGGTATGGGAAACTTGGCTTTGTAAATAGGGGCATTGAATACAAAAACAAGGAAGTCATGCTGAACCTTTACAAATCACTGGTTAGGCCTCAGCTGGAGTATTGTGGACAACTCTGGGCACCGCACTTTAGGAAGGATGTCAAGGTCATGGAGAGGGTACAGAGGAGGTTTACCAGTATGGTACCAGGGATGAGGGACATCAGTTATGTGGAGAGGTTGGAGAAGCTGGGATTGTTCTCCTTAGAGCCGGGGATAAGGGGAGATTTAATAGAGGTGTTCAAAATCAAGAGGGGTTTTGATAGTTTCTCCCTACTTGCTCTGTTTCCTCTGGCAAGCGGGTTGGTAACCAGAGGTCGTAGATTTAAAATAATTGGCAAAAGAACTAGAGAGGAAATGAGGAGAAGTTTTTCTTCATACAGAGAGTTGTTAAGATCTGAAACGCACTCCCTGAAAGGGAGAAATCAGATTCCATGGGAATTTTGAAAGGGCAATTAGACATATACTTGAAGAGGACTAATATGCAGGGTTATGGGGAAAGAGCTGGAGTGTGGGACTAAATTGGACAGCTCTTTCAAAGGCACGATGAATGGCCTCCTTCTGTTCTGTAAGTTTCTCTGAAAAGTGGGTAAAATAGTGTGAGAGAGGGAATGAGTCTCGGAGAATCTGTGTGAGAGAGGGAATGAGTCTCGGTGAGTCTGTGTGAGAGAGGGAATGAGTCTCGGAGAGTCTGAGAGTGTGTCTCGGAGAGTCTGCATCTGGATGAAGGAGAGTCTGAGAGGTAGGGTGGGAGGGAGATGGAGAGGGAGAAAGGGTTTGTGAGAACGGGCAAGAGAGAATATTGGAGGCAGGAAAGAGAAACAGTCTGTGTGCAAGAGAGAGAGGAAAGGGGAAGAGAGCCTGTTTGTGCATGAGAACTAAGGGACAGAAATGTGAGAAGTTGGAGAGAAATGAGAGATTGCATGGATAAAAGGACAGAAAACTGAGAGTTGTGGTTAACAGATGTTTCTTGCACTGGAAGGATTTAAACAGTGGTGATCCCCGGGGTCAGTGTTGGCACCATTGCTTTTCTCAATATCTGTGGATAGAAATTATCTGGACCTGGGTGTAGGGGGCACAATATCAAAATTTGCAGCTGCCACAAAGATAAGGAGTGAGATTAACCATGAAGAGGATTGTCAACAACTTCAGGAGGAGGCAGACAGGTGAGCAGATTGGGCAGGTAGATGTGAGATGGAATTTAATGGGAAGAGATGTGAGGTGAGAAGAATAAGGAGAGGAAATAGACACTATACTGTAAAACTGTAAAAGGAGTAGAGGAGCAGAGAGATTTAGGGATTCAGATACACAAATCTTTAAAAAAGTGGGAGGACAAGTTGATAAAGCTGTTTTGCAAAAACCCCCATGGGATCCTAGGATTTATAAATAGGGGCATAGAGTATAAAAGGAAAGAGTTAATGCTACACCTGGACAAATCATGGGTTAGGCCACAGTCAGAATATTGTGTCCAGTTTTTGGTGCATTACTTTAGTAAGAATGTCGCGGCCATGGAGAGGGGCAGAAGAGATTCACTAAGATGATCCCAAGGATGAGAGTCTTCACATAACTTTTCATGAGAGCAGAGAAGTTTAAATAAGATCAGAGAGTGGGGATCAAAATTATGAGGGGGTTTTGATAAAGTAAATGAGGGAAAACTATTTCCACTAGTACGGGTACGGGAGCACAGTGGTTATGTTACTGGACTAGTAATCCTAGAGGCTCGGACTAATATTCCGGAGTCATGAGATCAAATCCACGGCAGCTGGGAAATTTAAATTCAATTAATTAAATAAAATCTGGAATTTAAAAAAAACCTAGTATCAGTGATGGTGGCCATGAAACTACCGGATTGTCGTAAAAACCCATCTGGTTCACTGATGTCCTTTAGGGAAGGAAACCTGCCGTCCTTACCCGGTCTGGCCTATATGTGACTCCAGACCCACAGCAATGTGGCTGATTCTTAATTGCCCTCTGAAATGGCCTAGCAAGTCACTCAATTGTTCAAGACAGGTGGCACACCACCACCCTCTCAAGGGCAACTGGGAAGGGTAATAAATGCTGGCCTTGCCAGCGACGCCCACATCCCAGTTCGTGAGTCGGTAACTGGAGGGCATCAAATTAAGAGAGTTTGGTTTTCTTTTTGATGTAGAGGGTTGTTAGGACAATGGAATGTCCGACCAGAAACAATGAGGGAAGCAGAATTTAAAAGGGAAGTGAATCAATATCTGAAGAAGAAAAGATGAAAGATCTTGAAAGGCCTTCGATGAGGTACCGCATTGTAGGTTCATAACCAAGGTCAGAGCTTGTGGAGTCAGGGGACAGGTAGCAGAATGGATAGCAAGCTGATAACAAAACAGAAAACAGAGAGCAGGGGTTAATGAGAGTCACTCAGACTGACAAAAGGTGGGAAGTGGTGTTCCACAGGGATCAGTGCTGGGAACACTGTTGTTCACCATTTGCATCAACGGTTTGGACTTGGGAATCGGAAGAACAATTTCAAAATTTGCAGACAACACCAAATTGAGGGATATAGTTAATAGTGAAGAGGACTGAGATAAAATACAGGAAGACATTAATAAACTTGCAGAATGGGCATGTAATTGGCAAATGAATTTCAATATAGATAAGTGTGAGGTGGTACAAATTTAGTAGGAAGAATAAGGAGGCCACATACTTCCTGGATAATAAGAGTCTAAATGGGATGGAGGAGCAAAGTGGGGTCTCAGGGTACAGATACACAAATCATTAAATGCAGTGACTCAGGGTCATAAGGCCATAAAAAAGCAAACAAAGCACTGGGATTCATTTCCAGAGGAATAGAATTGAAAAGCAGGGAAGTTATGTTAAACTTGTCTAGCACCTTGGTTAGACCACACTGAGCACTGTGCACAGTTCTGGTCTCCATGTTACAAAAAGGATGTAGAGCCACAGGAGAAGGTGCAAAAAAAATTGACAAGGATGATACCAGAACTGAGAGGTTATAACTATCAGGATAGACTGAACAGGCTGGGGCTCTTTTCTCTAGAAAAGAGAAGGCTGAGGGGTGACCTGATAGAGGTCTTTAAAATTATGAGGGAGTTTGATAGGGTCGACATAGAGATGTTTCCACTTGTGGGGGAGACCAGAACTATGGGCCATGAATGGAAGATAGTCACTGATAAATCTAGTAAGGAATTCAGGAGGAACTTATTTACACAAGGAGTGGTTAGAATGTGGAACTTGCTAACACATGGAGTAGTTGAGGTGAATAGCATTGATGCCTTTAAGGGGAAGCTCGATAAGTACATGAGAGAGAAAGGAACAGAAGGATATACAGATAGGGACAGATGAAGAGAGGTGTGAGAGGGGCTCGTGTGGAGCATAAACACCAGCTCAGACCAGTTGAGCCGAATGGCCTGTTTCTGTGCTGTAAATTCTATGTAATTCCAAATAGTCCATAAATACGGAGAATAAAAGTGGGCCCAGCACTGACCCCTCGGGTAACCACTTCCAACCCTTCTCCAATCTCAGCAACTCCCATTAACCCGGACCCTCTGTTTCCGGTCCCCAGACAACTTTCTCCCCGCACTGTTCCATTTCCTTTTAAATGGCCCACCTGAACAGACTGGGCATTACCCCGGGGATCCCCCAGTTACCTTCACACCGTTGCTCGCCATGTCCCTAATTTCACTTGACATCCTTCACAGTCTCATCGAATTGTCTTGGTGCCTCCCAGCCGTGTGAACATCCAAAGAGGTTTCCAGTCAGCCTCAAGTATTTTCCAGCAAATTGTTCAAATCCGTTGCAGTTTTCCTCAAAACTCCTGGAAGTTCAGGCATGAGTTCTCCTGTGGAAGAAAGTCACATCGTGTTACGGGACAGAAGAATTAATGACCCTTCTGAAGTACTCGGTGTTGGCCATGGCTCATTTGTATCACTCTCTCACCTCGAGAATCATAAAGGTTGCGGGTTAAAGCTCCCCTCCAGAGACCTGAGCACAAAATCTCGGCTCACACTCCAGTGCAGTACTGAGGGAGTGCTGCACTGTCGGAGGTGCCGTCTTTTGCACGAGCCGTTAAACCAGTCCGGCCCCTCAGGTGGATGTAAAAGATCCCACGACACTATTCGAAGAAGAGCAGGGGAGTTCTCCCCGGTGTCCTGGCCAATATTTAATCCTCCACCAACACCTATAAACAGATTATCTGGTCATTTATCACATTGCTGTTTGTGGGATCTTGCTATGCACAAAATGGCTGCCCACATAACAACAGTGACCTCATTTCCAAAGCCCCCCATTGGCTGCGAGGTTTTGGGTCGTCCTGAGGATGTGACAGGCGCTGGAGAAATGCAAGTTCCCCCTCCCCGGGGCCGCCCTCCGCTCTAATCCCATTGCCCGTCTCTCGGTCCTGTCCCCGGGCTCGGGGACTCTCGGCCGGTCCAGGGCCCTTTAAGAGGGAAGCGCCACACTGCGCATGTGCGCCGTTTATTTAAATCAAACCGCGCGATTCAAAGGAAAAGTGACGTCAGTTTCCGTCACAATAAAAACCGCTCGTTCTCAACCGAAAAAACGGAAAGTTTGTCTCGCGACACAACAGGAAGTGGTCACTGATCCGGCGGGTGATGTGCGCATGTGCGAACATTCTCCCAGAGTGCAGCGCGGCCTGTCTCACAGATGGGGCCTTTTCTCCGCCGCTCTGCATTGTGGGAGATTCGGCCGCCATGACGGGCCCGGGTCACCGAGTTCATCCAATCACAGGTGAAGCTTCCCGGATTGGTGGAACCGACAGAGTGCAGGTGGTCTGTGGAGCGAGAGAATCTCTGAGAAGAGGGGCAGCCAATTGGGGAAATCACAGGAGGTGGTGACCGGTCATAAACCCAATCGGTGAATGACGGATTGAACCAAGGAAAGGAATGAAGAAACTCGACTGGGACCTGTGGGAACAGGCGGACTAATAAATTTAACCCGTGTCCAGTTCAGGTCACCACATTACAGGAAAGATGGGATTGCACCAGAGAGGGTCCAGAGGAGATTTACAAGGATGGTCCAGGACTGGAGAATTTTAGCTGTGAGGAAGGATTGGATCGGCTGGAGTTGTTTTCATTGGAAGAGGAGGCTGAGGGGGGATTTATTTGACCGAAAAAAATTATTGGGAGCCACACAGACTGCATCACTTCAAGAAGGCAGCTCACCACCACCTTCCCAAGGACAATTAGGGATGGTTAATAAATGCTGCCATTGCCAGCGACGCCCACATCCCATGAACAAATAAAAAAAGGATATTAAGGTCCTATTTCCCTCAGCAGAGAGGCCAATAACCAGGGGGCATATATTTCAAGTAATTGGTAGAATGATTGGAGGGGATCTGTGGATAATTTTTTTCACCCAGAGGGTGGTGTGGGTTTGGACCTTACTGGCTGAAAGGGTGGTAGAGGCAGAAACCCACATCGCTTTTTAAAAAGTACTTCGATGTGCACTTGAAGTGCCGTCACCGACAAGGCTGCGGATCAAGACCACGATCAGGCTGGATAGCTCTTTTTCAGCTGGCAGAGACACAATGGGCCGAATAGCCTCCTTCTGTGCTGTAAATTTCTATGATTCTATAACTCCTAGTGTCAAATGTGACATGGCAAAAGATACTTGTTCATGATTTTAAAAAAATCTTTACAGAGAGGGAAGAAACAATGTAGAGTTCTGCCTGAAAGTGTTGTTCAGACAGACTCCATGAATTATTTTAAATGGGAGTAGTATAGGGACCTTGGAACAGAGGAACATTAAATTGGATGAGGGGAGAGGAAAGTCACCTGTTTCTGTACTGCAAGATCCTAAGCTTCATTGAGAATTAATTCTTGAAGCATTTCGACATGGTATTTTTTGCAACATTGTAAAAATATCCCAAAGTAGTTCTCCTGGTGACCTGGCCACTTTGTAAACTCTCCCTGAAATGTTTACATGTAAATCAGACAACAGACAGAAGAGGGTAGGATGGACCTACACTGCACTTGAATGTATTGTCATCTATTGGGTTTAAAGTTTCCAAACACTATTTATCAATAGTGTGAGGAAGCTGAGAGTGAAAGTGAGGAGGGGCCGTCTGACTGTAGTTTCCACTGGAAGAAAAATCACCTTCAGTGTGTACAGTGAGCAGAAATGAATTGCTATTGTTAAAAGTTCCCACTAACTTATTGTTATTCTACTGTAACAGAACGAGCCTGGATCTCCTGCTATGTTTAAACACTAAACTTCAGTGATTATAGCTTAAGTAAAATATTACCATGATTTGATTTAAATGGAGAAGTGTTTTCCACCTGCCAAAGAATGTTGTCTGAAGCGAGGGTGTTTACTGCTAACAGCTCCCATCCTGTTTAATAGACCCCCTGAATGTCTGATTTACCAGAAAGAAAAACCCAGCTCAGTAAAGTTCAACATTCTCTTATCAATCTGAATATTTTATGAACAAATTTCAGTATTTCACACGGCAAGGGTGGCCCAGACATGGATTGGACCCAATTCACTGTAAAGTTATAAAAACAGCCAGTTTAGCGACCAGGGGACATCATCTAAAAATTAGAATCAGGACTTTCAGGAGTGAAGTGAAGAGACACTTCTACACGTAAAGAGTGGGAGAAGTTAGGAACACTCTGCCACAAATGGCAGTTGATGCTAGCTCAATTGTTAAATCTATTATCTCAGCTTAAAATTTTGTTAAGCAAAAAAAAGGTAAGTGATATGACTAAGGCAGGTATATGGAGTTATGTCACAGATCAACCATGATTTCATTGAATGGTGGACGAGGCTCGAGGGGCGAAATGGACTACTCCTGTTCCGATGACCACCCTTCAAATACAGTGAATGATAAACAATGTAATTTGAAAATAGGACTAACGACTTACAATACAATCCTGAGGGCCTGTCGTGAGGGGAAGCTGAGGATAAAGAAACTTCAATCTGTGCTCAAGATGACAGGTGAAATTCAAATCCAACAGAGTTAAATCACAACCGCTGGGTTCCCCGTCCCTCACATTCTCACTGTGCCTGTACCCAGTGGGCACATCATTGCCCCCTGTGCACATTAACCATTACACTGAACATTTGAAATCTACCTGGCGCCCCACCCCCACGAAACAAGAATCTTTACACCAGGGGCAGAGATCTTCAATCTTGGAGGAGAGTTCCAAGTCCACCAACTTTCAACCCTATTGGTGTTTGGACAATTAGCTCCAAAAGGGGAAGTTCAACTGGAGTTTGGAGCCCGTTTGGGATTCGAGTGATCAATGGCCACGGGACACCAAGGGAATGACTGGGCCGTCAACCAGCTGCCACCAGTACCTCAGGCCAGTCCCACTGTCCCTTCAGAGTTCATTGACCTGCACAATGAGGGCCTGGCAAGCCTTCACCCATTGCTGCAGCCATCCCTGGACAGGGCCTGGATACACTATTACCAGCCATTCTGCCACTACTTACATGGACCCATTAAAACCCATTTCACTAACAGGAGGAACTGTGGAGGAGTGCGGAGTGTTACTAACAGAATTGAGCACTCGTTGCATGCTGATTGGAACCAGATAATGAAAAATGAGCAACCAGCCATTAGAAGATACAAGTAGTCACTGCTTTATTGGTCATTTGATAACTAGTTGAACTGGGTTTGCTTGTGTTTCCTGTACAGGAACAAGGCGATCAAAGAAGCAGAGATCAGAGAGACAGGGGTCACAGTCAGGGCCAGGATCAGGACCACCTCAGACTCCACACCTAAAAAGCAACAAGAAACCAATGGTTAGTGAAGGAAATACTGAGGAGAAAATGGAAACTAGCAGTCAACCAACTCACCACCTGGAGACCTCTCCTGCATCCTTTGCTCAAGCTCATTAAGGGACTCAGTTGCCAGCTCTGTCACATCAGGATCCAGAATGACCAAGGGTCCAATTGAGGCCTCACCCTCCCACTTCAATTCAGCATCACTCTCTGCAATATCAAACATTCCAGTTAGAGAGGGTAAAGGGTGACCTCCAACACAGAGGATCAATGTCCTACCAGGTCCAGATCCAAGATCCCTCCTTCCTCTGGAATCAGGTCGGAAATCCCTCGTGGCACTGCAGCTGCCCAGATGACAACACGCACACACATCATTGGTCGATTCTTCCAATGGGGTCCAGCTAAACCAGAGAATCTGTTTATCAACCATGTTGTCCATCACCCTTTAATACAACACATCCCTGAGAGAGAGGGAACTTACATATTCTGGAAAGTACAAGCTTTGTTCATGGAATCTCTCCGATCCACTGCAGCAACTTTCAGGTGACAGGTGATGAAAATCTGAGGGACACATTCAATACAAGTTGTTATTTAGTGACCTCCTCCCAACATGGGGAACCCAATGTTTGGCTTCCTCTTACCAAGGAACGGTCATCTCCAAAGAAGCGGAACGCATCCAGGTCAAACTGGAGTTTGTCCAGCTCACGTTCACCTCTTGGCAACACAAAGGTTGAAAAGGAGTCCTCAGCTTTGCTGTCCAGGAGGCAACTGAAGAAAGATTTTTTAAAAAGGACAGAGTGAATTAAGTGAACCTATTGAGACAACGAGCTGGAGAAAGCAGAGAGCTCCTTACCCATGGTAGTCAATGATGTTGTATCTTGGGGTGGAATCCTTGTCTGGGCTCAATGTAGCTGCACAGCTGTCAATGTAGAGCTTCAAGGGCATGTGGTTGGTCATTGAAACAGAGGCCTCAATGTGAATGAGGTCACCCAGGTAGTAGACAGTCGAGGTGCGCTCTGTAAGCCAGTCATCTGAAGTACAAGAGGACAAGGGTTGGAGACAGTGGGTGTAACTCCCAGTGGGAGACGACAGAAAAGCACTCCCCATCCACCCATCACATACCGTTCATAAGACGCAGTGAGAATGACAGAAGCCCTTCTCCAGACTTGGTCGAGCTGAATGGGATCCAGGTGGGCTTGATAGGGTCACTGCTCACATTGCCCTTCCTGGAAGGACAGGCGTGTAATTTCAGGACAACTTCAGAGAACTGCACCTGCTGTAGACCTTATTTGCCACAGAGTAAAGATTCTTACCGAAAATAGTGGCACTCAATGGGAATGACTGCTCCATTAGTTCTCACAATGACAGATCCACGAGCATTTGGGGTGTGGTTCAGGTGGGTGGTGTAGACCAGGAAATCTCCAGCCATCTGAAAGACATCAGGTTAAGGAATGAAGAGCTGGTCTCATTGGACAAAAGCTATTTCTGGTCATTTTCCTGCCCTGTTAAGCAGCAGTTTGAGGAGTTTCAGTTGTTCCTCAATGACACATGTTTGAAGCAGCTCCACCATTGGTTGAAGTTGCCTGGAGCAGCCTCTGTTACTCGACTCAGTCCACCTTCTATTACAGGGGACTTCAGGCCTGCAGTCAGAAACCCTGAAATGATTGGCACTGCCAGATTTGATGAGCATTCTGTCCCATATAGAATAGAGCTTTTCACCTTAAGGGGCTTCAAGTTACCCCTGATATGGAGCACAAAACACAACATCACTTTTAAACCTCATCTGTGTCTGCGGAATCAAGGGGATTGGCAGGTGTAACAACCAAAAGTGGAGTTCCCCTTTAATACACTGTATCCCAATTATTATTCCACTTGTTTCATCTTTCAAGAGAACTCTCAACAGGAACTTCCACACTGAACATTCATTGACCACAAGTTGAGGCAACAGGCCAGAATATCCACAGGAAGGCACAGAAAAGATAAATCAATTGAGGCACAAAAGAATAGAGTGGTTTGGAGAAATGTAGGTGAACGTTCAAGGTCAATAGAATTGAATCTCAGAGTTAGAGAGTAGTAATGACCCATTTAAGAAAGATGCAGTCCCTCAGTGACAAGTTGAAGTTCTTTTTAAATATAAAGCTAAGATTAACATGTCAAAATAAAGAAAGTAGTTTCACACAGGGTGATATTTAACAGTGGGCAAGAATTTATACACCGATTTCATTCAGGGATCTCCTCAGTGGCTGGAGTTTCACCCAATGTTAATGAGTTCAGAGTGGGCAGTAATCTACACAGTGAAATTGGAGCAAGAGTTGAGGAATCATATTACCTGCAATCTGCTGCCACATTCATGGAGCCCATAGTTAAAGAGGACAGTGTGGTTCTGAGTGTAGATCCCAGTTGGCCAACAACCTGCTGTCCCCAGGGTCAGGTCAGCAGCTTTAATCAGGTGCCTGGTTCTAAATAAATCCATGTCTACCCTCACCAGCAGGTTCTGCTCTCCACACTGCACCATCACAGTCTGCAGTGGAGACAGACTTCTCCCCTCAGACACACTGAAATGGGAACCAAAGGGAGGCACAGGGGGAGGGACTCTCTGGGGCACAGGGGTGGGTTTTACTCTTCTCCATGGAAATCTCTGCCCTCGAAACTGTTGCCAAATATCAGAGCAACAAACGGCTCCAACTAACACCAGCACCGGGAACAAACCTCTCACTACAAAATCCCCCATGATACCAAACAACTCAACTATCACTTTACCCACCAACCAGCACCTTTTATACAAAACCTGCAGTCACCTGACTCCAATTCAATGAGTCGCTGTTGTGATACGATTGGATGTCTTTCAGAAAAAAACTCAATGTCTTTAGAATCCTCCTTTCATTCAATCACTTCCACTGTCCTATTTCATAAGTTTCATTCGAAAAAAATGAAAAAAAGGAAAGAAAAAAAGATGGAGATAGTGAGCGGTGTAACTCAGTTCAGAGATACAGAGAGACACCAGCAGAGGGAGGTAGAGAGCGGTGTAACTGAGTACAGAGATACAGAGAGACACCAGCAGAGGGAGGTAGTGAGCGGTGTAACTGAGAGCAGAGATACAGAGAGACACCAGCAGAGGGAGGTAGAGAGCGGTGTAACTGAGAGCAGAGATACAGAGAGACACCAGCAGAGTGTCCAGGAAACCAACCTTTTATCTGAAATCTGAGGCGGGATCTAAACTGCACAGTAGAGGAAGCATTACTGTATATCTAACCCGTGTTGTACCCTCCCTGGGAGTGTTTGATTTGACAGTGTCGAGGGAGCTTTGCTCTCTATCTAACCCGTGTTGTAACTGCCCTTCTGCAACTGGAAAGTTTCTCCTTCTTCACTCTATGAAAACCCTTCACAATTTTGAACACCTCAATCAAATCTCCCCTTTACGTTCTGTGCTCTCAGGAGAACAGCCCCAGTTTCTCCAGTCTCTCCACATAACTGAAGTCCCTCATTCCTGGCACCATTCCAGTAAATCTCTTCTGCACCCTCTCTAAGGCCTTGACATCCTTCCTAAAGTTTGGTGTCCAGAATTGAACACAATACTCGAGCTGAGGTCCAACCAGTATTTTATCAAGGTTCAGTATCAACTCCTTGCTTTTGTATTCAATGCCTCAATTAATGAAGCCAAGGGCCCCATTTGCATTCTTAACAGCCTTCTCAACTTGTCCTGCCACCTTCAAAGATTTGTGTAATTACACCCCCAGGTCTCTCTATTCCTCCACTCCATTTAAAATTGTTCCATTTAGTTTATATTACCTCTCCTCATTCTTGCTACCAAAATGTATCACTTCACAATTCACTGTATTAAATTTCATCTGCCATGTTTCTGCCCATTTCACCAGTCTGTCTCTGTCCTCCTGAAGTCTGTTACTATCCTCAACATTGTTTATTACATTTCTGAGTTTCGTGTCATCTGCAAACTTTGAAATTATACCCTGTACACCCAAGTCCCGGTCATTAGTATATATCAAAACGAGCAGTGGTCCTAATACTGAGCCCTGGGGGACACCACTGTATACTTGCCTCCAGTCTGAAAAACAACCGTTCACCACTACTTTCTGTTTTCTGCCCCTTAGCCAGTTTTGTATCCACGCTGCCATTGTCCGTTTAATCCCATGGGCTTCAATTTTGCCAACAAGTCTATTATGTGATACTTTATCCTCCCTTAATCTCTCCCTGCATAGAAACTCCCCGACCCATATTCATGGCCACCCCCTCGACCTTGCAATCACGTGGCCTCTCCACTCCCGATCGTGTCAATCATGGATAAGGCCATCTCTGATCACTTCCTTGTATCCCTCTCCACCCACATGGAATCATAGAATCACAGAAAGGTTACAGCACGGAAGGAGGCCATTCGGCTCATTGAGTCCATACCAGCTCTCTGCAAGAGCAATCCATGAAGTCCCACTCCCCCAATGCACATCACAGAATGAACACAGGAATCCCACTTTCTATGAGCGGGAACAGGCTCCAGTTATGGTGCAGACCGGGACCCAGGGCTGAGGCTGTGCTCATCAGTTACTCTGGGAGTGGCACAGTCTGTTTCATGACTAGCCGGGGGTGAGAGTAACACCAGGGAGTCAGGCTGGTGTTTAGAAGGGTGTGGGTTCCAGCTCCCGTTCCAGGACTGGGACACATGATCCAGACTGACTGTGTCGTTCTGAGAGGGAGCTGCATCATGAGAGGTGCTGTCCTTTGAATGAGGTGTTTAATGGGGGTCCCTTCTTTCTGCTCCGAGGTGTAAAAGATCCCGTGACAATTTGTGAAGAGCCGAGTCTCGTTCCTTGTCTCACTGAGACTCTCAGTTAATTGGTTTGTTCTCTCCACAGATTCGGCCTGACTCGCTGAGTTTTTCCAGAATATTCTGTGAGTGTTTCACTGAGACTCGGGTTTTACAGTGAATGATAAAAGGATTGTAGTCAAACACTTGGCCATGAGCTGCTGAGTGATCTGTCTGGACATTGTTGCTTTTAGTGCACTGTCCCTTCAAGAGCTGTGGTCTGCCTCATTTCTCAGTGTGATTGTGGGTCTGACACAGAAGCGAGGGAGGAAGCAGCAGCCACAGCCCGAACTGCAGGCAAATTGCGAGGCTGGGACTAAAAAGCTGTTATGCCCACACCGGGAGTCGAACCCGGGCCACCTGGGTGAAAACCAGGAATCTTAACCGCTAGACCACATGAGAACTGAAGGGATGGTCAGCAGGAAGGGCACTGAGACTACACCCAGAAGGTTTAATGGAGGTTGACGATTATGACAGGTTTTGATACAGTAAGGAGAAACTGTTTCCAGTGATGGAAGGGTTAATAACCAGAGGATACAGATTTAAGATCAATGGGCAAAAAAGCAACGGGCGGGGGAATGAGGAGAGATTTTTTTACGCAGCGAGTCTTTATTATCGGGAATGCACTGCCTGAAAGGGCGGTGGAAGTGGGTTCAATCGTAACTTTCAAAACGGAATTGAGTGAATAGTTGACATGAAAAAATTTGGAGAGATATGGGGAAAGAGCAGGGGAGTGGGACTAACTCACTTCCTTCTGTGTTCATCCCTGGAAAAAACTCTCCCCCAGGTCACTTACAACAGCACTTTCAAATTCCTAACTGTCTGGACTTTGTCCCTCCATTCACCACGACATTTCTGCAGCTACCCATCTGCTCGATCAGACCCTCACCTCCATCTTTGATGCCCTTCTCCCCATTAAAACCATTACTCTTCTCTCACCCTGGTCGATCCTCTTGGTACTGTCCTCATTTCCACTTCTGTGAGCCCAAGGGACGCAGACTTGAACATTTATGGTGGACAACTGGTTAACCATTCATCACCAGATCTGGCTGGTCCTGCTCTCCTCTGACAAAACTGCTCACTGTTCCAGGATCATCCTGGAATGTAAAGATAACCCCCGGCTTCTCTTCACCACGACAGACCATCTTCTTACACTCCCCTCCCCCCATCTTCTTAAACATCTCAATTAGATCACCCCTTAACCTCCAAAACTCAAGGGAATAAAAGTCTCGTCTGGAAGACCTGTCCTTATAATTTAACCCTTTTAGCCCCGATATCATTCTGGTGAATCTGTTCGACACCCAGTCAAGGCCAATATGTCCCTCCTGGGGTACCGTGTCCAGAACTGAACGCAGTTCTCCAGATGTGGTCTAACCAGAGCTTTATGCATCGGTATCATAACTTCCACCCTTTGTATTCCAGCCCCTTGAGATGAAGGCTCACATTCCATTAATTATTTTTTGTACCTGTCCACTAGTTTTTAGTGATTTCTGGAGATGGACCCCTGAACCTCTCTGCTCCTCCATAGTTCCTAGTTTCTCGTCATTTAGAAAATACTCTGATTTATCTTTTTAAGGTTCTAAGTGGATTATATCACACTTCCCCACATTGAACTCCATCTGCCACAGTTTTACCCTCTCATTTAATCATCAATGTCCCTTCACTACTTCCTGCTCCCATCTACACTATTTCCTGCGCCACCTAACTTGCTGGTTTAAGGGTGAAAACTGCCCTCCGCTTCACTGTAAGTGCAAGAGACAACTTTGTCGATGCCGTGTAGTGTTACAGACCGGCTCGTTGGACCTGCTCGTTTCATCTCATCTCATTTTCAGCAAACCGGAATATTCCTGAAATAGAGGATGGTGAATCACAGCTCGAGAAACCGATCCCCTCGACCAATGGGGACTGCGCCTTCCAACAAATAGGCATTGATGGGGCAAGGTGAGTCTGCTGCTCAGAAATAATACAGCACAGATCATCACTCGTGCAAGCTTCATACCCTTTAGTTTGGAAAAGTAAACTGATGGGAGACAGCTGCTGTCGTGAATGGGTTTCCAAAACTCAAATCAAATGGATTTGTCCTGTGTTGTGAATTACTATTTGTCTGATTCAGGTCATCAGAGCAGTGGGGACTGCATTTTGTACATTCCGAATACCAATGCCCTGTCACGTGAGCCTGTCGTTCTATTCCCGTTCCCAGTCCTCTTTTAAATTTCGATGACTTCCCCGAAATTTGCTTGGAGGACTGTTCGAATCGCAGTCCAGCCCTTCCCACTGTCGCATCCTCTAAATCTCCACCCAGGATTTTCACTGGTGCAACTTTCATCAACTTGGGCTACTTTTTAATTTCAAAAGTAAAGTGCTGCGGATGCTGGAAATTTGAACTATAAACAGAAAATGCTGGATACACTCAGCCGGTCAGGCAGCATCTGTGGAGCGAGTTCTGATGAAAGGTCATCGACCTGAAACATTCCCTCTGTTTCTCTCTCCACAGACGCTGTCTGACCTGCTGAGAGTTCGCAACATTTTCTGTTTCTACTTTTTAATTTGTTCTTTGCATTCACTGTGCCGATCCGTTCCTCGACCCACTGCGCGGCATCTGGTGGTTCGGATTCGGGGCTCTCATCGCCGCGGTGTGGGTTCGATTCCCGATCAGGGAAATAATTCTCACAAAACAATTATGAACTTTCATAAATGAACGCATGAAACTCTGTGAAAGTTGAATAATTGTTGTAATCGCCATTAATGAAGCGATAACTTTCTGCAGACTGACTGACGGAAATACTAACATGGTTACCGAGTGACAGTGACACGTGGGGAAGTTATTGTGTTTTGCATTTAATGAACTTTCATCCGTTCTCATTTTAAAGACTGTATTTTAAGAGTCTGGTTAAAATGTTCAGTGTTTATGACACCAGGAATGTGGTACAGCCGTTGTTAAATTCAACAGGAAAAGCCAATTATCTCCCACTTTTCACAAGAGCAAATTCCCAAATAATATTCCCACCTGGGAACCTTTCGCGTGTGAGGAAAACGCGATAATCGCAACACGATGGAAACCGCTGCTCATGTTAATTCAATTGTGTGACTCCTCCATGAAACAACATCACTCCTGTCCCACACTAAAAGCTCTCAATCCTTCCCTTTCACAAACATTTCACTGATCAAAACTTCACAAGTCACACAGGAAAAAGTCTTCATTTCCAAATCATTAAACTCCCGAAGGAGCTGCGGGGACAGACTGAGCAAACCTGCGTTCAGTCGTCAAAGGCGGTGTGTGAAGGGTGTGGGTGTGTTGTCATCCTGAGAGACAGCGACAGGCCCGTGACACAGAGCGAAGGCGGGGACTGAGAAATGTGGCCATTCAGGTCCATAAATAGGCAGACACTCAGTCCCAGTCATTCATTCCGACACACGGTCCGGTAGTTAGTCAGTCAGTCGGGTCGGGAGGCCTGCAGACAGCAAACAAAGAGCCAGAGAATAAAGCAGCGACTCAATCAGACGGATAAACCGGGAGACAGACAGACAGTGAAGCGGGCAGGGACTCAGCCCTGTAGATAAGCAGACTGTATCCTTTGCCTTTGACCCTGATTTGTCAGTAATAATTTAAAACCGCTTCTGGTTCGGTCCCTTCCTTTAATCCTGTACAGCAGCAGTGACAAAAACTTTGTGGATTTGAGGGTTGAGCCGAATCCGAGTCAGTTCCCCGGTCCCCGGGAGAAATTCCCTAATTCCTGGGCACTTTGTATCAAGCAGCAGTTAGCAGCAAAAAGTGTTATTAATGGGAGTAGAGGGACTGAGAAATACTGAAACAGCCGACACCCTGTAAAACAGAGCTCCAAGTATCGGTTTAAATAAAGTCCTGAACTGACAGAGCGGAGGGCAGATGAGGATTGAATTAAATCCCAATTCACTGAATCTAAACAAGGTTTAAAGAAGTGAATCTGTCTGGAGTGGGATTCCTGGGCCTGTGTGTGAGCTGCACCTGGATCGGTCCCGTTCAGTAAAGAGAGACCGGCAGGCGGCTCCCAGACACGGCTCAGGCCGGGACCGGCAGCTCTCGGCCGGCAGCGGCTGGATCAGAGAGCGGGGATCCTGAGCTGTTGTTTGAGGCGGTCTGGCTGCTGCTGCTTCCGCCTCTCGCCCTCCGAGAGTCCCGGCGGCGGTCGGTACCGATCTCCCTTCTCTGGATCCGGATCCACCTCCTGTCGCAACTGACAGCGTCTGATTCCCGATCAGAAAACTGCGAGTTCGAATCAGGTCGGGATCACAGCATTTTCACAGTGGCTCAGGGTCCTGGGACTGGTTTTATATCAGTGTTTGAGGGATGGGCTGTTCAGGTTTTATGCTATAATAATGATCAGAATTAAGTTTGCTGGATGAAAATGCTTTTTTTCTGTTACTTTCTATTGACACACTCACCAGTTTCAGACAGAAATGGGTAACAATGTCGCAGACTTGAACCTTTATGGCGGACAACTGGTTCAGCCATTCATCGCCAGATCTGGCGGGAACACTTAAAACACCATCAGGTCCTGCTCTCTGCCAAAACTGCTCATTATTCCAGGATCATCCTGGAATGTAAAGATAACCCCCGGCTTCTCTTCACTACAAACTGGTTTCTTAAACCCCTCTCCCCTGCCCCTCCCCCCTCACCTCCAACAACAAGTGCGAAGAGCTCATGGATTTCTTTGTCACTAAGACTGAGACCATCCGTTCAGCCGCCTCTGCCGTTTCCCTCCCTTCCCCCAGCCCACAAGCCAAACTTCCTCCATCAGTTCAGGACAAATGCATCAAATCAAATGTTCATCGGGCACCGAGAGAGACAAAAACCAGAGAGAAAGGCAAAAGGAAATAGAGAAATAAAAGCTAAATACAGACATCCTTGATGTCTCTCTATTCCATCCCCAACCGTTCAGTGTCGGTAAAAATGTCAGTGTAAATAAATGTTCGAGAATCGACCCAAAGAAGAAACAAAATAACCAAAAACCGCTGAAACCCGGGATCGAACCAGGAACCTTCAGATCTTCAGTCCAACTCTTTCGCAAACTGAGCTATTTCACCCCGACGTCAAGCTAGCCTTTGGGTCATCCTCTTGGAATAAAATATAACCCCGGGTGGAATTGCCCCTCCCGCTCATTCCTCACTTCGGGAGAATGAGACCGACCATCAAGGAGAGATTTTCTGATCCTGTCGTTGAATCTCATTTCTATTAAACATTCCTTGAACTCTCTGCCGGGGGGATTCAGAGCTGGGGTTCGCCATGAACCAGCTTCCCCTCAATTCCCAGCTTTATCAGTGAATCGAACAACAAACGCTCGACAGAGCTCAGGTTATATTAATAATAAAAACAGAAAATGCGGGAAACACTCAGCAGGTCAGGCAGCATCTGTGGAGAGAGAAACATCCTTTCAGGTCGATGATATTTCATCAGAACTCTCTCCACACATGCTGCCTGACCTGCTGAGTATTTCCAGCAGTTTCTGCGTTCATTTTTGAGCTTTCACTATCGCAGTTTTCCTGACAACCTGCAACTTGCCTCAAGGGCGCAGCTTCAAGCACAACTTTCTTGTGCTCTTCTCACACACAAGATCGCACTTTACTTTCCTGCACACGCGCTTTAAAATCTGCCGTTTCTGCACACAGCGTCCTGCGCCACGAGAATTTGATAGACCTTTTGCTCATGGCCTATAATCACTATTAAGATCAAGGCGGAACACATCTGATCCAACTGCAGCGCCCCAACTTGCCAAATGTGCACCTTTCAGCCGCCAATCGCAGCTCTGTTGCGCTGCCCGTCGCTCACGCACCTCAAGTCCAGGCATGTGAGAGTGCTGGGATTTAAAGGAATGGATAGGTTTTCACCACCAACAAAAAATACTGAAGATTGATATATTGCTGCCTTTTTTTGGTATGTGTGGCAGAGGATAAAAGAGGTGAGAAAGTTATGCCGTGACTCAGATTCGAACGGAGATTGCTACGACCACAACACAGAGTACGAACCACCATACGATCACAGCACCACAGCTCAGGTGCAGTTACAACATCCGAACCACAGCAACAGGCAACGCCTGACTGCTTTGTGACGAAGGATTTTTGGAGAAGAGGTCAAAATAAGCAGCATCACAGAAATCCCCACCATCACAGAAGCCAGTCGAACATCGAGGTGAAGAGTGACGCTGAGAGCAGATTTTAAAACCGCTGGAATATCAGTGAAATTAAATTGAGAAACTCCGAGTCAGTTACACTGTATATTCCACATTCAATATTGTAGAAAAATGAGAGAAAAGCTTTTGAAAAAGTTAAACACCCCCGTCAGGAAATTGAAACCCGGTCTCCAGCGTGACAGGCGGGGATACTCACGAGAAACTGCTGTATTATACGTGGACTCATCCCAGATGGTGTTAGACATGCTTCAGAAACCATTGCATTTCTTTTAACTTTTTATTTGATGACAGTTTGTTTCATTTTCCACGAGCCACTCTTGAAAGAACCATTTACATTTCCATCTCTTTGTTGGACAACGACAACTGACTCTGTCTTTCTTTCGTTCTTTCTTTCTCTCTTATCGTGGTGAGTTGCCCCGCCTTCGTCCGGGGTTGAATTCCCCGACGGGGAGGAAGCATTTATAAGATGCCAACTTTTAATTTTATGTCTTCGCCGAGCTTCTTCCTAAACAAAAACTATAGAGAAAAAAAACAGGTGATTGTCACTTTCAGAATATTATTGTACTGGATGCAGAGCAATTGTGATTTTTACTAACTGGTGGTGAAGGTGACAGATTAGAAATTCATTCATTTCCCTCGCGCAGGTTCAAATCTGACAGACTTCAGATCCCGTCATTCATCAACCTGTTTCATCTCTGCGTTTCAAAATTCAACAAGTTTCTTGTAGAATTAATAATTCTTAAGTGAATTAAAATTCCACAGCATTGAGTACCTCGAGTTTTATGCTCATTTTAATTGATCTGCAAGATTTCACGAAATCTACGACAGAAATAGAACAAAAATCAGCCAAATTATCCATATTCTGACTCTCAGTATTTCTGAGTCAATCCCTGTGCATGTGTGTCTGTTTCTGTGTGTCTGTCTGTCTGTCTGTGTATGTGCCTCATATTTTCTATATTTTCCTGAGAAGATCTGTCTCTTTCTGTCTCACTCTCTCCCGCGTTACCCACATCATGATCCAACATGTGATGCAAAAGTGGTCGGTAATTTTTCTTTCAACAGTGGTTCGTGGAAAGTGAAACAAACTGTCATCAAATGAACAGTTCAAACAGATTCACTGAAAAGTGAAGCATCTTTGGTGAACATACGGCAAACGTCTGCACGAATTCCTCGTTAGTATAGTGGTGAGTATCCCCGCCTGTCACGCGGGAGACCGGGGTTCAATTCCCCGACGAGGAGGTTATTGCTGCTTTCGAAGCTTCACTTTCATTTATCTGCAATATTGGATGTTGAAAATACAATGAAAAACTGACTCGGCCTTTCCCACTTCCACAAATTGATTTCACAGCGATTTTAAAAATCTGCTCTCTGCCTCACGCTTCAGCTCGATGTGAGAATCACAATGATGGGCAAGAAATAAAACGCAGAATCGCGCTGTCACCAGCCCGAAACAGAGAGAGACAGGTCTCGGAACAGGCGCAGACATGAAAGATCTCACATACAGCAATGAAAATGATGCATGTTTCAGTGAATCTATTTTAACTACTTCTTTGATGACAATTTGTTTAACTTTCCACATGCCACTGTTGAAAGAAGACTTCCTTTCTGTCTCTTTGTTAGTCAACGTCCAGAGAAAAATTATTAGGGGAGCAGGGAAAAAGTGACAGATAGAAAGAAAGAGAGAGACACTCAGAAACGCATATAACAAGTGAGACAGACATAGTCATATTCACACATACACAAACACACACATTTCTAGCTACATAAACACATACACACACCAATAACCTGAAAGTAACACAGGACGACTTGACAAACAGTGGAAGCAGCATGCTGTAGACAGAGCTAAACGATCCCACAAACAACGGATCAGATCAAAGCTCTGCAGTCCTGCCACACGCATTTGTGAATGATGGTGGATAATTAAACAACGAACGGGAAGAGGCTCCATGAACATCCCCATCCTCAATGATGGAAAAGCCCAGCACGTGAGTGCAACGTTTTAGAAACCGTCTTCAGCCAGAAGTGCCGAGTGGATGATCCATCTCGGCCTCCTCCCGAAATCCCCACCATCACAGAAGCCAGTCGAACATCGAGGTGAAGAGTGACGCTGAGAGCAGATTTTAAAACCGCTGGAATATCAGTGAAATTAAATTGGGGAAAGTGGGAAACTCCGAGTCAGTTTTACACTGTATATTCCGCATCCAATATTGGAGATAAAAGCTTTTGAAGGCGGCGGAAGTTTAATCTCCCCGTAGGGTAATTGAACCCCGGTTTCCAGCTTGATAGGCGGGGACACTCACCACTATACTAACGAGGAACTGCTGCAGTGACAATGCACTTATCCCAGATGGCGTTAGACATGCTTCATGTATCAGTGCATTTCTATTAACTATTTATTTGATGACAGTTTGTTTCATTTTCCACGAGCCACTCTTGAAAGAACCTTTTACATTTCCATCTCTTTGTTAGACAACGACAACTGACTCTGTCTTTCTTTCGTTCTTTCTTTCTCTCTTATCGTGGTGAGTTGCCCCACCTTCGTCCGGGGTTGAATTCCCCGACGGGGAGGAAGCATTTATAAGATGCCAACTTTTAATTTTATGTCTTCGCCGAGCTTCTTCCTAAACAAAAACTATAGAGAAAAAAACAGGTGATTGTCACTTTCAGAATATTATTGTACGGAGACTGTTTGAGGACTGGATGCAGAGCAATTGTGATTTTTTACTAACTGGTGGTTTAGGTGACAGATTGGAAATTCATTCATTTCCCCCGCGCAGGTTCAAATCTGACAGACTTCAGATCCCGTCATTTATCAACGTGTTCATCTCTGCGTTTCAAAATTCAACAAGTTTCTTGTAGAATTAATAATTCTGAAGTGAATTAAAATTCCACAGCATTGAACACCTCGAGTTTTATTCTCATTTTAATTGATCTGTGAGATTTCACGAAATCTACGACAGAAATAGAACAAAAATCAGCCAAATTATCCATGTTCTGTCTCTCCATATTTCTGAGTCACTCCATGTGTATGCGTGTCTGTGTCTATCTGTCTGTGTATCTGCCTCATATTTTCTATGTTTTCTTGAGTCGGTCTTTCTCTGTCTCACTCTGTCCCGCGCTCCCCACATCATGATCCAACATGAGATGGAAAAGTGGTCGGTAATTCTTCTTTCAACAGTGGTCCGTGGAAAGTTAAACAAACTGTCACCAAAATAATAGTTCAAACAGATTTACTGAAACGCGAAGCATCTGTGGTGAACGTACATCCCCTTCCGGCACCAGTTCCTCGTTAGTATCGTGGTGAGTATCAGTGTCTATCACCCTGGAGACTGGGGTCAATTCCCCGACGGGAAGGTCTGCCTTTAGAAGCTTCACTTTCATTTATCAGCAACATCGGATGAAGAAAATACGGTGAAAAACTGACTCGGACTTTTTCACTTTCTACGATTTAATTTCACTGATCTCCGAGCAGATTTTAAAATCCTCACTTCGATATCAGAACCACAATAATGAGGAAGAAATAAAACGCAGAATCGCCCTGTGAACAGACCCGGGCTAATTCACCAGCCCGAAACAGAGAGAGACAGAAAACTGCTCACTATTCCAGGATTATCCAGGAATCCAAAGATACCCCCGGTATCTCTTCTCGACCACAAACCGACTTCTTGCACCCCCTGCCTCCTCCACCCTCACCACAAAAATTGCGAGGAGCTCCTGGACTATTTTGTCACAAAGATTGAGACCATCCGTTCAGCTGCCGCTCCAGTGGAAAACTCTCCAGTGGCTGGAGTCAGACGGAGCACAAAAGAAGATGGTAGTGGTTGTTGGAGGCCAATCATCTCAGCCCCAGGACATTGCTGCAGGAGTTCCTCAGGGCAGTGTCTTTGGCCCAACCATCTTCAGCTGTTTCATCAATGACCTTTCCCCCATCATCAGGTCAGAAATGGGGATGTTTGCTGATGATTGCGCAGTGTTCAGTTCCATTCGCAACCCCACAGATAAGAAGCAGTCAGTGCCCACATGCAGCAAGACCTGGACAATATCCAGGCTTGGGCTCATAAGTGGCAAGTAACATTCATGCCAGACAATTGCCAGGCAATGACAATCTCCAACAAGAGAGAGTCTGACCACCTCCCCTTGACATTCAACGGCACTACCATCGCCGAATCCCCCACCATCAACATCCTGGGTGTCACCATTGACCAGAAACTGAACTGGACCAGCCATATAAATACTGTGGCTACACGAGTAGGCCAGAAGCTGGGTATTCTGTGGTGAGTGACCCACCTCTGGACTCCCCAAAGCCTTTCCACCATCTACAAGGCACAAGTCAGGAGTGTGATGGAATACTCTCCACTTGCCTGGATGAGTGCAGCTCCAACAACACTCAAGAAGCTCAACACCATCCAGGACAAAGTAGCCCACTTGATTGGCACCCCATCCACCACCCGAAACATTCAATCCCTTCACCACCGGCGCACTGTGGCTGCAGTGTGTACCATCCACAGGATGCACTGCAGCAACTCGCCAAGGCTTCATCGACAGCACCTCCCAAACCCACGACCTCTAACATCTAGAAGGACAAGGGCAGCAGGCACATGGGAATAACACCACCTGCACGTTCCCCTCCAAGTCACACACCATCCCGACTTGGAAATATATCACCGTTCCTTCATCGTCGCTGGGTCAAAATCCTGGAACTCCCTACCTAACAGCACTGTGGGAGAACCTTCACCACATGGACTGCAACAGTTCAAGAAGGCGGCTCACCACCACCTTCTCAAGGGCAATTAGGGATGGGCAATAAATGGTGGCCTCGCCAGCGATGCCCACATCGCATGAACGATTAAAAAAAGGCAGTAATGGCGCGGCTGGGATACAAAACCATGCTGACAAAGCTCAATGGATTAGCAGTCCATCACCTCAACCACTCAGCCACCTGGTCGCAAGAACAGTGCAAAGAAAGCCCTTTTATTTGATTCTTTCAAGGCAAAAATCTCGGACTCAAAGGTCAGAGTAGGAAAGCCGCTTTTCAATCACCAGTTCCGAGATTCTGGACAACACCCTTGTGAAGCGGTAGCGTGGCCGAGCGGTCTAAGGCGCTGGATTTAGGCTCCAGTCTCTGCGGGGGCGTGGGTTCGAATCCCACCGCTGCCATAATTTGAGCTGTTGAACATTTTAGCCTCATCACCAAAATCTTTCTTTCTCAGCAGTGTCATGCGTGCCATTAATGTTGTTGGGGCACAACTGCCACACCTCATGTGCTGCATCGTGATCGTTTTGTGATTAACACTCTGCGTTGTGGTCGCAGTAACATCGGAGCGAATCCGAGTCTCCACAGAGTTTCATTTACCGATTTTTTCCTTTGCCACATATGCTGAGAGGATGCAGCAAGAAATCAATCTTTAGAACATGAAAGGAAAATGTTTTGGTGAAACCTTTCAATTCCGTCAAATCCCACCTCTCGCACATGCCTGTACTTGATGTTCCACAGTTCAAACCCGCCTCTTCTCCCAGCTTTTTCTTCCTTCCACAGTCAAGAGGCCGCCTTTCCTTTCCTCCTTCCATTTCATGGACACTTTCCTGCGGCATTGCCGACTCTAACATTCACATTCACGATCTCACTCCTTTAATTTTGCTCTGCTACGACCGCTGTTTCTATTGGGCACATGTCCCATTCGCACCAATGTTCATTTGTGCCTTGAAACCAGTCGATACATTTCGATCTGCGTGACCGCTCGACAGACAAACACGACGAAAGCAGGGCTGGTCTCTGGAAAGACAGCCGCCCGATTGTTCACGAAATTTACTTGGGGAATCTTGTGATCCAGGGGATGGTAACTGAAGAACTGGTTTTTGTTTTGATGCTTGTTGGCTCTTTTCTCTCAGCAGTTGATGTGCGTGAGAGCTGCGAATGGCGGTTGAAAGGTGCACATTTGGCAAGTTGGGGCGGTGCAGTAAGATCGGAAGTGTTCCGCCTTGATCTTAATAGTTCTGTTGAAACGTGCGATTGAATCGAGTAGAGGATAAATGTAAAGAGCGCCTGTGGGGAAAAAGGAGCGACTACAGGCCATGAGCGAAAGGTCTTTCAAATTCTCGTGCCGCAGGACGCTGTGTGTGGAAACGGCAGATTTTAAAGCGCGTGTGTCGGAAAGTAAAGTGCGATCTTGTGTGTGAGAAGAGCACAAGAAAGTTGTGCTTGAAGCTGCGCCCTTGAGGCAAGTTGCAGGTTGTCAGGAAAACTGCTCCAGTGAAAGCTCAAAAATAAACCCAGAAACTGCTGGCCACACTCAGCAGGTCAGGTAGTATCTGTGGGGAGATACTCAAGTATTTATCCAATTCTCCTTTTCAAGTTACGATTGAATCGAGCTCCACCATCCTTTAAGGCAGTGCGTTCCAGATCAGAACAATTCGCTGTGTAAAAAAAAATCTCCGTATTTCCCTTCTCGTTCTTTTGCCAATTATCTTAAATCTGCGTCCGTTGGTTGCCGACCCTCCCGCCAGTGGGTGAAGTTTCTCCTTATTTACTCGATCAAAACCCCTCTTAATTTTGAACACGTGGATTATTTCTACCCTTAACCTTCATTGCTCGAAGCAGAACAATCCCAGGTTCTCGAGTCTCTCCACACAACTAAACCCCACCCCTGGTATAATTCTGGGAAATCTCCTCTCCATCCTCTCCAAGACCTTGACATCCTTAATAAATTATAGTGCCCAGAATTGGACACAATACTTCAGATGAGGCCTGAACAATGATTTATAAACGTTTAACATAACTTCCTTGCTTTTGTGTTCTATTTCTCTATTATTCAGCCAAGGAACCGGATGCTGTTTTAACGGCTTCACCAACTTGTGCTGCCACATTCAAAGATGTTGATGAAAACTGTCGAAACTTAACACTATGCAAATGCATTAACACCCAAACAAGTAGTACAAGGAGAAACTTTATTGAACCCCAATTTGTATACAAGTGGAAGTGCACCTCAAACAATGGTTGAGGGTGCAACTTCGCCGAGTCAATGAAACAGCTCATGTTTATACAATTCATTAGGCAACGCCCACCTGTTACAGAATATGGGCGTACACGTACATTCTTTATTGGCTCAGGAGTTGGTCAATCAAGTAGTGAGCCAGCCCCCGAACATCCATAGCCATCACGTCGGCCTGAGCAGATGTCAGCTATTTTCTTTCTCTCTGCATTCCTGTTCCTTGTTATCAGTAAGGCTGGAGCCAGTCTCAAGGCTTCATGGCCATTCATCAGCTCTATTATTATTATATTCTGTCCTTATCTCAAGGAAGGCCAGGCTGTGCTAGGCCTAATTATCAACATACCAAGGCTCAAACGCAATTACACAATTGTGCTTACTTTGTGTTTGTGGCTAATCCTATCATGTGAGTTAATAAAGAGTTAATATGGTCAAGTATCCCTTCATGCACTTCCATAAAATTACCAGCAACACATTGGGTGAGAACGGATAACACAGCACAGGCCAGGATGGCGGAGAGAGACAGAGACGCCTGTTGTGATCTGTAACTTTTTATAAACACTTCAGTTTATTTCACTCCGTGTCCAACACCGTGCGATCTCCCCTGGTGTGTCAGCTTTCTGTGTTTATACAGAGTGTAATGTATTGAATTTTCTCTTGGATCACACAGAGTGGTAGACGGGGGTCTGTGTGCGGAGGGTTCGGGGGGTGAGATCTGATTCCCGCCCTCTTCTGGATTGAAAGGAGAAAAGAATGAATGAGAGAGAGAAGCGATGTGGGAGAAGGGATGATGGAAGAATTTGTCCATGAACCTGATTAAAAATGCCAAAAACAAGATAATATTAAGATATCATCAGCAGAACATTAATACAAGCTGTAAAACAAAAGCAAAATACTGCAGATGCTGGAAATCTGAAATAAAAACAGAAAATGCTGGAAATACTCAGCAGGTCAGGCAGCATCTGTGGAGAGAGTTCTGATGAAAGGTCATCGACCTGAAAGGATGTTTCTCTCTCCACAGATGCTGCCTGACCTGCTGAGTGTTTCCCGCATTTTCTGTTTTTATTATTAATATAACCTGAGCTCTGTCGAGCGTTTGTTGGTCGATTCACTGATAAAGCTGGGAATTGAGGGGAAGCTGGTTCATGGCGAACCCCAGCTCTGAATCCCCCCGGCAGAGAGTTCAAGGAATGTTTAATATAAATGAGATTCAACGACAGGATCAGAAAATCTCTCCTTGATGGTCGGTCTCATTCTCCCGAAGTGAGGAATGAGCGGGAGGGGCAATTCCACCCGGGGTTAGATTTCATTCCAAGAGGATGACCCAAAGGTGTGTTTGATGTGGGGCCGAAATAGCTCAGTTGGGAGAGCGTCAGACTGAAGATCTAAAGTTCGATCCCGGGTTTCGGCAGTTTTGGGTTATTTTGTTTCTTCTTTGGGCCGATTCTCGAACATTTATTTGCACTGACATTTTTACCCGACACTGAACGGTTGGGGATGGAATAGAGAGACATCAAGGATGTCTGCATTTAGCTTTTATTTCTCTATTTCATTCTGCCTTTCTCTCTGGTTTTTGTTTCTCTCGGTGCTCGATGAACATTTGATTTGATGCATTTGTCCTAAACTGATGCCTTTTCCACATCTCAGGGCGGTCAGACACGCTCTGTCCGTCTGTTACTGCTTGTGACCATTAAAGGGAACAGGACGCGAGTTAAACATTTATCAGCAAACCGCCAGAGAGATAACACAGAGGGAATAAAACGCATTGCCTCACATTGTTAGACAACGTCCCAAGGCGCTTCACAGGAGCGATTATCAACAAAATGTGACACGGAGCCACATAAGGAGATATTGGGACAGGTGAGGTAGGTTTTAAGTGTCTTAAGGGAGGAGAGAGAGGTAGAGAGGCGGGGAGGTTCAGGGAGGGAAATCCAGAGCTTTGGGCCCAGTCGGTTGAAGGCACGGCCGCCAATGGTGGAGCGATGAAAATCGTGGATGGTCAAGAGGCCTGAATTGGAGGAGCTCAGAGATCTCGGAGGGTTGTAGGGGTGGAGGAGGTTACAGAGATAGGGAGGGGCGAGGTCATGGAGGGATTTGAAGACGAGGATGAGAATTTAAAATTTGAGATGTTGGTGGACTGGGAGCCAATGTCGGTCAGTGAGCAGAGGGGTTCTCCTCCTGAACGGTGGTTTGAATGTTTGGGGGGCGGGGCTGTGATAAATATCTTGATTTAATATAATGATCCCACTTTTCAACTACCCCGAATTATTACAATGCTGACCTGGAACAATCTAGAACATACCGCAAACCAGGACATTAAGATCAATGGTCACTTTAGCAAGGAGTTTAAAAGATTCTCCTCAGAAGGAGAAGGCTCAAGAAACGGACTGTGAACATTTCATGATGGCCGATTTATTTGTGTCCAGGGAGAGGGATGAGACACATGAAATGTTTCACACATTTCAAATCTCCCCGATCAGACTGCCGATTGTTTATTGATCAGGAAGATGGCTGGTAATAATCTGAGACCCAGTGAAGAGGTGAGAACAGAGCAGCAGGGAATGATCCCAGAACAATAGGAGCCAGCAGCTCACCGTCTGGTCCCTGTGTCAGGGACAATACACAACACCTCAGCTCCAGACCAGGAACAGAGAGCTGCTGTTATCGTGGCCCAGCCCTCGCAAACTGCTGGAACTGTGGGATGGAAATCAGACTTTGGGTCTCGGAGGCTGCTTTAGGGGCTCAGTGGCTCATCGAAAGAATAATTTCTATTAAAGAGCAGGGCTCTGCTCCATCACAGACTGATACTGTACAGTACATGGCAGAGTAAAGCTCCCTCTACACTGTGCCATCAAACATTCCGGGGGCAGGTGCATCAAGGGTTAGATCAAGATTAAATCTCCCTCCACACTGTCACAGAGGATGTCATTTGTGACTTTGACAAGGGCCGTTTCAGGACAGTGGCAGGAGTGGAAACCTGATTGGAGGGTTTCAAACATGGTGTTGTGGGAAAGATGGACATGGATTTGGGAGGCGACAACACTTTGAAGAGGAAAGGGAGGTGGGAGATGGGGTGGTAGTTTGCAAGGACACAGGGGTCAAGGGTGGGTCTTTTATGAAGGAGGGTGATGATGGAAGATTTGATCGGGAGGTGGACCGTACCTGAGGAGAGGAGAACATTAACAATGTCAGCTGACATGGGGCCAGGAAGGGAGGTTGGGTGGTCAGCAGTTTGGTGGGAATAGGGTCGAGGGAGCAGGAGGTGGGTCTCATGGTCAAGAGAGCTCAGAGAGGGCATGAGGGGAGATCGGAGATTAACTTGGTGGGCTCGGGGAAGGGAGGGGAGCTGCAGAGGCAGCTGAATGAATGGTCTCAATCTTAGTCACACCCCCCATGACTGTCTTTCAATTTACCTTAAATCTTTCTCTTCTGGTTATTAACCCTTCCATCACTGGAAACAATTTCTCCTTAAATACTCTGTCAATACCTTTCATAATTGTGAATACCTCCTTTGAATCGTCCGTTAACTTTCCGGTTGTAGTCTCAGTGCCCTTCTTGCTAGTTGGTTTTTCAGTTCCCATATGGTCTAGCGGTGAGGATTCCTGGTTTTCACCCAGGCGGCCCGGGTTCGACTCCCGGTGTGGGAATAGTGAACTTTTAGTCCCAACCTCCCAATTTGCCTGCAGTCCGGACTGTGGCTGCTGCTTCTGAATTCGCACCACAATCACACTGAGAAATGAGGCAAACCACAGCACTTGAAGGGACAGTGCACCAAAAACCCAGTCCCACAAGCTGAAGGGAAGCAAGCAACAATATCCCGACAGGTCACTCAGCAGCTCATGGCCAAGTGTCTGACTGCAGTCCTTTTATTATTTACTGTAAAACCCGAGTCTGAGTGAAACACGCACAGAACAATCTGGAAACACTCAGCGGGTCGGGCCCCATCTGCGGAGAGAACGGACCAATTAACTGAGAGTCTCAATGAGACAAGGAAAGAGACACGGCCCACTGTGAGAAACAAGGAACTTGCATTTGTATAGCACCTTTCACATCCTCAGGACATCCCAACGCACTTCACTCGAAGTTCAGTCACTATCGTTTTATAAGAGAACGTAGCAGCCAAGTTGTCTACAGCAAGATCCCACAAACAGTGATGATATATTGAGCAGACCTCCTGTTTGTTGGGTGCTGATGGTTGGGGAAAGAATATTGGCCAGGACACCGGGAGAACTCCCTGCTCTTCACAAATTACCACTTAACACCTCATTCAAAGGACAGCACCTCTCACGATGCAGCTCCCTCTCAGAACGACACAGTCAGTCTGGATCATGTGTCCCAGTCCTGGAACGGGAGCTGGAACCCACACCCTTCGAAACACCAGCCTGACTCCCTGGGGTTACTCTCACCCTTGGCTCGTCATGAAACAGATTGTGCCACTCCCAGAGTAACTGATGACCACAGCCTCAGCCCTGGGTCCCGGTCTGCACCATAACCGCAGCCTGTCACCGCTCATAGAAAGTGGCGTGGGATTCCTGAGTTCATTCTGTGATCTGCATTGGGGGAGTGGGACTACATGGATTGATCTTGCATAGAGCCGGTAAGGACTCGATGGGCCAAATGGCCTCCTTCCGTGCTGTAACCTTTCTATGATTCTTTGATTCGATGTGGATGGAGAGGGATACAAGGATGTGATCAGAGATGGCCTTATCCATGATTGACACGATCGTGAGTAGAGAGGCCACGTGATTGCAAGGTCGAGGGGGCGGCCATGAATATGGGTCGGGGAGTTTCTTTGCAGGGAGAGATTAAGGCAAGATAAAGAATCACATAATAGACTTGTTGGCAAAATTGAAGCCCATGGGATTAAACGGACAATGGCAGCGTGGATACAAAACTGGCTAAGGGGCAGAAAACAGAAAGTAGTGGTGAACGGTTGTTTTTCAGACTGGAGGCAAGTATACAGTGGTGTCCCCCAGGGCTCGGTATTAGGACCACTGCTCGTTTTGATATATACTAATGACCGGGACTTGGGTGTACAGGGTATAATTTCAAAGTTTGCAGATGGCACGAAACTCAGAAATGTAATAAACAATGTTGAGGATAGTAACAGACTTCAGGAGGACATAGACAGACTGGTGAAATGGGCAGAAACATGGCAGATGAAATTTAATGCAGAGAATTGTGAAGTGATACATTTTGGTAGGAAGAATGAGGAGAGGTAATATAAACTAAATGGGACAATTTTAAATGGAGTGGGGGAATAGAGAGACCTGGGGGTGTAGTTACACAAATCTTTGAAGGTGGCAGGACAAGTTGAGAAGGCTGTTAAGAAAGCAAATGGGGCCCTTGGCTTTATTAATTGAGGCATAGAATACAAAAGCAAGGAATTGATACTAAACCTTGATAAAATACTGGTTAGACCTCAGCTGGAGTATTGTGTTCAATTCAGGACACCAAACTTTAGGAAGGATGTCAAGGCCTTAGAGAGGGTGCAGAAGAGATTTACGAGAATGGTGCCAGGAATGAGGGACTTCAGTTATGTGGAGAGACTGGAGAAACTGGGGCTGTTCTCCTGAGAGCACAGAACGTAAAGGGGAGATTTGATAGAGGTGTTCAAAATTGTGAAGGGTTTTCATAGAGTAAAGAAGGAGAAACTTTCCAGTTGTAGAAGGGCAGTTCCAACACGGGTTAGATAGAGAGCAAAGCTCCCTCGACACTGTCAAATCAAACACTCCCAGGGAGGGTACAACACGGGTTAGATATACAGTAATGCTTCCTCTACTGTGCAGTTTAGATCCCGCCTCAGATTTCAGATAAAAGGTTGGTTTCCTGGACACTCTGCTGGTGTCTCTCTGCATCTCTGTGCTCAGTTACACCGCTCTCTACCTCCCTCTGCTGGTGTCTCTCTGTATCTCTGTACTCAGTTACACCGCTCTCTACCTCCCTCTGCTGGTGTCTCTCTGTATCTCTGTACTCAGTTACACCGCACTCTACCTCCCTCTGCTGGTGTCTCTCTGTATCTCTGTACGCAGTTACACCGCTCTCTACCTCCCTCTGCTGGTGTCTCTCTGTATCTCTGTACGCAGTTACACCGCTCTCTACCTCCCTCTGCTGGTGTCTCTCTGTATCTCTGTACTCAGTTACACCGCTCTCTACCTCCCTCTGCTGGTGTCTCTCTGTATCTCTGAACTCAGTTACACCGCTCACGATCTCCATCTTTTTTTCTTTTCTTTTTTTTCCTTTCTTTCGAATGAAACTTATGAAATAGGACAATGGAAGTGATTGAATGAAAGGAGGATTCTAAAGACATTGAGTTTTTTTTCTGAAAGACATCCAATCGTATCACAACAGCGACTCATTGAATTGGAGTCAGGTGACTGCAGGTTGCGTATAAAAGGTGTTGGTTGGTGGATAAAGTGATCGTTGAGTTGTTTGGTATCATGGGGGATTTTGTAGTGGGAGGTTTGTTCTCGGTGCTGGTGTTAGTTGGAGCGGTTTGTTGCTCGGATATTTGGCAACAGTTTAGAGGGCAGAGATTTCCATGGAGAAGAGTAAAACCCACCCCTGTCCCTCCCTTTGGTTCCCATTTCAGTGTGTCTGAGGGGAGAAGTCTGTCTCCACTGCAGACTGTGATGGTGCAGTGTGGAGAGCAGAACCTGCTGGTGAGGGTAGACATGGATTTATTTAGAACCAGGCACCTGATTAAAGCTGCTGACCTGACCCTGGGGACAGCAGGTTGTCGGCCAACTGGGATCTCCTCTCAGAACCACACTGTCTTCTTTGACTATGGGCTCCATGAATGTGGTAGCAGATTGCAGGTAATGTGATTCCTCAACTCTTGCTCCAATTTCACTGTGTGGATTACTGCCCACTCTGAGCTCATTAACATCAGGTGAAATTCCAGCCACTGAGGAGATCCCTGAATGAAATCAGTGTATAAATTCTTGCCCACTGTTAAATATCACCCTGTGTGAAACTACTTTCTTTATATTGACATGTTAATCTTAGCTTTATATTTAAAAAGAACTTCAACTTGTCACTGAGGGACTGCATCTTTCTTAAATGGGTCATTACCACTCTCTAACTCTGAGATTCAATTCTATTGACCTTGAACCTTCACCTACATTTCTCCAAACCACTCTGTTCTTTTGTGCCTCAATTGATTTATCTTTTCTGTTCCTTCCTATGGATATTCTGGCCTGTTGCCTCAACTTGTGGTCAATGAATGTTCAGTGTGGAAGTTCCTGTTGAGACTGCTCTTAAATGATGAAACAAGTGGAATAATAATTGTATCCCAATGTATTAAAGGGGAACTCCACTTTTGGTTGTTACACCTGCCAATCCCCTTGATTCTGCAGACACAGATGAGGTTTAAAAGTGATGTGTTTTGTGCTCCATATCAGGGGTAACTTGAAGCCCCTTAAGGTGAAAGCTCTATTCTATATGGGAAAGAATGCTCATCAAATCTGGCAGTGCCAATCATTTCAGGGTTTCTGACTGCAGGCCTGAAGTCCCCTGTAATAGAAGGTGGACTGAGTCGAGTAACAGAGGCTGCTCCAGGCAACTTCCACCAATGGTGGAGCTGCTTCAATCATGTGTCATTGAGGAACAGCTGAAACCCCTCAAACTGCTGCTTAACAGGGCAGGAAAATGACCAGAAATAGCTTTTGTCCAATGAGACCAGCTCTTCATTCCTTAACCTGATGTCTTTCAGATGGCTGGAGATTTCCTGGTCTACACTACCCACCTGAACCACACCCCAAATGCTCGTGGATCTGTCATTGTGAGAACTAATGGAGCCATCATTCCCATTGAGTGCCACTATTTTAGGTAAGAATCTTTCCTCTGTGGCAAATAAGGTCTACAGCAGGTGCAGTTCTATGAAGTTGTCCTGAAATTATCTATTGTCCTTTCAGGAAGGGCAATGTGAGCAGTGACCCTATCAAGCCCACCTGGATCCCATTCAGCTCGACCAAGTCTGGAGAAGGGCTTCTGTCATTCTCACTGCGTCTTATGAACGGTGTGTGATGGGTGGATGGCGAGTGCTTTTCTGTCGTTTCTCACTGGGAGTTACACCCACTGTCTCCAACCCTTGTCCTCTTGTACTTCAGATGACTGGCTTACAGAGCGCACCTCGACTGTCTACTACCTGGGTGACCTCATTCACATTGAGGCCTCTGTTTCAATGACCAACCACATGCCCTTGAAGCTCTACATTGACAGCTGTGCAGCTACATTGAGCCCAGACAAGGATTCCACCCCAAGATACATCATCATTGACTACCATGGGTAAGGAGCTCTCTGCTTTCTCCAGCTGGTTATGTCTCAATAGGTTCACTTTATTCACTTTGTCCCTTTTTTAATCTTTCTTCAGTTGCCTCCTGGACAGCAAAGCTGAGGACTCCTTTTCAACCTTTGTGTTGCCAAGAGGTGAACGTGAGCTGGACAAACTCCAGTTTGACCTGGATGCGTTCCGCTTCTTTGGAGATGACCGTTCCTTGGTAAGAGGAAGCCAAACATTGGGTTCCCCATGTTGGGAGGAGGTCACTAAATAACAACTTGTATTGAATGTGTCCCTCAGATTTTCATCACCTGTCACCTGAAAGTTGCTGCAGTGGATCGGAGAGATTCCATGAACAAGGCTTGTACTTTCCAGAATATGTAAGTTCCCTCTCTCGCTCAGGGATGTGTTGTATTAAAGGGTGATGGACAACCTGGTTGATAAACTGATTCTCTGGTTTAGCTGGACCCCATTAGAAGAATCTACAAATGATGTGTGTGCCTGTTGTCATCTGGGCAACTGCAGTGCCACAAGGGAATTCCGACTTGATTCCAGAGGAAGGAGGGATCTTGCATCTGGACCTGGTAGGACATTGATCCTCTCTATGTTGGTGGTCACCCTTTACCCTCTCTAACTGGAATGTTTGATATTGCAGGGAGTGATGCTGAATTGAAGTGGGAGGGTGAGGCCTCACTTGGACCCCTGATCATTCTGGATCCTGATGTGACAGAGCTGGCAACTGAGTCCCTTAATGAGGTTGAGCAAAGGATGCAGGAGAGGTCTCCGGGTGGTGAGTTGGTTGACTGCTAGTTTCCATTTTCTCCTCAGTATTTCCTTCACTGACCATTGGTTTCTTGTTGCTTTTTCGGTGTGGAGTCTGAGGTGGTCCTGATCCTGGCCCTGACTGTGACCGCTGTCTCTCTGATCTCTGCTTCTTTGATCGCCTTGTTCCTGTACAGGAAACACAAGCAAACCCAGTTCAACTAGTTATCAAATGACCAATAAAGCAGTGACTACTTGTATCTTCGAATGGCTGGTTGCTCATTTTTCATTATCTGGCTCCAATCAGCATGCAACAAGTGCTCAATTCTGTTAGTAACACTCCGCACTCCTCCACAGTTCCTCCTGTTAGTGAAATGGGTTTTAATGGGTCCATGTCAGTAGTGGCAGAATGGCTGGTAATAGTGTATCCAGACCCAGTCCAGGGATGGCTGCAGCAATGGGTGAAGGCTTGCCAGGCCCTCATTGTGCAGGTCAATGAACTCTGAAGGGACAGTGGGACTGGCCTGAGGTACTGGTGCTGGCTGGTTGACGGCCCAATAATTCCCTTGGTGTCCCGTGGCCATTGATCACTCGAATCCAAAACGGGCTCCAAACTCCAGTTAAACTTTCCCTTTTGGAGCTAATTGTCCAAACACCAATAGGATTGAAAGTCAGTGGACTTGGAACTCTCCTCCAAGATTGAATATCTCTGCCCCTGGTGTAAAATTCTTGTTTAGTGGGGGTGGGGCTCCAGGTAGATTTCAAATGTTCAGTGTAATGGTTAATGTACACAGGGGGCAATGTTGTGCCCAGTGGGTACAGGCACAGTGAGAATGTGAGGGACGGGGAGCCCAGCGGTTGTGATTTAACTCTGTTGGATTTGAATTTCACCTGTCATCTTGTGAGCACAGATTGAAGTTTCTTTATCCTCAGCTTCCCCTCACGACAGGCCCTCAGGATTGTATTGTAAGTCGTTAGTCCTATTTTCAAATTACATTGTTTATCATTCACTGTATTTGAGGGGTGGTCATTGGAACAGGAGTAGTCCATTTAGCCCCTCGAGCCTGGTCCACCATTCAATGAGATCATGGTTGATCTGTGACATAACTCCATATACCTGCCTTCGTAATATCCCTTACCTTGTTTTGCTCAACAAAATGTTAAGCTGAGGTAATAGATTTAACAATTGAGCTAGCATCAACTGCCCTTTGTGGAAGAGTGTTCCTAACTTCTCCCACTCTTTGCGTGTAGAAGTGTCTCATAACTTCACTCCTGAAAGTCCTGATTCTAATTTTTAGGTTCTGTCCCCTGGTCGCTAAACTGGCTGTGTTTTTACAACTTTACAGTGAATTGGGTCCAATCCATGTCTGGGACAACCTTGTGAAATCCTGAAATTTGTTCATAAAATGGTCTTCAGATTAATAAGAGAATGTTGAACTTTACTGAGCTGGGTTTTTCTTTTTGGTAAATCAGACATTCAGGGGGTCTATTAAACAGGATGGGAGCTGTTAGCAGTAAACACCCTCGCTTCAGACAACATTCTTTAGTGGGTGGAAACCACTTCTCCATTTAAATCAAATCATGGTAATATTTTACTTGAGCTATAATCACTGAAGTTTAGTGTTTAAACATAGCAGGAGATCCAGGCTCGTTCTGTTGAAGTATAATATTGAGTTAGTGGGAACTTTTAACAACAGCAATTCATTTCTGCTCACTGTGCACACTGAAGGTGATTTTTTTTTTCCAGTGGAACCTGCAGTCAGACGGCCCCTCCTCACTTTCACTCTGAGCTTCCTCACCATTGACAAATAGTGTTCGGAAACTTTAAACCCAATAGATGACAATACATTCAAGTGTAGTGTAGGTCCATCCTACCCTCTTCTGACTGTTGTCTGATTTACATATAAACATTTCAGGGAGACTTTACAAACTGGATATACTGACCAGGAGAACTACTGTGGGATATTTTAAAAATGTTGCAAAAAATACCATGTCGAAATGCTTCATTAATTCATTCTCAATGAAGCTTTGGATCTTACAGGACAGAAACAGATGACTTTCCTCTGTCTCCCCTCATCCAATTTAATGTTCCTCTGTTCCAAGGTCCCTGCACTATTATTCCCATTGAAAATAATTCATGGAGTTTGTGTCAACAACGCTTTCGGGCAGAACTCTACATTGTCCCCTCCCTCCCTGTAACGATATTTTTTTGAACCATAAACATGTATCTTTTGCCATGTCACATTTGACCCTAGGGGTTATAGAATCATCGAAATTTACAGCACAGAAGGAGGCTATTCGGCCCATCGTGTCTGTGCCAGCTGAAGAGGAGCTATCCAGCCTGATCGCACTCTTGGTCTTGGTCCGCAGCCTTGTAGGTGACGGCACTTCAAGTGCACATCGAAGTACTTTTAAAAAGCGATGTGGGTTTCTGCCTCGACCACCCTTTCAGCCAGTAAGGTCCATACTCACACCACCCTCTGGGTGAAAAAAAATATCCCCAGATCCCCTCGAATCCTTCTACCAATTACTTGAAATATATGCCCCCTGGTTATTGATCTCTCTGCTAAGGGATATAGGACCTTCATATCCTTTTTTTATTTGTTCATGGGATGTGGGCGTCGCTGGCAAGGGCAGCATTTATTGCCCATCCCCAATTGCCCTCATGAAGGTGGTGGTGAGCTGCTGTTTTGGAAGTGATGTAGTCTGTGTGGCCCCCAATAATTTTATACACCTCAATTAAATCCCCCCTCAGCCTCCTCTGTTCCAATGAAAACAACTCCAGCCGATCCAATCCTTCCTCACAGCTAAAATTCTCCACTCCTGGACCATCCTTGTAAATCTCCTCTGGACCCTCTCTGGTGCAATCCCATCTTTCCTGTAATGTGGTGACCTGAACTGGACACGGGTTAAATTTATTAGTCCGCCTGTTCCCACAGGTCCCAGTCGAGTTTCTTCATTCCTTTCCTTGGTTCAATCCGTCATTCACCGATTGGGTTTATGACCGGTCACCACCTCCTGTGATTTCCCCAATTGGCTGCCCCTCTTCTCAGAGATTCTCTCGCTCCACAGACCACCTGCACTCTGTCGGTTCCACCAATCCGGGAAGCTTCACCTGTGATTGGATGAACTCGGTGACCCGGGGCCGTCATGGCGGCCGCATCTCCCACAATGCAGAGCGGCGGAGAAAAGGCCCCATCTGTGAGACGTGCCGCGCTGCACTCTGGGAGAATGTTCGCACATGCGCACATCACCCACCGGATCAGCGACCGCTTCCTGTTGTGTCGCGAGACAAACTTTCCGTTTTTTCGGTTGAGAACGAGCGGTTTTTATTGTGACGGAAACTGACGTCACTTTTCCTTTGAATCGCGCGGTTTGATTTAAATAAACGGCGCACATGCGCAGTGTGGCGCGTCCCTCTTAAAGGGCCCTGGACCGGCCGAGAGTCCCCGAGCCCGGGGACAGGACCGAGAGACGGGCAATGGGATTAGAGCGGAGGGCGGCCCCGGGGAGGGGGAACTTGCATTTCTCCAGCGCCTGTCACATCCTCAGGACGACCCAAAGCCTCGCAGCCAATGGGGGGCTTTGGAAATGAGGTCACTGTTGCCATGTGGGCAGCCATTTTGTGCAGAGCAAGATCCCACAAACAGCAATGTGATAAATGACCAGATAATCTGTTTATAGGTGTTGGTTGAGGATTAAGGATTGGCCAGGACACCGGGGAGAACTCCCCTGCTCTTCTTCGAATGGTGTCGGGATCTTTTACATCCACCTGAGGGGCCGGACTGGTTTAACGGCTCGTACAAAAGACGGCCCCTCCGACAGTGTAGCACTCCCTCAGTACTGCACTGGAGTGTGAGCCGAGATTTTGTGCTCAGGTCTCTGGAGAGGAGCTTTATTCCTCAATCTTTATGATTGGAGAGGTGAGAGAGTGATACAAATGAGCCAAGGCCGACACAGAGTACTTCAGAAGGGTCGTTAATTCTTCTGTCCCGTAACACGATGTGACTTTCTTCCACAGGAGAATTCGTGCCTGAACTTCCAGGAGTTTTGAGGAAAACCACACTGGATTTGAAACAATCTGCTGGAAAATACTTGAGGCTGACTGGAAACCTGTTTCGATGTTCACACGGCCGGGAGGCACCAAGACAATTCGATGAGACTGTGAAGGGTGTCAAGTGAAATCAGGGACATGGCGAGCAACGGTGTGAAGGTAACTGGGGGATCCCCAGGGTAATGTCCAGTCTGTTCAGGTGGGCCGTTTAAAAGGAAATGGAACAGTGCGGGGAGAAAGTTGTCTGGGGACCTGTTGCTGAGATTGGAGAAGGGTTGGAAGTGGTTACCCCAGGGGTCAGTGCTGGGCCCGCTTTTATTCTCCGTATTTATGGGCCATTTAGAATTACATAGAATTTACAGCACAGAAACAGGCCATTCGGCTCAACTGGTCTGTGCCGGTGTTTATGCTCCACACGAGCCTCCTCACACCTCTTCATCTGTCCCTATCTGTATATCCTTCTATTCCTTTCTCCCTCATGTACTTATCCAGCTTCCCCTTAAAAGCATCTATGCTATTTGCCTCAATTACTCCATGTGTTAGCAAGTTCCACATTCTAACCACTCTCTGGGTAAATAAGTTCCTCCTGAATTCCTTACTGGATTTATTAGTGACTATCTTCCATTCATGGCCCATAGTTCTGGTCTCCCCCACAAGTGGAAACACATCTATGTCGACCCTATCAAACTCCCTCATAATTTTAAAGATCTCTATCAGGTCACCCCTCAGCCTTCTCTTTTCTAGAGAAAAGAGCCCCAGCCTGTTCAATCTATCCTGACAGTTATAATCTCTCAGTTCTGGTATCATCCTTGTCAATCTTTTTTGCACCTTCTCCAGTGGCTCTACATCCTTTTTGTAACATGGAGACCAGAACTGTGCACAGTACTCGGTGTGGTCTAACCAAGGTGCTAGACAAGTTCTATTCCTCTGGAAATGAACCCCAGTGCTTTGTTTGCTTTTTTATGGCCTTATGAACCTGAGTCACTACATTTAATGATTTGTGTATCTGTACCCCTGGACCCCACTTTGCTCCTCTATCCCATTTGGACTCTTATTATCCAGGAAGTATGTGGCCTCCTTATTCTTCCAACTAAATTTCTACCACCTCACACTCATCTATATTGAAATTCATTTGCCAATTACACGCCCATTCTGCAAGTTTATTCATGTCTTCCTGTATTTTGTCGCAGTCCTCTTCAGTATTAACGATATCCCTCAATTTGGTGTTGTCCGCAAATTTTGAAATTGTACTTCCGATTCCCAAGTCCAAACCGTTGATGCAAATGGTGAACAACAGTGTTCCCAGCACCGATCCCTGTGGAACACCACTTCCCACCTTTTCCCAGTCTGAGTGACTCTCTTTAACCCCTGCTCTCTGTTTTCTGTTTTGTTATCAGCTTGCTATCCATTCTGCGACCTGTCCCCTGACTCCACAAGCTCTGACCTTGGTCATGAGTCTACTATGCGGTACCTCATCGAAGGCCTTTCAAGATCTTTCAAGATTTTCTTCTTCAGATATTGATTCACTTCCCTTTTAAATTCTGCTTCCCTCATTGTTTCTGGTCGGACATTCCATTGTCCTAACAACCCTCTGCATCAAAAAGAAAACCAACCTCTCTTAATTTGATGCCCTCCAGTTACCGACTCACGAACTGGGATGTGGGCGTCGCTGGCAAGGCCAGCATTTATTACCCTTCCCAGTTGCCCTTGAGAGGGTGGTGGTGTGCCAACTATCTGGAACAATTGAGTGGCTTGCTGGGCCATTTCAGAGGGCGATTAAGAATCAGCCGCATTGCTGTCGGTCTGGAGTCACATTTCGGCCAGACTGGGTAAGGACGGCAGGTTTCCTTCCCTGAAGGACATCAGTGAACCAGATGGGTCTTTACGACAATCCGGTAGTTTCATGGCCACCATTACTGATACCAGTTTTTTTAAAATTCCAGATTTTATTTAATTAATTGAATTTAATTCTCCAGCTGCCGTGGATTTGATCTCATGACTCCGGAATATTAGTCCGAGCCTCTAGGATTACTAGTCCAGCAACAAAACCACTGTGCTCCCGTACCCGTACTAGTGGAAATAGTTTTCCCTCATTTACTTTATCAAAACCCCCTCATAATTTTGATCCCCACTCTCTGATCTTATTTAAACTTCTCTGCTCTCATGAAAAGTTATGTCAAGACTCTCATCCTTGAGATCATCTTAGTGAATCTCTTCTGCCCCTCTCCATGGCCGTGACATTCTTACTAAAGTAATGCACCAAAAACTGGACACAATATTCTGACTGTGGCCTGACCCATGATTTGTCCAGATGTAGCATTAACTCTTTCCTTTTATACTCTATGCTCCTATTTTTTAATCCTAGGATCCCATGGGGGTTTTGCAAAACAGCTTTATCAACTTGTCCTCCCACTTTTAAAGATTTGTGTATCTGAATCCCGAAATCTCTCTGCTCCTCTACTCCTTTTACAGTTTTACAGTATAGTGTCTATTTCCTCTCCTTATTCTCCTCACCTCACATCTCTCCCCATTAAATTCCATCTGACATCTACCTGCCCAATCTGCTCACCTGTCTGCCTCCTCCTGAAGTTGTTGACAATCCTCTTCATGGTTAATCTCACTCCTTATCTTTGTGGCAGCTGCAAATTTTGATATTCTGCCCCCTGCACCCAGGTCCAGATCATTTCTATCCACAGATATTGAGAAAAGCAATGGTGTCAACACTGACCCCGGGGATCACCACTGTTTAAATCCTTCCAATGCAAGAAACATCTGTTAATCACAACTCCCAGTTTTCTGTCCTTTATCCATTCTCTCTCTTTCTCTCTTATTTCTCTCCAACTTCTCATTTCTATCCCTTACTTCTCATGCACAAACAGACTCTCTTCCCCTTTCCTCTCTGTCTTACACACAGACTGTTTCTCTTCCCTGTCTCCCATATTCTCTTTCCCCTTCTTGCAAACCCTGTCTCCCATATTCTCTTTCCCCTTCTTACAAACTCTCTCTCCCTCCCACCCGACCTCTCAAACTCTCCCACGCGGGCTCTCCGAGACTCCCTCCCTCTCTCCCACGCGGGCTCTCCGAGACTCCCTCCCTCTCTCCCACGCGGGCTCTCCGAGACTCCCTCCCTCTCTCCCACGCGGGCTCTCCGAGACTCCCTCCCTCTCTCCCACGCGGGCTCTCCGAGACTCCCTCCCTCTCTCCCACGCGGGCTCTCCGAGACTCCCTCCCTCTCTCCCACGCGGGCTCTCCGAGACTCCCTCCCTCTCTCCCACGCGGGCTCTCCGAGACTCCCTCCCTCTCTCCCACGCGGGCTCTCCGAGACTCCCTCCCTCTCTCCCACGCGGGCTCTCCGAGACTCCCTCCCTCTCTCCCACGCGGGCTCTCCGAGACTCCCTCCCTCTCTCCCACGCGGGCTCTCCGAGACTCCCTCCCTCTCTCCCACGCGGGCTCTCCGAGACTCCCTCCCTCTCTCCCACGCGGGCTCTCCGAGACTCCCTCCCTCTCTCCCACGCGGGCTCTCCGAGACTCCCTCCCTCTCTCCCACGCGGGCTCTCCGAGACTCCCTCCCTCTCTCCCACGCGGGCTCTCCGAGACTCCCTCACAGTGTTTTACTCACTTTTCATAGAAACTTACAGCACAGAAGGAGGCCATTCGACCCATCATCCCTGTGTCAGCTCTTTGAAAGAGCTGTCCAATTTAGTCCCACACTCCAGCTCTTTCCCCATAACCCTGCATATTAGTCCTCTTCAAGTACATGTCCAATTGCCCTTCAAAATTCCCATGGAATCTGATTCCACCACCCTTTCAGGGAGTGCGTTTCAGATCTTAACAACTCTCTGTATGAAAAAAAACTTCTCCTCATTTCCCCTCTAGTTCTTTTGCCAATTATTTTAAATCTATGACCTCTGGTTACCGACCCACTTGCCTGAGGAAACAGTTTCTCCCTACTCGCTATCAAAACTCCTCTTGATTTTAACACCTCCATTAAATCTCCCCTTAACCCCTGCTCTAAGGAGAACAATCCCAGCTTCTCCAACCTCTCCACATAACTGATGTCCCTCATCCCTGGTACCATCCTGTTAAACCTCCTTTGTACCCTCTCCATGACCTTGACATCCTTCCTAAAGTGCATTGCCCAGAATTATACACAATACTCCAGCTGAGGCCTAACCAGTGATTTGTAAAGGTTTAGCATGACTTCCTTGTTTTTATATTCAATGTCCCTATTTACAAAGCCAGGTATCCCATACCCTTTCTTAACCATCTTATCAACTTGCCCTGCCACCTTCAAAGATTTGTGACGATGTACCCCAGGTCCCTCTGCTCTTGCACTCCCCTCAAAATAGTCCCATTTAGATTATACTGCCTCTCCATGTTGTTCCTCCCAAAGTGCATCACTTCACACTTCTCCGTCTTAAATTGCATCTGCCCTGTGTCTGCCCATTTTACCAGTCTGTCTATGTCCTCCTGAAATCTGCTACTATCCTCCTCACTATTTACTACGTTGCTAAGTCCTGTATCGGTCGCAAACTTTGAAATTGTGCTCCCAAAACCCAAATCCAGGTCATTTTGATATAACAAGAAAAATAATGGTCCTAATACCGACCCCTGGGGGACCCCACTGCGTACTTCTCTCCAGTCAGAAAAACATCCGTTCACCACAACTCTCTGCCTCCCATCCCTTAGCCAATTATGTACCCAAGTTACCACCGTCCCTTTAATCCCATGTGCTTCTGTTTTCCAAATAAGTCTGTTATGTGGTACTTTGTCAAATGCCTTCTGAAAGTCCATATATACAACAGCTACTGCACTACCTTCATCAACACTCTCTGTTACTTCATCAAAGAATTCAATCAGGTTAGTCAGACATGATTTGTCTTTAAGAAATCCGTGCTGGCTGTTCCTTGTTAACCCATGCCTCTCCAAGTGAGAATTAATTTTGTCCTTGACAATGGTCTCTCGTAGTTTTCCCACCACTGATATTAGACTGACTGGCCCGTAGTTACCAGTTTTATCCCTCTCCCCTTTTTTGAACAGGGGTGTAATATTTGCAATCCTCCAGTCCTCTGGCACCACTTCCACATCCAAGGAGGATTGATAGATTGTGGTCAGAGCTTCTGCTATCTCCACCCTTGCTTCCCTCAGCAGCCTGGGATGCATCCCACCTGGACCGGGGGACTTGTTCACTTTGAGTGATGCCAACCTATTTAGCACCTCCTTTCTATCTATTTTGATCCTATCCAATATCTCTACTCCCTCCTCCTCTACTGCGACATTAACTTCATCCTCTTCTTTTGTGAAGACAAATGCAAAGTCCTCATTCAGTACCTCAGTCATGCCCTCTGCCTCCACAAGCAGATTTCGTATTTTGTCCCTAATCAGCCCCACCATTCCTTTTATCCTTTTACTTTTTATATTTTTATAAAAGATTTTTGGGTTCCCATTTATGTCACCCGCTAATCTTTTCTCATATTCTCTCTTTGCCCTTCCTATATCCTTTTCAATTTCTCCCTGCACACTCTCCTGGTTTTGTACTGTATTCTGTACCTGACAGTGGTCATAAACCTGTTTCTGTTTTATTTTAAGCTCTATTTCCTTTGTCATTCAGGGAGCTCGAGCTTTGGATGCCGTATCTTTCCTCCTTATGGGAAAATCCTTGGTTTATACCCGAACTACCTCCACCTTGAAGACCTGCCATTGCTCATTTACTGTTTTTTTTTGTCCAGTCTTTGTTTCCAGTCCACTTGTGCTCGATCCCTTCTCAAATCACTGAAATTGGCTCCCTTTCAGTTGAATATTTTCACCTTTGATTTTTCTTTGTCCCTTTCCGTAACTGCTTCAAACCAAATTATATTATGATCACTATTACCCAGATGTTCCCCCACTGAAATACACTCCACTTGCCTTACATCATTCCCTAAAACTAGATCCAGCGTTGCTTCCTCCCTTGTTGGGCCAGAAATATACTAATTAAGAAAGTTCTCCTGCACAAATTTTTCGAATTCTTCACCCTCTCTCCCTTTCAATTACTATAATCCCCTGCGTCTGTCTTTAAGGGGCCACATTACTCTGAGTCACCTTCTTTTTCTTAATATACTTGTAAAAACCTTTAGTGTTGTCCTTGATATCCCTCACAAACTGGAGTTGTCAGCTGATATTGTGAATGAATCCACATAAAGAGTGGAAAGAAAAGAACAATTTAATGTTAAAGTAAATCAATCAAATGCCATTAATGACAAATATATTCAAATTAAATATAACCGTTTGCTCAAAAATAGTCCTATTGTATTCCAGTGACAGATTCTCGAATCTAATCAGCCGCTTGGAGTTGTCGGACAGCTGCCCAGTGACACTCGGCCTGTGATGGTTCCTCCCTTCCTCGGGGTAAGCACCTTGGCCAATATCGCCTTTAATGCAGTAAAACATCCTAAGGTGCTTCACAGGAGTGATTATCAAACAGAATTTTTCACCGAGCCACATAAAGAGATATTAGGACGGGTGACCAAAAGCTTGGCCAAAGAGTTAGGCTTAAGGAGCGTCTTAAAGGAAGAGAGGTGGAGAGATGAAGAAGTTTAGGGAAGGAATTCCAGAGCTTAGGATCGAGGCAGCCGAAGGCACAGCCGCCAATGGTGGAACGATTAAAATCGGGGATGCACAAGAGGCCAGAATTGGAGAGCGCAGAGTTCTCGGAGGGTTGTAGGGCTGGAGGAGGTTACAGAGATAGGCAGGAGCGAGGGTCATGGAGAGTTTTGAAATGAAGGATGAGAATTTTAAAATCGAGGTGTTGCTGGACCGGGAATGAATGTAGGTCAGCGAGCACGGGAGTCTTGGGTGAACGGGACTTGGTGCGAGATAAAATACGGGAGTTTTGGACGAGCTGAAGTTTATGGAGGATGGAAGACGGGAGGCCGGCCAGGAGAGTATTGGAATAGTCAAGTCTAGAGATAACAAAGGCATGGATGCGGGTTTCAGCAGCAGATGAGCTGAGGCAGGGACGGAGACGGGTGATGTTATGGAGGAGGAAGTAGATGGACTTCGTGACAGAGCAGATATGTGGTCGGAAACTCATCCCAGGGTCAAATAGGACGCCAAGGTTATGAACGGTCTGGTTCAGCCTCAGACAGTGACCGGGGAGAGGGATGGAGTCGGTGGCTCGGGAACGGTGTTTGTGGTGGGGCCCGAAGACAATGGCTTCGATCTTTGCAATATTTAGTTGGAGGAAATTGCTGCTCATCCAGTACTGAATGTTGGACAAGCAATATGAAAAATCAGAGACAGTGGAGGGTTCGAGGGAGGTCGTGGTGAGGTAGACCTGGGCATCGTCAGCGTACATGTGGAACCTGACATTGTGTTTTCGGACGATGTCGCCAAGGGGCAGCATGTAGATGAGACAGAGGGGGCAAGGATAGATCCTTGGGTGCTCCAGAATCCCCACGTTTTGCCCTGTCTCTAGATCACTCTGTCTGCAGTCCATCCCTTACTGGAGGAGGGCCTATTACAGTGGGATGAGAACAGATCTGGCCCGGGTAAATTGGAATCATAGATTGGCAGGCAAAACTGTAATTGAACAGTGGGCAGCCTTTAAAGAGATGATTCAGGTCCAGACAAGGTACATTCCAACGAGGGAGAAAGGAAGGGCAACTAAAGCCAGAGCTCCCTGGATGACAAAGGAGATAGAGAGTAAGATGAAGCGGAAAAAAGCGGCGTATGACAGGTGTCAGGTCGATAACACAAGCGAGAACCAGGCAGAATATAGAAAGTTCAGAGGGGAAGTGAAAAAGGAAATAAGAGGAGCAAAGAGAATATGAGAATTGACTAGCGACCAATATAAAAGGGAATCCAAAAGTCTCCTACAGACATGTTAACAGTAAACAGGTAGTAAGAGGAGGGGTGGGGCTGATTATGGACCATAAAGGAGATCTACTCATGGAGGCAGTGGGCATGGCTGAGGTATTAAATGAATACTTTGCATCTGTCTTTACCAAGGAAGAAGATGCTGCCAGAGTCTCGGTAAAGGAAGATATCGTTAAGATACTGATGGCTAAAAATTGATAAAGAAGAGGTACTAGAAAGGCTGGCTGTACTTAAAGTAGATAAGTCACCTGGTCTGGATGGGATACACCCGAGGATGCTGAAGGAAGTAAGGGGGGAAATTGCAGAGGTACTGGCCATAATCTTCCAGACATCCTTGGACATGGGAGTGGTGCCAGAGGATTGGAGATTTGCAAATGTTACACCCTTGTTCAAAAAAGGGTGTAAGGATAAACCCAGCAACAATAGGCCAGTCAGTTTAACCTCGGTGGTGGGGAAACTTCTGGAAATGATAATACTGGACAGAATTAACAGTCACTTGGACGAATGTGGATTGATTAGGGAAAGCCAGCATGGATTTGTTACAGGCAAATCGTGTTTAACTAACCTGATGGAGTTTTTTGATGAGGTAACAGAGAGTGTCGATGAGGGCAATGCGGTTGACTTTGTGTATATGGACGTTCCAAAGGCGTTTAATAAAGTGCCACGTGGTAGGCTTGTCATCGAGGTTGCGGCCCATGGAATAAAGGGGGCAATAACAACATGGATACAGAATTGGCGAAATGACAGGAAACAGAGAGTAGTGGTGATCGGTTGTTTTTCGGACTGGAGGGAGATGCACAGTGGTGTTCCCCAGGGGTCAGTGCTGGGACCACTGCTTTTCTTGATATATATTAAGGACTTGGACTTGGGTGTACAGGGCACAATTTCAAATTTGCAGATGACACGAGACTTGGAAGGGTAGTGTGCAGTGAGGAGGATAGTGATAGACTTCAAGAGGATATAGACAGGCTGATGGCATGGACGGACACGTGGCAGATGAAATTTAAACCAGATAAATGTGAAGTGATATATTTCAGTAGCAAGAAAGTGGAGAGGCAATATAAACTAGAGGGCACAATTCTAAAAGGGGTGCTGGAACAGTGAGATCTGGGGGTATATGTGCACAAATCGTTGAAGGTGGCAGGGCAGGTTGAGAAAGCGGTTAAAAAAGTGGTCGGGATCCTGGGCTTTATAAATAGAGGCATAGGGCCTGATTTTAGCAGGCCTGCGGGTTTCCGGCGGGTTGGGTTTCGGGTGCGTGGCCTCCGCGCCCGGTGAAATTAGTGGGCTGCCCGCGCGATCGTAGCAGGCAATGCACTAATTGGAATCACTTACCTGCTCCTCCGGACTCCGCGCTGCTGGTCTGCGCGTCGGGCGGGCTGCGCATGCGCAGTACGATCTGTCAGCTGGAGGCTCTCTAGTTAAAGGGGCAGTCCTCCACTGACAGATGCTGCAACCAATGGAACAAATTAGAGCATGGAGCAGCCCAGGGGGAAGGCTGCTCCCAGTTTAATGATGCCTCACCCCAGGTATCATCAGATGGGGTGAGGAGGAGGGGGAGGACAGAGATCTTCCACCCGGCGGGCGGGAGGAAGCGGCCTGCCTCTGCCACCAAGAAGGCCTGGCTCGAGGTGGCAGAGGGGGTCACCTGCACCATCAACATATCGCCCACCTGCATACAGTGCAGGAGGCGCTCCAATGACCTCAGTAGGTCAGCCACAGTGAGAGCACATAGTCTTTCCCCTACACTCCGTCTGCCACAACACTGCCCCCACCCCACATCTCCTTCGGCACCGCCAACACTACTCTGTCACATCACCCCTCATACCCACTCAAACCCCATCCTCATCTTACCTGCACCTACTCACCTCGCCAGTACTCACCCGCCACTAACACGCAACCCAATCCTCATACAATCTCATGGCTCTATCCCATACTCACCCTCTCGTGCATCTCTCTCACGGCCAGCCTCACTCAACCTGCCACCATCTGTGCTGCAGCCACAGGGCATGCATCGCATATGTGCAGTCGGCAGCGTACGGCAAACGTGTCGTGAGCATGAAGGGGATGCACAAGGGTGTCTGAGGGTTTGCCATGGGTGTTACCTATATTGAATTTCAGAGCAACAAACATCACACATTATATTGGCACCACCACTGCCATGTCTCCGCGAATCCTGTCTGTTGTGTCCAATAATGCCCGCTCCTGGGTATCACTATGAGGACCCACCACTGATGCCACCCATTGTGTTACTGCAGAGTAGGTGCAGGTGTATTTGCAGGGCTCTTCCGCGCAGACGACTGAGAGACATCGGCGGTGTACCCGGCTGCACCCTGGAAGGATGCGGAGGAGAAGTTGTGGAGGGCAGTGGTGACTTTGGCAGCGACAGGTAAGCAGATGGTGCTGGGGCCAGCCAGGAGCAGCTCGGCATGAAAGAGCCTGCAGATCTCCACGACTACATGTCGAGTGAATCTGCGCCTCCGTGTGCACTGCTCCTCGGAGAGGTCCGGGGAGCTGCGCCTCGGTCTGTGGACACTGTGGCGAGGGTAGTGCCCTCTGCGACGCGTCTCTCTCTGCGGTAGCCCTCCCTCCTGCTGTACAGGTGGATATGTCACAGCACTCTGTTGTGGAGCTCCACGTGTCAGAGGTGGACGGCGTGGATGGTGAGGCTGGTGATGCTGTTCGCCCTCCGAGGGGGTCATGACTGCAGCTACAGTGGCCCCCATCCGCAATATGTACATCTGAGGGGGTCCGCAAGGTCGGCACATGTCTCCGGACCCCGGGGTGAGTGTGCAGGTTGGTGACTTTGACCGTCCGGAGGGGGGTGGTGGAGGCCACACTTTGTCCCAAATGACAGAGCGGCCTCCTGCAATGGGTGAGGGTCTCCCCCCCCCCCCCCCCCCCCCCGACCTGTCAAATGGACCTTTGCAGCTGCCACAGGCTGACAGCTGCAACACGTCCAGTTCAACTAGGACTGTTTCCCCCAGTGTGTGAAACAGTCCCATGTTCCCCAAAATCACACACAGTCCCTCAATCAGGTCAGTTAATGACCTGAACAAGCGAAATAAATAACCTCAAGTGGCATCCCGCTGGCTTTAATTGCCTGCGGGATTCCCACGCACGCACCCCCGCACGTCATCGGGGAACCCGGAAGTGGGCGGGATCGTGGCGGGTTCCCGTCACGTGACTGGATATCGGGATTTTCGGAGCCCCCCCCGGTGGAAACCCACAGGAAACCCGACGGTAAAATCGAGCCCATAGAGTACAAAAGTAAGGAAATCATAATAAACCTTTATAAAACACTGGTTTGGCCACAACTGGAATATTGTGTGCCGTTCTGGGAAGATGTGAAGGCCATAGAGAGGGTACAGAAGAGATTTACTGGAATGATTCCAGGGATAATGGACTTTTCTGACATGGATGGACTGGAGAGGCTCGGGTTGTTCTCTTTGGAACAGAAAAGGTTGAGAGGATATTTGATAGAGGTGTTCAAAATCATGAAGTGCCCAGACAGAGGAGATAGAGAGAAACTGTTCCCATTGGCGGAAGGGTCAAGAACCAGAGGGCATAGACTTGAGGTGATTGGCAAAAGAACCGAAGGTGATATGATGTAAAACTTTTTTACACAGCGAGTGGTTATGATCTGGAATGTGCTGCCTGAGGGGGTGGTGGAGGCAGATTCAATCATGGCCTTTAAAAGGAGACTGGATAAGTACTTGAAAGTAAAAAATTTTCAGGGCTATGGGGATAGGACGGGGGAATGGGACGAGTTGGATTGCTCTTGGATGGAGCCGGCGTGGACTGGATGGGCCGAATGGCCTCCTTCCGTGCTGTAATCTTTCTTTGATTCTACGATTCGAAGATTAAAAAGTATGACTCTGCCTAATCATATTATGATTTTCTAGGTGCCCTTTTACTACGTCCTTAATAATACATTCTAGCATTTTCCCTACTATTGATGTCAAGTTAACTAGCCTATAGTTCCCTCTTTTCTCTCTCACTCCTTTCTTAAATGGCGGGGTTACATTTGCTGCCTTGCAATCCACGGGGACCATTCTAGAATCTGGGGAATTCTGTAAGATCACAACCAATGCATCCACTATCTCTGCAGTCACCTCTTTTAAAACCCGAGGATGTCGGCCATCAGGTCCAGGGGGTTTCTCGGCTTTTAGTCCCATTAATTTCTCCAGTATTTTTTCTTTACTAATATTAATTACTTTAAGTTCCTCACTCGCATTCAACCCTTGGTTCCCCACTGTTTCCGGTATGTTTTTTGTGTCTTCCACTTTGAAGACAGATATCAAATATTTGTTTAACATCTCTGCCATTTCCTTACTCCCCATTATAATTTTTTCTGTCTCTGCCTCTAAGGGACCCACGATTATTTTCACTCATCTCTTCCTTTTCACATACTTGTGGGAGCTCTTACAATCTGTTTTTTTATATTTCTTGTTGGTTTTCTGTCAGATTAAATTTTCTCCCTCTTTATGAATTTTTGGTCATCCTTTGCTGATTTCTAAATCCCTCCCAATCCTCAGGCTAACTACGCTTTTTGACTACATTGTAAGCCTCTTCTTTTAATCTAATGTTATCCTTAAATTCTCTAATTAGCCACACTTTTCCCGTGGAGTTTTATTCCTCAAGGGAATGTATATTAGTTGAGAATTATGAATTATTTCTTTAAATATTTGCCATTGTTTGTCTACCGTTATATCTTTTAATCCAATTTCCCAATCTACCTCAGCCAACTCGCCCGTCAAACCTACAGAATTGGCTTTATTTATATTTAAGACCCTAGTTTCGGATTTAACCACATCACGCTCAAACTGAATATGAAATTCTATCATATTATGTTCACTCTCCCCCAGAGAATCCATTACTATAAGTTTACTAAGTAACCCTGTCTCATTACACAATACGAGATCTAAAATAACCTGTTCCCTCGGTGGTTCCTCTACCAATTAAGTACTTTTGAAGTGTAGTTGCTGCTTTACTGTAGGAAACACGGCAGTACATTGCACACAATAAGGTCCCACAAACAGCAATGTGATAATGACCAGATCATCTGTTTTAGTGATGTTGGTTGAGGGATAAAAATTATAATTGAATTTAAAAGCAGTAAGATAGGGGTTTTCACCCACCTACAATGTTTCTAAACCCGACCTTATCACTGGGGAAAATACCAAGCAAAGGCTGGGCCAGGGAGGCAGGGACTCTCCACAGGTGGTGGGGGGAGATCAAGGGAGAATTGCCCAGGTTGCTCTTACACCCTCTTCTCGTGGCTGGATTCAGACCAGCAATGGTGGAGGTCTAAGACCCAGAGAAGGGGAGAAACGGCCTCAGATATAGAAATGACCGAGGCTCAGTGTTAATCACTGTGAAAAAGTTTACAATTCAGCAAATATATTGTCCACACGGAGAAAATTGTCCACCGCAGCCAACGTATCAGGCGGGTTGAAGTGAACTCTTCGAGGAGTCGCGTTTCCCTTAAAAACTCTCCAGCCAAATGGTGATGTCCCTTTAAATTTACAATCCTGTCACACCAGTCATCGCCAGCTTTAATGTGTTGTGTCAGATCCTCTATCCAAGCAGTTTTCTGCTCCTGTCACTGTGACTCATTTCTATTATACACCAGAGAGAGGGAGAGAATGTCCTGCAAGTCTATTTATAAATCTCAGCCCATCTCCCCATCACTCACTGAAACATTGTTGGTGCAGAGGGGTGATTAAGCAACACATATTTCTCCCTGTACCTTACACATTAAAGCTGAAATGTGTCCATTATAATGAGAACGGATGATGTGCCACGTAAGTACAGTGCCTGGCATGTGATCCTTGGCACATTTATACACAGAGGCACCCTCAGAAAAGGTGGCAAATACTGTGGCACTATTTTGGATGGAGAGGGCCTGAGGCTTAATTGCGACAGGCCTTTCCCCACAATATATGTGTGAGTGACAGGAACACAGACGGAGACACGGGAGAGACAGACGGGGAGAGAGAGAGAGTGAAAGAGACAGACATGGGAGAGACAGACGCAGATATTAAAACGTACTCTTGTTTTAGATGGAGTATGACTTAAAAGCAAAGTAATGAATTGTTTCATTGACTAGTAATGTGGTGAATAGTTACTAATAGACCCGAACTCATTCATAACACCTGCAAGAATAACTTGCAGTTGTAGCTTTCCCTCCAGTGACACATGTGGACTATCATGCAATGTGAAACAGGGTGATTTTAACTCTCCCTGATCGCAGGAGCAGTTAAAATGGAGCAGCTCCATTTCCTGCTCCATTCCCGTCAATCAGCCGCTTTAACGCCACTCATCTTGGCTTTTAATGAGTCTCCCGCCGGACTCCTCGGTCACATCATAACCCCTGAAATTTAACCCACTTCTGAGCAGGGAGGCTACCCCACAGGGGGAACCTGTCGAGAAGCCTGCAAGACACACTGAGGTAAGTTTAAAAAATAAACTGACCTTTGAGTAAATAAGGAGAAATTGTTTCCACTGACAGGAGGGTTGATAACCAGAAAAAAACAGATTGAAGATAATTGACATCTAATCCAAATACATTGGGCCCGGTGTTACCAGGGCTGCGGGTTCTCGGCGGGGGGGCTATCGGGCACGTGGGTAACGCACCCGGTGAAATCAGTCAGCTCCCCGCGCGATCGTAGCATAATTGGATCCACTTACCTGGTCTTCCGGGTTCCCCACTGCTGGTCTGCGCGTCGGGCGGACTGCGCGTGCAGTCAGATCCGTCAGCTGGAGGAGCTCTATTTAAAGGGGCAGTCCTCCACTGACAGATGCTGCAACAAATAGAAAAAATTACAGCATGGAGCAGCCCAGGGGGAAGGCTGCTCCCAGTTTCATGATGCCTCGCTCCAGGTATCAATACATGGGGTGTGGTGGAGGGGGAGGACAGAGATCTTCCCCTCCCCCCCCCCCCCCAAACCCCCGGCGGGCGGGAGGAAGCGGCCTGCCTCTGCCACCAGGCAGGCCTGGCTCGAGGTGGCAGAGGAGGTCACCAGCACCACCAACATATCGCCCACCTGCATACAAGTGCAGGAGGCGCTAAAATGACGTCAGTAGGTCAGCCAAAGTGAGTACACTTATTCATTCCCCCACACTCCATCTGCCACATCACCGCCCACACCTCCTGCACAGCCAACACTACTCTGTCACATCACCCCTCACACCCACTCAAACCTCATCCTCATCTTACCTGCACCTACTCACCTCGCCAGTACTCATCCCGCCACTACCACTCAACCCAATCCTCATACAATATCATGGCTCTATCTCATACTCATCCTCTCGTGCATCTCTTTCACGGTCAGCCTCACTCAACCTGCCACTACCTGTGCTGCAGCCACAGGGCATGCATCACAGATGTGCAGTAGGCAGCGTAAGGCAAATGTGTCGTGAGCATGAAGGGGATGCACAAGGGTGTTTGAGGGTTTGTCACGGTTGTTACTTATATTTAATTTCTGAGCAACTCACATCACATATTATATTGGCACCACTGCTGCCATGTCTTCGCGAATCTTGTCTGGTTTGTGCAATAATGCCCTTTCCTGAGGATCACTATGAAGACCCACAACTGATGCCACCCATTGTGTCACTGCAGAGTGGGTGTAGGTGTATTTGCAGGGCTCTTTTGTGCAGTCGGCTGAGAGACGTCGGCGATGTCCCTGGTTGTACCTTGGAAGGATGCGGAGGAGAAGTTGTTGAGGGCAGTGGTGACTTTGACAGCGACAGGTAAGAAGATGGTGCTCGGGCCAGCCGGGAGCAGCTTGGCATGAAGGAGGCTGCAGATGTCCACGACTACATGTCGAGTGACTCTGAGCCTCCGTGTGCACTGCTGCTCAGTGAGGTCCAGGAAGCTGAGCCTCGGTCTGTGGACCCTGTGGCGAGGGTAGTGCCCTCTGCGACGCATCTCTCTCTGCGGTTGCCCTCCCTCCTGCTGTACAGGTGGATGTGTCACAGCGCACTGTTGTGGAGCTCCACGTGTCAGAGGTGGATGGCGAGGCTGGTGATGCTGTTCGCCCTCCGAGGAGGTCATGACTGCAGCTACGGCGGCCCCCATCTCCGCGGAAGATGTACATCTGAGGGGGTCCGCAAGGTAGGTACATATCTCTGGACCCCGGGGTAAGTGTGCAAGTTGGTGACTTTGGTTGTCAGGAGGAGGGTGGTGGAGGCCAAACTTTGTCCCAAGTGACTGAGTGGCCTCCTGCAATGGGTGAGGGTCTCTCTCCCCCCGCAACCTGTCAAATGGACCTTTGCAGCTACCACAGGCTGACAGCTGCAACAGGTCCATTTGAACTGGGAGTGTTTCCCCCAGTGTGGGAAACAGTCCCAGTTTCCTTTAAAATCCCACCCCTTCTCACATAATCCCTTAATCAGGTCAGTTAATGACCTGAACAAGCAAAATAAATACATTCAAGTGGCATCCCCTTGGCTATAATTGCCTGCGGGATTCCCACCAGCGGGGGCTGCGCGCGCATGCCGGCGCGTCAGTGGGGAACCCGGAAGTGCGTGCGATCGAGGCGGGCTCCGGTCCCACTCCGCGATTTCCCGATTTTCAGAGCCCCCCGCCAGGAACGCACCTGATAGCGGGTGCTAAAATGCTGCCCATTATATACAAGATGGGTAAAAAGAGTTAAGATACAGATTAGCCATGATCGAAATGAATGGCAGAACAGAATCGCGGGAATGAATGATCCACTCCTGAGGGTGAGCGTGCAGTTCAATGGGCCCTTACTCTCACTTGATTCAGTTCTATGGGCGCCTACAGTCACTGGGGTACAGTTCCATGGACCCTGACAGTCACTGGGGTACAGTTCCATGGACCCTGACAGTCACTGGGGTACAGTTCCATGGACCCTGACAGTCACTGGGGTACAGTTCCATGGACCCTGACAGTCACTGGGGTACAGTTCCATGGACCCTGACAGTCACTGGGGTGCAGTTCCATGGACCCTGATAGTCACTGGGGTGCAGTTCCATGGACCCTGACAGTCACTGGGGTGCAGTTCCATGGACCCTGACAGTCACTGGGGTACAGTTCCATGGACCCTGACAGTCACTGGGGTACAGTTCCATGGACCCTGACAGTCACTGGGGTACAGTTCCATGGACCCTGACAGTCACTGGGGTACAGTTCCATGGACCCTGACAGTCACTGGGGTACAGTTCCATGGACCCTGACAGTCACTGGGGTACAGTTCCATGGACCCTGACAGTCACTGGGGTACAGTTCCATGGACCCTGACAGTCACTGGGGTACAGTTCCATGGACCCTGACAGTCACTGGGGTCCAGTTCCATGGACCCTGACAGTCACTGGGGTCCAGTTCCATGGACCCTGACAGTCACTGGGGTCCAGTTCCATGGACCCTGACAGTCACTGGGGTCCAGTTCCATGGACCCTGACAGTCACTGGGGTCCAGTTCCATGGACCCTGACAGTCACTGGGGTCCAGTTCCATGGACCCTGACAGTCACTGGGGTCCAGTTCCATGGACCCTGACAGTCACTGGGGTCCAGTTCCATGGACCCTGACAGTCACTGGGGTCCAGTTCCATGGACCCTGACAGTCACTGGGGTCCAGTTCCATGGACCCTGACAGTCACTGGGGTCCAGTTCCATGGACCCTGACAGTCACTGGGGTCCAGTTCCATGGACCCTGACAGTCACTGGGGTCCAGTTCCATGGACCCTGACAGTCACTGGGGTCCAGTTCCATGGACCCTGACAGTCACTGGGGTCCAGTTCCATGGACCCTGACAGTCACTGGGGTCCAGTTCCATGGACCCTGACAGTCACTGGGGTCCAGTTCCATGGACCCTGACAGTCACTGGGGTACAGTTCCGTGCACTCTGACAGTCACTGGGGTACAGTTCCATGGACCCTGACAGTCACTGGGGTACAGTTCCGTGCACTCTGACTCTCACTGGGGTACAGTTCCGTGCACCCTGACTCTCACTGGGGTGCAGTTCCGTGCACCCTGACTCTCACTGGGGTACAGTTCCGTGCACCCTGACTCTCACTGGGGTACAGTTCCGTGCACCCTGACTCTCACTGGGGTACAGTTCCGTGCACCCTGACTCTCACTGGGGTACAGTTCCGTGCACCCTGACTCTCACTGGGGTACAGTTCCGTGCACCCTGACTCTCACTGGGGTACAGTTCCGTGCACCCTGACTCTCACTGGGGTACAGTTCCGTGCACCCTGACTCTCACTGGGGTACAGTTCCGTGCACCCTGACTCTCACTGGGGTACAGTTCCATGCACCCTGACTCTCACTGGGGTACAGTTCTATGCACCCTGACTCTCACTGGGGTACAGTTCTATGCACCCTGACTCTCACTGGGGTACAGTTCTATGCACCCTGACTCTCACTGGGGTACAGTTCCACGGACACAGACTCTCACTGGGATACAGTTCCACGGACGCTGACACTAATAATGACATACCATGGATGAATAAAGAGATAAGATCAGAATTGAAACTAAAGAAAAAGGCATATACTCAGCACCTGGTCAATAAAGAAGAGGATGACAAAAGGGAATACGAAGAGGTTAGGAAATAAGTAAACAAAAAACCTATTCGGAAGGCAAAGAGGAATTACAAAATTAAATTATCAAAAAATACTTTTTAAAAAGTAAAGTATTCTACAGACACATAAATAACAAAAGGAAAATCATGATAGGGGTAGGGCCACGAAGGGATGCACAAGGTAAACTCACAGGTAACGGCAGAAATGTGGAATCATTACTTTGCCTCAATATTGACACTAACGAGATGGATAAGACATTAGAAGCAGAAATCAAAAAAGTTGTAAAGACATTTATGATAGAAAAGGGGAGATAATTGATAAACGAGTCAAACATAGAAAAGAATAGAAGGATATGCTGATAGGGTTAGATGAAGTACCTGAACTATCTCCTCCTTGAAGGCCTCCCTTTGCTCTTTAACTGTTTTACCTGATAATCTTTGTTCCCATTCCATAAGGGCCAGATCCCTTTTCAACTCACTGAAATTAACCCTCTTCCGATTAAGTATCTTCAACTTTCATTGTCCTTGTACTTTTCCATAATTACTCTAAACCTAATCATATTGTGTTCACTGTTTCCAAAACACTCTCCCATTGAAACTTGCCCCACTTCATTCCCCAGAACTAGATCCAGCACTGCTTTCTTCCTCGATAGGCTGGAAACATAATGATCAAGAACCTCAGACATTGACAAAAGCTTAAACTATCCCAGCAGCTCAATCTAATACAGCACCTCCAACTAACCCAGTAACTTAAGCTAAAACTGCACTTGCAGCAAATAGATTACCTCAAACTAAAGCTGCCGCCCTCAGTAATCCAGCACCTCAACATAATCTAATACCTCAAGCAAAAACAGTACCTCAGACCAGCCCAGAACCTCAAAATAACCTAATACTTCAAAATAATACAGCCTCCAAACTAATCCAACACTTGAAGCTAACCTAGCACCTCAAGTTAGTCCAGCACCTTAACCTAACCTAGCTCTTCAAGTAGTACAGTACCTCTAACTGGCCCAGCACCTCAAGCTAATCCAGCACCTCAAGCTAATACCATGTATCTCTGAAACTGACCACAGCACCCTGAAACTGACTCTGGTACTGCAAACTGTGTTCAGGGACCATAACTGAGGCAGTGTTCAATGACTGACTATCCCATCTCCCCAAATGAGTCAGCATCCTGAAGCTGTCCACAATACGCCCCAAACCGATCACATCATCTGCAAAAAAAACACAATACCCAGAAACTGACCCAGTCCCCACACACTTACCTCACCATCCACACATTGATCAAACACCCAAAGCTAACGATGGCATCACACGTTGGGCTTCTGCCTCCTGTAAAATGATAACTGCACTGTCACAGCAAACCACAGCATCTGTAAATGGACCTTAAACAGTGCACATTACCCCAATACTGAGCAGAGAAACCCCAAACCACAACACCCACAAACTGACACAGAACAACAAACATAGACAGCGATCTCTGATGACTCAACATGCCCAGACTGATGCCAACACTGAGGGATTGTAGAAACCCCTGACGCTCAGCCTTCGGTGTCAGCCTCGTCATGTGGGTTCATTCTGGGTTCGAGATATGTTTCGTGCATTGAATATTTTTAGGCTGATGAATCAGTGTAAGACTTTGGTTCAATCTTGGATTCTGGGCTTGTTTTCAGTTTCAACACAAATTTGGGTTCTTGGCTTTTCTTTATGTTTATAATTCATTTTACATGAGTTGGTCACTTTAGAATTGGGATTGGTTCAGGGTCCCAGTTCAGTTTTATATTCTGGGTTAGTTTGGTCAATTTGAGATTCTGTGTTGTTTTGAGTTTCTGGTTCAGTATCTGGTTGTAACATACTGCACTCAAACTGACCACAAGAGCTCCAATTAACTCAGGACCCTCAAGACTAACATTCTCCACACATCCAAAAACACCCAGCACTGCAAAATATTCCACAGGACCCCGGCAAAGACTGATACTCACAGACTGATCTCAATGATCCCTAACATTACATCATATCTTAAAAACAGCAGAAGAGCCTGAAACGAACTACAGAACGAACAAGTGAACCAGTGGAGTCAGCTCGGGTTCTGGGCCAGGTCGGGTTTCCAGGTCTGCTTGGTGTTTCGGGTCTGCTTCGGGTTTGCTGTATTTTAATATTCTGAGTCCGTTTAGGATAATGGATCAGTTTAGGGTTTAGATCAGCCTGTGATTCTGAGTTGGTTGCAGTTTTGCTTTGGTTCCGGATTCCAGGTCGGTTTAGGATTCTGGAACAGTTTAACGTTCTTCCACTCTGAGAGGGAAATCCAGAGGACCGGAGCTCTTGGATTGACTCGAGTTCCTTTGGAGCTGTAACAATTTAGGCTACGGAAAGTGTCAGTATGAGGGTCTGGGTCAGTTTATGTTTCTGTACAGGTTTAGGGTTTTATGTCGATTTGGGGCTTTGGATCACTGGGTTTTGGGACGTTTAGGGTATCCAGTCATTTCAATTTACATTTTCATTTGGGGCTTAATGTGAGTTTGGAATTGTGGGTTACTTTGTAGTTATGTTGAATGTAAGATTCTGGATCATTTTCAGGTTCTGACTCAGTATTCCGCAGGTGGTCAGTTTAGGTACCTGTCACTTTTGGGATTCTGGATCAGTTTAGGGTTCCAGGTCAGTTTAAGTTTCTGGGTCACCAGGGGTTCGTGAGCTGATTTCGGGTTTTGTGCAGCTTAGTGTTTTTGGTCTCTAAAGTACTTTGGATCAGAGGGTCTCAAGAAGGGCAAAGGAATCTTGTTCATTGAGAGTTCTGTGTATGTTCAGGATTCCAGGGCACTTTTAAGTTCCAGATCAAGTTGAGGTTGTTCAGAAGTTTGGGCGTTCATGTTCAGTTCAGTTTAGTTTGGGTTCAGGTAGGGTTTGTGTCTCTGGGTCATTTTACAGTTCCTGGTTTATTTGAGGTTTGTATGTGAGTTTAGGGTCTTCCAGTGTTGGGCACCGTGTTGTTTCGGTTTGAGGATCAGATTGAGAGTTGTTGCTTATTTTGTTCAGAGTCATTGTTGGGTTCTGGTTAAGTTTAGGTTTGTGACTCGCTCTGGTTCTGCTTCAGTTTGGGGAAATGGTTCAGCGTCTGATTAAGGGTTAGTTTGGGGATTTAGATCAAGTTATGTTTCAGTGTCAGTTTTGGATTGTATCATTGCATGTTTGCCTTGTCGTGCAAGTGTCTACAAAAGATTGGGGTTCTGGGTCACTTTGTAATTCTGGTCAGTTTAGGTTTCAGGTCCAGTTTGGAAATCTTCAATATCATTTCCACCTCAATATTTATCTAGTTAATCTTCACAGCTTTAATTGAGGATTTATTCCACATTTTTTTTTAAGTACAAAATATCAACTTTATTCTCAGTAATAATACATACAGAGACACTGGAAAAACCTGTTTTTCATTTTGAACATCTCCCCACAGGGAGGTGCACCGTTCCCAGAGATACTGCAATACTGGGTCGATGCGTGGAGTGGACGGAGCAAGCCCCTATTCCATCTCCCTGTTCCAAAAATCAAATTAATATACGGTCCCCAGATAGGGGACGTGTCAGATATTAAACTGATAAGAACAGATTTTTTTCTCAAAAAATATACTTTATTCATAAAATTTGTAACAATACATGCAATACAGTTGTCATATCACATTTCAAACATACACAATACAGAATATACTTTTTGCAAGATACATAAAGTACAGTTCCATTATGATTCCAACAATACAGTTACACATTGTTCATAATTACAGTTCATGACACTCTCGGGTGCCTTATTGCATTACAATCAATAAGCTTATTGATTACAGATTCATTACAGGTACATTACATTTCATTACATAAATTTGTATTTTACATTCTGCCCGAGGTGGGTTTTCCCTGATTGCAGCCCGTCGGTTCACAATTGCGGGAGAGCTCTAAACGATAGCCTTTCCCCACAGAGCCTTTGCGGCAGCCGCACCCAGCTTCAGTGCATCCCTGAGCACGTGGACCTGGACCTTGGAATGTGCCAGTCTGCAACACTCGGTCGAGGACAGCTCCTTGCGCTGGAAGACCAGCAAATTTCGGGCAGACCAAAAGGCGTATTTCACCGAGTTGATGGTCTTTCAGCAGCAGTTGATATCTGTCTCGGAGTGCTGCCCTGGTAACAGCCCATAAAGCACAGAATCATGTGTTACTGAACTGCTCCCTTGTGGGAGAAACGAGAAACAGTTTAAAAATAAGGGGTCTCCCATTTAAGACGGAGATGAGGAGAAATTTTTCTCTCAGAGGGTCGTGAGTCTGTGGAACTCCCTTCTCCAGAGAGCAGCGGAGGCAGGGTCATTGAATATTTTTATGGCTAAGTTATATCGATTCCTGATTAACAAGGGAGTCAAAGGTTATCGTAGGTACACGGGAAAGTAGGGTTGTGGTCACAATCAGATCAGCCATGATCTTATCAAATGGCAGAGCAGGCTCGAGGGGCTGAATGGCCTACTCCTGCTCTTAATTCGTATGTATGAACCTGGACAGATACCACTGCATCTCTCTCCAGATCTTCTTTGCAAAGGGACATTCCAGGAGGAGATGGGTGACGGTCTCGTCCCCATCGCAACTTCCTTGGGGACAGCGCACGGTGGCACTGAGAGGTCGGGAGTGCATGAAGGATCTGGCGGGAAGGGCCCTTCTCACCACCAGCTAAGCTACGTCTTGGTGCTTGTTTGAAAGCTCTGGCGATGAGGTGTTCTGCCAAATGACTTTGGCAGAAAGCCTCATCGCTACACAATGGGGGAATCCTTCCAATCGAACACTAAGGATTGTTAATGTTGTATCCACATCATGTGCTTCTGTGCCCCAATAGTTTGTTGTGACACACAATCCATTTCTCTTGTTGTATTTTATACTATTACCGTGCGCGTTTCTGTTCTTATGGAGGTGTCTGTGGGTTCCTGTGGGCTTGATGTTGGTAATTTCAGCCTCGAATGCCTGTGTTTGAATACAGCCCACACTGACAGGAGGTAAATCTGTTTCACCTGCTGCTTGTAAGGATCCCACATGAAATCAGTCTGGGCAGCATCAATCCATTACTTACTGGGAATGGGCCCACTGCAAAAATTGTATTTAATTAATGATTTCACTCAGATAAGATCAGAGCAGGTGGAGTCAGGACAAAGAGCAGAATTAATTGCAAGCTGGGTGCAAAACAGAAAACAGAGAGTAAGTGTTAAAGGTCGTTACTCAGACTGGCAAAAGGTCTGAGTGGTGAATCACAGGGATTGGTGCTGGGACCACTGTTCTTCACCATTTATATAAACGATTTGGACTTGGGAATTGGAAGTATAATTTCAAAATTTGCGGACAACACCAAACTGGGGGGTATAGTTAATACTGAGGAGGAGTGCGACACAATACAGGAAGATATAAATAAATTTGCACAATGGGCGTGTAACTGGCAAATGAATCTCAATATAGATAAGTGTGAGGTTTTAAATTATGATGGGAAGAATAAGTGGGCCACTGCTTCAATAATGGGGTAAAGGAGCAGAGGCGTCTCGGGGTACAGATACACAAATCACTAAAAGTAATGACACAGGTTAATAAGGCCATTAAAAAAGCAAACCAACACTGGGGTTCATTTCCAGAGGAATAGAATTGAAAAGCAGAGAAGTTATGTTAAACTTATACAGAACCTTGATAAGACCACACTTGGAGTACTGTGAACAGTTCTGGTCTCCATATTATAAAAAGAATATAGAGGCACTCTATAGAGTAGGTGAAAAAAAGATTTACGAGGATGATACCAAAACCGAGAGGTTATACTTAACAGGAAAGATTGAACAGGCTGGGGCTGTTTTCTCCAGAAAAGAGAAGACTGAGAGGTGACCTGATGGAGATCTTTAAGATCATGAGAGGGTTTGATAGAGGAGTCATAGAGAAGATATTTCCATTTGTGGGGGAGACCAGAACTAGGGGCCATAAATATAAGATAGTCACTAATAAATCCAATAGGGAATTCAGGAGAAACCTATTTACCCAGAGAGTGATTCGAATGTGGAACTTGCTGCCACAAGGAGTAGTTGAGGCGAATAGCAGAGATGCATTTAAGGAGAAGCTCGATCAGCAGATGAGGGAGAGAAGAATAGAAGAATATGCTGATAGGGTTAGATGAAGCAGGGAGGGAGGGGGCTTGTGTGGAGCATAAACACCGGCATAGACCTGTTGTGGGGAATGGCCTATTTCTGTGCCATACATTCTATGTAAGATAGGCTGCAGCATGGCTGGTGTTAAAAGTGAATCAGTGTCAAACTGGTGAAAATGTCGGTGCTATTGGGGTGTTGGGGCCGCATCACCTTCCTTAGAATTAATAATAATAGGAACAAAACTTCACTCATTTAATCTTCCAATATGCAGAGCATATCTTTGCTTAGTTCGTGAATAATGAACCTAGGCCCTGTGAGTACAATTGCAACTGACTGTCCATAAAGTTTAATGGAAACTGAGCAACTTGTGTTGATGTATCACCAGCCTGAAAATATAGGGCTCGATTTTAAAAGTAAAGAACGGGTGGGTTGGGGGTGGGGGTGCATTGAAAATTGCCACCATTTCAGACCCGCCTCCTACCCGCCCATTTCCCGTTTTCACAGGGGCGGGCGACCAACCCACTCCCAGGGGGCGGGTCGGGCCTCATAACCTTTCAAGGAGGCTTCAGGCATCCATTTTTTACTAATTCCCGATTTCCACCCTGGGTGGCCAGGATTCCTGGGCCTTCTGTTTTACTCCTCGTGAAAGGAGGTGAGAAGGCCCGAGAGTAACAGGCAGGTGCCTAGAAAGGCACAGCTTGTGGGCCCTGAGGAGCAGGAGTGCTTCCCCCAGGCCCAACAAGTCTACCTGCACCGACAACCCTCCCCCGATCCCGGACCCTTGACCCCGATCCTCCCCCTCCGAACCCCGACATTCCCCTCAATGATCGCTGACCCCTGCAATGACCCCCGATCCTATCCCACATGACTTGCGACCCCCGTGCCCACCTATGCCCATCCATGCCCCGTGCTCACCCGTGCCCCCCATCCATGCAAACAAAGACTTACCTGAAGACGTCCTCTCCCTGGCTGGTTTCCTGTCCCATTGAGACGAGCCTGTCAATCAACTGGTCAGTCAGACGGGAAACAAAAAAAATAAAAGATGTCCTTCCGTCAAAATCTTAAGGATGTTACGGAAACCCGTACTAATGGGTTTCCTGACCTCAAATTGACCCCCGCCCCTTTCCCGGCTCCGTTTTAAAATCACCCTCATAATCTCTGAACATCAACCATGGAGTGGAGTGAACAAATAGGTGGCAGCTGCAGTTAAAGGCAGAGAAATGGAATATATCGAGAGAGATGGGTAGGGAGAGGGAGGGATGTGGAGAGACAGAGCAATGGAATATACAGAGAGAGGGAGGGTGGATAAAGAAAGGGAGCAACTTAAACAGAGAGGGGTGGACGGCAGACAGAGAGATCCAGGAACGGGGCAAAATGAGGGGATTGTGTAGAAAACGGGTCAGCAAAATTGCAGAGAACAGAGCCAGGCACAGAGAGAAAGTGGATAGGGACAGAGTGGGAGGGAAGAGAGAGGGTAAAGAGTGATTGATGGGGATGATAGAGAGGGACGAAAAGGAAGTGAGAGAGTGAGGGGTCGGGAAACAGTGAGGTGGACTCAGAGGTGAGAACTCGGTTGGGAGAGAATGGGAGATGGGGAGCAAGGTCGGGAGGGGTGCGGATCGAGTGAAAGGGACAGGGAGGAAGAGAGATACACTAGTGTGCAAGGAGTTGGAGGCAAATAAGCAGGGGAACAGGAATAGTGAGATAGGCAATGGGAGATAGAGAGGGATGAAGACAGATACAGACCATGTCAGAGAGAGAGAGAGAGACTCGAACGGGAAGGTGGGAGACAGAGAGACAGGCTCACGGACAGCTGTGTTCATGCTGCAGGTCAGCCATTCTTTAAGATGATCTCAGCTATTTAGATTCACAGATTATTCATTTAATGGAAATTTCTTACAGTAAAGAGAGAGCAGATCCCCAGTGACACCAGGACCAGAGTTTTATTAACACAGCACATGGAGATTTCTTACACAGTCCAACCCCTTACTGGCAAAGTCACACATTGTACAAAAGGGATCCAACAAACTCCTGAAATTTGTCACTTAGTTACAAAGAGGGTTATTCATATATCAGTGATAACGTCCTTTGTACAACTTGCTGTCTACAGGAACTGAGCTAACTTGAGCCATGTTTATTTTTTTTAAAAATCTATGTCCCTGACCCCGTCTCCCTGTGCGTCCCTGACCCCGTCTCCCCGTGCGTCCCTGACCCCGTCTCCCCGTGCGTCCCTGACCCTGTATTTGGCGTTTTCCCCTTTCACTCTTTCTGACTGAAACTTGTCTGATGAGTGGTAACACTGTCATACAAGGTACTTTCTGAATCCTCACTGCCTGTCTGTACAATTCACCTTCTCCCCCTAACCTCTGTGGTGTTGCCGTGGATTTCTTCCAAACACACATTGGCCTCACCCCTTCCTGCTTTGTCAACATCTCTTCCTTTGAGCATTATCTCTGGACTCCTCCCCTTCGATCACCTCCCTGCCGATCCCCATACCCCGCCCTCCCATTGCTCCACTGATCAGATCTCATTGACTTCCATTGGTTTCCTGACCCTCAACACATTCCCTCCAAGGTTTGCCTGTCCTCCCTCTGTAAACGCCTCCATCTCCATGTCCCACACTCTTTGATCCTCCAACACTGGCCTTCTGTGCATTCACTCATTCCTCGGTTCCCCTTCTGCGGCAGTGCCTCCAGCTAACCCGGCTTTACTCTCTGTTAATCCCTTCTGAGTGACGGAAACTTCATCTACTCCTGTGAAATTCCTCCATCAACTATTGTAACTGAGTCATTGGCCTGATTTTTTAAAAAAAACTTCACGCCTGTTTTGAAACATCAACAGACCTTCTGCGCCTGAATGATTCCGTGTTTCATGTCCACAAGGAGTGTGAGAGGTTGCAGCCCCTGTTCCACTATTTAAAGGGGCTGCTCCACAACTTCTGGCTGCGTTTCAGTCCCACGCTCCTCATCTTTGGCCACCGGGTGAGGAGGAGGGCGGATCAGTCGGAGGATCTCCTCGTGGGCCTGTCCAAGGTGGCCATCCACAGGTCCAGGTGAGACGGGGCCCGTGGGGGCGGTCGCTCCAACTGTCGGCCTCTCTTCCGCAGAATTCTCCGTGCCTGGGTGGCCCTGGAGATGGAGCACGCGGTGTCTGCCGGTACGCTTGGGGCTTTCCACGACCGGGGGGCACCGCAGGGGCTGGAGTGCATCCTGGACCGATATAATAATATTTAAATTTGACAACATAAGTGCAACATATCAAAATTTGCAGATGATACAAAGATGGGAGGGAAAGTAGAGAGTGAGGAGGACATAAAAAACCTGCAAGGGGATATAGACAGGCTGGGTGAGTGGGCGGAGATTTGGCAGATGCAATATAATATTGGAAAATGTGAGGTTATGCACTTTGGCAGGAAAAATCAGAGAGCAAGTTATTTTCTTAATGGCGAGAGACTGGAAAGTACTGCAATACAAAGGGATCTGGGGGTCCTAGTGCAAGAAAATCAAAAAGTTGGTATGCAGGTGCAGCAGGTGATCAAGAAAGCCAACGGAATGTTGGCTTTTATTGCTAGGGGGATAGAATATAAAAACAAGGAGGTATTGCTGCAGTTATATAAGGTATTGGTGAGACCGCACCTGGAATACTGCATACAGTTTTGGTCTCCATACTTAAGAAAAGACATACTTGCTCTCGAGGCAGTACAAAGAAGGTTCACTCGGTTAATCCCGGGGATGAGGGGGCGGACATATGAGGAGAGGTTGAGTAGATTGGGACTCTACTCATTGGAGTTCAGAAGAATGAGAGGCGATCTTATTGAAACATATAAGATTGTGAAGGGTCTTGATCGGGTGGATGCAGTAAGGATGTTCCCAAAGATGGGTGAAACTAGAACTAGGGGGCATAATCTTAGAATAAGGGGCTGCTCTTTCAAAACTGAGATGAGGAGAAACTTCTTCACTCAGAGGGTGGTAGGTCTGTGGAATTTGCTGCCCCAGGAAGCTGTGGAAGCTACATCATTAGATAAATTTAAAACAGAAATAGAGAGTTTCCTAGAAGTAAAGGGAATTAGGGGTTATGGGGAGCGGGCAGGAAATTGGACATGAAGCTGAGTTCGGATCGGTCAATGCCCTGTGGGTGGCGGAGAGGGCCCAGGGGCTATGTGGCCGGGTCCTGCTCCGACTTCTTGTGTTCTTTAGATTTGTGGTTGGGATCACATCAGCCATGATCTTATTGAATGGCGGAGCAGGCTCGAGGGGCCGATTGGCCTACTCCTGCTCCAATTTCTTATGTTCTTATGTTCTTATGACACTTATTTTGGGTTGTTTGGTTTTTCTGCACATGAACACACCCTAAACCCCGCTTCTTGTAAAAGGGGGGCCTAAAAACACAAAAAAACTCAAAAAAAATCAAGCGTCATTCTGACTGCACTTCCAGTAAACACTTCAGAACCGAGCTGAGTGGAGGTCTGAGCAGAGCAAAACGACAGCCCTTGCCTGCCTCCTGAATCCGGGAGAAGGCAGAAAAAAAAAACCATCAGTGATTCCCAGACTATTGAGGACCAACGTCTGTTAAAATATCACAGACACAGAGTTACAGGAATGTTTTAAGGGGGCCCAGAAATAGTTAAAAGAGAGAATTAACCCCACAGATGCTGTAGGCGGGGCTCGATTATTAGTCCGGTCCGATGGAAACTAATATCCAGTCACTAATTCACAGCCCTTCCTCCGGACAATTACATTTCAGGTCAGACTCCCTGAGGACGTGTTTAAAAAATGATCTGAATACAGGAACATGTTTTGATAATGTTACTGTCTGTTGCTTTTGCTCATTTTTTGTCCGCTGCTGTAAAATTAAATTTTGATCTAACTTTTGAGAAGAAATGTGTTTAAAGGAGATATCGTTGGCCCTGATGCTGAGTCCCTTTGGTAAATTGAGGTGATAATTGTGATCTGGAATTGAGTTGTGATGTTGGGAAGTCAGTTCCTGCTTCACTTCAGCCGTTTTCCTCATTTGACCAATTTACCAATTAGTGTAAACGGATATTTAATCACATTGAGCAGCTCCTCTCTGAACTTACTCTGGGTCACTGTGTAAATGGCCGTGTTCGTACAGGAACTCAGAAGCTGAAGCAGAATTCCCGCTTGTTCGAAGGTTGCAAAAGGGTTAAACAAAGATCGGTGGTTAAAGCCGCCTGAAATTCGATAATATAAAAAATATACGACCGTTGTCATCCAGAGCAGGATAAAACTGCCGGATATGGCAAAAAGTAAAACGATGGACCTTCTGCGGTTCTTCATCTCAGGGTCCTTGTCATTCTCACCATTGCTGAGGTCCCGGAGGCTCCTTCGGGCCCGACTGGCCACTAAAATGCGCCTGACGGTGAGAGCATTAAACAATAAAATCAAACAGAATGGAAGCAACGGGGTTAACAGCTGTTCAATCCAAGAAAATGCGATCCATGTGGGTAGAATATAAAACTGTGATGATACAAGGCAACCCCACGGTATATTGTTAACAGTACGGTAATGAACATACACGAAGGGCCGGGGAATGTTCTTTAAACCGAACAGCGCGCTCAAAGTCACGATAATCACAAGTGAAGTTATCTCGGTGCAATATTTTGTTTTCAGCTTCTGACAACTAATGGCTACAAAACGATCAAAGGTAAAAGCGACCGTTAACCAAACAGAACTGTCTGTGGCAGTAGGAGCCAGGAAGAGAATGAATCTGCAAACACGAGTGTAGAGCAGGAAAGTGTCCCGCCAATAAAGATGAGCAATCCGATATAAGATCACATTACAGGCAATCACCAGGAGATCCGCCGTCGCCATGGCCACCAGGTAGCGAGTGATACATTTGGAGAGACCGCACTTTCCACGGGACAGGATCACAATCGCCAGCAAGTTCACTGAGAGAAAGAGAGAGACAGAAACAGTGAAATCACTAACCGGGCTGATCAATGAGCTCTCAGTTTAACCGATGTACATGGGCTATGATTGTGTTTATTTATTGGTTTTGCCCCTTGGCTTCTGCCTCCTGTTCCGAAGGAGCAGCTCATTCTGGGAGGTTCCTTTCGGGTGACGGTGGCCCCGGGATCCCTCACCCGACAGCTGAGTCCTCACTTGTGATCCTTGAGATTAAGTTTATTTTGTTGATTCCGACACTGGGAGGTCCGCGGGGCAGGACGTCACCAACTATGAAAGTGAAAGGCGACAAGACGAGTTAAATCAGGAAATACAGACAAGGTGACTCTGGATTTGGCTTAAATCGTAATGCGGGGGAAAAACCTAATGCCTTGACCCACACAATACCAGAGACTTTGATTTTAGAAAATACATTGAAAACACGAGCCTGGTATTGAGTTGCTGCCCGTCATCTTTCAGTAATTAATTAGATGAGGTTTCCAGTGGAGTATTGTGAATGAATCATGACACAATATGTCAAGGAATTTAATTCTGTAACGTGCTCCAGTTATAACCAGGTCCAGTCTTTATATCTCAGCACAAGGCGTGAGAAAAACAAAGGACAGTCGGATCCTCGGAATAAGAGATCGATCCCAGGAGCCGCGCGGTATAAGAACAAATCACCGCCAACTCTCACTCATGGTCTCCAACTAATCCCCCTCCCGAACCAGTGTCAAGACTGGTTTCCCCACTCTCCACAATAACACACATGGACTGAAGTATACAGTCATCGTCATTCAACTAGTCCAAACAATACTTTAAACATCAAATACATCAAAAGTCCTGTGAAGCCATTTTGCTGAAATATAATTATGATCTGAGAGGAACATTTGACGGGAACACAAGATTGTACCTTCGAGTGAGGAGGACAGTTTCTGTCACATCTTTTATTTATCTCATGCGTATTCCGTTTGTTCCCTGTCCTTCTATCCTGAAGACACTGACTCATGCCGGGATACACAGCCACAATCTGCTCTCCGGAACCCCAGGCGATCGGTCCTCGGGAAACACGACAATCTCACCCGGTCCTTCCTCACCCGATCTCCACAACAGGCGCGCTTTCCACCAGGAGGCAGTGGATTACACTCAGGACTGTGCGCCCTGCCTGTTTTACCCCTGCCTGGCCAGGGAGCACCAAGGACACATTTAGACCCCAGACTCGACAGTTCAGCACAGAGCGAGGGTGAGTTACTCGGTGCATTGACCAATGGGACAAGGATGGAAGTTTTAACTGTATCACAAAACGGTGAAGAATAACATTCTACATTTACCAGGCTCAGAGCACAAACAGCAATATAGTTAAACATTCTGTTACTTACACCGTACGTGCTGATAATGACTTACCAGGTACTCCAATTGCTGCCAGAACAGGGTAATAAACGAATTCTATCTCCGTAAATAGAGACAAACGCATTTCTGTGTGGAGACGATGTCTTTCGGTGCTATAAAGAGGTATGCGAACTGCGATAGTCAGGTAACGAAGTTAAAACAGCGAGATACTTATAATGTAAATAAACCCCGAATGGGACAATTAGATCGCATCCCGACTGACATCACATATTATTTACAGACTCCTGAACAAATAAGTTTTGGTCCCATCTGACCTTTGACTATCACAATCATTAAGGTGACAGAACATTACACATCGACCAGCTGAGTAACCTTTTGGAACAATGAATTGTACAATGAAAGAGTCACAATTTCTAAGTTTAATAAATTACATGAAGATTGAAACCACAAGCACACAGTGTAAGAAATATCGAAACCCAGTTCACCAATGTAACATTTTTACTTGAATCTTCTGTACTCCCATTCCCAGGCCAGTCCTGCTATTCCCTCTCTCGCCCTACTCTGCAATTTAGCACAGTCCGTGTCACCTTGTTTCACTCATTCCCCCTCTTTCTGTCTCTCTCAATGCCCAGGCCTCTCTCCCTCACACACACTCCTTTTACTTGACTCCCAAATTTCTCTGTCTGTTAATCTACCTCTTTTATTCCCTCTTTCTCTGGAACTCCATTTTCTTCCTGATTTCCTCTCTTTCTGGCTAACGTTAGTTAACTCAAAATGATTTTTGAGACTGAGATTGATAGATTTTTATTTGATGAAGATATCAAGGGATATGGATCAAAGGCGGGTAATTGGAGTTGAGGTACAGACCAGCCATGATCTGACTGAATGGCGGCACAGGATCGAGGGGCTGAATGACCCACTTCTGTTCTTATAAGATAATTTTTCACTTCTTTATTATTAGCCGCAGCTCACACTCTGGGCTGAAACGAGTTGTCGCTCACTCTTTTCTGCCAGCTGGTGGAATTTACATTAAAGTCTGGCTGATCTCTGCACCTCAGTGAAAGACAGAGCCAAGCATAGTTCTGGGAGCCTTTGCTGCTTGTCTGACCGCTGCAGGCAGACCACAGCTCTTAAAGGGACAGTGCATCAAAAATCCAGAACCACAAGCTGAAGGGAAGCAAGCAACAATGTCCCGACAGGTCACTCAGCAGCTCATGGCCTAGTGTTTGACTACAGTCCTTTTATCATTTACTCTAAAACCCGAGTCACACACAACATTCTCGAAAGACTCAGCGAGTCGGGCCCCATCTGTGGAGAGAACAGACCAATTAACTGAGATCTCAATGAGATGAGGAACAAGACACGGCCCCCTGTGAGAAACAAAGAACTTGCATTCATATAGCACCTTTCACATCTTCCTTTAAGACACTCTGTAAAACCTGCCTATTTGACCGAGCTTTTGGTCACCTGTCCTAATGTCTCCTTATGTGGCTCGGTGTCAAATTTTGTTTTAAAATCGCTCCTTTGAAGCGCCTTGGGACGTTTCACCACCTTAAAGGTGTGGTATAAATGCAAGTTGTTGTTGATGTTATTCACGGTGAGATTGTTCGTTTCATTTCTTCCTCATTATTGTGGTTCTGACATCGAGGTGAAGAGTGACAGAGAGCAGATTTTAAAATAGTTGGAATATCAGTGAAATTAAATTGTGGCAAGTGAGAAACTCCGAGTCAGTTTTGCTCTGTATTTCCTGCATCCAATATTGCAGATAAATGAAAGTGAAGCTTTTGAAGGCAGAAAGTTTTATCGCCCCGTCAGAGGAATTGAACCCCTGTCTTTCCACGTGACAGGCGAAGATACTCATCACTATACTCACGGAGAAGGCCATCCCTGATCACGTCCTTGTATCCCTCTGTACCCACATCCCCCTTCCCCCTCCAAAACCCACTTCATTCTGTGTTCGCCCATCAAAAAAACCCTCCCCCCAAGTCACTTACAATCACAATTTCAAAGTCCCAACTGTCCAGCCTTTGGCCCTCCATTCACCACGACATTTCTGCAGCTACCGATCTGCTCAATCACACTCTCACCTCCACTTTTGATGCGGTTGTCCCCATTAAAACCATTACTCTCTCTCACACTGTTCGGCCACCCTGGTACAGCGCTCATCTCCTCTCCCTTAAGTCCAAGGGACAGGGTAAGGTAGCGTGGTGATTATGTTACTTGACGAGTAATCCACGCACCGAACAAGGCTCAGGCAATCCAAGAACACAACGCCCCACATTGGGCGATTTGTGTTCTGTGTACAAAATTATGAGGGGCACAGATAGGATGGATACTAAGGAGCTTTTTCCCTTCGTTGAGGGTTCTATAACAAGGGGACATAGATTCAAGGTAAAAGGCGGGAGGTTTAGAGGGGATTTGAGAAAGAACTTTTTCACCCAGAGGGTGGTTGGAGTCTGGAACTCACTGCCTGAAAGGGTTGTGGAGGCAGGAACCCTCACAACATTCAAGAAGCATTTGGATGAGCACTTGAAATGCCATAGCATACAAGGCTACGGACCAAATGCTGGAATATGGGATTAGAGTAGACAGGGCTTGATGGCCGGCGCGGACACGATGGGCCGAAGGGCCTCTATCCGTGCTGTATAACTCTATGACTCTCTATGACTCTATAACATACCGGATTGTCATAAAAACCCCTCTGGTTCACTAATGCCCCCCTGAGGGAAGGAAACATGCCGTCCTCAGACCAATAGCAATGAGGTTGATTCTTAACGGTTCTCTGAAATGGCCTAACAAGCGACTCAGTTGCACAATCCCGCTACGTAATAAGAATAAAACAATACGGGCCACACGCACCGAACAAGGCTCAGGCAATCCAAGCACAGTCGACCCTATGAAGTTCACCCCACGAACATTAGGGGACTTGTGCCAAAATTGGGACAGCTGTCCCAGAGATTGGTCAAGCAACAGCCTGAAATAGCGACACTCACAGAATCATGCCTTTCAGCCAAAGCCCGAGACTCCTCCATCATTATCCCTGGGTATGTCCTGACCCACCAGAGGTGGCAGCACAGTGGTATACAGTCAGGAGGGAGTGGCCGTGACAGTCCGCAACAGTTGACTCTGGACACCATGAAATGTCATGGTTTCAGGTCAAACAAGGGGAAGGAAACCTCCTGCTGATTCCCACTTACCGACCTCCCTCAGCTGATGAATCGTTACTCCTCCCTGTTGAGCACCACTTGGAGGAAGCAGTGAGGGTAGCAAGTGCACCGGATGTACTCTGATTGGGGAAACCTCACTGTCCATCACCAAGAGTGGTTCGGTAGCACCACTGCTGGCCGAGTCCTGAAGGACATAACTGCCATACTGGGATTGTGGCAGGTGGTGAGAGAACAAACATGAGAGAAAAACCTTTTGGACTTCGTCCACATCAATCTACCTGTCGCAGATGCATCTGCCCATGACAGCATTGGTTGGAACGACCACTGCATAGTCCTTATGGAGACGAAATTCCGACTTCACACTGTCCAGCATATTGTGTGGTGGCCGTGCTCAATGGGATAGATTCAGAACAGATCTATGCAACTCCAAACTGGGCATCCATATGGTGCTGTGGGCCAACAGCAGCAGCTGAATTGTATTCCGCCACAATCTGTAACCTCCTGGCCCGGCATATACCTCACTCTACCATTACCAACAAGCCAATGGATCAACCCTGGTTCAATGAGGGGTGTAGAAGTGCGTGTCAGGAGCAGCACCAGGAGTACCTAAAATGAGGTGTCAACCTGGTGAAGCTACAATTGTCCTACAACACAGGACTACATGCAAGCCAAACAACAGAAGTAGCATGCTGGAGAGCACAGCTAAGCAATCCCACAACCAACGGAGCAGATCAAAGCTCTGCAGTCCTGCCACATCCAGTCCTGAATGGTGATGGACAATCATCCTCAATGATGGCAGAGCCCAGCACGTGAGTGCAAAAGACAAGGCTGAAGTGTTTGCAACCATCTTCAGCCGGAAGTGCCAAATGGATGATCCTTCTCGGTCTCCTCCTGAGATCCCCACCATCACAGAAGCCAGTCTTCAGCTAATTCGATTCACCCCACGTGATATCAAGGAACGGCTGAGCGCATTGGATTCAGCAAAGGCAAAGGGCCCTGACAAAATCCCAGCTGTAGTGCTGGAGACTTGTGTTCCAGAACTAGATGCGCCTCTAGCCAAGCTGTTCCAGTACAGCTACAACACTGGCATCTACCCAACAAAGTGGTTAATTGCCCAGGTATGTCCTGTCCACAAAAAACAGGAGAAATCAAATTCATCCAATAACCGCCCCATCAGTCTACTCTCAAAGATCAGCAGAGTGATGGAAGGTGTCGTCGACAGTGTTATCAAGCAGCATTTACTCACGAATCACATTCTCACCGATGCTCAGTTTTGGTTCCACCAGGATCACTCGGCTCCAGACTTCATTGCGGCCTTGGTCCAAACATGGACAAAAGAGCTGAATGCCAAAGTTGAGGTGAGAGTGATTTCCCTTGACACCAAGGCAGCTTTTGACCGAGTGTGGCATCAAGGAGCCCTAATAAAATTGAAGTAAATGTGAATCAGAGACAAAACTCTCCAGTGGCTGGCGTCATAGCTAGCACAGAGGAAGATGATAGTGATTGTTGGAGGCCAATCATCTCAGCCCCAGGACATCGCTGCAGGAGTTCCTCAGGGCAGTGTCCTAGGCCCAACCATCTTCAGCTGCTTCATCAATGACATTCACTCCATCATAAGGTCAGAAGTGGGGTGTTCGCTACTGATTGCACTGTGTTCAGTTTCATTCACAACCCCTCAGATAATGAAACAGTCCGTTCTCACATGCAGCAAAACCTGGACAACATCCAGGCTTGAGCGGATAAGTGGCAATTAACATTCACGCCAGACAAGTGACAGGCAATGATCATCTCCAAGAGAGAGTCCAACCACTTCCCCTTGACATTTAATTTCATTACTGTTGCCGAATCGCCCACCATCAACATCCTGGGTGTCAACATTCACCGGAAACTTAACTGGTGAAGCCACATAAATACTGTGGCTGCAGGAGCAGATCAGAGGCTGGGTATTCTGCGGCGACTGACTCACCTCCTGACTCCCCAAAGCCTTTCCACCATCAACAAGGCACTAGTCAGGAGTGTGAAGAAATACACTCCACTTGCCTGGATGAGTGCAGCTCCAACAACACTCAAGAAACTCGACACCATCCAAGACAAAACAGCCCGCTTGATTGGCACCTCATCCACCTTAAACATTCACTCCCTCCACCACCGGCGCACCGTGGCTGCAGTGTGTACCATCCACAGGAAGCAATGCAGCAACTCGCCAAAGCTTCTTCGTAAGGACCTCCCAAAACCTCGACCTCTACCACCTAGAAGGAAAAGGGCAGCAGGTACACGGGAACAACACCACCTGCACAGTCCCTTTCAATTCACACACCATCCTGACTTGGAAGTACATCGCTGTTCCTTCATCATCGCTGGGTCAAAATCCTGGAACTCCCCATCCACCAGCACTGTGGGAGTACCTTCACCACACAGACTGCAGCGGTTCAAGAACGGAAGCTCACCACCACCTTCTCAAGGGCAATTAGGGATGAGCAATACCTGTTGGCCTTGCCAGCAATGCCCACATCCCATGAAAGAATTAAAAAAATCATCCAAATAACCTCTGGTCTGTCTCTCCCTATGTTTGAGTCACTCTATGTTTATATGTATGCGTGTGTGTCTGTTTCTTTGTGTAGGTGTGTCTTTCTGTGTATTTTTGTGTCTGTCGATGCATGCGTGTGTCTCACATTTTCTATGTTTTCCTGAATGCGTCTGTTTCTCCTTCTTTCTCTCTCTCACTCTCTCCCGCGCTCCCCACATAATTTTACTCTGGACATAATTGAACAAAGAGATGAAAAAGTGGTCGGGAAGTCTTTTTTCAACAGTGGCCTGTGGAAAATTAAACAAACTGTCATCAAACAATCGTTCAAAAAGAATCAGTAAAACATGAAGCATCTGTGGTGAATGTACGGTAACACCCAGCATCGATTCCTCGTTAGTATAGTGGTGAGTATCCCCGCCTGTCACGTGGGAGACAGGGGTTCAATTTCCCGACGAGGAGGTTATTGCTGCTTTAGAAGTTTCACTTTCATTTATCTGCAATATTGGATGTTGAAAATACAATGAAAAACTGACTCGGCCTTTCCCACTTCCACAAATTGATTTCACAGCGATTTTAAAATCTGCTCCTCCGCCTCACTCTTCAGCTCGATGTGAGAACCACAATGATGGGCAAGAAATAAAATGCAGAATTGTGCTGTGGACAGACCGGGTCTGAGTCACCAGCCCGAAACAGGGAGAGACCGATCGAGAGAGAGAGAGAAAGACAGAAAGAAAAAAGATGGAGATACAGAGAGAGACAGGTCTCGTAACAGGCGCAGATGAGAAAGCAGACTCGGAAGATCTCACATACAGCAATGAAAAGGATGCATGTTTCAGTGAATCTATTTTAACTACTTCTTTGATGACATTTTGTTTAACTTTCCACGCGCCACTGCTGAAAGAAGACTTACTTTCTATCTCTTTGTTAGTCAAGGTCCAGAGAAAAATTATGTGGGGAACAGGGAAAAAGTGACAGAAAGAAAGAGACACTCAGAAACGGGTAGAAAAAGTGAGACACACGCAGACATATTCACACATACACAAACACACACATTCATAGCTACATACAGACACACCGCATGTACACACAAACATACACCCTCCAATAACCTGAAAGTAACACAGGACTACTTGCCAAACAGCAGAAGCAGCATGCTATAGACAGAGCAAAGCAATCCCACAACCAACGGATCTTCTGCAGTCCTGCCACACCCAGTTGTGAATGGTGGTGGTCAATTAAACAACTAACGGGAGGAGGCTCTGTGAACATCCCCATCCTCAATGATGGTAAAGCCCAGCACGTGAGTGCAAAAGACAAGGCTGAGCTGTGAGCAACCATCTTCAGCCAGAAGTGTCGGGTGGATGATCCATCTCGGCCTCCTCCCGATATCCCCACCATCACAGAAGCAAGTCTTACATCGAGGTGAAGAATGACGCACAGAGCCGATTTTAAAACCGCTGGAATATCAGTTCATTGAAATTGAGAAAAGTGGGAATCTCCGAGTCAGTTTTACACTGCACTTTCCACATCCAATATTGGAGATAAAAGCTTTTGAAGGCAGCGAAAGTTTAACCTCCTCGTCGGGGAATTGAACCCCGGTCTCCCGCGTGACAGGCGGGGATACTCACCACTATACTAACGAGGAACTACTGTATTGATTCTACACTCACCTCAGATGGCGTTAAAAATGCTTCATGTGTCAGTGAATTTCTTTTAACTATTTATTTGATCACAGTTTGTTTAATTTTCCACGGGCCACCGTTGAAAGAACCTTTAACATTTCCATCTCTTTGTTAGACAACGAACAACTGACTCTGTCTTTCTTTCGTTCTTTCTTTCTCTTTGATCGTGGTGAGTTGCCCCGCCTTAGTCCGTGGTTTAATTCCCCGACAGGGAGGAAGCATTTATAAGACGCCAACTTTAATTTTATGTCTTCGCCAAGCTTCTTCCTGAAAAAAACTACAGAGAAAAATAAACAGCTGATTGTTGCTTTCAGAATATTATTGAACGGGGACTGGATGCAGAGCAATTGTGATTTTAACTAACTAGTGATTAAGATGATAGTTTGGAAATCCATTCGTTTACCCCGCGCAGGTTTGAATCTGGTAGATTTCAGATCCTGTCTTTTTTCATCCCCTTTCATCTCTGCGTTTCAAAATTCAACAAGTTTCTTGTAGAATTAATAATTCTGAAGTGAATTAAAATTCCACGGCATTGAACACCTCGAGTTTTATGCTCATTTTAATTGACCTGCAAGATTTCACGAAATCTACGACAGAAAAAGAACAAAAATCAGCCAAATTATCGATCGTCTGTCTCTGTATTTCTGAGTCACTCTATGTGTCTATGTATGTGTGTCTGTTTCTGTGTGTGTCTGTTTCTTTGTGTCTGTGTCTGTCTGTCTGTGTATGTGCCTCACATTTTCTATCTTTTCCCGAATGGGTCTCTGTCTCTTTCTCTCTCTCACTCTCTCCCGCGCTACCCACGTAATTTTACTGTGGACATGATCAACAGGAGATGGAAAAGTGGTCGGTAATTCTTCTTTCAACAGTGATCCGTGGAAAGTTAAACAAAATGTCATCAAATCAATAGTTCAAACAGATTCACTGAAACGTGAAGCATCTGCTTCTAATATCTCCTTCTGTGGCTCGGTGTCAAATTTTGTTTAAAAAAGCTCCTGTGAAGCCCCTTGGGACGTTTCACTACGTTAAATGTGCGATATAAATGGACGTTGTATTAGTAGTTGTTGTTGTTGAAACTGATTAAAGTTTCTCTGTCACCCAGTGTCCATGTCAGTGTTTCTGTCAGTCTGCAGCAGAAAGTTATCGGTTGATCAATGGCGATTACAACAATTATTCATCTTTCACAGAGTTTCATTAATTTTCTGTAATTAATGTAATCAGGTTCTTGTCGCTACAACCTCAAACTTTAGCTCGGTGAATTAATGGTTTAGTTTGTAACAAGTCGTGTTACCTGCGCAAAGCAGCCGCACAGGAGTTCCAAATCCACCCTCTCGCCACCATAAGATCATAAGACCATAAGAGATAGGAGCAGGAGTCGGCCATTTGGCCCTTCGAGCCTGCTCCGCCATTTAATGAGATCATGGCTGATCTGATTTTTACCTCAACTCCACTTTTCCGCCTTTTCCCCATATCCTTTGACTCCCTCCCGACTCGGCAATCACATTAACTGAACTTTACTCTGGCCCAGTGTCACCGCGCTGAAATCGCGTCTTTCTCCGGCAGATGATTTTAACATCAGGGTTGCTGGTTTACGAGTGAAAAGTGATCCCGCTTCACTCTAGGGGCATTGGACAAATGTGTAGATGCCGTGTAGTCGGTGCTGGGACCACTGCTTTTCTTGATATATATTAATGACTTGGACTGGGGTGTTCAGGGCACAATTTCAAAATTTGCAGATGACACAAAACCTGGAAGGGTAGTAACCAGTGAGGAGGATAGTGATGGACTTCAAGAGGATATCGACAGGCTGGTGGCATGGGCGGACACGTGGCAGATGAAATTTAACGCAGAAAAATGTGAAGTGATACATTTCGGTAGGAAGAACGAGGAGAGGCAAAATAAATTAGAGGGCACAACTCTAAAAGAGGTACAGGAACAGAGAGATCTGGGGGTATATGTGCACAAATCGTTAAAGGTGACAAGGCAGGTTAAGAAAGCCGATTAAAAAGCATACGGGATCCTGGAATTTATAAATAGAGGCATCGAGTAAAAAATTATGGAAGTCATGATGAAACTTTGTAAAACACTGGTTTGGCCACAACTGGAGTATTGTGTCCAGTTCTGGGCACCGCACTTTAGGAAAGATCTGATGGCCTTAGAGAGGGTGCAGAAGAGATTTACAAGAATGATTCCAGGGATGAGGGACTTTCGTTACGTGGACAGACTGGAGAAGCTGGGGTTGTTCTCCTTGGAACAGAGAAGGTTGTGAGGAGATTTGATCGAGGTATTCAAAATCATGAAGGGTACAGACAGAGTCGATGGAGAGAAACTGTTCCCATTGGTGGAAATGTCAAGCACCAGAGGACACAGATTTGACGTGATTGGCAAAAGAACCAAAGGTGAAATGAGGAAAAACTTTTTTACACAGCGAGTGGTTAGGATCTGGAATGCACTGCCCGAGGGGGTGTTGGAGGCAGATTCAATCATGGCCTTCAAAAGGAAATGGATAAGTACTTGACAGGAAAAGAATTGCAGGGCTACCGGAATCGGGCGGGGGAGTGGGACCAGCTGGATTGCTGTTGCATGGAGCCGGCGGGGACTCGATGGGCCGAATGGCCTCCTTCCGTGCTGTTGCCTTTCTATGATTCTAGGATTCTAGTGGGCCAAGTAAAGGATCAGGACAGATAATACCGAGAACAATTCAAAAAGAAGCACAAGTTGATGAAACCAGCACTGGTGAAATTGCTGGGTGGATATTAAAAGGATGGGCCGTGGGAGGGGCTGGACCGCTGTTCTGCAACAATTTGAGGCGCTGCTTATTGCTGTGGTTCGGGTGTTGTAACAACAGCTGAGGTGTGGCGCCGTGATCGTATAGTGGTTAGTACTCTGCGTTGTGGTCGCAGCAACCTCGGTTCGAATCCGAGTCACGGCAGAACTTTCTCATCTCTTTTATCCTCTGCCACACATACTGATAGAATGCAGCAATATTTCAATCTTGAATATATATAAGAAATATTTTTTGTTGGTGGCGAAAACCTATCCATTCCTTCAAATCCCAGCACTCTCACATGCCTGTACTTGATGTTCCACAGTTCAAACCCGCATCTTCTCCCAGCTTTTTCTTCCTTCCACAGTCAATAGGCCGCCTTTCCTTTCCTCCTTCCATTTCATGGACACTTTCCTGCTCCATTGCCGACTCTAACATTCACTTTCACGATCTCACGCCTTTAAGTTTGTTCTGCTCCGACCGCTGTTTCTATTGGGCACATGTCCCATTCGCACCAATGTTCATTTGTGCCTTGAAACCAGTCGATACATTTCGATCTGCGTGACCGCTCGACAGACAAACACGACGAAAGCAGGGCTGGTCTCTGGAAAGACAGCCGCCCGAATGTTCACGAAATTTACTTGGGGAATCTTGTGATCCAGGGGATGGTAACTGAAGAACTGGTTTTTGTTTTGATGCTTGTTGGCTCTTTTCTCTCAGCAGTTGAGTTGCGTGAGTGACGGGCAGCGCTACAGAGCTGCGAATGGCGGTTGAAAGGTTCACATTTGGCAAGTTGGGGCGGTGCAGGAAGATCGGAAGTGTTCCGCCTTGATCTTAATAGTTCTGTTGAAACATGCGATTGAATCGAGTAGAGGATAAATGTAAAGAGCGCCTGTGGGGAAAAAGGAACGATTACAGGCCATGAGCGAAAGGTCTTTCAAATTCTCGTGGCGCAGGACGCTGTGTGCGGAAACGGCAGATTTTAAAGCGCGTGTGTAGGAAAGTAAAGTGCGATCTTGTGTGTGAGAAGAGCACAAGAAAGTTGTGCTTGAAGCTGCGCCCTTGAGGCAAGTTGCAGGTTGTCAGGAAAACTGCTCCAGTGAAAGCTCAAAAATAAACCCAGAAACTGCTGGCCACACTCAGCAGGTCAGGTAGTATCTGTGGGGAGATACTCAAGTATTTATCCAATTCTCCTTTTAAAGTTACGATTGAATCGAGCTCCACCATCCTTTAAGGCAGTGCGTTCCAGATCATAACAATTCGCTGTGTAAAAATAAATCTCCGTATTTCCTTCTAGTTCTTTTGCCCATTATCTTAAATCTGCGTCCGTTGGTTGCCGACCCTCCCGCCAGTGGGTGAAGTTTCTCCTTATTCACTCGATCAAAACCCCTCTTAATTTTGAACACGTGGATTACTTCTACCCTTAACCTTCATTGCTCGAAGCAGAACAATCCCAGGTTCTCGAGTCTCTCCACACAACTAAACCCCATCCCTGGTATAATTCTGGTAAATCTCCTCTCCATCCTCTCCAAGACCTTGACATCCTTAATAAATTATAGTGCCCAGAATTGGACACAATACTTCAGATGAGGTCTGAACAATGATTCATAAACGTTCAACATAACTTCCTTGCTTTTGTGCTCTATTTCTCTATTATTAAGCCAAGGAACCGGATGGTGTTTTAACGGTTTCACCAAATTCTGCTGCCACATTCAAAGATGTTGATGAAAATTCCCAGGAACACATTGGGTGAGATCGGATAACACAGCACAGGCCGGGATTGTGGAGAGAGACAGAGACACGAGTTGTGATCTGTAACTATTTACAAACACTTCAGTTTATTTCACTCCGTGTCCAACACCGTGCGATCTCCCCTGGTGTGTCAGGTTTCAGTGTTTATACAGAGTGTAATGTCTTGAATTGTCTCTTGGATCACACGGAGTGGGAGACGGGGGTCTGTGTGCGGAGGGTTCGGGGGGTGAGCTCTGATTCCCGCCCTCTTCTGGATTGAAAGGAGAAAAGAATGAATGAGAGAAAGTGATGTGGGAGAAGGGATGATGGAAGAATTTGTCCATTAAACCTGATTAAAGTGGCCCAAAAACAAGATAATATTAAGATATCATCAGCAGAAAATTAATACAAGCTGTAAAACAAAAGCAAAATACTGCAGATGCTGAAAATCTGAAGTAAAAACAGAAAATGCTGGAAATACTCAGCAGGTCAGGCAGCGTCTGTGGAGAGAGTTCTGATGAAAGGTCATCGACCTGAAAGGATGTTTCTCTCTCCACAGATGCTGCCTGACCTGCTGAGTGTTTCCCGCATTTTCTGTTTTTATTATTAATATAACCTGAGCTCTGTCGAGCGTTTGTTGGTCGATTCACTGATAAAGCTGGGAATTGAGGGGAAGCTGGTTCATGGCGAACCCCAGCTCTGAATCCCCCCGGCAGAGAGTTCAAGGAATGTTTAATATAAATGAGATTCAACGACAGGATCAGAAAATCTCTCCTTGATGGTCGGTCTCATTCTCCCGAAGTGAGGAATGAGCGGGAGGGGCAATTCCACCCGGGGTTATATTTTATTCCAAGAGGATGACCCAAAGGCGAGTTTGCAGTGGGGCCGAAGTAGCTCAGTTGGGCGAGCGTTAGACTGAAGATCGAAAGGTCCCTCGTTCGATCCCGGGTTTCGGCAGTTTTGGGTTATTTTGTTTCTTCTTCTTTGGGCCGATTCTCAAACATTTATTTACACTGACATTTTTACCCAACACTGAACGGTTGGGGATGGAATAGAGAGACATCAAGGATGTCTGTATTTAGCTTTTATTTCTCGATTTCCTTCTGCCTTTCTCTCTGGTTTTTGTCTCTCTTGGTGCTCGATGAACATTTGATTTGATGCATTTGTCCTAAACTGATGCCTTTTCCACATCTCAGGGCGGTCAGACACGCTCTGTCTGTCTGTTACTGCTTGTGACCATTAACGGGAACAGGCCGCGAGTTAAACATTTATCAGCAAACCGCCAGAGAGATAACACAGCGGGAATAAAACACATTGCATCACATTGTTAGACACCGAGTGACACAGATTGTAATGTGTGTCAGTAAACAGACCCGGAAAACAGAGTCCGAGAAAGGAAAGAAACAGAGAGATAGAAAAGAGTCATAAAAAGAAAGAAAACCCTTTCTCCACCCCAACAACAACAACAACTTGCATTTATATCGCGCCTTTAACGGAGTAAAACGTCCCAAGGCGCTTCACAGGAGCGATTATCAAACAAAATGTGACACGGAGCCACATAAGGAGATATTGGGACAGGTGAGGTAGGTTTTAAGTGTCTTGAGGGAGGAGAGAGAGGTGGAGAGGCGGGAGGTTCAGGGAGGGAAATCCAGAGCTTTGGGCCCAGTCGGTTGAAGGCACGGCCGCCAATGGTGGAGCGATGAAAATCGTGGATGGTCAAGAGGCCTGAATTGGAGGAGCTCAGAGATCTCGGAGGGTTGTAGGGGTGGAGGAGGTTACAGAGATAGGGAGGGGCGAGGTCATGGAGGGATTTGAACACGAAGATGATAATTTAAAATTTGAGATGTTGGTGGACTGGGAGCCAATGTAGGTCAGTGAGCAGAGGGGTTCTCCTCCTGAACGGTGGTTTGAATGTTTGGGGGGCGGGGCTGTGATAAATATCTCGATTTAATATAATGATCCCACTTTTCAACTACCCCGAATTATTACAATGCTGACCTGGAACAATCTAGAACATACCGCAAAACAGGACATTAAGATCAATGGTCACTTTAGCAAGGAGTTTAGAAGATTCTTCTAAGAAGGAGAAGGCTCAAGAAACGGACTGTGAAAATTTCATGATGGCCTATTTATTTGTGATGTGGAGATGCCGGTGATGGACTGGGGTTGACAATTGTAAACAATTTTACAACACCAAGTTATAGTCCAACAAATTTATTTTAAATTAAATTCCACAAGCTTTCAGAGGCTTCCTCCTTCGTCGGGGGGCCATCCGCCTGACGAAGGAGGAAGCCTCCGAAAGCTTGTGGAATTTAATTTAAAATGAATTTGTTGGACTATAACTTGGTGTTGTAAAATTGTTTACTATTTATTTGTGTCCAGGGAGAGGGATGAGACACATGAAATGTTTCACACATTTCAAATCTCCGCGGTCAGACTTCCGATTGTTTATTGATCAGGAAGATGGCTGGTAATAATCTGAGACCCAGTGAAGAGGTGAGAACAGAGCAGCAGGGAATGATCCCAGAACAATAGGAGCCAGCAGCTCACCGTCTGGTCCCTGTGTCAGGGACAATACACAACACCTCAGCTCCAGACCAGGAACAGAGAGCTGCTGTTAACGTGGCCCAGCCCTCGCTAACTGCTGGAACTTTGGGATGGAAATCAGACTTTGGGTCTTGGAGGCTGCTTTAGGGGCTCAGTGGCTCATCGAAAGAATGATTTCTATTAAAGAGCAGGGCTCTGCTCCATCACAGACTGATACTGTACAGTACATGGCAGAGTAAAGCTCCCTCTACACTGTGCCATCAAACACTCCGGGGGCAGGTGCATAAAGGGTTAGATCAAGATTAAATCTCCCTCTACACTGTCACAGAGGATGTAATTTGTGACTTTGACAAGGGCCGTTTCAGTACTGTGGCAGGAGTGGAAACCTGATTGGAGGGATTCAAACATGGTGTTGTGGGAAAGATGGACACGGATTTGGGAGGCGACAACACTTTGGAGAGGAAAGGGAGGTGGGAGATGGGGTGGTAGTTTGCAAGGACACAGGGGTCAAGGGTGGGTCTTTTATGAAGGAGGGTGATGATGGAAGATTTGATGGGGAGGGGGACCGTACCTGAGGAGAGAAGACCATTAACAATGTCAGCTAACATGGGGCCAGGAAGGGAGGTTGTGTGGTCAGCAGTTTGGTGGGAATAGGGTTGAGGGAGCAGGAGGTGGGTCTCATGTTCAAGAGAGCTCAGAGAGGGCATGAGGGGAGATAGGAGAGAAACTTGGTGGGCTTGGGGAATGGAGGGGAGCGGCAGAGGCAGCTGAATGAATGGTCTCAATCTTAGTCACATCCCCCCATGACTGTCTTTCAATTTATCTTAAATCTTTCTCTTCTGGTTATTAACCCTTCCATCACTGGAAACAATTTCTCCTTACATACTCTGTCAATATGTGAATACCTCATAATTGTGAATACCTCATTTGAATCGTCTGTTAACTTTCCGGTTGTAGTCTCAGTGCCCTTCCTGCTAATCGGTTTTTTAGTTCCCATATGGTTTTGCGATGAGGATTCCTGGTTTTCACCCAAGCGGCCCGGGTTCGACTCCCGGTGTGGGAATAGTCAACTTTTAGTCCCAGCCTCCCAATTTGCCTGCAGTCCGGACTGTGGCTGCTCCGTCTGAATTCGCACCACAATCACACTGAGAAATGAGGCAAACCACATCACTTGAAGGGACAGTGCACCAAAAACCCAGTCCCACAAGCTGAAGGGAAGCAAGCAACAATGTCCCGACAGGTCACGCAGCAGCTCATGGCCAAGTGTTTGACTGCAATCGTTTTATCATTTACTGTAAAACCCGAGTCTGAGTGAAACACGCACAGAACAATCTGGAAACACTCAGCGGGTCGGGCCCCATCTGCGGAGAGAACGGACTAATTAACTGAGAGTCTCAATGAGACGAGGAAAGAGACACGGCCCACTGTGAGAAACAAGGAACTTGCATTTGTATGGCACCTTGCACATCCTCAGGACATCCCAACGCACTTCACTAGAAGTTCAGTCACTATCGTTTCATAAGAGAACGTAGCAGCCAAGTTGTGCACAGCAAGATCCCACAAACAGTGATGATATATTGAGCAGACCTCCTGTTTGTTGGGTGCTGATGGTTGTGGAAAGAATATTGGCCAGGGCACCGGGAGAACTCCCTGCTCTTCACAAATTACCACGGGACATTTAAAACCTCGGAGCAGAAAGAAGGGACCCCCATTAAACACTTCATTCAAAGGACAGCACCTCTCACGATGCAGCTCCCTCTCAGAACGACACAGTCAGTCTGGATCATGTGTCCCAGTCCTGGAACGGGAGCTGGAACCCACACCCTTCTAAACACCTGCCTGACTCCCCGGGGTTACTCTCACCCTTGGCTGGTCATGAAACAGACTGTGCCACTCCCAGAGTAACTGATGACCACAGCCTCAGCCCTGGGTCCCGGTCTGCACCATAACCGCAGCCTGTCACCGCTCATAGAAAGTGGCGTGGGATTCCTGAGTTCATTCTGTGATCTGCATTGGGGGAGTGGGACGAGCTGGATTGATCTTGCATAGAGCTGGTATGGACTCGATGGGCCGAATGGCCTCCTTCCGTGCTGTACCTTTCTATGATTCCAGGATTCCATGTGGGTGGAGAGGGATACAAGGAAGTGATCAGAGATGGCCTTATCCATGATTGACACAATCGGGAGTAGAGAGGCCACGTGAGATGGCAAGGTCGAGGGGGTGGCCATGAATATGGGTCGGGGAGTTTCTATGCAAGGAGAGATTAAGGGAGGATAAAGTATCACATAATAGACTTGTTGGCAAAATTGAAGCCCATGGGATTAAACGGACAATGGCAGCGAGGATCCAAATTTGGCTAAGGGGCAGAAAACAGAGAGTAGTGGTGAACGGTTGTTTTTCAGACTGGAGGCAAGTGTACAGTGGTGTCCCCCAGGGCTCGGTATTGGGACCACTGCTCTTTTTGATATATATTAATGACTGGGACTTGGGAGTACAGGGTATAATTTCAAAGTTTGCACATGACACGAAACTCGAAAATGTAATAAACAATGTGGAGGATAGTAACAGACTTCAGGAGGACATAGACAGACTGGTGAAATGGGCAGAAACATGGCAGAAGAAATTTACTGCAGAGAATTGTGAAGTGATACATTTTGGTAGGAAGATTGAGGAGAGACAATATAAACTAAATGGTGCAATTTTAAAGGGAGTGGATGAATAGAGAGACCTGGGGGTGTAGTTACACAAATCTTTGAAGGTGGCAGGATAAGTTGAGAAGGCTGTTTAAAAAAGCAAATGGGGCCCTTGGCTTTATTAATTGAGGCACAGAATACAAAAGCAAGGAATTGATACGAAACCTTTATAAAACACTGGTTGGGCCTCAGCTGGAGTATTGTGTTCAATTCTGGACACCAAACATTGGGAAGGATGTCAAGGCCTTAGAGAGGGTGCAGGAGAGGTTTACTAGAATGGTGCCATGGATGAGGGACTTCAGTTATGTGGAGAGACTGATTAAAGTTTACTCTGAACTGCCCCATCAAACACTCCCAGGACAGGTACAGCACGGGTTATATGCAGAATGAAGCTCCCTCTACACTGTCAAATCAAACATTCCCAGGGCAGGTACAACACGGGTTAGATACACAGTAATGCTTCCTCTACTCTGTGCAGTTTGGATCTCGCCTCAGATTTCAGATAAAAGGTTGCTTTGCTGCGCAGTCTGCTGGTGTCTCTCTGTATCTCTGCACTCAGTTACACCGCTCTCTACCTCCCTCTGCTGGTGTCTCTCTGTATCTCTGTGCTCAGTTACACCGCTCTCTACCTCCCTCTGCTGGTGTCTCTCTGTATCTCTGTACTCAGTTACACCGCTCTCTACCTCCCTCTGCTGGTGTCTCTCTGTATCTCTGTACTCAGTTACACCGCTCTCTACCTCCCTCTGCTGGTGTCTCTCTCTTTCTCTGTGCTCAGTTACACCGCTCTCTACCTCCCTCTGCTGGTGTCTCTCTGTATCTCTGTACTCAGTTACACCGCTCTCTACCTCCCTCTGCTGGTGTCTCTCTGTATCTCTGTACTCAGTTACACCGCTCTCTACCTCCCTCTTCTGGTGTCTCTCTGTATCTCTGTACTCAGTTACACCGCTCTCTACCTCCCTCTTCTGGTGTCTCTCTGTATCACTGTACACAGTTACACCGCTCTCTCCCTTCCTCTGCTGGTGTCTCTCTGTATCACTGTACACAGTTACACCGCTCTCTACCTCCCTCTGCTGGTGTCTCTCTGTATCACTGTACACAGTTGCACCGCTCTCTACCTCCCTCTGCTGGTGTCCCTCTGTATCACTGTACACAGTTGCACCGCTCATTCTGTCCCCGCAGCTCCTTCGGGAGTTTAATGATTTTGAAATGAAGACTTTTTCCTGTGTGACTTGTGAAGTTTTGATCAGTGAAATGTTTGTGAAACAGAAGGATTGTGAGCTTGTAGTGTGGGACAGATGTTGTTTAACAGAGAAGCCACACGATGCCATAAATTGAGCAATGGTTTCTGTCGTGCAGCGATCATCACATTTATCTCACACGCGAAAAGTCCCCGGTTCGATCCTGGGCGGGAACGTTATTTGGGAATTTGCTCCGCTTGAATCTCCAGGGTGAGCTTTTTCTCCTGTGGGAAGCGGGCGATAATTGGCTTTTCCTGTTCAATTTGGCCACGGGTGCATCACATTCCTTCGGGGAAGAAGCGATTTGGGAGAAGGGATGATGGAAGAAAGTGCCCATGAACCTGATTAAATGAGGCCAAACACAAGATAATATTAAGATATCATCAGCAGAACATCAACATAACCTGAGCTCCGAGATCTGACCGGGTCCCATTCCCCCAGAGTGAGGAATGAGCGGGAGGGGAAATTCCACCCGGTTTATATTTTTGTCCAAGGTGATGTCACAAAGTCCAATTTACAGTGGAGCCGAAATAGTTGAGTTTGGAGAGCGTGAGATTGAAGATCTAAAGGTCTCTGGGTTTGATTCTGTGTTCGGTGATTTTTGTTGCTTTGTTCTCGTTCTTTGAGTCGATTCTCGCATTTATTTCACTGAAATTTTAACCGGCACAGAAAGGTTGGGGAAGAAATAGACAGGCATCAAGAATGGGAAATATTGATAGTGTCTTTATTGAGCTTTTATTTCTCTTTTTTCTTCTGCCTTTTTCTCGGTGCCGGGAGACCATTTGATTTGAGGCATTTGTCCTAAACTGATGTCTTTTCCACATCTCGGGGCGGTCAGACCCGCTCTGTCTGTTACTACTTGTGACAATTGACGGGAACAGACCGCGAGTTAAACATTTATCAACAAACCGACAGAGAAATAACACAACGGGAATCAAACTCATTGGGCATGATTCTATCGGAGGGTCATGGGAGGTCGTCAGGGGTCATGGGTGGGTCAATCATCGGAGGGAGGGCTCAGTCATCGGGGGTCGGTGGTCATCGCGGGGGTCGGAGATCATGGGGTTCGTAGCTCGTGCAGGGGTGTCGGTGATTTGGAGGGGGTCGGCCGATCGCCTGTGTGGAATCACGGCAGGTTGGCTTGTTGGGCCAGGGGGAAGCACTCCTGCTCCTTCGGGCCCACAAGCTGTGCTACAAAGGCATTTACCTGCTGTTTCGGGCCTTCTCGCCTCCTCTCATGTGGTGTGAAAGAGAAGGCCCAGGAATCCTGGCCCCAAGAGTTTAAAATAAAATAGCTGTAAAAATGGAGGCCCACATGCCAGCTACATAAACACTCACACACAGACATATACACACAAACATACACACACCAATAACATAAAGTAGTTGACAAACAGTGGAAGCAGCATGCTGCAGACAGAGCGAAGCGATCCCACAAAAAATGGACCCGATCAAAGCTCTGCAGTCCTGCCGCACCCATTTGTGAATGCTGGTGGATAAATAAGCGACAATTTGAGGACTGGATGCAGAGCAATTGTGATTTTTACTAACTGGTGGTTAAGGTGACAGATCAGAAATTCATTCATTTCCCCCGCGCAGGTTCAAATCTGACAGACTTCAGATCCCGTCATTCATCAACCTGTTTCATCTCTGCGTTTCAAAATTCAAATTCAAATTCCCCAGCATTGAGTACCTCGAGTTTTATGCTCATTTTAATTGATCTGCAAGATTTCACGAAATCTACGACAGAAATGGAACAAAAATCAGCCAAATTATCCATATTCTGACTCTCAGTATTTCTGAGTCAATCCATGTGTATGTGTCTGTCTGTCTGTCTGTGCATGTGCCTCATATTTTCTATATTTTCCTGAGAAGATCTGTCTCTTTCTGTCTCACTCTCTCCCGCGTTACCCACATCATGATCCAACATGAGATGGAAAAGTGGTCGGTAATTCTTCTTTCAACAGTGGTCCGTGGAAAGTGAAACAAACTGTCATCAAATGAACAGTTCAAACAAATTCACTGAAACGTGAAGCATCTTTGGTGAATATACGGTAAATGTCTGTACCAATTCCTCGTTAGTATAGTGGTGAGTATCCCCGCCTGTCACGCGGGAGACGAGGGTTCAATTCCCCGACGAGGAGGTTATTGCTGCTTTCGAAGCTTCACTTTCATTTATCTGCAAGATTGGATGTTGAAAATACAATGAAAAACTGACTCGGCCTTTCCCACTTCCACAAATTGTTTTCACAGCGATTTTATAAATCTGCTCTCTGCCTCACGCTTCAGCTCAATGTGAGAACCACAATGATGGGCAAGAAATAAAACGCAGAATCGCGCTGTCACCAGCCAGAAACAGAGAGAGACAGGTCTCAGAACAGGCGCAGACATGAAAGATCTCACATACAGCAATGAAAATGATGCATGTTTCAGTGATTCTATTTTAACTACTACTTTGATGACAATTTGTTTAACTTTCCACATGCCACTGTTGAAAGAAGACTTACTTTCTATCTCTTTGTTAGTCAAGGTCCAGAGAAAAATTATTTGGGGAGCAGGGAAAAAGTGACAGAGAGAGACACTCAGAAACGCATATAACAAGTGAGACAGACATAGTCATATTCACACATACACAAACACACATTCCTAGCTGCATAAACACATACACACACCAATAACCTGAAAGTAACACAGGACTACTTGACAAACAGTGGAAGCAGCATGCTGCAGATAGAGCTTAGCGATCCCACAAACAACGGATCAGATCAAAGCTCTGCAGTCCTGCCACACCCATTTGTGAATGATGGTGGATAATTAAACAACTAACGGGATGAGGCTCGATGAACATCCCCACCCTCAATGATGGTAAAGCCCAGCACGTGAGTGCAAAGTTTTAGAAACCGTCTTCAGCCAGAAGTGCCGAGTGGATGATCCATCTCGGCCTCCTCCCGAAATCCCCACCATCACAGAAGCCAGTCGAACATCGAGGTGAAGAGTGACGCTGAGAGCAGATTTTAAAACCGCTGGAATATCAGTGAAATTAAATTGGGGAAAGTGGGAAACTCCGAGTCAGTTTTACACTGTATATTCCGCATCCAATATTTGAGATAAAAGCTTTTGAAGGCAGCGAAAGATTAATCTCCTCGTCGGGGAATTGAACCCCGGTCTCCCGCGTGACAGGCGTGGATATTCACCACTCTTCTAACGAGGAGCTGCTGTATTGATCGTGCACTCATCCCAGATTGCGTTAGACATACTTCATGTATCAGTGCATTTCTTTTAACTATTTATTTGATGACAGTTTGTTTCATTTTCCACGGGCCACTCTTGAAAGAACCTTTTACATTTCCTTCTCTTTGTTAGACAATGACAACTGACTCTGTCTTTCTTTCGTTCTTTCTTTCTCTCTTTTCGTGGTGAGATGCCCCGCCTTCGTCCGGGGTTTAATTCCCCGACGGGGAGGAAGCATTTATCAGACGCCAACTTTTAATTTTATGGCTTCGCCGAGCTTCTTCCTGAACAAAAACTGCAGAGCAAAAAAACAGGTGATTGTCACTTTCAGAATATTATTGTACGGAGACTATTTGAGGACTGGATGCAGAGCAATTGTGATTTTTACTAACTGGTGATTAAGGTGACAGATTAGAAATTCATTCATTGGTTCAAATCTGACAGACTTCAGATCCCGTCATTCATCAACCTGTTTCATCTCTGCGTTTCAAAATTCAACAAGTTTCTTGTAGAATTAATAATTCTTAAGTGAATTAAAAATCCACAGCATTGAGTACCTCGAGTTTTATGCTCATTTTAATTGATCTGCAAGATTTCACGAATTCTACGACAGAAATAGAACAAAAATCAGCCAAATTATCCATATTCTGACTCTCAGTATTTCTGAGTCAATCCATGTGCATGTGTGTCTGTTTCTGTGTGTGTGTCTGTCTGTCTGTGTATGTGCCTCATATTTTCTATATTTTCCTGAGAAGATCTGTCTCTTTCTGTCTCACTCTCTCCCGCGTTACCCACATCATGATCCAACATGTGATGCAAAAGTGGTCGGTAATTTTTCTTTCAACAGTGGTTCGTGGAAAGTGAAACAAACTGTCATCAAATGAACAGTTCAAACAGATTCACTGAAAAGTGAAGCATCTTTGGTGAATATACGGTAAATGTCTGTACCAATTCCTCGTTAGTATAGTGGTGAGTATCCCCGCCTGTCACGCGGGAGACCGGGGTTCAATTCCCCGACGAGGAGGTTATTGCTGCTTTCGAAGCTTCACTTTCATTTATCTGAAATATTGGATGTTGAAAATACAATGAAAAACTGACTCGGCCTTTCCCACTTCTGCAATTTGATTTCACAGCGATTTTAAATATCTGCTCTCTGCCTCACGCTTCAGCTCGATGTGAGAACCACAATGATGGGCAAGAAATAAAACGCAGAATCGCGCTGTCACCAGCCCGAAACAGAGAGAGACAGGTCTCGGAACAGGCGCAGACATGAAAGATCTTACATACAGCAATGAAAAGGATGCACGTTTCAGTGAATCTATTTTAACGACTTCTTTGATGACAATTTGTTTAACTTTCCACATGCCACTGTTGAAAGAAGACTTACTTTCTATCTCTTTATTAGTCAAGGTCCAGAGAAAAATTATTTGGGGAGCAGGGAAAAAGTGACAGATAGAAAGAAAGAGAGAGACACTCAGAAACGCATATAACAAGTGAGACAGACATAGTCATATTCACACATACACAAACACACACATTCCTAGCTACATAAACACACCAATAACCTGAAAGTAACACAGGACTACTTGACAAACAGTGGAAGCAGCATGCTGTTGAGAGAGCTTAGCGATCCCACAAACAACGGATCAGATCAAAGCTCTGCAGTCCTGCCACACCCATTTGTGAATGATGGTGGATAATTAAACAACTAACGGGAAGAGGCTCTATGAACATCCCCATCCTCAATGATGGTAAAGCCCAGCACGTGAGTGCAAAGTTTTAGAAACCGTCTTCAGCCAGAAGTGCCGAGTGGATGATCCATCTCGGCCTCCTCCCGAAATCCCCACCATCACAGAAGCCAGTCGAACATCGAGGTGAAGAGTGACGCTGAGAGCAGATTTTAAAACCGCTGGAAAATCAGTGAAATTAAATTGGGGAAAGTGGGAAACTCCGAGTCAGTTTTTCACTGTATATTCCGCATCCAATATTGGAGATAAAAGCTTTTGAAGGCGGCGAAAATTTAATCTCCTCGTCGGGGAATTGAACCCCGGTCTCCCGCGTGACAGGCGGCGATACTCACCACTATACTAACGAGGAGCTGCTACATTGACCGTGCACTCATCCCAGATGGCGTTAGACATGCTTCATGTATCAGTGCATTTCTTTTAACTATTTATTTGATGATAGTTTGTTTCATTTTCCACGGGCCACTCTTGAAAGAACCTTTTACATTTCCTTCTCTTTGTTAGACAACGACAACTGACTCTGTCTTTCTTTCGTTCTTTCTTTCTCTCTTATCGTGGTGAGTTGCCCCGCCTTCGTCCGGGGTTTAATTCCCCGACGGGGAGGAAGCATTTATCAGACGCCAACTTATAATTTTATGTCTTCGCCGAGCTTCTTCCTGAACAAAAACTGCAGAGCAAAAAAACAGGTGATTGTCACTTTCAGAATATTATTGTACGGAGACTATTTGAGGACTGGATGCAGAGCAATTGTGATTTTTACTAACTGGTGATTAAGGTGACAGATTAGAAATTCATTCATTGGTTCAAATCTGACAGACTTCAGATCCCGTCATTCATCAACCTGTTTCATCTCTGCGTTTCAAAATTCAACAAGTTTCTTGTAGAATTAATAATTCTTAAGTGAATTAAAATTCCACAGCATTGAGTACCTCGAGTTTTACGCTCATTTTAATTGATCTGCAAGATTTCACGAAATCTACGACAGAAATAGAACAAAAATCAGCCAAATTATCCATATTCTGACTCTCAGTATTTCTGAGTCACTCCATGTGTTTGTGTGTCTGTTTCTGTCTGTCTGTCTGTGTATGTGCCTCATATTTTCTATCTTTTCCTGAGAAGATCTGTCTCTTTCTGTCTCACTCTCTTCCGCGTTACCCACATCATGATCCAACATGTGATGCAAAAGTGGTCGGTAATTTTTCTTTCAACAGTGGTTCGTGGAAAGTGAAACAAACTGTCATCAAATGAACAGTTCAAACAGATTCACTGAAAAGTGAAGCATCTTTGGTGAATATACGGTAAATGTCTGCACCAATTCCTCGTTAGTATAGTGGTGAGTATACCCGCCTGTCACGCGAGAGACCGGGGTTCAATTCCCCGACGAGGAGATTATTGCTGCTTTCGAAGCTTCACTTTCATTTATCTGAAATATTGGATGTTGAAAATACAATGAAAAACTGACTCGGCCTTTCCCACTTCTCCAATTTGATTTCACAGCGATTTTAAAAATCTGCTCTCTGTTTCACGCTTCAGCTCGATGTGAGAACCACAATGATGGGCAAGAAATAAAACGCAGAATCGCGCTGTCACCAGCCCTGAACAGAGAGAGACAGGTCTCGGAACAGGCGCAGACATGAAAGATCTCACATACAGCAATGAAAATGATGCATGTTTCAGTGAATCTATTTTAACTACTTCTTTGATGACAATTTGTTTAACTTTCCACATGCCACTGTTGAAAGAAGACTTACTTTCTATCTCTTTGTTAGTCAAGTTCCAGAGAAAAATCATTTGGGGAGCAGGGAAAAAGTGACAGACAGAAAGAGAGAGACACTCAGAAACGCATATAATAAGTGAGACAGACATAGTCATATTCACACATGCACAAACACACACATTCCGAGCTACATAAACACTCGCACACAGACATATACACACACCAATAACCTGAAAGTAACACAGGACTACTTGACAAACAGTGGAAGCAGCATGCTGTAGACAGAGCTTAGCGATCCCACAAACAACGGATCAGATCAAAGCTCTGCAGTCCTGCCACACCCATTTGTGAATGATGGTGGATAATTAAGCAACTAACGGGAAGAGGCTCTATGAATATCCCCATCCTCAATGATGGTAAAGCCCAGCACGTGAGTGCAAAGTTTTAGAAACTGTCTTCAGCCAGAAGTGCCGAGTGGATGATCCATCTCGGCCTCCTCCCGAAATCCCCACCATTACAGAAGCCAGTCGAACATCGAGGTGAAGAGTGAAGCTGAGAGCAGATTTTAAAACCGCTGGAATATCAGTGAAATTAAATTGGGGAAAGTGGGAAACTCCGAGTCAGTTTTGCACTGTATATTCCGCATCCAATATTGGAGATAAATGAGAGAAAAGCTTTTGAAGTCGGCAAAAATTTAATCTCCCCGTCGGGGAATTGAACCCCGGTCTCCCGCGTGATAGGTGGGGATACTCATCACTATACTAACGAGGAGCTGCTGCATTGATTGTGCACTCATCCCAGATGGTGTTAGACATGCTTCATGTATCAGTGCATTTCTTTTAACTATTTATTTGATGACAGTTTGTTTCATTTTCCACGGGCCACTCTTGAAAGAACCTTTTACATTTCCATCTCTTTGTTAGACAACGACAACTGACTCTGTCTTTCTTTCGTTCTTTCTTTCTCTCTTATCGTGGTGAGTTGCCCCGCCTTCGTCCGGGGTTTAATACCCCGACGGGGAGGAAGCATTTATAAGACGCCAACTTTAATTTTATGTCTTCGCCGAGCTTCTTCCTGAAAAAAACTAGAGAGAAAAATAAACAGGTGGTTGTCACTATCAGAAATATTTGAACGGAGACTATTTGAGGACTGGATGCAGAGCCATTGTGATTTTTACTAACTTGTGGTGAAGGTGATAGATCAGAAATTCATTCATTTCCCCCACGCAGGTTCGAATCTGACAGACTTCAGATCCCGTCATTTATCAACCCGTTTCATCTCTGCGTTTCAAAATTCAACAAGTTCCTTGTCGAATTAATAATTCTTAAGTGAATTTAAATTCCACAGCATTGAGTACCTCGAGTTTTATGCTCATTTTAATTGATCTGCAAGATTTCACGAAATCTACGACAGAAATAGAACAAAAATCAGCCAAATTATGCATGTTCTGTATCTCTGTATTTCTGAGTCACTCCATGTGTATGTGTGTCTGTTTCTGTGTGTCTGTGTCTGTCTGTCTGTGTATGTGCCTCATAATTTCTATGTTTTCGTGAGTCGGTCTCTGCCTCTTTCTCTCTGAACAGAGTGACAGAAAAGTGCTCACTATTCCAGGATCATCCTGGAATCCAAAGACATCCCCTGTATCTCTTCTCGACCACAAACCGTCTTCTTGCACCCCCTGCCTCCTCGACCATCACCAAAAAAATTGCGAGAAGCTCCTGGACTATTCTTGCACAGAGATTGAGACCATCCGTTCAGCTGCCGCTCCAGTGGAAAACTCTCCAGTGGCTGGAGTCATACCGAGCACAGAAGAAGATGGTAGTGGTTGTAGGAGGCCAATCATCTCAGCCCCAGGACCTTGCTGCAGGAGTTCCTCAGGGCAGTGTCTTTGGCCCAACCATCTTCAGCTGCTTCATCAATGGCCTTTCCCCCATCATAAGGTCAGAAATGGGGATCTTTGCTGACGATTGCACAGTGTTCAGTTCCAATCGCAACCCCACAGATAAGAAGCAGTCTGTGCCCACATGCAGCAAGACCTCGACAACATCCAGGCTTGGGCTGATAAGTGGCAAGTAACATTCACGCCAGACAATTGCCAGGCAATGACAATCTCCAACAAGAGAGAGTCTAACCACCTCCCCTTGACATTCAACGGCATTACCATCGCCGAATCCCCCACCATCAACATCCTGGGGGTCACCATTGACCAGAAACTTAACTGGACCAGCCATATACATACTGTGGCTACAAAAGTAGGCCAGAAGCTGGGTATTCTGTGGTGAGTGACCCACCTCTGGACTCCCCAAAGCCTTTCCACCATCTACGAGGCACAAGTCAGGAGTGTGATGGAATACTCTTCACTTGCCTGGATGAGTGCAGCTCCAACAACATTCAAGAAGCTCGACACCATCCAGGACAAAGTAGCCCACTTGATTGGCATCCCATCCACCACCCGAAACATTCACCCCCTTCACCACCGGCGCACCGTGGCTGCAGTGTGTACCATCCACAGGATGCACTGCAGCAACTCGCCAAGGCTTCTTCGACAGCACCTACCAAACCCGCAACCTCGAACAGCTGGAAGGACAAGGGCAGCAGGCACATGGGAACAACACCATCTGCACGTTACCCTCCTAGTCACACACCATCCCGACTTGGAAATATATCACCGTTCCTTCAGCGTTGCTCAGTCAAAATCCTGGAACTCCCTACCTAACAGCACATTGGGAGAACCTTCACCACACGGACTGCAAGGGTTCAAGAAGGCCGCTCACCACCACCTCCTCAAGGGCAATTAGGGATGGGCAATAAATGGTGGCCTCGCCAGCGACGCCCACATCCCATGAACGATTAAAAAAATACAATAATGGCACGGGTGAGATACAAAACAATGCTGGCAAAGCTCAATAGATTAGCAGTCCGTTCCCGTAACCACTCGGCCACCTTGTCGCATGAACAGTGCAAAGAAAGCCCTTTTATTTTATTCTTTCAAGGCAAAAGTCTTGGACTGAAAGGTCAGAGTAAGAAAGCCGCTTTTCAATCGCCAGTTCCCAGATTCTGAAGGCAGCAGAGGTGACATGCCTGTACTTGATGTTCCACAGTTCAAACCCGCCTCTTCTCCCAGATTTTTCATCCTTCAAAGGTCAATAGGCCTCCTTTACTTTCCTCCTTCCATTTCATGGACACTTTCCTGCTCCATTGCCGACTCTAACATTCACTTTCACGATCTCACGCCTTTAAGTTTGTTCTGCTATGACCGCTGTTTCTATTGGGCACATGTCCCATTCGCACCAATGTTCATTTGTGCCTTGAAACCAGTCGATACATTTCGATCTGCGTGACCGCTCGACAGACAAACACGACGAAAGCAGGGCTGGTCTCTGGAAAGACAGCCGCCCGATTGCTCACGAAATTTACTTGAGGAATCTTGTGATCCAGGGGATGGTAACTGAAGAACTGGTTTTTGTTTTGATGCTTGTTGGCTCTTTTCTCTCAGCAGTTGAGTTGCGTGAGTGACGGGCAGCGCTACAGAGCTGTGAATGGCGGTTGAAAGGTTCACATTTGGCAAGTTGGGGCGGTGCAGTAAGATCGGAAGTGTTCCGCCTTGATCTTAATAGTTGTGTTGAAAAATGCGATTGAATCGAGTAGAGGATAAATGTAAAGAGCGCCTGTGGGGAAAAAGGAGCGATTACAGGCCATGAGCGGAAAATCATTCAAATTCTCGTGGCGCAGGACGCTGTGTGCGGAAACGGCAGATTTTAAAGCGCGTGTTTCGGAAAGTAAAGTGCGATCTTGTGTGTGAGAAGAGCACAAGAAAGTTGTGTTGGAAACTGCGCCCTTGAGGCAAGTTGCAGGTTGTCAGGAAAAATGCTATCGTGAAAGCACAAAAATAAACCCAGAAACTGCTGGCAACTTTCGCCTCAGATTTCAGACAAAAGGTTGGTTTCCTGGACACTCTGCTGGTGTCTCTCTGTGTCTCTGTACTCAGTTACACCGCTCTCTACCTCCCTCTGCTGGTGTCTCTCTGTTTCTCTGTACTCAGTTACACCGCTCTCTACCTCCCTCTGCTGGTGTCTCTCTGTTTCTCTGTACTCAGTTACACCGCTCTCGACCTCCCTCTGCTGGTGTCTCTCTGTATCTCTGTGCACCTCGTTACACCGCTCTCTACCTCCCTCTGCTGGTGTCTCTCTGTATCTCTGTGCTCAGTTACACCGCTCTCTACCTCCCTCTGCTGGTGTCTCTCTGTATCTCTGTGCTCAGTTACACCGCTCTCTACCTCCCTCTGCTGGTGTCTCTCTGTATCTCTGTACTCAGTTACACCGCTCTCTACCTCCCTCTGCTGGTGTTTCTCTGTATCTCTGTACTCAGTTACACCGCTCTCTACCTCCCTCTGCTGGTGTTTCTCTGTATCTCTGGACTCAGTTGCACCGCTCAGTCTGTCCCCGCAGCTCCTTCGGGAGTTTAATGATTTTGGAATGAAGTCTTTTTCCTGTGTGACTTGTGAAATTTTGATCAGTGAAATGTTTGTGAAAGAGAAGGATTGAGAATTTTTAGTGTGGGACAGAAGTGATGTTGTTTAATGGAGAAGCCACACAATGCGTTATTTTGAGCATCGGTTTCCGTAGTGTTGCGGTTATCACGTTTGTTTCACACGGAAAAAGTCCCCGATTCGATCCCAAGCGTGAACATTATTTGGGAATTTACTCCAGATGAATCTCGAGGGTGAGTTTCTTCTCCTGTGAAAAGGGGTTGATAATTCCTTTTCCTGTTAAATTTGGCAACGGCCGCACCACATTCCTTCCAGGGAGAAGGGATGATGGAAGAAAGTGCCCATGAACCTGATTAAATGAGGCCAAACACAAGATAATATTAAGATATCATCAGCTGAACATTAACATAACCTGAGCTCCGAGATCTGATCGGGTCCCATTCCCCCAGAGTGAGGAATGAGCGGGAGGGGAAATTCCACCCGGTTTATATTTTCCTCCAAGGTGATGTCACAAAGTCCAATTTACAGTGGAGTCGAAATAGTTGAGTTTGGAGAGCGTGAGATTGAAGATCTAAAGGTCTCTGGGTTTGATTCTGTGTTCGGTCATTTTTGTTGCTCTGTTCTCGTTCTTTGAGTCGATTCTCGCATTTATTTACAATGAAATTTTAACCGGCACAGAAAGGTTGGGGAAGAAATAGACAGGCATCAAGAATGGGAAATATTGATAGTGTCTTTATTGAGCTTTTATTTCTCTTTTCTCTTCTGCCTTTTTCTCTGGAATTTGTCTCTCTCGGTGCCGGGAGACCTTTTGATTTGAGGCATTTGTCCCAAACTGATGTCTTTTCCACATCTCGGGGCGGTCAGACCCGCTCTGTCTGTTACTACTTGTGACCATTGACGGGAACAGGTCACGAGTTAAACGTTTATCAGCAAACCGACAGAGAGAACACAACGGGAATCAAACTCATTGGGCATGATTTTATTGGGGGGGGGGGTCATGGGAGGTCATCAGGGGTCATGGGTGGTTCAGTTATCGGGGGCATTGACGGGTCAGTCATCGGAGCGAGGACTCAGTCATCGGGTGTCGGGGGTCGGTGGTCATCGCGGGGGTCGGAGATCATGGGGTTCGTAGCTCGTGCAGGGGTGTCGGTGATTTGGAGGGGGTCGGCCGATCGCCTGTGTGGGATCACGGCAGGTTGGCTTGTTGGGCCTGGGGGAAGCACTCCTGCTCCTCCGGGCCCAGAAGCTGTGCTATAAAGGCATTTACCTGCTGTTTCGGGCCTTCTCGCCTCCTCTCATGTGGTGTGAAGGAGAAGGCCCAGGAATCCCAGCCCCCAGGAGTTAAAAATAAAAAAGCTGTGAAAATGGAGGCCCACAGCCTCCTTCAAAGCTTTCACTGACCGACCCGCCTCCGTTAAAACCAGGAGTGGGCGGGTTGGGGTCGGGTTTTAGTTATTTTTACTATTTTTACCTTCCCAACCCACCCATTCGTGGGGTTAAAATTTCGGCCCTTTACTCTGTTTCTTTCTCCACAGATGCTGCCTGATTTGCTGAAGGATGTACTTGCCATGGAGGGAGTGTAACGAAGGTTCACCAGACTGATTCCTGGGATGGCGGGATTGTCCTATGAGGAGAGATTGAGTGGACTGGACCTGTATTCTCCAGAGTTTCGAAGAATGAGAGGTGATCTCATTGAAACATACAAAATTCTTACAGGGCTCGACAGGGTAGATGCAGGGAGGATGTTTCCCCTGGCTGGGGAGTCTAGAACCAGAGGTCACAGTCTCAGAATAAGGGGTCGGCCATTTAGACTGAGATGAGGAGAAATTTCTTCACTCAGAGGGTGGTGAATCTTTGGAATTCTCTACCCCAGAGGGCTGTGGAGGCTCAGTCATTGAGTACATTCAAAACAGAGATCGATAGATTTCTAAATATTAACGACATCAAGGGATATGGGGATAGTGCAGGAAAATGGTGTTGAGGTGGAAGATCAGCCATGATCTTGTTGAATGGCGGAGCAGGTTCGAGGGGCCAGATGGCCCACTCCTGCTCCTATTTCTTATGGTTCTTCCTGAGTATTTCCAGCATTTTCTGGCTTTCTGGGGCGAAGGTATATCAAACATTGTAATGGTTGTTATTGAAAAAAATATTCCCCTTGACTTTCTGTGTGGATTTGTTTGTTTGTAAAGTCTGGTGTTTATTAGCTCCATGCTCTAACCAACTGAGCTAACCGGCCATGTAGCAGATTTATGCTCATGGGTTGGAGCCCTGCGTTAGGCGGTCTGTGTTTTATTTCTCACACTGAGTGACAGAGTTATTGAACAAACCACATCCCGGAAACATTGTTACTTGTTTCTGTATAAAACTGGTGAGGATGTAAATCGAAAGTAACAGATAAAGAGCAAGTTAAGATATCAAATGTAATTATTTGATGAACCCACAACACGCCATAAATTAGGTCGCGGTTTCCGTAGTGTAACGGTTATCACTGTTCGCTTTATGCGCGAAAGATTCCCGGGCGGGAACTTTATTTGGAAATCTCCAGGGTGAGTTTCTTCTCCTGTGAAAAGAATTGGCTTTTCCTGTTAAATTTGACAACGGCTGCACCACATTCCTGGTGTCCAGTCTCTGGAAATACAAATGAGAACGGATGAAAGTTCATCACATGCAAAATACAATAACTTCCTCACGTGTCACTGGGTAACCAGGTTAGTATTTCCGTCAGTCAGTCTCCAGAAAGTTATCGCTTCATTAATGACGATGACAACAATTATTCGTCTTTTACAGAGTTTCATGTATTCATTTAATAAAGTTCATAATTGTTTTGGACAAATTATTTCCCTCACCGGGAATTAAACCCACACCGCGGCGGTGAGAGCCCCGAATCCAAACCACCAGATGTCGCGCAGTGGGTCGAGTGATGGATTGGCAGAGTTGGTGTATAAAAAAAATTAAAAAGTAGAAACAGAAAATGTTGCGAACTCTCAGCAGGTCAGACAGCATCTGTGGAGAGAGAAACAGAGGGAATGTTTCAGGTCGATGACCTTTCATCAGAACTCGCTCCACAGATGCTGCCTGACCGGCTGAGTGCATCCAGCATTTTCTGTTTATAGTTCAGATTTCCAGAATCCGCAGCACTTTGCTTTTGAAATTAAAAAGTAGCCCAAGTTGATGAAAGTTGCACCAGTGAAAATCCTGGGTGGAGATTTAGAGGATGCGACAGTGGGAAGGGCTGGACTGCGATTCGAACAGTCCCCCAAGCAAATTTCGGGGAAGTCATCGAAATTTAAAAGAGGACTTGGAACGGGAATAGAACGACAGGCTCACGTGACAGGGCATTGGTATTCGGAATGTCCAAAATGCAGTCCCCACTGCTCTGATGACCTGAATCAGACAAATAGTAATTCACAACACAGGACAAATCCATTTGATTTGAGTTTTGGAAACCCATTCACGACAGCAGCTGTCTCCCATCAGTTTACTTTTCCAAACTAAAGGGTATGAAGCTTGCACGAGTGATGATCTGTGCTGTATTATTTCTGTAAACAATTTTACAACACCAAGTTATAGTCCAGCAATTTTATTTTAAATTCACAAGCTTTCGGAGGCTTCCTCCTTCCTCAGGTGAACGATTTTCACATCGTTCACCTGAGGAAGGAGGAAGCCTCCAAAAGCTTGTGAATTTAAAATAAAATTGCTGGACTATAACTTGGTGTTGTAAAATTGTGTACAATTGTCAACCCCAGTCCATCACCGGCATCTCCACATCAGTATTATTTCTGAGCAGCAGACTCACTTTGCCCCATCAATGCCTATTTGTTGGAAGGCGCAGTCCCCATTGGTCGAGGGGATCGGTTTCTCGAGCTGTGATTCACCATCCTCTATTTCAGGAATATTCCGGTTTGCTGAAAATGAGATGAGATGAAACGAGCAGGTCCAACGAGCCGGCCTGTAACACTACACGGCATCTACAAAGTTGTCTCTTGCACTTCCAATGAAGCGGAGGGCAGTTTTCACCCTAAAACCAGCAAGTTAGGTGGCGCAGTAAATAGTGTAGATGGGAGCAGGAAGTAGTGAAGGGACATTGATGATTAAATGAGAGGGTAAAACTGTGACAGATGGAGTTCAATGTGGGGAAGTGTGATATAATCCACTTAGAACATTAAAAAGATAAATCAGAGTATTTTCTAAATGACGAGAAACTAGGAACTATGGAGGAGCAGAGAGGTTCAGGGGTCCATCTCCAGAAATCACTAAAAACTAGTGGACAGGTACAAAAAATAATTAAAAGGCTAACGGAATGTGAGCCTTCATCTGAAGGGGCTGGAATACAAAGGGTGGAAATTATGATACAGATGCATAAAGCCCTAGTTAGACCACATCTAGAGAACTGCGTTCAGTTCTGGACACCGTACCCCAGGAGGGACATATTGGCCTTGACTGGGGTGTAGAACAGATTCACCAGAATGATATCAGGGCTAAAAGGGTTAAATTATGAGGACAGGTCTTGCAGACGAGACTTTTATTCCCTTGAGTATAGGAGGTTAAGGGGTGATCTAATTGAGATGTTTAAGAAGATAGGGGGGAGGGGAGTGTAAGAAGATGGTTTGTAGTGGAGAAGAGAAGCCGGGGGTTATCTTTACATTCCAGGATGATCCTGGAACAGTGAGCAGTTTTGTCAGAGGAGAGCAGGACCCGATAGTGCTTTATGTGGTCCAGCCAGATCTGGTGATGAATGGTTAACCAGTTGTCCACCATAAATGTTCAAGTCTGCGTCCCTTGGGCTCACAGGAGTGGAAATGAGGGCAGTACTAGGAGGATCGACCAGGGTGAGGGGGAGTAATGGTTTTAATGGGGAGAAGGGCATCAGAGGTGGAGGTGAGGGTCTGATCGAGCAGATGGGTAGCTGCAGAAATGTCGTGGTGAATGGAGGGCCAAAGTCCAGACAGTTAGGAATTTGAAAGTGCTGTTGCAAGTGACCTGGGGGAGAGTTTTTTCCAGGGATGAACACAGAAGGAAGTGGGTTAGTCCCACTCCCCTGCTCTTTCCCCATATCTCTCCAAATTTTTTCATGTCAACTATTCACTCAATTCCCTTTTGAAAGTTACGATTGAACCCACTTCCACCGCCCTCTCAGGCAGTGCGTTCCCGATCATAAAAACTCGCTGCGTAAAAAAATCTCTCCTCATTCCCCCGCCCGTGGCTTTTTTGCCCATTGATCTTAAATCTGTGCCCTCTGGTTATTAACCCTTCCATCACTGGAAACAGTTTCTCCTCATTGACTGTCTCAAAACCTGTCATAATCGTGAACCTCCATTAAACCTTCTGGGTGTAGTCTCAGTACCCTTCCTGCTGACCATCCCTTTAGTTCTCATGTGATCCAGCGGTTAGGATTCCTGGTTTTCATCCAAGCGGCCCGGGTTCGACTCCCGGTGTAGGCATAACAGCTTTTTAGTCCCAGCCTCGCAATTTGCCTGCAGTCCGGGCTGTGGCTGCTGCTTCCTCCCTCGCTTCTGTGTCAGACCCACAATCACACTGAGAAATGAGGCAGACAACAGCTCTTAAAGGGACAGTGCACTAAAAGCAACAATGTCCACACAGGTCACTCAGCAGCTCATGGCCAAGTGTTTGACGACAATCCTTTTATCATTCACTGTAAAACCCGAGGCTCAGTGAAACACTCACAGAATATTCTGGAAAAACTCAGCGAGTCAGGCCGAATCTGTGGAGAGAACAGACCAATTAACTGAGAGTCTCAGTGAGACAAGGAACGAGACACGGCTCTTCACAAATTGTCACGGGATCTTTTAGACCTCGGAGCAGAAAGAAGGGACCCCCATTAAACACCTCATTCAAAGGACAGCACCTCTCACGATGCAGCTGCCTCTCAGAACGACACAGTCAGCCTGGATCATGTGTCCCAGTCCTGGAATGGGAGCTGGAACCCACACCCTTCTAAACACCAGCCTGACTCCCTGGTGTTACTCTCACCCCCGGCTAGTCATGAAACAGACTGTGCCACTCCCAGAGTAACTGATGACCACAGCCTCAGCCCTGGGTCCCGGTCTGCACCATAACCGCTCAGAGAAAGTGGGATTCCTGTGTTCATTCTGTGATGTGCATTGGGGGAGTGGGACTACATGGATTGATCTTGCATAGAGCTGGTATGGACTCAATGAGCCGAATGGCCTCCTTCCGTGCTGTAACCTTTCTATGATTCTATGATTCCATGTGGGTGGAGAGGGATACAAGGAAGTGATCAGAGATGGCCTTATCCATGATTGACACGATCGGGAGTAGAGAGGCCACGTGATTGCAAGGTCGAGGGGGTGGCAATGAATATGGGTCGGGGAGTTTCGATGCAGGGAGAGATTAAGGGAGGATAAAGTATCACATAATAGACTTGTTAGCAAAATTGAAGCCCATGGGATTAAACGGACAATGGCAGCGTGGATACAAAATTGGCTAAGGGGCAGAAAACAGAAAGTCGTGGTGAGCGGTTGTTTTTCAGACTGGAGGCAAGTATACAGTGGTGTCCCCCAGGGCTCAGTATTAGGACCACTGCTCGTTTTGATATATACTAATGACCGGGACTTGGGTGTACAGGGTATAATTTCAAAGTTTGCAGTTGACACGAAACTCAGAAATGTAATAAACAATGTTGAGGATAGTAACAGACTTCAGGAGGACAGAGACAGACTGGTGAAATGGGCAGAAACATGGCAGATGAAATTTAATACAGAGAATTGTGAAGTGATACATTTTGGTAGCAAGAATGAGGAGAGGTAATATAAACTAAATGGAACAATTTTAAATGGAGTGGAGGAATAGAGAGACCTGGGGGTGTAATTACACAAATCTTTGAAGGTGGCAGGACAAGTTGAGAAGGCTGTTAAGAAAGCAAATGGGGCCCTTGGCTTTATTAATTGAGGCATTGAATACAAAAGCAAGGAGCTGATACTAAACCTTGATAAAACACTGGTTAGACCTCAGCTAGAGTATTGTGTTCAATTCTGGACACCAAACTTTAGGAAGGATGTCAAGGCCTTCGAGAGGGTGCAGAAGAGATTTACTAGAATGGTGCCAGGAATGAGGGACTTCAGTTATGTGGAGAGACTGGAGAAACTGGGGCTGTTCTCCTGAGAGCACAGAACGTAAAGGGGAGATTTGATAGAGGTGTTCAAAATTGTGAAGGGTTTTCATCGAGTAAAGAAGGAGAAACTTTCCAGTTGTGGAAGGGCAGTTACAACACGGGTTAGATAGAGAGCAAAGCTCCCTCGACACTGTCAAATCAAACACTCCCAGGGAAGGCACAACACGGGTTAGATACACAGTAATGCTTCCTCCACTGTGCAGTTTAGATCCCGCCTCAGATTTCAGATAAAAGGTTGGTTTCCTGGACACTCTGCTGGTGTCTCTCTGTGTCTCTGTACTCAGTTACACCGCTCTCTACCTCCCTCTGCTGGTGTCTCTCTGTATCTCTGTACCCAGTTACACCGCTCTCTACCTCCCTCTGCTGGTGTTTCTCTGTCTCTCTGTACTCAGTTACACGGCTCTCTACCTCCCTCTGCTGGTGTCTCTCTGTATCTCTGTACTCAGTTACACCGCTCTCTACCTCCCTCTGCTGGTGTCTCTCTGTATCTCTGTACTCAGTTACACCGCTCTCTACCTCCCTCTGCTGGTGTCTCTCTGTATCTCTGTACTCAGTTACACCGCTCTCTACCTCCCTCTGCTGGTGTCTCTCTGTATCTCTGTACTCAGTTACACCGCTCTCTACCTCCCTCTGCTGGTGTCTCTCTGTATCTCTGAACTCAGTTACACCGCTCACTATCTCCATCTTTTTTTCTTTCCTTTTTTTCATTTTTTTCGAATGAAACTTATGAAACAGGACAGTGGAAGTGATTGACTGAAAGGAGGATTCTAAAGACATTGAGTATTTTTCTGAAACACATCCAATCGTATCACAACAGCGACTCATTGAATTGGAGTCAGGTGACTGCAGGTTTTGTATAAAAGGTGCTGGTTGGTGGGTAAAGTGATCGTTTAGTTGTTTGGTATCATGGGGGATTTAGCGGTGAGAGGTTTGTTCCCGGTGCTTGTGTTAGTTGGAGCCGTTTGTTGCTCTGATATTTGGCAACAGTTTGGAGGGCAGAGATTTCCATGGAGAAGAGCAAAACCCACCCCTGTGCCCCAGAGAGTCCCTCCCCCTGTCCCTCCCTTTGGTTCCCATTTCAGTGTGTTTGAGGGGAGAAGTCTGTCTCCACTGCAGACTGTGATGGTGCAGTGTGGAGAGCAGAACCTGCTGGTGAGGGTAAACATGGATTTATTTAGAACCAGGCACCTGATTAAAGCTGCTGACCTGACCCTGGGGACAGCAGGTTGTCGGCCAACTGGGATCTACTCTCAGAACCACACTGTCCTCTTTGACTGTGGGCTCCATGAATGTGGCAGCAGATTGCAGGTAATGTGATTCCTCAACTCTTGCTCCAATTTCACTGTGTAGATTACTGCCCACTCTGAACTCATTAACATTGGGTGAAACTCCAGCCACTGAGGAGATCCCTGAATGAAATCTGTGTATAAATTCTTGCCCACTGTTAAATATCACCCTGTGTGAAACTACTTTCTTTATTTTGACATGTTAATCTTAGCTTTATATTTAAAAAGAACTTCAACTTGTCACTGAGGGACTGCATCTTTCTTGAATGGATCATTACTGCTCTCTAACTCTGAGATTCAATTCTATTGACCTTGAACCTTCACCTACATTTCTCCAAACCACTCTGTTCTTTTGTGCCTCAATTGATTTATCTTTTCCGTGCCTTCCTGTGGATATTCAGGCCTGTTGCCTCAACTTGTGGTCAATGAATGTTCAGTGTGGAAGTTCCTGTTGAGACTTTTCTTGAATGATGAAACAAATGGAATAATAATTGTATTCCAATGTATTAAAGGGGAACTCCACCTTTGGTTGTTACACCTGCCAATCCCCTTGATTGTGCAGACACAGATGAGGTTTAAAAGTGATGTTGTGTTTTGTGCTCCATATCAGGGGTAACTTGAAGCCCCTTAAGGTGAAAAGCTCTATTCTATATCGGAAAGAATGCTCATCAAATCTGGCAGTGCCAATCATTTCAGGGTTTCTGACTGCAGGCCTGAAGTCCCCTGTAATAGAAGGTGGACTGAGCAGAGTAACAGAGGCTGCTCCAGGCAACTTCAACCAATGGTGGAGCTGCTTCAAACATGTGTCATTGAGGAACAACTGAAACCCCTCAAACTGCTGCTTAACAGGGCAGGAAAATGACCAGAAATAGCTTTTGTCCAATGAGACCAGCTCTTCATTCCTTAACCTGATGTCTTTCAGATGGCTGGAGATTTCCTGGTCTACACTACCCACCTGAACCACACCCCAAATGCTCGTGGATCTGTCATTGTGAGAACTAATGGAGCAATCATTCCCATTGAGTGCCACTATTTTAGGTAAGAATCTTTACTCTGTGGCAAATAAGGTCTACAGCAGGTGCAGTTCTCTGAAGTTGTCCTGAAATTACACTCCTGTCCTTCCAGGAAGGGCAATGTGAGCAGTGACCCTATCAAGCCCACCTGGATCCCATTCAGCTCGACCAAGTCTGGAGAAGGGCTTCTGTCATTCTCACTGCGTCTTATGAACGGTATGTGATGGGTGGATGGGGAGTGCTTTTCTGTCGTCTCCTACTTGGAGTTACACCCACTGTCTCCAACCCTTGTCCTCTTGTACTTCAGATGACTGGCTTACAGAGCGCACCTCGACTGTCTACTACCTGGGTGACCTCATTCACATTGAGGCCTCTGTTTCAATGACCAACCACATGCCCTTGAAGCTCGACATTGACAGCTGTGCAGCTACATTGAGCCCAGACAAGGATTCCACCCCAAGATACAACATCATTGACTACCATGGGTAAGGAGCTCTCTGCTTTCTCCAGCTCGTTGTGTCTCAATCGGTTCACTTAATTCACTTTGTCCTTTTTTAAAATATTTCTTCAGTTGCCTCCTGGACAGCAAAGCTGAGGACTCCTTTTCAACCTTTGTGTTGCCAAGAGGTGAACGTGAGCTGGACAAACTCCAGTTTGACCTGGATGCGTTCCGCTTCTTTGGAGATGACCGTTCCTTGGTAAGAGGAAGCCAAACATTGGGGTTCCCCAAGTTGGGAGGAGGTCACTAAATAACAACTTGTATTGAATGTGTCCCTCAGATTTTCATCACCTGTCACTTGAAAGTTGCTGCAGTGGATCCGAGTAATTCCATGAACAAAGCTTGTACTTTCCAGAATATGTAAGTTCCCTCTCTCGCTCAGGGATGTGTTGATTAAAGGGTGATGGACAACATGGTTGATAAACTGATTCTCTGGTTCAGCTGGACCCCATTGGAAGAATCGACCAATGATGTGTGTGCCTGTTGTCATCTGGGCAGCTGCAGTGCCACGAGGGATTTCCGACTTGATTCCAGAGGAAGGAGGGATCTTGTATCTGGACCTGGTAGGACATTGATCCTCTCTGTGTTGGTGGTCACCCTTTACCCTCTCTAACTGGAATGTTTGATATTGCAGAGAGTGATGCTGAATTGAAGTGGGAGGGTGAGGCCTCACTTGGACCCCTGGTCATTCTGGATCCTGATGTGACAGAGCTGGCAACTGAGTCCCTTCATGAGCTTGAGCAAAGGATGCAGGAGAGGTCTCCAGGTGGTGAGTTGGCCGACTGCTAGTTTCCATTTTCCCCTCAGTATTTCCTTCACTGACCATTGGTTTCTTGTTGCTTTTTAGGTGTGGAGTCTGAGGTGGTCCTGATCCTGGCCCTGACTGTGACCGCTGTCTCTCTGATCTCTGCTTCTTTGATCGCCTTGTTCCTGTACAGGAAACACAAGCAAACCCAGTTCAACTAGTTATCAAATGACCAATAAAGCAGTGACTGCTTGTATCTTCTCATGGCTGGTTGCTCATTTTTCATTATCTGGCTCCAATCAGCATGCAACAAGTGCTCAATTCTGTTAGTAACACTCCGCACTCCTCCACAGTTCCTCCTGTTAGTGAAATGGGTTTTAATGGGTCCATGTAAGTAGTGGCAGAATGGCTGGTAATAGTGTATCCAGGCCCTGTCCAGGGATGGCTGCAGCAATGGGTGAAGGCTTGCCAGGCCCTCATTGTGCAGGTTAATGAACTCTGAAGGGACAGTGGGACTGGCCTGAGGTACTGGTGGCAGCTGGTTGACGGCCCAATCATTCCCTTGGTGTCCCGTGGCCATTGATCACTCGAATCCCACACGGGCTCCAAACTCCAGTTAAACTTTCCCTTTTGGAGCTAATTGTCCAAACACCAATAAGGTTGAAAGTTGGTGGACTTGGAACTCTCCTCCAAGATTGAATATCTCTGCCCCTGGTGTAAAGATTCTTGTTTAGTGGGGGTGGGGCTCCAGGTAGATTTCAAATGTTCAGTGTAATGGTTAATGTACACGGGGGGCAATGATGTGCCCATTGGGTACAGGCACAGTGAGAATGTGAGGGACGGGGAACCCAGCGGTTGTGATTTAACTCTGTTGGATTTGAATTTCACCTGTCATCTTGTGAGCACAGATTGAAGTTTCTTTATCCTCAGCTTCCCCTCACGACAGGCCCTCAGGATTGTATTGTAAGTCGTTAGTCCTATTTTCAAAATACATTGTTTATCATTCACTGTATTTGAAGGGTGGTCATCGGAACAGGAGTAGGCCATTTAGCCCCTCGAGACTGGTCCACCATTCAATGAAATTATGGTTGATCTGTGACATAACTCCATATACCTGCCTTAGTCATATCCCTTACCTTTTTTTTTGCTTAACAACATTTTAAGCTGAGATAATAGATTTAACAATTGAGCTTGCATCAACTGCCATTTGTGGCAGAGTGTTCCGAACTTCTCCCACTCTTTGCGTGTAGAAGTGTCTCTTCACTTCACTCCTGAAAGTCCTGATTCTAATTTTTAGGTGATGTCCCCTGGTCGCTAAACTGGCTGTTTTTATAACTTTACAGTGAATTGGGTCCAATCCATGTCTGGGACACCCTTGCCTTGTGAAATACTGAAATTTGTTCATAAAATATTCAGATTAATAAGAGAATGTTTAACTTTACTGAGCTGGGTTTTTCTTTTTGGTAAATCAGACATTCAGGGGGCCTATTAAACAGGATGGGAGCTGTTAGCAGTAAACACCCTCGCTTCAGACAACATTCTTTGGTGGGTGGAAACCACTCCTCCATTTAAATCAAATGATGGTAATATTTTACTTAAGCTATCATCACTGAAGTTTAGTGTTTAAACATAGCAGGAGATCCAGGCTCGTTCTGTTAAAGTAGAATAACAATAAGTTAGTGGGAACTTTTAACAATAGCAATTCATTCCTGCTCACTGTACACACTGAAGGTGATTTTTCTTCCAGTGGAAACTGCAGTCAGACGGCCCCTCCTCACTTTCACTCTGAGCTTCCTCACACTATTGATAAATAGTGTTTGGAAACTTTAAACCCAATAGATGACAATACATTCAAGTGCAGTGTCGGTCCATCCTACCCTCTTCTGACTGTTGTCTGATTTACATGTAAACATTTCAGGGAGACTTTACAAAGTGGCCAGGTCACCAGGAGAACTACTTTGCGATATTTTTACAATGTTGCAAAAAATACCATGTAGAAATGCTTCAAGAATTCATTCTCAATGAAGCTTAGGATCTTGCAGTACAGAAACAGGTGACTTTCCTCTCCCCTCATCCAATTTAATGTTCCTCTGTTCCAAGGTCCCTGTACCACTCCCATTTAAAATAATTCATGGAGTCTGTCTGAACAACACTTTCAGGCAGAGCTCTACATTGTTTCTTTCCTCTCTGTAAAGATTTTTTTTGAATCATGAACAAGTATCTTTTGCCATGTCACATTTGACACTGGGAGTTATAGAATCATAGAAATTTACAGCACAGAAGGAGGCTATTCGGCCCATTGTGTCCATGCCAGCTGAAAAAGAGCTATCCAGCCTGATCGCACTCTTGGTCTTGGTCCGCAGCCTTGTCGGTGACGGCACTTCAAGTGCACATCGAAGTACTTTTTAAAAAGCGATGTGGGTTTCTGCCTCGACCACCCTTTCAGCCAGTAAGGTCCAGACCCACACCACCCTCTGGGTGAAAAAAATTATCCACAGATCCCCTCCAATCCTTCTACCAATTACTTGAAATATATGCCCCCTGGTTATTCGCCTCTCTGCTGAGGGAAACAGGACCTTAATATCCTTTTTTTATTTGTTCATGGGATGTGGGCGTCGCTGGCAATGGCAGAATTTATTAACCATCCCTAATTGTCCTTGGGAAGGGGGTGATGAGCTGCCTTCTTGAAGTGATGCAGTCCGTATGGCCCCCCAATAACTTTATACACCTCAATTAAATCCCCCCTCAGCCTCCTCTGTTTCAATGAAAACAACTCCAGCCGATCCAATCCTTCCTCACAGCTAAAATTCTCCACTCCTGGAACATCCTTGTAAATCTCCTCTGGACCCTCTCTGGTCCAATCCCATCTTTCCTGTAATGGGGTGACCTGAACTGGACACGGGTTAAATTTATTAGTCCGCCTGTTCCCACAGGTCCCAGTCGAGTTTCTTCATTCCTTTCCTTGGTTCAATCCGTCATTCACCGATTGGGTTTATGACCGGTCACCACCTCCTGTGATTTCCCCAATTGGCTGCCCCTCTTCTCAGAGATTCTCTCGCTCCACAGACCACCTGCACTCTGTCGGTTCCACCAATCCGGGAAGCTTCACCTGTGATTGGATGAACTCGGTGACCCGGGCCCGTCATGGCGGCCGAATCTCCCACAATGCAGAGCGGCAGAGAAAAGGCCCCATCTGTGAGACGGGCCGCGCTGCACTCTGGGAGAATGTTCGCACATGCGCACATCACCCGCCGGATCAGTGACCGCTTCCTGTTGTGTCGCGAGACAAACTTTCCGTTTTTTCGGTTGAGAACGAGCGGTTTTTATTGTGACGGAAACTGACGTCACTTTTCCTTTGAATCGCGCGGTTTGATTTAAATAAACGGCGCACATGCGCAGTGTGGCGCGTCCCTCTTAAAGGGCCCTGGACCGGCCGAGAGTCCCCGAGCCCGGGGTCAGGACCGAGAGACGGGCAATGGGATTAGAGCGGAGGGCGGCCCCGGGGAGGGGGAACTTGCATTTCTCCAGCGCCTGTCACATCCTCAGGACGACCCAAAACCTCGCAGCCAATGGGGGGCTTTAGAAATGAGGTCACTGTTGTCATGTGGGCAGCCATTTTGTGCACAGCAAGATCCCACAAACAGCAATGTGATAAATGACCAGATAATCTGTTTATAGGTGTTGGTGGAGGATTAAATATTGGCCAGGACACCGGAGAGAACTCCCCTGCTCTTCTTCGAATAGTGTCGTGGGATCTTTTACATCCACCTGAGGGGCCGGACTGGTTTAACGGCTCGTGGAAAAGACGGCCCCTCCGACAGTGCAGCACTCCCTCAGTACTGCACTGGAGTGTGAGCCTAGATTTTGTGCTCAGGTCTCTGGAGGGGAGCTTTAATCCACAATCTTTATGATTCTAGGGGTGAGAGAGCGCTACAAATGAGCCAAGGCCGACACCGAGTACTTCAGAAGGTTCGTTGATTCTTCCTTCCCTTAACACGATGTGACTTTTTTCCACAGGAAAATTCATGCCTGAACTTCCAGGAGTTTTGAGGAAAACCGCGCCGGATTTGAAACAAACTGCTGGAAAATACTTGAGGCTGACTGGAAATCTCTTTGGATGTTCACACGGCCGGGAGGCACCAAGAAAATTCGATGAGACTGTGAAGGATGTCAAGTGAAATCAGGGACATGGCGAGCAACGGTGTGAAGGTAACTGGGGGATCCCCGGGGTAATGCCCAGTCTGTTCAGGTGGGCCGTTTAAAAGGAAATGGAGCAGTGCGGGGAGAAAGTTGTCTGGGGACCGGAAACAGAGGGTCCGGGTTAATGGGAGTTGCTGAGATTGGAGAAGGGTTGGAAGTGGTTTCCCCAGGGGTCAGTGCTGGGCCCACTTTTATTCTCCGTATTTATGGACCATTCAGAATTATATACAATTTACAGCACAGAAACAGGCCATTCGGCTCAACTGGTCTGTGCTGGTGTTTATGCTCCACACGAGCCCCTCTCGCACCTCTTCATCTGTCCCTTTCTGTGCATCCTTCTGTTCCTTTCTCCCTCATGTACTTATCTAGCTTCCCCTTAAAAGCATCTATGCTATTTGCCTCAATTACTCCATGTGTTAGCAAGTTCCACATTCCAACCACTCTCTGGGTAAATAAGTTCCTCCTGAATTCCTTACTGGATTTATTACATAAGAACATAAGAAATTGGAGCAGGAGTAGGCCAATCGGCCCCTCAAGCCTGCTCCGCCATTCAATAAGATCATGGCTGATCTGATCCCAACCACAAATCTAAAGAACACAAGAAGTAGGAGCAGGACCCGGCCACACAGCCCCTGGGCCCTCTCCGCCACCCACAGGGCATTGACCGATCCGAACTCAGCTTCATGTCCAATTTCCTGCCCGCTCCCCATAACCCCTAATTCCCTTTACTTCTAGAAAACTGTCTATTTCTGTTTTAAATTTATCTAATGATGTAGCTGCCACAGCTTCCTGGGGCAGCAAATTCCACAGACCTACCACCCTCTGAGTGAAGAAGTTTCTCCTCATCTCAGTTTTGAAAGAGCAGCCCCTTATTCTAAGATTATGCCCCCTAGTTCAAGTTTCACCCATCTTTGGGAACATCCTTACTGCATCCACCCGATCAAGCCCCTTCACAATCTTATATGTTTCAATAAGATCGCCTCTCATTCTTCTGAACTCCAATGAGTAGAGTCCCAATCTACTCAACCTCTCCTCATATGTCCGCCCCCTCATCCCCGGGATTAACCGAGTGAACCTTCTTTGTACTGCCTCGAGAGCAAGTATGTCTTTTCTTAAGTAGTGACTATCTTCCATTCATGGCCCATAGTTCTGGTCTCCCCAACAAGTGGAAACATCTCGATGTCTACCCTATCAAACTCTCTCATAATTTTGAAGATCTCTATTAGGTCACCCCTCAGCCTTCTCTTTTCTAGAGAAAAGGGCCCCAGCTTGTTCAGTCTATCCTGATAGTTATAATCTGTCAGTTCTGGTATCATCCTTGTCAATTTTTTTTGCACCTTCTCCAGTGGCTCTACATCCTTTTTGTAACATGGAGACCAGAACTGTGCACAGTACTCAGTGTGGTCTAACCAAGGTGCTGGACAAGTTGAACATAACTTCCCTGCTTTTCAATTCTATTCCTCTGGAAATGAATCCCAGTGCTTTGTTTGCTTTTTTATGGCCTTATGACCCTGAGTCACTACATTTAATGATTTGTGTATCTACCCCTAGACCCCACTTTGCTCCTCTATCCCATTTAGACTCTTATTATCCAGGAAGTATGTGGCCTCCTTATTCTTCCTACTAAATTTGTACCACCTCACACTTGTCTATATTGAAATTCATTTGCCAATTACACGCCCATTCTGCAAGTTTATTAATGTCTTCCTGTATTTTATCGCAGTCCTCTTCACGATTAACTATATCCCTCAATTTGGTGTTTGCAAATTTTGAAATTGTTCTTCCGATTCCCAAGTCCAAACCGTTGATGCAAATGGTGAACAACAGTGTTCCCAGCACCGATTCCTGTGGAACACCACTTCCCACCTTTTGTCAGTCTGAGTGACTCTCATTAACCCCTGCTCTCTTTTCTGTTTTGTTATCAGCTTGCTATCCATTCTGCTACCTGTCCCCTGACTCCACAAGCTCTGACCTTGGTCATGAGTCTGCTATGCGGTACCTCATCGAAGGCCTTTCAAGATCTTTCATCTTGTCTTCTTCAGATATTGATTCACTTCCCTTTTAAATTCTGCTTCCCTCAGTGTTTCTGGTCAGACATTCCATTGTCCTAACAACCCTCTGCATCAAAAAGAAAGAAAACCAACCTCTCTTAATTTGATGCCCTCCAGTTACCGACTCACGAACTGGGATGTGGGCGTCGCTAGCAAGGCCAGCATCTATTGCTCTTCCCAGTTGCCCTTGAGAAGGTGGTGGTGTGCCACCTATCTTGAACAATTGAGTGGCTTGCTGGGCCATTTCAGAGGGTGATTAAGAATCCGCCACATTGCTGTGGGTCTGGAGTCACATATAGGCCAGACCGGGTAAGGACGGCAGGTTTCCTTCCCGAAAGGATATCAGTGAACCAGATGGGTTTTTACGACAATCCGGTAGTTTCATGGCCACCATTACTGATACTAGTTTTTTTTAAATTCCAGATTTTATTTAATTAATTGAATTTAAATTTCCCAGCTGCCGTGGATTTGATCTCATGACTCCGGAATATTAGTCCGAGCCTCTCGGATTACTAGTCCAGTAACATAACCACTGTGCTCCCGTACCCGTACTAGTGGAAATAGTTTTCCCTCATTTACTTTATCAAAACCCCCTCATAATTTTGATCCCCACTCTCTGATCTTATTTGAACTTCTCTGCTCTCATGAAAAGTTATGTCAAGACTCTCATCCTTGGGATCATCTTAGTGAATCTCTTCTGCCCCTCTCCATGGCCGCGACATTCTTACTAAAGTAATGCACCAAAAACTGGACACAATATTCTGACTGTGGCCTGACCCATGATTTGTCCAGGTGTAGCATTAACTCTTTCCTTTTATACTCTCTGCCCCTATTTATAAATCCTAGGATCCCATGGGGGTTTTTGTAAAACAGCTTTATCAACTTGTCCTCCCACTTTTTTTAAAGATTTGTGCATCTGAATCCCTAAATCTCTCTGCTCCTCTACTCCTTTTACAGTTTTACAGTATAGTGTCTATTTCCTCTCCTTATTCTTCTCACCTCACATCTCTCCCCATTAAATCCCATCTGACATCCACCTGCCCAATCTGCTCACCTGTCTGCCTCCTCCTGAAGTTGTTGACAATCCTCTTCATGGTTAATCTCACTCCTTATCTTTGTGGCAGCTGCAAATTTTGATATTGTGCCCCCTACACCCAGGTCCAGATCATTTCTATCCACAGATATTGAGAAAAGCAATGGTGCCAACACTGACCCCGGGAATCACCACTGTTTAAATCCTTCCAGTGCAGGAAACATCTGTTAATCACAACTCTCAGTTTTCTGTCCTTTTATCCATGCAATCTCTCATTTCTCTCCAACTTCTCACATTTCTATCCCTTAGTTCTCATGCACAAACAGGCTCTCTTCCCCTTTCCTCTCTCTCTTACACACAGACTGTTTCTCTTTCCTGTCTCCAATATTCTCTCTTGCCCGTTCTCACAAACCCTTTCTCCCTCTCTATCTCCCTCCAACCCTACCTCTCAGACTCTCCTTCATCCAGATGCAGACTCTCCGAGACACACTCTCAGACTCTCCGAGACTCATTCCCTCTCTCACACAGACTCTCCGAGACTCATTGCCTCTCTCACACAGACTCTCTGTGACTCACTCCCTCTCTCACACAAATTCTCCGAGACTCATTCCCTCTCTCACACTATTTTACCCACTTTTCAGAGAAACTTACAGAACAGAAGGAGGCCATTCATCGTGCCTTTGAAAGAGCTGTCCAATTTAGTCCCACACTCCAACTCTTTTCCCATAACCCTGCATATTAGTCCTCTTCAAGTATATGTCTAATTGCCCTTTCAAAATTCCCATGGAATCTGATTCCACCACCCTTTCAGGGAGTGCGTTTCAGATCTTAACAACTCTCTGTATCAAGAAAAACTTCTCCTCATTTCCTCTCTCGTTCTTTTGCCAATTATTTTAAATCTACGACCTCTGGTTACCGACCCGCTTGCCAGAGGAAACAGAGCAAGTAGGGAGAAACTATCAAAACCCCTCTTGATTTTGAACACCTCTATTAAATCTCCCCTTATCCCCGGCTCTAAGGAGGACAATCCCGGCTTCTCCAACCTCTCCACATAACTGATGTCCCTCATCCCTGGTACCATACTGGTAAACCTCCTCTGTACCCTCTCCATGACCTTGACATCCTTCCTAAGTGTGGTGCCCAGAATTGTCCACAATACTCCAGCTGAGGCCTAACCAGTGATTTGTAAAGGTTCAGCATGACTTCCTCGTTTTTGTATTCAATGCCCCGATTTACAAAGCCAAGTTTCCCATACCCTTTCTTAACCATCTTATCAACTTGCCCTGCCACCTTCAAAGATTTGTGACTATGTACCCCAGGTCCCTCTGCTCTTGCACTCCCCTCAAAATAGTCCCATTTAGATTATACTGCCTGTCCGCTTTGTTCCTCCCAAAGTGCATCACTTCACACTTGTCCGTCTTAAATTGCATCTGCCCTGTGTCTGCCCATTTTACCAGTCTGTCTATGTCCTCCTGAAATCTGCTACTATCCTCCTCACTATTGACTACGTTGCTAAGTCCTGTATCAGTCGCAAACTTTGAAACTGTGCTCCCGAAACCCAAATCCAGGTCATTTTGATATAACAAGAAAAGTAATGGTCCTAATACTGACCCCTGGGGGACCCCACTGCATACTTCTGTCCAGTCAGAAAAGCATCCGTTCACCACGACTCTCTGCTTCCTTTCCCCTAGCCAATTACGTACCCAAGTTACCACCATTTTTTTCCTTTAATCCCATGGGCTTCTGTTTTCCAAATAAGTCTGTTATGTGATTCTTTATCAAATGCCTTTTGAAAGTCCATATATACAACAGCTACTGCACTACTTCCATCGACCCTCTCTGTTACTTCATCGAAGAATTCAATCAGGTTAGTCAGACATGGTTTGCCTTTAAGAAATCCGTGCTGGCTGTTCCTTCTTAACCCATGCCTCTCCAAGTGAGAATTAATTTTGTCCTTGACAATGGTCTCTGGTAGTTTTCCCACCACTGATATTAGACTGTCTGGCCCGTAGTTACCAGTTTTATCCCTCTCTCCTTTTTTGAACAGGGGAGTAACATTTGCAATCCTCCAGTCCTCTGGCACCACTCCTGACGATCCGGATTCTTTCCCATCAGTCTGGTTCAGTAATAACTGAAGTCGAATACATTTTAAAGTTCAACAAATCTTTAATAGCAGGGTTCTTAGTCTGCAGCATTGATTTGGACTCCTGATAGAGTCCCTCTATGCTGGCAGAGCAAGAACAAAAACATACAGAAATCCACACGTTTTTATACAGATGAATAGGGTTGGAACATACTTAACGAGGGTCAACACCAATCATAAGCCGGGCATAGGTTGCCATGCGAGGTTTCATTATTTCCGGCCAATCATAAATAATCATGTGCTGACCATGTTGCTGTTAGACATCAAAGGGGATACTTCCTCACTTCCAACTTGGAATGTTCTTCCCTGTTCCTTCTGTTCCTTATCTCCCAACCTGGAATGTCTTTCAACTTTGGCTAAGCTCGTTACCTATATTGATCTGCCATAAACATGGAGACATTCAGACCAGTCCTTGACTCACATCAAAGACCTATCATTGCTAAGACAATGCAGGCCTGCTGACTACGCAAACATATGGCCCAGCAGGAGGCCAGGCCATCTGTACCAATCTCAGTTACTAACTAATTAACCCTTTCTAACCATTTTGCATTCTGCTTCTTTGCCACGTAGGCATTTTAATATTTTACCGAAAACTGACCACGTAGGGATTCTCATTCCCCCCTTTTATCATTTTATGATAACCAATTATTACGGTGCTCACTGGTTCTGCAGGTTCTGCAGTGCAGCAACATTTAAGTAAGCAATAAACTATAAGAATTATAACAATGAATATGACTAGCCCTTGAACTAGAGAAGTCCCAATAGAACACAGACATGTTTCATCAATACGCCTTTGTATCTTATCTGTTCTCAGGAACCGACTCCTTCTAAACATCTCTCAAGTAAGCTGCGAATGTCCTTGGTCAGCTAAACCTATTCATGTTAATTTGAAAAGGCTAACATAGTCAAATATCCTATGGTGCTTTATATTTTGTTTCCAGCCTAACTAGACTGAATGGTACCTTTCAGACCATTTTACACCTGTGAATTGGTGCCCTCCCCATCATATCCCTTAATCCAAATTCTCCCTACAATATCCCGTTAGATGCTGTACCTCATCTTAACCAGGTTCCCTTCGTGTTGGCCACCAGTCCGGGTGGAAGAGAGGCAGAGCATCTGATAATCCTATCAAACTATAATTGTCTTCCCTTTTACATGCACCTTACCCCAGCGGGTGCTACTCCCAGTACCATTAAGATGTGTTCTTAGTTGAAACCACAGAGACAATGGGGACATTCTCACCCAGGCTCTGTTTTACTATCTTTGCCAAACCCTTCATCCTCTGCTTACATTTATTACATGCAATGAAAATCAAGAAGCACATTACAACAAACTGCACTACGACTAATACATATGAAATTAATCTAATCCAAGGATGGATCTGTATATTCAGTCCCAAATTCCAGAGGTCATTTCACCAGGTGGTGACTTTAATTTGGTCAATGTCATGCTTAATGTTGTTATTGTCCTGTTGTAGGTTATAATAAACCTTCTGGGAGAGGCGTATCTCCATTCGCAATGCTTCCAAGTATTTAGGCAACAGGGGTGTCAGATACCCAAATGTGTCCTGATATTCTTTTAAGTCCTTTCTGACATTCTCAGAAACTTGTACGGTGGTGAGGTTATGCCAGTGTATCTCTACCAGTTCCTCGGGTCCAATCCGAACCAGGACTTCAGAAATGGAGTAGCATTCTGGACTTAAAATATCACAAGTTAGATTGGCATATTTAAACGTTTTCAAATTAGTTGTAACACAATATTCGCCCTCTCCGGCATATACCACGTAAGTGGGTTTTAGATCCGCCTCTAGGGCCTCCATGGTACAGTTAATATCCCGATTGGTACCGGTATTATTAAACCCACACTGTGCTTCTAGGCTGTGTCCAACACTATGTGGACACACAGTGACAGCATGTCTAGTAACACAGCCCTTTAATTTTGTTCCAGCCAATCAGCTTAAATCTACGTCCTCTAGTTCTTGAACCCTCTGCTAGGGGAAACAGGTACTTCCTGTCTACTTTATCTGGGCCCCTCATAATCTTGTAATTTTGTATCCATCGTGCGGATATCTTCTAAATATTGTTTCTCCCAATTTTATTGTTAACTGATGGGAACTTAACCCTGAATTTTGGAAATCCAAATTACTGTGTCCCTCTTTACTTTAATTTCAGTCCTTTTGATTGATACCAGTGTTTCCTGACTGTTTCATTAATTAGTTGGTTTCTCTATGGACCATGTGTCAATGCCTTGTTTAAAAGGATTTCTCACTCGCCTGGACCACATTAACCATTTTCCTGTTGTGCTGTTGTCAAGTAACTGAGCCTGTCTGAGACTCATTCTTCAATGTATCTTCTTCATGTATCTCCGCATACTAGCAGCATCTCATAGGAATGAGCTTAGTGTTCTTGGATATTAACTTTCTGCTGGCCAGTCTCTTCTTCCTCATGGTATTTCTGAACATTTTCCATGGCACACATCATATGTCCTGTAGGATTCAGTCCTGTAAAAGCAACTGGTTTGTTTAAAGAGTGGTTGCAATAGCTCACCAGGCCATAGGCCTTTGTAATCATGTTCTTCATCCTGATCTCCGTTTCAGATGATGGCAACATACATTTGTATCTTTTATGTCCACTGTAGCCATTCTTAGGTTTTCAGGTTATCTTATCAAAAAGATCAGGGGTGTCTAGAGTGCTTATCTCCCCCTGCATGGTCCCGATGTCAGGGTAGTGGCCAGGCTATTGAGTGTAGTTTTCTCATTATTCATTATAGGCAAGGACACAAATATCTCCACGAGAAAGCTATCAATTTACTATTCTCAACTACACTTTCCTGACTTCCACTAGATTGTATATTTATGCCAGATTGATTTTTTTATCATGCCCAATTCAATGACTTTAGAGAAATTCCCATATCTCCCCACCTCGAGCATTCTGTCTCGGAAGACAACAAATAGGTTAAAACAAAACAGATCAAAATGTTTTCAAAAGAAGAGAATCAGGTTGATATCACCATGCTGTGACATTTGGTATCCGCTGATGTCTGCAGCTAAAGTCTTAAATCTTTAACACCACTGGATCGTTTCCTGCACCAAATTTCTCCAGCAAAGGTTGCACCGTAACTTTGTAACTACTCTTGGTAATCCTGCACCATCAACACTCACGTGGTCCCAAAAAAAAACCAGGGTCACCTGTTTTAAAAGAAACACAGAAAATCCATTGCGGCTCTTCTTGAGAGCCCAAGTGATTAATTTGTCAAATCTTCATTTATTATTTATTTATCCAAAGGAATAATCCCTATACCCGAAACAAATTTAGAAAACAAAACAGGAGAGAGAAAGTGCCTAGTTCCACTCTCTCTGAAGCACGCAGCCTGTCTGAAAGAAACACTGTCTCTCCCACATACAGATGTACGCAGGGCTGCAGACTGGAATTTCTAACTCCAAGTCCTAATCTCTGTGTTTTCAAGATGGAACCACATTAAGCAGATATCATTAGCAGCCGCCTGCTAAGATACGTTATATTCCTCTTTTATTAATTTATTAATGGTTTGGGCATGTGTTTCTAGCACTGTAGCTATCCTTTGCAAATATATGGTCAGCATTTGATCCTCAGACAATTCCTTATCTGTATTTTCATTTGTCTTTTAATATATCTTTAATGAGAGACCCTAAATCTCTGACCTTTTGATCTAATGTTGTCAAATCAATGGTGTTAACAACAGAGGCAAAGGCAGTTGCTATATTACTTATCACAGATCTTTACGTCTCCATATTTGCCTATCTCTTTTTACGATTGTAAACAATTTTACAGTTATAGTCCAGCAATTTTCAGCATCTTTTTACGATGTCCACCTTCATTCCATGTCGCTCTTTGTTTTAACACTTGAGTTAGGACGTGTTGATCTAATTGTTGAGTTTTCTTAGCAGTCTCAATGCGAGTTATATAATTTGTCAGGGAAGGTCTCCCCTCTTTGGTCAGATCTTGTATTCTACTATTAATTTCAAATAAAATTGAATAGCCCCAGAACTTGTCAAAACTTCCTTATCATACTGTGGCAGGGTAAAACTGATAGGCGTTTAGTACCCTGTGTCAGTACATAGCTCAAGTAATGGACTTCCAATTGTCTAACCTATGCTTCCTTTTCATATGATTTGTTTTACATTCCTTTCTTATCAATTTTTCACAGTAGCGTGAAAACTTATATCTCAGTCAATTGTAGCCTTTGGCATTTCCGAGTGATTGGGACAGTTTTACTAATATAACCTATACCAATTGTTACCTCATGTTCACCTGTGTTCTGGGCAAGCCTCAGACAGTTCTCAACCGACTGGGTCATTTCTATCTGTTTGAACTGGTCTTGGCATGACAGTCTGACTTCTTGGGATGGAAGGGGTTAATATTAACTTGCTCTTGTGGTAGGAGTAACTTGATCCTTCTCCCTTTGAGATTAAGTTCCCACCTTCAAAAGTTCACTTCACACAGGTTTGACTGATTTTTTTTACTTCTCACATTTGTGGATTGCTTTATACTATATTTTTGCACACTATTTTTTCACATACTTTTAGTGGATGTGATTATAATCAACGCTCCGAGCTGTTCCAGCTTTCCGACTTTTCCTATCACAATGATACCAGATAGTTTTTTAATGTATCCCGTTAATTTTTAACCTCTTTTTAAACCACAGCCAATCACAAAATAAACATTCAAAATGCCAATTTTTTGAAGATCCCATGTCTGGAATTTAACATGCCCACACTTTATAAGAACCAGAATTTAATAGGTCACTTAACCTCAATAACTCCAATTTTAATTCAGCAGTATCAGAATTAAACACACGACAAGACAGATACATTACACAAAGGAAGAAAACACACAAGACACAGTAAGAAGGGGGCGTGGCCCACAACACCGACAAAAAAAACACTTGTAAACAATTTTACAACACCAAGTTATAGTCCAGCAATTTTATTTTAAATTCACAAGCTTTCGGAGACTTCCTCCTTCCTCAGGTAAATGTTTACCTGAGGAAGGAGGAAGTCTCCGAAAGCTTGTGAATTTAAAATAAAATTGCTGGACTATAACTTGGTGTTGTAAAATTGTTTACAATTGTCAACCCCAGTCCATCACCGGCATCTCCACATCAAAAAAAACACTGATCAAGACAGGCTTTTTAAAGGGACAGTACACTTAAACAACAAAACCTTTCTTTTTCGAGTCTCTGTCTTTTAAACATTTGTCTAGTCACTTAATTCTATCCATTTTTTTTTACAGTACTGTCTCCATAAAGCAATTAGTTCTTTGGCTGTGGTACCTCTGTTATTTTTCCAAATTAATTCCTGAGCCTTTTTGGCGGCATCTAAGTTTTATCAATAGTTCCTGTTTATATCCAATCACCAGGAACTTAAACCCTGACTACCCTCAGTGATGTTAACCACTGACCTACCGCTTACACGTTATTCCCTCAGTGGTATTCGACCACTGACCTCTTCCTGCTATTTCTGTGTATTCGCCAGACTGACCTGAATCTTGTAAGGACGCCACACGAGTGTTAGCGATTGGACGATTCGTCGTCAGACTGACGGATTGGAGGAAAACCGACGTAGTAAATTAAGACTACTTACATCGGGGCGCCATTTCCTTCCTCCGTGTCTGAGATAATCCGCCTCTTACTCCGCGAACACTCGGTGAACGACCGTTAAGATCCCACCGCTGCCACCAAATGACGATCCGGATTCTTTCCCCTCAGTCTGGTTCAGTAATAACTGAAGTCGAATACATTTTAAAGTTCAACACATCTTTAATAGCAGGGTTCTTAGTCTGCAGCATTGATTTGGACTCCTGATAGAGTCCCTCTATGCTGGCAGAGCAAGAACAAAAACATACAGAAATCCACACGTTTTTATACAGATGAATAGGGTTGGAACATACTTAACGAGGGTCAACACCAATCATAAGCCGGGCATAGGTTGCCATGCGAGGTTTCATTATTTCCGGCCAATCATAAATAATCATGTGCTGACCATGTTGCTGTTAGACATCAAAGGGGATACTTCCTCACTTCCAACTTGGAATGTTCTTCCCTGTTCCTTCTGTTCCTTATCTCCCAACCTGGAATGTCTTTCAACTTTGGCTAAGCTCGTTACCTATATTGATCTGCCATAAACATGGAGACATTCAGACCAGTCCTTGACTCACATCAAAGACCTATCATTGCTAAGACAATGCAGGCCTGCTGACTACGCAAACATATGGCCCAGCAGGAGGCCAGGCCATCTGTACCAATCTCAGTTACTAACTAATTAACCCTTTCTAACCATTTTGCATTCTGCTTCTTTGCCACGTAGGCATTTTAATATTTTACCGAAAACTGACCACGTAGGGATTCTCACTCCCATATCTAAGGAGGATTGAAAGATTGTGGTCAGAGCTTCTGCTATCACCACTCTTGCTTCCCTCAGCAGCCTGGGATGCATCCCACCTGGACCGGGGGACTTGTTCACTTTGAGTGATGCCAACCTATTTAGCACCTCCTTTCTATCTATTTTGATCCGATCCAATATCTCTGCTCCCTCCTCCTCTACTGCGACATTAACTTCATCCTCTTCTTTTATGAAGACAGATGCAAAGTCCTCATTCAGTACCTCAGTCATGTCCTCTGCCTCCACAAGCAGATTTCCTATTTTATCCCTAACCGGCCCCACCATTCCTTTTATCCTTTTCCTTTTTATATTTTTATAAAAGTTTTTGGGTTCCCATTTATGTTACTTGCTAATCTTTTCTCATATTCTCTCTTTGCCCTTCTTATATCCTTTTCAATTTCCCCCTGCACACTCTCCTGGTTGTGTACTGTATTCTGCACCTGACAGTGGTCATAAACCTTTTTCTGTTTTATTTTAAGCTCTATTTCCTTTGTCATCCAGGGAGCTCGAGCTTTGGATGCCGTATCTTTCCTCCTTATGGGAAAATCCTTGGTTTATACCCGAACTATCTCCACCTTGAAGACCTGCCATTGCTCATTTACTGTTTTTTGGCCAATCTTTGTTTCCAGTCCACCTGCCCTCGATCCCTTCTCAAATCACTGAAATTGGCTCTCTTTCAGTTGGATATTTTCACCTTTGATTTTTCTTTGTCCCTTTCTGTAATTACTTTAAACCTAATTATATTATGATCGCTATTACCCAGATGTTCTCTCACTGAAATACACTCCACTTGCCTTACATCATTCACTAAAACTAGATCCAGCACTGCTTCCTTCCTCGTTGGGCTAGAAATATACTAATTAAGAAAGTTCTCCTGCACAAATTTTTCAAATTCTTCACCCTCTCTCCCTTTCAATTACTATAATCCCCTGCGTCTGTCTTTAAGGGACCACATTACTCTGAGTCACCTTCTTTCTCTTAATATACTTGTAAAAACCTTTAGTGTTGTCCTTGATATCCCTCACAAACTGGAGTTGGCAGCTGATATTGTGAGTGAATTTAATCCATGTAAAGAGCGGAAAGAAAAGAACAATTTAATGTTAAAGTAAATCAATCAAATGCCATTAATGACAAATATATTCAAATTAAATATAATCATCGTCTCAAAAATAGTCCTGTTGTATTCCAGTGACAGATTCTGGAATCTAATCAGCCGCGAGGAGATGTCGGACAGCTGCCCAGTGAGACTCGGCCTGTGATGGTTCCTCCCTTCCTCGGGGTCAGCACCTTGGCCATTATCGCCTTTAATGTAGTAAAACACCCTCAGGTGATTCACAGGCGTGATTATCAATCAGAATTTAACACCGAGCCATATAAGGAGGTATTAGGACAGGTGACCAAAAGCTTGACCAAAGAGATAGGCTTAAGGGACGTCTTAGAGGAGGAGAGAAAGAGAAGGAATTCCAGAGCTTAGGATCAATGCAGCTGAAGACACGGCCGCCAATGGTGGAACGATTAAAATCGTCGATGAGCGTGAGGCCAGAATTAGAGGAGCGTGGAGATCTTGGAGGGTTGTAGGGCTGGAGGAGGTCACAGAGATAGGCAGGGGCGAGGCCATGGAGAGATTTGAAAAGAAGGATGAGAATTTTAAAATCAAGGTGTTGCCGGACTGGGAACTAATGTAGGTCAGCGAGCACAGGGGTGATGGGGTGAACGGGACTTGGTGCGAGATAAAATACGGGAGTTTTGGACGAGCTGAAGTTTATGGAGGATGGAAGATGGGAGGCCAGCCAGGAGAGTATTGGGATAGTCAAGTCTAGAGATAACAAAGGCATGGATAAGGGTTTCAGCAGCAGATGAGCTGAGGCAGGTGTGGAGACGGGCGATGTTATGGAGGAGGAAGTGGGCGGACTTCGTGATGGAGCGGATATGTGGTCAGAAACTCATCTCGGGGTCAAATTGGACACCAAGGTTATGAATGGTCTGGTTCAGCCTCAGACAGTGACCGGGGAGAGGGATGGAGTCGGTGACCAGGGAACGGTGTTTTTGGTGGGGACCAATTGAGCCAAGTGTTACTGTGGACGCTGCACGTGATCTGCTACAGAAAATGGATCAACTGATTTAGCAAATGAGATCACCTACAATTCAACGTAATAAATGCCCTGAATCTCAATAAAATGAATAATCTGTAAATCAAAATAGCTGAGATAATCTTAAAGAATGGCTGACCTGCAGCATGAACACAGCTGTCTGTGGGCCTGTCTGTCTATCTACCTGTCTGTCTCCCTTTCTGTCTCCAACCTGCCTGTTTGCTTCACTCGCTCACCCACGGTCGGTCCGTCCCTTGACCTCTCTCACTATTCCTGTTTCCCCTGCTTTTGTACCGCCCAGTCTCTGCATGCTGGTTTCTCTCACTTCCTCCTTGTCCCATTTCACTTGCTCCACATCCCTCTCCCTTGCTCCCCATCTCCTATTCTCTCCCAACCGAGTTCTCATCTCTGCGTCCACCTTACTCTGTTTCCTTACCCCTCCCTCTCTCCATTCCTTCTCATCCCTCTCTGTCATCCCCCATCAATCGCTCTTTACCCTCTCTCTTCCCTCCCGCTCCGTCCCCATCCACTTTCTCTCTGTGCCTGACCCTGCTCTCCTTTTAATTTCTCGGACACATTTTCGACCCAATCCCCGTGTTTTGCCCCGTCCCTAGATCTCTCTGTTTGCAGTCCATCCCTTTCTGGAGGAGGGCCAATTTCAGTGGGATGAGAACAGATCCAGCCCGGGTAAATTGGAATCATAGATTGGCAGGGAAAACTGTAATTGAACAGTGGGCGGCCTTTAAAGAGGAGATAATTCGGGTACAGACAAAGTACATTCCAACGAGGGAGAAAGGTAGGGCAACTAAAGCCAGAGCTCCCTGGATGACAAAGGAGATAGAGAATAAGATGAAGCGGAAAAAAGTGGTGTATGGCAGGTATCAGGTTGATAAAACAAGTGAGAACCAGGCAGAATATAGAAAGTTCAGAGGGGAAGTGAAAAGGAAATAAGAGGAGCAAAGAGAGAGTATGAGAATAGACTAGCGACCAATATAAAAGGGAATCCAAAAGTCTTCTACAGATATGTTAACAGTAAACAGGTAATAAGAGGAGGGGTGGGGCTGATTATGGACCATAAAGGAGATCTACTCATGGAGGCAGTGGGCATGGCTGAGGTATTAAATGAATACTTTGCATCTGTCTTTACCAAGGAAGAAGATGCTGCCTGAGTCTCGGTAAAGGAAGATATCGTTAAAATACTGGATGGGCTAAAAATTGATAAAGACGAGGTACAAGAAAGGCTGGCTGTACTTAAAATAGATAAGTCAACTGGTCTGGATGGGATGCACCCGAGGATGCTGAGGGAAGTAAGGGGGGAAATTGCTGAGGTACTGGCCATAATCTTCCAAACAACCTTGGATACGGGAGTGGTGCCAGAGGATTGGAAAATTGCAAATGTTACACCCTTGTTCAAAAAAGAGTGTAAGGATAAACCCAGCAATAACAGGCCAGTCAGTTTAATCTCGGTGGTGGGGAAACTTCTGGAAACAATAATACTGGACAGAATTAACAGTCACTTCGACGAGTGTGGATTGATCAGAGAAAGCCAACACGGATTTGTTCAAGGCAAATCGTGTTTAACTAACCTAATGGAGTTTTTTGATAAGGTAACAGAGAGGGTCGATGAGGGAAATGTGGTTGATTTTGTGTATATGGACTTTCAAAAGGCGTTTGATAAAGTGCCACATGGTAGGCTTGTCATCGAGGTTGTGGCCCATGGAATAAAGGGGGCAATAACAACATGGACACAGAATTGGCTAAGTGACAGGAAACAGAGAGTAGTGGTGACCGGTTGTTTTTCGGGCTGGAGGGAGGTGCATAGTGGTGTTCCCCAGGAGTTGGTTCTGGGACTACTGCTTTTCTTGATATATATTAAGGACTTGGACTTGGATGTACAGGGCACATTTTAAAATTTGCAGATGACACGAGACTTGGAAGGGTAGTGTACAGTGCAGAGGATAGTGATAGACTTCAAGAGGATATAAACAGGCTGGTGGCATGGGCGGAAACGTGGCAGATGAAATTTAACCCAGATAAATGTGAGGTGATACATTTCGGTAGCAACGAGGAGAGGCAATATAAACTAGAGGGCACAATTCTAAAAGGGGTACAGGAAAAGAGAGATCTGGGGGTATTTGTGCACAAATCGTTGAAGGTGGCAGGGCAGGTTGAGAAAGCGGTTAAAAAAGCAGATGAGCCCTGGGCTTTATAAATAGAGGCATAGAGTACAAAAGTAAGGAAGTCATGATGAACCTTTATAAAATACTGGTTCGACCACAACTGGAATATTGTGTCCAGTTCTGGGCACTGCACTTTAGTAAAGATGTGAAGGCCTTGGAGAGGGTGCAAAAGAGATTTACTAGAATGATTCCAGGGATGAAAGACTTTAATTATGTGGATAGACTGGAGAAGCTGGGGTTGTTCTCTTTGGAACGGAGAAGGTTGAGAGGAGAGTTGATAGAGGTATTCAACATCATAAAGGGTCTAGAGAGAAACTGTTCCCATTAGCTGAAGGGTCAAGAACCAGAGGGCATAGATTTAAGGTGATTGGCAAAAGAACCGAAGGTGATATGATGTAAAACTTTTTTACACAGCGAGTGGTTATGATCTGGAATGCGCTGCCTGAGGGGGTGGTGGAGGCAGATTCAATCATGGCCTTTAAAAGGGAACTGGATAAGTAGTTGAAAGTAAAAAATTTTCAGGGCTACGGGGATAGGGCGGGGGAATGGGACTAGCTGGATAGCTCTTGCACAGAGCTGACCTGGACTGGATGGGCTGAATGGCCTCCTTCCATGCTGTAATCTTTCTATGACTCGAAGAGTAAACCGTATGACTCTGCCGAATCATATTTTGATTTTCTAGGTGCCCTGTTACTACGTCCTTAATAATACATTCTAGCATTTTCCCTACTATTGATGTCAAGCTAACTAGCCTACAGTTCCCTCTTTTCTCTCTCACTCCTTTCTTAAATGGCGGGGTTACATTTGCTGCCTTGCAATCCACGGGGACCATTCCAGAATCTGGGGAATTCTGTAAGATCACAACCAATGCATCCACTATCTCTGCAGTCACCTCTTTTAAAACCCGAGGATGTCGGCCATCAGGTCCAGGGGGTTTCTCGGCTTTTAGTCCCATTAATTTCTCCAGCACTTTTTCTTTACTAATATTAATTACTTTAAGTTCCTCACTCTGATTAGGCCCTTGGTTCCCCACTGTTTCCGGTATGTTTTTTGTGTCATCTGCTGTGAAGACAGATATCAAATATTTGTTTAACATCTCTGCCATTTCCTTACTCCCCATTATAATTTCTTCTGTCTCTGCCTCTAAGGGACCCATGATTACTTTCACTCATCTCTTCCTTTTCACATACTTGTGGAAGCTCTTACAATCTGTTTTTATATTTCTTGTTGGTTTACTGTCAGATTCAATTTTCTCCCTCTTTATGAATTTTTGGTCATCCTTTGCTGATTTCTAAAACTCTCCCAATCCTCAGGCTAACTACGCTTTTTGACTACATTGTAAGCCTCTTCTTTTAATCTAATATTATCCTTAAATTCTCTAATTAGCCACAATTGTACCACTTTTCCCGTGGAGTTTTATTCCTCAAGGGAATGTATATTAGTTGAGAATTATGAATTATTTCTTTAAATATTTGCCATTGTTTGTCTACCGTTATATCTTTTAATCTAATTTCCCAATCTACCTCAGCCAACTCGCCCCTCAAACCTACATAATTGGCTTTATTTATATTTAAGACCCTAGTTTCGGACTTAACCACATCACTCTCAAACTGAATATGAAATTCTATCATATTATGTTCACTCTCCTCCAGAGGATCCTTTACTATAAGTTTATTAATTAACCCTGTCTCATTACACAACACGAGATCTAAAATAACCTGTTCCCTAGGTGGTTCCTCTACCAATTAAGTACTTTTGAAGTGCAGTTGCTGCTTTACTGTAGGAAACACGGCAGTACATTGCACACAGCAAGGTCCCACAAACAGCAATGTGATAATGACCAGATCATCTGTTTTAGTGATGTTGGTTGAGGGATAAAAATTATAATTGAATTTAAAAGACCGGTCCAGCAGTAAGATACGGGTTTTCACCCACCTGCCATGTTTCTAAACCCGACCTTATCACTGGGGAAGATACCAAGCAAAGGCTGGGCCAGGGAGGCAGGGACTCTCCACAGGTGGTGGGGGGAGATCAAGGGAGAATTGCCCAGGTTGCTCTTGCACCCTCTTCTCGTGACTGGATTCAGACCAGCAATGGTGGAGGTCTAAGACCCAGAGAAGGGGAGAAACGGCCTCAGATATAGAAATGACCGAGGCTCAGTGTTAATCACTGTGGAATAGTTTACAATTCAGCAAATATATTGTCCACACGGAGAAAATTGTCCACCGCAGCCAACGTATCAGACGGGTAGAAGTGAACTCTTTGGGAGTCGAGTTTCCCTTAAAAACTCTCCAGCCAGATGGTAATGTCCCTTTAAATTTACAATCCTTCGACACCAGTCATTGCCAGCTTTAATGTGTTGTGTCAGATCCTCTATCCAAGCAGTTTTCTGCTCCTGTCACTGTGACTCATTTCTATTATACACCAGAGAGAGAGAAAGAGAGAATGTACTGCAAGTCTATTTATAAATCTCAGCCCATCTCCCCATCACTCACTGAAACATTGTTGTTGTAGAGGGGTGATTAAGCAACACATATTTCTCTCTGTACCTTTCTGCCAGCTGAAATGCTGGCAAATACTGTGGCATTATTTTGGTGTGTGTGTGTGTGTGTGTGTGTGTTTGTTTGTTTGTCTGTCTGTCTGATAGGGTTAGATGAAGTAGGAGGATCATGTGGATCATAAATGCCGGCATAGACCAGTTGCGCTGAATGACTCGATGTAACTCTTGGTTCCATATCCTTTACTACCCTTGCCTAACAAAAAAACTATCAATCTTAGTTTTTTGTAATTTTCAATTGACCCCCAGCCTCAACAGCTTTTAGCGGGGAACAGTTCCAGATTTCCACTACCCTTTATGTGAAGAAATGTTTCCTGACATCGCCCCTGAACGGCCTAGCTCTAATTTTAAGGTGATGCCTCCTTGTTCGGGACTCCCCCACCACAGGAAATAGTTTCTATTTGTCTACCCCACCAAATCCTGCAATCATCTGAAACACCTCAAATATATCACACTTTAATCTCCTATACTCGAGGGAACACAAGCCTAATCTATGCAACCTGTCCTCATAATTTAACCCTTTCAGCACCGGTATCATTCTCGTGAATCTGCGCTGCACCCCCTCCAAGGCGAATATATCCTTCCCGAGGTGTGGTGCCCACAACTGAACACAGTGCTCCAGATGGGGTCGAACCAAAGCTTTATATAACTGTACCATAACTTCCACCCCTTTGTATTCCAGATCCTTGAGCTGAAGGCTCACACTCCATTGGCACTTGGAATTATTTTTTGTACCTATCCTCTAGTTTTTAGTGATTTCTGTACTTGGACCCCTAAATCTCTCTGCTCCTCCACAGTTCCCGGCTTCTTGCCATTTCGAAAATACTCTGATCTATCTTTTAGGTTCAAAGTGGATGACCTCACGCTTCCCCACGTTGTACTCCATTTGCCACAGTTTTACCCACTCACTTAATCTATAATCTCCCTTTGCAACTTTCTACTCCCATCTGCACTCCTTACTGTGCCACCTAGCTTAGTGTCATCAGCAAACTTGAATATAAGGCTCTCTATTCCTTCATCCAAGTCATTTATAAATATAGTGAAAAGCTGAGGCCCCTGGGGGACACCACTAGTCACATCCTGCCAATTGGAGTATATACCCATTATTCCTTGTCTCTGTCTCCCACCTCCAAACCGATTCCCGACCCATGTCAATACGTTGCCTCCAATTCCAACCGCTGTTACAAATCCATGCTGGCTCCCTCCGATCAGTTATATATTTGTCCAAATGCTCCTTCACTCTATCGCTAATGACAGATTCTAGTAACTTTCTCATATTGATGGCTGTATAGCGTTATGGAATGATTGAGCACAGAAGGAGGCCATTCGGCCCATCGGCCTGTGCCGGCTCTTTGAAAGAGCTATTCATTTCGTCCCACTCGCCTTCTTTTTCCCCATTGCCCTGCAATTTTTTCCCTTTCAAGTTTATATCTTTTTCCCTTTTGAAAGTTACTATTGAATCTGCTTCCATCACCCTTTCAGGCAACGCATTCCAGAACATAAACACTCGCTGCGAAAAAAATTCTCCTCGTCTCCCCTCTGGTTCTTTTGCCAATTATATTAAATCTGGTTACCGACCCTCCTGTCAGTGGAAACAGTTTCTCCTTATTTACTCTACTTCTTGTGGTAGTGATTTCCACATTCTTACCACTCTTTGGGTAAAGAAGTTTCTCCTGAATTCCCTATTGGATTTATTAGTGATGATCTTATATTTGTGACCTCTAGTTTTGGACTCCCCCACAAGTGGAAACATTTTCTCCACGTCTACCCTATCAAACCCTTTTATTATCTTAAAGACTTCGATCAGGTCACCCCTCAACCTTCTCTTTTTCAGAGAAAAGAGCTCCAGCCTGTTCATCCTTCCCCCATAAGTACATCCTTTCTGTTCTGGTATCATCGTTGTGAATCTTTTTTGCACCTTCACCAATGCCTCCATATCCTTTTTATAAGATGGAGACCAGAACTGTGCAAAGTAGTCCAAATGCGGTCTAACCAAGGTTCTATGTAAGTTTAACAAAACCTCTCTGCTTTTCAATTCTACCTCTCCAAAAATGAATCCCAGTGCTTGGTTTGCCTTTTTTTATGGCCTTATTAACCTGCATCCCTACTTTTAGTGATTTGTTTATCTGTACCCTGTGATCCCTTTGCTCCTCTATCCCATTTAGACTCTTATTATCCAAACAGTATGTGGCCTCCTTATTCTTCCTACCAAAATGCATCACCTCACACTTCTCCATATTGAAATTCATTTGCCAATCACACGCCCATTCTCCACGTTTATTAATGTCCTCTTGCACTTTGACCCATTCTTCCTTTGTATTATCGACACCCCCCAAATTGGTGTCGTCCGCAAATTTTGAAATTGTATTTCAGATTCCCGAGTCCAAATTGTTCGTGCAAATTGTGAACAACAATGATCCCAGCACCGATCCCTGTGGAACACCACTTCCCAACTTTTGCCAGTCTGACTAGCCACCCTTAACCCCGACTCTCAGTTTTCTGTTTTGTAGTCAGTTTGCTATCCATTCTGCTACCTGTCCCCTAACTCCACAAGCTCTGACCTTAGCCATGAGTCAACAATGCGATACCTCATCGAAGGCCTTTAGGAAATCCAAATATATCACATCTAATCCAAATATATTACATTTAATCCAAATATATTACATCTAATCCATATAAATTACATCCAAGATGTGTAAAAAGAGTTAAGATAAAGATCAGCCATGATCTAAATGAATGGCAGAACAGAATTGAGGGCAGGAATGGTCTATTCCTGAGGGTGTGAGAGTGCAGTGGGATATGAGGGTGAGAGTGAGTTCAATGGGCTCTTACTCTCACTTGATACAGTTCTATGGGCGCCTACACTCACTGGGGTACAGTTCCATGGACCCTGACAGTCACTGGGGTACAGTTCCATGGACCCTGACAGTCACTGGGGTACAGTTCCATGGACCCTGACAGTCACTGGGGTACAGTTCCATGGACCCTGACAGTCACTGGGGGACAGTTCCATGGACCCTGACAGTCACTGGGGGACAGTTCCATGGACCCTGACAGTCACTGGGGGACAGTTCCATGGACCCTGACAGTCACTGGGGGACAGTTCCATGGACCCTGACAGTCACTGGGGTACAGTTCCATGGACCCTGACAGTCACTGGGGTACAGTTCCATGGACCCTGACAGTCACTGGGGTACAGTTCCATGGACCCTGACAGTCACTGGGGTACAGTTCCATGGACCCTGACAGTCACTGGGGGACAGTTCCATGGACCCTGACAGTCACTGGGGGACAGTTCCATGGACCCTGACAGTCACTGGGGGACAGTTCCATGGACCCTGACAGTCACTGGGGGACAGTTCCATGGACCCTGACAGTCACTGGGGGACAGTTCCATGGACCCTGACAGTCACTGGGGTACAGTTCCATGGACCCTGACAGTCACTGGGGTACAGTTCCATGGACCCTGACAGTCACTGGGGGACAGTTCCATGGGCGATGATTCTCACTGGGTACATTTCCATGGGCACCTACTCTCACTAGGGTACAGTTTCTGCACCCTGACTCTCACTGGGGTACAGTTCTATGCACCCTGACTCTCACTGGGGTACAGTTCTATGCACCCTGACTCTCACTGGGGTACAGTTCTATGCACCCTGACTCTCACTGGGGAACAGTTCTATGCACCCTGACTCTCACTGGGGAACAGCTCTTTGCACCCTGACTCTCACTGGGGAACAGCTCTTTGCACCCTGACTCTCACTGGGGAACAGTTCGATGCACCCTGGCTCTCACTGGGGAACAGTTCTATGCACCCTGACTCTCACAGTTCCATGGACATTGTCTGTCACTCGAATACTATTCCGTGGATCCTGACACTTGCTGGTATACGGTCCCATGAACACTGACACTCACTGTGGTACAGTCCCGTGAACACTGACACTCACTGTGGTACAGTCCCGTGAACACTGACACTCACTGGGATACAGTTCCAAGGACACTGACACTAATAATGAAATACCATGGATGAATAAAGAGATAAGATCAGAATTGAAACTAAAGAAAAATGCATACACTCAGCACCTGGACAATAAAGAAGAGGATGACAAAAGGGAATACGAAGAGGTTAGGAAATAAGTAAAAAAAACAATTAAGAAGTCAAAGAGGAACTACAAAATTAAATTATTAAAAAATATTTTTTAAAAAGTAAAGTATTCTACAGACACATAAATAACAAAAGGAAAATCATGATAGGGGTAGGGACACTAAAGGATGCACATGGTAAACTAACAAGTAATGGCAGAAATGTTGAATCATTACTTTGCCTCAATATTTACCAGGGACACTAACAAGATGGATAAGACATCAGAAGCAGAAATCAAAAAAAAATATAAAGACATTTATGATAGAAAAGGGGAGATAATTGATAAATGAGTCAAAAGTAGAAAAGATAATACCCCTGGTCCAGGTAAATTGCGTCCACACATATTAAAAGAAGTTATGGAAGAAATAACAGAGGCACTATTACATATATATATATAATCAATTCTTTGGAGAAGGGAATGCTGCCAGAGGACTGGCGGACAGCTGATGTTATTCCTCTGTTTAAAATGGACGATACAACGACTATAAAGAACTATACCCCAGTTCGCTTAAATTCGGTGGCAGGAAAGATAATGGAATCTTTCCTCACAGATGTAATAGAAATACATCTAGCAACTGAAAATATAATAAAGAATAGTCAGCACAGATTTCAAAACGGAAGGTCATGCTTGACAAGCCTTATTGAATTCTTTGAAGAAGTAACAGAAAGAGTAGATAAGGGATTTTCAAAAGGCCTTTGATAAGGTAGTAGACTCATGACTATGGTCAGAGCAGGTGGAGTCAGGGAACAAGTAGCAGAATGGATAGCAAACTGGCTACAAAACAGAAAACAGAGAGTAGTGGTTAAATGTGTTTACTCAGACTGACAGAAGGTGGGAAACGGTGTTCCACAGGGATCGATGCTGGGACCACTGTTGTTTACCATTTACATAAATGATTTGGACTCGGGAATCCAAAGTACAATTTCAAAATTTGTGGATGACACTAAATTTGGGGGCATCGTTAATACTGAAGAAAACTGTGATAAAATTCAAGAAGACTTTAATAAACTTGCAGAATGGGTGTGTAAATGGTTAATGAATTTCAATGTAGATAAGTGTGAGGTGGTGCATTTTGGTAGGAGGAATAAGGAGGCCACATAATCCTTGGGAAATAAGAGTCAAAATGGGTAGAGGAGCAAAGGGATCTTGGCATACAGATTCACAAATCATTCAAACTAATAACGCAGGTTAACAAGATCGGACAAATGTAAACAAAGCAGTGGGGTTCATTTCTTGAGGAATAGAATTGAAAAGCCAAGCAGTTATATTAAACTTGTACAGAACCTTGTATAGAGCACACTTAGAGTACCGTGCACAGTTCTGGTCTACATATTACCAGAAGGATATAGAGGCACTAGGGAAGGTGCAAAAAAGGTTTCCAAGAATAATGTGAGAACTAAGAAATTTTAACTATTGGGAAAGACTGAACAGGATAGTTGTATTTTGTCGAGAAAAGAGAAGGCAGAAGGGTGATCCAAGAGAGATCTTTAAAAGTATGAAGGGTTTTGATAGAGTAGAGTTTGAGAAGGTGTTACTACTTTTGAAGAGTCCAAAACTAGGCGACATAAATATAAGTAAGTCACTAAAAATCAATAAAGAATTCAGGAGAAACTTCTTTACCCAGACACGGGTTAGAATGTAGAACTTGCTATTATATGCAGTAGTTGAGGCGAGTAGCATAGATGCAATTAAGGGGAAGCTAGATAAATACATAAGGAAGAAAGGAGGAAAAGGATATGCTGATAGGGTTAGATGAAGTACCTGAACTATCTCCTCCTTGAAGGCCTCCCTTTGCTCTTTAACTGTTTTACCTGATAATCTTTGTTTCCATTCCACAAGGGCCAGATCCCTTTTCAACTCACTGAAATTAACTCTCTTCCAGCCCAGAACCTCAAAATAACTTAATACTTCAAAATAATACAACCTCCAAACTAATCCAACACCTCAAGCTAACCTAGCACCTCAAGTTAGTCCAGCACCTTAACCTAACCTAGCTCTTCGGGTAGTACAGTACCTCTCACTGGCCCAGCACTTCAGACTGATGCAGCACCTCAAGCTAATACCATGTATCTCTGAAACTGACCACAGCACCCTGAAACTGACTCTGGTACTGCAAACTGTGTTCAGGGACCATAACTGAGGCAGTGTTCAATGACTGACTATCCCATCTCCCCAGATGAGTCAGCATCCTAAAGCTGTCCACAATACGCCCCAAACCGATCACATCATCCGCAAAAAAACACAATACCCAGAAACTGACCCAGTCCCCACACATTTACCTCACCATCCACACATTGATCAAACACCCAAAGCTAACGATGGCATCACACGATGGGCTTCTGCATCTTGTAAAATGATAACTGCACTGTCACAGCAAACCACAGCATCTGTAAACGGACCTTAAACAGTGCACATTACCCCAATACTGAGCAGAGAAACCCCAAACCACAACACCACAAACTGACACAGAACAACAAACATAGACAACGATCTCTGATGATTCAACACGCCCAGTCTGATGCCAACACTGAGGGATTGTCGAAACCCCTGACGCTCAGCCTTCGGTCTCAGCCTCGTCATGTGGATTCATTCTGGGTTCTATATATGTTTCATGCATTGAATATTTTTAGCTGATGAATCAGTGTAAGACTTTGGTTCAATCTTGGATTCTGGGCTTATTTTGAGTTTCAACATAAATTTGGGTTCTTGGCTTTTCCTTATGTTTATAATTCATTTTACATGAGTTGGTCACTTTAGAATTGGGATTGGTTCAGGCTCCCAGTTCAGTTTTATATTCTGGGTCAGTTTGGTCAATTTGAGATTCTGTGTTGTTTTGAGTTTCTGGCTCATTATCTGGTTGTAACATACTCCACACAAACTGACCACAAGAGCTCCAATTAACTCAGGACCCTCAAGACTAACATTCTCCACGCATCCAAAAACATCCAGCCCTGCAAAATATTCCACAGGACCCCGGCAAAGACTGATCCTCACAGACTGATCTCAATGACCCCTAACATTACATCATATCTAAAAACAGCAGAAGAGCCTGAAACAAACTACAGAACTAACAGGTGAACCAGTGGAGTCAGCTTGGGTTCTTGGCCAGGTCGGGTTTCCAGATCTGCTTGGTGTTTCGGGTCTGTTTCGGGTTTGCTATATTTTAATATTCTGAGTCCGTTTCGGATAATGGATCAGTTTAGGGTTTAGATCAGCCTGTGATTCTGAGTTGGTTGCAGTTTTGCTTTGGTTCAGGGTTCCAGGTCGGTTGAGGATTCTGGAACAGTTTAACGTTCTTCCGCTCTGAGAGGGGAAACCAGAGGGCCAGAGCTCTTGGATTGACTCTGGTACCTTTGGAGCTTTAACAATTTAGGCCACGGAAAGTGTCAGTATGAGGGTCTGGGTCAGTTTATGTTTCTGTACAGGTTTAGGGTTTTATGTCGATTTAGGGCTCTGGGTCACTGGGTTTTGGGATGTTTAGGGTATCCAGTCATTTCAATTTACATTTTCATTTGGGACTTAATGTGAGTTTGGAATTGTGGGTTACTTTGTAGTTATGTTGAGTGGGTCAATTTAAGGTTCTGACTCAGTATTCCGTTGATGGTCAGTTTAGGGTACCTGTCACTTTTGGGATTCTGGATCCGTTTAGGGTTCCAGGTCAGTTTAAGTTTCTGGGTCACTAGGGATTTGTGAGCTGATTTAGGGTTTTGTGCAGCTTCGTGTTTTTGGTCTCTGAAGTACTTTGGATCAGAGGGTCTCAAGAAGGGCAGAGGGCTCTTGTTCATAGAGAGTTCTGTGTATGTTCAGGATTCCAGGGCACTTTTAAGTTCCAGATCAAGTTGAGGTTGTTCAGAAGTTTGGGCATTCATGTTCTGTTCAATTTAGTTTGGGTTCAGGTAGGGTTGTGTCTCTGGGTCATTTTACAGTTCCTGGTTTATTTGAGGTTTGTATGTGAGTTTAGGGTCTTCCAGTGTTGGGCACCGTGTTGTTTAGGTTTGAGGATCAGATTGAGAGTTGTTGCTTGTTTTGTTCAGAGTCATTGTTGGGTTCTGGTTAAGTTTAGGTTTGTGACTCGCTCTGGTTCTGCTTCAGTTTGGGGAAATGGTTCAGTGTCTGATTCAGGGTTAGTTTGGGGATTTCGGTCAAGTTATGTTTCAGTGTCAGTTTTAGATTGTAACATTGTGTGTTTGCCTTGTCGTGCAAGTGTCTACAGAAGATTGGGGTTCTGGGTCACTTTGTAATTCTGGTCAGTTTAGGTTTCAGGTCCAGTTTGGAAATCTTCAATATCATTTCCACCTCAATATTTATCTGGTTAATCTTCACAGCTTTAATTGAGGATTTATTCCACATTTTTTAAGTGCAAAATATCAACTTTATTCTCAGTAATAATACATACAGAGACACTGGAAAAACCTGTTTTTCATTTTGAATATCTCCCCACAGGGAGGTGCACCGTTCCCAGAGACACTGCAATACTGGGTCGATGCGTGGAGTGGACGGAGCAAGCCCCTATTCCATCTCCCTGTTCCAAAAATCAATTTAATATACGGTCCCCAGATAGGGGACGTATCAGATATTAAACTGATAAGAACAGATTTTTTTTTCAAAAAATATACTTTATTCATAAAATTTGTCACAATACATACAATACAGTTGTCATCACATTTCAAACATACACAATACAGATTATACAATTTGCAAGATACATAAAGTACAGTTCAATTATGATTCCAACAATACAGTTACACATTGTTCATAATTACAGTTCATGACACTCTAGGGTGCCTTATTGCATTACAATCAATAAGCTTATTGATCACAGATTCATTGCAGTACATTACGATTCATTACATAAATTTGTATTTTACATTCTGCCCGAGGTGGGTTTTCCCTGATTGCAGCCCCTCGGTTTACAATTGCGGGAGAGCTCTAAACGATAGCCTTTCCCCACAGAGCCTTTGCAGCGGCCGCACCCAGCTTCAGTGCATCCCTGAGCACGTAGTCCTGGACCTTGGAATGTGCCAGTCTGCAACACTCGGTCGAGGACAGCTCCTTGCACTGGAAGACCAGCAAGTTTCGGGCAGACCAAAAGGCGTATTTCACCGAGTTGATGGTCTTCCAACAGCAGTTGATGTCTGTCTCTGAGTGCTTCCCTGGTAACAGCCCATAAAGCACAGAATCATGTGTTACAGAACTGCCCCCTTGAGGGAGAGACGAGAACCAGGGGCCACAGTTTAAAAGTAAGGGGTCTCCCATTTAAGATGGAGATGAGGAGAATTTTTTTCTCTGAGAGTCGTGAATCTGTGGAACTCCCTTCCCCAGACAGCAGTGGAGGCAGGGTCATTGAATATTTTTAAGGCTAAGTTAGATGGAATCCTGATTAACAAGGGAGTCAAAGGTTATCGTCGGTAAATGGGAAAGTAGGGTTGAGATCACAATCAGATCAACCATGATCTTATCAAATGGCAGAGCAGGGCTCGAGGGGCCGAATGGCCTACTCCTGCTCTTAATTTGTATGTATGAACCTGGACAGATACCACTGCATCTCTCTCCAGATCGTATTTGCAAAGGGACATTCCAGGAGGAGATGGGTGACGGTCTCGTCCCCACCGCAGCTTCCTCGGGGACAGCGCACGGTGGCACTGAGAGGTCAGGAGTGCATGAAGGATCTGGCGGGAAGGGCCCTTCTCACCACCAGCCAAACGACGTCTTGGTGCTTGTTTGAAAGCTCCGGCGATGAGGTATTCTGCCAAATGACATTGGCAGAAAGCCTCATCGCTGCACAATGGGGAAATCCTTCCAATCGAACACTAAGGATTGTTAATGTTGTGTCCACATCACGTACTTCTGTGCCCCAATAGTTTGTTGTGACACACAATCCATTTCTCTTGTTGTATTTTATACTATTACTGTGCGAGTTTCTGTTCTTATGGAGGTGTCTGTGGGTTCCCGTGGGCTGGATGTTGGTCATTTCAGCCTCTAATGCCTGTGTTTGAATACAGCCCACACTGACAGGAGGCAAATCTGTTCTACCTGCTGCTTGTAAGGATCCCACATTAAATCAGTCTGGGCAGCATCAATCCATTACTTACTGGGAATGGGCCCATCGCAAATATTGTATTTAATTAATGATCTCACTCAGATAAGATCAGAGCAGGTGGAGTCAGGGGACAAAGAGCAGAATTAATAGCAAGCTGGGTACAAAACAGAAAACAGAGAGTAAGTGTTAAAGGTAGTTTCTCAGACTGGCAAAAGGTCTGAGTGGTGAATCACAGGGATTGGTGCTGGGACCACTGTTCTTCACCATTTATATAAATTATTTGGACTTGGGAATTGGAAGTATAATTTCAAAATTTGCGGACAACACCAAACTGGGGGGTACAGTTAATACTGAGGAGGAGTGCGACACAATACAGGAAGATATAAATAAATTTGCACAATGGGCGTGTAACTGGCAAATGAATCTCAGTATAGATAAGTGTGAGGTTTTAAATTATGATGGGAAGAATAAGTGGGCCACTGCTTCAATAATGGGGTAAAGGAGCAGAGGCGTCTAGGGGTACAGATACACAAATCACTAAAAGTAGCGACACAGGTTAATAAGGCCATTTAAAAAAGCAAACCAGCACTGGGGTTCATTTCCAGAGGGATAGAATTGGGAAAAAAAGAGAAGTTAGAACTTGTATAGAACCTTGATTAGACCACACTTGGAGTACTGTGAACAGTTCTGGTCTCCAGATTATAAAAAGGATATAGAGGCACTGTAGAGAGTAGGTTCAAAAAAGATTTACGAGGATGATACCAAAACTGAGAGGTTGTGCCTAACAGGAAAGATTGAACAGGCTGGGGCTCTTTTCTCTCAAAGAGAAGACTGAGAGGTGACCTGATGGAGATCTTTTAGATTATGAGAGGGTTTGATAGAGGAGTCGTAGAGAAGATATTTCCACTTGCGGGGGAGACCAGAACTAGGGGCCATAAATATAAGATAGTCACTAATAAATCCAATAGGGAATTCAGGAGAAACTTATTTACCCAGAGAGTGATTAGAATGTGGAACTCGCTGCCACAAGGAGTAGTTGAGGCGAATAGCAGAGATGCATTTAAGGAGAAGCCAGATCAGCAGATGAGGGAGAGAAGAATAGAAGAATGTGCTGATAGGGTTAGATGAAGCAGGGAGGGAGGGGGCTTGTGTGGAGCATAAACACCGGCATGGACCTGTTGTGGGGAATGGCCTATTTCTGTGCCGGACATTCTATGTAAGATAGGCTGCAGCATGGCTGGTGTTAAAAGTGAATCAGTGTCAAACTGGTGAAAATGTCGGTGGTGTTGGGGCCTCATCACCTTCCTTAGAATTAATAATAATAGCAACAAAACTTCACTCATTTAATCTTCTAATATGCGGAGCATATCTTTGCTTAGTTCGTGAATAATGAACCTAGGCCCTGTGAGTACAATTGCAACTGACTGTCCACAAAGTTTAATGGAAACTGAGCAACTTGTGTTGATGTATCACCAGCCTGAAAATATAGGGCTCGATTTTAAAAGTAAAGAACGGGTGGGTTGGGGGCGGGGGTGCATTGAAAATTGCCACCATTTCAGACCTGTCTCCAACCCGCCCATTTCCCGTTTTCACGGGGGCGGGCGATCAACCCACTCCCAGGGGGCGGGTCGGGCCTCATAACCTTTCAAGGAGGCTTCACGCATCCATTTTTTACTAATTCCCGATTTCAACCCCGGGGGGGCCGGATTCCTGGGCCTTCTGTTTTACTCCTCGTGAAAGGAGGTGAGAAGGCCTGAGAGTAACAGGTAGGTGCCTAGAAAGGCACAGCTTGTGGGCCCTGAGGAGCAGGAGTGCTTCCCCCAGGCCCAACAAGCCTACCTGCACCGACACCCCTCCCCCGATCCCAGACCCCCGACCCCGATCGTCCCCCTCCGACCCCCGACATTCCCCTCAATGATTGCTGACCCCTGCAATGACCCCCGATCCCATCCCACATGACTTGCGACCCCCGTGCCCACCTATGCCCATCCATGCCCCGTGCTCACCCGTGCCCCCCATCCATGCAAACAAAGACTTACCTGAAGACGTCCTCTCCCTGGCTGGTTTCCCGTCCCACTGAGACCAGCCTGTCAATCAACCGGTCAGTCAGACGGGAAACAAAAAAAATAAAAGATGTCCTTTCGTCAAAATCTTAAGGACGTCCCGGAAACCCGTACTCATGGGTTTCCTGACCTCAAATTGACCCCCACCCCTTTCCCGGCTCCATTTTAAAATCACCCTCATAATCTCTGAACATCAACCATGGAGTGGAGTGAACAAATAGGTGGCAGCTGCAGTTAAAGGCAGAGAAATGGAATATATAGAGAGAGATGGGTAGGGAGAGGGAGGGATGTGGAGAGACAGAGAAATGGAATATATAGAGAGAGGGAGGGTGGATAAAGAAAGGGAGCAACTTAAACAGAGAGGGGTGGACGGCAGACAGAGAGATCCAGGAACGGGGCAAAATGAGGGGATTGTGTAGAAAACGGGTCAGCAAAATTGCAGACAACAGGGCCAGGCACAGAGAGAAAGTGGATCGGGACAGAGTGGGAGGGAAGAGAGCGGGTAAAGAGCGATTGATGGGGATGATCGAGAGGGATGAAAAGGAAGTGAGAGAGTGAGGGGTAGGGAAACAGTGAGGTGGACTCAGAGGTGAGAACTCGGTTGGGAGAGAATGGGAGATGGGGAGCAAGGTAGAGAGGGATGCGGATCGAGTGAAAGGGACAGGGAGGAAGAGAGATACACTAGTGTGCAAGGAGTTGGAGGCAAATAAGCAGGGCAGCAGGAATAGTGAGATAGGCAATGGGAGATAGAGAGGGATGAAGACAGATACAGACCGTGTCAGAGAGAGAGAGACAGAGACTCGAACGGGAAGGTGGGAGACAGAGAGACAGGCTCACGGACAGCTGTGTTCGTGCTGCAGGTCAGCCATTCTTTAAGATGATCTCAGCTATTTAGATTCACAGATTATTCATTTAATGGAGATTTCTTACAGTAAAGAGAGAGCAGGTCCCCAGTGACACCAGGACCAGAGTTTTATTAACACAGCACATGGAGATTTCTTACACAGTCCAACCACTTACTGGCAAAGTCACACATTGTACAAAAGGGATCCAATAAACTCCTGAAATTTGTCACTTAGTTACAAAGAGGGTTATTCATATATCAGTGATAACGCCCTTTGTACAACTTGCTGTCTACAGGAACTGAGCTAACTTGAGCCATGTTTATATTTTTTAAAAATCTATGTCCCTGACCCCGTCTCCCCGTGCGTCCCTGACCCCGTCTCCCCGTGCGTCCCTGACCCCGTATTTGGCGTTTTCCCCTTTCACTGTCTCTTTCTCTTTCTCTTTCTGACTGAAACTTGTCTGATGAGTGGTAACACTGTCATACAAGGTACTTTCTGAATCCTCACTGCCTGTCTGTACAATTCACCTTCTCCCCCTAACCTCTGTGGTGTTTGCCGTGGATTTCTTCCAAACACACATTGGCCTCACCCCTTCCTGCTTTGTCAACATCTCTTCCTTTGAGCATTATCTCTGGACTCCTCCTCTTCGATCACCTCCCTGCCGATCCCCATACCCCGCCCTCCCATTGCTCCACTGATCAGATCTCATTGACTTCCATTGGTTTCCTGACCCTCAACACATTCCCTATAAGTCCCTCCAAGGTTTGCCTGTCCGACCTCTGCAAACGCCTCCATCTCCATGTCCCACACTCTTTGATCCTCCAACACTGGCCTTCTGTGCATTCACTCATTCCTCGGTTCCCCTTCTGCGGCAGTGCCTCCAGCTAACCCGGCTTTACTCTCTGTTAATCCCTTCTGAGTGACGGAAACTTCATCTACTCCTGTGAAATTCCTCCATCGACCATTGTAACTGAGTCATTGGCCTGATTTTTAAAAAAGACTTAACGCCTGTTTTGAAACATCAACAGATCTTCTGCGCCTGAATGATTCCGTGTTTCATGTCTACAAGGAGTGTGAGAGGTTGCAGCCCCTGTTCCACTATTTAAAGGGGCTGCTCCACAACTTCTGGCTGCGTTTCAGTCCCACGCTCCTCATCTTTGGCCACCGGGTGAGGAGGAGGGCGGGTCAGTCGGAGGATCTCCTCGTGGGCCTGTCCAAGGTGGCCATCCACAGGTCCAGGTTAGACGGGGCCCGTGGGGGCGGTCGCTCCAACTGTCGGCCTCTCTTCCCCGGATTTCTCCGTGCCTGGGTGGCCCTGGAGATGGAGCACGCGGTGTCTGCCGGTTCGCTTGGGGCTTTCCGCGACCGGGGGGCACCGCAGGGGCTGGAGTGCATCCTGGACCGAGATAATAAAATTTAAATTTGACGCTTATTTTGGGTTTTTTGGTTTTTCTGCACATGAACACACCCTAAACCCCGCTTCTTGTAAAAGGGGGGCCTAAAAACACAAAAAAAAAATCAAGCCTCATTCTGACTGCACTTCCAGTAAACACTTCAGAACCGAGCTGAGTGGAGGTCTGAGCAGAGCAAAACGACAGCCCTTGCCTGCCTCCTGAATCCGGGAGAAGGCAGAAAAAAAACCCATCAGTGATTCCCAGACTATTGAGGACCAACGGCTGTTTAAAATATCACAGACACGGAGTTACAGAAATGTTTTAAGGGGGCCCAGAAATAATTAAAAAAGAGAGAATTAACCCCACAGATGCTGTAGGCGGGGCTCGATTATTAGTCCGGTCCGGTGGAAACTAATATCCAGTCGCTAATTCACAGCCCTTCCTCCGGACAATTACATTTCGGGTCAGACTCCCTGAGGACGTGTTTAAAAAATGATCTGAATACAGGAACATGTTTTGATAATGTTACTGTCTGTTGCTTTTGCTCATTTTTTGTCGGCTGCTGTTAAATTTAATTTTGGTATAACTTTTGACAACAAATGTGTTTAAAGGAGATGTCTTTGGCCCTGTTGCTGAGTCCCTTTGGTAAATTGAGGTGATAATTTTGATCTGGAATTAAGTTGTGATGTTGGGAAGTCAGTTCCCGCTTCACTTCAGCCGTTTTCCTCATTTGACCAATTTACCAATTAGAGTAAACGGATATTTAATCACATTGAGCAGCTCCTCTCTGAACTTACTCTGGGTCACTGTGTAAATGGCCGTGTTCGTGCAGGAACTCAGAAGCTGAAGCAGAATTCCCGCTTGTTCGAAGGTTGGGAAAGGGTTATATAAAGATCGGCGGTTAAAGCCGCCTGAAATTCGATAATATAAAAAATATACGACCGTTGTCATCCAGAGCAGGATAAAACTGCCGGATATGGCAAAAAGTAAAACGATGGACCTTCTGCGGTTCTTCATCTCAGGGTCCTTGTCATTCTCACCATTGCTGAGGTCCCGGAGGCTCCTTCGGGCCCGACTGGCCACTAAAATGCGTCTGACGGTGAGAGCGTTAAACAATAAAATCAAACAGAATGGAAGCAACGGGGTTAACAGCTGTTCAATCCAAGAAAATGCGATCCATGCGGGTCGTATATAAAACTGTGATGATACACGACAACCCCACGGTATATTGTTAACAGTACGGTAATGATCATACACGAAGGGCCGGGGAATGTTCTTTAAACCGAACAGCGTGCTCAAAGTCACGATAATCACAAGTGAAGTTTTCTCGGTGCAATATTTTGTTTTCAGCTTCTGACAACTAATGGCTACAAAACGATCAACGGTAAAAGCGACCGTTAACCAAACAGAACTGTCTGTGGCAGCAGGAGCCAGGAAGAGAATGAATCTGCAAACAGGAGTGTGGAGCAGGAAAGTGTCCCGCCAATAAAGATGAGCAATCCGATATAAGATCACATTACAGACAATCACCAGGAGATCCGCCGTCGCCATGGCCACCAGGTAGCGAGTGATACATTTGGAGAGACCGCACTTTCCACGGGACAGGATCACAATCGCCAGCAAGTTCACTGAGAGAAAGAGAGAAACAGAAACAGTGAAATCACTAACCGGGCTGATCAATGAGCTCTCAGTTTAACCGATGTACATGGGCTATGATTGTGTTTATTTATTGGTTTTTCCCCTTGGCTTCTGCCTCCTGTTCCGAAGGAGCAGCTCATTCTGGGAGGTTCCTTTCGGGTGACGGTGGCCCCGGGATCCCTCACCCGACAGCTGAGTCCTCACTTGTGATCCTTGAGATTAAGTTTATTTTGTCGATTCCGACACTGGGAGGTCCGCGGGGCAGGACGTCACCAACTATGAAAGTGAAAGGCGACAAGACGAGTTAAATCAGGAAATACAGACAAGGTGACTCTGGATTTGGTTTAAATCGTAATGCGGGGGGGAAAAACCTAATGATTTGACCCACACAATACCAGAGACTTTGATTTTAGAAAATACATTGAAAACACGAGCCTGGTATTGAGTTGCTGCCCGTCATCTTTCAGTAATTAATTAGATGAGGTTTCCAGTGGAGTATTGTGAATGGATCATGACACAATATGTCAAGGAATTTAATTCTGTAACGTGCTCCAGTTATAACCAGGTCCAGTCTTTATATCTCAGCACAAGGCGTGAGAAAAACAAAGGACAGTCGGATCCTCGGAATAAGAGATCGATCCCAGGAGCCGCGCGGTATAAGAACAAATCACCGCCAACTCTCACTCATGGTCTCCAGCTAATCCCCCTCCCGAACCAGTGTCAAGACTGGTTTCCCCACTCTCCACAATAACACACATGGACTGAAGTATACAGTCATCGTCATTCAACTAGTCCAAACAATACTTAAAACATCAAATACATCAAAAGTCCTGTGAAGCCATTTTGCTGAAATATAATTATGATCTGAGAGGAACATTTGACGGGAACACAAGATTGTACCTTCGAGTGAGGAGGACAGTTTCTGTCACATGTTTTATTTATCTGATGCGTATTCCGTTTGTTCCCTGTCCTTCTATCCTGAAGACACTGACTCATGCCGGGATACACAGCCGCAATCTGCTCTCCGGAACCCCAGGCGATCGGTCCTCGGGAAACACGACAATCTCACCCGGTCCTTCCTCACCCGATCTCCACAACAGGCGCGCTTTCCACCAGGAGGCAGTGGATTACACTCAGGACTGTGCGCCCTGCCTGTTTTACCCCTGCCTGGCCAGGGAGCACCAAGGACACATTTCGACCCCAGACTCGACAGTTCAGCACAGAGCGAGGGTGAGTTACTCGGTGCATTGACCAATGGGACAAGAATGGAAGTTTTAACTGTATCACAAAACGGTGAAGAATAACATTCTACATTTACCAGGCTCAGAGCACAAACAGCAATATAGTTAAACATTCTGTTATTTACACCATACGTGTTGATAATGACTTACCAGGTACTCCAATTGCTGCCAGAACAGGATAATAAATGAATTCTATCTCCGTAAATCGCGACAAACGCATTTCTCTGTGGAGACAATGTCTTTCGGTGCTATAAAGAGGTATGTGAACTGCGATAGTCAGGTAACGAAGTTAAAACAGCGAGATACTTATAGTGTCAATAAACCCCGAATGGGACAATTAGATCGCATCCCGACTGACATCACATATTACTTACAGACTCCTGAACAAATAAGTTTTGGTCCCATCTGACCTTTGACTATCACACTCATTAAGGTGACAGAACATTACACATCGACCAGCTGAGTAACCTTTTGGAACAATGAATTGTACAATGACAGAGTCACAATTTCTAAGTTTAATAAATTACATGAAGATTGAAACAAACAGCACACAGTGTAAGAAAAATCAAAACCCAGTTCACCAATGTGACATTTTTACTTGAATCTTCTGTACTCCCATTCCCAGGCCGGTCCTGCTATTCCCTGTCACCCTACTATGTAATTTAGCACAGTCCTTGTCACCTTGTTTCACTCATTCCCCCTCTTTCTGTCTCTCTCAATGTCCAGGCCTCTCTCCCTCACACACACTCCTTTTACTTGACTCCCAAATGTCTCTCTCTGTTAATCTACCTCTTTTATTCCCTCTTTCTCTGGAACTCCATTTTCTTCCTGATTTCCTCTCTTTCTGGCTAACGTTAGTTAACTCAAAATGATTTTTGAGACTGAGATTGATAGATTTTTGTTCAATGAAGATATCAAGGGATATGGATCAAAGGCGGGTAATTGGAGTTGAGGTACAGATCAGCCATGATCTGACTGAATGGCAGCACAGGATCGAGGGGCTGAATGACCCACTTCTGTTCTTATAAGATAATTTTTCACTTCTTTATTATTGGCCGCAGCTCACACTCTGGGTTCAAACGAGTTGTTACTCACTCTTTTCTGCCAGCTGGTGGAATTTACGTTAAAGTCTGGCTGATCTCTGTACCTCAGTGAAAGACAGAGCCAAGCATAGTTCTGGGAGCCTTTGCTGCTTGTCTGACCGCTGCAGGCAGACCACAGCTCTTAAAGGGACAGTGCACCAAAAATCCAGAACCACAAGCTGAACGGAAGCAAGCAACAATGTCCCGACAGGTCACTCAGCAGCTGGGCAGCAGCTCATGGCCTGGTGTTTGACGACAGTCCTTTTATCATTTACTCTAAAACCCGAGTCACTCACAACATTCTAGAAACACTCAGCGAGTCGGGCCCCATCTGTGGAGAGAACAGACCAATTAACTGAGATCTCAATGAGATGAGGAACAAGACACGGCCCCCTGTGAGAAACAAAGAACTTGCATTCATATAGCACCTTTCACATCCTCCTTTAAGACACTCCTTAAAACCTGCCTGTTTGACCGAGCTTTTGGTCACCTGTCCTAATATCTCCTGACACGGCTCGGTGTCAAATTTTGTTTGAAAATCGCTCCTTTGAAGCGCCTTGGTACGTTTCACTACCTTAAAGGCTCGATATAAATGCAAGTTGTAGTTGATGTTATTCACAGTGAGATTGTGCGTTTCATTTCTTCCTCATTATTGTGGTTCTGACATCGAGGTGAAGAGTGACAGAGAGCAGATTTTAAAACCGTTGGAATATCAGTGAAATTAAATTGTGGCAAGTGAGAAACTCCAAGTCAGTTTTGCTCTGTATTTCCTGCATCCAATATTGCAGATAAATGAAAGTGAAGCTTTTGAAGGCAGAAAGTTTAATCGCCCCATCGGAGGAATTGAACCCCTGTCTTTCCACGTGACAGGCGAAGATACTCATCACTATACTCACGGAGAAGGCCATCCCTGATCACTTCCTTGTATCCCTCTGTACCCACATCCCCCTTCCCCCTCCAAAACCCACTTCCTTCTGTGTTCGCCCATCAAAAAAACCCTCCCCCCAAGTCACTTACAATCACAATTTCAAAGTCCCAACTGTCCAGCCTTTGGCCCTCCATTCACCACGACATTTCTGCAGCGACCGATCTGCTCAATCACACTCTCACCTCCACTTTTGATGCAGTTGTCCTCATTAAAACCATTACTCTCTCTCACACTGTTTGGCCACCCTGATACAGCTCTCGTCTCCTCTCCCTTAAGCCCAAGGGAAAGGGTACGGTCACATAGTGATGATGTTACTGGACGAGTAATCCAGTAGGCCCGGACTAATAATCGGGAGTCATGAGTTCAAATCTCCACCACAGGAGCTGGGGAATTTAAAATCAGTTCATTAAATAAAATCGGGACTGAAAAGCTACTATCAGAAATGGTAACTGTGAATGTACTGGATTGTCATAAAAATCCCTCTGGTTCACTGATGCCCGCCTGAGGGAAGGAAACATGCCGTTCTCAGACCAATTAACTGAGAGTCTCAATGAGACAAGGAACGAGACACGGGCTCTTCACAAATTGTCACGGGACCTTTTACACTTCGGAGCAGAAAGAAGGGACCGCCATTAAACACCTCATTCAAAGGACAGCAGCTCTCACGATGCAGCTCCCTCTCAGCACGACACAGTCAGTCTGGATCATGTGTCCCAGTCCTGGAACGGGAGCTGGAACCCACACCCTTCTGAACACCTGCCTGAGTCCCTGGAGTTACTCTCACCCCCGGCTGGTCATGAACCAGACTGTGCCACTCCCAGAGTAACTGATGACCACAGCCTCAGCCCTGGGTCCCGGTCTGCACCATAACCGCAGCCTGTTACCGCTCATAGAAAGTGGCGTGGGATTCCTGAGTTCATTCTGTGATGTGCATTGGGGGAGTGGGACTACATGGATTGATCTTGCATAGAGCTGGCATGGACTCGATGGGCCGAATGGCCTCCTTCCGTGCTGTAACCTTTCTATGATTCTATGATTCCATGTGGGTGGAGAGGGATACAAGGAAGTGATCAGAGATGGCCTTATCCATGATTGACACGATCGGGAGTAGAGAGGCCACGTGAGATGGCAAGGTCGAGGGGGTGGCCATGAATATGGGTCGGGGAGTTTCTCTGTAGGGAGAGATTAAGGGAGGATAAAGTATCACATAATAGACTTGTTTTAAAAATTGAAGCCCATGGGATTAAACGGACAATGGCAGCGTGGATATAAAATTGGCTCAGGAGCAGAAAACAGAGAGTAGTGGTGAACGGTTGTTTTTCAGACTGGAGGCAAGTATACAGTGGTGTCCCCCAGGGCTCGGTATTGGGACCACTACTCTTTTTGATATATATTAATGACCGGGACTTGGGAGTACAGGGTATAATTTCAAAGTTTGCAGATGACACGAAACTCAGAAATGTAATAAACAATGTGGAGGACAGTAACAGACTTCAGGAGGACAGAGACAGACTGGTGAAATGGGCAGAAACATGGCAGATGAAATTTACTGCAGAGAATTGTGAAGTGATACATTTTGGTCGGAAGATTGAGGAGAGACAATGTAAACTAAATGGAACAATTTTAAATGGAGTGGATGAATAGAGAGACCTGGGGGTGCAGTTACACAAATCTTTGAAGGTGGCAGGACAAGTTGAGAAGGCTGTTAAGTAAATGGGGCCCTGAAAGACATCCAATCGTTTCAAAACAGCGACTCTTTTTTTTCTTTTTCTTTTTTTCTTCTTTTTTGTGTGTTTTTAGGCTCCCCTTTTATAAGAAGGTGGGGTTTAGGGTTTGTTTATGTGCAAAAACACCCAAAGAAAACCAAAAACCAGTGTCAAATTAAGATTTTATTATTTTTGTCCAGAATGCACTCCAGCCCCTGCGGTGCCCACCGGTCGGGGAAACCGGGGAGTAAGTGAACTCCAGCTCCCCAACTCACCCGGCACCGTGCCCAGAGACCGGGAGAAGGGGCCACACCTCCAGCAACCGACCTGGCAGGTGAGACGTTTTTATTAAAACCGTCCACCAGGTCGAGCAGGTCCTGGGAGATGTCGAGCCGCGAGCGGGCGAATTCAGCCTCATCGGCCTCGCCCACCCCGGCACCCAGGACACCCGACCCGGTGAACTGTATACTCTCCTCCGTGCCCGGATCCGCGACCCCCCTCATGGGCAGGGTCTCCCCATCCCCCCCGGGAGGCACGGGCTCGGTCTCCTCCCCCCGAGTGGTGGACGACTCCCGCCGATGGTGTGAAATGGAGGGTGGGGCCCCAGAATCCGCGTCAGGCGCCGACTCCCCTTCCACGGGGGGCCGTCCCTTTGCAGGGTTCCCCTCCGCTTCCAGGGAGTGGCGCCTTTTTTTCTTTCCGGAGGGTCGCGGAGGGAGGGTCTGCTGGGGCCCCCTCCTCCGCTCCCTCCTGACCAACGATCTGCCCGGCCTCCGTCGCGACCACGAGATGTAGATCGGCCGCGGTCACGATCGCAGCCTCGGGCTCACTCGATTGTTCAGCATCCCGGGGACCAGCCTCCAGATGTTTGATTTTCCTTCCCGCCTTTTTTCCGCGAGGGTGCCCTCCTTCCCCCCCGGCAGAGGCCTTGTGTTGTTTTTTTATTCTTCGAGTGTGTTCATGTGCAGTAAACAATAAACCCAGAATATGTGTCATAATAATTTTTTTCCCTTGTGTTTTCGGCCCTCTTTCATAAGAAGGGGGGGTTTGGGTGGTTTTTTTTGTCGACTGGAAGTTCAGTCAGAATGAGGCTTTTTTCCCCCCTTTTTCCTTGTGTGTTTTTAGGCCCCCCTTTTATGAGCAGGGGGGGGGGGTTAGGGTGTGTTCATGTGCAGTAAACCAAAAAACCCAAAATAAGTGTCAAATAATAATTTTATTATTTCGGTCCAGGATGCACTCCAGTTTCGTCTAGTTTTCTCGTTTAGCCTCATCTGGGACAATTGGAGTCAGCTGACTGCAGGTTGTGTATAAAAGGTGCTGGTTGGTGGGGAAAGTGATAGTTGAGTTGTTTGGTATCATGGGGGATTGTGTAGTGAGAGGTTAATCTCTGTGACACTAACAACTTGCTGAGAGCAGAGCAGAGCAGAGCACAGTCAGCCAGAGGAGAAAGAGACGAGACGAACCATCAACAGGGAAGGAGGGAGAAGGAGAACACCATCACCATCAACATCAGCCGTGAGGGGTGTGCTGCTGCCGGTTTCAGCCGTCAACACAGAGTGAGGAAGAGGAGGTCGGCGCCGTGAGGTGTGGACGGCTGGAGGTAGGGGGAGGAAGAAGACCATAAAAGGACAGAGGGTTTCCCCCCAAGTGTCTGGCCCGGGACAGCTGGAGCTGCCTGGGTGAAGTTACTTTTCTTTTGTTTCCATCCTTGGAGGACTGAGCCGAGGCAGCTTCGGCTGTCTAGGGGAAGACATCTCCTCCCCACTGCCCACCAGAAGGAAGAAGGTGCAGCCCCGCCCCTCTTCGACCCACTTCAGCGGCAGCCCACCCCTGCGGACTCCCTCCTTTCTTTGGGCGCCATCCCTCCCTCACTTGCTCTCCTGCTCTTGCGAGCTATACCTTTTAAGACATAAACATCGGACAAAGGAGCCCCTCTCCCAAATTAATATTGGCAGACGTGGGAGAGGCGGTTATCCCGACGTCCATTAAGGCCGTCTCCATCCATCGGCCTGAGACTATGGCGTCACCATCTTCGCCGGTGCCGGGACCCAGCAGGACGTATGCGGGAGTTGCCGCGGCGGCCGCTCCTGCTGTTTCTGCCACTCCTGCTGGGCCGGCGCCGTTTCGCCTCTTGACGAGGAAGAATGGGGTCAAGGCCTACGCCCACCCCAACATGACCATTGAGGCCTGCGTAAAGGCCATGGCCGAGGTTGTCGGCCCCTCGGCCATCGTTGCGGCCTCCAAGGTCTACGGGAAGGCTGTTGTCTTTTTGAGGTCCGAGCGGGCGGTGTCCCTGGCCCTGAGCAAGGGGCTCACGGTGGGCGGGACTTTCCTGCCGGTGGACCCGCTGGAGGCCACCGCGCAGCGGGTTGTCATCTCCAACGTCCCGCCCTTCCTTCCGGATGAGCTCCTCCTCCCCCACCTGCGTCAACTGGGGGAGGTGAGGTCGGGGATAACGCCGCTGACGCTCGGCCTCAAGGATAACAGCCTCCGGCATGTTTACTCCTTCCGTCGCCAAGCCTTTATTACACTGGCACGGGAGGAGGTGACGGAGGGGGGCTTTAACGCCCTCCATGACGGGACAGCCTACCGTGTCTTCTGGACGGCGGAGGGTGGGCGGTGCCATGCCTGTAAGGAGGTGGGGCACCTAAAGAAGAACTGCCCCGCCTCCCAGGCCGCCAAACAAGCTACGGCGGCCAAGGCTGGCGCCGCCACCGCTCCTCCCCCTAACCCCGCCCCCGCGTCGGGAGAGTCAACTGCGCGGGCGGAGGTTGCCGACGAGGCCTCCGCCGGGGGGGGGGAAGGAGGGCACCCTCGGCCGCGAAAAGCGCTGAAGAAGACGAGGCACCAGGAGGCTGGTCCCCGGGACGTTAACGGGTCTAGCCAGCCCAAGGCCGTGGTCGTGACCGCGGCTGATCAACATCTCGCGGTCGCGACAGAGCCCGGGCTGGCGGGTAGTCAGGAGGGAGCGGAGGTGGGGGCCCCAGCAGACATGGGGCTCCCCCTCCCTCCGCGACCCTCCGGCAAGAAGAAAAGGCGCCACTCCCTGGAAGCGGGGGGGAAACCTGCTAAGGGACGGCCCCCCGTGGATGGGGAGTTGGCGCCACTCGCGGATCCTGCGGCCCCACCCGCTACATCTAAACAGCGGCGGGGGTCTTCTGCCTCTCGGGGGGAGGAGATCGTGCCCGTGCCGCCCGGGGGGGATGGAGAGACCCTGCTGATAGGGGGGGTCGCGGATCCGCCCATAGACATACGTACCCCGTTCATCGGGTCGGGCGTCCTGGGTGCCGGGGCGGGCGAGGCCGAAGAGGCCGGATTCGTCTGCCCTCGGCTCGACCTCTCCCAGGACCTGCTCGACCTGGTGGCGGGGTTTAATAAAAACATCTCACCGGCCGGGTCGGTCGGTGGCGACGTGGGTGGGGGGACCCCCTCCTCCCAGTATCTGGGCACGGAGCCGGGGGAGGTGGGAGAACTGGAGTATACGTTCTCCCCGGTTTCCCCGGTTTGCCCCTATATCCGGGTGCCTGTTTTTCACCGCCCGGAGGATGGGGAGGGTCCCCGCCCGGCGCCGCCCTCTGACCCGGACCCCCCGGTAGAGCCCGGGGGGGACTCCTCTGCCGACGATCCGGGGGGTGGGATCGTGGCGGAGGCGGGGCTGGCCGGCGCGGCCGTCTCGTTCTCCGCGCCCTGTGCGGGGAGTGGGTCGGCCGCGAGCGACGATGACCCGGAGGAGGTCGGGGACTCGGTGGTGGGCACTGGGGAGGATTTGGAGTTCGCCACCAGTGAGGTGGTGGACGCCCTCGTGCCCGACACCGAGTCTCTCCTCATCCCCGTTGAGGAGCTCCGGGATTTTGTGTCCGTTTGGAGCCATCGTCGCGATGGCGTCCGGCTGGCCCTCGACCGTTGGTCGGAGCCGGCGCAGTTAATCCGCTCGGTCCTGGCCGCCGTCGCGTCCGTGGCCGCGGAAGGGGACGGCGGCGGGGTCGGGCTGCGTCGGCTCAGATCCCTCCTCACCGGGCTCTTGAGGGAGTGGCGGTCGACTAGCGGCCCCGCTCCCTCCGCGCGTTAGGTTTAAGTAGGTTGCGCTGTGCTCTTGCCATGGAGATAACCATAGCCAGCCTCAACATCAACGGCGGCAGAGACGCCCGCCGTAGATTTGACAAGTTCTCGGTCCTGCGGGACGGGAAGTATGCGGTGTGCTTTCTGCAGGAAACCCACACCGTTCCGGGAGACGAGGCCACGTGGATCCTGGAATGGGGAGGGGGGGTCTACTTGAGTCACCTCGCCAGCGTTTCGAGCGGGGTGGCCATCTTGTTGGCCCCGACTTTTCAGCCGGAGATCTTGGGGGTCAAGGAGCCGGTGCCGGGCCGCTTGCTCCACGTAGCCCTTCGCCACGGGGACGTGCCGCTTCACCTGGTGAACGTGTACGCCCCCTGGTCCGGAGCCGAGCAAGTGAGCTTCTTTGAAGAAGTGTCCACTTACCTAAACTCCGTCGACGCCGGCGAGTGCATTATCCTCGGGGGGGATTTTAACCGTACCCTCGAGGCGAGGGACCGCTCCGGTCCCGCGCGTGCCCGAACGGCGACGGAGAAGTTGAGGGACCTGGTCGGGTCCTTCGACTTGGTGGACGTCTGGCGGAATCTCCATCCCGACTCCGGCCAGCTCACCTTTGTGAGGGCCGGAGGGGGGAGCTCCAGAATCGACCGCCTGTACGTTTCGCGGGCGTACGCCTCCTGCGTCCCGTCGGCCTCCATCCGGCCGGTGTCGTGCTCGGACCACCACCTGGTGTGGATGGAGCTCGCTCTGCTCCGCGCCCGGTCGGGGTCCGCGTACTGGCACTTTAACAACCGGCTGCTGGAGGACGCGCGGTTCCGGGACTCGTTCCGTCTGTTCTGGAGCGACTGGAGAGGGAAGCGGGGAGGCTTCTCCTCCTTGAGGCTATGGTGGGACGTGGGCAAGGCTCACGTCCGCCTCTTCTGTCAAGAGTACGCGAGGGGGTCGACTAAGAGGCGGGAGTCCGAGGTCAGGCGGTTGGAGCAGGAGGTGCTTGGCCTGGAGTCCCGTCTCGGTCAGGCCGCCGAGGATCCGGCCCTGCGGCAGGTGTACGAAGAGAAGAAGGACGCTCTGAGGGACCTGCAACTGGTCGGGTCCCGAGGAGCGTACGTGAGGTCGCGGCTCCAGCTCCTGCGGGACCTGGACCGCGGCTCTCCCTTCTTCTACTCGCTGGAAAAGTGGCGGGGGGCTCGTAAGCAGCTCCTTACGCTGTTGGCCGACGACGGGTCCCTCGTCTCGGACCCGGAGGGAGTCAGGGCCCGTGCTCGATCTTACTACGAGGCTCTGTTCTCTCCGGATCCGTCCAGCGAGGAGGCGCGCAGAGTTTTGTGGGAGGACCTGCCGAAGGTCGGCCCGGAGGACGCTGAGCGTCTGGACGCTCCGCTCAGTTTGGCGGAGCTGACCGGCGCCCTCCACCAGCTCTCTAGGGGCAAATCCCCGGGGCTGGACGGGCTGACCGTGGAGTTCCTCAGGGCCTTCTGGGACGTCCTGGGGGGCGACTACGCGCGGGTCCTGGGGGAATGTCTGGCGACCGGGGAGATGCCCCTTTCGTGGCGCAGGGCGGTCGTGGTCCTGCTGCCTAAGAAGGGGGATCTCCGCAACCTTAAAAACTGGCGCCCGGTCTCCCTCCTCAGCACGGATTATAAGGTCTTCGCCAGGGCGATGTCTGCTCGCCTCGGCACCGTGCTGGACCACATGATCCACCCCGACCAGTCCTACACGGTCCCGGGCCGGACGATCCATGATAACATCCACCTGGTCCGGGACCTGATCCACCACTCCCAGAGGGCTGGTCTGTCGGTCGCCTTCCTTTCCTTGGATCAGGAGAAGGCGTTCGACAGGGTGGATCACGAGTATCTATTCGGGACTCTGCGCGCTTTCGGATTCGGGTCGCATTTCGTCGCCCGGATCCGACTTCTGTACGGCGCCGCGGAGTGTCTGATTAAGGTTAACGGATCCTTGACGGCGCCCCTTCGCTTCGGGAGAGGAGTGCGTCAGGGGTGCCCCATGTCCGGCCAATTATATACCATCTGTGTAGAGCCTTTCCTGCACCTCTTGCGAAAGAGGCTGTCGGGACTGGCTCTGCTCGAGCCGGGCGTGGAGGTCGTCCTTTCGGCTTACGCCGACGACGTGCTCCTCATGGTCACCGATCCCCTTGACTTGCGGAGAATGCGCGAGTGCCAAGAGGTCTACTCTGCCGCGTCCTCCGCAAGAATCAACTGGGAGAAATGTTCCGGACTCCTGGTGGGTCAGTGGCGGGTGGACTCCATGCCGGAGGAGCTCAGGGCTTTCGCCTGGAGTACCACGCACCTCCGGTACCTGGGAGTCTACCTCGGCCCTGCCGAGGAAGCCTGGCCGGCGAACTGGGTAGAGCTGGAGGCCAAAGTCACCGCTCGCCTGGCGCGCTGGACAGGACTGCTCCGAGTGTTATCCTACAGGGGTCGAGTGCTGGTCATAAACCAGCTGGTGGCCGCCATGTTGTGGTACCGGTTGGTTCCTTTGACCCCCCCCCCTGATTTTGTCGCCAAGATTCAGAGGAAGTTCGTCGACTTCTTCTGGGCCAAAGGGATGCACTGGGTCGCTGCCGCGGTCCTGAGTCTCCCGCTTAGGGAGGGCGGTCAGGGGCTGGTGTGCGTCCGCACCCAGGTGGCAACATTCCGCCTTCGGATGCTGCAGCGATACCTGTACGCAGAGCGTCCTCTTAGATGGCGTGCGCTGGCGACGTATTTTTTCCGCCAGCTGCACGGCCTGAACTACGACACGCAGCTCCTGTTCGTCTCGCTGCTGGGCGGCCGCACGTCTTTGCAGGAGCTGCCTGTCTTGTACCAGGATCTGCTCAGGGTCTGGACCATGGTCGCCTCCAGCCGGAGCTCTCGCCCGTCGGGGGTAGCGGCCGTCCTGCAGGAGCCGCTGCTCGGGAATCCGTTCCTCCGCGATGTCGGCTTCAGCCGCTCGTGGCTGACGGAGCGGAGGGCTGTGGCCGGTCGGGTAACCAGAGTCAGGGACGTCCTGGATGGCGGAGGGTCGGGTTGGCTCGAGCCGTGGGCGCTCGCCGCTCGCATGTCCTCGTGGCGTGCCGGGGACGCGGCCGCCGCCATCCAGGCGTTGAAATCGGCGCTCGGGCCTGACTCCACTCGGGGTGTGGAGGCGGCTCAGGCGTGCGGAGCCATCCCGTCCGACCTGACCCCCGTTCGGACGGAATTCCTCCTCGGCGCCAAACCCCGGAACCTCCCTCGGAGGGCCGCGCCTCACAACTTGAGCCGTCTCTCGGAAATTCCCTCCGTGCCGTTTCACACCGCGCGGAGGGATTTCCTGTACGGGCTGCTCCTGCACACCATCCACTTCCTCGCCCTCGTCTCTCGCCCGGACACGCCCTGGCGTACCATCCTGCCGTCCGGCGGAGACGGGGGTCCCCAGTGGGAGGCTCTCTATACGGGGGTCCTCCCGTGTTACTTTGGGGATCTGGGGTGGAGGGTGTTGCACGGAGCAGTCCCGTGCAACAGGCGTTTACGCCATTTTACGGACACCCAGGCCGCTTGCATTTTCTGCGGCCTGGAGGAGTCCGTTTTTCATTTGTACACTGGGTGTGCGAGACTGCAGCCCCTGTTCCATTATTTGGAGGGGCTGCTCCTCAAGTTCTGGCTGCACTTCAGTCCCACGCTCCTGATCTTTGGCCGCCCGGTGAGTAGGGGGGCGGGCAGGTCGGTGGACGTCCTCGTGGGCCTGCTCCTGGGCCTGTCCAAGGTGGCTATCCACAGGTCCAGGATGTTCGCGGTCCGCGGGGGTGGGCGCTCGGCCTGTCTGCCTCTCTTTCGCGGGTTGCTCCGCGCCCGGGTGGCCCTGGAGATGGAGCACGCGGTGTCTGCCGGTACGCTCGAGGCTTTCCGCGGCCGGTGGGCACCGCAGGGGCTGGAGTGCATCCTGAACGAGGATAATAAAATTTTGATTTGAACTCTTGGTTTTGGTTTGTTTGGTTTTTAGTTGTTAAGCACACCCCACACCCCCCCTTCTTATAAAAGGGGGGCCTAAAAAGAAAAAAAAAAAAAAGGGAGGGAGAAGGAGAAAAAGAGCACCAACCAGTGGGAGGAAGAGGAGGTCGGCGCCGTGAGGTGTGGACGGCTGGAGGTAGGGGGAGGAAGAAGACCATAAAAGGACAGAGGGTTTCCCCCCAAGTGTCCGGCCCGGGACAGCTGGAGCTGCCTGGGTGAAGTTACTTTTCTTTTGTTTCCATCCTTGGAGGACTGAGCCGAGGCAGCTTCGGCTGTCTAGGGGAAGACATCTCCTCCCCACTGCCCACCAGAAGGAAGAAGGTGCAGCCCCGCCCCTCTTCGACCCACTTCAGCGGCAGCCCACCCCTGCGGACTCCCTCCTTTCTTTGGGCGCCATCCCTCCCTCACTTGCTCTCCTGCTCTTGCGAGCTATACCTTTTAAGACATAAACATCGGACAAAGGAGCCCCTCTCCCAAATTAATATTGGCAGACGTGGGAGAGGCGGTTATCCCGACGTCCATTAAGGCCGTCTCCATCCATCGGCCTGAGACTATGGCGTCACCATCTTCGCCGGTGCCGGGACCCAGCAGGACGTATGCGGGAGTTGCCGCGGCGGCCGCTCCTGCTGTTTCTGCCGCTCCTGCTGGGCCGGCGCCGTTTCGCCTCTTGACGAGGAAGAATGGGGTCAAGGCCTACGCCCACCCCAACATGACCATTGAGGCCTGCGTGAAGGCCATGGCCGAGGTTGTCGGCCCCTCGGCCATCGTTGCGGCCTCCAAGGTCTACGGGAAGGCTGTTGTCTTTTTGAGGTCCGAGCGGGCGGTGTCCCTGGCCCTGAGCAAGGGGCTCACGGTGGGCGGGACTTTCCTGCCGGTGGACCCGCTGGAGGCCACCGCGCAGCGGGTTGTCATCTCCAACGTCCCGCCCTTCCTTCCGGATGAGCTCCTCCTCCCCCACCTGCGTCAACTGGGGGAGGTGAGGTCGGGGATAACGCCGCTGACGCTCGGCCTCAAGGATAACAGCCTCCGGCATGTTTACTCCTTCCGTCGCCAAGCCTTTATTACACTGGCACGGGAGGAGGTGACGGAGGGGGGCTTTAACGCCCTCCATGACGGGACAGCCTACAGTGTCTTCTGGACGGCGGAGGGTGGGCGGTGCCATGCCTGTAAGGAGGTGGGGCACCTAAAGAAGAACTGCCCCGCCTCCCAGGCCGCCAAACAAGCTACGGCGGCCAAGGCTGGCGCCGCCACCGCTCCTCCCCCTAACCCCGCCCCCGCGTCGGGAGAGTCAACTGCGCGGGCGGAGGTTGCCGACGAGGCCTCCGCCGGGGGGGGGGAAGGAGGGCACCCTCGGCCGCGAAAAGCGCTGAAGAAGACGAGGCACCAGGAGGCTGGTCCCCGGGACGTTAACGGGTCTAGCCAGCCCAAGGCCGTGGTCGTGACCGCGGCTGATCAACATCTCGCGGTCGCGACAGAGCCCGGGCTGGCGGGTAGTCAGGAGGGAGCGGAGGTGGGGGCCCCAGCAGACATGGGGCTCCCCCTCCCTCCGCGACCCTCCGGCAAGAAGAAAAGGCGCCACTCCCTGGAAGCGGGGGGGAAACCTGCTAAGGGACGGCCCCCCGTGGATGGGGAGTTGGCGCCACTCGCGGATCCTGCGGCCCCACCCGCTACATCTAAACAGCGGCGGGGGTCTTCTGCCTCTCGGGGGGAGGAGATCGTGCCCGTGCCGCCCGGGGGGGATGGAGAGACCCTGCTGATAGGGGGGGTCGCGGATCCGCCCATAGACATACGTACCCCGTTCACTGGGTCGGGCGTCCTGGGTGCCGGGGCGGGCGAGGCCGAAGAGGCCGGATTCGTCTGCCCTCGGCTCGACCTCTCCCAGGACCTGCTCGACCTGGTGGCGGGGTTTAATAAAAACATCTCACGGGCCGGGTCGGTCGGTGGCGACGTGGGTGGGGGACCCCCTCCTCCCAGTATCTGGGCACGGAGCCGGGGGAGGTGGGAGAACTGGAGTATACGTTCTCCCCGGTTTCCCCGGTTTGCCCCTATATCCGGGTGCCTGTTTTTCACCGCCCGGAGGATGGGGAGGGTCCAAGCCCGGCGCCGCCCTCTGACCCGGAGCCCCCGGTAGAGCCCGGGGGGGACTCCTCTGCCGACGATCCGGGGGGTGGGATCGTGACAGGGGCGGGGCCGGCCGGCGCGGCCGTCTCGTTCTCCGCACCCTGTGCGGGGAGTGGGTCGGCCGCGAGCGACGATGATCCGGAGGAGGTCGGGGACTCGGTGGTGGGCACTGGGGAGGATTTGGAGTTCGCCACCAGTGAGGTGGTGGACGCCCTCGTGCCCGACACCGAGTCTCTCCTCATCCCCGTTGAGGAGCTCCGGGATTTTGTGTCCGTTTGGAGCCATCGTCGCGATGGCGTCCGGCTGGCCCTCGACCGTTGGTCGGAGCCGGCGCAGTTAATCCGCTCGGTCCTGGCCGCCGTCGCGTCCGTGGCCGCGGAAGGGGACGACGGCGGGGTCGGGCTGCGTCGGCTCAGATCCCTCCTCACCGGGCTCTTGAGGGAGTGGCGGTCGACTAGCGGCCCCGCTCCCTCCGCGCGTTAGGTTTAAGTAGGTTGCGCTGTGCTCTTGCCATGGAGATAACCATAGCCAGCCTCAACATCAACGGCGGCAGAGACGCCCGCCGTAGATTTGACAAGTTCTCGGTCCTGCGGGACGGGAAGTATGCGGTGTGCTTTCTGCAGGAAACCCACACCGTTCCGGGAGACGAGGCCACGTGGATCCTGGAATGGGGAGGGGGGGTCTACTTGAGTCACCTCAGCGGCGTTTCGAGCGGGGTGGCCATCTTGTTGGCCCCGACTTTTCAGCCGGAGATCTTGGGGGTCAAGGAGCCGGTGCCGGGCCGCTTGCTCCACGTAGCCCTTCGCCACGGGGACGTGCCGCTTCACCTGGTGAACGTGTACGCCCCCTGGTCCGAGGGCGAGCAAGTGAGCTTCTTTGAAGAAGTGTCTACTTACCTAAACTCCGTCGACGCCGGCGAGTGCATTATCCTCGGGGGGGATTTTAACCGTACCCTCGAGGCGAGGGACCGCTCCGGTCCCGCGCGTGCCCGAACGGCGACGGAGAAGTTGAGGGACCTGGTCGGGTCCTTCGACTTGGTGGACGTCTGGCGGAATCTCCATCCCGACTCCGGCCAGTTCACCTTTGTGAGGGCCGGAGGGGGGAGCACCAGAATCGACCGCCTGTACGTTTCGCGGGCGTACGCCTCCTGCGTCCCGTCGGCCTCCATCCGGCCGGTGTCGTGCTCGGACCACCACCTGGTGTGGATGGAGCTCGCTCTGCTCCGCGCCCGGTCGGGGTCCGCGTACTGGCACTTTAACAACCGGCTGCTGGAGGACGCGCGGTTCCGGGACTCGTTCCGTCTGTTCTGGAGCGACTGGAGAGGGAAGCGGGGAGGCTTCTCCTCCTTGAGGCTATGGTGGGACGTGGGCAAGGCTCACGTCCGCCTCTTCTGTCAAGAGTACGCGAGGGGGTCGACTAAGAGGCGGGAGTCCGAGGTCAGGCGGTTGGAGCAGGAGGTGCTTGGCCTGGAGTCCCGTCTCGGTCAGGCCGCCGAGGATCCGGCCCTGCGGCAGGTGTACGAGGAGAGGAAGGACGCTCTGAGGGACCTGCAACTGGTCGGGTCCCGAGGAGCGTACGTGAGGTCGCGGCTCCAGCTCCTGCGGGACCTGGACCGCGGCTCTCCCTTCTTCTACTCGCTGGAAAAGCGGCGGGGGGCTCGTAAGCAGCTCCTTACGCTGTTGGCCGACGACGGGTCCCTCGTCTCGGACCCGGAGGGAGTCAGGGCCCGTGCTCGATCTTACTACGAGGCTCTGTTCTCTCCGGATCCGTCCAGCGAGGAGGCGCGCAGAGTTTTGTGGGAGGACCTGCCGAAGGTCGGCCCGGAGGACGCTGAGCGTCTGGACGCTCCGCTCAGTTTGGCGGAGCTGACCGGCGCCCTCCACCAGCTCTCTAGGGGCAAATCCCCGGGGCTGGACGGGCTGACCGTGGAGTTCCTCAGGGCCTTCTGGGACGTCCTGGGGGGCGACTACGCGTGGGTCCTGGGGGAATGTCTGGCGACCGGGGAGATGCCCCTTTCGTGGCGCAGGGCGGTCGTGGTCCTGCTGCCTAAGAAGGGGGATCTCCGCAACCTTAAAAACTGGCGCCCGGTCTCCCTCCTCAGCACGGATTATAAGGTCTTCGCCAGGGCGATGTCTGCTCGCCTCGGCACCGTGCTGGACCACATGATCCACCCCGACCAGTCCTACACGGTCCCGGGCCGGAAGATCCACGATAACATCCACCTGGTCCGGGACCTGATCCACCACTCCCAGAGGGCTGGTCTGTCGGTCGCCTTCCTTTCCTTGGATCAGGAGAAGGCGTTCGACAGGGTGGATCACGAGTATCTATTCGGGACTCTGCGCGCTTTCGGATTCGGGTTGCATTTCGTCGCCCGGATCCGACTTCTGTACGCCGCCGCGGAGTGTCTGATTAAGGTTAACGGATCCTTGACGGCGCCCCTTCGCTTCGGGAGAGGAGTGCGTCAGGGGTGCCCCATGTCCGGCCAATTATATACCATCTGTGTAGAGCCTTTCCTGCACCTCTTGCGAAAGAGGCTGTCGGGACTGGCTCTGCTCGAGCCGGGCGTGGAGGTCGTCCTTTCGGCTTACGCCGACGACGTGCTCCTCATGGTCACCGATCCCCTTGACTTGCGGAGAATGCGCGAGTGCCAAGAGGTCTACTCTGCCGCGTCCTCCGCAAGAATCAACTGGGAGAAATGTTCCGGACTCCTGGTGGGTCAGTGGCGGGTGGACTCCATGCCGGAGGAGCTCAGGGCTTTCGCCTGGAATACCACGCACCTCCGGTACCTGGGAGTCTACCTCGGCCCTGCCGAGGAAGCCTGGCCGGCGAACTGGGTAGAGCTGGAGGCCAAAGTCACCGCTCGCCTGGCGCGCTGGACAGGACTGCTCCGAGTGTTATCCTACAGGGGTCGAGTGCTGGTCATAAACCAGCTGGTGGCCGCCATGTTGTGGTACCGGTTGGTTCCTTTGACCCCCCCCCCTGATTTTGTCGCCAAGATTCAGAGGAAGTTCGTCGACTTCTTCTGGGCCAAAGGGATGCACTGGGTCGCTGCCGCGGTCCTGAGTCTCCCGCTTAGGGAGGGCGGTCAGGGGCTGGTGTGCGTCCGCACCCAGGTGGCAACTTTCCGCCTTCGGATGCTGCAGCGATACCTGTACGCGGAGCGTCCTCTTAGATGGCGTGCGCTGGCGACGTATTTTTTCCGCCAGCTGCACGGCCTGAACTACGACACGCAGCTCCTGTTCGTCTCGCTGCTGGGCGGCCGCACGTCTTTGCAGGAGCTGCCTGTCTTGTACCAGGATCTGCTCAGGGTCTGGACCATGGTCGCCTCCAGACGGAGCTCTCGCCCGTCGGGGGTAGCGGCCGTCCTGCAGGAGCCGCTGCTCGGGAATCCGTTCCTCCGCGATGTCGGCTTCAGCCGCTCGTGGCTGACGGAGCGGAGGGCTGTGGCCGGTCGGGTAACCAGAGTCAGGGACGTCCTGGATGGCGGTGGGTCGGGTTGGTTGGAGCCGTGGGCGCTCGCCGCTCGCATGTCCTCGTGGCGTGCCGGGGACGCGGCCGCCGCCATCCAGGCGTTGAAATCGGCGCTCGGCCCTGACTCCACTCGGGGTGTGGAGGCGGCTCAGGCGTGCGGAGCCATCCCGTCCGACCTGACCCCCGTTCGGACGGAATTCCTCCTCGGCGCCAAACCCCGGAACCTCCCTCGGAGGGCCGCGCCTCACAACTTGAGCCGTCTCTCGGAAATTCCCTCCGTGCCGTTTCACACCGCGCGGAGGGATTTCCTGTACGGGCTGCTCCTGCACACCATCCACTTCCTCGCCCTCGTCTCTCGCCCGGACACGCCCTGGCGTACCATCCTGCCGTCCGGCGGAGACGGGGGTCCCCAGTGGGAGGCTCTCTATACGGGGGTCCTCCCGTGTTACTTTGGGGATCTGGGGTGGAGGGTGTTGCACGGAGCAGTCCCGTGCAACAGGCGTTTACGCCATTTTACGGACACCCAGGCCGCTTGCATTTTCTGCGGCCTGGAGGAGTCCGTTTTTCATTTGTACACTGGGTGTGCGAGACTGCAGCCCCTGTTCCATTATTTGGAGGGGCTGCTCCTCAAGTTCTGGCTGCACTTCAGTCCCACGCTCCTGATCTTTGGCCGCCCGGTGAGGAGGGGGGCGGGCAGGTCGGTGGACGTCCTCGTGGGCCTGCTCCTGGGCCTGTCCAAGGTGGCTGTCCACAGGTCCAGGATGCTCGCGGTCCGCGGGGGTGGGCGCTCGGCCTGTCTGCCTCTCTTTCGCGGGTTGCTCCGCGCCCGGGTGGCCCTGGAGATGGAGCACGCGGTGTCTGCCGGTACGCTTGAGGCTTTCCGCGACCGGTGGGCACCGCAGGGGCTGGAGTGCATCCTGAACGAGGATAATAAAATTTTGATTTGAACTCTTGGTTTTGGTTTGTTTGGTTTTTAGTTGTTAAGCACACCCCACACCCCCCCTTCTTATAAAAGGGGGGCCTAATTAGAGGAAAAAAGAAAAAGAAAAAAAAGGAAAAAAAAAAAAGGAAAAAAAAAAAGAAAAAAAAGAAAAGAAAAAAAGTTCTGGAACTATTTTCTTCTGATCCAAGCTCTTGTATTGATACTACTGGGACAGCCTGCATTTAAACCAGGAATGGACAGCACCAATGATGATTGACAATCCCTGATAGCCAATCAGGAATCTTCCATGAATCCAGGCACCAATTAACAAAGGACAGGGCTCTGGGGGAGAGATTGATATCCAGAGCCAATCAGAGCTTTGCAATACAGACCAGCAAGGCCTTGGAGGTGTTTGTGGCTGGACTGCCACTGAGTGGAGTGGAGAGCAGAGAGAGCAGAGAGAGCAGGCCCTTGCCTGGGTCCCTTGGGGAGAAGGAGAAAGAGAAGGAGAAAGAAGGAGAAACCACCATCAACAAGGAGGGAGGGAGAAGGAGAAAAAGAGCACCAACCAGTGGGAGGAAGAGGTGGTCGGTGCCGTGAGGTGTGTCGGCTGAAGGTAGGGGGAGGAAGAAGACTTCAGAGGACAGGGGTCCCCCCCAAGTGTCTGGCCCAGGACAGCTGGAGCTGCCTGGGTGAAGTTACTTTTCTTTTGTTTCCATCCTTGGAGGACTGAGCCGAGGCAGCTTCGGCTGTCTAGGGGAAGACATCTCCTCCCCACTGCCCACCAGAAGGAAGAAGGTGCAGCCCCGCCCCTCTTCGACCCACTTCAGCGGCAGCCCACCCCTGCGGACTCCCTCCTTTCTTTGGACGCCATCCCTCCCTCACTTGCTCTCCTGCTCTTGCGAGCTATACCTTTTTAAGACATAAACATCGGACAAAGGAGCCCCTCTCCCAAATTAATATTGGCAGACGTGGGAGAGGCGGTTATCCCGACGTCCATTAAGGCCGTCTCCATCCATCGGCCTGAGACTATGGCGTCACCATCTTCGCCGGTGCCGGGACCCAGCAGGACGTATGCGGGAGTTGCCGCGGCGGCCGCTCCTGCTGTTTCTGCCGCTCCTGCTGGGCCGGCGCCGTTTCGCCTCTTGACGAGGAAGAATGGGGTCAAGGCCTACGCCCACCCCAACATGACCATTGAGGCCTGCGTGAAGGCCATGGCCGAGGTTGTCGGCCCCTCGGCCATCGTTGCGGCCTCCAAGGTCTACGGGAAGGCTGTTGTCTTTTTGAGGTCCGAGCGGGCGGTGTCCCTGGCCCTGAGCAAGGGGCTCACGGTGGGCGGGACTTTCCTGCCGGTGGACCCGCTGGAGGCCACCGCGCAGCGGGTTGTCATCTCCAACGTCCCGCCCTTCCTTCCGGATGAGCTCCTCCTCCCCCACCTGCGTCAACTGGGGGAGGTGAGGTCGGGGATAACGCCGCTGACGCTCGGCCTCAAGGATAACAGCCTCCGGCATGTTTACTCCTTCCGTCGCCAAGCCTTTATTACACTGGCACGGGAGGAGGTGACGGAGGGGGGCTTTAACGCCCTCCATGACGGGACAGCCTACCGTGTCTTCTGGACGGCGGAGGGTGGGCGGTGCCATGCCTGTAAGGAGGTGGGGCACCTAAAGAAGAACTGCCCCGCCTCCCAGGCCGCCAAACAAGCTACGGCGGCCAAGGCTGGCGCCGCCACCGCTCCTCCCCCTAACCCCGCCCCCGCGTCGGGAGAGTCAACTGCGCGGGCGGAGGTTGCCGACGAGGCCTCCGCCGGGGGGGAAGGAGGGCACCCTCGGCCGCGAAAAGCGCTGAAGAAGACGAGGCACCAGGAGGCTGGTCCCCGGGACGTTAACGGGTCTAGCCAGCCCAAGGCCGTGGTCGTGACCGCGGCTGATCAACATCTCGCGGTCGCGACAGAGCCCGGGCTGGCGGGTAGTCAGGAGGGAGCGGAGGTGGGGGCCCCAGCAGACATGGGTCTCCCCCTCCCTCCGCGACCCTCCGGCAAGAAGAAAAGGCGCCATTCCCTGGAAGCGGGGGGGAAACCTGCTAAGGGACGGCCCCCCGTGGATGGGGAGTTGGCGCCACTCGCGGATCCTGCGGCCCCACCCGTTACATCTAAACAGCGGCGGGGGTCTTCTGCCTCTCGGGGGGAGGAGATCGTGCCCGTGCCGCCCGGGGGGGATGGAGAGACCCTGCTGATAGGGGGGGTCGCGGATCCGCCCATAGACATACGTACCCCGTTCACCGGGTCGGGCGTCCTGGGTGCCGGGGCGGGCGAGGCCGAAGAGGCCGGATTCGTCTGCCCTCTGCTCGACCTCTCCCAGGACCTGCTCGACCTGGTGGCGGGGTTTAATAAAAACATCTCACGGGCCGGGTCGGTCGGTGGCGACGTGGGTGGGGGGACCCCCTCCTCCCAGTATCTGGGCACGGAGCCGGGGGAGGTGGGAGAACTGGAGTACACGTTCTCCCCGGTTTCCCCGGTTTGCCCCTATATCCGGGTGCCTGTTTTTCACCGCCCGGAGGATGGGGAGGGTCCCCGCCCGGCGCCGCCCTCTGACCCGGAGCCCCCGGTGGAGCCCGGGGGGGACTCCTCTGCCGACGATCCGGGGGGTGGGATCGTGACAGGGGCGGGGCCGGCCGGCGCGGCCGTCTCGTTCTCCGCACCCTGTGCGGGGAGTGGGTCGGCCGCGAGCGACGATGACCCGGAGGAGGACGGGGACTCGGTGGTGGGCACTGGGGAGGATTTGGAGTTCGCCACCAGTGAGGTGGTGGACGCCCTCGTGCCCGACACCGAGTCTCCCCTCATCCCCGTTGAGGAGCTCCGGGATTTTGTGTCCGTTTGGAGCCATCGTCGCGATGGCGTCCGGCTGGCCCTCGACCGTTGGTCGGAGCCGGCGCAGTTAATCCGCTCGGTCCTGGCCGCCGTCGCGTCCGTGGCCGCGGAAGGGGACGACGGCGGGGTCGGGCTGCGTCGGCTCAGATCCCTCCTCACCGGGCTCTTGAGGGAGTGGCGGTCGACTAGCGGCCCCGCTCCCTCCGCGCGTTAGGTTTAAGTAGGTTGCGCTGTGCTCTTGCCATGGAGATAACCATAGCCAGCCTCAACATCAACGGCGGCAGAGACGCCCGCCGTAGATTTGACAAGTTCTCGGTCCTGCGGGACGGGAAGTATGCGGTGTGCTTTCTGCAGGAAACCCACACCGTTCCGGGAGACGAGGCCACGTGGATCCTGGAATGGGGAGGGGGGGTCTACTTGAGTCACCTCGCCAGCGTTTCGAGCGGGGTGGCCATCTTGTTGGCCCCGACTTTTCAGCCGGAGATCTTGGGGGTCAAGGAGCCGGTGCCGGGCCGCTTGCTCCACGTAGCCCTTCGCCACGGGGACGTGCCGCTTCACCTGGTGAACGTGTACGCCCCCTGGTCCGAGGGCGAGCAAGTGAGCTTCTTTGAGGAAGTGTCTACTTACCTAAACTCCGTCGACGCCGGCGAGTGCATTATCCTCGGGGGGGATTTTAACCGTACCCTCGAGGCGAGGGACCGCTCCGGTCCCGCGCGTGCCCGAACGGCGACGGAGAAGTTGAGGGACCTGGTCGGGTCCTTCGACTTGGTGGACGTCTGGCGGAATCTCCATCCCGACTCCGGCCAGTTCACCTTTGTGAGGGCCGGAGGGGGGAGCTCCAGAATCGACCGCCTGTACGTTTCGCGGGCGTACGCCTCCTGCGTCCCGTCGGCCTCCATCCGGCCGGTGTCGTGCTCGGACCACCACCTGGTGTGGATGGAGCTCGCTCTGCTCCGCGCCCGGTCGGGGTCCGCGTACTGGCACTTTAACAACCGGCTGCTGGAGGACGCGCGGTTCCGGGACTCGTTCCGTCTGTTCTGGAGCGACTGGAGAGGGAAGCGGGGAGGCTTCTCCTCCTTGAGGCTATGGTGGGACGTGGGCAAGGCTCACGTCCGCCTCTTCTGTCAAGAGTACGCGAGGGGGTCGACTAAGAGGCGGGAGTCCGAGGTCAGGCGGTTGGAGCAGGTGGTGCTTGGCCTGGAGTCCCGTCTCGGTCAGGCCGCCGAGGATCCGGCCCTGCGGCAGGTGTACGAAGAGAAGAAGGACGCTCTGAGGGACCTGCAACTGGTCGGGTCCCGAGGAGCGTACGTGAGGTCGCGGCTCCAGCTCCTGCGGGACCTGGACCGCGGCTCTCCCTTCTTCTACTCGCTGGAAAAGCGGCGGGGGGCTCGTAAGCAGCTCCTTACGCTGCTGGCCGACGACGGGTCCCTCGTCTCGGACCCGGAGGGAGTCAGGGCCCGTGCTCGATCTTACTACGAGGCTCTGTTCTCTCCGGATCCGTCCAGCGAGGAGGCGCGCAGAGTTTTGTGGGAGGACCTGCCGAAGGTCGGCCCGGAGGACGCTGAGCGTCTGGACGCTCCGCTCAGTTTGGCGGAGCTGACCGGCGCCCTCCACCAGCTCTCTAGGGGCAAATCCCCGGGGCTGGACGGGCTGACCGTGGAGTTCCTCAGGGCCTTCTGGGACGTCCTGGGGGGCGACTACGCGCGGGTCCTGGGGGAATGTCTGGCGACCGGGGAGATGCCCCTTTCGTGGCGCAGGGCGGTCGTGGTCCTGCTGCCTAAGAAGGGGGATCTCCGCAACCTTAAAAACTGGCGCCCGGTCTCCCTCCTCAGCACGGATTATAAGGTCTTTGCCAAGGCGATGTCTGCTCGCCTGGGCACCGTGCTGGCCCACATGATCCACCCCGACCAGTCCTACACGGTCCCGGGCCGGAAGATCCACGATAACATCCATCTGGTCCGGGACCTGATCCACCACTCCCAGAGGGCTGGTCTGTCGGTCGCCTTCCTTTCCTTGGATCAGGAGAAGGCGTTCGACAGGGTGGATCACGAGTATCTATTCGGGACTCTGCGCGCTTTCGGATTCGGGTCGCATTTCGTCGTCCGGATCCGACTTCTGTACGCCGCCGCGGAGTGTCTGATTAAGGTTAACGGATCCTTGACGGCGCCCCTTCGCTTCGGGAGAGGAGTGCGTCAGGGGTGCCCCATGTCCGGCCAATTATATACCATCTGCTTAGAGCCTTTCCTGCACCTCTTGCGAAAGAGGCTGTCGGGACTGGCTCTGCTCGAGCCGGGCGTGGAGGTCGTCCTTTCGGCTTACGCCGACGACGTGCTCCTCATGGTCACCGATCCCCTTGACTTGCGGAGAATGCGCGAGTGCCAAGAGGTCTACTCTGCCGCGTCCTCCGCAAGAATCAACTGGGAGAAATGTTCCGGACTCCTGGTGGGTCAGTGGCGGGTGGACTCCATGCTGGAGGAGCTCAGGGCTTTCGCCTGGAGTACCACGCACCTCCGGTACCTGGGAGTCTACCTCGGCCCTGCCGAGGAAGCCTGGCCGGCGAACTGGGTAGAGCTGGAGGCCAAAGTCACCGCTCGCCTGGCGCGCTGGACAGGACTGCTCCGAGTGTTATCCTACAGGGGTCGAGTGCTGGTCATAAACCAGCTGGTGGCCGCCATGTTGTGGTACCGGTTGGTTCCTTTGACCCCCCCCCCTGATTTTGTCGCCAAGATTCAGAGGAAGTTCGTCGACTTCTTCTGGGCCAAAGGGATGCACTGGGTCGCTGCCGCGGTCCTGAGTCTCCCGCTTAGGGAGGGCGGTCAGGGGCTGGTGTGCGTCCGCACCCAGGTGGCAACTTTCCGCCTTCGGATGCTGCAGCGATACCTGTACGCGGAGCGTCCTCTTAGATGGCGTGCGCTGGCGACGTATTTTTTCCGCCAGCTGCACGGCCTGAACTACGACACGCAGCTCCTGTTCGTCTCGCTGCTGGGCGGCCGCACGTCTTTGCAGGAGCTGCCTGTCTTTTACCAGGATCTGCTCAGGGTCTGGACCATGGTCGCCTCCGGTCGGAGCTCTCGCCCGTCAGGGGTAGCGGCCGTCCTGCAGGAGCCGCTGCTCGGGAATCCGTTCCTCCGCGATGTCGGCTTCAGCCGCTCGTGGCTGACGGAGCGGAGGGCTGTGGCCGGTCGGGTAACCAGAGTCAGGGACGTCCTGGATGGCGGAGGGTCGGGTTGGCTCGAGCCGTGGGCGCTCGCCGCTCGCATGTCCTCGTGGCGTGCCGGGGAAGCGGCCGCCGCCATCCAGGCGTTGAAATCGGCGCTCGGCCCTGACTCCACTCGGGGTGTGGAGGCGGCTCAGGCGTGCGGAGCCATCCCGTCCGACCTGACCCCCGTTCGGACGGAATTCCTCCTCGGCGCCAAACCCCAGAACCTCCCTCGGGGGGCCGCGCCTCACAACTTGAGCCGTCTCTCGGAAATTCCCTCCGTGCCGTTTCACACCGCGCGGAGGGATTTCCTGTACGGGCTGCTCCTGCACACCATCCACTTCCTCGCCCTCGTCTCTCGCCCGGACACGCCCTGGCGTGCCAGCCTGCCGTCCGGCGGAGACGGGGGTCCCCATTGGGAGGCTCTCTATACGGGGGTCCTCCCGTGTTACTTTGGGGATCTGGGGTGGAGGGTGTTGCACGGAGCAGTCCCGTGCAACAGGCGTTTACGCCATTTTACGGACACCCAGGCCGCTTGCATTTTCTGCGGCCTGGAGGAGTCCGTTTTTCATTTGTACACTGGGTGTGCGAGACTGCAGCCCCTGTTCCATTATTTGGAGGGGCTGCTCCTCAAGTTCTGGCTGCACTTCAGTCCCACGCTCCTGATCTTTGGCCGCCCGGTGAGGAGGGGGGCGGGCAGGTCGGTGGACGTCCTCGTGGGCCTGCTCCTGGGCCTGTCCAAGGTGGCTGTCCACAGGTCCAGGATGCTCGCGGTCCGCGGGGGTGGGCGCTCGGCCTGTCTGCCTCTCTTTCGCGGGTTGCTCCGCGCCCGGGTGGCCCTGGAGATGGAGCACGCGGTGTCTGCCGGTACGCTTGAGGCTTTCCGCGACCGGTGGGCACCGCAGGGGCTGGAGTGCATCCTGAACGAGGATAATAAAATTTTGATTTGAACTCTTGGTTTTGGTTTGTTTGGTTTTAAAAAAAAAGAAAAAAAAAGGTATGACATCACCAATGATGATTGACAATCCCTGATAGCCAATCAGGAATCTTCCATGAATCCAGGCACCAATTAACAAAGGACAGGGCTCTGGGGGAGAGATTGATATCCAGAGCCAATCAGAGCTTTGCAATACAGACCAGCAAGGCCTTGGAGGTGTTTGTGGCTGGACTGCCACTGAGTGGAGTGGAGAGCAGAGAGAGCAGAGAGAGCAGGCCCTTGCCTGGGTCCCTTGGGGAGAAGGAGAAGGAGAAGGAGAAAGAAGGAGAAACCACCATCAACAAGGAGGGAGGGAGAAGGAGAAAAAGAGCACCAACCAGTGGGAGGAAGAGGAGGTCGGCGCCGTGAGGTGTGGACGGCTGGAGGTCGGGGGAGGAAGAAGACCATACAAGGACAGGGGGTTTCCCCCCAAGTGTCTGGCCCGGGACGGCTGGAGCTGCCTGGGTGAAGTTACTTTTCTTTTGTTTCCATCCTTGGAGGACTGAGCCGAGGCAGCTTCGGCTGTCTAGGGGAAGACATCTCCTCCCCACTGCCCACCAGAAGGAAGAAGGTGCAGCCCCGCCCCTCTTCGACCCACTTCAGCGGCAGCCCACCCCTGCGGACTCCCTCCTTTCTTTGGGCGCCATCCCTCCCTCACTTGCTCTCCTGCTCTTGCGAGCTATACCTTTTAAGACATAAACATCGGACAAAGGAGCCCCTCTCCCAAATTAATATTGGCAGACGTGGGAGAGGCGGTTATCCCGACGTCCATTAAGGCCGTCTCCATCCATCGGCCTGAGACTATGGCGTCACCATCTTCGCCGGTGCCGGGACCCAGCAGGACGTATGCGGGAGTTGCCGCGGCGGCCGCTCCTGCTGTTTCTGCCGCTCCTGCTGGGCCGGCGCCGTTTCGCCTCTTGACGAGGAAGAATGGGGTCAAGGCCTACGCCCACCCCAACATGACCATTGAGGCCTGCGTAAAGGCCATGGCCGAGGTTGTCGGCCCCTCGGCCATCGTTGCGGCCTCCAAGGTCTACGGGAAGGCTGTTGTCTTTTTGAGGTCCGAGCGGGCGGTGTCCCTGGCCCTGAGCAAGGGGCTCACGGTGGGCGGGACTTTCCTGCCGGTGGACCCGCTGGAGGCCACCGCGCAGCGGGTTGTCATCTCCAACGTCCCGCCCTTCCTTCCGGATGAGCTCCTCCTCCCCCACCTGCGTCAACTGGGGGAGGTGAGGTCGGGGATAACGCCGCTGACGCTCGGCCTCAAGGATAACAGCCTCCGGCATGTTTACTCCTTCCGTCGCCAAGCCTTTATTACACTGGCACGGGAGGAGGTGACGGAGGGGGGCTTTAACGCCCTCCATGACGGGACAGCCTACCGTGTCTTCTGGACGGCGGAGGGTGGGCGGTGCCATGCCTGTAAGGAGGTGGGACACCTAAAGAAGAACTGCCCCGCCTCCCAGGCCGCCAAACAAGCTACGGCGGCCAAGGCTGGCGCCGCCACCGCTCCTCCCCCTAACCCCGCCCCCGCGTCGGGAGAGTCAACTGCGCGGGCGGAGGTTGCCGACGAGGCCTCCGCCGGGGGGGGGGGAGGAGGGCACCCTCGGCCGCGAAAAGCGCTGAAGAAGACGAGGCACCAGGAGGCTGGTCCCCGGGACGTTAACGGGTCTAGCCAGCCCAAGGCCGTGGTCGTGACCGCGGCTGATCAACATCTCGCGGTCGCGACAGAGCCCGGGCTGGCGGGTAGTCAGGAGGGAGCGGAGGTGGGGGCCCCAGCAGACATGGGGCTCCCCCTCCCTCCGCGACCCTCCGGCAAGAAGAAAAGGCGCCACTCCCTGGAAGCGGGGGGGAAACCTGCTAAGGGACGGCCCCCCGTGGATGGGGAGTTGGCGCCACTCGCGGATCCTGCGGCCCCACCCGCTACATCTAAACAGCGGCGGGGGTCTTCTGCCTCTCGGGGGGAGGAGATCGTGCCCGTGCCGCCCGGGGGGGATGGAGAGACCCTGCTGATAGGGGGGGTCGCGGATCCGCCCATAGACATACGTACCCCGTTCACCGGGTCGGGCGTCCTGGGTGCCGGGGCGGGCGAGGCCGAAGAGGCCGGATTCGTCTGCCCTCGGCTCGACCTCTCCCAGGACCTGCTCGACCTGGTGGCGGGGTTTAATAAAAATATCTCACGGGCCGGGTCGGTCGGTGGCGGCGTGGGTGGGGGGACCCCCTCCTCCCATTATCTGGGCACGGAGCCGGGGGAGGTGGGAGAACTGGAGTATACGTTCTCCCCGGTCTCCCCGGTTTGCCCCTATATCCGGGTGCCTGTTTTTCACCGCCCGGAGGATGGGGAGGGTCCCCGCCCGGCGCCGCCCTCTGACCCGGAGCCCCCGGTAGAGCCCGGGGGGGACTCCTCTGCCGACGATCCGGGGGGTGGGATCGTGACAGAGGCGGGGCCGGCCGGCGCGGCCGTCTCGTTCTCCGCACCCTGTGCGGGGAGTGGGTCGGCCGCGAGCGACGATGATCCGGAGGAGGACGGGGACTCGGTGGTGGGCACTGGGGAGGATTTGGAGTTCGCCGCCAGTGAGGTGGTGGACGCCCTCGTGCCCGACACCGAGTCTCCCCTCATCCCCGTTGAGGAGCTCCGGGATTTTGTGTCCGTTTGGAGCCATCGTCGCGATGGCGTCCGGCTGGCCCTCGACCGTTGGTCGGAGCCGGCGCAGTTAATCCGCTCGGTCCTGGCCGCCGTCGCGTCCGTGGCCGCGGAGGAGGGCGGCGGCAGGGTCGGGCTGCGTCGGCTCAGATCCCTCCTCACCGGGCTCTTGAGGGAGTGGCGGTCGACTAGCGGCCCCGCTCCCTCCGCGCTTTAGGTTTAAGTAGGTTGCGCTGTGCTCTTGCCATGGAGATAACCATAGCCAGCCTCAACATCAACGGCGGCAGAGACGCCCGCCGTAGATTTGACAAGTTCTCGGTCCTTCGGGACGGGAAGTATGCGGTGTGCTTTCTGCAGGAAACCCACACCGTTCCGGGAGACGAGGCCACGTGGATCCTGGAATGGGGAGGGGGGGTCTACTTGAGTCACCTCGCCAGCGTTTCGAGCGGGGTGGCCATCTTGTTGGCCCCGACTTTTCAGCCGGAGATCTTGGGGGTCAAGGAGCCGGTGCCGGGCCGCTTGCTCCACGTAGCCCTTCGCCACGGGGACGTGCCGCTTCACCTGGTGAACGTGTACGCCCCCTGGTCCGGAGCCGAGCAAGTGAGCTTCTTTGAGGAAGTGTCCACTTACCTGAACTCCGTCGACGCCGGCGAGTGCATTATCCTCGGGGGGGATTTTAACCGTACCCTCGAGGCGAGGGACCGCTCCGGTCCCGCGGATCGCCGGTCGGCGACGGGGAAGTTGAGGGACCTGGTCGGGTCCTTCGACTTGGTGGACGTCTGGCGGAATCTCCATCCCGACTCCGGCCAGTTCACCTTTGTGAGGGCCGGAGGGGGGAGCTCCAGAATCGACCGCCTGTACGTTTCCCGGGCGTACGCCTCCTGCGTCCCGTCGGCCTCCATCCGGCCGGTGTCGTGCTCGGACCACCACCTGGTGTGGATGGAGCTCGCTCTGCTCCGCGCCCGGTCGGGGTCCGCGTACTGGCACTTTAACAACCGGCTGCTGGAGGACGCGCGGTTCCGGGACTCGTTCCGTCTGTTCTGGAGCGACTGGAGAGGGAAGCGGGGAGGCTTCTCCTCCTTGAGGCTATGGTGGGACGTGGGCAAGGCTCACGTCCGCCTCTTCTGTCAAGAGTACGCGAGGGGGTCGACTAAGAGGCGGGAGTCCGAGGTCAGGCGGTTGGAGCAGGAGGTGCTTGGCCTGGAGTCCCGTCTCGGTCAGGCCGCCGAGGATCCGGCCCTGCGGCAGGTGTACGAGGAGAGGAAGGACGCTCTGAGGGACCTGCAACTGGTCGGGTCCCGAGGAGCGTACGTGAGGTCGCGGCTCCAGCTCCTGCGGGACCTGGACCGCGGCTCTCCCTTCTTCTACTCGCTGGAAAAGCGGCGGGGGGCTCGTAAGCAGCTCCTTACGCTGCTGGCCGACGACGGGTCCCTCGTCTCGGACCCGGAGGGATTCAGGGCCCGGGCTCGATCCTACTACGAGGCTCTGTTCTCTCCGGATCCGTCCAGCGAGGAGGCGCGCAGAGTTTTGTGGGAGGACCTGCCGAAGGTCGGCCCGGAGGACGCCGAGCGTCTGGACGCTCCGCTCAGTTTGGCGGAGCTGACGGGCGCCCTCCACCAGCTCTCTAGGGGCAAATCCCCGGGGCTGGATGGGCTGACCGTGGAGTTCCTCAGGGCCTTCTGGGACGTCCTGGGGGGCGACTACGCGCGGGTCCTGGGGGAATGTCTGGCGACCGGGGAGATGCCCCTTTCGTGGCGCAGGGCGGTCGTGGTCCTGCTGCCTAAGAAGGGGGATCTCCGCAACCTTAAAAACTGGCGCCCGGTCTCCCTCCTCAGCACGGATTATAAGGTCTTTGCCAAGGCGATGTCTGCTCGCCTCGGCACCGTGCTGGACCACATGATCCACCCCGACCAGTCCTACACGGTCCCGGGCCGGAAGATCCACGATAACATCCACCTGGTCCGGGACCTGATCCACCATTCTCAGAGGGCTGGTCTGTCGGTCGCCTTCCTTTCCTTGGATCAGGAGAAGGCGTTCGACAGGGTGGATCACGAGTATCTATTCGGGACTCTGCGCGCTTTCGGGTTCGGGTCGCATTTCGTCGCCCGGATCCGACTTCTGTACGGCGCCGCGGAGTGTCTGATTAAGGTTAACGGATCCTTGACGGCGCCCCTTCGCTTCGGGAGAGGAGTGCGTCAGGGGTGCCCCATGTCCGGCCAATTATACGCCGTCTGCGTGGAGCCTTTCCTGCGCCTCTTGCTCAAGAGGTTGTCGGGACTGGCTCTGCACGAGCCGGGCGTGGAGGTCGTCCTTTCGGCTTACGCCGACGACGTGCTCCTCGTGGTCACCGATCCCCTTGACTTGCGGAGGATGCGCGAGTGCCAAGAGGTCTACTCTTTGGCGTCTTCCGCAAGGATCAACTGGGAGAAATGTTCCGGACTCCTGGTGGGTCAGTGGCGGGTGGACTCCCTGCCGGAGGAGCTCAGGCCTTTCGCCTGGAGTACCACGCACCTCCGGTACCTGGGAGTCTACCTCGGCCCTGCCGAGGAAGCCTGGCCGGCGAACTGGGAAGAGCTGGAGGCCAGAGTCGACGCTCGCCTGGCGCGCTGGACAGGACTGCTCCGAGTGTTATCCTACAGGGGTCGAGTGCTGGTCATAAACCAGCTGGTGGCCGCCATGTTGTGGTACCGGTTGGTCACTTTGACCCCACCCCCCTGAGTTTGTCGCCAAGATTCAGAGGAAGTTCGTCGACTTCTTCTGGGCCAGAGGGATGCACTGGGTCGCTGCCGCGGTCCTGAGTCTCCCGCTTAGGGAGGGCGGTCAGGGGCTGGTGTGCGTCCGCACCCAGGTGGCAACTTTCCGCCTTCGGACGCTGCGGCGATACCTGTACGCGGAGCGTCCTCTTAGATGGCGTGCGCTGGCGACGTATTTTTTCCGCCAGCTGCACGGCCTGAACTACGACACGCAGCTCCTGTTCGTCTCGCTGTTGGGCGGCCGCATGTCTTTGCAGGAGCTGCTTGTCTTTTACCAGGATCTGCTCAGGGTCTGGAACATGGTCGCCTCCAGCCGGAGCTCTCGCCCGTCGGGGGTAGCGGCCGTCCTGCAGGAGCCGCTGCTCGGGAATCCGTTCCTCCGCGATATCGGCTTCGGCCACTCGCGGCTGTCGGTGCGGAGGGCCGTGGCCGGTCGGGTGACCAGAGTCAGGGACGTCCTGGATGGCGGTGGGTCGGGTTGGTTGGAGCCGTGGGCGCTCGCCGCACGGATGTCCTCGTGGCGTGCCGGGGACGCGGCCATCGCCATCCAGGCGTTGAAATCGGCGCTCGGCCCTGACTCCACTCGGGATGTGGAGGCGGCTCAGGCGTGCGGAGCCATCCCGTCCGACCTGACCCCCGTTCGGACGGAGTTCCTCCTCGGCGCCAAACCCCGGAACCTCCCTCGGGGGGCCGCACCTCACAACTTGAGCCGTCTCTTAGAAATTCCTTCCGTGCCGTTTCACACCGCGCGGAGGGATTTCCTGTACGGGCTGCTCCTGCACACCATCCACTTCCTCGCCCTCGTCTCTCGGCCGGACACGCCCTGGCGTACCATCCTGCCGTCCGGCGGAGACGGGGGTCCCCAGTGGGAGGCTCTCTATACAGGGGTCCTCCCGTGTTACTTTGGGGATCTGGGGTGGAGGGTGGCGCACGGAGCAGTCGCGTGCAACCGGCGGTTACGCCATTTCACGGACACCCAGGCCGCTTGTGATTTCTGCGGCCTGGAGGAGTCCGTGTTCCATCTGTACACCGGGTGTGCGAGACTGCAGCCCCTGTTCCATTATTTGAAGGGGCTGCTCCTCAAGTTCTGGCTGCATTTCAGTCCCACGCTCCTGATCTTTGGCCGCCCGGTGAGGAGGGGGGCGGGCAGGTCGGTGGACGTTCTCGTGGGCTTGCTCCTGGGCCTGTCCAAGGTGGCCATCCACAGGTCTAGGATGATCGTGGTCCGTGGGGGCGGTCGCTCGGCCTGTCTGCCTCTCTTCCGCGGAATGCTCCGCGCCCGGGTGGCCCTGGAGATGGAGCACGCGGTGTCTGCCGGTACGCTCGAGGCTTTCCGCGGCCGGTGGGCACCGCAGGGGCTGGAGTGCATCCTGGACGAGGAGAATAAAATTTTAATTTGAACACTTGGTTTTGGTCTGTTTGGTTTTAGTATTTAAGCACACCCCACACCCCCTTCTTATAAAAGGGGGGCCTAATACAAAAAAAAAATAAAAAATAAAAAATCTGATCACATCTCTGTTGGGTTGTCTTTGAGACACACCAGCTCGGCATTGGAGCTGATTGTGGCTGAACTGCCACTGAGTGGAGAGCAGAGAGAGCAGGCCCTTGCCCGGGTCCCTCTGAGTATAAAAAATAGAAAAAAAAAATCTGATAATCTGATAACTTCTTTGTTCCCAGAATCAGAGCTTCACAACATATCTCAAAGAGATCTATGAGTTTACAAATGGAAATCCCATCCCGTAGATGGTGTCGAGCACAATCGGTTCTAAGTTATCCCGTCTTTTGGACAATTGATGGGCATCTTGGTGTGTCCAGAAAGAGTCCGTTCTCCCCAGATACACAATGTTGATCACCACAATAGATTGAAGGAGACTGACCTTCACCAGACAGTCCGCAGTGAGTCCGCAAACCAACCGACAACGAGTTGGGGAAATGGAAAGTGGATCAGTTGGGAGCTTCAAACAGAACTCTGTTCCTCCATCACTGTAAAGTGCGATGTGAAGTTTTATCCCCATGAAATTTAGAACCTGTAAAGTCCAGTGTTTCGTTTGCACTGTTTATTCATCTCCTGCAAATCTCGAGACTGTTATGAGGAAAGGTTTTATATCTGATATGTCAACTGTCTCCTGTTTTCTAGACCAATGTTGCCTGATCTCCAGCATTTTCTGTTTGTGTTTTAGTTTTCCAGTATTTTGGATTTTGTTCCTATCCTGTTGTATCTCTGGTCCATTTACCAGGCATTGAATAAAAGGACCACAAAGCCTTAACAGAGAAGAGTGAATTACATAAAACTTACACCGAAACTGGCTGTTTGGCCCAATCAGTTCATGTTGGTGTTTATCCTTCACATCAGCAGTAGTCCTAATCCCATCGGCCTACCCTGTTGCCCGACCATGGCATTCAATCTTGCTCAGACAGACATCCTCCATCCCCTGCCAGTCAAGCCAATATTTAATTTGTAGGTCGTGTTATCATGTTTACAGCTCCTTGTCTGCTTCCTCAGTCCTTGAAAGAATATTTATTTAGTGGGCTCACAAACTTTATGGTTTCATTTCTGGTGCCTTCAGGTGAAAACAAAAATCACAATTCGTGGGTTAAGGGCAGTCTTTTTGTATAAGTTGTGGTAGTTTGAATGAATACATGAAGTATGGAAGATAATGTACAGAAACTATTGGATTACAATTAACTTGTGGCTCCTTATAACAATGATGCAATAATCAAAAAGGCAGTTTAAGTTGTTGGGTGATAGAGGAATCATTTGCTTTAATTTCATTTCTACCATCACACGTTACCCAACAGCAAATACCAGAGGACAGACTGCAGTTTGATGTTTTCTGCAAACAGCTGGTTTGCTTTATCACAAAGAATGGGCAAATATTGCCCCAGATGAAGGGGGGAAAACCGTTAAACAGGACAGTCTGCCCAAAGGAAGACTCTAGGGCTGTCTATAGTATACTCCACAAAAACCACAACTCGAGCAACCCAGTGAGTGACTTGTGGCATCATATGACTGCAAAGGCACGTGAATTACAGGGACCCGCTCCCTTGCTCTGACAGATACTCATCATTCTCCAGTCACTAATACAGCATCCCTCCCCCTTTCTTGTTGCAAAGCACAACATATTGATGATGCTTTGTTTGCAAAGGTTATGAAAACCCTTTTTCTGCAGGAATTGTTGCTGAGATTATAGTTGCAGAAATTATGTATTTCAGGCAGCCCAGTAACAATTGGGAGATTGACCATAACCATCCTGGGTTGGCACAGAGTCAAGTGAGGAAGCTATACCAGGAAGGGCTTTTATATTGTTTAGGCCTGGAAAAAGTTCTTACTTGGATCATAAGTTACTCAGCTGGGTGTGGTGCAGTGGGGATCTTGGTGATCGGGATAATCAATCAGCTACTTAATTATACAACAAAGACAAACCAGTTTGATGAATAACTTTTATTTCCATGTATAACAGATGAGAAAACTGGGAAATAACCACAACCAAAGCATTCACCATGTATAGAATCCCAGTCAATGCAGGCTGTGCTTGTCAAACAGGTACACTCCCATGCCACTCTCAGGGGCTCCCAGTCTCTTCAGGTTGGTGATGTGATCTCCAAGCTTCTTGATCATCTTCACTTGTTCATCCAAGTAGTGGGTCTCCAGGAAGTCACACAACTGGGAAAGGGAGACATTTTCATTAAAGGCAGCTATTTGAGCATATTGCTTTTCAGGTAGCCTTGATCGATTCACTTCTTCCTACTTCAGGAGATCTGTCCTAATAAAAGTGGCTGTTACACAAGAGTGAACTCTCCTGCTTTGTTTTCAGAAATCTACTGCTCACCAAAACTGGTACTAATTAAGTTGTCCATTAATCTGAAGAAACAGATGGACTAGAGAATTTCATGGGTGAAAACCTTGACCAGAATCTCCCCAGTACACCAGGCTTCGAAGTGAAAAGCCATCAGACAGAACCTGGTCTGATATTTGAAGAATGGCACCAACTTCAATGACTTGAAGTTAACATTCCTTTCACCCAAAATCAACAAGCATTAAATGCTACAAGGCACTAAGGACTTACATGAGGGTCTGTCCTCTCAGTGGACAGTTTGTGCAGATTCAGCAGACTCTGGTTCACATTCTTCTCCATCTGCAGAGCTCTCTGCATCACCTCCAGACCATTGCCCCACTCATCCTGCTCTGGCTTCTGAAAGTGCAGAACATGTAAAATTCCATCAACATCTGATGCTCTCGTGGCTAACTTCAAGTGAGAATTGGAAACAGTTGATAACCCAGATAACTGAACAAAGTACTGTGACTATGCAAATAAAAACATGCCTCAGTTAGAGATTACAGCCAAATACACATTTTCTGCTGTGAAACAATTCCTCATGCTCCATCGTCAGTCTGCAGAAAGAATTGTGAACTAACGACCAAAACAAGTTAATGATGTGACAAATCACTGCCAATATTAGTTACATTTATAGCACAAAGCAGGCCATTCAGCCCATCATGTGTTCTGGATCTTGGTTAGATCAATCTAAACCCTCCTCCTCATTGACTCATCCCTTGAAGCAGCATAGTCTTTGGTTCAACTATTCCCTCATCACAGCAATCTGGTTTGCTTTTATATCCCACATCACTATTCATTTTAGCAAACTGCACTCAATCAAGGAATTATATTTCCACCCCTGGTTTGTTTCTTCACACCCTTTCAGCATCTTAGCATTTCTGGTTTCCAACTGTGGTCCAGTCACTAATTCACAGCTAACCTTGATATCCTCAAAAGATGATTTGGCCTCCACGCTGATTCTGGAATTTCAGCAGTTTCTCAGCGTGCTCCCGTTCCTCATGTGACTGCTCCTTGAAGAACTCAGCAAAGTGACGCAGGGCAACATCATCCCGGTCAAAGTAATAGGACTGGAATTTTAAACAGAATCATGTCAGACCTAGATCTCACCGACATACAATTATCTTTCTCTCCCCTCCCCAGTTAATGAGTGCTCAAAGTTTCTTTAAAAAAAATACTATGTTAACTAGTAACTCAAACTAAACTGTACTTAGAGTAAGTAGCCCCTCCTTCTACTTGCTATTCTAATCTAAAATTGATGGAGATGCCAGTGATGGACTGGGGTTCACAATTGTAAACAATTTTACAACACCAAGTTATAGTCCAACGATTTTATTTTTAATCCCACAAGCTTTCGGGGGCTTTCCCCTTCCTCAGGCGGTGTGGAAATGAAATGACAATTTCGAATCCTTTGCATTTTAAGATCACATAACAAAGCCTGGTGATTACTGCCCGTTGCCAAGGCAATCACCAGGCTTTGTTATGTGATCTTAAAATGCAAAGGATTCGAAATTGTCATTTCATTTCCACACCACCCGAGGAAGGGGAAAGCCCCCGAAAGCTTGTGGGATTAAAAATAAAATCGTTGGACTATAACTTGGTGTTGTAAAATTGTTTACAAAAATCTAAAATTGGGCAAGGAACAAGAAAATTCTTATATTCCAGAAGTTTCAAACTCCACAATCTGTGTTAAGGATCAAGGCAGTGACAAAAGCCTAGGACTCTCATAGTACTTCACCTGCAAGTAAAAATGCAAGAAAACTAGTGAGGACCTGTCAACATTTCACTGGCTACAGTCACCCCATTGAAACTGAACCTTTTCAGTCAAATGTTGACAAGCACTTGACCAGGTTTCTGCTCTTCTGTTACAAATTCAAGCAGCAACTGAGCCAGGTTCATATATTAAGCCCCTCAATAGAGTGCAGCTGCTGTAAGGAGCAGTACATTAACTCAACAAGATCACCCCATATTACACACAAAGTACTCACTGCCCAAAGATATTCCACCCAGGGAGGACAAGGAACTCAAGAGAAATGTAATTTGAAGCCAATTCTGAACAAAGAAAAAATTCCAAGTTCTCAGAATGAAGAGACAGTACAAGACTCACCATGGAGAGGTAAACATAGGAGGAATAGAGCTCCATATTGATCTGCTTGTTGACAGCAGCCTCACACTCCTTGTGGTAGTTCTGACATACTTGGGAAACCATCTTGACTATTTATATATTGGGACTAATTTATATTGCCTAGAAAGTTGTGGAACTATTTTTTTCTGATCCAAGCTCTTGTATTTATACTACTGGGACAGCCTGCATTTAAACCAGGAATGGACAGCACCAATGATGATTGACAATCCCTGATAGCCAATCAGGAATCTTCCCTGAATCCAGGCACCAATTAACAAAGGACAGGGCTCTGGGGGAGAGATTGATATCCAGAGCCAATCAGAGCTTTGCAATACAGACCAGCAAGGCCTTGGAGGTGTTTGTGGCTGGACTGCCACTGAGTGGAGTGGAGAGCAGAGAGAGCAGAGAGAGCAGGCCCTTGCCTGGGTCCCTTGGGGAGAAGGAGAAGGAGAAGGAGAAGGAGAAACCACCATCAACAAGGAGGGAGGGAGAAGGAGAAAAAGAGCACCAACCAGTGGGAGGAAGAGGTGGTCGGTGCAGTGAGGTGTGTCGGCTGAAGGTAGGGGGAGGAAGAAGACTTCAGAGGACAGGGGTCCCCCCCAAGTGTCTGGCCCGGGACAGCTGGAGCTGCCTGGGTGAAGTTACTTTCTTTTTCAAATCTTTGGAGGACTGAGCCTAGGCAGCTCCAGCTGTCTAGGGGAAGACATCTCCTCCCCCTGCCCACCGGAAGACAGGCAGAAGAAGATCCACCTTTTAAGGTGCAACCCCGCCCCTCTTCCACCCACTTCTGCAGCAGCCTACCCCTGCAGACTCCCTCCTTCCCATTCTGCCATCCATCCCTCCCACCTTCTCCTGCTCTCTGGGATATTCCCTTGCTCCCCGGGGTATTCTGGGAATATATAAAAACAACAAAGGGGCCCTCTCCCAACCAAGCACTGGGATTCGGGGAGAGAGGTATCCTCAAGAATTCTTTTTAAAAAAAGGCCAATTTCCATCCAAAGGCCTGAGACTTGGGGTGGGTGTGGCTCTCAGTCATGGCTTCACCATCTTCGCCGGTGCCGGGACCCAGCAGGACGTATGCGGCGGTTACCTCGGGGGCCGCTCCTACAGTTCGTGCCGCTCCTGCTGGGCCGGCGCCTTTCCGCCTCATTACGAGGAAGCATGGGGTGAAGAGCTACGCCCACCCCAACATGACCATTGAGGCCTGCGTAAAGGCCATGGCCGAGGTTGTCGGCCCCTCGGCCATCGTCGCGGCCTCAAAAATGTACGGGAGGGCGGTGTTCTTCCTGAGGTCCGAGCGGGCGGTGTCCCTGGCCCTTAGTAAGGGGCTCACGGTTGGCGGGACCTTCCTGCCGGTGGACCCGCTGGAAGCCACCGCGCAGCGAGTCATTTTATCCAACGTCCCGCCTTTCCTGTCGGACGAGCTCCTCCTCCCCCACCTACGTCAACTGGGGGAGGTGAGGTCGGGGGTAACGCCGCTGCCGCTCGGACTCAGGGAGAACAGCCTCCGGCATGTTTACTCCTTCCGTCGCCAGGCATTCGTCAAGCTGGCACGGGAGGAGGTTACGGAGGGGGGCTTTAACGCCCTCCACGAGGGGACCCCTTACCGCGTCTTTTGGACGGCAGAGGGTGGGCGGTGCCATGCCTGTAAGGAGGTGGGGCACCTGAAGAGGAACTGCCCTGCCTCTCAGGCCGCCAAAACAGCTACGGCGGCCGGGGCTGGCGCCGCCACCGCTCCTCCCCCCAACCCCGCCCCCGCGTCGGGAGAGTCAACTGCGCGGGTGGAGGTTGGCGTCGAGGCCTCCGCCAGGGGGGAGGAGGGGAACCCTCGCCAGAGAAAGGCGCGGAGAAAGAGGAAGAATCTAGAGGCTGGTCCCCGGGACAGAGAAGATCTCAGTCAGCCCGAGGCCGTGACCGCGGCCAGTCAACATCTCGCGGTCGCGACAGAGCCCGGGCTGGCGGGTGATCAGGAGGGAGCGGAGGCGGGGGTCCCAGCAGACATGGAGTCCCCCCTCCCTCCGCGACCCTCCTGGAAGAAAAAGAGGCACCACTCCCCGGAAGCGAACGGGCTCCCTGCTAAGGGACGGCCCCCCGTGGAAGGGGAGTCGGTGCCGGTCGCGGATCCTGCGGCCCCGCCCGTGACATCCGAACAGCGGCGGGGGTCATCCACCTCTCGGGGGGAGGAGATCGTGCCCGTGCCTCCCGGGGGGGATGGAGAGACCCCGCCGATAGGGGGGGTCGCGGATCCGCTTTTACCAGATACCTCCCTGTTCACCGGGTCGGGCGTCCTGGGTGTCGGGGTGGGCGAGGCCGTTGCGGCCAAATTCGTCTGCCCCCGGCTCGACCTCTCCCAGGACCTGCTCGACCTGGTGGTGGGTTTTAATCAAAATATCTCACCGGCCGGGTCGGTCGGTGGCGACGTGGGTGGGGGACCCCCTCCTCTCAGTCTCTGGGCTCGGGGCCGGGGGAGGTGGGAGAACTTGAGTACACGTTCTCCCCGGTTTCCCCGGGTTCCCCTTATATCCGGGTGCCGGTTTTTCACCGCTCGGAGGCTGGGGAGGGTCCCCGCCCGGCGCCGCCCTCTGACCCGGAGCCCCCGGTAGAGCCCGGGGAGGACTCCTCTGCCGACGATCCTGGGGGTGGGATCGTGGCGGAGGCGGGGCTGGCCGGCGCGGCCGTCTCGTTCTCCGCGCTTTGTGCGGGGAGCGGGTCGGCCGCGGGCGACGATGACCCGGAGGAGGACGGGGACTCGGTGGTGGGCACTGGGGAGGATTTGGAGTTCGCCGCCAGTGAGGTGGTGGACGCCCTCGTGCCCGACACCGAGTCTCCCCTCATCCCCGTTGAGGAACTCTGGGATTTTGCGTCCGGTTGGAGCCGTCGTTGCGATGGCGTCCGGCTGGCCCTCGACCGTTGGTCGGAGCCGGCGCAGTTAATCCGCTCGGTCCTGGCCGCCGTCGCGTCCGTGGCCGCGGAAGGGGACGGCGGCGGGGTCAGGCTGCGTCGGCTCAGATCCCTCCTCACCGGGCTCTTGAGGGAGTGGCGGTCGACTAGCGGCCCCACTCCCTCCGCGCGTTAGGTTTAAGTAGGTTGCGCTGTGCTCTTGCCATGGAGATAACCATAGCCAGCCTCAACATCAACGGCGGCAGAGACGCCCGCCGTAGATTTGACAAGTTCTCGGTCCTTCGGGACGGGAAGTATGCGGTGTGCTTTCTGCAGGAAACCCACACCGTTCCGGGAGACGAGGCCACGTGGATCCTGGAATGGGGAGGGGGGGTCTACTTGAGTCACCTCGCCAGCGTTTCGAGCGGGGTGGCCATCTTGTTGGCCCCGACTTTTCAGCCGGAGATCTTGGGGGTCAAGGAGCCGGTGCCGGGCCGCTTGCTCCACGTAGCCCTTCGCCACGGGGACGTGCCGCTTCACCTGGTGAACGTGTACGCCCCCTGGTCCGAGGGCGAGCAAGTGAGCTTCTTTGAGGAAGTGTCTACTTACCTAAACTCCGTCGACGCCGGCGAGTGCATTATCCTCGGGGGGGATTTTAACCGTACCCTCGAGGCGAGGGACCGCTCCGGTCCCGCGCGTGCCCGAACGGCGACGGAGAAGTTGAGGGACCTGGTCGGGTCCTTCGACTTGGTGGACGTCTGGCGGAATCTCCATCCCGACGCCGGCCAGTTCACCTTTGTGAGGGCCGGAGGGGGGAGCACCAGAATCGACCGCCTGTACGTTTCGCGGGCGTACGCCTCCTGCGTCCCGTCGGCCTCCATCCGGCCGGTGTCGTGCTCGGACCACCACCTGGTGTGGATGGAGCTCGCTCTGCTCCGCGCCCGGTCGGGGTCCGCGTACTGGCACTTTAACAACCGGCTGCTGGAGGACGCGCGGTTCCGGGACTCGTTCCGTCTGTTCTGGAGCGACTGGAGAGGGAAGCGGGGAGGCTTCTCCTCCTTGAGGCTATGGTGGGACGTGGGCAAGGCTCACGTCCGCCTCTTCTGTCAAGAGTACGCGAGGGGGTCGACTAAGAGGCGGGAGTCCGAGGTCAGGCGGTTGGAGCAGGAGGTGCTTGGCCTGGAGTCCCGTCTCGGTCAGGCCGCCGAGGATCCGGCCCTGCGGCAGGTGTACGAGGAGAGGAAGGACGCTCTGAGGGACCTGCAACTGGTCGGGTCCCGAGGAGCGTACGTGAGGTCGCGGCTCCAGCTCCTGCGGGACCTGGACCGCGGCTCTCCCTTCTTCTACTCGCTGGAAAAGCGGCGGGGGGCTCGTAAGCAGTTCCTTACGCTGCTGGCCGACGACGGGTCCCTCGTCTCGGACCCGGAGGGAGTCAGGGCCCGGGCTCGATCTTTCTACGAGGCTCTGTTCTCTCCGGATCCGTCCAGCGAGGAGGCGCGCAGAGTTTTGTGGGAGGACCTGCCGAAGGTCAGCCCGGAGGACGCCGACAGTATGGACGCTCCCCTCAGTTTGGCGGAGCTGACGGGCGCCCTCCACCAGCTCTCCAGGGGCAAGTCCCCGGGGCTGGACGGGCTGACCGTGGAGTTCCTCAGGGCCTTCTGGGACGTCCTGGGGGGCGACTACGCGCGGGTCCTGGGGGAATGTCTGGCGACCGGGGAGATGCCCCTTTCGTGGCGCAGGGCGGTCGTGGTCCTGCTGCCTAAGAAGGGGGATCTCCGCAACCTTAAAAACTGGCGCCCGGTCTCCCTCCTCAGCACGGATTATAAGGTCTTTGCCAAGGCGATGTCTGCTCGCCTGGGCACCGTGCTGGCCCACATGATCCACCCCGACCAGTCCTACACGGTCCCGGGCCGGAAGATCCACGATAACATCCATCTGGTCCGGGACCTGATCCACCATTCCCAGAGGGCTGGTCTGTCGGTCGCCTTCCTTTCCTTAGATCAGGAGAAGGCGTTCGACAGGGTGGATCATGAGTATCTATTCGGGACTCTGCGCGCTTTCGGGTTCGGGTCGCATTTCGTCGCTCGGATCCGACTTCTGTACGCCGCCGCGGAGTGTCTGATTAAGGTTAACGGATCCTTGACGGCGCCCCTTCGCTTTGGGAGAGGAGTGCGTCAGGGGTGCCCCATGTCCGGCCAATTATACGCCGTCTGCGTGGAGCCTTTCCTGCGCCTCTTGCGCAAGAGGTTGTCGGGACTGGCTCTGCGCGAGCCGGACGTGGAGGTCGTCCTTTCGGCTTACGCCGACGACGTGCTCCTCGTGGTCACGGATCCCCTTGACTTGCGGAGGATGCGCGAGTGCCAAGAGGTCTACTCTGCGGCGTCCTCCGCAAGGATCAACTGGGAGAAATGTTCCGGACTCCTGGTGGGTCAGTGGCGGGTGGACTCCCTGCCGGAGGAGCTCAGGCCTTTCGCCTGGAGTACCACGCACCTCCGGTACCTGGGAGTCTACCTCGGCCCTGCCGAGGAAGCCTGGCCGGCGAATTGGGAAGAGCTGGAGGCCAAAGTCGCCGCTCGCCTGGCGCGCTGGACAGGACTGCTCCGAGTGTTATCCTACAGGGGTCGTGTGCTGGTCATAAACCAGCTGGTGGCCGCCATGTTGTGGTACCGGTTGGTCACTTTGACCCCCCCCCCCGCGTTTGTCGCCAAGATTCAGAGGAAGTTCGTCGACTTCTTCTGGGCCAGAGGGATACACTGGGTCGCTGCCGCGGTCCTGAGTCTCCCGCTTAGGGAGGGCGGTCAGGGGCTGGTGTGCGTCCGCACCCAGGTGGCAACTTTCCGCCTTCGGACGCTGCGGCGATACCTGTACGTTGAGCGTCCTCTTAGATGGCGTGCGCTGGCGACGTATTTTTTCCGCCAGCTGCACGGCCTGAACTACGACACGCAGCTCCTGTTCATCTCGCTGGTGGGCGGCCGCATGTCTTTGCAGGAGCTGCCTGTCTTTTACCAGGATCTGCTCAGGGTCTGGAACATGGTCGCCTCCGGTCGGAGCTCTCGCCCGTCAGGGGTTGCGGCCGTCCTGCAGGAGCCGCTGCTCGGGAATCCGTTCCTCCGCGATATCGGCTTCGGCCACTCGCGGCTGTCGGTGCGGAGGGCCGTGGCCGGTCGGGTGACCAGAGTCAGGGACGTCCTGGATGGCGGTGGGTCGGGTTGGTTGGAGCCGTGGGCGCTCGCCGCACGGATGTCCTCGTGGCGTGCCGGGGACGCGGCCATCGCCATCCGGGCGTTGAAATCGGCGCTCGGCCCTGACTCCACTCGGGATGTGGAGGCGGCTCAGGCGTGCGGAGCCATCCCGTCCGACCTGACCCCCGTTCGGACGGAGTTCCTCCTCGGCGCCAAACCCCAGAAACTCCCTCGGGGGGCCGCGCCTCACAACTTGAGTCGTCTATCGGAAATTCCCTCCGTGCCGTTTCACACCGCGCGGAGGGATTTCCTGTACAGGCTGCTACTGCACACCATCCACTTCCTCGCCCTCGTCTCTCGGCCGGACACGCCCTGGCGTACCATCCTGCTGTCCGGCGGAGACGGGGGTCCCCCGTGGGAGGCTCTCTATACAGGGGTCCTCCCGTGTTACTTTGGGGATCTGGGGTGGAGGGTGGCGCACGGAGCAGTCGCGTGCAACCGGCGGTTACGCCATTTCACGGACACCCAGGCCGCTTGTGATTTCTGCGGCCTGGAGGAGTCCGTGTTCCATCTGTACACTGGGTGTGCGAGACTGCAGCCCCTGTTCCATTATTTGGAGGGGCTGCTCCTCAAGTTCTGGCTGCACTTCAGTCCCACGCTCCTGATCTTTGGCCGCCCGGTGAGGAGGGGGGCGGGCAGGTCGGTGGACGTCCTCGTGGGCCTGCTCCTGGGCCTGTCCAAGGTGGCTATCCACAGGTCCAGGATGCTCGCGGTCCGTGGGGGCGGTCGCTCGGCCTGTCTGCCTCTTTCGCGGGTTGCTCCGCGCCCGGGTGGCCCTGGAGATGGAGCACGCGGTGTCTGCCGGTACGCTTGAGGCTTTCCGCGACCGGGGGGCACCGCAGGGGCTGGAGTGCATCCTGGACGAGGATAATAAAATTTTGATTTGAACTCTTGGTTTTGGTTTGTTTGGTTTTTAGTTGTTAAGCACACCCCACACCCCCCCCTTCTTATAAAAGGGGGGCCTAATTTAAAAAAAAAACAACTTCCCAGCCTGTGAGGAGAGTGCTGGGGCCGGTCGGTATTGGCGAGCCACTTGCCGGCCAATCGAGTGTGGCCCTGCGGAAGTGCTGCAAGCAGGTGCAGAGCAGAGGAGAGGAGAGCCATCGAGAGGGAAGGAGGGAGAAAGAGGGAAGGAGGCGAAAAACATCAGGCAGCTGCGAGGGGTGTGCTGCTGCTGCTGCTGTCAGCCTTAAACAGCAGGAAGAGGAGGTCGGCGGCGATCGGGGTGGCCGACTGAAGGTCGGGGGAGGTAAGAAGATCTTTTTCGACCAGGGGATTCCGCCCCCAAGTGTCTGGCCCGGGACAGCTGGAGCTGCCTGGGTGAAGTTCCTTACTTTTGCCATCTGTGGAGGACTGAGCCGAGTCAGCTCCGGCTGTCGAGGAGAAGACATCTCCTCCCCTCCACGCCCATCGGAAGAAAGAAGCCAGAAGAAGGTGCCACCCCGCCCCTCTTTGGCCGACTTCCCCAGCGGCCCACCCCTGCGGACTCCCTCCGTTTTCCGGGTGCCATCCCTCCCTCTCTTGCTCTCGTGCTCTTTTGAGCAGTAGCTTCAGACAAAGACAGAACCAAATATCGGACAAAGGAGCCCCTCTCCCACACTTGTACTGGGATACAGGGGAGAGGCGGTTTCTATTTACATTGAACACAAGGCCATTTTTTGCCATCCACCGGCCTGAGACCATGGCGACGCCATCTTCGCCGGTGCCCGGTCCCAGCAGGACGTATGCGAGGGTCGCCGCGGCGGCCGCGCCTTGGATTTCGGACGCTCCTGCTGGGCCGGCGCCATTTCGCCTCTTGACGAGGCTCCATGGGGTGAAATGTTACGCTCACCCCAATATGACCATCGAGGCCTGCGTGAAGGCCATGGCCGAGGTGGTCGGCCCCTCGGCCATCGTCGCGGCCTCGAAAATGTACGGGAGGGCAGTGTTCTTCCTGAGGACCGAGCGGACGGTGTCCCTGGCCCCAAATAAGGGGCTCACGGTGGGCGGGACCTTCCTGCCGGTGGACCCGCTGGAGGCCACCGCGCAGCGGGTGGTGTTATCGAACATCCCGCCCTTTCTACCGGTCGAGCTCCTCCTCCCCCATCTACGTCAACTGGGGGAGGTGAGGTCAGGGTTGACACCACTGACGCTCGGCCTCAGGGAGAACAGCCTCCGTCACGTGTACTCCTTCCGGCGCCAGGCGTTTGTTAAGCTGGTGCGGGAGGAGGTGACAGAGGGGGGTTTTAGTATCATCCACGAGGGGACCGCCTACCACGTCTTCTGGACGGCAGAGGGTGGGCGGTGCCATGCCTGTAAGGAGGTGGGGCACCTGAGGAAGAACTGCCCCGCCTCCCAGGCCGCCAAAGCAGCTCCGGCGGCCGAGGCTGGCGCCGCCACCGCTCCTCCCCCCAAACCCGCCCCCGCGTCGGGAGAGTCAACTGCGCAGGCGGAGGGTGCCGACGAGGCCTCCGCCGGGGGGGGGGGGGGGGGGGGAAGAGGGAGGGCACCCTCGCCCTAAGAAGGCGCGGAAGAAAAGTAAACATCAGGAGGCTGGTCCCCGGGTTGGAAAGCCTTCCAGCCAGCCAGAGGCCGTGGTCGTGACTGCGGCCAAACGACAACTCGCGGTCGCGACAGAGCCCGGGCTGGCGGGTATTCAGGAGGGAGCGAAGGGGGGGGGGCCCCAGCAGACATGGGGCTCGCCCTCCCTCCGCCACCCTCCGGAAGGCAGAAAAGGCGCCGCTCCCTGGAAGCGGAGGGGAACCCTGCCAAGGGACGGCCCCCCGCGGAAAGGGAGTCGGCGCCGGCGGCGGATCCTGCGACCCCACCCTCCATTTCCCACCACCAGCGGGGGTCATCCACCTCTCGGGGGGAGGAGATCGTGCCCGTGCCTCCCGGGGGGGGGGGGGGAATGGAGAGACCCTGCCGAAAGGGGGGGCCGCGGATTCGTGCGCCGACGCGAGCTTCCCGTTCACCGGGTCGGGGGTCCTGGGTGCCGGAGCGGGCGAGGCCGAAGAGGCCGGATTCGTCTGCCCTCGGCTCGACCTCTCCCAGGACCTGCTCGACCTGGTGGCGGGTTTTAATAGGAAAATGTCACGGGCCGGGGTCGGTCAGTGGCGGTGTGGGTGGGGAGACCCCCTTCTCCCAGTCTCTGGGCACGGAGCCGGGGGAGGTTGGAGAACTGGAATATATGTTCTCCCCGGGTTCCCCGGTTTCCCATTATATCCGGGTGCCGGTTTACCACCGCTCGGAGGCTGGGGAGGGTCCTCGCCCGGAGCCGCCCTCTGACCCGGACCCCCCGGTAGAGCCCAGGGAGGAATCCTCTGCGACGATCCTGGGGGTGGGATCGTGACAGAGGTGGGGCCGGCCGGCGCGGCCGTCCCGTTCTCCGCACCCTGTGCGGGGAGTGGGTCGGCCGCGGGCGACGATGGCCCGGAGGAGGACGGGGACTCGGTGGTGGGCACTGGAGAGGATTTAGAGTTTGCCGCCAGTGAGGTGGTGGACGCCCTCGTGCCCGGCACCGAGTCTCCCCTCATCCCCGTTGAGGAACTCCGGGATTTTGTGTCCGGTTGGACCCATCGTGGCAATGGCGCCCGGCGGGCCCTTGACCGTTGGTCGGAGCCGGCGCATCTAATCCGCTTGGTCCGGGCCGCCGTCGCGACCTTGGCCGCGGAGGAGGGCGGCGGCAGGGTCGGGTTGCGCCGGCTCAGGTTTCTCCTCACCGGGCTCTTGGGGGGAGAGGAGGTCGACTAGCGGCCCCGCTCCCTCCGCGCATTAGGGTTAAGTAGGTTGCGCTGTGCTCTTGCCATGGAGATAACCATAGCCAGCCTCAACATCAACGGCGGCAGAGACGCCCGCCGTAGATTTGACAAGTTCTCGGTCCTGCGGGACGGGAAGTATGCGGTGTGCTTTCTGCAGGAAACCCACACCGTTCCGGGAGACGAGGCCACGTGGATCCTGGAATGGGGAGGGGGGGTCTACTTGAGTCACCTCGCCAGCGTTTCGAGCGGGGTGGCCATCTTGTTGGCCCCGACTTGTCAGCCGGAGATCTTGGGGGTCAAGGAGCCGGTGCCGGGCCCCTTGCTCCACGTAGCCCTTCGCCACGGGGACGTGCCGCTTCACCTGGTGAACGTGTACGCCCCCTGGTCCGGAGCCGAGCAAGTGAGCTTCTTTGAAGAAGTGTCCACTTACCTGAAGTCAGTCGACGCCGGCGAGTGCATTATCCTCGGGGGGGATTTTAACCGTACCCTCGAGGCGAGGGACCGCTCCGGTCCCGCGGATCGCCGGTCGGCGACGGGGAAGTTGAGGGACCTGGTCGGGTCCTTCGACTTGGTGGACGTCTGCGGGAATCTCCATCCCGACTCCGGCCAGTTCACCTTTGTGAGGGCCGGAGGGGGGAGCACCAGAATCGACCGCCTGTACGTTTCGCGGGCGTACGCCTCCTGCGTCCCGTCGGCCTCCATCCGGCCGGTGTCGTGCTCGGACCACCACCTGGTGTGGATGGAGCTCGCTCTGCTCCGCGCCCGGTCGGGGTCCGCGTACTGGCACTTTAACAACCGGCTGCTGGAGGACGCGCAGTTCCGGGACTCGTTCCGTCTGTTCTGGAGCGACTGGAGGGGGAAGCGGGGAGGCTTCTCCCCCTTGAGGCTATGGTGGGACGTGGGCAAGGCTCACGTCCGCCTCTTCTGTCAAGAGTACGCGAGGGGGTCGACTAAGAGGCGGGAGTCCGAGGTCAGGCGGTTGGAGCAGGAGGTGCTTGGCCTGGAGTCCCGTCTCGGTCAGGCCGCCGAGGATCCGGCCCTGCGGCAGGTGTACGAAGAGAAGAAGGACGCTCTGAGGGACCTGCAACTGGACCTCGCTGGAAAAGCGGCGGGGGGCCCGTAAGCAGCTCCTTACGCTGCTGGCCGACGACGGGTCCCTCGTCTCGGACCTGGAGGGATTCAGGGCCCGGGCTCGATCCTACTACGAGGCTCTATTCTCTCCGGAGCCGTCCAGTGAGGAAGCGCGCAGAGTTTTGTGGGAGGACCTGCCAAAGGTCAGCCCGGAGGACGCCGACCGGCTGGACGCTCCGCTGTGTCTGGCTCGGGAGGCTGCGCCTCACAACTTGAGCTGTCTGGGAAATTCCCTCCGTGCCTCTTCACTCCGCGCGGAGGTATTTCCTGTACGAGCTACTCCTGCACACACTCCACTTCCTCGCCCTCGTCTCTCGCCCGGACACGCCCTGGACTGCCGTCTGGCAGAGGCCGGGGTCCCCAATTGGGGGGGGCTCTCTCCTCGGGGATCCTCCCGTGTTACATCGGGCATGTGGGGTGGAGAGTGTTGCACGGAGCAGTCGCGTGCAATAGGCGTTTACGCCATTTCATGGACTCCCAGGCTGCCTGCAATTTCTGCGGCCTGGAGGAGTCCGTGTTTCATTTGTTCACTGGGTGTGCGAGACTGCAGCCCCTGTTTGATTATTTGGAGGGGCTGCTCCTCAGGTTCTGGCTGCAATTCAGTCCCACACTCCTGATCTTTGGCCGCCCGGTGAGGAGGGGGGCGGGCAGGCCGGCGGACGTCCTCGTGGGCCTGCTCCTGGGCCTGTCCAAGGTGGCCATCCACAGGTCCAGGTTGCTTGCGGTCCGTGGGGGCGGTCGCTCGGACTGTCTGCCTCTCTTCCGCGGAATGCTCCGCGCCCGGGTGGTCCTGGAGATGGAGCACGCGGTGTCTGCCGGTGCGTTTGAGGCTTTCCGCGACCGGTGGGCACCGCAGGGACTGGAGTGCATCCTGAACGAGGAAAATAAAATTATAATTTGAAACTGGTTTTGGTTTTTCTTTGGGATTTTTGCACATAAAAACACCCTAAATCCCCCTCCTTTTAAAAGGGGGGCCTAAAAAATGTCGCTGTTGGGAATGGAAAAAAGTCGCGAAAAATCCTGGCTGCTAAAAACAGCAAAAAGGTCACTGCTTTGATGCGATTGGATGTCTTTCAGACTCATCAGAAAAAAGAGTAGCTGATAAACCCCCGGCTGCTCTTCCATCCCACACTCCTGAGCTGAGCGGAGTGGTGAAAAAAAGTAAAAAACTGTTTTTGATCCAACTCAATGTCTTTCGGATCCTCCTTTCGTTCAATCACTTCCATTGTCCTATTTCATAAATTTCTAAAAGAAAAAATAAGGAGTCACTGTTGGGATACGATTGGATGTCTTTCAGACAGACCATCAATCCATCCAGGAATCAGCCTGACTGAACTTGCCAGTTAATACTGCTGAGTGGAGCAGAGTGGAGGTCAGAGCGAGAGCTCTGGGTGGAGAGCAGGGTGAAAAGTACTAGCCCTCGCTTGTATACCTCTGAATCCAGGAGAAGGAGAACGAGAGGAACAAACAACCAACAGGGAGGGAAGGAGGAAGACGACCACCATGCACTGTGAGGGGTGTGCTGCTGCTGACCGATACCATCCAACAGAGGGAGGAAGAGGAGGTCGGTGCGGTGCAGTGTGACCAACTGAAGGTAGGGGGAGGAAAGATCATACAGAACAGGGGGTTTCCCCCCAGTGTCTGGCCCAGGACAGCTGGAGCTGCCTGGGTGAAGTTACTTTTCAATCTGTGGAGGACTGAGCCTGGGCAGCTCCAGCTGTCTAGGGGAAGACATCTCCTCCCCCTGCCCACCGGAAGACATCCAGAAGATCCACCTGTTAAGGTGCAACCCCGCCCCTCTTCCACCTACTTCTGCAGCAGCCCACCCCTGCAGACTCCCTCCTTCCCATTCGACCATCCCTCCCACTATCACGGATATTCTTTTTTACAAAATCCTGCAAAGGAGCCCCTCTCCAAACACAGTGGGAATTGGGGAGAGGAGGTTTTCTTTTGCAAGGCCTTTGTTATTAGTCGGCCTGAGACTTGGGGTGGGTGTAGCTCGATGGAATATGGCGACACCATCTCCGCCGATGGGCACTGCAGGGGCTGGAGAGCATCCTGGACAAAAATAATAAAATCTTAATTTGACACTGGTTTTTGGTTTTCTGCACAAACACACCCTAAACCCCCACTAATTATAAAAGGGGGGCCTAAGAAAAAAAAGCAGAGATCAGAGACAGCGGTCACAGTCAGGGCCAGGATCAGGATCAGGACCATCTCAGACGCCACACCTGAAACGGAAGAAACCAATGGTTAGTGAGTGAAGGAAATACTGAGGGGAAAATGGAAACCAGCAGTCCGCCAACTCACCACCTGGAGACCTCTCCTGCATCCTTTGCTCAACATCATTAAGGGGCTCAGTTGCCAGCTCTAACACTTCAGGATCCAGAATGACCAGGGGTCCAAGTGAGGCCTCACCCTCCCACTTCAATTCAGCATCACTCCCTGCAATATCAAACATTCCAGTTAGAGAGGGTAAAGGGTGACCTCCAACATAGAGAGGATCAATGTCCTACCAGGTCCAGATACAAGATCCCTCCTTCCTCTGGAATCAAGTCGGAATTCCCTCCTGGCACTGCAGTTGCCCAGATGACAACAGGCACACACGTCGTTGGTCAATTCTTCCAATGGGGTCCAGCTAAACCAGAGAATCAGTTTATCAACCAGGTTGTCCATCACCCTTTAATACAACACATCCCTGAGCAAGAGAGGGAACTTACATATTCTGGAAAGTACAAGCTTTGTTCATGGAATCTCTCCGATCCACTGCAGCAACTTTCAGGTGACAGGCGATGAAAATCTGAGGGACACATTCAATACAAGTTGTTATTTAGTGACCTCCTCCCAACATGGGGAACCCAATGTTTGGCATCCTCTTACCAAGGAACGGTCATCTCCAAAGAAGCAGAATGCATCCAGATCAAACTGGAGTTTGTCCAGCTCACGTTCACTCTTGGCAACACAAAGGTTGAAAAGGAGTCCTCAGCTTTGCTGTCCAGGAGGCAACTGAAGAAAGATTTAAAAAAAAACAGACAAAGTGAATTAAGTGAACCTTTGGGACATAACCAGCTGGAGAAAGCAGAGAGCTCCTTACCCATGGTAGTCAATGATGTTGTATCTTGGGGTGGAATCCTTGTCTGGGCTCAATGTAGCTGCACAGCTGTCAATGTAGAGCTTCAAGGGCATGTGGTTGGTCATCGAAACAGAGGCCTCAATGTGAATGAGGTCACCCAGGTAGTAGACAGTCGAGGTGCGCTCTGGAAGCCAGTCATCTGAAGTACAAGAGGACAAGGGTTGGAGACAGTGGGTGTAACTCCCAGTGGGAGACGACAGAAAAGCACTCCCCATCCACCCATCACATACCGTTCATAAGACGCAGTGAGAATGACAGAAGTCCTTCTCCAGACTTGGTCGAGCTGAATGGGATCCAGGTGGGCTTGATAGGGTCACTGCTCACATTGCCCTTCCTGGAAGGACAGGCGTGTAATTTCAGGACAACTTCAGAGAACTGCACCTGCTGTAGACCTTATTTGCAATGGAGTAAAGATTCTTACCTAAAATAGTGACACTCAATGGGAATGACTGCTCCATTAGTTCTCACAATGACAGATCCACAAGCATTTGGGGTATGGTTCAGGTGGGTGGTGTAGACCAGGAAATCTCCAGCCATCTGAAAGACATCAGGTTAAGGAATGAAGAGCTGGTCATTGGACAAAAGCTATTTCTGGTCATTTTCCTGCCCTGTTAAGCAGCAGTTTGAGGGGTTTCAGCTGCTCCTCAATGACACATGATTGAAGCAGCTCCACCATTGGCAGAAGTTGCCTGGAGCAGCCTCTGTTACTCTGCTCAGTCCACCTTCTATTACAGGGGACTTCAGGCCTGCAGTCAGAAACCCTGAAATGATTGGCACTGCCAGATTTGATGAGCATTCTTTCCCATATAGAATAGAGCTTTCACCTTAAGGGGCTTCAAGTTAACCCTGATATGGAGCACAAAACACATCACTTTTAAACCTCATCTGTGTCCGTGGAATCAAGGGGATTGGCAGGTGCAATAACCAAAAGTGGAGTTCCCCTTTAATTCATTGTATCCCAATTATTATTCCACTTGTTTCATCTTTCAAGAGAAGTCTCAACAGGAACTTCCACACTGAACATTCATTGACCACAAGTTGAGGCAACAGGCCTGAATATCCACAGGAAGGCACAGAAAAGATAAATCAATTGAGGCACAAAAGAACAGAGTGGTTTGGAGAAATGTAGGTGAAGGTTCAAGGCCAATGGAGTTGAATCTCAGAGTTAGAGAGTAGTAATGACCCATTTAAGAAAGATGCAGTCCCTCAGTGACAAGTTGAAGTTCTTTTTAAATATAAAGCTAAGATAGACATGTCAACATAAAGAATTAGTTTCACACAGGGTGATATTTAACAGTGGGCAAGAATTTATACACAGATTTCATTCAGGGATCTCCTCAGTGGCTGGAGTTTCACCCAATGTTAATGAGTTCTGAGTGGGCAGTAATCTACACAGTGAAATTGGAGCAAGAGTTGAGGAATCACATTCCCTGCAATCTGCTGCCACATTCATGGAGCCCATAGTCAAAGAGGACAGTGTGGTTCTGAGAGTAGATCCCAGTTGGCCGACAACCTGCTGTCCCCAGGGTCAGGTCAGTAGCTTTAATCAGGTGCCTGGTTCTAAATAAATCCATGTCTACCCTCACCAGCAGGTTCTGCTCTCCACACTGCACCATCACAGTCTGCAGTGGGGACAGACTTCTCCCCTCAGACACACTGAAATGGGAACCAAAGGGAGGGACAGGGGGAGGGACTCTCTGGGGTACAGGGGTGGGTTTTACTCTTCTCCATGGAAATCTCTGCCCTCTAAACTGGGACTGGGACTGGGACCGGGACCAGCTCAACTATCACTTTACCCACCAACCAGCACCTTTTATACACTGCAGTCAGCTGACTCCAATTGTCCCAGATGAGGCTAAACGAGAACACGAGACGAAACTGGAGTGCATCCTGGACCGAAATAATAAAATTATTATTTGACACTTATTTTGGGTTTTTTGGTTTACTGCACATGAACACACTCGAAGAATAAAAAAACAACACAAGGCCTCCGCCGGGGGGGAAGGAGGGCACCCTCGCGGAAAAAAGGCGGGGAGGAAAATCAAACATCTGGAGGCTGGTCCCCGGGATGCTGAACAATCGAGTGAGCCCGAGGCTGCGATTGTGACCGCGGCCGATCTACATCTCGTGGTCGCGACGGAGGCAGGGCAGATCGTTGGTCAGGAGGGAGCGGAGGAGGGGGCCCCAGCAGACCCTCCCTCCGCGACCCTCCGGAAAGAAAAAAAGGCGCCACTCCCTGGAAGCGGAGGGGAACCCTGCAAAGGGACGGCCCCCCGTGGAAGGGGAGTTGGTGCCTGACGCGGATCCTGGGGCCCCACCCTCCATTTCACACCATCGGCGGGAGTCGTCCACCACTCGGGGGGAGGAGACCGAGCCCGTGCCTCCCGGGGGGGATGGGGAGACCCTGCCTATGAGGGGGGTCGCGGATACGGGCACGGAGGAGAGTATACAGTTCACCGGGTCGGGCGTCCTGGGTGCCGGGGTGGACGAGGCCGATAAGGCTGAATTCGCCCGTTCGCGGCTCGACATCTCCCAGGACCTGCTCGACCTGGTGGACGGTTTTAATAAAAACGTCTCACCTGCCGGGTCGGTTGGTGGCGGTGTGGGCGGGGGGAGCCCCTTCTCCCGGTCTCTGGGCACGGTGCCGGGTGAGTTGGGGAGCTGGAGTTCACTTACTCCCCGGTTTCCCCGACCGGTGGGCACCGCAGGGGCTGGAGTGCATTCTGGACAAAAATAATAAAAACTTAATTTGACACTGGTTTTTGGTTTTCTTTGGGTGTTTTTGCACATAAACAAACCCTAAACCCCCCTTCTTATCAAAGGGGGGCCTAAAAACACACAAAAAAGAAGAAAAAAAGAAAAAGAAAAAAAAGAGTCGCTGTTTTGAAACGATTGGATGTCTTTCAGGGCCCCATTTGCTTTTTTAACAGCCTTCTCAACTTGTCCTGCCACCTTCAAAGATTTGTGTAACTACACCCCCAGGTCTCTCTATTCATCCACTCCATTTAAAATTGTTGTCTCTCCTCAATCTTCCGACCAAAATGTATCACTTCACAATTCTCTGCAGTAAATTTCTTCTGCCATGTTTCTGCCCATTTCACCAGTCTGTCTCTGTCCTCCTGAAGTCTGTTACTGTCCTCCACATTGTTTATTACATTTCTGAGTTTCGTGTCATCTGCAAACTTTGAAATTATACCCTGTACTCCCAAGTCCCGGTCATTAATATATATCAAGAAGAGTAGTGGTCCCAATACCGAGCCCTGGGGGACACCACTGTGTACTTGTCTCCAGTCTGAAAAACAACCGTTCACCACTACTCTCTGTTTTCTGCTCCTGAGCCAATTTTATATCCACGCTGCCATTGTCCGTTTAATCCCATGGGCTTCAATTTTGCCAACAAGTCTATTGTGTGATACTTTATCCTCCCTTAATCTCTCCCTGCATAGAAACTCCCCAACCCATATTCATGGCCACCCCCTCGACCTTGCCATCTCACGTGGCCTCTCTACTCCCGATCGTGTCAATCATGGATAAGGCCATCTCTGATCACTTCCTTGTATCCCTCTCCACCCACATGGAATCATAGAATCATAGAAAGGTTACAGCACGGAAGGAGGCCATTCAGCCCATCGGGTCCATGCCAGCTCTATGCAAGATCAATCCACGTTGTCCCACTCCCCCAATGCACATCACAGAATGAACTCAGGAATCCCACGCCACTTTCTATGAGCGGTAACAGGCTGCGGTTATGGTGCAGACCGGGACCCAGGGCTGAGGCTGTGGTCATCAGTTACTCTGGGAGTGGCACAGTCTGGTTCATGACTAGCCGGGGGTGAGAGTAACACCAGGGAGTCAGGCTGGTGTTTAGAAGGGTGTGGGTTCCAGCTCCCGTTCCAGGACTGGGACACATGATCCAGACTGACTGTGTCATGCTGAGAGGGAGCTGCATCGTGAGAGGTGCTGTCCTTTGAATGAGGTGTTTAATGGGGGTCCCTTCTTTCTGCTCCGAAGTGTAAAAGATCCCGTGACAATTTGTGAAGAGCCCGTGTCTCGTTCCTTGTCTCATTTAGACTCTCAGTTAATTGGTCTGTTCTCTCCACAGATTCGGCCTGACTCGCTGAGTGTTTCCAGAATGTTCTGTGTGTGTTTCACTGAGACTCGGGTTTTACAGTAAATGATAAAAGGATTGTCGTCAAACACTTGGCCATGAGCTGCTGAGTGACCTGTCGGGACATTGTTGCTTGCTTCCCTTCAGCTTGCAGGGTTGGGGTTTCGGTGCACTGTCCCTTTAAGAGCTGTGGTCTGCCTCATTTGTCAGTGTGATTGTGGGACTGACACAGAAGCGAGGGAGGAAGCAGCAGCCACAGCCCGGACTGCAGGCAAATTGTGAGGCTGGGACGAAAAGGCTGTTATTCCCACACCAGGAGTCGAACCCGGGCCGCCTGGGTGAAAACCAGGAATCCTCACCGCTAGACCACATGGGAACTAAAAGAACAACCAGCAGGAAGGGCACTGAGACTACACTCAGAAGGTTGCAGGGCGATTTCATGGACGTGTTCACAATTATGAAAGATTTCGACAGAGTACATTAGGAGAAACTGTTTCCAGTGATGGGAGGGTTAATAATCAGAGGACACAGATTTAAGATAAATGGGCAAAAAAGCCACGGGCGGGGGAATGAGGAGAGATTTCTTTACGCAGCGAGTTGTTATGATCGGGAATGCACTGCCTGAAAGGGAGGTGGAAGCAGGTTCAATAGTAACTTTCAAAAGGGAATTGGATAAATACTTGACGTGAAAAAATTCACAGGGCTGTGGGGAAAGAGCCGGGGAGTGGGACTAACCCACTTCCTTCTGTGTTCATCCCTGGAAAAAACTCTCCCCCAAGTCACTTACAACGGCACTTTCAAATTCCCAACTGTCCAGTCTTTGGCCCTCCATTCACCACGACATTTCTGCAGCTACTGATTTGCTCAATCACACCCTCACCTCCACCTTTGACGCTCTTGTACCCATTAAAACCATCACTCCCCCTCACCCTGGTCGCTCCCCCTGGGTCTGCTCTCATTTCCTCTCCCCTAAGTCCAAGGGACACAGCTTTGAACATTTATGGTGGACAACTGGTTTGGCCATTCATCGCCAGATCTGCCTGGACCACATAAAGCACTATCGGGTCCTGTCTCCTCTGACAAAACTGCTCACTATTCTAGGATCATCCTGGAATGTAAAGATAACCCCCGGCTTCTCTTCTCCACTACAAACCGTCTTCTTAAACCCCACTCCCCTCACTCCTCCACCCTCACCTCCAACAAAAAGTGCGAGGAGCTCATGGACTTCTTTGTCACTAAGATTGAGACCATCCATTCAGCTGCCTCTGCCGCTCCCCTCCTTTCCCAAGCCCACCAAGTTTCTCTCCTATCTCCCCTCATGCCCTCTCTGAGCTCTCTTGACAATGAGACCAACATCCTGCTCCCTCGGCCCAATTCCCACCAAACTGCTGACCACACAACCTCCCTTCCTGGCCCCCTGTTAGCTGACATTGTTAACGGTCCCCTCTCCTCAGGTACTGTCCCCCTCCCCATCAAATCTGCTCTCATCACCCTCCTTCATAAAAGACCTACCCTTGACCCCTGTGTCCTTGCAAACTACCACCCCATCTCCAACCTCCCTTTCCTCTCCAAAGTGTTGCCGCCTCCCAAATCCATGTCCATCTTTCCCACAACACCATGTTTGAATCCCTCCAATCAGGTTTCCACTCCTGCCACAGTACTGAAACGGCCCTTGTCAAAGTCACAAATGACATCCTCTGTGACTGTGTGGATGGAGATTTAATCTTGATCGAACCCTTGATGCACCTGCCCACGGAGTGTTTGATGGCACAGTGTAGAGGGAGCTTTACTCTGCCATGTACTGTACAGTATCAGTCTGTGATGGAGCAGAGCCCTGTTCTTTAATAGAAATTATTCTTTCGATGAGCCACTGAGCCGCTAAAGCAGCCTCCGAGACCCAAAGTCTGATTTCCATCCCACAGTTGCAGCAGTTTGCGAGGGCTGGGCCACGTTAACAGCAGCTCTCTGTTCCTGGTCTGGAGCTGAGGTGTTGTGTATTGTCCCTGACACAGGGACCAGACGGTGAGCTGCTGGCTCCTATTGTTCTGGGATCATTCCCTGCTGCTCTGTTCTCACCTCTTCACTGGGTCTCAGATTATTACCAGCCATCTTCCTGATCAATAAACAATCGGCAGTCTGACCGGGGAGATTTGAAATGTGTGAAACATTTCATGTGTCTCATCCCTGTCCCTGGACACAAATAAATAGGCCGTCATGAAATGTTCACAGTCCGTTTATTGAGCCTTCTCCTTCTTAGAAGAATCTTTTAATCTCCTTGCTAAAGTGACCTTTGATCTGAATGTCTTGTTTTGCGGTATGTCCTAGATTGTTCCAGGTCAGCATTGTAATAATTCGGTGGTAGTTGAAAAGTGGGATCATTATATTAAATCGAGATATTTATCACAGCCCCGCCCCCCAAACATTCAAACCACCGTTCAGGAGGAGAACCCCTCTGCTCGCTGACCTACATTGGCTCCCAGTTCACCAACATCTCAAATTTTAAATTATCAGCTTCGTGTTCAAATCCCTCCATGACCTCGCCCCTCCCTATCTCTGTAACCTCCTCCACCCCTACAACCCTCCGAGATCTCTGAGCTCCTCCAATTCAGGCCTCTTGCGCATCCACGATTTTCATCGCTCCACCATTGGCGGCCGTGCCTTCAACCGACTGGGCCCAAAGCTCTGGATTTCCCTCTCTTAACCTCCCCGCCTCTCGACCTCTCTCTCCTCCCTTAAGACACTTAAAACCTACCTCACCTGTCCCAATATCTCCTTATGTGGCTCCATGTCACATTTTGTTTGATAATCGCTCCTGTGAAGCGCCTTGGGACGTTTTACTCCGTTAAAGGCGCGATATAAATGCAAGTTGTTGTTGTTGTTGTTGGGGTGGAGAAAGGGTTTTCTTTCTTTTTATCACTCTTTTCTATCTCTCTATTTCTTTCCTTTCTCGGACTCTGTTTTCCGGGTCTGTTTACTGACACACATTGCAATCTGTGTCACTCGGTGTCTAACAATGTGAGGCAATGTGTTTTATTCCCGCTGTGTTATCTCTCTGGCGGTTTGCTGATAAATGTTTAACTCGCGGCCTGTTCCCGTTAATGGTCACAAGCAGTAACAGACAGACAGAGCGTGTCTGACCGCCCTGAGATGTGGAAAAGGCATCAGTTTAGGACAAATGCATCAAATCAAATGTTCATCGAGCACCGAGAGAGACAAAAACCAGAGAGAAAGGCAGAAGGAAACAGAGAAATAAAAGCTGAATACAGACATCCTTGATGTCTCTCTATTCCATCCCCAACCGTTCAGTGTCGGGTAAAAATGTCAGTGCAAATAAATGTTTGAGATTCGGCCTAAAGAAGAAGAAACAAAATAGCCCAAAACTGCCGAAACCCGGGATTGAACCAGGGACCTTTACATCTTCAGTCGAACGCTCTCCCAACTGAGCTATTTCGACCCCACATCCGACTGCCCTTTGGGTCATCCTCTTGTAATAAAATCTAACCCCGGGTGGAATTGCCTCTCCCGCTCATTCCTCACTTCGGGAGAATGAGACCGACCATCAAGGAGAGATTTTCTGATCCTGTCGTTGAATCTCATTTCTATTAAACATTCCTTGAACTCTCTGCCGGGGGGATTCAGAGCTGGGGTTCGCCATGAACCAGCTTCCCCTCAATTCCCAGCTTTATCAGTGAATCGCCCAACAAACGCTCGACAGAGCTCAGGTTATATTAATAATAAAAACAGAAAATGCGGGAAACACTCAGCAGGTCAGGCAGCATCTGTGGAGAGAGAAACATTCTTTCAGGTCGATGACCTTTCATCAGAGCTCTCTCTTTCATCAGGCCAATCCGCTACCACCCACTTTGTGCTGCGGCCCAAGACCATTCTTATTCCCGTTGAATTGAACGGCAGGGAATTTCCCGCGGTTTGTATAAACAGCGGGCGGTCCGCCCACCAAATGACCTCCAGGCGGTGAAGACATATGTCGACCCCTCCTCGTCTCGGGGACAGATTTGGAACTGGTGCTCGGGCATGAAACTGCCGTTGGCTCTGTGGGACTGGATAGACCCAGACCGACTGGAAGTGTACGGGGATATGTTTCTGGCAGACAGCATGGCAGAGTCCACGAGGAAAGGCATCATCACCCTCATCTCCAAGTGAAGCTTTGTTACACCGCCTCTCAGGCAAGTTTATCCTTGCTTAGATAAGGAGACCAAAACTGTACACAGTACTCCAGGTGTGGTCTCACCAAAGCCCCGTACAATTGCAACAAGACTTCCTTACTCTTGTATTCCAACCCTTTGCAATAAAGCCAACATTCCATTTGCCTTCCGAATTGCTTGCTGTACCTACATGTTAACTTTCTGTGTTTCTTGTACCAGGACACCCAAGTCTCTGAACACGAATGTTTAATAGTTGCTCACCATTTAAAAATATTCTGTTTTTCGACTATTCCGACCAAAGTGAATAACCTCACATTTCCCTACATTATACTCCATCTTCCACCTTCTTGCCCACTCACGTAACCTGTCTATATCCCTTTGCAGACACTTTGTGTCCTCCTCACAGCTTACTTTCCCACGTGGCTTTGTATGGTCAGATATCTTGGATACATTACTCTGATGTACATTGTAAATAGCTGAGGCCCAGTAAAGGCCGGTATCGCTCGCTGATCAGTCAAGGGTAAAATCCCTGCGACGACATTGGTCCCAGCCCCGATGAGGTTCAACCCGTCCATCTTGTACAGGTCTTTAGTATCAATCAAAGTGCACAATGACGCCCCGGGAAAGCGAGTATCTCCCCACAGATACTACCTGACCTGCTGAGTGTTGCCAGCAGTTTCTGGGTTTATTTTTGAGCTTTCACTGGAGCAGTTTTCCTGACAACCTGCAACTTGCCTCAAGGGCGCAGCTTCAAGCACAACTTTCTTGTGCTCTTCTCACACACAAGATCGCACTTTACTTTCCGACACACGCGCTTTAAAATCTGCCGTTTCCGCACACAGCGTCCTGCGCCACGAGAATTTGAAAGACCTTCCGCTCACGGCCTGTAATCGCTCCTTTTTCCCCACAGGCGCTCTTTACATTTATCCTCTACTCGATTCAATCGCATGTTTCAACAGAACTATTAAGGTCAAGGCGGAACACTTCCGATCTTACTGCACCGCCCCAACTTGCCAAATGTGCACCTTTCAACCTCCATTCACAGCTCTGTCGCGCTGCCCGTCGCTCACGCAACTCAACTGCTGAGAGAAAAGAGCCAACAAGCATCAAAACAAAAACCAGTTCTTCAGTTACCATCCCCTGGATCACAAGATTCCCCAAGTGAATTTCGTGAACAATCGGGCGGCTGTCTTTCCAGAGACCAGCCCTGCTTTCGTCGTGTTTCTCTGTCGAGCGGTCACGCAGATCGAAATGTATCGACTGGTTTCAAGGCACAAATGAACATTGGTGTGAATGGGACATGTGCCCAATAGAAACAGCGGTCGGAGCAGAACAAACTTAAAGGAGTGAGATCGTGAAAGTGAATGTTAGAGTCGACAATGCCGCAGGAAAGTGTCCATGAAATGGAAGGAGGAAAGTAAAGGCGGCCTATTGACTGTGGAAGGAAGAAAAAGCTGGGAGAAGAGGCGGGTTTGAACTGTGGAACATCAAGTACAGGCATGTGAGAGAGGTGGGATTTGACGGAATTGAAAGGTTTTCACCAAAACATTTTTCTTTCATGTTCTGAAGATTGATTTCTTGCTGCATCCTCTCAGCACATGTGGGAAAGGAAAAAATCGGTAAATGAAACTCTGTGGAGACTCGGATTCGCTCCGATGTTACTGCGACCACAACGCAGAGTGTTAACCACAAAACGATCACGACGCAGCACATGAGGTGTGGCAGTTGTGCCCCAACAACATTAATGGCACGCATGACACTGCTGAGAAAAGAAAGATTTTGGTGATGAGGCTAAAATGTTCAACAGCTCAGATTATGGCAGCGCAGAGATTGGAGCCTAAATCCAGCGCCTTGGACCGCTCGGCCACGCTACCGCTTCACAAGAGTGTTGTCCAGAATCTCGGAACTGGTGATTGAAAAGCGGCTTTCCGACTCTGACCTTTGAGTCCAAGATTTTTGCCTTGAAAGAATCAAATAAAAGGGCTTTCTTTGCACTGTTCTTGCGACCAGGTGGCTGAGTGGTTGAGGTGATGGACTGCTAATCCATTGAGCTTTGCCAGCATGGTTTTGTATCCCAGCTGCGCCATTACTGCCTTTTTTAATCGTTCATGGGATGTGGGCGTCGCTGGCGAGGCCACCATTTATTGCCCATCCCTAATTGCCCTTGAGAAGGTGGTGGTGAGCCGCCTTCTTGAACTGTTGCAGTCCATGTGGTGAAGGTTCTCCCACAGTGCTGTTAGGTAGGGAGTTCCAGGATTTTGACCCAGCGACGATGAAGGAACGGTGATATATTTCCAAGTCGGGATGGTGTGTGACTTGGAGGGGAACGTGCAGGTGGTGTTGTTCCCATGTGCCTGCTGCCCTTGTCCTTCTAGGTGGTAGAGGTCGTGGGTTTGGGAGGTGCTGTCGAAGAAGCCTTGGCGAGTTGCTGCAGTGCATTCTGTGGATGGTACACACTGCAGCCACAGTGCGCCGGTGGTGAAGGGAGTGAATGTTTAGGGTGGTGGATGGGGTGCCGAACAAGTGGGCTACTTTGTCCTGGATGGTGTCGAGCTTCTTGAGTGTTGTTGGAGCTGCACTCATCCAGGCAAGTGGAGAGTATTCTATCACACTCCTGACTTGTGCCTTGTAGATGGTGGAAAGGCTTTGGGGAGTCCGGAGGTGGGTCACTCACCACAGAATACCCAGCTTCTGGCCTACTCGTGTAGCCACAGTATTTATATGGCTGGTCCTTTTAAGTTTCTGGTCAATGGTGACACCCAGGATGTTGATGATGGGGGATTCGGCGATGGTAGTGCCGTTGAATGTCAAGGGGAGGTGGTCAGACTCTCTCTTGTTGGAGATTGTCATTGCCTGGCAATTATCTGGCATGAATGTTACTTGCCACTTATGAGCCCAAGCCTGGATATTGTCCAGGTCTTGCTGCATGTGGGCACGGACTGCTTCTTATCTGTGGGGTTGCGAATGGAACTGAACACTGCGCAATCATCAGCAAACATCCCCATTTCTGACCTTATGATGGGGGAAAGGTCATTGATGAAGCAGCTGAAGATGGTTGGGCCAAAGACACTGCCCTGAGGAACTCCTGCAGCAATGTCCTGGGGCTGAGATGATTGGCCTCCAACAACCACTACCATCTTCTTTTGTGCTCCTTCTGACTCCAGCCACTGGAGAGTTTTCCACTGAAGCGGCAGCTGAACGGATGGTCTCAATCTTTGTGACAAAATAGTCCAGGAGCTCCTCGCAAATTTTGTGGTGAGGGTGGAGGAGCCAGGGGGTGCAAGAAGTCGGTTTGTGGTCGAGAAGAGATACTGGGGGTATCTTTGGATTCCTGGATAATCCTGGAATAATGAGCAGTTTTCTGTCTCTCTCTGTTTCGGGCTGGTGAATTAGCCCGGGTCTGTTCACAGGGCGATTCTGCGTTTTATTTCTTCCTCATTATTGTGGTTCTGATATCGAGGTGAGGATTTTAAAATCTGCTCGGAGATCAGTGAAATTAAATCGTAGAAAGTGAAAAAGTCCGAGTCAGTTTTTCACTGTATTTTCTTCATTCGATGTTGCTGATAAATGAAAGTGAAGCTTCTAAAGGCAGACCTTCCCGTCGGGGAATTGACCCCAGTCTCCAGGGTGATGGACACTGATACTCACCACGATACTAACGAGGAACTGGTGCCGGAAGGGGATGTACGTTCAGCACAGATGCTTCACGTTTCAGGAAATCTGTTTGAGCTATTCTTTTGGTGACAGTTTGTTGAACTTTCCACGGACCACTGTTGAAAGAAGAATTACCGACCACTTTTCCATCTCATGTTGGATCATGATGTGGGGAGTGCGGGAGAGAGTGAGACAGAGAAAGACCGACTCAAGAAAACAAAGAAAATATGAGGCACATACACAGACAGATAGACACAGACACGCATACACATGGAGTGACTCAGAAATATGGAGAGACAGAACATGGATAATTTGGCTGATTTTTGTTCTATTTCTGTGGTAGATTTCGTGAAATCTCACAGATCAATGAGCATAAAACTCGAGGTGTTCAATGCTGTGGAATTTTAATTCACTTCAGAATTATTAATTCCACAAGAAACTTGTTGAATTTTGAAACGCAGAGATGAACACGTTGATAAATGACGGGATCTGAAGTCTCTCAGATTCGAACCTGTGCGAGGGAAATGAATGAAATTTTAATCTGTCACCTTAACCACGAGTAAGTTAAAATTACAATCGCTCTGCATCCAGTCCCCAAACAGTCTCTGTTCAATAATATTCTGAAAGCGACAATCAGCTGTTTATTTTTCTCTGTAGTTTTTTTTAGGAAGAAGCTCGGCGAAGACATAAAATTAAAAGTTGGCGTCTTATAAATGCTCACCACGATAAGAGAGAGAAAGAACGAAAGAAAGACAGAGTCAGTTGTTCGTTGTCTAACAAAGAGAAGGAAATGTAAAAGGTTCTCTCAACAGTGGCCCGTGGAAAATTAAACAAACTGTCATCAAATAAATCGTTGAAGAAATTCACTGACACATTTTTAACACCATCTGGGGTGAGTGTAGAATCAATGCAGTAATTCCTCGTTGGTATCGTGGTGAGTATCCTCCCCTGTCACGCCGGGGTTCAATTCCCCGACGAAGAGGTTAAATTTTCGCCGCCTGTCAAAGTTTTTATCTGCAATATTGGATGTGGAAAATGCAGTGTAAAACTGACTCGGAGATTTTAATCTGTCACCTGAACCACGAGTAAGTCAAAATCACAATTGCTCTGCATCCAGTCCTCAAATAGTCTCCGTACATTAATATTCTGAAAGTGACAATCACCTGTTTTTTTTCTCTGTAGTTTTTTTTTAGGAAGAAGCTCGGCGAAGACATAAAATTAAAAGTTGGCGTCTGATAAATGCTTCCTCCCCGTCGGGGAATTAAACCCCGGACTGAGGCGGGGCAACTCACCACGAGAAGAGAGAAAGAAAGAACGAAAGAAAGGCAGAGTCAGTTTTCGTTGTCCAACAAAGAGATGGAAATGTAAAAGGTTCTTTCAAGAGTGGCCCGTGGAAAATGAAACAAACTGTCATCAAATAAATAGTTAAAAGAAATGCACTGACACATGAAGCATGTCTAACACCATCTGGGATGAGTGCACGGTGGGTGCAGCAGTTCCTCGTTGGTATAGTGGTGAGTATCTCCGCCTGTCACGCGGGAGACCTGGGTTCAATTTCCCGACGGGGGGATTAAACTTCCGCCGCCTTTCGAAGCTTTTCTCTCATTCATTTCCAATATTGGATGCGGAATGGACAGTGTCAAACTGATTCGGAGTGTCCCACTTTCCCCAATTTAATTTCACTGATATTCCAGCGGTTTTAAAATCTGCTCTCAGCTTCACTCTTCACCTCGATGTTCGACTGGTTTCTGTGATGGTGGGGATTTCGGGAGGAGGCCGAGATGGATCATCCACTCGGCACTTCTGGCTGAAGACTGTTTCTAAAACTTTGCACTCACGTGCTGGGCTTTACCATCATTGAGGATGGGGATGTTCAGAGAGCCTCTTCCCGTGAGTTGTTTAATTATCCACCATCATTCACAAATGGGTGTGGCAGGACTGCAGAGCTTTGATCTGATCCGTTGTTTGTGGGATCGCTAAGCTCTCTCAACAGCATGCTGCTTCCACTGTTTGTCAAGTAGTCCTGTGTTACTTTCAGGTTATTGGTGTGTTTATGTAGCTAGGAATGTGTGTGTTTGTGTATGTGTGAATATGACTATGTCTGTCTCACTTGTTATATGCGTTTCTGAGTGTCTCTCTCTTTCTTTCTATCTGTCACTTTTAACCTGCTCCCCAAATAATTTTTCTTTGGACCTTGACTAACAAAGAGATAGAAAGTAAGTCTTCTGACAACAGTGGCATGTGGAAAGTTAATCAAATTGTCATCAAAGAAGTAGTTAAAATAGATTCACTGAAACATGCATCCTTTTCATTGCTGTATGTGAGATCTTTCATGTCTGCGCCTGTTCCGAGACCTGTCTCTCTCTGTTTCGGGCTGGTGACAGCGCGATTCTGCGTTTTATTTCTTGCCCATTATTGTGGTTCTCACATCGAGCTGAAGCGTGAGGCAGAGAGCAGATATTTAAAATCGCTGTGAAATCAATTTGTGGAAGTGGGAAAGGCCGAGTCAGTTTTTCATTGTATTTTCAACATCCAATATTGCAGATAAATGAAAGTGAAGCTTCGAAAGCAGCAATAACCTCCTCGTCGGGGAATTGAACCCCGGTGTCCCGCGTGACAGGCGGGGATACTCACCACATACTGACAAGGAATTCAAGCAGATATTTGCCGTATATTCACCACAGATGCTTCACTTTTCAGTGAATCTGTTTGAACTGTTCATTTGATGACAGTTTGTTTCACTTTCCACGAACCACTGTTGAAAGAAAAATTACCGACCACTTTTGCATCACATGTTGGATCATGATGTGGGTAACGCGGGAGAGAGTGAGACAGAAAGAGACAGATCTTCTCAGGAAAATATAGAAAATATGAGGCACATACACAGACAGACAGACAGACACACAGAAACAGACACACATGCACATGGATTGACTCAGAAATACTGAGAGTCAGAATATGGATAATTTGGCTGATTTTTGTTCTATTTCTGTCGTAGATTTCGTGAAATCTTGCAGATCAATTAAAATGAGCATAAAACTCGAGGTACTCAATGCTGTGGAATTTTAATTCACTTAAGAATTATTAATTCTACAAGAAACTTGTTGAATTTTGAAACGCAGAGATGAAACAGGTTGATGAATGACGGGATCTGAAGTCTGTCAGATTTGAACCAATGAATGAATTTCTAATCTGTCACCTTAATCACCAGTTAGTAAAAATCACAATTGCTCCGCATCCAGTCCTCAAATAGTCTCCGTACAATAATATTCTGAAAGTGACAATCACCTGTTTTGTTGCTCTGCAGTTTTTGTTCAGGAAGAAGCTCGGCGAAGACATAAAATTAAAAGTTGGCGTCTGATAAATGCTTCCTCCCCGTCGGGGAATGAAACCCCGGACTAAGGCGGGGCAACTCACCACGATAAGAGAGAAAGAAAGAACGAAAGAAAGACAGAGTCAGTTGTCGTTGTCTAACAAAGAGAAGGAAATGTAAAAGGTTCTTTCAAGAGTGGCCCGTGGAAAATGAAACAAACTATCATCAAATAAATAGTTAAAAGAAATGCACTGATACATGAAGCATGTCTAACGCCATCTGGGATGAGTGCACGGTCAATGTAGCAGCTCCTCGTTAGTATAGTGGTGAGTATCCCCGCCTGTCACGCGGGAGACCGGGGTTCAATTCCCCGACGAGGAGATTAAATTTTCGCCGCCTTCAAAAGCTTTTATCTCCAATATTGGATGCGGAATATACAGTGAAAAACTGACTCGGAGTTTCCCACTTTCCCCAATTTAATTTCACTGATTTTCCAGCGGTTTTAAAATCTGCTCTCAGCGTCACTCTTCACCTCGATGTTCGACTGGCTTCTGTGATGGTGGGGATTTCGGGAGGAGGCCGAGATGGATCATCCACTCGGCACTTCTGGCTGAAGACGGTTTCTAAAACTTTGCACTCACGTGCTGGGCTTTACCATCATTGAGGATGGGGATGTTCATAGAGCCTCTTCCCGTTAGTTGTTTAATTATCCACCATCATTCACAAATGGGTGTGGCAGGACTGCAGAGCTTTGATCTGATCCGTTGTTTGTGGGATCGCTGAGCTCTATCCACAGCATGCTGCTTCCACTGTTTGTCAAGTAGTCCTGTGTTACTTTCAGGTTATTGGTGTGTTTATGTAGCTAGGAATGTGTGTGTTTGTGTATGTGTGAATATGACTATGTCTGTCTCACTTGTTATATGCGTTTCTGAGTGTCTCTCTCTTTCTTTCTATCTGTCACTTTTTCCCTGCTCCCCAAATAAGTTTTCTCTGGACCTTGACTAATAAAGAGATAGAAAGTAAGTCTTCTTTCAACAGTGGCATGTGGAAAGTTAAACAAATTGTCATCAAAGAAGTCGTTAAAATAGATTCACTGAAACGTGCATCCTTTTCATTGCTGTTTGTAAGATCTTTCATGTCTGCGCCTGTTCCGAGACCTGTCTCTCTCTGTTTCGGGCTGGTGACAGCGCGATTCTGCGTTTTATTTCTTGCCCATCATTGTGGTTCTCACATCGAGCTGAAGCGTGAGGCAGAGAGCAGATATTTAAAATCGCTGTGAAATCAAATTGCAGAAGTGGGAAAGGCCGAGTCAGTTTTTCATTGTATTTTCAACATCCAATATTTCAGATAAATGAAAGTGAAGCTTCGAAAGCAGCAATAACCTCCTCGTCGGGGAATTGAACCCCGGTCTCCCGCGTGACAGGCGGGGATACTCACCACTATACTAACGAGGAATTGGTACAGACATTTACCGTATATTCACCAAAGATGCTTCACTTTTCAGTGAATCTGTTTGAACTGTTCATTTGATGACAGTTTGTTTCACTTTCCACGAACCACTGTTGAAAGAAAAATTACCGACCACTTTTGCATCACATGTTGGATCATGATGTGGGTAACGCGGGAGAGAGTGAGACAGAAAGAGACAGATCTTCTCAGGAAAATATAGAAAATATGAGGCACATACACAGACAGACAGACAGAAACAGACACACATGCACATGGATTGACTCAGAAATACTGAGAGTCAGAATATGGATAATTTGGCTGATTTTTGTTCTATTTCTGTCGTAGATTTCGTGAAATCTTGCAGATCAATTAAAATGAGCATAAAACTCGAGGTACTCAATGCTGTGGAATTTTAATTCACTTAAGAATTATTAATTCTACAAGAAACTTGTTGAATTTTGAAACGCAGAGATGAAACAGGTTGATGAATGACGGGATCTGAAGTCTGTCAGATTTGAACCAATGAATGAATTTCTAATCTGTCACCTTAATCACCAGTTAGTAAAAATCACAATTGCTCTGCATCCAGTCCTCAAATAGTCTCCGTACAATAATATTCTGAAAGTGACAATCACCTGTTTTGTTGCTCTGCAGTTTTTGTTCAGGAAGAAGCTCGGCGAAGACATAAAATTAAAAGTTGGCGTCTGATAAATGCTTCCTCCCCGTCGGGGAATTAAACCCCTGACTCAGGCGGGGCAACTCACCACGATAAGAGAGAAAGAAAGAACGAAAGAAAGACAGAGTCAGTTGTCGTTGTCTAACAAAGAGAAGGAAATGTAAAAGGTTCTTTCAAGAGTGGCCCGTGGAAAATGCAACAAACTATCATCAAATAAATAGTTAAAAGAAATGCACTGATACATGAAGCATGTCTAACGCCATCTGGGATGAGTGCACGGTCAATGTAGCAGCTCCTCGTTAGTATAGTGGTGAGTATCCCCGCCTGTCACGCGGGAGACCGGGGTTCAATTCCCCGACGAGGAGATTAAATTTTCGCCGCCTTCAAAAGCTTTTATCTCCAATATTGGATGCGGAATATACAGTGAAAAACTGACTCGGAGTTTCCCACTTTCCCCAATTTAATTTCACTGATTTTCCAGCGGTTTTAAAATCTGCTCTCAGCGTCACTCTTCACCTCGATGTTCGACTGGCTTCTGTGATGGTGGGGATTTCGGGAGGAGGCCGAGATGGATCATCCACTCGGCACTTCTGGCTGAAGACGGTTTCTAAAACTTTGCACTCACGTGCTGGGCTTTACCATCATTGAGGATGGGGATGTTCATAGAGCCTCTTCCCGTTAGTTGTTTAATTATCCACCATCATTCACAAATGGGTGTGGCAGGACTGCAGAGCTTTGATCTGATCCGTTGTTTGTGGGATCGCTAAGCTCTATCCACAGCATGCTGCTTCCACTGTTTGTCAAGTAGTCCTGTGTTACTTTCAGGTTATTGGTGTGTTTATGTAGCTAGGAATGTGTGTGTTTGTGTATGTGTGAATATGACTATGTCTGTCTCACTTGTTATATGCGTTTCTGAGTGTCTCTCTCTTTCTTTCTATCTGTCACTTTTTCCCTGCTCCCCAAATAATTTTTCTCTGGACCTTGACTAATAAAGAGATAGAAAGTAAGTCTTCTTTCAACAGTGGCATGTGGAAAGTTAAACAAATTGTCATCAAAGAAGTCGTTAAAATAGATTCACTGAAACGTGCATCCTTTTCATTGCTGTATGTAAGATCTTTCATGTCTGCGCCTGTTCCGAGACCTGTCTCTCTCTGTTTCGGGCTGGTGACAGCGCGATTCTGCGTTTTATTTCTTGCCCATCATTGTGGTTCTCACATCGAGCTGAAGCGTGAGGCAGAGAGCAGATATTTAAAATCGCTGTGAAATCAAATTGCAGAAGTGGGAAAGGCCGAGTCAGTTTTTCATTGTATTTTCAACATCCAATATTTCAGATAAATGAAAGTGAAGCTTCGAAAGCAGCAATAACCTCCTCGTCGGGGAATTGAAACCCGGTCTCCCGCGTGACAGGCGGGGATACTCACCACTATACTAACGAGGAATTGGTACAGACATTTACCGTATATTCACCAAAGATGCTTCACTTTTCAGTGAATCTGTTTGAACTGTTCATTTGATGACAGTTTGTTTCACTTTCCACGAACCACTGTTGAAAGAAAAATTACCGACCACTTTTGCATCACATGTTGGATCATGATGTGGGTAACGCGGGAGAGAGTGAGACAGAAAGAGACAGATCTTCTCAGGAAAATATAGAAAATATGAGGCACATACACAGACAGACAGACAGACACACAGAAACAGACACACATGCACATGGATTGACTCAGAAATACTGAGAGTCAGAATATGGATAATTTGGCTGATTTTTGTTCTATTTCTGTCGTAGATTTCGTGAAATCTTGCAGATCAATTAAAATGAGCATAAAACTCGAGGTACTCAATGCTGTGGAATTTTAATTCACTTAAGAATTATTAATTCTACAAGAAACTTGTTGAATTTTGAAACGCAGAGATGAAACAGGTTGATGAATGACGGGATCTGAAGTCTGTCAGATTTGAACCAATGAATGAATTTCTAATCTGTCACCTTAATCACCAGTTAGTAAAAATCACAATTGCTCTGCATCCAGTCCTCAAATAGTCTCCGGACAATAATATTCTGAAAGTGACAATCACCTGTTTTGTTGCTCTGCAGTTTTTGTTCAGGAAGAAGCTCGGCGAAGACATAAAATTAAAAGTTGGCGTCTGATAAATGCTTCCTCCCCGTCGGGGAATTAAACCCCTGACTCAGGCGGGGCAACTCACCACGATAAGAGAGAAAGAAAGAACGAAAGAAAGACAGAGTCAGTTGTCGTTGTCTAACAAAGAGAAGGAAATGTAAAAGGTTCTTTCAAGAGTGGCCCGTGGAAAATGAAACAAACTATCATCAAATAAATAGTTAAAAGAAATGCACTGATACATGAAGCATGTCTAACGCCATCTGGGATGAGTGCACGGTCAATGTTAGTATAGTGGTGAGTATCCCCGCCTGTCACGCGGGAGACCGGGGTTCAATTCCCCGACGAGGAGATTAAATTTTCGCCGCCTTCAAAAGCTTTTATCTCCAATATTGGATGCGGAATATACAGTGAAAAACTGACTCGGAGTTTCCCACTTTCCCCAATTTAATTTCACTGATTTTCCAGCGGTTTTAAAATCTGCTCTCAGCGTCACTCTTCACCTCGATGTTCGACTGGCTTCTGTGATGGTGGGGATTTCGGGAGGAGGCCGAGATGGATCATCCACTCGGCACTTCTGGCTGAAGACGGTTTCTAAAACTTTGCACTCACGTGCTGGGCTTTACCATCATTGAGGATGGGGATGTTCATAGAGCCTCTTCCCGTTAGTTGTTTAATTATCCACCATCATTCACAAATGGGTGTGGCAGGACTGCAGAGCTTTGATCTGATCCGTTGTTTGTGGGATCGCTGAGCTCTATCCACAGCATGCTGCTTCCACTGTTTGTCAAGTAGTCCTGTGTTACTTTCAGGTTATTGGTGTGTTTATGTAGCTAGGAATGTGTGTGTTTGTGTATGTGTGAATATGACTATGTCTGTCTCACTTGTTATATGCGTTTCTGAGTGTCTCTCTCTTTCTTTCTATCTGTCACTTTTTCCCTGCTCCCCAAATAATTTTTCTCTGGACCTTGACTAATAAAGAGATAGAAAGTAAGTCTTCTTTCAACAGTGGCATGTGGAAAGTTAAACAAATTGTCATCAAAGAAGTCGTTAAAATAGATTCACTGAAACGTGCATCCTTTTCATTGCTGTTTGTAAGATCTTTCATGTCTGCGCCTGTTCCGAGACCTGTCTCTCTCTGTTTCGGGCTGGTGACAGCGCGATTCTGCGTTTTATTTCTTGCCCATCATTGTGGTTCTCACATCGAGCTGAAGCGTGAGGCAGAGAGCAGATATTTAAAATCGCTGTGAAATCAAATTGCAGAAGTGGGAAAGGCCGAGTCAGTTTTTCATTGTATTTTCAACATCCAATATTTCAGATAAATGAAAGTGAAGCTTCGAAAGCAGCAATAACCTCCTCGTCGGGGAATTGAACCCCGGTCTCCCGCGTGACAGGCGGGGATACTCACCACTATACTAACGAGGAATTGGTACAGACATTTACCGTATATTCACCAAAGATGCTTCACTTTTCAGTGAATCTGTTTGAACTGTTCATTTGATGACAGTTTGTTTCACTTTCCACGAACCACTGTTGAAAGAAAAATTACCGACCACTTTTGCATCACATGTTGGATCATGATGTGGGTAACGCGGGAGAGAGTGAGACAGAAAGAGACAGATCTTCTCAGGAAAATATAGAAAATATGAGGCACATACACAGACAGACAGACAGACACACAGAAACAGACACACATGCACATGGATTGACTCAGAAATACTGAGAGTCAGAATATGGATAATTTGGCTGATTTTTGTTCTATTTCTGTCGTAGATTTCGTGAAATCTTGCAGATCAATTAAAATGAGCATAAAACTCGAGGTACTCAATGCTGTGGAATTTTAATTCACTTAAGAATTATTAATTCTACAAGAAACTTGTTGAATTTTGAAACGCAGAGATGAAACAGGTTGATGAATGACGGGATCTGAAGTCTGTCAGATTTGAACCAATGAATGAATTTCTAATCTGTCACCTTAATCACCAGTTAGTAAAAATCACAATTGCTCTGCATCCAGTCCTCAAATAGTCTCCGTACAATAATATTCTGAAAGTGACAATCACCTGTTTTGTTGCTCTGCAGTTTTTGTTCAGGAAGAAGCTCGGCGAACACATAAAATTAAAAGTTGGCGTCTGATAAATGCTTCCTCCCCGTCGGGGAATGAAACCCCGGACGAAGGCGGGGCAACTCACCACGATAAGAGAGAAAGAAAGAACGAAAGAAAGACAGAGTCAGTTGTCGTTGTCTAACAAAGAGAAGGAAATGTAAAAGGTTCTTTCAAGAGTGGCCCGTGGAAAATGAAACAAACTATCATCAAATAAATAGTTAAAAGAAATGCACTGATACATGAAGCATGTCTAACGCCATCTGGGATGAGTGCACGGTCAATGTAGCAGCTCCTCGTTAGTATAGTGGTGAGTATCCCCGCCTGTCACGCGGGAGACCGGGGTTCAATTCCCCGACGAGGAGATTAAATTTTCGCCGCCTTCAAAAGCTTTTATCTCCAATATTGGATGCGGAATATACAGTGAAAAACTGACTCGGAGTTTCCCACTTTCCCCAATTTAATTTCACTGATTTTCCAGCGGTTTTAAAATCTGCTCTCAGCGTCACTCTTCACCTCGATGTTCGACTGGCTTCTGTGATGGTGGGGATTTCGGGAGGAGGCCGAGATGGATCATCCACTCGGCACTTCTGGCTGAAGACGGTTTCTAAAACTTTGCACTCACGTGCTGGGCTTTACCATCATTGAGGATGGGGATGTTCATAGAGCCTCTTCCCGTTAGTTGTTTAATTATCCACCATCATTCACAAATGGGTGTGGCAGGACTGCAGAGCTTTGATCTGATCCGTTGTTTGTGGGATCGCTAAGCTCTATCCACAGCATGCTGCTTCCACTGTTTGTCAAGTAGTCCTGTGTTACTTTCAGGTTATTGGTGTGTTTATGTAGCTAGGAATGTGTGTGTTTGTGTATGTGTGAATATGACTATGTCTGTCTCACTTGTTATATGCGTTTCTGAGTGTCTCTCTCTTTCTTTCTATCTGTCACTTTTTCCCTGCTCCCCAAATAATTTTTCTCTGGACCTTGACTAATAAAGAGATAGAAAGTAAGTCTTCTTTCAACAGTGGCATGTGGAAAGTTAAACAAATTGTCATCAAAGAAGTCGTTAAAATAGATTCACTGAAACGTGCATCCTTTTCATTGCTGTATGTAAGATCTTTCATGTCTGCGCCTGTTCCGAGACCTGTCTCTCTCTGTTTCGGGCTGGTGACAGCGCGATTCTGCGTTTTATTTCTTGCCCATCATTGTGGTTCTCACATCGAGCTGAAGCGTGAGGCAGAGAGCAGATATTTAAAATCGCTGTGAAATCAAATTGCAGAAGTGGGAAAGGCCGAGTCAGTTTTTCATTGTATTTTCAACATCCAGTATTTCAGATAAATGAAAGTGAAGCTTCGAAAGCAGCAATAACCTCCTCGTCGGGGAATTGAACCCCGGTCTCCCGCGTGACAGGCGGGGATACTCACCACTATACTAACGAGGAATTGGTACAGACATTTACCGTATATTCACCAAAGATGCTTCACTTTTCAGTGAATCTGTTTGAACTGTTCATTTGATGACAGTTTGTTTCACTTTCCACGGACCACTGTTGAAAGAAAAATTACCGACCACTTTTGCATCACATGTTGGATCATGATGTGGGTAACGCGGGAGAGAGTGAGACAGAAAGAGACAGATCTTCTCAGGAAAATATAGAAAATATGAGGCACATACACAGACAGACAGACACACAGAAACAGACACACATGCACATGGATTGACTCAGAAATACTGAGAGTCAGAATATGGATAATTTGGCTGATTTTTGTTCTATTTCTGTCGTAGATTTCGTGAAATCTTGCAGATCAATTAAAATGAGCATAAAACTCGAGGTACTCAATGCTGTGGAATTTTAATTCACTTAAGAATTATTAATTCTACAAGAAACTTGTTGAATTTTGAAACGCAGAGATGAAACAGGTTGATGAATGACGGGATCTGAAGTCTGTCAGATTTGAACCAATGAATGAATTTCTAATCTGTCACCTGAATCACCAGTGAGTAAAAATCACAATTGCTCTGCATCCAGTCCTCAAATAGTCTCCGTACAATAATATTCTGAAAGTGACAATCACCTGTTTTGTTGCTCTGCAGTTTTTGTTCAGGAAGAAGCTCGGCGAAGACATAAAATTAAAAGTTGGCGTCTGATAAATGCTTCCTCCCCGTCGGGGAATGAAACCCCGGACGAAGGCGGGGCAACTCACCACGATAAGAGAGAAAGAAAGAACGAAAGAAAGACAGAGTCAGTTGTCGTTGTCTAACAAAGAGAAGGAAATGTAAAAGGTTCTTTCAAGAGTGGCCCGTGGAAAATGAAACAAACTATCATCAAATAAATAGTTAAAAGAAATGCACTGATACATGAAGCATGTCTAACGCCATCTGGGATGAGTGCACGGTCAATGTAGCAGCTCCTCGTTAGTATAGTGGTGAGTATCCCCGCCTGTCACGCGGGAGACCGGGGTTCAATTCCCCGACGAGGAGATTAAATTTTCGCCGCCTTCAAAAGCTTTTATCTCCAATATTGGATGCGGAATATACAGTGAAAAACTGACTCGGAGTTTCCCACTTTCCCCAATTTAATTTCACTGATTTTCCAGCGGTTTTAAAATCTGCTCTCAGCGTCACTCTTCACCTCGATGTTCGACTGGCTTCTGTGATGGTGGGGATTTCGGGAGGAGGCCGAGATGGATCATCCACTCGGCACTTCTGGCTGAAGACGGTTTCTAAAACTTTGCACTCACGTGCTGGGCTTTACCATCATTGAGGATGGGGATGTTCATAGAGCCTCTTCCCGTTAGTTGTTTAATTATCCACCATCATTCACAAATGGGTGTGGCAGGACTGCAGAGCTTTGATCTGATCCGTTGTTTGTGGGATCGCTAAGCTCTATCCACAGCATGCTGCTTCCACTGTTTGTCAAGTAGTCCTGTGTTACTTTCAGGTTATTGGTGTGTTTATGTAGCTAGGAATGTGTGTGTTTGTGTATGTGTGAATATGACTATGTCTGTCTCACTTGTTATATGCGTTTCTGAGTGTCTCTCTCTTTCTTTCTATCTGTCACTTTTTCCCTGCTCCCCAAATAATTTTTCTCTGGACCTTGACTAATAAAGAGATAGAAAGTAAGTCTTCTTTCAACAGTGGCATGTGGAAAGTTAAACAAATTGTCATCAAAGAAGTCGTTAAAATAGATTCACTGAAACGTGCATCCTTTTCATTGCTGTATGTAAGATCTTTCATGTCTGCGCCTGTTCCGAGACCTGTCTCTCTCTGTTTCGGGCTGGTGACAGCGCGATTCTGCGTTTTATTTCTTGCCCATCATTGTGGTTCTCACATCGAGCTGAAGCGTGAGGCAGAGAGCAGATATTTAAAATCGCTGTGAAATCAAATTGCAGAAGTGGGAAAGGCCGAGTCAGTTTTTCATTGTATTTTCAACATCCAATATTTCAGATAAATGAAAGTGAAGCTTCGAAAGCAGCAATAACCTCCTCGTCGGGGAATTGAACCCCGGTCTCCCGCGTGACAGGCGGGGATACTCACCACTATACTAACGAGGAATTGGTACAGACATTTACCGTATATTCACCAAAGATGCTTCACTTTTCAGTGAATCTGTTTGAACTGTTCATTTGATGACAGTTTGTTTCACTTTCCACGAACCACTGTTGAAAGAAAAATTACCGACCACTTTTGCATCACATGTTGGATCATGATGTGGGTAACGCGGGAGAGAGTGAGACAGAAAGAGACAGATCTTCTCAGGAAAATATAGAAAATATGAGGCACATACACAGACAGACAGACAGACACGCAGAAACAGACACACATGCACATGGATTGACTCAGAAATACTGAGAGTCAGAATATGGATAATTTGGCTGATTTTTGTTCTATTTCTGTCGTAGATTTCGTGAAATCTTGCAGATCAATTAAAATGAGCATAAAACTCGAGGTACTCAATGCTGTGGAATTTTAATTCACTTAAGAATTATTAATTCTACAAGAAACTTGTTGAATTTTGAAACGCAGAGATGAAACAGGTTGATGAATGACGGGATCTGAAGTCTGTCAGATTTGAACCAATGAATGAATTTCTAATCTGTCACCTTAATCACCAGTTAGTAAAAATCACAATTGCTCTGCATCCAGTCCTCAAATAGTCTCCGTACAATAATATTCTGAAAGTGACAATCACCTGTTTTGTTGCTCTGCAGTTTTTGTTCAGGAAGAAGCTCGGCGAACACATAAAATTAAAAGTTGGCGTCTGATAAATGCTTCCTCCCCGTCGGGGAATGAAACCCCGGACTAAGGCGGGGCAACTCACCACGATAAGAGAGAAAGAAAGAACGAAAGAAAGACAGAGTCAGTTGTCGTTGTCTAACAAAGAGAAGGAAATGTAAAAGGTTCTTTCAAAAGTGGCCCGTGGAAAATGAAACAAACTATCATCAAATAAATAGTTAAAAGAAATGCACTGATACATGAAGCATGTCTAACGCCATCTGGGATGAGTGCACGGTCAATGTAGCAGCTCCTCGTTAGTATAGTGGTGAGTATCCCCGCCTGTCACGCGGGAGACCGGGGTTCAATTCCCCGACGAGGAGATTAAATTTTCGCCGCCTTCAAAAGCTTTTATCTCCAATATTGGATGCGGAATATACAGTGAAAAACTGACTCGGAGTTTCCCACTTTCCCCAATTTAATTTCACTGATTTTCCAGCGGTTTTAAAATCTGCTCTCAGCGTCACTCTTCACCTCGATGTTCGACTGGCTTCTGTGATGGTGGGGATTTCGGGAGGAGGCCGAGATGGATCATCCACTCGGCACTTCTGGCTGAAGACGGTTTCTAAAACTTTGCACTCACGTGCTGGGCTTTACCATCATTGAGGATGGGGATGTTCATAGAGCCTCTTCCCGTTAGTTGTTTAATTATCCACCATCATTCACAAATGGGTGTGGCAGGACTGCAGAGCTTTGATCTGATCCGTTGTTTGTGGGATCGCTAAGCTCTCTCAACAGCATGCTGCTTCCACTGTTTGTCAAGTAGTCCTGTGTTACTTTCAGGTTATTGGTGTGTTTATGTAGCTAGGAATGTGTGTGTTTGTGTATGTGTGAATATGACTATGTCTGTCTCACTTGTTATATGCGTTTCTGAGTGTCTCTCTCTTTCTTTCTATCTGTCACTTTTTCCCTGCTCCCCAAATAATTTTTCTCTGGACCTTGACTAATAAAGAGATAGAAAGTAAGTCTTCTTTCAACAGTGGCATGTGGAAAGTTAAACAAATTGTCATCAAAGAAGTCGTTAAAATAGATTCACTGAAACGTGCATCCTTTTCATTGCTGTATGTAAGATCTTTCATGTCTGCGCCTGTTCCGAGACCTGTCTCTCTCTGTTTCGGGCTGGTGACAGCGCGATTCTGCGTTTTATTTCTTGCCCATCATTGTGGTTCTCACATCGAGCTGAAGCGTGAGGCAGAGAGCAGATATTTAAAATCGCTGTGAAATCAAATTGCAGAAGTGGGAAAGGCCGAGTCAGTTTTTCATTGTATTTTCAACATCCAATATTTCAGATAAATGAAAGTGAAGCTTCAAAAGCAGCAATAACCTCCTCGTCGGGGAATTGAACCCCGGTCTCCCGCGTGACAGGCGGGGATACTCACCACTATACTAACGAGGAATTGGTACAGACATTTACCGTATATTCACCAAAGATGCTTCACTTTTCAGTGAATCTGTTTGAACTGTTCATTTGATGACAGTTTGTTTCACTTTCCACGAACCACTGTTGAAAGAAAAATTACCGACCACTTTTGCATCACATGTTGGATCATGATGTGGGTAACGCGGGAGAGAGTGAGACAGAAAGAGACAGATCTTCTCAGGAAAATATAGAAAATATGAGGCACATACACAGACAGACAGACAGACACGCAGAAACAGACACACATGCACATGGATTGACTCAGAAATACTGAGAGTCAGAATATGGATAATTTGGCTGATTTTTGTTCTATTTCTGTCGTAGATTTCGTGAAATCTTGCAGATCAATTAAAATGAGCATAAAACTCGAGGTACTCAATGCTGTGGAATTTTAATTCACTTAAGAATTATTAATTCTACAAGAAACTTGTTGAATTTTGAAACGCAGAGATGAAACAGGTTGATGAATGACGGGATCTGAAGTCTGTCAGATTTGAACCAATGAATGAATTTCTAATCTGTCACCTTAATCACCAGTTAGTAAAAATCACAATTGCTCTGCATCCAGTCCTCAAATAGTCTCCGTACAATAATATTCTGAAAGTGACAATCACCTGTTTTGTTGCTCTGCAGTTTTTGTTCAGGAAGAAGCTCGGCGAAGACATAAAATTAAAAGTTGGCGTCTGATAAATGCTTCCTCCCCGTCGGGGAATGAAACCCCGGACTAAGGCGGGGCAACTCACCACGATAAGAGAGAAAGAAAGAACGAAAGAAAGACAGAGTCAGTTGTCGTTGTCTAACAAAGAGAAGGAAATGTAAAAGGTTCTTTCAAGAGTGGCCCGTGGAAAATGAAACAAACTATCATCAAATAAATAGTTAAAAGAAATGCACTGATACATGAAGCATGTCTAACGCCATCTGGGATGAGTGCACGGTCAATGTAGCAGCTCCTCGTTAGTATAGTGGTGAGTATCCCCGCCTGTCACGCGGGAGACCGGGGTTCAATTCCCCGACGAGGAGATTAAATTTTCGCCGCCTTCAAAAGCTTTTATCTCCAATATTGGATGCGGAATATACAGTGAAAAACTGACTCGGAGTTTCCCACTTTCCCCAATTTAATTTCACTGATTTTCCAGCGGTTTTAAAATCTGCTCTCAGCGTCACTCTTCACCTCGATGTTCGACTGGCTTCTGTGATGGTGGGGATTTCGGGAGGAGGCCGAGATGGATCATCCACTCGGCACTTCTGGCTGAAGACGGTTTCTAAAACTTTGCACTCACGTGCTGGGCTTTACCATCATTGAGGATGGGGATGTTCATAGAGCCTCTTCCCGTTAGTTGTTTAATTATCCACCATCATTCACAAATGGGTGTGGCAGGACTGCAGAGCTTTGATCTGATCCGTTGTTTGTGGGATCGCTAAGCTCTCTCAACAGCATGCTGCTTCCACTGTTTGTCAAGTAGTCCTGTGTTACTTTCAGGTTATTGGTGTGTTTATGTAGCTAGGAATGTGTGTGTTTGTGTATGTGTGAATATGACTATGTCTGTCTCACTTGTTATATGCGTTTCTGAGTGTCTCTCTCTTTCTTTCTATCTGTCACTTTTTCCCTGCTCCCCAAATAATTTTTCTCTGGACCTTGACTAATAAAGAGATAGAAAGTAAGTCTTCTTTCAACAGTGGCATGTGGAAAGTTAAACAAATTGTCATCAAAGAAGTCGTTAAAATAGATTCACTGAAACGTGCATCCTTTTCATTGCTGTATGTAAGATCTTTCATGTCTGCGCCTGTTCCGAGACCTGTCTCTCTCTGTTTCGGGCTGGTGACAGCGCGATTCTGCGTTTTATTTCTTGCCCATCATTGTGGTTCTCACATCGAGCTGAAGCGTGAGGCAGAGAGCAGATATTTAAAATCGCTGTGAAATCAAATTGCAGAAGTGGGAAAGGCCGAGTCAGTTTTTCATTGTATTTTCAACATCCAATATTTCAGATAAATGAAAGTGAAGCTTCGAAAGCAGCAATAACCTCCTCGTCGGGGAATTGAACCCCGGTCTCCCGCGTGACAGGCGGGGATACTCACCACTATACTAACGAGGAATTGGTACAGACATTTACCGTATATTCACCAAAGATGCTTCACTTTTCAGTGAATCTGTTTGAACTGTTCATTTGATGACAGTTTGTTTCACTTTCCACGAACCACTGTTGAAAGAAAAATTACCGACCACTTTTGCATCACATGTTGGATCATGATGTGGGTAACGCGGGAGAGAGTGAGACAGAAAGAGACAGATCTTCTCAGGAAAATATAGAAAATATGAGGCACATACACAGACAGACAGACAGACACGCAGAAACAGACACACATGCACATGGATTGACTCAGAAATACTGAGAGTCAGAATATGGATAATTTGGCTGATTTTTGTTCTATTTCTGTCGTAGATTTCGTGAAATCTTGCAGATCAATTAAAATGAGCATAAAACTCGAGGTACTCAATGCTGTGGAATTTTAATTCACTTAAGAATTATTAATTCTACAAGAAACTTGTTGAATTTTGAAACGCAGAGATGAAACAGGTTGATGAATGACGGGATCTGAAGTCTGTCAGATTTGAACCAATGAATGAATTTCTAATCTGTCACCTAACCCACCAGTTAGTAAAAATCACAATTGCTCTGCATCCAGTCCTCAAATAGTCTCCGTACAATAATATTCTGAAAGTGACAATCACCTGTTTTTTTGCTCTGTAGTTTTTGTTTAGGAAGAAGCTCGGCGAAGACATAAAATTAAAAGTTAGCGTCTGAAAACTGCTACCTCCCAGTCGGGGTATTAAACCCCGGACGAAGGTGGGGCAACTCACCACGATAAGAGAGAAAGAAAGAACGAAAGAAAGACAGAGTCAGTTGTCGTTGTCTAACAAAGAGAATGAAATGTAAAAGGTTTTTTCAAGAGTGGCCCGTGGAAAATGAAACAAACTATCATCAAATAAATAGTTAAAAGAAATGCACTGATACATGAAGCATGTCTAACGTCATCTGGGATGAGTGCACAATCAATGCAGCAGTTCCTCGTTAGTATAGTGGTGAGTATCCTTGCCTGTCACGCGGCAGAACGGGGTTCAATTCCCCGACGGGGAGATTAAACTTTTGCCGCCTTTTAATGCTTTTTCCCTCATTTATCTCTAATATTGGATGCGGAATATACAGTGTAAAACTGACTCGGAGTTTCCCACTTTCCCCAATTTAATTTCACTGATATTCCAGCGGTTTTAAAATCTGCTCTCAGCTTCACTCTTCACCTCGATGTTCGACTGGTTTCTGTGATGGTGGGGATTTCGGGAGGAGGCCGAGATGGATCATCCACTCGGCACTTCTGGCTGAAGACGGTTTCTAAAACTTTGCACTCACACGCTGGGCTTTACCATCATTGAGGATGGGGATGTTCATAGAGCCTCTTCCCATTAGTTGTTTAATTATCCACCATCATTCACAAATGGGTGTGGCAGGACTGCAGAGCTTTGATCTGATCCGTTGTTTGTGGGATCGTTTAGCTCTGTCTACAGCATGCTGCTTCCAATGTTTGGCAAGTAGTCCTGTGTTACTTTCAGGTTATTGGTGTGTGTATATGTCTGTGTGCGAGTGTTTATGTAGCTCGGAATGTGTGTGTTTGTGTATGTGTGAATATGACTATGTCTGTCTCACTTGTTATATGCGTTTCTGAGTGTCTCTCTCTTTCTTTCTATCTGTCACTTTTAACCTGCTCCCCAAATAATTTTTCTCTGGACCTTGACTAACAAAGAGATAGAAAGTAAGTCTTCTTTCAACAGTGGCATGTGGAAAGTTAATCAAATTGTCATCAAAGAAGTAGTTAAAATAGATTCACTGAAACATGCATCCTTTTCATTGCTGTATGTGAGATCTTTCATGTCTGCGCCTGTTCCGAGACCTGTCTCTCTCTGTTTCGGGCTGGTGACAGCGCGATTCAGCGTTTTATTTCTTGCCCATTATTGTGGTTCTCACATCGAGCTGAAGCGTGAGGCAGAGAGCAGATATTTAAAATCGCTGTGAAATCCATTTGTGGAAGTGGGAAAGGCCGAGTCAGTTTTTCATTGTATTTTCAACATCCAATATTGCAGATAAATGAAAGTGAAGCTTCGAAAGCAGCAATCACCTCCTCATCGGCGAATTGAACCCCGGTCGCCCGCGTGACAGGCGGGGATACTCACCACTATACTAACGAGGAATTCGTATAGATATTTGCCGTATATTCACCACAGATGCTTCACGTTTCAGTGAATCTGTTTGAACTGTTCATTTGATGACGGTTTGTTTCACTTTCCACGGACCACTGTTGAAAGAAGAATTACCGACCACTTTTCCATCTCATGTTGGATCATGATGTGGGTAACGCGGGAGAGAGTGAGACAGACAGAGACAGATCTTCTCAGGAAAATATAGAAAATATGAGGCACATACACAGACAGACAGACAGACACACATACACATGGATTGACTCAGAAATACTGAGTCAGAATATGGATAATTTGGCTGATTTTTGTTCTATTTCTGTCGTAGATTTCGTGAAATCTTGCAGATCAATTAAAATGAGCATAAAACTCGAGGTACTCAATGCTGTGGAATTTTAATTCACTTAAGAATTATTAATTCTACAAGAAACTTGTTGAAGTTTGAAACGCAGAGATGAAACAGGTTGATGAATGACGGGATCTGAAGTCTGTCAGATTTGAACCTCCGCGGGGGAAATGAATGAATTTCGAATTTGTCACCTCACCCACCAGTTGGTAAAAATCACAATTGCTCTGCATCCAGTCCTCAAATAGTCTCCGTACAATAATATTCTGAAAGTGACAATCACCTGTTTTTTTGCTCTGTAGTTTTTGTTTCGGAAGAAGCTCTGCGAAGACATAAAATTAAAAGTTAGCGTCTGAAAACTGCTACCTCCCAGTCGGGGTATTAAACCCCGGATGAAGGTGGGGCAACTCACGAGAAGAGAGAAAGAAAGAACGAAAGAAAGACAGAGTCAGTTGTCGTTGTCCAACAAAGAGATGGAAATGTAAATGGTTCTTTCAAGAGTGGCCCGTGGAAAATGAAACAAACTGTCATCAAATAAATAGTTAAAAGAAATGCACTGATACGTGAAGCATGTCTGACACCATCTGGGATGAGTGCACAGTCAATGCAGCAGTTTCTCGTTAGTATAGTGGTGAGTGTTCCTGCCTGTTACGCGAGAGACCGGGGTTCAATTCCCCGACGGGGAGATTAAACTTTCGCCGCCTTGAAAAGCTTTTTCTCACATTTATCTCCAATATTGGATGCGGAATATACAGTGCAAAACTGACTCGGAGTTTCCCACTTTCCCCAATTTAATTTCACTGACATTCCAGCGGTTTTAAAATCTGCTCTCAGCTTCACTCTTCACCTCGATGTTCGACTGGTTTCTGTGATGGTGGGGATTTCGGGAGGAGGCCGAGATGGATCATCCACTCGGCACTTCTGGCTGAAGACGGTTTCTGAAACTTTGCACTCACACGCTGGGCTTTACCATCATTGAGGATGGGGATGTTCATAGAGCCTCTTCCCATTAGTTGTTTAATTATCCACCATCATTCACAAATGGGTGTGGCAGGATTGCAGAGCTTTGATCTGATCCGTTGTTTGTGGGATCGCTTCGCTCTGTCTGCAGCATGCTGTTTGTCAAGTAGTCCTGTGTTACTTTCATGTTATTGGTGTGTGTATGTTTGTGTGTATATGTCTGTGTGTGAGTGTTTATGTAGCTAGCATGTGGGCCTCCATTTTTACAGCTTTTTTATTTTAAACTCTTGGGGGCCGGGATTCCTGGGCCTTCTCCTTCACACCACATGAGAGGAGGCGAGAAGGCCCGAAACAGCAGGTAAATGCCTTTATCGCACAGCTTGTGGGCCCGGAGGAGCAGGAGTGCTTCCCCCTGGCCCAACAAGCCAACCTGCCGTGATTCCACACAGGCGATCGGCCGACCCCCTCCAAATCTCCGACACCCCTGCACGAGCTACGAACCCCATGATCTCCGACCCCCGCGATGACCCCCGACCCCCGATGACTGACTCGCCGATGCCCCCGATGAGTGACCCACCCATGACCTCTTGACCCCCGTGACCCCCCTCCCCGATAAAATCATGCCCAATGGGTTTGATTCCCGTTGTGTTTTCTCTCTGTCGGTTTGTTGATAAACGTTTAACTCGCGGCCTGTTCCCGTCATTGATCACAAGTAGTAACAGACAGAGCGGGTCTGACCGCCCCGAGATGTGGAAAAGACATCAGTTTAGGACAAATGCCTCAAATCAAATGGTCTCCCGGCACCGAGAGAGAGAAATTCCAGAGAAAAAGGCAGAAGAGAAAAGAGAAATAAAAACTCAATAAAGACACTATCAATATTTCCCATTCTTGATGCCTGTCTATTTCTTCCCCAACCTTTCTGTGCCGGTTAAAATTTCAGTGTAAATAAATGCGAGAATCGACTCAAAGAACGAGAACAGAGCAACAAAAATCACCGAACACAGAATCAAACCCAGAGACCTTCAGATCTTCAATCTCACGCTCTCCAAACTCAACTATTTCGACTCCACTGCAAATTGGACTTTGTGACATCACCTTGGACAAAAATATAAACCGGGTGGAATTTCCCCTCCCGCTCATTCCTCACTCTGGGGGAATGGGACCCGGTCAGATCTCGGAGCTCAGGTTATGTTCATGTTCAGCTGATGATATCTTAATATTATCTTGTGTTTGGCCTCATTTAATCAGGTTCATGGGCACTTTCTTCCATCATCCCTTCTCCCTGAAAGGAATGTGGTGCAGCGGTTGCCAAATTTAACAGGAAAAATCAATTATCGCCCGCTTTTCACAGGAGAAGAAACTCATCCTGGAGATTCACGCGGAGCAATTTCCCAAATAATGGTCCCGCCCGGGATTGAATCAGAGACTTTTCATGAGTGATGTCAACATGATAACCGCTGCACGAGGGAAACCACTGCTCAATTTAAGGCATCGTGTGCCTTCTCCGTTAAACAACTTCTGTCCCACACTTAAAGCTCTCATTCCATCTCTTTCTCAAACATTTCACTGATCAAAACTTCACAAGTCACAGAGGAAAAAGACTTAATTTCAACATCATTAAACTCCCGAAGGAGCTGCGGGGACAGACTGAGCGGTGTAACTGAGTACAGAGATACAGAGAGACACCAGCAGAGGGAGGGAGAGAGCGGTGTAACTGAGTACAGAGATACAGAGAGAAACCAGCAGAGGGAGGTAGAGAGCGGTGTAACTGAGTACAGAGATACAGAGAGACACCAGCAGACGGAGGTAGAGAGCGGTGTAACTGGGAATAGAGATACAGAGAGACACCAGCAGAGGGAGGTAGAGAGCGGTGTAACTGAGTACAGAGATACAGAGAGACACCAGCAGAGGGAGGTAGAGTGCGGTGTAACTGAGTACAGAGATACAGAGAGACACCAGCAGAGGGAGGTAGAGTGCGGTGTAACTGAGTACAGAGATACAGAGACACACCATCAGAGGGAGGTAGAGAGCGGTGTAACTGAGTACAGAGATACAGAGAGACACCAGCAGAGGGAGATAGAGAGCGGTGTAACTGAGTACAGAGATACAGAGAGACACCAGCAGAGGGAGGTAGAGAGCGGTGTAACTGAGTACAGAGATACAGAGAGACACCAGCAGAGGGAGGTAGAGTGCGGTGTAACTGAGTACAGAGATACAGAGAGACACCAGCAGAGGGAGGTAGAGTGCGGTGTAACTGAGTACAGAGATACAGAGACACACCAGCAGAGGGAGGTAGAGAGCGGTGTGACTGAGTACAGAGATACAGAGAGAAACCAGCAGAGGGAGGTAGAGAGCGGTGTGACTGAGTACAGAGATACAGAGAGAAACCAGCAGAGGGAGGTAGAGAGCGGTGTAACTGAGTACAGAGATACAGAGAGACACCAGCAGACGGAGGTAGAGAGCGGTGTAACTGGGAATAGAGATACAGAGAGACACCAGCAGAGGGAGGTAGAGAGCGGTGTAACTGAGTACAGAGATACAGAGAGACACCAGCAGAGGGAGGTAGAGTGCGGTGTAACTGAGTACAGAGATACAGAGAGACACCAGCAGAGGGAGGTAGAGTGCGGTGTAACTGAGTACAGAGATACAGAGACACACCATCAGAGGGAGGTAGAGAGCGGTGTAACTGAGTACAGAGATACAGAGAGACACCAGCAGAGGGAGATAGAGAGCGGTGTAACTGAGTACAGAGATACAGAGAGACACCAGCAGAGGGAGGTAGAGAGCGGTGTAACTGAGTACAGAGATACAGAGAGACACCAGCAGAGGGAGGTAGAGTGCGGTGTAACTGAGTACAGAGATACAGAGAGACACCAGCAGAGGGAGGTAGAGTGCGGTGTAACTGAGTACAGAGATACAGAGACACACCATCAGAGGGAGGTAGAGAGCGGTGTAACTGAGTACAGAGATACAGAGACACACCATCAGAGGGAGGTAGAGAGCGGTGTAACTGAGTACAGAGATACAGAGAGACACCAGCAGAGGGAGGTAGAGAGCGGTGTAACTGAGTACAGAGATACAGAGAGACACCAGCAGAGGGAGGTAGAGAGCGGTGTAACTGGGTACAGAGATACAGAGAGACACCAGCAGAGGGAGGTAGAGAGCGGTGTAACTGAGTAAAGAGAGACAGCGAGACACCAGCAGAGTGTCCAGGAAACCAACCTTTTATCTGAAATCTGAGGCGAGATATAAACTGCACAGAGTAGAGGAAGCATTACTGTGTATCTAACCCGTGTTGTACCTGCCCTGGGAGTGTTTGATTTGACAGTGTGGAGGAAGCTTCATTCTGCATATAACCCGTGCTGTACCTGTCCTGGGAGTGTTTGATGGGGCAGTTCAGATGGAACTTTAATCAGTCTCTCCACATAACTGAAGTCCCTCATCCCTGGTACCATTCTAATAAATCTCCTGTGCACCCTCTCTAAGGCCTTGACATCCTTCTTCATGTTTCGTGCCCAGAATTAAACACAATACTCCAGCTGAGGCCTCACCAGTGTTTTATAAAGGTTTTGTATCAATTCCTTGCTTTTGTATTCAATGCCTCAATTAATAAAGCAAAGGGCCCCATTTGCTTTTTTAACTGCCTTCTCAACTTGTCCTGCCACCTTCAAAGATTTGTGTAACTACACCCCCAGGTCTCTCTATTCCTGCACTCCCTTTAAAATTGTGCCATTTCGTTTAAATTGCCTCTCCTCATTCTTCCTACCAAAATGTATCAATTCACAATTCTCTGCATTAAATTTCATCTGCCCATTTCACCAGTCTGTCTCTGTCCTCCTGAAGTCTGTTACCATCCTCAACATTGTTTATTACATTTCTGAGTTTCGTGTCATCTGCAAACTTTGAAATTATACCCTGTACTCCCAAGTCCCGGTCATTAATATATATCAAAAAGATCAGTGGTCCTAATACCGAGCCCTGGGGGACACCACTGTATACTTGCCTCCAGTCTGAAAAACAACCGTTCACCACTACTCTCTGTTTTCTGCTCCTTAGCCAATTTTGTATCCATGCTGCCATTGTCCGTTTAATCCCATGGGCTTCAATTTTTCTAACAAGTCTATTGTGTGATACTTTATCCTCCCTTAATCTCTCCCTGCATAGAAACTCCCCGACCCATATTCATGGCCACCCCCTCGACCTTGCCATCTCACGTGGTCTCTCTTCTCCTGATCGTGTCAATCATGGATAAGGCCATCTCTGATCACTTCCTTGTAACCCTCTCCACCCACATGGAATCAGAGAATCATAGAAAGGTCACAGCATGGAAGGAGGCCATTTGGCACATCGAGTCCTTACCGGCTCCATGCAAGATCAATCCAGCTGGTCCCCCTCCCCCAATGCACATCATAGAATGAACTCAGGAATCCCACGCCACTTTCTATGAGCGGTAACAGGCTGCGGTTATGGTGCAGACCGGGACCCAGGGCTGAGGCTGTGGTCATCAGTTACTCTGGGAGTGGCACAGTCGGGTTCATGACTAGCCGGGGGTGAGAGTAACACCAGAGAGTCAGGCTGGTGTTCAGAAGGGTGTGGGTTCCAGCTCCCGTTCCAGGACTGGGACACATGATCCAGACTGACTGTGTCGTGCTGAGAGGGAGCTGCATCGTGAGAGGTGCTGTCCTTTGAATGAGGTGTTTAATGGGGGTCCCTTCTTTCTGCTCCGAGGTGTAAAAGATCCCGTGGCAATTTGTGAAGAGCAGGGAGTTCTCCCGGTGTCCTGGCCAACATTCTTCCCTCGACCATCAGCACCCAACAAACAGGAGATCGGCTCAATATCTCATCACTGTTTGTGGGATCTTGCTGTACACAACTTGTCTGCTACCTTCTCTTAAAAACGATAGTGACTGATCTTCGAGAGAAGTGCGTTGGGATGTCCTGAGGATGTGAAAGGTGCTATACAAATGCAAGTTCCTTGTTTCTCACAGGGGGCCGTGTCTCGTTCCTCGTCTCATTGAGACTCTCAGTTAATTGGTCCGTTCTCTGCGCAGATGGGGCCCGACTCACTGAGTGTTTCCAGATTGTTCTGTGTGTGTTTCACTCAGACTCGGGTTTTACAGTAAATAATAAAAGGACTGTAGTCAAACACTTGGCCATGAGCTGCTGCCCAACCTGTCGTGACATTGTTGCTTGCTTCCCTTCAGTTTTTGGTGCACTGTCGCCTGAAGACCCGTGGTTTGCCTCATTTCTCAGTGTGATTGTGGGACTGACACAGAAGTGAGAGAGAAAGCAGCAGCCACAGCCTGGACTGCAGGCAAATTGGGAGGCTGAAACTAAAAGTTCACTATTCCCACACCGGGAATCGAAGCCGTGCTGCCTGGGTGAAAACCAAGAATCATAACCGCTAGACCACATGGGAACTGAAACAAAACACCAGCAGGAAGGGCACTGAGACTACAACCGGAAAGTTAACGGACGATTCAAAGGAGGTATTCACAATTATGAAAGGTTTTGACAGAGTGTGTAAAGAGAAATTGTTTCCAGTGATGGAATGGTTAATAACCAGAGGACACAGATTTCAGATAAATTGAAAGAAATCATTGGGGGATTTGGAGAGATTTTTTTACACAGCGAGTTGTTATGATCTGGAATGCACTGCCTGAAAGGGAGGTGGAAGCAGGTTCAATAGTAACTTTCAAAAGGGAATTGGATAAATAGTTGACGTGTAATAAATTGCAGGGCTGTGGGGAAAGAGCCGGGGAGTGGGACTAACACACTTCCTTCTGTGTTCATCCCTGGAAAAAACCCTCCCCCAGGTCACTTACAACGGCACTTTCAAATTCCCAACTCTCTGGACTTTGGCCCTCCATTCACCACGACATTTCTGCAGCTACTGATTTGCTCAATCACACCCTCACCTCCACCTTTGACGCTCTTGTACCCATTAAAACCATCACTCTCCCTCACCCTGGTCAATCCCCCTGGGTCTGCCCTCATTTCTGCTTCCTTAAGTCCAAGGGACACAGCTTTGAAAGTTTATGGTGGACAACTGCTTTGGCCATTCATCGCCAGATCTGGCTGGACCACATAAAGCACTATCGGGTCCTGTCTCCTCTGACAAAACTGCTCACTATTCCAGGATCATCCTGGAATGTAAAGATAACCCCCGACTTCTCTTCTCCACTACAAACCGTCTTCTTAAACCCCACTCCCCTCACTCCTTCATCCTCACCTCCAACAAAAAGTGCAATGAGCTCATGGACTTCTTTGTCACTAAGATTGAGACCATCCATTCAGCTGCCTCTGCCGCTCCCCTCCCTTCCCCGAGCTCACCAAGTTTCTCTCCTATCTCCCCTCATGCCCTCTCTGAGCTCATCTTGACAATGAGACCCACCTCCTGCTCCCTCGACCCTATTCCCAACAATCTGCTGACCAAACAACCTCCCTTCCTGGCCCCATGTTAGCTGACATTGTTAATGGTCTCCTCTCCTCAGGTACTGTCCCCCTCCCCATCAAATCTGCCGTCATCACCCTCCTTCTCAAAAGACCCACCCTTGACCCCTGTGTCCTTGTAAACTACCACCCCATCTCCCACCTCCCTTTCCTCTCCAAAGTCTTGTCACCTCCCAAATCCATGTCCATCTTTCCCACAACACCATGTTTGAATCCCTCCAATCAGGTTTCCACTCCTGCCACTGTCCTGAAACGGCCCTTGTCAAAGTCACAAATGACATCCTCTGTGACTGTGTAGAGGGAGATTTAATCTTGATCTAACACTTGATGCACCTGCCCCCGGAATGTTTGATGACACAGTGTAGAGGGAGCTTTACTCTGCCATGTACTGTACAGTATCAGTCTGCGATGGAGCAGAGCCCTGCTCTTTAATAGAAATTATTCTTTCGATCAGCCACGGAGCCCCTAAAGCAGCCTCCAAGACCCAAAGTCTGATTTCCATCCCACAGTTCCAGCAGTTTGCGAGGGCTGGGCCACGTTAGCAGCAGCTCTCTGTTCCTGGTCTGGAGCTGAGGTGTTGTGTATTGTCCCTGACACAGGGACCAGACGGTGAGCTGCTGGCTCCTATTGTTCTGGGATCATTCCCTGCTGCTCTGTTCTCACCTCTTCACTGGGTCTCAGATTATTACCAGCCATCTTCCTGATCAATAAACAATCGGCAGTCTGACCGCGGAGATTTGAAATGTGTGAAACATTTCATGTGTCTCATCCCTGTCCCTGGACACAAATAAATAGGCCGTCATGAAATGTTCACAGTCCGTTTCTTCAGCCTTCTCCTTCTTAGAAGAATCTTTTAAACTCCTTGCTAAAGTGACCATTGATCATAATGTCTTGTTTTGCGGTATGTTCAAGATTGTTCCAGGTCAGCATTGTAATAATTCGGGGTAGTTGAAAAGTGGGATCATTATATTAAATCTAGATATTTATCACAGCCCCGCCCCCCAAACATTCAAACCACCGTTCAGGAGGAGAACCCCTCTGCTCGCTGACCTACATTGGCTCCCAGTCCACCAACATCTCAAATTTTAAATTATCATCTTCGTGTTCAAATCCCTCCATGACCTCGCCCCTCCCTATCTCTGTAACCTCCTCCACCCCTACAACCCTCCTAGATCTCTGAGCTCCTCCAATTCAGGCCTCTTGCGCATCCACGATTTTCATCGCTCCACCATTGGCGGCCGTGCCTTCACCCGACTGGGCCCAAAGCTCTGGATTTCCCTCCCTAAACCTCCCCGCCTCTCTACCTCTCTCTCCTCCCTTAAGACATTTAAAACATACCTCACCTGTCCCAATATCTCTTTTTGTGGCTCCGTGTCACATTTTGTTTGATAATCGCTCCTGTGAAGCGCCTTGGGACGTTTTACTCCGTTAAAGGCGCGATATAAATGCAAGTTGTTGTTGTTGGGGTGGAGAAAGGGTTTTCTTTCTTTTTATGACTCTTTTCTATCTCTCTATTTCTTTCCTTTCTCGGACTCTGTTTTCCGGGTCTGTTTACTGACACACATTACAATCTGTGTCACTCGGTGTCTAACAATGTGAGGCAATGTGTTTTATTCCCGCTGTGTTATCTCTCTGGCGGTTTGCTGATAAATGTTTAACTCGCGGCCTGTTCCCGTTAATGGTCACAAGCAGTAACAGACAGACAGAGCGTGTCTGACCGCCCTGAGATGTGGAAAAGGCATCAGTTTAGGACAAATGCATCAAATCAAATGTTCATCGGGCACCGAGAGAGACAAAAACCAGAGAGAAAGGCAGAAGGAAATAGAGAAATAAAAGCTAAATACAGACATCCTTGATGTCTCTCTATTCCATCCCCAACCGTTCAGTGTCGGGTAAAAATGTCAGTGCAAATAAATGTTCGAGAATCGGCCCAAAGAAGAAGAAACAAAATAACCCAAAACTGCCGAAACCCGGGATTGAACCAGGGACCTTTAGATCTTCAGTCTAACGCTCTCCCAACTGAGCTATTTCGGCCCCACATCAAGCTAGTTTTTGAGTCATCCTCTTGGAATAAAATCTAACCCCGGGTGGAATTGCCCCTCCCGCTCATTCCTCACTTCGGGAGAATGAGACCGACCATCAAGGAGAGATTTTCTGATCCTGTCGTTGAATCTCATTTAAATTAAACATTCCTTGAACTCTCTGCCGGGGGGATTCAGAGCTGGGGTTCGCCATGAACCAGCTTCCCCTCAATTCCCAGCTTTATCAGTGAATCGACCAACAAACGCTCGACAGAGCTCAGGTTATATTAAAAATAAAAACAGAAAATGCGGGAAACACTCAGCAGGTCAGGCAGCATCTGTGGAGAGAGAAACATCCTTTCAGGTCGATGACCTTTCATCAGAACTCTCTCCACAGATGCTGCCTGACCTGCTGAGTATTTCCAGCATTTTCTGTTTTTACTTCAGATTTCCAGCATCTGCAGTATTTTGCTTTTGTTTTACAGCTTGTATTAATGTTCTGCTGATGATATCTTAATATTATCTTGTTTTTGGGCCATTTTAATCAGGTTCATGGACAAATTCTTCCATCATCCCTTCTCCCACATTGCTTCTCTCTCTCATTCATTCTTTTCTCCTTTCAATCCAGAAGAGGGCGGGAATCAGAGCTCACCCCCCGAACCCTCCGCACACAGACCCCCGTCTACCACCCCGTGTGATCCAAGAGACAATTCGATACATTACACTGTATGAACACAGAAAGCTGACACACCAGGGGAGATCGCACGGTGTTGGACACGGAGTGAAATAAACTGAAGTGTTTATAAAAAGTTACAGATCACAACTCGTGTCTCTGTCTCTCTCCGCCATCCCGGCCTGTGCTCTGTTATCTGATCTCACTCAATGTGTTGCTGATCATTTTCATCAACATCTTTGAATGTGGCAGCACAAGTTGTTGAAACCGTTAAAACAGCATCCGGTTCCTTGGCTTAATAATAGAGAAATAGAGCACAAAAGCAAGGAAGTTATGTTAAACGTTTATAAATCATTGTTCAGGCCTCATCTGAAGTATTGTGTCCAATTCTGGGCACTATAATTTATTAAGGAGGTCAAGGTCTTGGAGAGGATGGAGAGGAGATTTCCCAGAATTATACCAGGGATGGGGTTTAGTTGTGTGGAGAGACTCGAGAACCTGGGATTGTTCTGCTTCGAGCAATGAAGGTTAAGGGTAGAAGTAATCCACGTGTTCAAAATTAAGAGGGGTTTTGATCGAGTAAATAAGGAGAAACTTCACCCACTGGCGGGAGGGTCGGCAACCAACGGACGCAGATTTAAGATAATTGGCAAAAGAACCAGAAGGGAAATAAGGAGATTTTTTTTGACACAGCGAATTGTTATGATCTGGAACGCACTGCCTTAAAGGATGGTGGAGCTCGATTCAATCGTAACATTAAAAGGAGAATTGGATAAATACTTGAGCATCTCCCCACAGATACCACCTGACCTGCTGAGTGTTGCCAGCAGTTTCTGGGTTTATTTTTGAGCTTTCACTATCGCAGTTTTCGTGACAACCTGCAACTTGCCTCAAGGGCGCAGCTTCAAGCACAACTTTCTTGTGCTCTTCTCACACACAAGATCACACTTTACTTTCCGACACACTCACTTTAAAATCTGCCGTTTCCGCACACAGCGTCCTGCGCCACGAGAATTTGAAAGACCTTTCGCTGATGGCCTGTAATCGCTCCTTTTTCCCCACAGGCGCTCTTTACATTTATCCTCTACTCGATTCAATCGCACGTTTCAACAGAACTATTAAGATCAAGGCGGAACACTTCCGATCTTACTGCACCGCCCCAACTTGCCAAATGTGCACCTTTCAACCGCCATTCGCAGCTCTGTTGCGCTGCCCGTCGCTCACGCAACTCAACTGCTGAGAGAAAAGAGCCAACAAGCATCAAAACAAAAACCAGTTCTTCAGTTACCATCCCCTGGATCACAAGATTCCCCAAGTAAATTTCGTGAACAATCGGGCGGCTGTCTTTCCAGAGACCAACCCTGCTTTCGTCGTGTTTTTCTGTCGAGCGGTCACGCAGATCGAAATTTATCCACTGGTTTCAAGGCACAAATGAACATTGGTGCGAATGGGACATGTGCCCAATAGAAACAGCGGTCGGAGCAAACAAACTTAAAGGCGTGAGATCGTGAAAGTGAATGTTAGAGTCGGCAATGCCGCAGGAAAGTGTCCATGAAATAGAAGGAGGAAAGTAATGGCGGCCCATTGACTGTGGAAGGAAGAAAAAGCTGGGAGAAGAGGCGGGTTTGAACTGTGGAACATCAAGTACAGGCATGTGAGAGTGCTGGGATTTGATGGAATAAATAGGTTTTCGACACCACCAAAAAATGTTTTTTTCATTTATTAAATATTGATATATTGTTGTATTATATTCGCAAGCGCGGGAGAGAATAAAAGAAGCAGCGTACACTATGCCGTGACTCGGATTCGAACCGAGGTTACTGCGGCCACAACGCAGAGTACTAACCACTTTCCGATCACGGCGCCACACGTCAGTGGCAAAAGATCTGCCCGAACTATTTAAATAGCGCCTTTAAGGTAGCAAAACGTCCCAAGGCGCTTCACAGGAGCGTTTTTAAACAATATTTGACCTCGAGCCACAGAAGGAGATATTAGAAGCAAAATACTGCAGATGCTGGAAAGCTGAAATAAAAACAGAAAATGCTGTAAATAATCAGCAAGTCAGGCAGCGTCTGTGGAGAGAGAAACAGAGTTAACGTTTCAGGTCGATGACCCTTCGTCAGAACTGGAAAAGGTTGAAGATTAAACAGTTTTTAAGCAAGTAGAGAGCGTTTAAGGAGCATCTTAAGGGAGGAGAGAGAGGTCGAGAGGCGGGGAGGTTTCGGGAGGGAAATCCAGAGCTTTGGGCCCAGTCGGTTGAAGGCACGGCCGCCAATGGTGGAGCGATGAAAATCGTGGATGCGCAAGAGGCCTGAATTGGAGGAGCTCAGAGATCTCGGAGGGTTGCAGGGGTGGAGGAGGTTTCAGAGAAAGTGAGGGGCGAGGTCATGGAGGGATTTGAACACGAGGATGAGAATTTAAAATTTGAGATGTTGGTGGACTGGGAACCAATGTCGGTCAGCGAGCAGAGGGGTTCTCCTCCTGAACGGTGGTTTGAATATTTGGAGGGGGAGGTGAAAAGTCTCTCGATTTGATATAATGATCCCACTTTTCAACTCGGTTGGAGATGGGGGCAGTAGTTTGCAAGGACCGAGAGGTCAAGGGTGAGTTTTTTGAGGAGGGTGTGATGACGCCAGATTTGAAGGGGAGGGGGACAGTACCTGAGGAGAGGGAACCGTTAACAATATTGGGCTAACATGGTGGCCAGGAAGGGAAGTTGGGTGGTCAGTAGTTTGGTGTGAATAGGGTCGAAGGAGTAGGGGGTGGGTCTCATGGTCAAGATGAGCTCAGAGATGGCAAGAGGGGAGATAGGAGAGAAACTGGAGAAAGATGTGAGTTCAGGGCTGGGGCAGGGGGAACCTTAGGGGAAGTTTAGCATTGTGGGTGGGGGAAGGGAGGGAAACGGCAGAGGCAGCTGAACGGATGGTCTCAGTATTAGTGACAAAGAAGTCCATGAGCTCCTCACACAGGAAAAAGACTTCATTCCAAAATCATTAAACTCCCGAAGGAGCTGCGGGGACAGACTGAGCGGTGTAACTGAGTCCAGAGATACAAAGAGACACCAGCAGAGGGAGGTAGAGAGCGGTGTAACTGGGAACAGAGATACAGAGAGACACCAGCAGAGGGAGGTAGAGAGCGGTGTAACTGAGTACAGAGATACAGAGAGACACCAGCAGAGGGAGGTAGAGAGCGGTGTAACTGAGTACAGAGATACAGAGAGACACCAGCAGAGGGAGGTAGAGAGCGGTGTAACTGAGTACAGAGATACAGAGAGACACCAGCAGAGGGAGGTAGAGTGCGGTGTAACTGAGTACAGAGATACAGAGAGACACCAGCAGAGGGAGGTAGAGTGCGGTGTAACTGAGTACAGAGATACAGAGACACACCATCAGAGGGAGGTAGAGAGCGGTGTAACTGAGTACAGAGATACAGAGAGACACCAGCAGAGGGAGATAGAGAGCGGTGTAACTGAGTACAGAGATACAGACAGACACCAGCAGAGGGAGGTAGAGAGCGGTGTAACTGAGTACAGAGATACAGAGAGACACCAGCAGAGGGAGGTAGAGAGCGGTGTAACTGGGTACAGAGATACAGAGAGACACCAGCAGAGGGAGGTAGAGAGCGGTGTAACTGAGTAAAGAGAGACAGCGAGACACCAGCAGAGTGTCCAGGAAACCAACCTTTTATCTGAAATCTGAGGCGAGATATAAACTGCACAGAGTAGAGGAAGCATTACTGTGTATCTAACCCGTGTTGTACCTGCCCTGGGAGTGTTTGATTTGACAGTGTGGAGGAAGCTTCATTCTGCATATAACCCGTGCTGTACCTGTCCTGGGAGTGTTTGATGGGGCAGTTCAGATGGAACTTTAATCAGTCTCTCCACATAACTGAAGTCCCTCATCCCTGGTACCATTCTAATAAATCTCCTGTGCACCCTCTCTAAGGCCTTGACATCCTTCTTCATGTTTCGTGCCCAGAATTAAACACAATACTCCAGCTGAGGCCTCACCAGTGTTTTATAAAGGTTTTGTATCAATTCCTTGCTTTTGTATTCAATGCCTCAATTAATAAAGCAAAGGGCCCCATTTGCTTTTTTAACTGCCTTCTCAACTTGTCCTGCCACCTTCAAAGATTTGTGTAACTACACCCCCAGGTCTCTCTATTCCTGCACTCCCTTTAAAATTGTGCCATTTCGTTTAAATTGCCTCTCCTCATTCTTCCTACCAAAATGTATCAATTCACAATTCTCTGCATTAAATTTCATCTGCCCATTTCACCAGTCTGTCTCTGTCCTCCTGAAGTCTGTTACCATCCTCAACATTGTTTATTACATTTCTGAGTTTCGTGTCATCTGCAAACTTTGAAATTATACCCTGTACTCCCAAGTCCCGGTCATTAATATATATCAAAAAGAGCAGTGGTCCTAATACCGAGCCCTGGGGGACACCACTGTATACTTGCCTCCAGTCTGAAAAACAACCGTTCACCACTACTCTCTGTTTTCTGCTCCTTAGCCAATTTTGTATCCATGCTGCCATTGTCCGTTTAATCCCATGGGCTTCAATTTTTCTAACAAGTCTATTGTGTGATACTTTATCCTCCCTTAATCTCTCCCTGCATAGAAACTCCCCGACCCATATTCATGGCCACCCCCTCGACCTTGCCATCTCACGTGGTCTCTCTTCTCCTGATCGTGTCAATCATGGATAAGGCCATCTCTGATCACTTCCTTGTAACCCTCTCCACCCACATGGAATCAGAAAATCATAGAAAGGTCACAGCATGGAAGGAGGCCATTTGGCACATCGAGTCCTTACCGGCTCCATGCAAGATCAATCCAGCTGGTCCCCCTCCCCCAATGCACATCATAGAATGAACTCAGGAATCCCACGCCACTTTCTATGAGCGGTAACAGGCTGCGGTTATGGTGCAGACCGGGACCCAGGGCTGAGGCTGTGGTCATCAGTTACTCTGGGAGTGGCACAGTCGGGTTCATGACTAGCCGGGGGTGAGAGTAACACCAGAGAGTCAGGCTGGTGTTCAGAAGGGTGTGGGTTCCAGCTCCCGTTCCAGGACTGGGACACATGATCCAGACTGACTGTGTCGTGCTGAGAGGGAGCTGCATCGTGAGAGGTGCTGTCCTTTGAATGAGGTGTTTAATGGGGGTCCCTTCTTTCTGCTCCGAGGTGTAAAAGATCCCGTGGCAATTTGTGAAGAGCAGGGAGTTCTCCCGGTGTCCTGGCCAACATTCTTCCCTCGACCATCAGCACCCAACAAACAGGAGATCGGCTCAATATCTCATCACTGTTTGTGGGATCTTGCTGTACACAACTTGTCTGCTACCTTCTCTTAAAAACGATAGTGACTGATCTTCGAGAGAAGTGCGTTGGGATGTCCTGAGGATGTGAAAGGTGCTATACAAATGCAAGTTCCTTGTTTCTCACAGGGGGCCGTGTCTCGTTCCTCGTCTCATTGAGACTCTCAGTTAATTGGTCCGTTCTCTGCGCAGATGGGGCCCGACTCACTGAGTGTTTCCAGATTGTTCTGTGTGTGTTTCACTCAGACTCGGGTTTTACAGTAAATAATAAAAGGACTGTAGTCAAACACTTGGCCATGAGCTGCTGCCCAACCTGTCGTGACATTGTTGCTTGCTTCCCTTCAGTTTTTGGTGCACTGTCGCCTGAAGACCCGTGGTTTGCCTCATTTCTCAGTGTGATTGTGGGACTGACACAGAAGTGAGAGAGAAAGCAGCAGCCACAGCCTGGACTGCAGGCAAATTGGGAGGCTGAAACTAAAAGTTCACTATTCCCACACCGGGAATCGAAGCCGTGCTGCCTGGGTGAAAACCAAGAATCATAACCGCTAGACCACATGGGAACTGAAACAAAACACCAGCAGGAAGGGCACTGAGACTACAACCGGAAAGTTAACGGACGATTCAAAGGAGGTATTCACAATTATGAAAGGTTTTGACAGAGTGTGTAAAGAGAAATTGTTTCCAGTGATGGAATGGTTAATAACCAGAGGACACAGATTTCAGATAAATTGAAAGAAATCATTGGGGGATTTGGAGAGATTTTTTTACACAGCGAGTTGTTATGATCTGGAATGCACTGCCTGAAAGGGAGGTGGAAGCAGGTTCAATAGTAACTTTCAAAAGGGAATTGGATAAATAGTTGACGTGTAATAAATTGCAGGGCTGTGGGGAAAGAGCCGGGGAGTGGGACTAACCCACTTCCTTCTGTGTTCATCCCTGGAAAAAACCCTCCCCCAGGTCACTTACAACGGCACTTTCAAATTCCCAACTCTCTGGACTTTGGCCCTCCATTCACCACGACATTTCTGCAGCTACTGATTTGCTCAATCACACCCTCACCTCCACCTTTGACGCTCTTGTACCCATTAAAACCATCACTCTCCCTCACCCTGGTCAATCCCCCTGGGTCTGCCCTCATTTCTGCTTCCTTAAGTCCAAGGGACACAGCTTTGAAAGTTTATGGTGGACAACTGCTTTGGCCATTCATCGCCAGATCTGGCTGGACCACATAAAGCACTATCGGGTCCTGTCTCCTCTGACAAAACTGCTCACTATTCCAGGATCATCCTGGAATGTAAAGATAACCCCCGACTTCTCTTCTCCACTACAAACCGTCTTCTTAAACCCCTCTCCCATCATTCCTTCATCCTCACCTCCAACAAAAAGTGCAATGAGCTCATGGACTTCTTTGTCACTAAGATTGAGACCATCCATTCAGCTGCCTCTGCCGCTCCCCTCCCTTCCCCGAGCTCACCAAGTTTCTCTCCTATCTCCCCTCATGCCCTCTCTGAGCTCATCTTGACAATGAGACCCACCTCCTGCTCCCTCGACCCTATTCCCAACAATCTGCTGACCAAACAACCTCCCTTCCTGGCCCCATGTTAGCTGACATTGTTAATGGTCTCCTCTCCTCAGGTACTGTCCCCCTCCCCATCAAATCTGCCGTCATCACCCTCCTTCTCAAAAGACCCACCCTTGACCCCTGTGTCCTTGTAAACTACCACCCCATCTCCCACCTCCCTTTCCTCTCCAAAGTCTTGTCACCTCCCAAATCCATGTCCATCTTTCCCACAACACCATGTTTGAATCCCTCCAATCAGGTTTCCACTCCTGCCACTGTCCTGAAACGGTCCTTGTCAAAGTCACAAATGACATCCTCTGTGACAGTGTAGAGGGAGATTTAATCTTGATCTAACACTTGATGCACCTGCCCCCGGAATGTTTGATGACACAGTGTAGAGGGAGCTTTACTCTGCCATGTACTGTACAGTATCAGTCTGTGATGGAGCAGAGCCCTGCTCTTTAATAGAAATTATTCTTTCGATCAGCCACGGAGCCCCTAAAGCAGCCTCCAAGACCCAAAGTCTGATTTCCATCCCACAGTTCCAGCAGTTTGCGAGGGCTGGGCCACGTTAGCAGCAGCTCTCTGTTCCTGGTCTGGAGCTGAGGTGTTGTGTATTGTCCCTGACACAGGGACCAGACGGTGAGCTGCTGGCTCCTATTGTTCTGGGATCATTCCCTGCTGCTCTGTTCTCACCTCTTCACTGGGTCTCAGATTATTACCAGCCATCTTCCTGATCAATAAACAATCGGCAGTCTGACCGCGGAGATTTGAAATGTGTGAAACATTTCATGTGTCTCATCCCTGTCCCTGGACACAAATAAATAGGCCGTCATGAAATGTTCACAGTCCGTTTCTTCAGCCTTCTCCTTCTTAGAAGAATCTTTTAAACTCCTTGCTAAAGTGACCATTGATCATAATGTCTTGTTTTGCGGTATGTTCAAGATTGTTCCAGGTCAGCATTGTAATAATTCGGGGTAGTTGAAAAGTGGGATCATTATATTAAATCTAGATATTTATCACAGCCCCGCCCCCCAAACATTCAAACCACCGTTCAGGAGGAGAACCCCTTCTGCTCGCTGACCTACATTGGCTCCCAGTCCACCAACATCTCAAATTTTAAATTATCATCTTCGTGTTCAAATCCCTCCATGACCTCGCCCCTCCCTATCTCTGTAACCTCCTCCACCCCTACAACCCTCCTAGATCTCTGAGCTCCTCCAATTCAGGCCTCTTGCGCATCCACGATTTTCATCGCTCCACCATTGGCGGCCGTGCCTTCACCCGACTGGGCCCAAAGCTCTGGATTTCCCTCCCTAAACCTCCCCGCCTCTCTACCTCTCTCTCCTCCCTTAAGACATTTAAAACATACCTCACCTGTCCCAATATCTCTTTATGTGGCTCCGTGTCACATTTTGTTTGATAATCGCTCCTGTGAAGCGCCTTGGGACGTTTTACTCCGTTAAAGGCGCGATATAAATGCAAGTTGTTGTTGTTGGGGTGGAGAAAGGGTTTTCTTTCTTTTTATGACTCTTTTCTATCTCTCTATTTCTTTCCTTTCTCGGACTCTGTTTTCCGGGTCTGTTTACTGACACACATTACAATCTGTGTCACTCGGTGTCTAACAATGTGAGGCAATGTGTTTTATTCCCGCTGTGTTATCTCTCTGGCGGTTTGCTGATAAATGTTTAACTCGCGGCCTGTTCCCGTTAATGGTCACAAGCAGTAACAGACAGACAGAGCGTGTCTGACCGCCCTGAGATGTGGAAAAGGCATCAGTTTAGGACAAATGCATCAAATCAAATGTTCATCGGGCACCGAGAGAGACAAAAACCAGAGAGAAAGGCAGAAGGAAATAGAGAAATAAAAGCTAAATACAGACATCCTTGATGTCTCTCTATTCCATCCCCAACCGTTCAGTGTCGGGTAAAAATGTCAGTGCAAATAAATGTTCGAGAATCGGCCCAAAGAAGAAGAAACAAAATAACCCAAAACTGCCGAAACCCGGGATTGAACCAGGGACCTTTAGATCTTCAGTCTAACGCTCTCCCAACTGAGCTATTTCGGCCCCACATCAAGCTAGTTTTTGAGTCATCCTCTTGGAATAAAATCTAACCCCGAGTGGAATTGCCCCTCCCGCTCATTCCTCACTTCGGGAGAATGAGACCGACCATCAAGGAGAGATTTTCTGATCCTGTCGTTGAATCTCATTTAAATTAAACATTCCTTGAACTCTCTGCCGGGGGGATTCAGAGCTGGGGTTCGCCATGAACCAGCTTCCCCTCAATTCCCAGCTTTATCAGTGAATCGACCAACAAACGCTCGACAGAGCTCAGGTTATATTAAAAATAAAAACAGAAAATGCGGGAAACACTCAGCAGGTCAGGCAGCATCTGTGGAGAGAGAAACATCCTTTCAGGTCGATGACCTTTCATCAGAACTCTCTCCACAGATGCTGCCTGACCTGCTGAGTATTTCCAGCATTTTCTGTTTTTACTTCAGATTTCCAGCATCTGCAGTATTTTGCTTTTGTTTTACAGCTTGTATTAATGTTCTGCTGATGATATCTTAATATTATCTTGTTTTTGGGCCATTTTAATCAGGTTCATGGACAAATTCTTCCATCATCCCTTCTCCCACATTGCTTCTCTCTCTCATTCATTCTTTTCTCCTTTCAATCCAGAAGAGGGCGGGAATCAGAGCTCACCCCCCGAACCCTCCGCACACAGACCCCCGTCTACCACCCCGTGTGATCCAAGAGACAATTCGATACATTACACTGTATGAACACAGAAAGCTGACACACCAGGGGAGATCGCACGGTGTTGGACACGGAGTGAAATAAACTGAAGTGTTTATAAAAAGTTACAGATCACAACTCGTGTCTCTGTCTCTCTCCGCCATCCCGGCCTGTGCTCTGTTATCTGATCTCACCCAATGTGTTGCTGATCATTTTCATCAACATCTTTGAATGTGGCAGCACAAGTTGTTGAAACCGTTAAAACAGCATCCGGTTCCTTGGCTTAATAATAGAGAAATAGAGCACAAAAGCAAGGAAGTTATGTTAAACGTTTATAAATCATTGTTCAGGCCTCATCTGAAGTATTGTGTCCAATTCTGGGCACTATAATTTATTAAGGAGGTCAAGGTCTTGGAGAGGATGGAGAGGAGATTTCCCAGAATTATACCAGGGATGGGGTTTAGTTGTGTGGAGAGACTCGAGAACCTGGGATTGTTCTGCTTCGAGCAATGAAGGTTAAGGGTAGAAGTAATCCACGTGTTCAAAATTAAGAGGGGTTTTGATCGAGTAAATAAGGAGAAACTTCACCCACTGGCGGGAGGGTCGGCAACCAACGGACGCAGATTTAAGATAATTGGCAAAAGAACCAGAAGGGAAATAAGGAGATTTTTTTTGACACAGCGAATTGTTATGATCTGGAACGCACTGCCTTAAAGGATGGTGGAGCTCGATTCAATCGTAACATTAAAAGGAGAATTGGATAAATACTTGAGCATCTCCCCACAGATACCACCTGACCTGCTGAGTGTTGCCAGCAGTTTCTGGGTTTATTTTTGAGCTTTCACTATCGCAGTTTTCGTGACAACCTGCAACTTGCCTCAAGGGCGCAGCTTCAAGCACAACTTTCTTGTGCTCTTCTCACACACAAGATCACACTTTACTTTCCGACACACTCACTTTAAAATCTGCCGTTTCCGCACACAGCGTCCTGCGCCACGAGAATTTGAAAGACCTTTCGCTGATGGCCTGTAATCGCTCCTTTTTCCCCACAGGCGCTCTTTACATTTATCCTCTACTCGATTCAATCGCACGTTTCAACAGAACTATTAAGATCAAGGCGGAACACTTCCGATCTTACTGCACCGCCCCAACTTGCCAAATGTGCACCTTTCAACCGCCATTCGCAGCTCTGTTGCGCTGCCCGTCGCTCACGCAACTCAACTGCTGAGAGAAAAGAGCCAACAAGCATCAAAACAAAAACCAGTTCTTCAGTTACCATCCCCTGGATCACAAGATTCCCCAAGTAAATTTCGTGAACAATCGGGCGGCTGTCTTTCCAGAGACCAGCCCTGCTTTCGTCGTGTTTTTCTGTCGAGCGGTCACGCAGATCGAAATTTATCCACTGGTTTCAAGGCACAAATGAACATTGGTGCGAATGGGACATGTGCCCAATAGAAACAGCGGTCGGAGCAAACAAACTTAAAGGCGTGAGATCGTGAAAGTGAATGTTAGAGTCGGCAATGCCGCAGGAAAGTGTCCATGAAATAGAAGGAGGAAAGTAATGGCGGCCCATTGACTGTGGAAGGAAGAAAAAGCTGGGAGAAGAGGCGGGTTTGAACTGTGGAACATCAAGTACAGGCATGTGAGAGTGCTGGGATTTGATGGAATAAATAGGTTTTCGACACCACCAAAAAATGTTTTTTTCATTTATTAAATATTGATATATTGTGGTATTATATTCGCAAGCGCGGGAGAACAAAAGAAGCAGCGCACACTATGCCGTGACTCGGATTCGAACCGAGGTTACTGCGGCCACAACGCAGAGTACTAACCACTATACGATCACGGCGCCACACGTTTGTGGCAAAAGATCTGCCCGAACTATTTAAATAGCGCCTTTAAGGTAGCAAAACGTCCCAAGGCGCTTCATAGGAGCGTTTTTAAACAATATTTGACACCGAGCCACAGAAGGAGATATTAGAAGCAAAATACTGCAGATGCTGGAAAGCTGAAATAAAAATAGAAAATGCTGTAAATAATCAGCAAGTCAGGCAGCGTCTGTGGAGAGAGAAACAGAGTTAACGTTTCAGGTCGATGACCCTTCGTCAGAACTGGAAAAGGTTGAAGATTAAACAGTTTTTAAGCAAGTAGAGAGCGTTTAAGGAGCATCTTAAGGGAGGAGAGAGAGGTCGAGAGGCGGGGAGGTTTCGGGAGGGAAATCCAGAGCTTTGGGCCCAGTCGGTTGAAGGCACGGCCGCCAATGGTGGAGCGATGAAAATCGTGGATGCGCAAGAGGCCTGAATTGGAGGAGCTCAGAGATCTCGGAGGGTTGCAGGGGTGGAGGAGGTTTCAGAGAAAGTGAGGGGCGAGGTCATGGAGGGATTTGAACACGAGGATGAGAATTTAAAATTTGAGATGTTGGTGGACTGGGAACCAATGTCGGTCAGCGAGCAGAGGGGTTCTCCTCCTGAACGGTGGTTTGAATATTTGGAGGGGGAGGTGAATAGTCTCTCGATTTGATATAATGATCCCACTTTTCAACTCGGTTGGAGATGGGGGCAGTAGTTTGCAAGGACCGAGAGGTCAAGGGTGAGTTTTTTGAGGAGGGTGTGATGACGCCAGATTTGAAGGGGAGGGGGACAGTACCTGAGGAGAGGGAACCGTTAACAATATTGGGCTAACATGGTGGCCAGGAAGGGAAGTTGGGTGGTCAGTAGTTTGGTGTGAATTGGGTCGAAGGAGTAGGGGGTGGGTCTCATGGTCAAGATGAGCTCCGAGAGGGCAAGAGGGGAGATAGGAGAGAAACTGGAGAAAGATGTGAGTTCAGGGCTGGGGCAGGGGGAACCTTAGGGGAAGTTTAGCATTGTGGGTGGGGGAAGGGAGGGAAACGGCAGAGGCAGCTGAACGGATGGTCTCAGTATTAGTGACGAAGAAGTCCATGAGCTCCTCGCACTTGTTGTTGGAGGTGAGGGGGGAGGGGCAGGGGAGAGGGGTTTAAGAAACCGGTTTGCAGTGAAGAGAAGCCCGGGTTATCTTTACATTCCAGGATGATCCTGGAATATTGAGCAGTTTTGGCAGAGAGCAGGACCTGATGGTGTTTTAAGTGTTCCCGCCAGATCTGGCGATGAATGGCTGAACCAGTCGTCCGCCATAAATTTTCAAGTCTGCGACCTTGGACTTAAAGGATGGGAGATGAGGCTGCACATCACATCCCTGAAACATTGTTACCCGTTTCTGTCTGAAACTGGTGAGTGTGTAAATAGTAAGTAACAGAAAAAAAAGTATTTTAAGCATCAAACTTAATTCTGATCATTATTATAGCATAAAACCTGAACAGCCCATCCCTCAAACACTGATATAAAACCAGTTCCAGGACCCTGAGCCACTGTGAAAATGCTGTGATCCCGACCTGATTCGAACTCGCAGTTTTCTGATCGGGAATCAGAAGCTGTCAGTTGCGACAGGAGGTGGATCCGGATCCAGAGGAGGGAGATCGGTACCGACCGCCGCCGGGACTCTCGGAGGGCGAGAGACGGAAGCAGCAGCAGCCAGACCTCTGCCTCAACAACAGCTCAGGATCCCCGCTCTCTAATCCAGCCGCTGCCGGCCGAGAGCTGCTGGTCCCGGCCTGAGCCGTGTCTGGGAGCCGCCTGCCGGTCTCTCTTTACTGAACGGGATCGATCCAGGTGCAGCTCACACACAGGCCCAGGAATCCCACTCCGGACAGATTCACTTCTTTAAACCTTGTTTAGATTCAGTGAATTGGGATTTAATTCAATCCTCATCTGCCCTCCGCTCTGTCAGTTCAGAACTTTATTTAAACCGATACTTGGTGTTCTGTTTTACAGGGTGTCGGCTGTTTAAGTATTTCTTAGTCCCACTACTCCCATGAATAACACTTTTTGCTGCTAACTGCTGATTGATACAAAGTGCCCAGGAATTCGGGAATTTCTCCCGGGGACCGGGAACTGACTCGGATTCGGCTCAACCCTCAAATCCACAAAGTTTTTGTCACTGCTGCTGTACAGGATTAAAGGAAGGGACCGAACCAGAAGCGGTTTTAAATTATTACTGACAAATCAGGGTCAAAGGCAAAGGATACAGTCTGCTTATCTACAAGGCTGAGTCCCTGCCCGCTTCACTGTCTGTCTGTCTGTCTGCCGGTTTATCCGTCTGATTGAGTCTCTGCTTCATTCTCTGGCTCTTTGTTTGCTGTCTGCAGGCCTCCCGACCCGACTGACTGACTAACTACCGGACCGTGTGTCGGAATGAATGACTGGGTCTGAGTGTCTGCCTATTTATGGACCTGAATGGCCACATTTCTCAGTTCCTGCCTTCGCTCTGTGTCACGGGCCTGTCGCTGTCTCTCAGGATGACAACACACCCACACCCTTCACACACCGCCTTTGACGACTGAACGCAGGTTTGCTCAGTCTGTCCCCGCAGCTCCTTCGGGAGTTTAATGATTTGGAAATGAAGACTTTTTCCTGTGTGAATTGTGAAGTTTTGATCAGTGAAATGTTTGTGAAAGGGAAGGATTGAGAGCTTTTAGTGTGGGACAGAAGTGATGTTGTTTAACGGAGAAGTCACGCGATGAAATGAACATGAGCAGCGGTTTCCAGAGTGTGGCGGTTATCACATTCGTTTCGCACACGAAAGATCTCTGGTTCGACCCCAGGCGGGAATGTTATTTGAGAATTTGCTCTTGTGAAAAGTGGGAGATAATTGGCTTTTCCTGTTGAATTGAACAACGGCTGCACCACATTCCTGTTTTCATAAACACTGAACATTTTAACCAGACTCTTAAAAAACAGTCTTTAAAATGAGAACGGATAAAAGTTCATCACATGCAAAACACAATAACTTCCCCACGTGTCACTGGGTAACCATGTTAGTATTTCCGTCAGTCAGTCTGCAGAAAGTTATCGCTTCATTAATGGCGATTACAACAATTTTTCATCTTTCACAGTTTCATGTGTTCATTTAATAAAGTTCACAATTGTTTTGTGACAATTATTTCATTGACCGGGAATCGAACCCACACCGCGGCGGTGAGAGCCCTGAATCCAAACCACCAGATGCCGCGCAGTGGGTCGAGTCACGGATCGGCACAGTTGATACAAAGAACAAATGAAAAAGTAGAAACAGAAAATGTTGCGAACTCTCAGCAGGTCAGACAGCCTCTGTGGAGAGAGAAACAGAGGGAACGTTTCAGGTCGATGACCTTTCATCAGAACTCGCTCCACAGATGCTGCCTGACCGGCTGAGTGTATCCAGCATTTTCTGTTTATATTTCAGATTTCCAGAATCCGCAGCACTTTACTTTTGAAATTAAAAAGTAGCTCAAGTTGATGAAAGTTGCACCAGTGAAAATCCTGGGTGGAGATTTAGAGGATGCGACAGTGGGAAGGGCTGGACTGCGATTCGAACAGTCCCCCAAGCAAATTTCGGGGAAGTCATCGAAATTTAAAAGAGGACTTGGAACGGGAATAGAACGACAGGCTCACGTGACAGGGCATTGGTATTCGGAATGTCCAAAATGCAGTCCCCACTGCTCTGATGACCTGAATCAGACAAATAGTAATTCACAACACAGGACAAATCCATTTGATTTGAGTTTTGGAAACCCATTCACGACAGCAGCTGTCTCCCATCAGTTTATTTTTCCAAACTAAAGGGTATGAAGCTTGCACGAGTGATGATCTGTGCTGTATTATTTCTGAGCAGCAGACTCACCTTGCCCCATCAATGCCTATTTGTTGGAAGGCGCAGTCCCCATTGGTCGAGGGGATCGGTTTTTCGAGCTGTGATTCACCATCCTCTATTTCAGGAATATTCCGGTTTGCTGAAAATGAGATGAGATGAAACGAGCAGGTCCAACGAGCCGGTCTGTCACACGACACGGCATCTACAAAGTTGTCTCTTGCACTTACAGTGAAGCGGAGGGCAGTTTTCACCCTTAAACCAACAAGTTAGGTGGCGCAGTAAGTAGTGTAGATGGGAGCAGGAAGTAGTGAAGGAACATTGATGATTAAATGAGAGGGTAAAACTGTGGCAGATGGAGTTCAATGTGGGGAAGTGAGATATAATCCACTTAGAACATTAAAAAGATAAATCAGAGTATTTTCTAAATGACGAGAAACTGGGAACTATGGAGGAGCACAGAGGTTCAGGGGTCCATCTCCAGAAATCACTAAAAACTAGTGGACAGGTACAAAAAATAATTAATGGAATGTGAGCCTTCATCTGAAGGGGCTGGAATACAAAGGGTGGAAGTTATGATACAGATGCATAAAGCTCTGGTTAGGCCACATTTGGAGAAATGCGTTCAGTTCTGGGCACCGTACCCCAGGAGGGACATATTGGCCTTGACTGGGTGTGGAACAGATTCACCAGAATGATACCGGGGCTAAAAGGGTTAAATTATGAGGACAGGTCTTGTGGACGAGACTTTTATTCCCTTGAGTTTTGGAGGTTAAGGGGTGATCTAATTGAGATGTTTAAGAAGATGGGGGGAGGGGAGTGTAAGAAGATGGTTTGTAGTGGAGAAGAGAAGCCAGGGGTTATCTTTACATTCCAGGATGATCCTGGAATAGTGAGCAGTTTTGTCAGAGGAGAGCAGGACCCGATAGTGCTTTATGTGGTCCAGCCAGATCTGGTGATGAATGGTTAACCAGTTGTCCACCATAAATGTTCAAGTCTGCGTCCCTTGGGCTCACAGGAGTGGAAATGAGGGCAGTACTAGGAGGATCGACCAGGGTGAGAGAAGAGTAATGGTTTTAATGGGGAGAAGGGCATCAAAGATGGAGGTGAGGGTCTGATCGAGCAGATGGGTCGCTGCAGAAATGTTGTGGTGAATGGAGGGCCAAAGTCCAGACAGTTGGGAATTTGAAAGTGCTGTTGTAAGTGACCTGGGGGAGGGTTTTTTCCAGGGATGAACACAGAAGGAAGTGGGTTAGTCCCACTCCCCTGCTCTTTCCCCATATCTCTCCAAATTTTTTCATGTCAACGATTCACTCAATTCCCTTTTGAAAGTTACGATTGAACCCACTTCCACCGCCCTTTCAGGCAGTGCATTCCCGATCATAAAGACTCGCTGCGTAAAAAAATCTCTCCTCATTCCCCCGCCCGTGGCTTTTTTGCCCATTGATCTTAAATCTGTGTCCTCTGGTTATTAACCCTTCCATCACTGGAAACAGTTTCTCCTTATTTACTGTATCAAAACCTGTCATAATCGTGAACCTCCATTGAACCTTCTGGGTGTAGTCTCAGTGCCCTTCCTGCTGACCATCCCTTTAGTTCTCATGTGGTCCAGCGGTTAGGATTTCTGGCTTTTACCCAGGCGGCCCGGGTTCGACTCCCGGTGTGGACAGAACAGTTTTTTAGTCCCAGCCTCGCAATTTGCCTGCAGTCCGGGCTGTGGCTGCTGCTTCCTCTCTCACTTCTGTGTCAGACCCACAATCACACTGACAAATGAGGCAGACCACAGCTCTTAAAGGGACAGTGCACTAAAAGCAACAATGTCCAGACAGGTCACTCAGCAGCTCATGGCCAAGTGTTTGACGACAATCCTTTTATCATTCACTGTAAAACCCGAGGCTCAGTGAAACACTCACAGAATATTCTGGAAACACTCAGCGAGTCAGGCCGAATCTGTGGAGAGAACAAACCAATTAACTGAGAGTCTCAGTGAGACAAGGAACGAGACACGGCTCTTCACAAATTGTCACGGGATCTTTTACACCTCGGAGCAGAAAGAAGGGACCCCCATTAAACACCTCATTCAAAGGACAGCACCTCTCACGATGCAGCTCCCTCTCAGCACGACACAGTCAGTCTGGATCATGTGTCCCAGTCCTGGAACGGGAGCTGGAACCCACACCCTTCTCAACACCAGCCTGACTCCCTGGTGTTACTCTCACCCCCGCCTGGTCATGAAACAGACTGTGCCACTCCCAGAGTAACTGATGAGCACAGCCTCAGCCCTGGGTCCCGGTCTGCACCATAACTGCAGCCTGTTACCGCTCATAGAAAGTGGGATTCCTGTGTTCATTCTGTGATGTGCATTGGGGGAGTGGGACTACATGGATTGCTCTTGCATAGAGCTGGTATGGACTCAATGGGCCGAATGGCCTCCTTCCGTCCTGTAACCTTTCTATGATTCTATGATTCCATGTGGGTGGAGAGGGATACAAGGAAGTGATCAGAGATGGCCTTATCCATGATTGACACGATCGGGAGTAGAGAGGCCACGTGTTTGCAAGGTCGAGGGGCTGGCCATGAATATGGGTTGGGGAGTTTCTATTCAGGGAGAGATTAAGGGAGGATAAAGTATCACATAATAGACTTGTTTTAAAAATTGAAGCCCATGGGATTAAAGGGACAATGGCAGCGTGGATACAAAACTGGCTAAGGGGCAGAAAACAGAGAGTAGTGGTGAACGGTTGTTTTTCAGACTGGAGGCAAGTATACAGTGGTGTCCCCCAGGGCTCAGTATTAGGACCACTGCTCGTTTTGATATATATTAATGACTGGGACTTGGGTGTACAGGGTATAATTTCAAAGTTTGCAGATGACACGAAACTCAGAAATGTAATAAACAATGTTGAGGATAGTAACAGACTTCAGGAGGACATAGACAGACTGGTGAAATGGGCAGAAACATGGCAGATGAAATTTAATGCAGAGAATTGTGAAGTGATACATTTTGGTAGGAAGAATGAGGAGAGGTAATATAAACTAAATGGAACAATTTTAAATGGAGTGGAGGAATAGAGAGACCTGGGGGTGTCGTTACACAAATCTTTGAAGGTGGCAGGACAAGTTGAGAAGGCTGTTAAGAAAGCAAATGGGGCCCTTGGCTTTATTAATTGAGGCATAGAATACAAAAGCAAGGAATTGATACTAAACCTTGATAAAATACTGGTTAGACCTCAGCTGGAGTATTGTGTTCAATTCTGGACACCAAACTTTAGGAAGGATGTCAAGGCCTTCGAGAGGGTGCAGAAGAGATTTACTGGAATGGTGCCAGGAATGAGGGACTTCAGTTATGTGGAGAGACTGGAGAAACTGGGGCTGTTCTCCTGAGAGCACAGAACGTAAAGGGGAGATTTGATAGAGGTGTTCAAAATTGTGAAGAGTTTTCATAGGGTAAAGAAGGAGAAACTTTCCAGTTGTAGAAGGGCAGTTACAACACGGGTTAGATGGAGAGCAAAGCTCCCTCGACACTGTCAAATCAAACACTCCCAGGGAGGGTACAACACGGGTTAGATATACAGTAATGCTTCCTCTACTGTGCAGTTTAGATCCCGCCTCAGATTTCAGATAAAAGGTTGGTTTCCTGGACACTCTGCTGGTGTCTCTCTGCATCTCTGCACCTCGTTACACCGCTCTCTACCTCCCTCTGCTGGTGTCTCTCTGTATCTCTGTGCTCAGTTACACCGCTCTCTACCTCCCTCTGCTGGTGTCTCTCTGTATCTCTGAACTCAGTTACACCGCTCACGATCTCCATCTTTTTTTCTTTTCTTTTTTTTCCTTTCTTTCGAATGAAACTTATGAAATAGGACAATGGAAGTGATTGAATGGAAGGAGGATTCTAAAGATATTGAGTTTTTTTTCTGAAAGACATCCAATCGTATCACAACAGCGACTCATTGAATTGGAGTCAGGTGACTGCAGGTTGTGTATAAAAGGTGCTGGTTGGTGGATAAAGTGATCGTTGAGTTATTTGGTATCATGGGGGATTTTGTAGTGAGAGCTTTGTTCTCGGTGCTGGTGTTAGTTGGAGCGGTTTGTTGCTCTGATATTTGGCAACAGTTTAGAGGGCAGAGATTTCCATGGAGAAGAGTAAAACCCAACCCTGTTCCTCCCTTTGGTTCCCATTTCAGTGTGTCTGAGGGGAGAAGTCTGTCTCCACTGCAGACTGTGATGGTGCAGTGTGGAGAGCAGAACCTGCTGGTGAGAGTCGACATGGATTTATTTAGAACCAGGCACCTGATTAAAGCTGCTGACCTGACCCTGGGGACAGCAGGTTGTCGGCCAACTGGGATCTCCTCTCAGAACCACACTGTCTTCTTTGACTATGGGCTCCATGAATGTGGCAGCAGATTGCAGGTAATGTGATTCCTCAACTCTTGCTCCAATTTCACTGTGTGGATTACTGCCCACTCTGAGCTCATTAACATCAGGTGAAATTCCAGCCACTGAGGAGATCCCTGAATGAAATCAGTGTATAAATTCTTGCCCACTGTTAAATATCACCCTGTGTGAAACTACTTTCTTTATATTGACATGTTAATCTTAGCTTTATATTTAAAAAGAACTTCAACTTGTCACTGAGGGACTGCATCTTTCTTAAATGGGTCGTTACCACTCTCTAACTCTGAGATTCAATTCCATGGACCTTGAACCTTCACCTACATTTCTCCAAAACACTCTGTTCTCTTGTGCCTCAATTGATTTATCTTTTCTGTTCCTTCCTGTGGATATTCTGGCCTGTTGCCTCAACTTGTGGTCAATGAATGTTCAGTGTGGAAGTTCCTGTTGAGACTGCTCTTAAATGATGAAACAAGTGGAATAATAATTGTATCCCAATGTATTAAAGGGGAACTCCACTTTTGTTTATTGCACCTGCCAATCCCCTTGTTTTAATGGACACAGATGAGGTTTAAAAGTGATGTGTTTTGTGCTCCATATCAGGGGTAACTTGAAGCCCCTTAAGGTGAAAGCTCTATTCTATATGGGAAAGAATGCTCATCAAATCTGGCAGTGCCAATCATTTCAGGGTTTCTGACTGCAGGCCTGAAGTCCCCTGTAATAGAAGGTGGACTGAGTCGAGTAACAGAGGCTGCTCCAGGCAACTTCAACCAATGGTGGAGCTGCTTCAATCATGTGTCATTGAGGAACAACTGAAACTCCTCAAACTGCTGCTTAACAGGGCAGGAAAATGACCAGAAATAGCTTTTGTCCAATGAGACCAGCTCTTCATTCCTGAACCTGATGTCTTTCAGATGGCTGGAGATTTCCTGGTCCACACCACCCACCTGAACCACACCCCAAATGCTCGTGGATCTGTCATTGTGAGAACTAATGGAGCAATCATTCCCATTGAGTGCCACTATTTCAGGTAAGAATCTTTCCTCTGTGGCAAATAAGGTCTACAGCAGGTGCAGTTCTATGAAGTTGTCCTGAAATTATCTACTGTCCTTCCAGGAAGGGCAATGTGAGCAGTGACCCTATCAAGCCCACCTGGATCCCATTCAGCTCGACCAAGTCTGGAGAAAGGCTTCTGTCATTCTCACTGCGTCTCATGAACGGTGTGTGATGGGTGGATGGCGAGTGCTTTTCTGTCGTTTCTCACTGGGAGTTACACCCACTGTCTCCAACCCTTGTCCTCTTGTACTTCAGATGACTGGCTTACAGAGCGCACCTCGACTGTCTACTACCTGGGTGACCTCATTCACATTGAGGCCTCTGTTTCAATGACCAACCACATGCCCTTGAAGCTCTACATTGACAGCTGTGCAGCTACATTGAGCCCAGACAAGGATTCCACCCCAAGATACAACATCATTGACTACCATGGGTAAGGAGCTCTCTGCTTTCTCCAGCTGGTTCTGTCTCAATAGTTTCACTTTATTCACTTTGTCCCTTTTTTTAATCTTTCTTCAGTTGCCTCCTGGACAGCAAAGCTGAGGACTCCTTTTTCAACCTTTGTGTTGCCCAGAGGTGAACGTGAGCTGGACAAACTCCAGTTTGACCTGGATGCGTTCCGCTTCTTTGGAGATGACCGTTCCTTGGTAAGAGGAAGCCAAACATTGGGTTCCCCATGTTGGGAGGAGGTCACGAAATAACAACTTGTATTGAATGTGTCCCTCAGATTTTCATCACCTGTCACCTGAAAGTTGCTGGAGTGGATCGGAGAGATTCCATGAACAAAGCTTGTACTTTCCAGAATATGTAAGTTCCCCCTCTTGCTCAGGGATGTGTTGTATTAAAGGGTGATGGACAACCTGGTTGCTAAACTGATTCTCTGGTTGAGCTGGACCCCATTGGAAGAATCGACCAATGACGTGTGCGCCTGTTGTCATCTGGGCAACTGCGGTGCCACAAGGGATTTCCTACTTGATTCCAGAGGAAGGAGGGATCTTGTATCTGGACCTGGTAGGACATTGATCCTCTTGATTGTTGGAGGTCACCCTTTACCCTCTCTAACTGGAATGTTTGATATTGCAGAGAGTGATGCTGAATTGAAGTGGGAGGGTGAGGCCTCACTTGGACCCCTGGTCATTTTGGATCCTTATGTGACAGATGTGGCAACTGAGCCCCTTAATGAGGTTGAGCAAAGGATGCAGGAGAGGTCTCCGGGTGGTGAGTTGGCCGACTGCTAGTTTCCATTTTCCCCTCAGTATTTCCTTCCCTCACTGACCATTGGTTTCTTGTTCCTTTTTAGGTGTGGCGTCTGAGGTGGTCCTGATCCTGGCCCTGACTGTGACCGCTGTATCTCTGATCTCTGCCTCTTTGATCGCCTTGTTTCTGTACAGAAAACACAAGCGCACCCAGTTCAACTAGTTATCAAATGACCAATAAATCAGTGACTACTTGTATCTTCTAATTTCTGGTTGCTCATTTTTCATTATCTGGCTCCAATCAGCATGCAACGAGTGCTCAATACTGTTAGTAACACTCTGCACTCCTCCACAGTTCCTCCTGTTAGTGAAATAGGTTTTAATGAGTCCATGTAAGTAGTTGCAGAATGGCTGGTAATAGTGTATCCAGACCCAGTCCAGGGATGGCTGCAGCAATGGGTGAAGGCTTGCCAGGCCCTCATTGTGCAGGTCAATGAACTTTAAAGGGACAGTGGGACTGGCCTGAGGTACTGGTGCCGGCTGGTCGACTGCCCAATCATTCCCTTGGTGCTCTGCAGTCATTGATCACTTGAATCCCCACACGGGCTCCAAACTCCAGTTAAACTTTCCCGTTCGGATCTAATTGTCCAAACACCAATACAATTGAAAGTCAGTGGCCTTGGAACTCTCTTCCAAGATTGAAGATCTCTGCCCCTGGTGTAAAGATTCTTGTTTAGTGGGGCTGGGACTCCGGGTAGATTTCAAATGCTCAGTGTAAATGTGTGCACCGGAGGCAATGTTGTGCCCATTGGGTACAGGCACAGTGAGAGTGTGAGGGATGGGGAGCCCAGCGGTTGTGTTTTAACTCTGTTGGATGTGAATTTCACCTGTCTTCTTGTGAGCACAGGCTGAAGTTTCGATATCTTCAGCTTCCCCTCACGACAGGCCCTCAGGATTTTATTGTATGTAGTTAGTCCTATTTTCAGATTACATTATTTATCGTTCACTGTATTTGAGGGGTGGTCACAGGAACAGGATTAGGCCATTTCGCCCCTTGAGCCTGGTCCACCATTCAATGAGATCATGGTTGATCTGTGACATAACATCGAGCGGGAGGAGGTATTGGCGGTTTTAGCAGGCCTAAAAATGAATAAATCCCCAGGCCCGGACGAAATGTATCCCAGGCTACTGTGTGAGGCAAAGGAGGAGATTGGGGGGGCTGTAACACATATATTCAGAACCTCTCTGGTGCCAGAGGACTGGAGAACCGCTAATGTAGTACCATTATTCAAGAAGGGGAGTAGGGAAAAACCGGGGAACTACAGGCCAGTGAGCCTAACATCAGTGGTAGGAAAATTATTGGAAAAAATTCTGAAGGACAAAATTAGTCTCCACTTGGAGAAGCAAGGATTAATCAGGGATAGTCAACATAGCTTTGTCAAGGGAAGATCATGTCTGACTAATTTGATTGAATTTTTTGAGGGGGTGACTAGGCGTGTGGATGAGGGTAACGCAGTGGATGTGGTATACATGGATTTCAGTAAGGCCTTCGATAAAGTCCCGCACAGGAGACTGGTCAAGAAGGTACGAGCCCATGGAATCCAGGGTGCCTTGGCACTTTGGATACAAAACTGGCTTAGTGGCAGAATGCAGAGGGTGATGGTCGAAGGTTGTTTTTGTGACTGGAAGCCTGTGGCCAGTGGGGTACCACAGGGATCTGTGCTGGGGCCCTTGCTGTTTGTGGTCTACATTAACGACATGGATATGAATGTAAAAGGTATGATCAGTAAGTTCGCTGATGATACAAAAATTGGTAGGGTGGTAAATAGCGAGGAGGATAGCCTCAGTCTTAGGACGATATCAATGGGTTGGTCAGATGGGCGGAACAGTGGCAAATGGAATTTAACCCGGAAAAGTGCGAGGTGATGCACTTTGGAGGGACTAACAAGGCAAGGAAATACACAATGAATGGGAAGACCCTAGGCAAGACAGAGGGTCAGAGGGATCTTGGTGTGCAAGTTCACAGATCCCTGAAGGCGGCAGAACAGGTAGATAAGGTGGTAAAGAAGGCATATGGGATACTTGCCTTTATTAGCCGAGGCATAGAATATAAGAGCAAGGAGGTTATGATGGAGCTGTATAAAACACTGGTCAGGCCACAGCTGGAGTACTGTGTGCAGTTCTGGTCGCCGCACTACAGGAAGGATGTGATCGATTTGGAGAGGGTGCAGAGGAGATTCACCAGGATGTTACCAGGGCTGGAGCGCTACAGCTATGAAGAGAGACTGGGAAGATTGGGTTTGTTTTCCTTGGAGCAGAGGAGGCTGAGGGGGGACATGATTGAGGTGTACAAAATTATGAGGGGCATAGATAGGATGGATACTAAGGAGATTTTTCCCTTCGTTGAGGGTTTTATAACAAGGGGGCATAGATTCAAGGTAAAAGGCGGGAGGTTTTGAGGGGATTTGAGAAAGAACTTTTTCACCCAGAGGGTGGTTGGAGTCTGGAACTCACTGCCTGAGAGGGTTGTGGAGGCAGGAACCCTCACAACATTCAAGAAGCATTTGGATGAGCACTTGAAATGCCATAGCATACAAGGCTACGGACCAAATGCTGGAATATGGGATTAGATTAGACAGGGCTTGATGGCCGGCGCGGACACGATGGGCCGAAGGGCCTCTATCCGTGCTGTATAACTCTATGACTCTATAACTCCATATACCTGCCTTAGTCATATCACTTACCTTTTGGTTAACAAAATGTTATTCTGTGATAATAGATTTAACAATTGAGCGAGCATCAACTGCTCTTTGTGGCAGAGTGTTCCTAACTTCTCCCACTCTTTGCGTGTAGAAGTGTCTCTTCACTTCACTCCTGAAAGTCCTGATTCTAATTTTTAGGTTATGTCACGTGGTTGCTAAACTGGCTGTTTTTATAACTTTACAGTGAATTGGGTCCAATCCATGTCTGGGACACCCTTTACTTTGAAATATTGAAATTTGTTCATAAAATGTTCTTCAGATTAATAAGAGAATGTTTAACTTTACTGAGCTGGGTTTTTCTTTTTGGTAAATCAGACATTCAGGGGGCCTATTAAACAGGATGGGAGCTGTTAGCAGTAAACACCCTCGCTTCAGACAACATTCTTTGGCAGGTGGAAACCACTTCTCCATTTAAATCAAATCATAGTAATATTTTACTTGAGCTATAATCACTGAAGTTTAGTGTTTAAACATAGCAGGAGATCCAGGCTCGTTCTGTTAAAGTAGAATAACAATAAGTTAGTGGGAACTTTTAACAATAGCAATTCATTTCTGCTCACTGTACACACTGAAGGTGATTTTTCTTCCAGTGGAAACTGCAGTCAGACGGCCCCTCCTCACTTTCACTCTGAGCTTCCTCACACTATTGATAAATAGTGTTCGGAAACTTTAAACCCAATAGATGACAATACATTCAAGTGCAGTGTAGGTCCATCCTACCCTCTTCTGACTGTTGTCTGATTTACATGTAAACATTTCAGGGAGACTTTACAAACTAGATATACTGGCCAGGACACCAGGAGAACTACTTTGGGATTTTGTTTACAATGTTGCAAAAAAATACTATGTAGGAATGCTTAAAGAATTCATTCTCAATGAAGCTTAGGATCTTACAGTACAGAAACAGGTGACTTTCCTCTTGCTCCTCATCCAATTTAATGTTCCTCTGTTCCAAGGTCCCTGGACACGACACAAAGCTGGGGTGGAATGTGAGCTGTGAGGAGGATGGAAAGAGGTTCCAATGTGATTTAGACAAGTTGTGTGAATGGGCAAGAACATGGCAGATGCAATATAACGTGAATAAATGTGAGGTTATCCACTTTGGTTGTAAAAACAGAAAGGCAGATTATATCTGAATGGAGATAGATTTGGAAAAGGGGAGGTGCAACGAGACCTGGGTGTCCTTGTCCGCCAGTCGCTGAAAGCGAGCATTCAGGTGCAGCAAACAGTTAGGAAGGCGAATGGTATGTTGGCCTTCATTGCAAGAGGATTTGAGTATAGGAACAGGGATGTCTTACTGCAGTTATACGGGTCTTGGTGAGACAACATCTGGAGTATTGTGTGCAGTTTTGGTCTCCTTATCTGAGGAAGGATGTCCTTGCCATGGAAGGAGTGCAATGAAGGTTTACCGGACTGATTCCTGGGATGGCAGGACTGACGTATGAGGAGAGATTGGGTCGACGAGGTCTATATTCAGTAGAGTTTAGAAGAATGAGAGGTGATCTCATCAAAACATATAAAATTCCAGCAGGACGAGATGCAGGGAGGATGTTCCCGATGGCTGGGGAGTCCAGAACCAGGGGTCACAGTCTCAGGATACGGGGTATGCCATTTCGAACAGAGATGAGGAGAAATTTCTTCACTCAGAGGGTGGTGAACCTGTGGAATTCTCGACCACAGAACGCAGTGGAGGCCAAGTCATTAGATGTATTCAAGAAGGAGGTAGATATATTTATTAATGGTAAAGGGGTAAGGGGGAAAAGCGGGAACAGGATACTGAGTTAGAAGATCAGCCATGATCATTTTGAATGGTGGAGCAGGCCCGAAGGGCTGAATAGCCAACTCTTGCTCCTATTTTCTATGTTTCTATACTCCCGTTTAAAATAATTCATGGAGTCTCTGTCAATAACACTGTCGGGCAGAACTCTACATTGTCCCTTCCCTCTCTGTAAAGATTTTTTTTGAACCATAAACATGTATCTTTTGCCATGTCACATTTGACCCAAGTGGTTATGGAATGATAGAAATTTACAGCACAGAAGGAGGCTATTCGGCCCATTGTGTCAGTGCCAGCTGAAAAAGAGCTCTCCAGCCTAATCGCACACTTGGTCTTGGTCCGCAGCCTTGTCGGTGACGGCACTTCAAGTGCACATCCAAGTATTTTTAAAAAGCGATGTGGGTTTCTGCCTCTACCACCCTTTCAGCCAGTAAGGTCCATAGTCACACCACCCTCTGGGTGAAAAAAATTTATCCACAGATCCCCTCTAATCCTTCTACCAATTACTTGAAATATATGCCCCCTGGTTATTGGCCTCTCTGCTAAGGGAAATAGGACCTTAATATCCTTTTTTTATTTGTTCATGGGATGTGGGCTTTTCTGGCAAGGCCAGAATTTATTGCCCATCCGAAATTGCCCTTGAGAAGGTGGTGGTGAGCTGCTGTTTTGGAAGTGATGCAGTTCGTCTGTCCCTCAATAATTTAAACACCTCAATTAAATCCCCCTCAGCCTCCTCTGTTCCAATGAAAACAACTCCAGCCGATCCAATCCTTCCTCATTGCTAAAATTCTCCAGTCCTGGACCATCCTTGTAAATCTCCTCTGCACCCTCTCTGGTCCAATCCCATCTTTCCTGTAATGGGGTGACCTGAACTGGACACGGGTTAAATTTATTAGTCCGCCTGTTCCCACAGGTCCCAGTCGAGTTTCTTCATTCCTTTCCTTGGTTCAATCCGTCATTCACCGATTGGGTTTATGACCGGTCACCACCTCCTGTGATTTCCCCAATTGGCTGCCCCTCTTCTCAGAGATTCTCTCGCTCCACAGACCACCTGCACTCTGTCGGTTCCACCAATCCGGGAAGCTTCACCTGTGATTGGATGAACTCGGTGACCCGGGCCCGTCATGGCGGCCGAATCTCCCACAATGCAGAGCGGCGGAGAAAAGGCCCCATCTGTGAGACGGGCCGCGCTGCACTCTGGGAGAATGTTCGCACATGCGCACATCACCCGCCGGATCAGTGACCGCTTCCTGTTGTGTCGCGAGACAAACTTTCCGTTTTTTCGGTTGAGAACGAGCGGTTTTTATTGTGACGGAAACTGACGTCACTTTTCCTTTGAATCGCGCGGTTTAATTTAAATAAACGGCGCACATGCGCAGTGTGGCGCGTCCCTCTTAAAGGGCCCTGGACCGGCCGAGAGTCCCCGAGCCCGGGGTCAGGACCGAGAGACGGGCAATGGGATTAGAGCGGAGGGCGGCCCCGGGGAGGGGGAACTTGCATTTCTCCAGCGCCTGTCACATCCTCAGGACGCCCCAAAGCCTCGCAGCCAATGGGGGGCTTTGGAAATGAGGTCACTGTTGTAATGTGGGCAGCCATTTTGTGCACAGCAAGATCCCACAAACAGCAATGTGATAAATGACCAGATAATCTGTTTATAGGTGTTGGTGGAGGATTAAATATTGGCCAGGACACCGGAGAGAACTTCCCTGCTCTTCTTCGAATAGTGTCGTGGGATCTTTTACATCCACCTGAGGGGCCGGACTGGTTTAACGGCTCGTGCAAAAGACGGCCCCTCCGACAGTGCAGCACTCCCTCAGTACTGCACTGGAGTGTGAGCCGAGATTTTGTGCTCAGGTCTCTGGAGGGGAGCTTTAACCCGCAACCTTTATGATTCTGGAGGTGAGAGAGTGCGACAAATGAGCCAAGGCCGACACCGAGTACTTCAGAAGGGTCGTTAATTCTTCCGTCCCGTAACACGATGTGACTTTCTTCCACAGGAGAATTCGTGCCTGAACTTCCAGGAGTTTTGAGGAAAACCGCACCGGATTTGAATCAATCTGTTGGAAAATACTTGAGGCCGACTGGAAACCCCTTTGGATGTTCACACGGCCGGGAGGCAACAAGACAATTCGATGAGACTGTGAAGGATGTCAAGTGAAATCAGGGACATGGCGAGCAACGGTGTGAAGGTAACTACGGGATCCCCGGGGTAATGTCCAGTCTGTTCAGGTGGGCTGTTTAAAAGGAAATGGAACAGTGTGGGGAGAAAGTTGTCTGGGGACAGGAAACAGAGGGTCCGGGTTAATGGGAGTTGCTGAGATTGGAGAATTGTAAACAATTTTACAACACCAAGTTATAGTCCAACGATTTTATTTTTAATCCCACAAGATTTCGGGGGCTTTCCCCTTCCTCAGGCGGTGTGGAAGTGATTGGAGAAGGGTTGGAAGTGGTTTCCCCAGGGGTCAGTGCTGGGCCCACTTTTATTCTCCGTATTTATGGACCGTTTAGAATTACATAGAATTTACAGCACAGAAACAGGCCATTCGGCTCAACTGGTCTGTGCTGGTGTTTATGCTCCACACGAGCCTCCTCACACCTCTCTTCATCTGTCCCTATCTGTATATCCTTCTATTCCTTTCTCCCTCATGTACTTATCTAGCTTCCCCTTAAAAGCATCTATGCTATTTGCCTCAATTACTCCATGTGTTAGCAAGTTCCACATTCTAACCACTCTCTGGGTAAATAAGTTCCTCCTGAATTCCTTACTGGATTTATTAGTGACTATCTTCTATTCATGGCCCATAGTTTTGGACTCCCCCACAAGTGGAAACACATCTATGTCGACCCTATGAAACTCCCTCATAATTTTAAAGATCTCTATCAGGTCACCCCTCAGCCTTCTCTTTTCTAGAGAAAAGAGCCCCAGCCTGTTGAGTTTATCCTGATAGTTATAATCTCTCAGTTCTGGTATCATCCTTGTCAATCTTTTTTGCACCTTCTCCAGTGGCTCGACATCCTTTTTGTAACATGGAGACCAGAACTGTGCACAGTGCTCAGTGTGGTCTAACCAAGGTGCTGGACAAGTTTAACATAACTTCCCTGCTTTTCAATTCTATTCCTCTGGAAATGAACCCCAGTGCTTTGTTTACTTTTTTATGGCCTTATGAACCTGAGTCACTACATTTAATGATTTGTGTATCTGTACCCCTAGACCCCAATTTGCTCCTCTATCCCATTTGGACTCTTATTATCCAGGAAGTATGTGGCCTCCTTATTCTTCCCACTAAATTTGTACCACCTCACACTTGTCTATATTGAAATTCATTTGCCAATTACACGCCCATTCTGCAAGTTTATTAATGTCTTCCTGTATTTTATCGCAGTCCTCTTCACTATTAACGATATCCCTCAATTTGGTGTTGTCCGCAAATTTTGAAATTGTTCTTCCGATTCCCAAGTCCAAACCGTTGATGCAAATGGTGAACGACAGTGTTCCCAGCACCGATCCCTGTGGAACACCACTTCCCACCTTTTGTCAGTCTGAGTGACTCTCATTAACCCCTGCTCTCTGTTTTCTGTTTTGTTATCAGCTTGCTATCCATTCTGCTACCTGTCCCCTGACTCCACAAGCTCTGACCTTGGTCATGAATCTACAATGCGGTACCTCATCGAAGGCCTTTCAAGATCTTTCAAGATTTTCTTCTTCAGATATTGATTCACTTCCCTTTTAAATTCTGCTTCCCTCAGTGTTTCTGGTCGGACATTCCATTGTCCTAACAACTCTCTGCATCAAAAAGAAAACCAACCTCTCTTAATTTGATGCCCTCCAGTTACCGACTCACGAACTGGGATGTGGGCGTCACTGGCAAGGCCAGCATTTATTGCCCTTCCCAGTTGCCCTTGAGAAGGTGGTGGTGTGCCACCTATCTTGAACAATTGAGTGGCTTGCTGGGCCATTTCAGAGGGTGATTAAGAATCAGCCACATTGCTGTGGGTCTGGAGTCACATATAGGCCAGACCGGGTAAGGACGGCAGGTTTCCTTCCCTAAAGGACATCAGTGAACCAGATGGGTTTTTACGACAATCCGGTAGTTTCATGGCCACCATTGCTGATACTAGTTTTTTTTAAATTCCAGATTTTATTTAATTAATTGAATTTAAATTTCCCAGCTGCCGTAGATTTGATCTCATGACTCCGGAATATTAGTCCGAGCCTCTAGGATTACTAGTCCAGTAACATAACCACTGTGCTCCCGTACCCGTACGAGTGGAAATAGTTTTCCCTCATTTACTTTATCAAAACCCCCTCATAATTTTGATCCCCTCTCTCTGATCTTATTTAAACTTCTCTGCTCTCATGAAAAGTTATGTGAAGACTCATCCTTGGGATCATCTTAGTGAATCTCTTCTGCCCCTCTCCATGGCCGCGACATTCTTCCTGAAGTAATGCACCAAAAACTGGACACAATATTCTGACTGTGGCCTGACCCATGATTTGTCCAGGTGTAGCATTAACTCTTTCCTTTTATACTCTATGCCCCTATTTATAAATCCTAGGATCCCATGGGGGTTTTTGCAAAACAGCTTTATCAACTTGTCCTCCCACTTTTTTAAAGATTTGTGTATCTGAATCCCTAAATCTCTCTGCTGCTCTACTCCTTTTACAGTTTTACAGTATAGTGTCTATTTCCTCTCCTTATTCTTCTCACCTCACATCTCTCCCCATTAAATTCCATCTCACATCTACCTGTCCAATCTCCTCACCTGTCTGCCTCCTCCTGAAGTTGTTGACAATCCTCTTCATGGTTAATCTCACTCCTTATTTTTGTGGCAGCTGCAAATTTTGATATTGTGCCCCCTACACCCAGGTCCTGATCATTTCTATCCACAGATATTGAGAAAAGCAATGGTGCCAACACTGACCCCGGGGATCGCCACTGTTTAAATCCTTCCAGTGCAAGAAACATCTGTTAATCACAACTCTCAGTTTTCTGTCCTTTTATCCATGCAATCTCTCATTTCTCTCCAACTTCTCACATTTCTATCCCTTAGTTCTCATGCACAAACAGGCTCTCTTCCCCTTTCCTCTCTCTCTCTTACACACAGACTGTTTCTCTTTCCTGTCTCCAATATTCTCTCTTGCCCGTTCTCACAAACCCTTTCTCCCTCTCTATCTCCCTCCCACCCTACCTCTCAGACTCTCCTTCATCCAGATGCAGACTCTCCGAGACACACTCTCAGACTCTCCGAGACTCATTCCCTCTCTCACACAGACTCTCTGTGACTCACTCCCTCTCTCACACAGACTCTCTGTGACTCACTCCCTCTCTCACACAGACTCTCTGTGACTCACTCCCTCTCTCACACAGACTCTCTGTGACTCACTCCCTCTCTCACACAGACTCTCTGTGACTCACTCCCTCTCTCACACAGATTCTCCGAGACTCATTCCCTCTCTCACACTATTTTACCCACTTTTCAGAGAAACTTACAGAACAGAAGGAGGCCATTCATCGTGCCTTTGAAAGAGCTGTCCAATTTAGTCCCACACTCCAACTCTTTCCCCATAACCCTGCATATTAGTCCTCTTCAAGTATATGTCTAATTGCCCTTTCAAAATTCCCATGGAATCTGATTCCACCACCCTTTCAGGGAGTGCGTTTCAGATCTTAACAACTCTCTGTATGAAGAAAAACTTCTCCTCATTTCCTCTCTAGTTCTTTTGCCAATTATTTTAAATCTACGACCTCTGGTTACCGACCCGCTTGCCAGAGGAAACAGAGCAAGTAGGGAGAAACGATCAAAACCCCACTTGATTTTGAACACCTCTATTAAATCTCCCCTTATCCCCGGCTCTAAGGAGAACAATCCCAGCTTCTCCAACCTCTCCACATAACTGATGTCCCTCATCCCTGGTACCATACTGGTAAACCTCCTCTGTACCCTCTCCATGACCTTGACATCCTCCCTAAAGTGTGGTGCCCAGAATTGTCCACAATACTCCAGCTGAGGCCTAACCAGTGATTTGTCAAGGTTCAGCATGACTTCCTCGTTTTTGTATTCAATGCCCCTATTTACAAAGCCAAGTTTCCCATATCCTTTCTTAACCACCTTATCAACTTGCCCTGCCACCTTCAAAGATTTGTGACTATGTACCCCAGGTCCCTCTGTTCTTGCACTCCCCTCAAAATAGTCCCATTTAGATTATACTGCCTGTCCGCTTTGTTCCTCCCAAAGTGCATCACTTCACACTTGTCCGTCTTAAATTGCATCTGCCCTGTGTCTGCCCATTTTACCAGTCTGTCTATGTCCTCCTGAAATCTGCTACTATCCTCCTCACTGTTTACTACGTTGCTAAGTCCTGTATCAGTCGCAAACTTTGAAACTGTGCTCCCGAAACCCAAATCCAGGTCATTTTTATATAACAAGAAAAGTAATGGTCCTAATACTGACCCCTGGGGGACCCCACTGCATACTTCTGTCCAGTCCGAAAAACATCCGTTCACCACGACTCTCTGCTTCCTTTCCCCTGGCCAATTACGTACCCAAGTTACCACCAATTTTTTCCTTTGATCCCATGGGCCTCTGTTTTCCAAATAAGTCTGTTATGTGATTCTTTATCAAATCCCTTTTGAAAGTCCATATATACAACAGCTACTGCACTACCTCCATCGACCCTCTCTGTTACTTCATCGAAGAATTCAATCAGGTTGGTCAGACATGGTTTGCCTTTAAGAAATCTGTGCTGGCTGTTCCTTCTTAACCCATGCCTCTCCAAGTGAGAATTAATTTTGTCCTTGACAATGGTCTCTCGTAGTTTTCCCACTACTGATATTAGACTGACTGGCCCGTAGTGACCAGTTTTATCCCTCTCTCCTTTTTTGAACAGGGGTGTAACATTTGCAATCCTCCAGTCCTCTGGCACCACTCCCATATCCAAGGAGGATTGAAAGATTGTGGTCAGAGCTTCTGCTATCACCACCCTTGCTTCCCTCAGCAGCCTGGGATGCACCCCACCTGGACCGGGGGACTTGTTCACTTTGAGTGATGTCAACCTATTTAGCACCTCCTTTCTATCTATTTTGATCCTATCCAATATCTCTACTCCCTCCTCCTCTACTGCGACATTAACTTCATCCTCTTCTTTTGTGAAGACAGATGCAAAGTCCTCATTCAGTACCTCAGTCATGCCCTCTGCCTCCACAAGCAGATTTCCTATTTTATCCCTAACCGGCCCCACCATTCCTTTTATCCTTTTCCTTTTCATATTTTTATAAAAGTTTTTGGGTTCCCATTTATGTTACTTGCTAATCTTTTCTCATATTCTCTCTTTGCCCTTCTTATATCCTTTTCAATTTCCCCCTGCACACTCTCCTGGTTGTGTACTGTATTCTGTACCTGACAGTGGTCATAAACCTTTTTCTGTTTTATTTTAAGCTCTATTTCCTTTGTCATCCAGGGAGCTCGAGCTTTGGATGCCGTATCTTTCCTCCTTATGGGAAAATCCTTGGTTTATACCCAAACTATCTCCACCTTGAAGACCTGCCATTGCTCATTTACTGTTTTTTGGCCAATCTTTGTTTCCAGTCCACCTGTGCTCGATCCCTTCTCAAATCACTGAAATTGGCTCTCTTTCAGTTGGATATTTTCACCTTTGATTTTTCTTTGTCCCTTTCTGTAATTACTTTAAACCTAATTATATTATGATCACTATTACCCAGATGTTCTCTCACTGAAATACACTCCACTTGCCTTACATCATTCCCTAAAACTAGATCCAGCACTGCTTCCTTCCTCGTTGGGCTAGAAATATACTAATTAAGAAAGTTCTCCTGTACAAATTTTTCAAATTCTTCACCCTCTCTCCCTTTCAATTACTATAATCCCCTGCGTCTGTCTTTAAGGGACCACATTACTCTGAGTCACCTTCTTTCTCTTAATATACTTGTAAAAACCTTTAGTGTTGTCCTTGATATCCCTCACAAACTGGAGTTGGCAGCTGATATTGTGAGTGAATTTAATCCATGTAAAGAGCGGAAAGAAAAGAACAATTTAATGTTAAAGTAAATCAATCAAATGCCATTAATGACAAATATATTCAAATTAAATATAATCATCGTCTCAAAAATAGTCCTGTTGTATTCCAGTGACAGATTCTGGAATCTAATCAGCCGCGAGGAGATGTCGGACAGCTGCCCAGTGAGACTCGGCCTGTGATGGTTCCTCCCTTCCTCAGGGTAAGCACCTTGGCCAATATCGCCTTTAATGTCGTAAAACACCCTCAGGTGATTCACAGGCGTGATTATCAATCAAAATTTAACACCGAGCCATATAAGGAGGTATTAGGACAGGTGACCAAAAGCTTGACCAAAGAGATAGGCTTAAGGGACGTCTTAGAGGAGGAGAGAAAGAGAAGGAATTCCAGAGCTTAGGATCAATGCAGCTGAAGACACGGCCGCCAATGGTGGAACGATTAAAATCGTCGATGTGCGTGAGGCCAGAATTAGAGGAGCGTGGAGATCTTGGAGGGTTGTAGGGCTGGAGGAGGTCACAGAGATAGGCAGGGGTGAGGCCATGGAGAGATTTGAAAAGAAGGATGAGAATTTTAAAATCAAGGTGTTGCCGGACTGGGAACTAACGTAGGTCAGCGAGCACAGGGGTGATGGGGTGAACGGGACTTGGTGCGAGATAAAATACGGGAGTTTTGGACGAGCTGAAGTTTATGGAGGATGGAAGATGGGAGGCCAGCCAGGAGAGTATTGGAATAGTCAAGTCTAGAGATAACAAAGGCATGGATAAGGGTTTCAGCAGCAGATGAGCTGAGGCAGGTGTGGAGACGGGCGATGTTATGGAGGAGGAAGTGGGCGGACTTCGTGATGGAGCGGCTATATGGTCAGAAACTCATCTCGGGGTCAAATAGGACACCAAGGTTATGAATGGTCTGGTTCAGCCTCAGACAGTGACCGGGGAGAGGGATGGAGTCGGTGACGAGGGAACGGTGTTTTTGGTGGGGACCAATTGAGCCAAGTGTTACTGTGGACGTTGCACGTGATCTGCTACAGAAAATGGATCAACTGATTTAGCAAATGAGATCACCTACAATTCAACGTAATAAATGCCCTGAATCTCAATAAAATGAATAATCTGTAAATCAAAATAGCTGAGATAATCTTAAAGAATGGCTGACCTGCAGCATGAACACAGCTGTGTGTGGGCCTGTCTGTCTATCTACCTGTCTGTCTCCCTTTCTGTCTCCAACCTGCCTGTTTGCTTCACTCGCTCACCCACGGTCGGTCCGTCCCTTGACCTCTCTCACTATTCCTGTTTCCCCTGCTTTTGTACCGCCCAGTCTCTGCATGCTGGTTTCTCTCACTTCCTCCTTGTCCCATTTCACTTGCTCCACATCCCTCTCCCTTGCTCCCCATCTCCTATTCTCTCCCAACCGAGTTCTCATCTCTGCGTCCACCTTACTCTGTTTCCTTACCCCTCTCTCTCTCCATTCCTTCTCATCCCTCTCTGTCATCCCCCATCAATCGCTCTTTACCCTCTTCCCTCCCGCTCCGTCCCCATCCACTTTCTCTCTGTGCCTGACCCTGCTCTCCTTTTAATTTCTCGGACACATTTTCTACCCAATCCCCGTGTTTTGCCCCGTCCCTAGATCTCTCTGTCTGCAGTCCATCCCTTTCTGGAGGAGGGCCAATTTCAGTGGGATGAGAACAGATCCGGCCCGGGTAAATTGGAATCATAGATTGGCAGGGAAAACTGTAATTGAACAGTGGGCGGCCTTTAAAGAGGAGATAATTCGGGTACAGACAAAGTACATTCCAACGAGGGAGAAAGGTAGGGCAACTAAAGCCAGAGCTCCCTGGATGACAAAGGAGATGGAGAATAAGATGAAGCGGAAAAAAGCGGTGTATGGCAGGTATCAGGTTGATAAAACAAGTGAGAACCAGGCAGAATATAGAAAGTTCAGAGGGGAAGTGAAAAGGAAATAAGAGGAGCAAAGAGAGAGTATGAGAATAGACTGGTGACCAACATAAAAGGGAATCCAAAAGTCTTCTACAGATATGTTAACAGTAAACAGGTAATAAGAGGAGGGGTGGGGCTGATTATGGACCATAAAGGAGATCTACTCATGGAGGCAGTGGGCATGGCTGAGGGATTAAATGAATACTTTGCATCTGTCTTTACCAAGGAAGAAGATGCTGCCAGAGTCTCGGTAAAGGAAGATATTGTTAAAATACTGGATGGGCTAAAAATTGATAAAGAAGAGGTACTAGAAAGGCTGGCTGTACTTAAAATAGATAAGTCAACTGGTCTGGATGGGATGCACCCGAGGATGCTGAGGGAAGTAAGGGGGGAAATTGCTGAGGTACTGGCCATAATCTTCCAAACAACCTTGGATACGGGAGTGGTGCCAGAGGATTGGAAAATTGCAAATGTTACACCCTTGTTCAAAAAAGAGTGTAAGGATAAACCCAGCAATAACAGGCCAGTCAGTTTAATCTCGGTGGTGGGGAAACTTCTGGAAACAATAATACTGGACAGAATTAACAGTCACTTCGACGAGTGTGGATTGATCAGAGAAAGCCAACACGGATTTGTTCAAGGCAAATCGTGTTTAACTAACCTAATGGAGTTTTTTGATCATGTAACAGAGAGGGTAGATGAGGGAAATGCGGTTGATTTTGTGTATATGGACTTTCAAAAGGCGTTTGATAAAGTGCCACATGGTAGGCTTGTCATCGAGGTTGTGGCCCATGGAATAAAGGGGGCAATAACAACATGGACACAGAATTGGCTAAGTGACAGGAAACAGAGAGTAGTGGTGACCGGTTGTTTTTCGGGCTGGAGGGAGGTGCATAGTGGTGTTCCCCAGGAGTTGGTTCTGGGACTACTGCTTTTCTTGATATATATTAAGGACTTGGACTTGGATGTACAGGGCACATTTTCAAATTTGCAGATGACACGAGACTTGGAAGGGTAGTGTACAGTGCAGAGGATAGTGATAGACTTCAAGAGGATATGGACAGGCTAGTGGCATGGGCGGAAACGTGGCAGATGAAATTTAACCCAGATAAATGTGAGGTGATACATTTCGGTAGCAACGAGGAGAGGCAATATAAACGAGAGGGCAAAATTCTAAAAGGGGTACAGGAAAAGAGAGATCTGGGGGTATTTGCGCACAAATCGTTGAAGGTGGCAGGGCAGGTTGAGAAAGCGGTTAAAAAAGCAGATGAGCCCTGGGCTTTATAAATAGAGGCATAGAATACAAAAGTAAGGAAGTCATGATGAACCTTGATAAAATACTGGTTCGACCACAACTGGAATATTGTGTCCAGTTCTGGGCACTGCACTTTAGTAAAGATGTGAAGGCCTTAGAGAGGGTGCAGAAGAGATATACTAGAATGATTCCAGGGATGAAAGACTTTAATTATGTGGATAGACTGGAGAAGCTGGGGTTGTTCTCTTTGGAACAGAGAAGGTTGAGAGGAGAGTTGATAGAGGTATTCAAAATCATAAAGGGTCCAGAGAGAAACTGTTCCCATTGGCTGAAGGGTCAAGAACCAGAGGGCATAGATTTAAGGTGATTGGCAAAAGAACCGAAGGTGATATGATGTAAAACTTTTTTACACAGCGAGTGGTTATGATCTGGAATGCGCTGCCTGAGGGGGTGGTGGAGGCAGATTCAATCATGGCCTTTAAAAGGGAACTGGATAAGTAGTTGAAAGTAAAAAATTTTCAGGGCTACGGGGATAGGGCGGGGGAATGGGACTAGCTGGATTGCTCTTGCACAGAGCTGACATGGACTGGATGGGCTGAATGGCCTCCTTCCATGCTGTAATCTTTCTATGACTCGAAGAGTAAACCGTATGACTCTGCCTAATCATATTTTGATTTTCTAGGTGCCCTGTTACTACGTCCTTAATAATAGATTCCAGCATTTTCCCTACTATTGATGTCAAGCTAACTAGCCTATAGTTCCCTCTTTTCTCTCTCACTCCTTTCTTAAATGGCGGGGTTACATTTGCTGCCTTGCAATCCACAGGGACCATTCTAGAATCTGGGGAATTCTGTAAGATCACAACCAATGCATCCACTATCTCTGCAGTCACCTCTTTTAAAACCCGAGGATGTCGGCCATCAGGTCCAGGGGGTTTCTCGGCTTTTAGTCCCATTAATTTCTCCAGTACTTTTTCTTTACTAATATTAATTACTTTAAGTTCCTCACTCTCATTAGGCCCTTGGTTCCCCACTGTTTCCGGTATGTTTTTTGTGTCATCTGCTGTGAAGACAGATACAAAATATTTGTTTCACATCTCTGCCATTTCCTTACTCCCCATTATAATTTCTTCTGTCTCTGCCTCTAAGGGACCCACGATTACTTTCACTCATCTCTTCCTTTTCACATACTTGTGGAAGCTCTTACAATCTGTTTTTATATTTCTTGTTGGTTTACTGTCAGATTCAATTTTCTCCCTCTTTATGAATTTTTGGTCATCCTTTGCTGATTTCTAAAACTCTCCCAATCCTCAGGCTAACTACGCTTTTTGACTACATTGTAAGCCTCTGCTTTTCATCTAATATTATCCTTAAATTCTCTAATTAGCCACAATTGTACCACTTTTCCCGTGGAGTTTTATTCCTCAAGGGAATGTATATTAGTTGAGAATTATGAATCATTTCTTTAAATATTTGCCATTGTTTGTCTCCCGTTATATCTTTTAATCTAATTTCCCAATCTACCTCAGCCAACTCGCCCCTCAAACCTCCATAATTGGCTTTGTTTATATTTAAGACCCGAGTTTCGGACTTAACCACATCACTCTCAAACTGAATATGAAATTCTATCATATTATGTTCATTCTCCCCCAGAGGATCCTTTACTATAAGTTTATTAATTAACCCTGTCTCATTACACAATACGAGATCTAAAATAGCCTGTTCCCTTGGTGGTTCCTCTACCAATTAAGTACTTTTGAAGTCTAGTTGCTGCTTTACTGTAGGAAACACGGCAGTACATTGAACACAGTAAGGTCCCACAAACAGCAATGTGATAATGACCAGATCATCTGTTTTAGTGATGTTGGTTGAGGGATAAAAATTATAATTGAATTTAAAAGACCGGTCCAGCAGTAAGATACAGGTTTTCACCCACCTGCAATGTTTCTAAACCCGACCTTACCACTGGGGAAGATACCAAACAAAGGCTGGGCCAGGGAGGCAGGGACTCTCCACAGGTGGTGGGGGGGAGATCAAGGGAGAATTGCCCAGGTTGCTCTTACACCCTCTTCTCGTGGCTGGATTCAGACCAGCAATGGTGGAGGTCTAAGACCCAGAGAAGGGGAGAAACGGCCTCAGATATAGAAATGACCGAGGCTCAGTGTTCATCACTGTGGAGTAGTTTACAATTCAGCAAATATATTGTCCACACGGAGAAAATTGTCCACCGCAGCCAACTTATCAGGCGGGTAGAAGTGAACTCTTCGAGGAGTCGCGTTTCCCTTAAAAACTCTCCAGCCAAATGGTAATGTCCCTTTAAATTTACAATCCTGCCACACCAGTCATCGCCAGCTTGAATGTGTTGTGTCAGATCCTCTATCCAAGCAGTTTTCTGTCACTGTGACTCATTTCTATTATACACCAGAGAGAGAGACAGAATGTACTGCAAGTCTATTTATAAATCTCAGCCCATCTCCCCATCACTCACTGAAACATTGTTGGTGCAGAGGGGTGATTTAGCAACACATATTTCTCCCTGTACCTTTCTGCCAGCTGAAATGTGTCCATTATAATGAGAACAGGTGATGTGCCACATAAGTACAGTGCCTGGCATGTGATCCTTGGCACATTTATACACAGAGGCACCCTCAGAAAAGGTGGCAAATACCATGGCACTATTTTGGATGGAGAGGGCCTGAGGCTTAATTGCGACAGGCCTTTCCCCACAATATATGTGTGAGTGACAGGAGACACAGACGGAGACACGGGAGAGACAGACGGGGAGAGAGAGACAGACAGACAGACATGGGAGAGACAGACGCAGATATTAAAACGTACCCTTGTTTTAGATGGAGTATGACTTAAAAGCAAAGTAATGCATTGTTTCATTGACTAGTAATGTGGTGAATAGTTACTAATAGACCCGAACTCATTCATAACACCTGCAAGAATAACTTGCAGTTATAGCTTTCCCTCCAGTGGCACATGTGGACTATCATGCAATGTGAAACAGGGTGATTTTAACTCTCCCTGATCGCAGGAGCAGTTAAAATGGAGCAGCTCCATTTCCTGCTCCATTCCCGTCAATCGGCCGTTTTAACGCCACTCATCTTGGCTTTTAACGAGTCTCCCGCTGGACTCCTCGGTCACATCGTAACCCCTGAAATTTAACCCACTTCTGAGCAGGAAGGCCACCCCGCAGGGGGAACCTGTCGAGAAGCCTGCAAGACACATTGAGGTAAGTTTAAAAAATAAACTGACCTTTGAGTAAATAAGGAGAAATTGTTTCCACTGACAGGAGGGTTGATAACCAGAAAAAAACAGATTGAAGATAATTGACATCTAATCCGAATACATTGGGCCCGGTGTTATCAGGGCTGCGGGTTCTCGGCGGGGGGGCTATCGGGCACGTGGGTAACGCGCCCGGTGAAATCAGTCAGCTCCCCGCGCGATCGTAGCATAATTGGATCCACTTACCTGGTCTTCCGGGTTCCCCACTGCTGATCTGCGCGTCGGGCGGACTGCGCGTGCACAGTCAGATCCGTCAGCTGGAGGAGCTCTATTTAAAGGGGCAGTCCTCCACTGACAGATGCTGCAACAAATAGAAAAAATTACAGCATGGAGCAGCCCAGGGGGAAGGCTGCTCCCAGTTTAATGTTGCCTCACTCCAGGTATCAATACATGGGGTGAGGTGGAGGGGGAGGACAGAGATCTTCCCCCCCACCCCCGGCGGGCGGGAGGAAGCGGCCTGCCTCTGCCACCAGGAAGGCCTGGCTCGAGGTGGCAGAGGAGGTCACCAGCACCACCAACATATCGCCCACCTGCATACAGTGCAGGAGGCGCTCCAATGACCTCAGTAGGTCAGCCAAAGTGAGTACACTTACTCATTCCCCTACACTCCATCTGCCACATTACCGCCCACACCTCCTTCTGCACTGCCAACACGACTCTGTCACATCACCCCTCATACCCACTCAAACCTCATCCTCATCTTACCTGCACCTACTCACCTCGCCAGTACTCATCCCGCCACTACCACTCAACCCAATCCTCATACAATATCATGGCTCTATCTCATCCTCACCCTCTCATGCATCTCTTTCACGGTCAGCCTCACTCAACCTGCCACTACCTGTGCTGCAGCCACAGGGCATGCATCACATATGTGCAGCAGGAAGCATAAGGCAAACGTGTCGTGAGCATGAAGGGGATGCACAAGCGTGTTTGAGGGTTTGTCATGGTGTTTACCTGTATTTAATTTCTGAGCAACTCACATCACATATTATATTGGCACCACTGCTGCCATGTCTTCGCGAATCTTGTCTGGTTTGTGCAATAATGCCCTTTCCTGAGGATCACTAAGACCCACAACTGATGCCACCCATTGTGTCACTGCAGAGTGGGTGTAGGTGCATTTGCAGGGCTCTTTTGTGCAGACGGCTGAGAGACGTCGGCGATGTCCCCGGTTGCACCCTGGAAGGATGCGGAGGAGAAGTTGTTGAGGGCAGTGGTGACTTTGACAGCAACAGGTAAGAAGATGGTGCTCGGGCCAGCCAGGAGCAGCTTGGCATGAAGGAGGCTGCAGATGTCCACGACTACATGTCGAGTGGCTCTGAGCCTCCGTGTGCACTGCTGCTCAGAGAGGTCCAGGAAGCTGAGCCTCGGTCTGTGGACCCTGTGGCGAGGGTAGTGCCCTCTGCGACGCATCTCTCTCTGCGGTAGTCCTCCCTCCTGCTGTACAGGTGGATGTGTCACAGCGCACTGTTGTGGAGCTCCACGTGTCAGAGGTGGACGGTGAGGCTGGTGATGCTGTTCGCCCTCCAAGGAGGTCATGACTGCAGCTACGGCGGCCCCCATCCGGAAGATGTACATCTGAGGGGGTCCGCAAGGTAGGTACATATCTCTGGACCCCGGGGTAAGTGTGCAAGTTGGTGACTTTGGTTGTCAGGAGGAGGGTGGTGGAGGCCAAACTTTGTCCCAAGTGACTGAGTGGCCTCCTGCAATGGGTGAGGGTCTCCCCCACCCCCAACCTGTCAAATGGACCTTTGCAGCTGCCACAGGCTGACAGCTGCAACAGGTCCATTTGAACTGGGAGTGTTTCCCCCAGTTTGGGAAACAGTCCCAGTTTCCTTTAAAATCCCACCCCTCCTCACATAATCCCTGAATCAGGTCAGTTAATGACCTGAACAAGCAAAATAAATACGTTCAAGTGGCATCCCGCTGGCTATAATTGCCTGCGGGATTCCCACCAGCGGGGGCTGCGCGCGCACGCTGGCGCATCAGTGGGGAACCCAGAAGTGCGTGGTCCCACTCCGGGATTTCCCAATTTTCGGGGGCCCCCCCACCAGGAATGCACCCGATAGCGGGTGCTAAAATGCTGCCCATTATATACAAGATGGGTAAAAAGAGTTAAGATACAGATTAGCCATGATCTAAATGAATGGCAGAACAGAATCGCGGGAATGAATGATCCACTCCTGAGGGTGAGAGTGCAGTTCAATGGGCCCTTACTCTCACTTGATTCAGTTCTATGGTGCCTACATTCACAGGGGTACATTCCATGGACCCTGACAGTCACTGGGGTACATTCCATGGACCCTGACAGTCACTGGGGTACAGTTCCATGGACCCTGACAGTCACTGGGGTACAGTTCCATGGACCCTGACAGTCACTGGGGTACAGTTCCATGGACCCTGACAGTCACTGGGGTACAGTTCCATGGACCCTGACAGTCACTGGGGTACAGTTCCATGGACCCTGACAGTCATAGAGTCATAGAGTTATACAGCACGGATAGAGGCCCTTCGGCCCATCGTGTCCGCGCCGGCCATCAGCCCTGTCTACTCTAATCCCATATTCCAGCATTTGGTCCGTAGCCTTGTATACAATGGCATTTCAAGTGCTCATCCAAATGCTTCTTGAATGTTGTGAGGGTTCCTGCCTCCACAACCCTTTCAGGCAGTGAGTTCCAGACTCCAACCACCCTCTGGGTGAAAAAGTTCTTTCTCAAATCCCCTCTAAACCTCCCGCCTTTTACCTTCAATCTATGTCCCCTTGTTATAGAACCCTCAACGAAGGGAAAAAGCTCCTTAGTATCCATCCTATCTGTGCCCCTCATAATTTTGTACACCTCAATCATGTCCCCCCTCAGCCTCCTCTGCTCCAAGGAAAACAAACCCAATCTTCCCAGTCTCTCTTCATAGCTGAAGCGCTCCAGCCCTGGTAACATCCTGGTGAATCTCCTCTGCACCCTCTCCAAAGCGATCACATCCTTCCTGTAGTGTGGCGACCAGAACTGCACACAGTACTCCAGCTGTGGCCTAACCAATGTTTTATACAGCTCCATCATAACCTCCTTGCTCTTATATTCTATGCCTCGGCTAATAAAGGCAAGTATCCCATATGCCTTCTTTACCACCTTATCTACCTGTTCCGCCGCCTTCAGGGATCTGTGAACTTGCACACCAAGATCCCTCTGACCCTCTGTCTTGCCTAGGGTCCTCCCATTCATTGTGTATTCCCTTGCCTTGTTAGTCCCTCCAAAGTGCATCACCTCGCACTTTTCCGGGTTAAATTCCATTTGCCACTGTTCCGCCCATCTGACCAACCCATCTTCCATGGACCCTGACAGTCACTGGGGTACAGTTCCATGGACCCTGACAGTCACTGGGGTACAGTTCCATGGACCCTGACAGTCACTGGGGTACAGTTCCATGGACCCTGACAGTCACTGGGGTACAGTTCCATGGACCCTGACAGTCACTGGGGTACAGTTCCATGGACCCTGACAGTCACTGGGGTACAGTTCCATGGACCCTGACAGTCACTGGGGTACAGTTCCATGGACCCTGACAGTCACTGGGGTACAGTTCCATGGACCCTGACAGTCACTGGGGTACAGTTCCATGGACCCTGACAGTCACTGGGGTACAGTTCCATGGACCCTGACAGTCACTGGGGTACAGTTCCATGGACCCTGACAGTCACTGGGGTACAGTTCCATGGACCCTGACAGTCACTGGGGTACAGTTCCATGGACCCTGACAGTCACTGGGGTACAGTTCCATGGACCCTGACAGTCACTGGGGTACAGTTCCATGGACCCTGACAGTCACTGGGGTACAGTTCCATGGACCCTGACAGTCACTGGGGTACAGTTCCATGGACCCTGACAGTCACTGGGGTACAGTTCCATGGACCCTGACAGTCACTGGGGTACAGTTCCATGGACCCTGACAGTCACTGGGGTACAGTTCCATGGACCCTGACAGTCACTGGGGTACAGTTCCATGGGCGATGATTCTCACTGGGTACATTTCCATGGGCACCTACTCTCACTGAGGTACAGTTCTGTACACTCTGACTCTCACTGGGGTACAGTTCTGTGCACTCTGGCTCTCACTGGGGAACAGTTCGATGCACCCTGACTTTCACTGGGGAACAGTTCTATGCACCCTGACTCTCACTGGGGAACAGTTCCATGCAACCTGACTCTCACTGGGGAACAGTTCCATGAGGACCTACTCTCTCAGTTCCATGGACATTGTCTGTCACTCGAATACTATTCCATGGATCCTGACACACTCTGCGAACAGTTCCGTGGACACTGACACTGGGATACAGTTTCACGGACACTGACACTCACTGGGATACAGTTCCACGGACACTGACTCTCACTAGATACAGTTCCACGGACACTGACACTCACTGGGATACTGTTCCACGGACACGGTCTCTCACTGGGATACTGTTCCACGGACGCTGACACGAATAATGAAATACCATGGATGAATAAAGAGATAAGATCAGAATTGAAACTAAAGAAAAAGGCATATACTCAGCACCTGGACAATAAAGAAGAGGATGACAAAAGGGAATACGAAGAGGTTAGGAAATAAGTTTTAAAAAAACCTATTCGGAAGGCAAAGAGGAATTACAAAATTAAATTATCAAAAAATACTTTTTAAAAAGTAAAGTATTCTACAGACACATAAATAACAAAAGGAAAATCATGATCGGGGTAGGGCCACTATGGGATGCACAAGGTAAACTCACAGGTAACGGCAGAAATGTGGAATCATTACTTTGCCTCAATATTGACACGAACAAGATGGATAAGACATTAGAAGCAGAAATCAAAAAAGTTGTAAAGACATTTATGATAGAAAAGGGGAGATAATTGATAAACTGGTCAAACATAGAAAAGAATAGAAGGATATGCTGATAGGGTTAGATGAAGTACCTGAACTATCTCCTCCTTGAAGGCCTCCATTTGCTCTTTAACTGTTTTACCTGATAATCTTTGTTCCCATTCCATAAGGGCCAGATCCCTTTTCAACTCACTGAAATTAACCCTCTTCCGGTTAAGTATCTTCAACTTTCATTGTCCTTGTACTTTTCCATAATTACTCTAAACCTAATCATATTGTGATCACCGTTTCCAAAACACTCTCCCATTGAAACTTGCCCCACTTCATTCCCCAGAACTAGATCCAGCACTGCTTCCTTCCTCGTTAGGCTGGAAACATGCTGATCAAGAACCTCAGACATTTACAAAAGCTTAAACTATCCCAGCAGCTCAATCTAATACAGCACCTCCAACTAACCCAGTAACTTAAGCTAAAACTGCACTTGCAGCAAATAGATTACCTCAAACTAAAGCTGCTGCCCTAAGTAATCCAGCACCTCAACATAATCTAATACCTCAAGCAAAAACAGCACCTCAGACCAGCCCAGAACCTCAAAATAACCTAATACTTCAAAATAATACAGCCTCCAAACTAATCCAACACTTCAAGCTAACCTAGCACCTCAAGTTAGTCCAGCACCTTAACCTAACCTAGCTCTTCAAGTAGTACAGTACCTCTAACTGGCCCAGCACCTCAAGCTAATACCATGTATCTCTGAAACTGACCACAGCATCCTGAAACTGACTCTGGTACTGCAAACTGGGTTCAGGGACCATAACTGAGGCAGTGTTCAATGACTGACTATCCCATCTCCCCAAATGAGTCAGCATCCTAAAGCTGTCCACAATACGCCCCAAACCGATCACATCATCCACAAAAAAAAACACAATACCCAGAAACTGACCCAGTCCCCACACACTTACCTCACCATCCACACATTGATCAAACACCCAAAGCTAACGATGGCATCACACGTTGGGCTTCTGCCTCCTGTAAAATGATAACTGCACTGTCACAGCAAACCACAGCATCTGTAAACGGACCTTAAACAGTGCACATTACCCCAATACTGAGCAGAGAAACCCCAAACCACAACACCCACAAACAGACACAGAACAACAAACATAGACAATGATCTCTGATGACTCAACACGCCCAGACTGATGCCAACACTGAGGGATTGTAGAAACCCCTGACGCTCAGCCTTCGGTGTCAGCCTCGTCATGTGGGTTCATTCTGGGTTCGAGATATGTTTCATGCATTGAGTATTTTTAGGCTGATGAATCAGTGTAAGACTTTGGTTGTCTTGGATTCTGGGCTTATTTTGAGTTTCAACACAAATTTGAGTTCTTGGCTTTTCTTTATGTTTATAATTCATTTTACATGAGTTGGTCACTTCAGAATTAGGATTGGTTAGTGGTCCCAGTTCAGTTTTATATTCTGGATCAGTTTGGTCAATTTGAGATTCTGTGTTGTTTTGAGTTTCTGGCTCAGTATCTGGTTGTAACATACTCCACACAAACTGACCACAAGAGCTCCAATTAACTCAGGACCCTCAAGACTAACATTCTCCACGCATCCAAAAACGCCCAGCCCCACAAAATATTCCACAGGACCCCGGCAAAGACTGATCCTCACAGACTGATCTCAATGACCCCTAACATTACATCATATCTAAAAACAGCAGAAGAGCCTGAAACAAACTACAGAAATAACAAGTGAACCAGTGGAGTCAGCGAGGGTTCTGGGCCAGGTCGGGTTTCCAGGTCTGCTTGGTGTTTCGGGTCTGTTTAGGATTTGCCGTATTTTAATATTCTGAGTCCGTTTAGGATAATGGATCAGTTTAGGGTTTAGATCAGCCTGTGATTCTGAGTTGGTTGCAGTTTTGCTTTGATTCCGGGTTCCAGGTCGGTTTAGGATTCTGGAACAGTTTAACGTTCTTCCACTGTGAGAGGGGAAACCAGAGGACCGGAGCTCTTGGATTGACTAGGGTTTCATTGGAGCTTTAACAATTTAGGCCACGGAAAGTGTCAGTTTGAGGGTCTGGTTCAGTTTTGGTTTCTGTACAGGTTTAGGGTTTTATGTCGATTTAGGGTTTTGTGTCACTGGGTTTCGGGTTGTTTTGGGTATCCAGTCATTTCAATTTACATATTAATTTGGGGCTTAATGTGAGTTTGTGATTCTGGGTTACTTTGTAGTTATGGTCAGTGTAAGATTCTGGGTCATGTTGAGGTTCTGACTCAGTACTCGGTTGATGGCCAGTTCAGGGAACCTGGTCCCTTTTGGGATTCTGGATCAGTTTAGAGTTCCAGGTCAGTTTAAGTTTCTAAGTCACTGTGGGATTGTCAGCTAATTTAGGGTTCAGCTCAGCTTAGTGTTCTTGGTCTCTGAAATGCTTTGGATCAGAGGCTCTTAAGAACAGCGAAGGGCTCTTATTCATAGAGAGTTCTGCATATCTTCAGGGTTCCAGGGCACTTTTAACTTTAAGATCAGGTTGAGGTTGTTCAGAGGTTTGGGCGTTCATGTTCAGTTCAGTTTAGTTTGGGTTCAGGTAGAGTTTTTGTCTCTGGGTCATTTTACAGTTTCTGGTTTATTTGAGGTTTGTATATGAGTTTAGGGTCTTCCAGTGTTGGGCTTCGTGTTGTTTAGATTTGAGGATCTGATTGAGAGTTGTTGCTTGTTTTGTTCAGAGTCTTTGTTGGGTTCTGGTTAAGTTTAGGTTTGTGACTTGCTCTGGTTCTGCTTCAGTTTGGGGGAATGATTGAGCATCTGATTAAGGGTTAGTTTGGGAATTTAGGTCAATTTATGTTTCAGTGTCAGTTTAGGATTGTATCATTATATGTTTGCCTTGTCGTGCAAGTGTCTTACATGAGTTTCGGGTTCTGGGTCATTTTGTAGTTATGGTCAGTTTATGGTTCAGGTTCAGTTTGGAAATCTTCAATATCATTTCCACCTCAATATTTATCCAGTGAATCGTCACAGCTTTAACTGAGGATTTATTCCACATATCACTACACAATGGGGAAATCCTTCCAATCGAACACTAAGGATTGTTAATGTTGTATCCACGTCACATAGTGTTGTGACACACAATCTATTTCTCTTGTTGTATTTTAGACTATTACTGTGTGAGTTTCTGTTCTTGTGGAGGTGTCTGTGGGTTCCTGTGGGCTGGATGTTGGTAATTTCAGCCTCGAATGCCTGTGTTTGGACACAGCCCACATTGACGAGGCAAATCTGTTCTACCTGCTGCTTGTTAGAATCCTGCATTGAATCAGTCTGGGCAGCGTCAATCCATTACTTACTGGGAATGGGCCCACAGCAAATATTGCTTTTAACTAATGATCTCACTCAGACAGGCTGGAGTATGGCCGGTGTCAAAAGTGAATGAGTGTCAGACTGGTGAAAATGTTGGTGCTATTGGGGTGTATGGTTACAACAGTAATGAAACTTCACTCACTTAATCTTCCAATATACACAGCAAATCTTTGTTTAGTTTATAAATAATGAACCCAGGCCCTGTGATTACAATTACAACTTACTGTCCCTAAAATTTAATGGAAACTGAGCAACTTGTGTTGATGTATCACCAGCCTGAAAATATAACCTCTGAACACCAACCATGGAGTGAGTGAAGCAATAGGTGGCAGCTGCAGTTAAAGGCAGAGAAATGGAATATGTAGAGAGAGACAGGTAGGGAGAGGGAGGAATGTGGAGAGACAGAAACGGAAAGTCAGAAAGAGGGAGGGTGGAAAAAGAAAGGGAGTGACTTAAGCAGAACGGGATGGACGGGCCAAAATGAGGGGATTGCATCGAAAAAAATGTCCGTGAAATTAGAGAGAGCAGGGCCAGGCACAGAGAGAAAGTGTATCGGGATGGAGCGAGGGGGAAGAGAAAGGATAGACAGCGATTGATGGGGATGATCGAGAAGGACGAAAAGAAATGGAGAGAGGGAGGGATAGGGACTCATTGAAGTGGACACAGAGAGGAGAACTGGGTTGGGATAGAATAGGAGATGGGGAGCAAGGTCGAGAGGGATGACGTTTGAGTGAAACAGACAGGGAGAACGAGAGAGACACAAGTACACAGGGAGTTGGAGGCAAGAAAGCAGTGGAAACAGGAATAGTGAGATAGGCAATGGGAACTAGAGAGAGACAGGGAGGGATGAAGACAGGTATAGGCCGCATCAGAGAGAGAAAGAGAAGCAAACGGGAAGGTCATAGACAGACAGACAGGCAGACACGCAGACAGTTGTGCTTATGTTGCAGGTCAGCCATTCTTTAAGATTATCTCAGCTATTTTGATTCACAGATGATTCATTTTATTGAGATACAGGGCACTTATTATGTTGAATTGCAAGTGATCTCATTTGCTAAATTAGGTTCATCGATTTTCTGTAGCGGATCATGTGCAGTGTCCAGAGTCCAGATAATCTTAAAGAATGGCTGACCTGCAGCATGAGCACAGCTGTCTGCGTGTCTTGCCTGTCTGTCTCTCTCTGCCTGTCTCCGACTTGGCTCAATCGATAGGGTGACAGGATCTGGGATTTAGTTGGGAGGATCTGCAATTTTGCTTATAGGACATGGAATGTAGTTTACAGGGTCTGGGGTGTAGTTTCGTTCTGTGTACACATTTGTAAAAAATTTTGGAAACAACAGTGAGCGAGCCCCAGTTGGAGTGGGATGGAGAGTTTCATGAACCCAGTACGGGGTGTGTCAGCACCTGGAGATTTATTATAGTAAATGGAGAGCAGGTCCCCAGTGACACCAGAAGCAGAGTTTTATCAACACAGAACATGGAGATTTCTTACACAGATCAAACCCTTACTGGTAAAGTCACACATTGTACAAAAGGGATCCAACAAATTCCTGAAATTCGTCATTTCGTAACGAAGAGGGTTATTCATATATCAGTGATAACGCCCAGTGTGTGCAACCTGCTGTCTACAGGATCTGAGCTAACTGGAGCCTTGTTTATTTTTTAAAAATCTGTGTGTCTGGCTCTGTATCCCCGTGTGTCGGACATTGTATCCCTCTGTGTCTGACCCCGTGTCCCTGGCCCTGTACCCCCGTGTCCCTGTCATCATCACCCCCTCCTGAAAAAGCCCACCCTTGACCCCTATGTCCTTGAAAACTACCACCCCATCTCCAACCTCCCTTTCCTCTCCAAAGTCCTTGAACATGTTGTTACTTTCCAAATCCGTGTCCATCTTTCCTGCAACTCATTGAAACCCTCCAATCAGGTTTCCGCCTCTGCCACGGTACTGAAATGGCCCTTATCAAAGTCACAAATGACATCCTGTGTGACTGTGACTGTGGTAAACCATCTCTCCTCATCCTTCTCCACCTGTTTGCAGCCCTTGACAGGGTTGATCACACCATCCTCCTCCATCGCCTCTCCTCCACCATCCAGCTGGGTGGGACTGCCCTCACCTGGTTCCATTCCTATCTAACCACTCGTACCCAGAGAATCACCTGCAATGGCTTCTCTTCTCACTCCCGCATCGTTACCTCTGGAGTCCCCCAAGGACCTATCCTTGGCCAATCCCCTTTCCTCAACTACATGCTGCTGCCCCTCGGCAACAACATCCGAAAACACATCAGGTTCCACATGTACGTTGACAACACCCAGTTCTACCTCACCACCAACTCCTTCGACCCCTCCACTATCTCTGATTTGTCATACTGCTTGTCTGACATTTAGTACTGGGTGAGCAGAAATATCCTCCAACTAAATATGGGGAAAACTGAAGCCATTGTCTTTGGTCCCCACCACAAACACCATTCCCTAGCCACCGACTCCATCCTTCTTCCTGGCCACTGTCTGAGGCTGAACCAGAGCGTACACAACCTTGGCGTCCTATTTGATCCTGAGATGAGTATCCGACAGCAAATCCGCTCCAACACCAAGACCACCTACTTCCACCTCAGTAACATCGCCCGTCTCCGCCCCTGCCTCAGCTCATCTATTGCTGAAACTTTCATCCATGCCTTTGTTATCTCTAGACTTGAATATTCCAATAATCTCCTGGCCAGCCTCCCATCTTCCACCCTCCATTAACTTGAGCTCATCCAAAACTCTGCTGCCCGTATCCTAACTCGCACCAAGTCCCGTTCAGCCATCACCCCTGAGCTCGCTGGCCTACATTGGCTCCCGGTCCAGCAACGCCTCAATTTTGAAATTCTCATCCTTGTTTTGAAATCCCTCCATGGTCTCACCCCTTCCTGTCTTTGACCTCCTCCAGCCACACAACCCTTTGGGATCTCTGTGCTTCTTCAATTTTGGCCTTTTGCGCATCCCCAATTTTAATCGCTCCAGCATTGGCAGCTGTGTCTTCAGCTGCCTCGGCCCTTAGCTCTGGAATTCCCTCCCTCAACCTCTCTACCTCTCTTCCTTTAAGCCGCTCCTTCAAACCTACCTCTTTGGCCAACCTTTTGGTCACCTCTCCTAATATGTCCTTATGTGACTCGGTGTCAAATTTTGTTTGATAATCGCTCCTGTGAAGTGCTCTGGGACATATAATTACATTAAAGGCACTATAGGGTATTTCGAATGACATCACTCTTTAACTTCCGGTGGCCATGTTGGTTATTTTCCAACTCCTGCAAAAGATGTTACATATTCACCAATTGCTGACATTGATTGTACATCTGTCAAAGGCAAAAAGAGATTTGATGCCCGGATGCAACTTTCCCTACCAACAGTACCACACCCAGTTGCACAGAGACGACGGCAAACTCACAATATCCCACCACCAAATGATGCAGATGTTCCAAGATTTTTTGAGCATTTTAGTCAGACTGGAACAAAGACTGCCATTCTCAGCATAATGGAACCATGCAATGCAGATTTTATACCTAAACCTGTGCAGCCTCATTTCCTTAAGCCATTGAAGTAACTCAGGGACAGCAAAGGATATGGGCCCCGACAACATCCCGGCTGTAGTGCTGAAGAATTGTGCTCCAGAACTAGCCGCGCCTCCAGCCAAGCTGTTCCAGTACAGCTACAACACTAGCATCTACCCGACAAAGTGGAAAATTGCCCAGGAATGTCCTGTCCACAAAAAGCAGGACAAATCCAATCCGGCCAATTACCACCCCATCAGTCTACTCTCAAGCAAAGTAATGGAAGGTGTTGTTGACAGTGCTATCAAACAGCACTTACTCACCAATAACCTGCTCACCGATGCTCAGTTTGGCTTCCACCAGGACCACTTGGCTCCAGACCGCATTACAGCCTAGTCCAAATGTGGACAAAAGAGCTGAATTCCAGAGGTGAGGTGAGAGTGTCTGCCCTTGACATCAAGGCAGCATTTGACCGAGTGTGGCACCAAGGGGCCCTAGAAAAATTGAAGTCAATGGGAATCGGGGAAAACTCTCCAGTGGCTGGAGTCATACCGAGCACAAAGGAAGATGATAGTGGTTGTTGGAGGCCAATCATCTCAGCCCCAGGACATTGCTGCAGGAGTTCCTCAGGGCAGTGTCCTGGACCCAACAATCTTCAGCTGCTTCATCAATGACCTTCCCTCAATCATAGGGTCAGAAATGGGGATGTTCGGCTGATGATTGCATAGTGTTCAGTTCCATTCGCAACCCCTCAGATAATGAAGCAGTCCGTGCCCGCATGCAGCAAAACCTGAACAACATCCAGGCTTGGGCTGATAAGTGGCAAGTAATATTTGCGCCAGACAAGTGCCAGGCAATAACCATCTCCAACAAGAGAGAGTCTAACCACCTCCCCTTGACATTCAACGGCATTACCATCGCCGAATCCCCCACCATCAACATCCTGGGGTCACTATTGACCAGAAACGTAACTGGACCAGCCACATAAATACTTGGCTACAAGAGCAGGTTAATTACAGTCTAAGTATCACCACTTTCTCATCACTGGAGAGTCTATAACTCGGGGGCACTGATTCAGGATAAGGGGTCGGCCATTTAAGACTGAGATGAGGAGGAATTTCTTCACTCAGAGGGTTGTGAATCTTTGGAATTCTCGACCCCAGAGGGCTGTGGATACTCCGTCCTTGAATATATTTCAGGCTGAGAGCGATAGATTTTTGGAATCTAAGGGAATCAAGGGACATGGGGATCGGGTGGGAAAGTGGAGTTGAGGTGGAAGATCAGCCATGATCTTATTGAATGGCGGAGCAGGCTCGAGAGGCCGTATGGCCACTCCTGGTCCTATTTCTTATGTTCTTAAGTTGTCATTATCAATTGCTGAAACTTGGTCAGGGAATTTCTAGCAGTTTCATTAATGAAGGGTTCAAGAAAATTAAACACAATTATAAGCACCATGAAGTTCTGAAGATTTGTATAAAACTTTATTATATTTTCATAACTTTGAAATAAATCCTCCGGTATATTTTCTTTCAACTTTTGAGTTATCCTGAAGTAGGCGATTGATCTCGATCCCATACCACTGATCATGCCTCCAGTTAACTCTGTCTGGGATGCCACATCACCTGGGCCTGCTTGGTCCACTTGTCCATCCTCCATTATTGACTGGTCTTCCCCGAGAGTCAAAAGTGCTGATGCAGCTTCTGGATCCAGCTGCTGCTTCTTTCTTTTCACTTGCCTCTCGTGGCGAGATACAGCAATTGAAGTTTCCTTCACCTTCTCCTGCTCGAGCTTTAAGGAAGGCGCCCAGTCTGGGTTAGTCGACTCATAATGTTCAGGCAAGAGAGCCAAGCTTTAACAGAAAAATAAACAATAAGACAGGACAAAAAATCAGAGAAAAAGAAAATCATTCCATCACTTCAAATTACAAGGTGATAACAATTGCTGCCTGCAAGCCTTGCACCTGACCGCAGCGAACATGGTCCGTGGGCACTGAAATTAAGGTAATCTTTGAATTTCAACACTGTTTAAAAAAACACTGAAATATAAAGTAAGCCACATGTGTATTTCTGATTTTATCCGACCTTTCAAAGATTAACCAGTCCAGCCTTTGTAATTGCTGGGATCCATAGTCTAGTCACTAAATACCAGACGGGTCCTGAAGATAAAATTGAACAATAACCGAACACATCTATAAAATTTTGCGTTGTGTCTGGTCTATGATGGATCACACGTGCTCGTTACCATCCGTAACTGTTCAACAAGTCGACTGTCCCGTAAGTTTCATACGGTTCTGTAACAGCAAATATAAAAACACTGATGTTTTTGTCTTTGTTAATACAAATATTCAGTGTAAATACAACCTAGAAAGATATTTGACAATTAACTTGATACAAAATGGTCTGAGCAGACTCGAACATGCGGAAGGTTAAATAACGTCAAGTCGGACAGAGCAATCCTCGCCAGTCACAATTCTCACTCCTTTTTAGACAATTCCTCAGTTTCAATCCCTTGGTTAGTGATAATAGCAGGAAGACGAAAGAAGGACTTATCCTTATCTCTGTTCCCTCTATTAGTACCGCCTACAAAGTTGGGATGTCTTGTTGAAGTTGGACAGGGCATTGGTGAGGCCACACTTGGAATACTGTGTACAGTTCTGGTCACCCTATTATAGAAAGGATATTATTAAACTAGAAAGAATACAGAAAAGACTTACTAGGATGCTACCAGGACTTGATGGTTTGACTTATAGGGAGAGGTTAGACAGACTGGGACTTTTTTCCCTGGAGAGTAGGAGGTTAAGGGGTGATCTTATAGAAGTCTATAAAATAATGAGGGGCATAGATAAGGTAGATAGTCAAAATCTTTTCCCAAAGGTAGGGGAGTCTATAACGAGGGGGCATAGATTTAAGGTGAGAGGGGAGAGATACAAAAGGGTCCAGAGGGGCAATTTTTTCACTCAAAGGGTGGTGAGTGTCTGGAACGAGCTGCCAGAGGCAGTAGTAGAAGCGGGTACAATTTTGTCTTTTAAAAAGCATTTGGACAGTTACATGGGTAAGATGGGTATGGAGGGATATGGGCCAAGTGCAAGAAATTGGGACTAGCTTAGTGGTATAAACGGGCGACATGGACATGTTGGGCCGAAGGGCCTGTTTCCATGTTGTAACTTCTATGATTCTATAAAGACACAAAAATTCACCATTTCACGGTCAATTCGACTACACACGGACCTTCACTCACTCAACAAGCCTTACGGCAACATCAAAAGCAAAATACTGCGGATACTGGAAATCTGAAATACAAACTGAAAATGCTGGAGAAGCTCAGCAAGACAGGCAGCATCTGTGGAGAAAGAAACAGAGGTAACGTTTCAGGTCAAAGACCTTTCCTCAGAACTGGAAGATGTTAAAAGAGTTAAAGTTTTTGAGCAAGTACAGAGCCAGGAAAAGGAGGGGAGGGAGGGAGAGGAGAGGAGGAAAGAACAAAAGGGAAGGTCTCTGACAGGGTGGAGGGTACGAGTGATTAAATGACAAAAGGGATGATGGTCCAAGGCAAGGAAGGTTAAGAAACAAAAGATTGATCAGTTGCTGTAAATGGCAGAACCGTTACCAGCACCAGCTGACCGAAAAAATGGGAGCAGTGGTTATGATCTGAAGTTACTGAAATCAATGTTCAGTCCGGAAGGTTGTAAAGAGCCTGATCGAAAGATGAGGTGCTGTTCCCCAAACTTACATTGAGCTTCATTGGAACAGTGCAAGAGGCCGAGGACAGAGAGGTCAGAGTAGGAGTGGGAAGGGGAATTAAAATGGCAAGCGACTGGCAGGTCAGGGTCACGCTTGTGGACAGAGCGGAGGTGTGACCCTGACTCAACAACGTGTATTAGGAACACCCTATATAAATGCAAGTTGTTTTTGTTGTTATGTGAATGATCCTGTATCCCTGTGTGTCTGACCCTGTATCTCTGCGTGTCTGACCCTGTATCCCTGTGTGTCTGACCCTGTATCCCTGTGTGTCTGACCCTGTATCCCTGTGTGTCTGACCCTGTATCTCTGCGTGTCTGACCCTGTATCCCTGTGTGTCTGACCCTGTATCCCTGTGTGTCTGATCCCGTATCCCTGCGTGTCTGATCCCGTATCCCTGTGTGCCTGACCCTGTATCCCTGCGTGTCTGATCCCGTATCCCTGCGTGCCTGACCCTGTATCCCTGTGTGCCTGACCCTGTATCCCTGTGTGACTGACCCTGTATCCCTATGTGTCTGACCCTGTATCCCAGTGTGACTGACCCTGTATCCCTGTGTGTCTGACCCTGTATCCCTGTGTGTCTGACCCTGTATCCCTGTGTGCCTGACCCTGTATCCCTGTGTGACTGACCCTGTATCCCTATGTGTCTGACCCTTTATCCCAGTGTGACTGACCCTGTATCCCTGTGTGCCTGACCCTGTATCCCTGTGTGTCTGACCCTGTATCCCTATGTGTCTGACCCTTTATCCCAGTGTGACTGACCCTGTATCCCTGTGTGTCTGACCCTGTATCCCTGTGTGTCTGACCCTGAATCCCTGTGCGCCTGACCCTGTATCCCTTTGTGCCTGACCCTGTATCCCTGTGTGTCTGATCCCGTATCCCTGTGTGTCTGATCCCGTATCCCTGTGTGTCTGACCCTGTATCCCAGTGTGACTGACCCTGTAACCCAGTGTGACTGACCCTGTATCCCTGTGTGTCTGACTCTATATCCCTGTGTGTCTGACCCTGAATCCCTGTGTGTCTGACCCTGTAACCCTGTGTGTCTGACCCTGAATCCCTGTGTGTCTGACCCTGTATCCCAGTGTGTCTGACCCTGTATCCCTGTGTGTCTGACCCTGTGAATCCCTGTGTGTCTGACCCTGAATCCCTGTGTGTCTGACCCTGTGAATCCTGTGTGTCTGACTCTGTGAATCCCTGTGTGTCTGACCCTGTGAATCCCTGTGTGTCTGACTCTGTATCCCTGTGTGTCTGACCCTGTGAATCCCTGTGTGTCTGACCCTGTATCCCTGTGTGTCTGACCCTGTGAATCCCTGTGTGTCTGACCCTGTATCCCTGTGTGTCTGACCCTGTGAATCACTGTGGGTCTGACTCTGTATCCCTGTGTGTCTCACCCTGTCAATCCCTGTGTGTCTGACCCTGTATCCCTGTGTGTCTGACCCTGTATCCCTGTGTGTCTGACCCTCTATCCCTGTGTGCCTGACCCTGTGAATCCCTGTGTGTCTGACCCTGTATCCCTGTGTGTCTGACCCTGTATCCCTGTGTGTCTGACCCTGTATCCCTGTATGTCTGACTCTGTGAATCCCTGTGTGTCTGACTCTGTATCCCTGTGTGTCTGACCCCGTGAATCCCTGTGTGTCTGACTCTGTATTCCTGTGTGTCTGACCCTGTGAATCCCTGTGTGTCTGACTCTGTATCCCTGAGTGTCTGACTCTGTGAATCCCTGAGTGTCTGACCCTGTGAATCCCTGTGTGTCTGACCCTGAATCCCTTTGTGTCTGACCCTGTATCTCTGTGTGTCTGACCCTGTGAATCCTGTGTGTCTGACTCTGTATCCCTGTGTGTCTGACCCTGTGAATCCCTGTGTGTCTGACCCTGTATCCCTGTGTGTCTGACCCTGTGAATCCCTGTGTGTCTGACCCTGTATCCCTGTGTGTCTGACCCTGTGAATCCCTGTGTGTCTGACCCTGTATCCCTGTGTGTCTGACCCTGTATCCCTGTGTGTCTGACCCTGTCAATCCCTGTGTGTCTGACCCTGTATCCCTGTGTGTCTGACCCTGTATCCCTGTGTGTCTGACCCTGTATCCCTGTGTGTCTGACCCTGTGAATCCCTGTGTGTCTGACCCTGTATCCCTGTGTGTCTGACCCTGTATCCCTGTGTGTCTGACCCTGTATCCCTGTGTGTCTGACCCTGTATCCCTGTGTGTCTGACTCTGTGAATCCCTGTGTGTCTGACCCTGTATCCCTGTGTGTCTGACCCTGTATCCCTGTGTGTCTGACCCTGTATCCCTGTGTGTCTGACCCTGTATCCCTGTGTGTCTGACCCTGTGAATCCCTGTGTGTCTGACCCTGTATCCCTGTGTGTCTGACCCTGTATCCCTGTGTGTCTGACCCTGTCAATCCCTGTGTGTCTGACCCTGTATCCCTGTGTGTCTGACCCTGTATCCCTTTGTGTCTGACCCTGTATCCCTGTGTGTCTGACCCTGTGAATCCCTGTGTGTCTGACCCTGTATCCCTGTGTGTCTGACCCTGTCAATCCCTGTGTGTCTGACCCTGTATCCCTGTGTGTCTGACCCTGTATCCCTGTGTGTCTGACCCTGTATCCCTGTGTGTCTGACCCTGTATCCCTGTGTGTCTGACCCTGTGAATCCCTGTGTGTCTGACCCTGTATCCCTGTGTGTCTGACCCTGTATCCCTGTGTGTCTGACCCTGTATCCCTGTGTGTCTGACCCTGTATCCCTGTGTGTCTGACTCTGTGAATCCCTGTGTGTCTGACCCTGTATCCCTGTGTGTCTGACCCTGTATCCCTGTGTGTCTGACCCTGTCAATCCCTGTGTGTCTGACCCTGTATCCCTGTGTGTCTGACCCTGTATCCCTGTGTGTCTGACCCTGTATCCCTGTGTGTCTGACCCTGTATCCCTGTGTGTCTGACCCTGTGAATCCCTGTGTGTCTGACCCTGTATCCCTGTGTGTCTGACCCTGTATCCCTGTGTGTCTGACCCTGTCAATCCCTGTGTGTCTGACCCTGTATCCCTGTGTGTCTGACCCTGTATCCCTGTGTGTCTGACCCTGTATCCCTTTGTGTCTGACCCTGTATCCCTGTGTGTCTGACCCTGTGAATCCCTGTGTGTCTGACCCTGTATCCCTGTGTGTCTGACCCTGTATCCCTGTGTGTCTGACCCTGTATCCCTGTGTGTCTGACCCTGTATCCCTGTGTGTCTGACCCTGTCAATCCCTGTGTGTCTGACCCTGTATCCCTGTGTGTCTGACCCTGTATCCCTGTGTGTCTGACCCTGTATCCCTGTGTGTCTGACCCTGTATCCCTGTGTGTCTGACCCTGTATCCCTGTGTGTCTGACCCTCTATCCCTGTGTGTCTGACCCTGTGAATCCCTGTGTGTCTGACTCTGTATCCCTGTGTGTCTGACCCTGTGAATCCCTGTGTGTCTGACTCTGTATTCCTGTGTGTCTGACCCTGTGAATCCCTGTGTGTCTGACTCTGTATCCCTGTGTGTCTGACTCTGTGAATCCCTGAGTGTCTGACCCTGTGAATCCCTGTGTGTCTGACCCTGAATCCCTTTGTGTCTGACCCTGTATCTCTGTGTGTCTGACCCTGTGAATCCTGTGTGTCTGACTCTGTATCTCTGTGTGTCTGACCCTGTGAATCCTGTGTGTCTGACTCTGTATCCCTGTGTGTCTGACCCTGTGAATCCTGTGTGTCTGACCCTGTATCCCTGTGTGTCCGACCCTGAATCTCTGTGTGTCTGACCCTGTATCCCTGTGTGTCTGACCCTGTATCCCTGTGTGTCTGACCCTGTATCCCTGTGTGTCTGACCCTGTGAACCCCTGTGTGTCTGACCCTGAATCCCTGTGTGTCTGACCCTGTATCTCTGTGTGTCTGACCCTGTATCCCTGTGTGTCTGACCCTGTATCCCTGTGTGTCTGACCCTGTATCCCTGTGTGTCTGACCCTGTATCCCTGTGTGCCTGACCCCGTATCCCTGTGTGTCTGACCCTGTGAATCCTGTGTGTCTGACCCTGTATCCCTGTGTGTCTGACCCTGTATCCCTGTGTGTCTGACCCTGTGAATCCTGTGTGTCTGACCCTGTATCCCTGTGGGTCTGACCCTGTATCCCTGTGGGTCTGACCCTGTTGGGGAGGGTTTAAACTAAAGTGGCAGGGGGTTGGGAACCTGAGCAGGGAGAGAGAGGAAAGCGTAACAGGAAGGGACAGAAGGTATGGAGTAATAGGTAAAGTGTTAAAAAAGGAAAAAGCAGGAACTAAGCGTCACAAAACAGATTTGAAAGTTCTTTATCTGAATGCACGTAGCATTCGTAATAAAATGGACGAGTTAACGGCACAAATAACTACGTATGGGTATGATCTTGTGGCCATTACAGAAACATGGCTGCAGGGTGACAACGACTGGGAATTAAATATGCCAGGGTATTTAACAATCAGGAAGGACAGGCAGGAAGGAAGGGGAGGTGGGGTGGCTATGTTAATAAAGGAAGGAATCACTGTAATACAGAGAAATGATATTGGGACAAAGCATCAAGATAATGAAACAGTTTGGGTGGAGATAAGGAATAATAAGGGAAAAAAAACATTAGTGGGCGTAGTATATAGGCCTCCTAATAGTTGCAACTCTGCTGGAAGAAGTATTAATCAGGAGATAGTCGGGGCATGTAATAAGGGAACAGCCATAATTATGGGGGATTTTAATTATCATATTAACTGGACAAATCAAATTGGGCAGAGCAGCCTTGAGGACGAGTTCATTGAGTGCATCAGGGATGGATTTCTTGAGCAGTATGTAACTGATCCTACAAGGGGGCAGGCAACCTTGGACCTGGTCCTGTGTAATGAGTCAGGATTAATTAATAATGTCCTAGTTAAGGATCCCCTTGGAACCAGCGACCACAACATGGTTGAATTCCATATCCAATTAGAGGGTGAGAAGGTTGATTCTCAAACAAGCGTGCTGAGCTTGAATAAAGGAGACTATGATGGTATGAGAGCGGAATTGATTAAAGTGGACTGGGAAAATAGATTAAAGGGTAAGACGGTACATGAGCAGTGGTGTTCATTTAGGGAGTTATTTTACAACTTTCAAAATAAATATATTCCACTGAGGAAAAAAGGGTGTAAAAGAAATGAAAGCCATCCGTGGCTAAGTAAAGAAATCAAGGATAGTATCCGACTAAAAACAAGGACATATAAGGTAGCCAAACTTAGTGGGAGGATAGAAGATTGGGAATTCTTCAAAAGACAGCAAAAAGTAACTAAAGGATTGATTAAGAAAGGGAAGTTAGATTATGAAAAGAAATTAGCAAAAAATATAAAAACAGATAGCAAGAGTTTCTATAGTTATATAAAAAGAAAAAGGGTGGCTAAGGCAAACATAGGTCCCTTAGAGGATGAGACCGGGAAATTAATGGTGGGAAACATGGAGATGGCAAAAATGCTGAACAAATATTTTGTTTCAGTCTTTACAGTAGAGGACACTAAGAATATCCCAACACTGGACAAACAGGGGACTCTCGGGGGGGAGGAGCTAAATACGATTAAAATCACTCAGGAGATGGTACTCAGTAAAATAATGGGACTCAAGGCGGATAAATCCCCTGGACCTGACGGCTTCCATCCTAGGGTCTTGAGGGAAGTGGCAGTAGGGATTGTGGATGCTTTGGTGATAGTTTTCCAAAATTCCCTGGACTCAGGAGAGGTCCCGGCAGATTGGAAAACTGCTAATGTAACACCGTTATTTAAAAAGGGTAGTAGGCAGAAGGCTGGAAATTATAGGCCAGTTAGCTTAACATCTGTGGTGGGTAAAATTTTGGAGTCTATTATTAAGGAGACAGTAACGGAACATTTAGATAAGCATAATTTAATAGGACAAAGTCAGCATGGCTTTATGAAGGGGAAGTCATGTCTGACAAATTTGCTTGAGTTCTTCGAGGATATAACGTATAGGGTGGATAAAGGGGAACCAGTGGACGTAGTGTATTTAGACTTCCAGAAGGCATTCGACAAGGTGCCACATAAAAGATTATTAGTTAAGATAAAAAATCACGGGATTGGGGGTAATATTCTGGCATGGGTGGAGGATTGGTTATCGAACAGGAAGCAGAGAGTTGGGATAAATGGTTCATTTTTGGACTGGCAACCAGTAACCAGTGGTGTTCCACAGGGGTCGGTGCTGGGTCCCCAACTCTTTACAATCTATATTAACGATTTGGAGGAGGGGACCGAGTGCAACATATCAAAATTTGCAGATGATACAAAGATGGGAGGGAAAGTAGAGAGTGAGGAGGACATAAAAAACCTGCAAGGGGATATAGACAGGCTGGGTGAGTGGGCGGAGATTTGGCAGATGCAATATAATATTGGAAAATGTGAGGTTATGCACTTTGGCAGGAAAAATCAGAGAGCAAGTTATTTTCTTAATGGCGAGAGACTGGAAAGTACTGCAGTACAAAGGGATCTGGGGGTCCTAGTGCAAGAAAATCAAAAAGTTGGTATGCAGGTGCAGCAGGTGATCAAGAAAGCCAACGGAATGTTGGCTTTTATTGCTAGTGGGATAGAATATAAAAACAAGGAGGTATTGCTGCAGATATATAAGGTATTGGTGAGACCGCACCTGGAATACTGCATACAGTTTTGGTCTCCATACTTAAGAAAAGACATACTTGCTCTCGAGGCAGTACAAAGAAGGTTCACTCGGTTAATCCCGGGGATGAGGGGGCGGACATATGAGGAGAGGTTGAGTAGATTGGGACTCTACTCATTGGAGTTCAGAAGAATGAGAGGCGATCTTATTGAAACATATAAGATTGTGAAGGGTCTTGATCGGGTGGATGCAGTAAGGATGTTCCCAAAGATGGGTGAAACTAGAACTAGGGGGCATAATCTTAGAATAAGGGGCTGCTCTTTCAAAACTGAGATGAGGAGAAACTTCTTCACTCAGAGGGTGGTAGGTCTGTGGAATTTGCTGCCCCAGGAAGCTGTGGAAGCTACATCATTAGATAAATTTAAAACAGAAATAGACAGTTTCCTAGAAGTAAAGGGAATTAGGGGTTATGGGGAGCGGGCAGGAAATTGGACATGAAGCTGAGTTCGGATCGGTCAATGCCCTGTGGGTGGCGGAGAGGGCCCAGGGGCTATGTGGCCGGGTCCTGCTCCGACTTCTTGTGTTCTTTAGATTTGTGGTAGGATCAGATCAGCCATGATCTTATTGAATGGCGGAGCAGGCTCGAGGGGCCGATTGGCCTACTCCTGCTCCAATTTCTTATGTTCTTATACCTGTGTGTCTGACCCTGTATCCCTGTTTGTCTGACCCTGTAACCCTGTGTGTCTGACCCTGTATCCCTTTGTGTCTGACTCTGTATCCCTGTGAGTCTGACCCTGAATCCCTGTGTGACTGACCCTGTATCCCTGTGTGTCTGACCCCTTGAATCCCTGTGTGTCTGACCCCTTGAATCCCTGTGTGTCTGACTCTGTAACCCTGTGTGTCTGTCCCTGTATCTCTGTGTGTCTGACCCTGTATCCCTGTATGTCTGAATCTATATATGCTGTTTTCCCCTCTCCCTGCCTTTTTCTCTCTGACTGCAACTTGGCCGATCAAACAAGGTACAAGAGGCTTTCTGAATCCTCACTGCCTGTTGGTACAATTCACCTTCTCCCCCAACCTCTGTGGTGTTGCCGTGGATCTCTTCCAAACAGACATTGGCCTCACCCCTTCCTGCTCTGTCACCTTCTCTTCCTTTGAACACATTATCCAGTTGCACCCTCTCACCTTTCCTCTCTCAACCTCTGCACCGGGAAACTTCTTATTCTTTCTGGTTTCAGCTAAACATTGTTTCGGCCACATTGATAGGATGCTGCTAATCTCAGTAAAGAAAAAGGAACAGAGAAATTGAATAGGGTAAAAAATTAAATAAAGATTGGTTGCTTAAAAGGTTGGCAGCGTTCAAAGTAGAAAATTCACCCGGTCCAGATGGGATGCATCCCAGGTTGATGTGCGTAGGTAGGATGGAAATAGTGGAGGCTCTGGCCAAAATATTTCAATCGTCCTTGGATGTGGGAGTGGAGCCAGAGGACCGGAGGGTTGGAAATGTTACACGCCAGGTCAAAAAATGGGATGGGGTAAACCCAATAACTACAGGCCGGTCAGCCTAACGATGGTGGTGGAGAAACTTGTACAGACAATAATCCATAAAAACATGGGTTAATAAATGACAGGCAACAGGGATTTTATAAATGCAAGTCGTGTCTGACAAACTTGATTGAGTTCTTCGATGAAACGACGGAGATGGTTGGTGAAAGTAGATCAGTTGATATTGTGTATATGGAATTTGAAAAGGTGTTTGATCAAGTGACAATAATAGACTGGTTAGAAAACATGAAGCTCATGGAATTAAAGGGACGGTGGCAGCGTGCACACGGAATTGTCTAAGAGGCAGAAAGTATAGTGTAGTGGTGAATGGTTGTTTATCAGACCGAGGTAAATATACAATGGTGTCCCCCAGTATTAGGACCACTGCTATTTTTGATATATATTAATGACCTGGACTTGTGTATCGGGGGCATAATTTCAAAGTTTGCTGCTGACATAAAGCTTGGAAATGTATTAAACATTGTGGAGGATATGAGAAGACTTCAGGAGGACATGGACAGACTGGGGAAATGTGCAGACACGTGGCAGATGAAATTTAATGTAGAGAAGTGTATAGAGGTGTTCAAAATTATGAGGCCTTTTGATAGAGTAGGTGGGAGAAACTGTTTCCATTGGCAGCAGTGTTGGGTACCAGAGGACACAGATTTAAGATAATTGGCAAAAAAGCCAGGGGGGAAATGAGAAGAATTTTTTAATGCAGTGAGTTGTTATGATCTGGAATGTACTGCCTGAAAAGGGAGGTAGAAGCAGATTCAATAGTGACTTTCAAAAGGGAATGGGATATGCACTTGAAAATGAAAAAAACTGCAGGTAAATGGGAAAGATTGGGGATGTGGGACTAATTGGATAGTTCTTTCAAAGAGCCGGCACAGGCATGATGGGTCGAATGGCCTCCTTCTGTGCTGTAAGACTCTATAAAAAATTGGTATCAGTAAAACTGACCATGGAGCTGTTGGATTGTCGTAAACACCCAACTGGTTCAGTAATGCCCTTTAGAAAAGCAAAGCTGATGTCCTTATGTATGACCCCAGTCCCAAACCAATGTGGATGGCTGTTTCACTGTCCTAGAAGTGGCCTAGTAAGCACTCAGTTGTACGAAACTGCTACAAAATATACAGACTGCAGCGGATCAAGAAGAAGATCCACCATCACCTTCTCAAGTGTCAGCCTTTACTCCATGGTCGCACTCTCGCCTCTGAGTCAGATGGCTGTGGGTTCAAGTCCCACTCCAGGGTCTTGAACACATAATCTAGGCTGACACTTCAATGCAGTCTTGAGGGAGTGCTGCCCTGTCTGAGGCCTTTTGAATGAGACCTTAAACCAAGGCCCCTTCTGCCCTCTCTGATGGGCGTAAAAGATTCATGAGACTATTGGAAGAGAGAATGGGAGTTCTCCTCGATGTCCTGGCCTAATTTATCCCTCAAGCATCATCACTAAAACAGATTATCTGGTTCGTTTTCAAGAATTGTGGCCAGAGTTAATCTTCCTCCCTTGGCAGACAGAAATACAAATGAACACCCAAATGCAACTTTTGTACTTTATTTCAGCATAATTCAGGCTTAGAAGTGAAACCAAACAGACAGACAATCAATTTTAAACAATTCCAAATTGAGCAAGTTTCTCAGTTCTATGGGGAAATATTTCATTTTCCGTTAATTGCAACAAAATCACAAAGGCCTTTTACATAAATTTTAGTGACAGGACTTGGTTAACTCTAGCGCTCAGATGGAATCTTTCCGACAGATCGTTCTTCCCGAGCTCCGTGAGAATTTTCAATCTTGCAGTTGCGAATACAGAAATATTTTGCCTTGTTTTATTGAATTGGTGAAGAGAGACAGCGAACAAAGGTGAAAGGTGATATGTTGACAAAATAATAGGGTAACAATCAGACCACTTTCACACTGAAAAAATCTATTTGTGAACAACGCTAACCACCCAATCCATGGAAACAATTGGTGAAGTCCACTCAGAAAGTTCATGTTAAAAGGTGAGCGGTTCCATTGTGAGGTGACAAGGCCCCTGGACTTACGGAACGTGGGATGGTTCCCATGAAAGGAAAGATTGAGCTCACAAATCAGACCATCGGGAGGGACTAATATGGATTTCCCAGTCGCATCCTGTCCTCATTCTTAAGGACCATGATGGATTTTTATGAGTCAGACATCTACCTGAGAATAAACATGTGTGAACCACAGAAAGAACGGATTGCCTTATTTCATTGTTAATAGATTGGCCATCGAGCAGAGCGCCAAGTCTATCAGTGAAATGGACCTGGAGCAAAAACTGGGGTTTCTGTGCATTGTGTCTGTGGTATTTCTGCACAAAACAAGTATATTTACAGCGTATCAGCTACAATGTGTCGGATGTGGAATTGTGTAAATAGTGTAGTGGCTCTAGTTGGTCAGATGTAGCATCAGGTTATTAGTAAACTGGCTCCCACGGAACCAGGAGTGAACAACCTATTCGATTGAGAGCTGCGCTTGCTCTCCCCGATTTTATTCTTCACCAGTGTCAGTTCCTTCCGCTTCCATAAAAATCCCTGTCTCCGACTCTCTGAGGTGCAGTCCCTCCAAAGTTTTTATTCCCCATTTGTTCATTACCTCTGGACTCCATCTCTTCAATCACCTCCCTGCACCGCGGTCTCCATTCCTCCACCCTCCCACTCCTCCACCTCTTCAATCACCATCCTGCCTGTCTCCATACCTCCACCCTCCCACTCCTCCACCTCTTCAATCACCTCCCTGCCGGTCTCCATACCTCCACCCTCCCACTCCTCCACCTCTTCAATCACCTCCCTGCCGGTCTCCATTCCTCCACCCTCCCACTCCTCCACCTCTTCAATCACCTCCCTGCCGGTCTCCATACCTCCACCCTCCCACTCCTCCATCCCTTCAATCACCTCCCTGCCGGTCTCCATACCTCCACCCTCCCACTCCTCCACCTCTTCAATCACCTCCCTGCCGGTCTCCATACCTCCACCCTCCCACTCCTCCACCTCTTCAATCACCTCCCTGCCGGTCTCCATATCTCCACCCTCCCACTCCTCCATCCCTTCAATCACCTCCCTGCCGGTCTCCATACCTCCACCCTCCCACTCCTCCACCTCTTCAATCACCTCCCTGCCGGTCTCCATACCTCCACCCTCCCACTCCTCCATCCCTTCAATCACCTCCCTGCCGGTCTCCATATCTCCACCCTCCCACTCCTCCACCTCTTCAATCACCTCCCTGCCGGTCTCCATACCTCCACCCTCCCACTCCTCCACCTCTTCAATCACCTCCCTGCCGGTCTCCATACCTCCACCCTCCCACTCCTCCACCCCTTCAATCACCTCCCTGCCGGTCTCCATATCTCCACCCTCCCACTCCTCCATCTCTTCAATCACCTCCCTGCCAGTCTCCATACCTCCACCCTCCCACTCCTCCATCTCTTCAATCACCTCCCTGCCGGTCTCCATTCCTCCACCCTCCCACTCCTCCATCTCTTCAATCACCTCCCTGTCGGTCTCCATTCCTCCACCCTCCCACTCCTCCATCCCTTCAATCACCTCCCTGCCGGTCTCCATACCTCCACCCTCCCACTCCTCCACCTCTTCAATCACCTCCCTGCCGGTCTCCATACCTCCACCCTCCCACTCCTCCACCTCTTCAATCACCTCCCGACCGGTCTCCATATCTCCACCCTCCTACTCCTCCATTCCTCCACCCTCCCACTCCTCCATCTCTTCAATCACCTCCCTGCCGGTCTCCATACCTCCACCCTCCCACTCCTCCACCTCTTCAATCACCTCCCTGCCGGTCTCCATACCTCCACCCTCCCACTCCTCCACCTCTTCAATCACCTCCCGACCGGTCTCCATATCTCCACCCTCCTACTCCTCCATTCCTCCACCCTCCCACTCCTCCATCTCTTCAATCACCTCCCTGCCGGTCTCCATTCCTCCACCCTCCCACTCCTCCACCTCTTCAATCACCTCCCGACCGGTCTCTATACCTCCACCCTCCCACTCCTCCATCTCTTCAATCACCTCCCTGCACCGCGGTCTCCATATCTCCACCCTCCCACTCCTCCACCTCTTCAATCACCTCCCGACCGGTCTCCATACCTCCACCCTCCCACTCCTCCATCTCTTCAATCATCTCCCTGCCAGTCTCCATTCCTCCACCCTCCCACTCCTCCACTTCTCGGTTCTCATTGACCTCCATCGTTTTCCTGTCCCTCAACACATTCCCTGTCAGTCCCTCCACGGTTTGCCCTCTCCTAGCTTTGCCAAACCCGACATCTCCATGTCCCACACTCTTTGATCCTCCAGCACTGACGTTCTGTGCACTCCCTCATTCATTGGTTCTCCCATCTGGGGCAGTGCCTCCAGCTAACCCGGCCTTACTCTCTTCAATTACACGGAGAGACTAGAGAAACTGGGGTTGTTCTCTTTAGAGCAGAGAAGGTTAAGGGGAGATTTGATTGAGGTGTTCTAAATTATGAAGGGTTTTTATAGAAGAAAGGAGGAGAAACTGTTTCCAGTGGCAGAAGGGTCGGTAACCAGAGGACGCAGGTTTAAGGTAATTCGCAAAAGAACCAGGGGCGACATGAGGAAAATATTTTTTACAGAGTGAGTTGTTGTGATCTGGAATGCACTGCCTGACAGGGCGGTGGAAACACATTCAATAGTAACTTTCAAAAGGGAATCGGATGTATACTTGAAAAAGAAAAAAATGCAGCGATATGGGGAAAGATCGCGGGAGTGGGACTAATTGGAAAGCTCTTCCAAAGAGTCAGTACAAGCCACGATGGGTCGAATGGCCACTTTCTGTGCTGTATCATTCTATGATTCTTCAATCCTGACTGTTAAACCCTTCCACCTGGCGGCCTCACTCCTCCCATTTAAAGAAATGGCGGATGGAAATTTAATCTAATCCTGTGAAATTCCTCTATCCGATATTTTGACTGCTCATTAACCCGGTTATTTTGTTAAAAAGACTTAACGGCTGTTGTAAAACAGCGCCAGAGTTTTATTTGAAAGCGAAACATTCCTTTCGTGTGATCAACACCAGTAATTCCCAGACTATTGAGGATTAACAGCTGTTCAAATATCACAGACAATCGGAGTTACAGGAATGCTTTCAGGGGGCACGGAAATGAAAGGGAATTAACCCCACAGATGCTGTAGGCGGGGCTCGATTATTAGTCCGGTCCAGTGGAAACTAATATCCAGTCGCTAATTCACAGCCCTTCCTCCGGACAATTACATTTCAGGTCAGACTCCCTGAGGACGTGTTTAAAAAATGATCTGAATACAGGAACATGTTTTGAGAAAAGTTTTGTTCATTTTATGTCGGCTGCTGTTAAATTTAATTTTGATCTAACTTTTGATAAGAAATGTGTTTAAAGGAGATATCGATGGCCCTGATGCTGAGTCCCTTTGGTAAATTGAGGTGATAATTGTGATCTGGAATTGAGTTGTGATGTTGGGAAGTCAGTTCCCGCTTCACTTCAATCATTTTCCTCATTTGACCTGTTTACCAATTAGAGTGAATGGATATTTAATCGCATTGAGCAGCTCCTCTCTGAACTTACTCTGGGTCACTGTGTAAATGGCCGTGTTCGTACAGGAACTCAGAAGCTGAAGCAGAATTCCCGCTTGTTCGAAAGTTGCGAAAGGGTTATAGAAAGATCTGCGGTTAAAGACACCTGAAATTCGGTAATATAAAAAATATACGACCGTTGTCATCCAGAGCAGGATAAAACTGCCGGATATGGCAAAAAGTAAAACGATGGACCTTCTGCGGTTCTTCATCTCAGGGTCCTTGTCATTCTCACCATTGCTGAGGTCCCGGAGGCTCCTTCGGGCCCGACTGGCCACTAAAATGCGTCTGACGGTGAGAGCATTAAACAATAAAATCAAACAGAATGGAAGCAACGGGGTTAACAGCTGTTCAATCCAAGAAAATGCGATCCATGTGGGTAGAATATAAAACTGTGATGATACAAGGCAACCCCACGGTATATTGTTAACAGTATAGTAATGAATATACACAAAGGGCCGGGGAATGTTCTTTAAACCGAACAGCGTGCTCAAAGTCACGATAATCACAAGTGAAGTTTTCTCGGTGCAATATTTTGTTTTCAGCTTCTGACAACTAATGGCTACAAAACGATCAAAGGTAAAAGCGACCGTTAACCAAACAGAACTGTCTGTGGCAGTAGGAGCCAGGAAGAGAATGAATCTGCAAACACGAGTGTGGAGCAGGAAAGTGTCCCCCCAATAAAGATGAGCAATCCGATATAAGATCACATTACAGACAATCACCAGGAGATCCGCCGTCGCCATGGCCACCAGGTAGCGAGTGATACATTTGGAGAGACCGCACTTTCCACGGGACAGGATCACAATCGCCAGCAAGTTCACTGAGAGAAAGAGAGAGACAGAAACAGTGAAATCACTAACCGGGCTGATCAATGAGCTCTCAGTTTAACCGATGGACATGGGCTATGATTGTGTTTATTTATTGGTTTTGCCCCTTGGCTTCTGCCTCCTGTTCCGAAGGAGCAGCTCATTCTGGGAGGTTCCTTTCGGGTGACGGTGGCCCCGGGATCCCTCACCCGACAGCTGAGTCCTCACTTGTGATCCTTGAGATTCAGTTTATTTTGTCGATTCCGACACTGGGAGGTCCGCGGGGCAGGACGTCACCAACTATGAAAGTGAAAGGCGACAAGACGAGTTAAATCAGGAAATACAGACAAGGTGACTCTAAATTTGGTTTAAATCGTAATGCGGGGGGAAAACCTAATGCCTTGACCCACACAATACCAGAGACATTGATTTTAGAAAATACATTGAAAACACGAGCCTGGTATTGAGTTGCTGCCCGTCATCTTTCAGTAATTAATTAGATGAGGTTTCCAGTGGAGTATTGTGAATGAATCATGACACAATATGTCAAGGAATTAAATTCTGTAACGTGCTCCAGTTATAACCAGGTCCAGTCTTTATATCTCAGCACAAGGCGTGAGAAAAACAAAGGACAGTCGGATCCTCGGAATAAGAGATCGATCCCAGGAGCCGCGCGGGAAAAGAACAAATCACCGCCAACTCTCACTCATGGTCTCCAGCTAATCCTCCTCCCGAACCAGTGTCAAGACTGGTTTCCCCACTCTCCACAATAACACACATGGACTGAAGTATACAGTCATCGTCATTCAACTAGTCCAAACAATACTTTAAACATCAAACACATCAAAAGTCCTGTGAAGCCATTTTGCTGAAATATAATTATGATCTGAGAGGAACATTTGACGGGAACACAAGATTGTACCTTCGAGTGAGGAGGACAGTTTCTGTCACATGTTTTATTTATCTGATGCGTATTCCGTTTGTTCCCTGTCCTTCTATCCTGAAGACACTGACTCATGCCGGGATACACAGCCGCAATCTGCTCTCCGGAACCCCAGGCGATCGGTCCTCGGGAAACACGACAATCTCACCCGGTCTTTCCTCGCCCGATCTCCACAACAGGCGCGCTGTCCACCAGGAGGCAGTGGATTACACTCAGGACTGTGCGCCCTGCCTGTTTTACCCCTGCCTGGCCAGGGAGCACCAAGGACACATTTGGACCCCAGACTCGACAGTTCAGCACAGAGCGAGGGTGAGTTACTCGGTGCATTGACCAATGGGACAAGGATGGAAGTTTTAACTGTATCACAAAGCGGTGAAGAATAACATTCTACATTTACCAGGCTCAGAGCACAAACAGCAATATCGTTAAACATTCTGTTACTTACACCGTACGTGCTGATAATGACTTACCAGGTACTCCAATTGCTGCCAGAACAGGATAATAAATGAATTCTATCTGCGTAAATAGCGGCAGACCCATTTCTCTGCGAAGACGATTTCTTTCGGTGCTGTAAAGAGGTATGTGAACTGCGATAGTCAGGTAACGAAGTTAAAACAGCGAGATACTTATATTGCAAATAAACCCCGAATGGGACAATTAGATCGCATCCCGACTGACATCACATATTACTTACAGACTCCTGAACAAATAAGTTTTGGTCCCATCTGACCTTTGACTATCACACTCATTAAGGTGACGGAACATTACACATCGACCAGCTGAGTAAACTTTTGGAACAATGAATTCAACAATGACAGAGTCACAATTTCTAAGTTTAATAAATTACATGAAGATTGAAACCACAAGCACACAGTGTAAGAAAAATCGAAACCCAGTTTACCAATGTGACATTTTTACTTGAATCTTCTGTACTCCCATTCCCAGGCCGGTCCTGCTATTCCCTGTCACCCTACTATGTAATTTAGCACAGTCCTTGTCACCTTGTTTCACTCATTCCCCCTCTTTCTGTCTCTCCCAATGTCCAGGCCTCTCTCCCTCACACACACTCCTTTTACTTGACTCCCGAATTTCTCTGTCTGTTAATCTACCTCTTTTATTCCCTCTTTCTCTGGAACTCCATTTTCTTCCTGATTTCCTCTCTTTCTGGCTAACGTTAGTTAACTCAAAATGATTTTTGAGACTGAGATTGATAGATTTTTGTTTGATGAAGATATCAAGGGATATGGATCAAAGGCGGGTAATTGGAGTTGAGGTACAGATCAGCCATGATCTGACTGAATGGCGGCACAGGATCGAGGGGCTGAATGACCCACTTCTGTTCTTCTAAGATAATTTTTCACTTCTTTATTATTGGCCGCAGCTCACACTCTGGGTTCAAACGAGTTGTTACTCACTCTTTTCTGCCAGCTGGTGGAATTTACGTTAAAGTCCGGCTGATCTCTGCACCTCAGTAAAAGACAGAGCCAAGCATAGTTCTGGGAGCCTTTGCGACTTGTCTCACCGCTGCAGGCAGACCACAGCTCTTAAAGGGACAGTGCACCAAAAATCCAGAACCACAAGCTGAAGGGAAGCAAGCAACAATGTCCCGACAGGTCACTCAGCAGCTGGGCAGCAGCTCATGGCCTGGTGTTTGACGACAGTCCTTTTATCATTTACTCTAAAACCCGAGTCACTCACAACATTCTAGAAACACTCAGCGAGTCGGGCCCCATCTGTGGAGAGAACAGACCAATTAACTGAGATCTCAATGAGACGAGGAACAAGACACGGCCCCCTGTGAGAAACAAAGAACTTGCATTCATATAGCACCTTTCACATCCTCCTTTAAGACACTCCTTAAAACCTGCCTGTTTGACCGAGCTTTTGGTCACCTGTCCTAATATCTCCTCACGTGGCTCGGTGTCAAACTTTGTTTGAAAATCGCTCCTTTGAAGCGCCTTGGGACGTTTCACCACCTTAAAGGCTCGATATAAATGCAAGTTGCAGTTGATGTTATTCACGGTGAGATTGTGCGTTTCATTTCTTCCTCATTATTGTGGTTCTGACATCGAGGTGAAGAGTGACAGAGAGCAGATTTTAAAACCGTTGGAATATCAGTGAAATTAAATTGTGGCAAGTGAGAAACTCCGAGTCAGTTTTGCTCTGTATTTCCTGCATCCAATATTGCAGATAAATGAAAGTGAAGCTTTTGAAGGCAGAAAGTTTAATCGCCCCGTCGGAGGAATTGAACCCCTGTCTTTCGACGTGACAGGCGAAGATACTCATCACTATACTCACGGAGAAGGCCATCCCTGATCACTTGTATCCCTCTGTACCCACATCCCCCTTCCCCCTCCAAAACCTACTTCCTTCTGTGTTCACCCATCAAAAGAACCCTCCCACCATTTAACTTACAATCACAATTTCAAAGTCCCAACTGTCCAGCCTTTGGCCCTCCATTCACCACGACATTTCTGCAGCTACCGATCTGCTCAATCACACTCTCACCTCCACTTTTGATGCAGTTGTCCCCATTAAAACCATTACTCTCTCTCACACTGTTCGGCCACCCTGGTACAGCTCCCATCTCCTCTCCCTTTCGCCCAAGGGAAAGGGTACGGTCACATAGTGATGATGTTACTGGACGAGTAATCCAGTCGGCCCGGACTAATAATCGGGAGTCATGAGTTCAAATCTCCACCACAGGAGCTGGGGAATTTAAAATCAGTTAATTAAATAAAATCGGGACTGAAAAGCTACTATCAGAAATGGTAACTGTGAATGTACTGGATTGTCATAAAAATCCCTCTGGTTCACTGATGCCCGCCTGAGGGAAGGAAACATGCCGTCCTCAGACCAATAGCAATGTGGTTGATTCTTAACGGTTCTCTGAAATGGCCTAACAAGCCACTCAGTTGCACAATCCTGTTACATAAAAGTCGTAATAAGAATAAAACAGTACGGGCCACCCGGCACTGGAAAAGGCTCAGGCAATCCCAGCACAGTCGACCCTACAAAGTTCACCTCACGAACATCTGGAGACTTGTGCCAAAATTGGGGGAGCTGTCCCAGACTGATCAAGCAACAGCCTGACATCGCCACACTCACAGAATCATATCTTTCAGCCAAAGCCCGAGACTTGTCCATCATTGTTCCTGGGTAGGTCCTGTCCCACCTGCAGGGCAGACCCACCAGAGGTGGCGGCACTGTGGTGTACAGTCAGGAGGGAGTGGCCGTGAGAGTCCTCAACATTGACTCCGGATCCTATGAAATCTCATGGTATCAGGTCAAAAAAGGGAAGGAAACCTCCTGCTGATTCCCACTGACCGCCCTCCCTCAGCTGATGAATCGTTACTCCTCCCTGTTGATCACCACTTGGAGGAAGCAGTGAGGGTAGCAAGTGCACCGGATGTACTCTGGGTGGGGAACTTCCCTGTCCATCGTCAAGAGTGGTTTGGTAACACCACTGCTGGCCGAGTCCTGAAGGACATAACTGCCATACTGGGCTTGTGGCAGGTGGTGAGAGAACAAACACGAGGGAAAAACCTATTTGACTTCTTCCACACCAATCTACCTGTTGCTGATGCATCTGCCCATGACAGCATTGGTAGGAGTGATCACCGCATAGTCCTTGTGAAGTCAAAGTCCCGTCTTCACACTGTCCAGCATATTGTGTGGTGGCCGTGCTCAATGGGATAGATTCAGAACAGATCTATGCAGCTCCAAACTGGGCATCCAAATGGTGCTGTGGGCCATCAGCAGCAGTTGAATTGTATTCCGCCACAATCTGTAACCTCATGGCCCGAAATATCCCTCACTCTACCATTACCAACAAGCCAATGGATCAACCCTGGTTCAATGAGGGGTGTAGAAGAGCGTGTCAGGAGCAGCACCAGGCGTACCTAAAATGAGGTGCCAACCTGATGAAGATACAACACAGGACTACATACAAGCCAAACAGCGGAAGTGGCATGCTATAGAGCAGAGCTAAGCAATCCCACAAACAACGGATCAAATCAAAGCTCTGCAGTCCTGCCACATCCAGTCCTGATTGGTGATGGACAACCATCCTCAATAATGGCAGAGCCCAGCATGTAAGTACAAAAGACAAGGATGAAGTGTTTGCAACCATCTTCAGCTGGAAGTGCCAAGTGGATGCTCCTTCTCGGCCTCCGCCTGAGATCCCTACCATCACAGAAGCCAGTCTTCAGCCAATTCGATTCACTCCACTTGATATCAAGGAAAGGCTGAGTGCATTGGATACAGCAAAGTCAAAGGGCCCCGAAAAAATCCTGGCTGTAGTGCTGAAGACTTGTGTTCCAGAACTAGCCGCGCCTCTAGCCAAGCTGTTCCAGCACAGCTACAACAGTGAGATCTACCCAACAAAGTGGAAAATTGCCCAGGTATGTCCTGTTCACAAAAAGCAGGACAAATCCAATTCATCCAATAACCGCCACATCAGTCTACTCTCAATCATCAGCAAAGTGATGGAAGGTGTCGTCGACAGTGTTATCAAGCGGCATTTACTCACCAATAACCTTCTCACCGATGCTCACTTTTGGTTCCTCCAGGACCACTCGGTTCCAGACTTCATTATAGACTTGGTCCAAACATGGACAAAAGAGCTGAGTGCCAGAGTTGAGGTGAGAGTGATTGCCCTTGACATCAAGGCAGCATTTGACCGAGTGTGGCATCAAGGAGCCTTAATAAAATTGAAGTAAATATGAATCAGAGACAAAACTCTCCAGTGGCTGGCGTCATAGCTAGCACAGAGGAAGATGATAGTAGTTGTTGGAGGCCAATCATCTCAGCCCCGGGACATCGCTGCAGGAGTTCCTCAGGGCAGTGTCCGAGGCCCAACCATCTTCAGCTGCTTCATCAATGACCTTCACTCCATCATAAGGTCAGAAGTGGGGATTTTCACTATTGATTGCACAGTGTTCAGTTTCATTCACAACCCCTCAAATAATGAAGTAGTCCGTGCCCGCATGCAGCAAGACCTGGACAACATCCAACTAACATTCGCGCCAGACAAGTGCCAGGCAATGATCATCTCCAAGAAGAGAGAGTCCAACCACCTCCCCTTGACATTTAATGGCATTACGGTTGCCGAATCGCCCACCATCAACATCCTGGGTGTCACCATTCACCAGACACTTCAATGGTCAAGCCACATTAATACTGTGGCTATAGGAGCAGGTCAGAAGTAGGGTATTCTGCGGCGAGTGACTCACCTCCTGACTCCCCAAAGCCTTTCCACCATCTGCAACGCACATGTCAGGAGTGTGATGGAATACTCGCTACTTGCCTGGATGAGTGCAGCTCCAACAACACACAAGAAGCTCGACACCATCCAGGACAAAACAGCCCGCTTGATTGGCACCTCATCCACTTTAAACATTAACTCTCTTCACCACCGGCGTACTGTGGCTGCAGTGTGTACCATCCACAGGATGCACTGCAGCAACTCGCCAAAGCTTCTTCGAAAGGACCGCCCAAAACCGCGACCTCTACCACCGGAAGGAAGAGGGCAGCAGGTGCATGGGAACAACATCACCTGCACATTCCCCTTCAATTCACACACCATCCTGACTTGGAAGTACATCGCTGTTCCTTCATCGTCGCTCGGTCAAAATCCTGGAACTCCCCATCTACCAGCATTGTGGGTGAACCTTCACCACACAGAATGCAGTGGTTGAAGAAGGAGGCTCACCACCACCTTCTCAAGGGCAATTAGGGATGAGCAATACCTGCTGGCCTTGCCAACGATGCCCACATCCCATTGTCCAAATTCCCTCTGGTCTGTCTCTCCCTATGTTTGAGTCACTCTATGTTTATATGTATGCATGTGTGTCTGTTTCTTTGTGTCGGTGTGTCTTTCTGTATATTTTTGTGTCTGTCAATGCATGTGTGTGTCTGTGTGTGTCTCACATTTTCGATGTTTTCCTGAATGGATTTGTTTCTCCTTCTTTCTCTCTCTCACTCTCTCCCGCGCTCCCCACATAATTTTACTCTGGACATAATCGAACAAAGAGATGAAAAAGTGGTCGGGAAGTCTTTTTTCAACAGTGGCCCGTGGAAAATTAAACAAACAATAGTTCAAAAAGAGTCACTAAAACATGAAGCATCTGTGGTCAATGTACCTTCCAGCCTGCATCAATTCCTCGTTAGTATAGTGGGGACTATCCTTGTCTGTCCCGTGGTAGACTGGGGTTCCAATCCCCAATTTAGGAGGTTGTTACTGCTTTAAAAGCTTCACTTTCATTAATCTGCAATATTGGATGTTGAAAATACAATGAAAAACTGACTCGGCCTTTCCCACTTTCACAATTTGATTTCACAGTGATTTTAAATATCTGCTCTCTGCCTCACTCTTCGGCTCGATGTCAGAACCACAATGATCGGCAAGAAACAAAACACAGAATCGCGCTGTCACTAGCGCTAAATAGAGAGAGACATACGGAAAGAAAAAGATGGCGATACAGGGAGAGAGACAGGTCTCGGAACAGGCGCAGACATGAAAGATCTCACATACAGCAATGAAAAGGATGCATGTTTCAGTGAATCTATTTTAACTACTTCTTTGATGACAATTTGTTTAACTTTCCACATGCCACTGTTGAAAGAAGACTAACTTTCTATCTCTTTGTTAATCAAGGTCCAGAGAAAAACCATGTGGGGAGCAGGGAGAAAGTGACAGAGAGAAAGAAAGAGAGACACTCAGAAACGCACATAACAAGTGAGATAGTCATATTCACACATACACAAACACACACATTCCTAGCTACATAAACACTCACACACAAACATACACACACCAATAACCTGAAAGTCACACAGGACGACTTGACAAACGGTGGAAGCAGCATGCTGTAGACAGAACTAAGCGATCCCACAAACAACGGATCAGATCAAAGCTCTGCAGTCCTGCCACACCCATTTGTGAATGATGGTGGATAATTGAACAACTAATCGGACCCCCATCCTCAATGATGGTAAAGCCCAGCACGTGAGTGCAAAGTGTCAGCAACCGCCTTCAGCCAGAAGTGCCGAGTGGATGATCCATCTCGGCCTCCTCCCGAAATCCCCACCATCACAGAAGCCAGTCGAACATCGAGGTGAAGAGTGAAGCTGAGAGCAGATTTTAAAATCGCTGGAATATCAGTGAAATTAAATTGAGGAAAGTGGGAAACTCCGAGTCAGTTTTACACTGTATATTCCGCATCCGATATTGTCGATAAATGAGAGAAAAGCTTTTGAAGGCTGCAAACGTTTAATCTCCCCGTTGGGGAATTGAACCCCGGTCTCCCGCATGACAGGCGGGGATACTCACCACCATACTAACGAGGAACTGCTGCATTGACCGTGCACTCATCCCAGATGGTGTTAGACATGCTTCATGTATCAGTGCATTTCTTTTAACTATTTGTTTGATGACAGTTTGTTTCATTTTCCACGGGCCACTCTTGAAAGAACCTTTGACATTTCCATCTCTTTGTTGGACAACAACAACTGACTCTGTCTTTCTTTCGTTCTTTCTTTCTCTCTTATCGTGGTGAGTTGCCCCACCTTAGTCCAGGGTTTCATTCCCGGACGGGGAGGAAGCATTTTTAAGACGCCAACTTTAATTTTATGTCTTCGCCGAGCTTCTTCCTGAAAAAAAAACTACATAGAAAAATAAACAGGTGATTGTCACTTTCAGAATATTATTGTACGGAGACTATTTGAGGACTGGATGCAGAGCAATTGTGATTTTTACTAACTAGTGGTTCAGGTGACAGATTAGAAATTCATTCATTTCCCCCGCGCAGGTTCAAATCTGACAGACTTCAGATCCCGTCATTCATCAACCTGTTTCATCTCTGCGTTTCAAAATTCAACAAGTTTCTTGTAGAATTAATAATTCTGAAGTGAAATAAAATTCCACGGCATTGAGTACCTCGAGTTTTATGCTCATTTTAATTGATCTGTAAGATTTCACGAAATCTACGACAGAAATAGAACAAAAATCAGCCAATTTATCCATATTCTGACTCTCAGTATTTCTGAGTCACTCCATGTGTATATGTGTCTGTTTCTGTGTGACTGTGTCTGTCTGTCTGTCTGTGTATGTGCCTCATATTTTCTATGTTTTCCTGAGAAGATCTCTGTCTCTTTCTCTGTCTCACTCTCTCCCGCACTCCCCACATCACGATCCAACATGAGATGGAAAAGTGGTCGATGATTCTTTCTTTCAACAGTGGTCCGTGGAAAGTTAAACAAACTGTCATCAAATGAATAATTCAAACAGATTCACTGAAACCTGAAGCATCTGTGGTGAACGTCCATCCCCTTCCGGCTCCAGTTCCTCGTTCGTATCATGGTGAGTGTCAGTGTCTATCACCCTGGAGACTGGGGTCAATTCCCCGACGGGAAGGTCTGCCTTTAGAAGCTTCACTTTCATTTATCTGCAACATCGGATGAGGAAAATACAATGAAAAACTGAGTCGGACTTTTCCACTTTCCATGATTTAATTTCACTGATATTCCAGCAATTTTAAAATCTGTTCTCTGCCTCACTCTTCACCTCGATGTCAGAACACAATAATGAGGAAGAAATAAAACGCAGAATCGCTCTGTGAACAGACCCGGGCTAATTCACCAGCCCCAAACAGAGAGAGACAGAAAACTGCTCACGATTCCAGGATCATCCTGGACTGTAAAGATACCCGCAGTATCTCTTCTTCACTACAAATTATTATTCCTACAAGAAACTCCTTGAACCCCCTGCCTCCTCCACCCTCACCACAAAAATTGTGCGGAGCTCATGGACTATTTTATCACTAAGATTGAGACCATCCGTCCACCTGCCGCTCCCTCCCTTCCCCCACGGTTCCCCCCTGTCCTAGCCCTGAACTCACATCTTTCTCTAGTTTCTCTCCCAGTGGCTGTTGGAGGCCAATCATCTCAGCCCCAGGACATCGCTGCAGGAGTTCCTCATGGCAGTGTCCAAGGCCCAACCATCTTCAGCTGCTTCATCAATGACCTTCACTCCATCATAAGGTCAGAAGCGGGGATGTTCGCTATTGATTGCACAGTGTTCAGCTTCATTCACAACGCCTCAGATAACAAAGCAGTCCCTGCCCGCATGCAGCAAGATCTGGACAACATCCAGGCTTGGGCTGATCAGTGGCAAGTAACATTCACGCCAGACAAGTGCCAGGTAATGATCATATCCAAGTAGAGAGAGCCCAACCACCACCCCTTGACATTCAACGGCATTACCATCGCCGAATTCCCCACTATCAACATCCTGATGGTCACCATTGACTGGAAACTTAACTGGTCAAGCCACATAAATACTGTGGCTACAGGAGCAGGTCAGAGGCTGGGTATTCTGTGGCGAGTGACTCATTTACAAGGCACAAGTCAGGAGTGTGATGGAATACTCTCCACTTGCCTGGATGAGTGCAGCTCCAACAACACTCAAGAAGCTCAATACCTTCCAGGACAAAACAGCCCGCTTGATTGGCACCTCATCCACCTTAAACATTCACTCCCTCCACCACCGGCGCACCGTGGCTGCAGTGTGTACCATCCACAGGAAGCACTGCAGCGATTCGTCAAAGCTTCTTCGAAAGTACCTCCCAATCCCACGACCTCTACCACCGAGAAGGAAAAGGGCAGCAGGTGCAAGGGAACAACACCACCTGCACAGTCCCTTTCAATTCACACACCATCCTGACTTGGAAGTACATCGCCGTTTCTTCATCGTCGCTGGGTCAAAATCCTGGAATTCCCCATCGAACAGCACTGTGGGTGAACCTTCACCACACAGACTGCAGCGGTTGAAGAAGGAGGCTCACCACCACCTTCTCAAGGGCAATTGGGGATGAGCAATACCTGCTGGCCTAGCCAGCGATGCCCACATCCCATGAAAGAATTTTTAAAATCATCCAAATTACCTATGGTCTGCCAAACATCAATTCCTCGTTAATATCGTGGTGAGTATCCCTATCTATTATGCGGGAGACCGGGGTTCAATTCCCTGACGAAAAGGTCATTGCTGCTTTGGAAGTTTCACTTTCATTTATCTGCAATATTGGATGTTGAAAATACAATGAAAAACTTACTTTCCACCCACCAGCCTCCACATTCAATGTATGATCCTCTGCCATTTCCACCACGTCCAAGCGTGATGCCACCACCAAAAACATCTTCCCCTCCCCTCCACTTTCAGCCTTCCAAAGGCACCGCTCCCTCCACGACACCCTGGTCCACTCTTCCATCACCCCCAACACTCGCTCTCCTCCCCACGGCACCTTCCCATGCGAGTGCAGGAGATGCAACACCTGCCCTTTCACCTCCTCCCTTCCCACCTTCCAGGGCCCCAAACATTCCTTCCAGGTGAAACAGCAATTTATTTGTAATAGCTTTGCTGAACACCTCCGCCCAGTCCACGAGTGTGACCCTGAGCTTCTGGTCTCTTGCCATTTTAATTCCCTGTCCCAATCCCACTCTGACCTCTCTGTCCTCGGCCTCTTGCACTGTTCCAATGAAGCTCAGCAGAAACTCGAGAAACAGCACCTCATCTTTCGATCAGGCTCTTTACAACCTTCTGAACTCAACATTGATTTCAATAACTTCAGATCATAAACACTGCTCACATTTTTTCGGAGACCAAGTGCTGGTTATGGTTCTAATGTTGCCATTTACAGCTCCTCTAGTCCCATCTTTTGTTTCTTTACTGGTTCCATTACCACCCTCCTTGCCTTGCACCATCATCCCTTTTGTTATTTAATCACTCCTGCCCTCCACCCGATCAGAGACCTTCCCTTTTGTTCTTTCCTCCCCTCCCCTTCCTCCCCCATCCCTTTCCCTGACTCTGTACTTGTTTAAAAACTGTTTAATCTTCAACCTTTTCCAGTTCTGACGAAGGGTCATCGACCTGAAACGTTAACTCTGTTTCTCTTTCCACAGACGCTGCCTGACTTGCTGATTATTTACAGCATTGTCTGTTTTTATTTCAAATTTCCAGCATCCGCAGTATTTTGTTTCTGATATCTCCTTCTGTGGCTCGGTGTCAAATATTGTTTAAAAACGCTCCTGTGAAGCGCATTGGGACGTTTTGCTACATTAAAGCGCTATTTAAATAGTTCGGGCAGAAGTTTAATCACTGATGTGTGGCGCCGTGATCGTACAGTGGTTCGTACTCTGCGTTGTGGCCGCAGCAACCTCGGTTCGAATCCGAGTCACGGCATAGTGTGCGCTGCTTCTTTTGTTCTCTCCCGCGCTTGCGAATATAATGTAACAATATATCAATATTTAATAAATGAAAAAAACATTTTTTTTGGTGGCGAAAACCTATTTATTCCATCAAATCCCAGCACTCTCACATGTACTTGATGTTCCACGGTTCAAACCCATCTCTTCTCCCAGCTTTTTCTTCCTTCCACAGTCAATAGGCCGCCTTTTCTTTCCTCCTTCCATTTCATGGACACTTTCCTGCTCCATTGCCGACTCTAACATTCACTTTCACGATCTCATGCCTTTAAGTTTGTTCTGCTACGACCGCTGTTTCTATTGGGCACATGTCCCATTCGCACCAATGTTTATTTGTGCCTTGAAACCAGTCGATAGATTTCGATCTGCGTGACCGCTCGACAGACAAACACGACGAAAGCAGGGCTGGTCTCTGGAAAGACAGCCGCCCGATTGTTCACGAAATTTACTTGGGGAATCTTGTGATCCAGGGGATGGTAACTGAAGAACTGGGGTTTTTGTTTTGATGCTTGTTGGCTCTTTTCTCTCAGCAGTTGAGTTGCGTGAGCGACGGGCAGCGCTGCAGAGCTGCGAATGGCGGTTGAAAGGTGCACATTTGGCAAGTTGGGGCGGTGCAGTAAGATCGGAAGTGTTCCGCCTTGATCTTAATAGTTCTGTTGAAACGTGCAATTGAATCGAGTAGAGGATAAATGTAAAGAGCGCCTGTGGGGAAAAAGGGGCGATTACAGGCCGTGAGCGGAAGGTCTTACAAATTCTGTGTGCGGAAACGGCAGATTTTAAAGTGCGTGTGTCGGAAAGTAAAGTGCGATCTTGTGTGTGAGAAGAGCACAAGAAAGTTGTGTTTGAAGCTGCGCCCTTGAGGCAAGTTGCAGGTTGTCAGGAAAACTGCTCCAGTGAAAGCTCAAAAATAAACCCAGAAACTGCTGGCAACACTCAGCAGGTCAGGTAGTATCTGTGGAGAGATACTCGCTTTCCCGGGGCGTCATTGTGCACTTTGATTAATACTAAAGACCTGTACAAGATGGACGGGTTGCACCTCATCGGGGCTGGGACCAATGTCCTCGCAGGGATTTTACTCTTGACTTATCAGCGAGCGATACCGGCCTTTACTGGGCCTCAGCTATTTACAATCTACATCAGTGTAAAGTATCCAAGATATCTGACCATACAAAGCCACGTGGGAAAGTGAGCTGTGAGGAGGACTCAAAGTGTCTGCAAAGGGATATTGACAGGTTACGTGAGTGGACTGGAAGGTGGAAGGTGGAAGATGGAGTATAATGTGGGGAAATGTGAGGTTAGTCATAGAGTCATAGAGTTATACAGCACGGATAGAGGCCCTTCGGCCCATCGTGTCCGCGCCGGCCATCAGCCCTGTCTACTCTAATCCCATATTCCAGCATTTGGTCCGTAGCCTTGTATGCTATGGCATTTCAAGTGCTCATCCAAATGCTTCTTGAATGTTGTGAGGGTTCCTGCCTCCACAACCCTTTCAGGCAGTGAGTTCCAGACTCCAACCACCCTCTGGGTGAAAAAGTTCTTTCTCAAATCCCCTCTAAACCTCCCGCCTTTTACCTTGAATCTATGTCCCCTTGTTATAGTACCCTCAACGAAGGGAAAAAGGTCCTTAGTATCCATCCTATCTGTGCCCCTCATAATTTTGTACACCTCAATCATGTCCCCCCTCAGCCTCCTCTGCTCCAAGGAAAACAAACCCAATCTTCCCAGTCTCTCTTCATAGCTGAAGCGCTCCAGCCCTGGTAACATCCTGGTGAATCTCCTCTGCACCCTCTCCAAAGCGATCACATCCTTCCTGTAGTGCGGCGACCAGAACTGCACACAGTACTCCAGCTGTGGCCTAACCAGTGTTTTATACAGCTCCATCATAACCTCCTTGCTCTTATATTCTATGCCTCGGCTAATAAAGGCAAGTATCCCATATGCCTTCTTTACCACCTTATCTACCTGTTCCGCCGCCTTCAGGGATCTGTGAACTTGCACACCAAGATCCCTCTGACCCTCTGTCTTGCCTAGGGTCCTCCCATTCATTGTGTATTCCCTTGCCTTGTTAGTCCCTCCAAAGTGCATCACCTCGCACTTTTCCGGGTTAAATTCCATTTGCCACTGTTCCGCCCATCTGACCAACCCATCTCTATCGTCCTGCAGACTGAGGCTATCCTCCTCGCTATTTACCACCCTACCAATTTTTGTATCATCAGCGAACTTACTGATCATACCTTTTACATTCATATCCAAGTCATTAATGTAGACCACAAACAGCAAGGGACCCAGCACCGATCCCTGTGGTACCCCACTGGCCACAGGCTTCCAGTCACAAAAACAACCTTCGACCATCACCCTCTGCCTTCTGCCACTAAGCCAGTTTTGTATCCAAAGTGCCAAGGCACCCTGGATTCCATGGGCTCGTACCTTCTTGACCAGTCTCCTGTGCGGGACTTTATCGAAGGCCTTACTGAAATCCATGTATACCACATCCACTGCGTTACCCTCATCCACACGCCTAGTCACCCCCTCAAAAAATTCAATCAAATTAGTCAGACATGATCTTCCCTTGACAAAGCCATGTTGACTATCCCTGATTAATCCTTGCTTCTCCAAGTGGAGACTAATTTTGTCCTTCAGAATTTTTTCCAATAATTTTCCTACCACTGATGTTAGGCTCACTGGCCTGTAGTTCCCCGGTTTTTCCCTACTCCCCTTCTTGAATAATGCTATTACATTAGCGGTTCTCCAGTCCTCTGGCACATCCCCTGTGGCCAGAGAGGTTCTGAATATATGTGTCAGAGCCCCCGCAATCTCCTCCTTTGCCTCACACAGTAGCCTGGGATACATTTCGTCCGGGCCTGGGGATTTATCCATTTTTAGGCCTGCTAAAACCGCCAATACCTCCTCCCGCTCGATGTTAATATGTTCGAGTATATCACAGTCCCCCTGCCGTATTTCTATGTCTACATCGTCCTTCTCCATAGTGAAAACAGATGCAAAAAATTCATTTAGAACCCCTCCTACATCTGCCGGCTCCACACACAGATTGCCATTTTTGTCCCTAATGGGCCCTATTTTTTCCCTAGTCATCCTCTTACCCTTAATATACTTATAAAACATCTTAGGATTTTCCTTTATTTTGCTCGCCAGTGTTATTTCATGGCCCCTCCTTGATCTCCTAATTTCTTTTTTAAGTATCCCCCTGCACTTTTTGTACTCCTCTCGGGCTTCCTCCGTCTTTAGCCTTTTGTATCTGCCAAAAGCCCTCCTTTTTTTCCTAATCCATTCTCGTATATCCCCTGACATCCAAGGTTCCCTGGAGTTCTTGGAACCACCCTTGACCTTTACGGGAACATGTTGCCATTGTATGGTCTCAATCTCCCTTCTGAAAGACTCCCATTGCTCCGATGCGGATTTTCCTACAAGCAGCTGATCCCAGTCCATTTTGGCCAGATCCTGCCTTATCCTATTAAAATCGGCCTTCCCCCAATTTAGAACCTTTATTTCCGGCCCCTCCCTGTCCTTTTCCATGACCACCTTAAATCTCACCAAATTATGGTCACTGTCACCAAAGTGCTCACCTACTAGCACTTCTTCCACTTGGCCGGCCACATTCCCTAGAATTAGGTCCAGTACCGCCCCCTCTCTTGTAGGACTTTCTACATGCTGGCTCAAAAAGCTCTCCTGGATGCACGTTAAGAATTTTGTATCCTCTAAGCCTTTTACACTCTGAGTATCCCAGTTAATATTGGGGAAGTTGAAATCCCCCACTATTATTACCCTATTATTTGCACAATTTTCTGAGATTTGCCGACATATCTGTTCCTCTATCTCCCCCTGACTGTTTGGGGGCCTATAGTACACTCCCATCAAAGTGCTTGCCCCCTTTTTGTTTTTAAGCTCCACCCATATGGCCTCATTTGAGGAACCTGCTAATATATCATCCCTCCTTATGGCAGTAATTGATTCTTTAATTAATATTGCGACCCCCCCTCCTCTTATACCTCCCCCTCTGTCTCGCCTGAAGATTCTGTACCCCAGAATATTGAGCTGCCAGTCTTGCCCCTCCCTCAACCATGTCTCTGTGACAGCAACAATATCATACTCCCATGTGTTTATCAACACCTTCAGTTCATCCACCTTATTCGCAAGACTCCTTGCATTAAAATAGATGCCATCCAGCCTTGCCCTCACATATTTGCCCTGTCTTCCAAGCTGACTTGTTTTTTTCTCTATATTTGGCTGCACATCACCCCCTATTGTAGCTCCACTCTGTATCCCATCCCCCTGCCAAGTTAGTTTAAACCCCCCCCAACAGTGCTAGCAAACCTCCCCGCAAGGATATTTGTCCCGCTCTGGTTCAGATGCAACCCGTCCGACTTGTACAAGTCCCACCTTCCCCAGAAGCAGGCCCAGTGATCCAGGAAACTGAAACCCTCCCTCCTGCACCAACTCTTTAGCCACGCATTCATCTGTTCTATCCTCCTATTCCTATACTCACTAGCCCGTGGCACTGGGAGTAATCCAGAGATTACAACCTTTGAGGTCCTGCTCTTTAATCTGCTACCTAGCTCCCTAAATTCTTGATGCAGGACCTCATCTCCCTTCCTACCTATGTCGTTGGTCCCAATGTGGACCACGACCTCTGCCTGCTCCCCCTCCCCCTTGAGAATGCCCTGAAGCCGCTCAGTGACATCCATGACCCTGGCACCAGGGAGGCAACAAACCATCCTGGAGTCACGTTTACGGTTATTCACTTTGGTCGGAATAATAGAAAAACAGAATATTTTTAAATGGTGAGCAACTATTAAACATTCGTGTTCAGAGACTTGGGTGTCCTGGTACAAGAAACACAGAAAGTTAACATGTTGATACAGCAAGCAATTAGGAAGGCAAATGGAATGTTGGCCTTTATTGCAAAGGGTTGGAATACAAGAGTAAGGAAGTCCTGTTGCAATTGTACGGGGCTTTGGTGAGACCACACCTGGAGTACTGTGTACAGTTTTGGTCTCCTTATCTAAGCAAGGATAAACTTGCCTGAGAGGCGGTGTAACAAAGCTTCACTTGGAAATGAGGGTGATGATGCCTTTCCTCGTGGACTCTGACATGCTGTCTGCCAGAAACATATCCCCGTACACTTCCAGTCGGTCTGGGTCTATCCAGTCCCACAGAGCCAACGGCAGTTTCATGCCCGAGCACCAGTCCCAAATCTGCCCCGGTGACGAGGAGGGGTCGACATATGTCTTCACCACCTGGAGGTCATTTGGTGGGCGGACCGCCCGCTGTTTATACAAACCGCGGGAAATTCCCTGCCGTTCAATTCAACGGGAATCAAAATGGTCTTGGGCCGTAGCACAAAGTGGGTGGTAGCGGATTGGCCTGATGAAAGAGAGAGCTCTGATGAAAGGTCATCGACCTGAAAGGATGTTTCTCTCTCCACAGATGCTGCCTGACCTGCTGAGTGTTTCCCGCATTTTCTGTTTTTATTATTAATATAACCTGAGCTCTGTCGAGCGTTTGTTGTTCGATTCACTGATAAAGCTGGGAATTGAGGGGAAGCTGGTTCATGGCGAACCCCAGCTCTGAATCCCCCCGGCAGAGAGTTCAAGGAATGTTTAATACAAATGAGATTCAACGACAGTATCAGAAAATCTCTCCTTGATGGTCGGTCTCATTCTCCCGAAGTGAGGAATGAGCGGGAGGGGCAATTCCACCCGGGGTTAGATTTTATTACAAGAGAATGACCCAAAATGTCAGTTTAATATGGAGCTGAAATCGCTCAGTTGGTAAAGCATTAGACTGAAGATCTTACAGATCCCTGGTTCGATCCTCGGTCTTGGCAGTTTTGGGTTATTTTGTTTCTTCTTCTTTGGGCCGCTTCTCGAACATTTATTTGCACTGACACTTTTACCCGACACTGAACGGTTGGGGATGGAATAGAGAGACATCAAGGATGTCTGTATTTAGCTTTTATTTCTCTATTTCCTTCTGCCTTTCTCTCTGGTTTTTGTCTCTCTCGGTGCCCGATGAACATTTGATTTGATGCATTTGTCCTAAACTGATGCCTTTTCCACATCTCAGGGCGGTCAGACACGCTGTGTCTGTCTGTTACTGCTTGTGACCATTAACGGGAACAGGCCGCGAGTTAAACATTTATCAGCAAACCGCCAGAGAGATAACACAGCGGGAATAAAACACATTGCCTCACATTGTTCGACACCGAGTGACACAGATTGTAATGTGTGTCAGTAAACAGACCCGGAAAACAGAGTCCGAGAAAGGAAAGAAATAGAGAGATAGAAAAGAGTCCAACGCAGGGCTCGAACCCATGCCCATAGACTCACTGGCTGGTTGGCTCAGTTGGTTTGATCGTGGTGTGAATGATATCAACGTTGCAGCTTCGATCCTCAAACGGGTCATCAACTTCATTATTTTTCGGGTTTTGGTGTCCAGACTTGACAAACAAACAAATCCACATAAATAGTCACGGGGAATACTTTTTTCAATAACAGCCATTACAATGTTTGATATACCTTTGCCCCTGGGGCGGAGAAACACGTCTTATTTTTTATTTTATAATAAAACCAGAAAATGCTGGAAATACTCAGCAAGAACATAAAAACATGACAAAAGAAATAGGAGCAGGAGTGGGCCATCCGGCCCCTCGAACCTGCTCCGCCATTCAACAAGATCATGGCTGATCTTCTACCTCAACACCATTTTCCTGCACTATCCCCATATCCCGTGATGTCGTTAATATCTAGAAATCTATCGATCTATGTTTTGATTGTACTCAATGACGGAGCGTCCACAGCCCTCTGGGGGAGAGAATTCCAAAGATTCACCACCCTCTGAGTGAAGAAATTTCTCCTCATCTCAGTCTAAACGGCCGACCCCTTATTCTGAGACTGTGACCCCTGGTTCTTGACTCCCCAGCCAGGGGAAACATCCTCCCTGCATCTACCCTGTCGAGCCCTGTAAGAATTTTGTATGTTTCAATGAGATCACCTCTCATTCTTCGAAACTCTGGAGAATACAGGTCCAGTCTACTCAATCTCTCCTCATAGGACAATCCCGCCATCCCAGGAATCAGTCTGGTGAACCTTCGTTACACTCCCTCTATGGCAAGTATATCCTTCAGCAAATCAGGCAGCATCTGTGGAGAAAGAAACAGAGTAAAGGGCTGAAATTTTAACCCCACGAATGGGTGGGCTGGGAAGGTAAAATTAGAAAAAATAACTAAACCCTGACCCCAACCCGCCCACTCCTGGTTTTAACGGAGGCGGGTCGGTCAGTGAAAGCTTTGAAGGAGGCTGCGGGCCTCCATTTTCACAGCTTTTTTATTTTTAACTCCTGGGGGCTGGGATTCCTGGGCCTTCTCCTTCACACCACATGAGAGGAGACGAGAAGGCCCGAAACAGCAGGTAAATGCCTTTATAGCACAGCTTGTGGGCCCGGAGGAGCAGGAGTGCTTCCCCCAGGCCCAACAAGCCAACCTGCCGTGATCCCACACAGGCGATCGGCCGACCCCCTCCAAATCTCCAACCTATTTATTCCATCAAATCCCAGCACTCTCACATGCCTGTTCTTGATGTTCCACAGTTCAAACCCGCCTCTTCTCCCAGCTTTTTCTTCCTTCCACAATCAAGAGGCCGCCTTTCCTTTCCTCCTTCTATTTCATGGACACTTTCCTGCTCCATTGCCGACTCTAACATTCACTTTCACGATCTCACGCCTTCAAGTTTGTTCTGCTCCGACCGCTGTTTCTATTGGGCACATGTCCCATTCACACCAATGTTCATTTGTCCCTTGAAACCAGTCGATACATTTCGATCTGCGTGACCGCTCGACAGACAAACACGACGAAAGCAGGGCTGGTCTCTGGAAAGACAGCCGCCCGAATGTTCACGAAATTTACTTGTGGATTCTTGTGATCCAGGGGATGGTAACTGAAGAATTGGTTTTTGTTTTGATGCTTGTTGGCTCTTTTCTCTCAGCAGTTGAGGTGCGTGAGCGACGGGCAGCGCTACAGAGCTGCGAATGGCGGTTGAAAGGTGCACATTTGGCAAGTTGGGGCGGTGCAGTAAGATCGGAAGTGTTCCGCCTTGATCTTAATAGTTCTGTTGAAACATGCGATTGAATCGAGTAGAGGATAAATGTAAAGAGCGCCTGTGGGGAAAAAGGAGCGATTACAGGCCATGAGCGAAAGGTCTTTCAAATTCTCGTGGCGCAGGACGCTGTGTGTGGAAACGGCAGATTTTAAAGCGCGTGTGTCGGAAAGTAAAGTGCGATCTTGTGTGTGAGAAGAGCACATGAAAGTTGTTCTTGAAGCTGCGCCCTTGAGGCAAGTTGCAGGTTGTCAGGAAAACTGCTCCAGTGAAAGCTCAAAAATAAACCCAGAAACTGCTGGCAACACTCAGCAGGTCAGGCAGTATCTGTGGGGAGATACTCGCTTTCCCGGGGCGTCATTGTGCACTTTGATTGATACTAAAGACCTGTACAAGATGGACGGGTTGAACTTCATCGGGGTTGGGACCAATGTCGTCGCAGGGATTTTACCCTTGACTGATCAGCGAGCGATACCGGCCTTTACTGGGCCTCAGCTATTTACAATGTACATCAGAGTAATGTATCCAAGATATCTGACCATACAAAGCCACGTGGGAAAGTAAGCTGTGAGGAGGACACAAAGTGTCTGCAAAGGGATATGGACAGGTTACGTGAGCGGGCAAGAAGGTGGAAGATGGAGTATAATGTAGGGAAATGTGAGGTTATTCACTTTGGTCGGAATAGTCGAAAAACAGAATATTTTTAAATGGTGAGCAACTATTCAATATTCGTGTTCAGAAAGACTTGGGTGTCCTGTTTCAAGAAAGACAGAAAGTTAACATGTAGGTACAGCAAGCAATTCGGAAGGCAAATGGAATGTTGGCTTTATTGCAAGGGGTTCGAATACAAGAGTAAGGAAGTCTTGTTGCAATTGTACGGGGCTTTGGTGAGACCACACCTGGAGTACTGTGTACAGTTTTGGTCTCCTTATCTAAGCAAGGATAAACTTGCCTGAGAGGCGGTGTAACAAAGCTTCACTTGGAGATGAGGGTGATGATGCCTTTCCTCGTGGACTCTGACATGCTGTCTGCCAGAAACATATCCCCGTCCACTTCCAGTCGGTCTGGGTCTATCCAGTCCCACAGAGCCAATGGCAGTTTCATGCCCGAGCACCAGTTCCAAATCTGTCCCCGAGATGAGGAGGGGTCGACATATGTCTTCACCGCCTGGAGGTCATTTGGTGGGCGGACCGCCCGCTGTTTATACAAACCGCGGGAAATTCCCTGCCGTTCAATTCAACGGGAATAAGAATGGTCTTGGGCCGCAGCACAAAGTGGGTGGTAGCGGATTGGCCTGATGAAAGAGAGAGCTCTGATGAAAGGTCATCGACCTGAAAGGATGTTTCTCTCTCCACAGATGCTGCCTGACCTGCTGAGTGTTTCCCGCATTTTCTGTTTTTATTATTAATATAACCTGAGCTCTGTCGAGCGTTTGTTGTTCGATTCACTGATAAAGCTGGGAATTGAGGGGAAGCTGGTTCATGGCGAACCCCAGCTCTGAATCCCCCCGGCAGAGAGTTCAAGGAATGTTTAATATAAATGAGATTCAACGACAGGATCAGAAAATCTCTCCTTGATGGTCGGTCTCATTCTCCCGAAGTGAGGAATGAGCGGGAGTGGCAATTCCACCCGGGGTTATATTTTATTCCAAGAGGATGACCCAAAGGGCAGTTGGATGTGGGGTCGAAATAGCTCAGTTGGGAGAGCGTTCGACTGAAGATCTAAAGGTCCCTGGTTCAATCCTGGGTTTCGGCAGTTTTGGGCTATTTTGTTTCTTCTTCTTTGGGCCGAATCTCAAACATTTATTTGCACTGACATTTTTAGCCGACACTGAACGGTTGGGGATGGAATAGAGAGACATCAAGGATGTCTGTATTTAGCTTTTATTTCTCTGTTTCCTTCTGCCTTTCTCTCTGGTTTTTGTCTCTCTCGGTGCTCGATGAACATTTGATTTGATGCATTTGTCCAAAACTGATGCCTTTTCCACATCTCAGGGCGGTCAGACATGCTCTGTCTTTCTGTTACTGCTTGTGACCATTAACGGGAACAGGCCGCGAGTTAAACATTTATCAGCAAACCGCCAGAGAGATAACACAGCGGGAATAAAACACATTGCCTCACATTGTTAGACACCGAGTGACACAGATTGCAATGTGTGTCAGTAAACAGACCCGGAAAACAGAGTCCGAGAAAGGAAAGAAATAGAGAGATAGAAAAGAGTCATAAAAAGAAAGAAAACCCTTTCTCCACCCCAACAACAACAACAACAACTTGCATTTATATCGCGCCTTTAACGGAGTAAAACGTCCCAAGGCGCTTCACAGGAGCGATTATCAAACAAAATGTGACATGGAGCCACATAAGGAGATATTGGGACAGGTGAGGTAGGTTTAAAGTGTCTTAAGGGAGGAGAGAGAGGTCGAGAGGCGGGGAGGTTTCGGGAGGGAAATCCAGAGCTTTGGGCCCAGTCGGTTGAAGGCACGGCCGCCAATGGTGGAGCGATGAAAATTGTGGATGCGCAAGAGGCCTGAATTGGAGGAGCTCAGAGATCTCGGAGGGTTACAGAGATAGGGAGGGGCGAGGTCATGGAGGGATTTGAACACGAAGCTGATAATTTAAAATTTGAGATGTTGGTGGACTGGGAGCCAATGTCGGTCAGTGAGCAGAGGGGTTCTCCTCCTGAACGGTGGTTTGAATGTTTGGGGGGCGGGGCTGTGATAAATATCTCGATTTAATATAATGATCCCACTTTTCTACTACCCCGAATTATTACAATGCTGACCTGGAACAATCTAGAACATACCGCAAAACAAGACATTCAGATCAAAGGTCACTTTAGCAAGGAGTTTAAAAGATTCTTCTAAGGAGGAGAAGGCTCAATAAACGGACTGTGAACATTTCATGACGGCCTATTTATTTGTGTCCAGGGAGAGGGATGAGACACATGAAATGTTTCACACATTTCAAATCTCCCCGGTCAGACTGCTGATTGTTTATTGATCAGGAAGATGGCTGGTAATAATCTGAGACCCAGTGAAGAGGTGAGAACAGAGCAGCAGGGAATGATCCCAGAACAATAGGAGCCAGCAGCTCACCGTCTGGTCCCTGTGTCAGGGACAATACACAACACCTCAGCTCCAGAGCAGGAACAGAGAGCTGCTGTTAACGTGGCCCAGCCCTCGCAAACTGCTGCAACTGTGGGATGGAAATCAGACTTTGGGTGTCGGAGGCTGCTTTAGCGGCTCAGTGGCTCATCGAAAGAATAATTTCTATTAAAGAGCAGGGCTCTGCTTCATTACAGACTGATACTGTAAAGTACATGGCAGAGTAAAGCTCCCTCTACACTGTGCCATCAAACACTCCGGGGGACAGGTGCATCAAGGGTTAGATCAAGATCAAATCTCCGTCCACACAGTCACAGAGGATGTCATTTGTGACTTTGACAAGGGCCGTTTCAGTACTGTGGCAGGAGTGGAAACCTGATTGGAGGGATTCAAACATGGTGTTGTGGGAAAGATGGACATGGATTTGGGAGGCGGCAACACTTTGGAGAGGACAGGGAGGTGGGAGATGGGGTGGTAGTTTGCAAGGACACAGGGGTCAAGGGTGGGTCTTTTATGAAGGAGGGCGATGAGAGCAGATTTGATGGGGAGGGGGACAGTACCTGAGGAGAGGGGACCGTTAACAATGTCAGCTAACAGGGGGCCAGGAAGGGAGGTTGTGTGGTCAGCAGTTTGGTGGGAATAGGGCCGAGGGAGCAGGATGTTGGTCTCATTGTCAAGAGAGCTCAGCGAGGGCATGAGGGGAGATAGGAGAGAAACTTGGTGGGCTTGGGAAAGGAGGGGAGCGGCAGAGGCAGCTGAATGGATGGTCTCAATCTTAGTGACAAAGAAGTCCATGAGCTCCTCGCACTTTTTGTTGGAGGTGAGGGTGGAGGAGTGAGGGGAGTGGGGTTTAAGAAGACCGTTTGTAGTGGAGAAGAGAAGCCGGGGGTTATCTTTACATTCCAGGATGATCCTAGAATAGTGAGCAGTTTTGTCAGAGGAGACAGGACCCGATAGTGCTTTATGTGGTCCAGGCAGATCTGGCGATGAATGGCCAAACCAGTTGTCCACCATAAATGTTCAAAGCTGTGTCCCTTGGACTTAGGGGAGAGGAAATGAGGGCAGACCCAGGGGGAGCGACCAGGGTGAGGGGGAGTGATGGTTTTAATGGGTACAAGAGCGTCAAAGGTGGAGGTGAGGGTGTGATTGAGCAAATCAGTAGCTGCAGAAATGTCGTGGTGAATGGAGGGCCAAAGACTGGACAGTTGGGAATTTGAAAGTGCCGTTGTAAGTGACTTGGGGGAGAGTTTTTTCCAGGGATGAACACAGAAGGAAGTGGGTTAGTCCCACTCCCCGGCTCTTTCCCCACAGCCCTGTGAATTTTTTCACGTCAAGTATTTATCCAATTCCCTTTTGAAAGTTACTATTGAACCTGCTTCCACCTCCCTTTCAGGCAGTGCATTCCCGATCATAACAACTCGCTGCGTAAAGAAATCTCTCCTCATTCCCCCGCCCGTGGCTTTTTTGCCCATTTATCTTAAATCTGTGTCCTCTGATTATTAACCCTCCCATCACTGGAAACAGTTTCTCCTAATTTACTCTGTCGAAATCTTTCATAATTGTGAACACGTCCATGAAATCGCCCTGCAACCTTCTGAGTGTAGTCTCAGTGCCCTTCCTGTTGTTCCTTCCTTCAGTTCCCATGTGGTCTAGCGGTGAGGATTCCTGGTTTTCACCCAGGCGGCCCGGGTTCGACTCCTGGTGTGGGAATAACAGCCTTTTCGTCCCAGCCTCACAATTTGCCTGGAGTCCGGGCTGTGGCTGCTGCTTCTTCCCTCGCTTCTGTGTCAGTCCCACAATCACACTGACAAATGAGGCAGACCACAGCTCTTAAAGGGACAGTGCACCGAAACCCCAACCGTGCAAGCTGAAGGGAAGCAAGCAACAATGTCCCGACAGGTCACTCAGCAGCTCATGGCCAAGTGTTTGACAACAATCCTTTTATCATTTACTGTAAAACCCGAGTCTCAGTGAAACACACACAGAACATTCTGGAAACACTCAGCGAGTCAGGCCGAATCTGTGGAGAGAACAGACCAATTAACTGAGAGTCTCAATGAGACAAGGAACGAGACACGGCTCTTCACAAATTGTCACGGGATCTTTTACACTTCGGAGCAGAAAGAACGGACCGCCATTAAACACCTCATTCAAAGGACAGCACCTCTCACGATGCAGCTCCCTCTCAGCACGACACAGTCAGTCTGGATCATGTGTCCCAGTCCTGGAACGGGAGCTGGAACCCACACCCTTCGAAACACCAGCCTGACTCCCTGGTGTTACTCTCACCCCCGGCTAGTCATGAACCAGACTGTGCCATTCCCAGAGTAACTGATGACCACAGCCTCAGCCCTGGGTCCCGGTCTGCATCATAACCGCAGCCTGTCACCGCTCATAGAAAGTGGCGTGGGATTCCTGAGTTCATTCTGTGATGTGCATTGGGGGAGTGGGACTACATGGATTGATCTTGCATAGAGCTGGCATGGACCCGATGGGCCGAATGGCCTCCTTCCGTGCTGTAACCTTTCTATGATTCTATGATTCCATGTGGGTGGAGAGGGATACAAGGAAGTGATCAGAGATGGCCTTATCCATGATTGACACGATCGGGGGGAGAGAGGCCACGTGAGATGGCAAGGTCGAGGGGGTGGCCATGAATATGGGTCGGGGAGTTTCTATGCAGGGAGAGATTAAGGGAGGATAAAGTATCACACAATAGACTTGTTGGCAAAATTGAAGCCCATGGGATTAAACGGACAATGGCAGCGTGGATATAAAATTGGCTCAGGAGCAGAAAACAGAGAGTAGTGGTGAACGGTTGTTTTTCAGACTGGAGACAAGTATACAGTGGTGTCCCCCAGGGCTCGGTATTGGGACCACTGCTCTTCTTGATATATATTAATGACCGGGACTTGGGAGTACAGGGTATAATTTCAAAGTTTGCAGATGACACGAAACTCAGAAATGTAATAAACAATGTGGAGGACAGTAACAGACTTCAGGAGGACAGAGACAGACTGGTGAAATGGGCAGAAACATGGCAGAAGAAATTTACTGCAGAGAATTGTGAAGTGACACATTTTGGTCGGAAGATTGAGGAGAGACAACAATTTTAAATGGAGTGGATGAATAGAGAGACCTGGGGGTGTAGTTACACAAATCTTTGAAGGTGGCAGGACAAGTTGAGAAGGCTGTTAAAAAAGCAAATGGGGCCCTGAAAGACATCCAATCGTTTCAAAACAGCGACTCTTTTTTTTCTTTTTCTTTTTTTCTTCTTTTTTGTGTGTTTTTAGGCCCCCCTTTCATAAGAAGGGGGGGTTTAGGGTTTGTTTATGTGCAAAAACACCCAAAGAAAACCAAAAACCAGTGTGAAATTAAGATTTTATTATTTTTGTCCAGAATGCACTCCAGCCCCTGCGGTGCCCACCGGTCGGGGAAACCGGGGAGTAAGTGAACTCCAGCTCCCCAACTCACCCGGCACCGTGCCCAGAGACCGGGAGAAGGGGCTCCCCCCGCCCACACCGCCACCAACCGACCCGGCAGGTGAGACGTTTTTATTAAAACCGTCCACCAGGTCGAGCAGGTCCTGGGAGATGTCGAGCCGCGAGCGGGCGAATTCAGCCTTATCGGCCTCGTCCACCCCGGCACCCAGGACGCCCGACCCGGTGAACTGTATACTCTCCTCCGTGCCCGGATCCGCGACCCCCCCTATAGGCAGGGTCTCCCCATCCCCCCCGGGAGGCACGGACTCGGTCTCCTCCCCCCGAGTGGTGGACGACTCCCGCCGATGGTGTGAAATGGAGGGTGGGGCCGCTGGATCCGTAGCAGGTGCCAACTCCCCTTCCACGGGGGGCCGTCCCTTTGCAGGGTTCCCCTCCGCTTCCAGGGAGTGGCGCCTTTTTTTCTTTCCGGAGGCTCGCGGCGGGAGGGTCTGCTGGGGCCCCCTCCTCCGCTCCCTCCTGACCAACGATCTGCCCGGCCTCCGTCGCGACCACGAGATGTAGATCGGCCGCGGTCACGATCGCAGCCTCGGGCTCACTCGATTGTTCAGCATCCCGGGGACCAGCCTCCAGATGTTTGATTTTCCTCCTCGCCTTTTTTCCGCGAGGGTGCCCTCCTTCCCCCCCGGCGGAGGCCTTGTGTTGTTTTTTTATTCTTCGAGTGTGTTCATGTGCAGTAAACAATAAACCCAGAATATGTGATAATAATTTTTTCCCTTGTGTTTTCGGCCCTCTTTCACAAGAAGGGGGGGTTTGGGTGGTTTTTTTGTCGACTGGAAGTTCAGTCAGAATGAGGCTTTTTTTTTTCCCTTTTTCCTTGTGTGTTTTTCTTTTTTTTTGGAACATTTACATTGCTTGAGTGAAAGGGGTTAACTCAATCTGTTTGTTCAGTGACTGGCATTAATGATACTTGATTTTTCTTCCTTTTTTTGTTGGCTTCAATTCTTTTTCTTTTCTTCCTCCTATTTTTTATGTGTGTTTTTCGGCCCACCGTTTATAAGCAGGGGGGGTTCAGGGTGTGTTCATGTGCAGGAAACCAATAAATCCAAAATAACTGTCAAATAATAATTTTATTATTTTGGTCCAGGATGCACTCCAGTTTCGTCCAGTTTTCTCGTTTAGCCTCATCTGGGACAATTGGAGTCAGCTGACTGCAGGTTGTGTATAAAAGGTGCTGGTTGGTGGGGAAAGTGATAGTTGAGTTGTTTGGTATCATGGGGGATTTTGTAGTGAGAGGTTTGTTCTCAATGCTGGTGTTATTTGGAGTGGTTTGTTGCTCTGATATTTGGCAACAGTTTAGAGGCCAGAGATTTCCATGGAGAAGAGTAAAACCCACCCCTGTGCCCCAGAGAGTCCCTCCCTCTGTGCCTCCCTTTGGTTCCCATTTCAGTGTGTCTGAGGGGAGAAGTCTGTCTCCACTGCAGACTGTGATGGTGCAGTGTGGAGAGCAGAACCTGCTGGTGAGGGTAGACATGGATTTATTTAGAACCAGGCACCTGATTAAAGCTGCTGACCTGACCCTGGGGACAGCAGGTTGTTGGCCAACTGGGATCTACTCTCAGAACCACACTGTCCTCTTTGACTATGGGCTCCATGAATGTGGCAGCAGATTGCAGGTAATGTGATTCCTCAACTCTTGTTCCAATTTCACTGTGTGGATTACTGCCCACTCTGAACTCATTAATATTGGGTGAAACTCCAGCCACTGAGGAGATCCCTGAATGAAATCTGTGTATAAATTCTTGCCCACTGTTAAATATCACCCTGTGTGAAACTACTTCTTTATGTTGCCATGTCTATCTTAGCTTCATATTTAAAAAAACTTCAAATTGTCACCAAGGGACTGCATCTTTCTTAAATGGGTCATTACTACTCTCTAACTCTGAGATTCAACTCTATTGGCCTTGAACCTTCACCTACATTTTTCCAAACCACTCTGTTCTCTTGTGCCTCAATTGATTTATCTTTTCTGTTCCTTCCTGTGGACATTCAGGCCTGTTGCCTCAACTTGTGGTCAATGAATGTTCAGTGTGGAAGTTCCTGTTGAGACTTCTCTTGAAAAATGAAACAAGTGGAACAATAATTGGGATACAGTGTATTAAAGGGGAACTCCACTTTTGGTTATTACACCTGCCAATCCCCTTGATTCCATGGATACAGATGAGGTTTAAAAGTGATGTTGTGTTTTGTGCTCTATATCAGGGGTAACTTGAAGCCCCTGAAGGTGAAAGCTCTATTCTATATGGGAAAGAATGCTCATCAAATCTGGCAGTGCCAATCATTTCAGGGTTTCTGACTGCAGGCCTGAAGTCCCCTGTAATAGAAGGTGGACTGAGCAGAGTAACAGAGGCTGCTCCAGGCAACTTCAACCAATGGTGGAGCAGCTTCAATCATGTGTGATTGAGGAGCAGCTAAAACCCCTCAAACTGCTGCTTAACAGGGCAGGAAAATGACCAGAAATAGCTTTTGTCCAATGAGACCAGCTCTTCATTCCTTAACCTGATGTATTTCAGATGGCTGGAGATTTCCTGGTCTATACCACCCACCTGAACCATACCCGAAATGCTTGTGGATCTGTTATTGTGAGAACTAATGGAGCAGTCATTCCCATTGAGTGCCACTATTTTAGGTAAGAATCTTTACTCTATTGCAAATGAGGTCTACAGCAGGTGCAGTTCTCTGAAGTTGTCCTGAAATTACACTCCTGTCCTTCCAGGAAGGGCAATGTGAGCAGTGACCCTATCAAGCCCACCTGGATCCCATTCAGCTCGACCAAGTCTGGAGAAGGGCTTCTGTCATTCTCGCTGCGTCTTATGAACGGTATGTGATGGGTGGATGGGGAGTGCTTTTCTGTCGTCTCCCACTGGGAGTTACATCCACTGTCTCCAACCCTTGTCCTCTTGTACTTCAGATGACTGGCTTACAGAGCGTACCTCGACTGTCTACTACCTGGGGGACCTCATTCACATTGAGGTCTCTGTTTCAATGACCAACCACATGCCCTTGAAGCTCTACATTGACAGCTGTGCAGCTACATTGAGCCCAGACAAGGATTCCACCCCAAGATACAACATCATTGACTACCATGGGTAAGGAGCTCTCTGCTTTCTCCAGCTGGTTATGTCTCAATAGGTTCACTTTATTCACTTCGTCCCTTTTTTAATCTTTCTTCGGTTGCCTCCTGGACAGCAAAGCTGAGGACTCCTTTTCAACCTTTGTGTTGCCAAGAGGTGAACGTGAGCTGGACAAACTCCAGTTTGACCTGGATGCGTTCCGCTTCTTTGGAGATGACCGTTCCTTGGTAAGAGGAAGCCAAACATTGGGTTCCCCATGTTGGGAGGAGGTCACTAAATAACAACTTGTATTGAATGTGTCCCTCAGATTTTCATCACCTGTCACCTGAAAGTTGCTGCAGTGGATCGGAGAGATTCCATGAACAAAGCTTGTACTTTCCAGAATATGTAAGTTCCCTCTCTCTCTCAGGGATGTGTTGTATTAAAGGGTGATGGACAACCTGGTTGATAAACTGATTCTCTGGTTTAGCTGGACCCCATTGGAAGAATTGACCAATGACGTGTGCGCCTGTTGTCATCTGGGCAACTGCAGTGTCACGAGCGAATTCCGACTTGATTCCAGAGGAAGGAGGGATCTTTTATCTGGACCTGGTAGGACATTGATCCTCTCTATGTTGGAGGTCACCCTTTACCCTCTCTAACTGGAATGTTTGATATTGCAGAGAGTGATGCTGAATTGAAGTGGGAGGGTGAGGCCTCACTTGGACCCCTGGTCATTCTGGATCCTGAAGTGTCAGACCTGGCAACTGAGCCCCTTAATGAGGTTGAGCAAAGGATGCAGGAGAGGTCTCCAGGTGGTGAGTTGGCGGACTGCTAGTTTCCATTTTCCCTCAGTATTTGCTTCACTCACTAACCGTTGGTTTCTTGTTCTGTTTTAGGTGTGGAGTCTGATGTGGTCCTGATCCTGTTCCTGGCCCTGACTGTGACTGCTGTCTCTGATCTCTGCTTTTTTTAGGCCCCCCTTTTATAATTAGTGGGGGTTTAGGGTGTGTTTGTGCAGAAAACCAAAAACCAGTGTCAAATTAAGATTTTATTATTTTTGTCCAGGATGCTCTCCAGCCCCTGCAGTGCCCATCGGCGGAGATGGTGTCGCCATATTCCATCGAGCTACACCCACCCCAAGTCTCAGGCCGACTAATAACAAAGGCCTTGCAAAAGAAAACCTCCTCTCCCCAATTCCCACTGTTTGGAGGGGGGCTCCTTTGCAGGATTTTGTAAACAAGAATATCCGTGATAGTGAGAGGGAGGGATGGTCGAATGGGAAGGAGGGAGTCTGCAGGGGTGGGCTGCTGCAGAAGTAGGTGGAAGAGGGGTGGGGTTGCACCTTAACAGGTGGATCTTCTGGTGGGCAGGGGGAGATGATGTCTTCCCCTAGACAGCTGGAGCTGCCCAGGCTCAGTCCTGCACAGATTGAAAAGTAACTTCACCCAGGCAGCTCCAGCTGTTCTGGGCCAGACACTGGGGGGAAACCCCCTGTTCTGTGCGATCTTCGTTCCTCCCCCTCCCTTCAGTTGATCACACTGCACCGCACCGACCTCCTCTTCCTCCCTCTGTTGGATGGTATCGGTCAGCAGCAGCACACCCCTCACAGTGAATGGTGGTCGTCTTCTCCCTCCTTCCCTGTTGGTTGTTTGTTCCTTCTCCTTCTCCCAGATTCAGAGGTATACAAGCAAGGGCTAGTACTTTTCACCCTGCTCTCCACCCAGAGCTCTCGCTCTGACCTCCACTCTGCTCTACTCAGCAGTATTAACTGGCAAGTTCAGTCAGGCTGATTCCTGGATGGATTGATTGTCTGTTTGAAAGACATCCAATCATATCCCAACAGTGACTCCTTATTTTTTCTTTTAGAAATTTATGAAATGGGACATTGGAAGTGATTGAACGAAAGGAGGATCCGAAAGACATTGAGTTGTATCAAAAACAGTTTTTTACTATTTTCACCACTCCGCTCAGCTCAGGAGTGTGGGATGGAAGAGCAGCCGGGGGTTTATCAGTGACTTTTTCTGATGAGTCTGAAAGACATCCAATCGCATCAAAGAAGTGACCTTTTTGCTCCCAGGTTTTTTTTTAGGACTTTTTTCCATTCCCAACAGCGACTTGTTTTTTCTTTTTTTAGGCCCCCCCTTTATAAGAAGTTGGGGGGTTCAGGGTGTTTTATGTGCAAAAATCCCAAAGAGAAACCAAACCAAGTATCAAATTATATTATTTTCCTCGTTCAGGATGCACTCCAGCCCCTGCGGTGCCCACCGGTCGCGGAAAGCCTCAAGCGTACCGGCAGACTCCGCGTGCTCCATCTCCAGGACCACCCGGGCGCGGAGCATTCTGTGGAAGAGAGGCAGACAGTCCGAGCGACCGCCCCCACGGGCCGCGAGCAACCTGCACCTGTGGATGGCCACCTTGGACAGGCCCACGAGGACGTCCACCGACCTGCCCGCTCCCCTCCTAACCGGGCGGCCAAAGATCAGGAGCATGGGACTGAATTGTAGCCAGAACTTGGAGCAGCCCCTCCAAATAATCAAACAGGTGCTGCAGTCTCCCACACCCCGTGAACAAATGAAACACTGACTCATCCAGGCCGCAGAAATTGCAGGTGGACCGGGAGTCCGTAAAATGGTGTAAACGCCTATTGCACGCGACTGCTCCGTGCAACACTCTCCACCCCAGATCCCCAATGGAACACTGGAGGATCCCTGAGTAGAGAGCCCCCCACTGGGGACCCCCGTCTCCGCCGGACGGCAGGATGGTACGCCAGGGCGTGTCCGGGTAAGAGACAAGGGCGAGGAAGGGGAGAGTGTGCAGGAGCAGCCCGGACAGGAAATCCCTCCGTGCGGAGTGAAGAGGCACGGAGGGAATTTCCAAGACTGCTCAAGTTGAGGCGCAGCCTCCCGAGCCAGACTCAGCAGAGCGTCCAGCCGGTCGGCATCCTCCGGGCTGACCTTTGGCAGGTCCTCCCACAAAACTCTGCGCGCTTCCTCACTGGACGGATCAGGAGAGAACAGAGCCTCGTAGTAGGATCGAGCCCGGGCCCTGAATCCCTCCGGGTCCGAGACGAGGGACCCGTCGTCGGCCAGCAGCGTAAGGAGCTGTTTACGGGCCCCCCCGCCGCTTTTCCAGCGAGGTCCAGTTGCAGGTCCCTCAGAGCATCCTTCATCTTTTCGTACACCTGCCGCAGGGCCTGATCCTCGGCGGCCTGACCGAGACGGGACTCCAGGCCAAGCACCTCCTGCTCCAACCGCCTGACCTCGGACTCCCGCCTCTTAGTCGACCCCCTCGCGTACTCTTGACAGAAGAGGCGGACGTGAGCCTTGCCCACGTCCCACCATAGCCTCAAGGAGGAGAAGCCTCCCCGCTTCCCTCTCCAGTCGCTCCAGAACAGACGGAACGAGTCCCGGAACCGCGCGTCCTCCAGCAGCCGGTTGTTAAAGTGCCAGTACGCGGACTCCGACCGGGCACGGAGCAGAGCGAGCTCCATCCACACCAGGTGGTGGTCCGAGCACGACACCGGCCGGATGGAGGCCGACGGGACGCAGGAGGCGTACGCCCGCGAAACGTACAGGCGGTCGATTCTGGTGCTCCCCCCTCCGGCCCTCACAAAGGTGAACTGGCCGGAGTCGGGATGGAGATTCCGCCAGACGTCCACCAAGTCGAAGGACCCGACCAGGTCCCTCAACTTCTCCGTCGCCGTTCGGGCACGCGCGGGACCGGAGCGGTCCCTCGCCTCGAGTGTACGGTTAAAATCCCCCCCGAGGATAATGCACTCGCCGGCGTCGACTGAGTTCAGGTAAGTGGACACTTCCTCAAAGAAGCTCACTTGCTCGGCTCCGGACCAGGGGGCGTACACGTTCACCAGGTGAAGCAGCACGTCCCCGTGGCGAAGGGCCACGTGGAGCAAGCGGCCCGGCACCGGCTCCTTGACCCCCAAGATCTCCGGCTGAAAAGTCGGGGCCAACAAGATGGCCACCCCGCTCGAAACGCTGGCGAGGTGACTCAAGTAGACCCCCCCTCCCCATTCCAGGATCCACGTGGCCTCGTCTCCCGGAACGGTGTGGGTTTCCTGCAGAAAGCACACCGCATACTTCCCGTCCCGCAGGACCGAGAACTTGTCAAATCTACGGCGGGCGTGTCTGCCGCCGTTGATGTTGAGGCTGGCTATGGTTATCTCCATGGCAAGAGCACAGCGCAACCTACCTAAAAACTAATGCGCGGAGGGAGCGGGGCCGCTAGTCGACCGCCACTCCCTCAAGAGCCCGGTGAGGAGGGATCTGAGCCGACGCAGCCCGACCCCGCCGCCGTCCCCCTCCGCGGCCACGGACGCGACGGCGGCCAGGACCGAGCGGATTAACTGCGCCGGCTCCGACCAACGGTCGAGGGCCAGCCGGACGCCATCGCGACGACGGCTCCAACCGGACGCAAAATCCCGGAGTTCCTCAACGGGGATGAGGGGAGACTCGGTGCCGGGCACGAGGGCGTCCACCACCTCACTGGCGGCGAACTCCAAATCCTCCCCAGTGCCCACCACCGAGTCCCCGTCCTCCTCCGGGTCATCGTCGCCCGCGGCCGACCCACTCCCCGCACAAAGCGCGGAGAACGAGACGGCCGCGCCGGCCGGCCCCGCCTCCGCCACGATCCCACCCCCAGGATCGTCGGCAGAGGAGTCCTCCCCGGGCTCCACCGGGGGGTCCGGGTCAGAGGGCGGCGCCGGGCGGGGACCCTCCCCAGCCTCCGAGCTGTGAAAGACCGGCACCCGGATATAAGGGGAACCCGGGGAAACCGGGGAGAACGTGTACTCAAGTTCTCCCACCTCCCCCGGCTCCGAGCCCAGAGACTGAGAGGAGGGGGTCCCCCCACCCACGTCGCCAGCGACCGACCCGGCCGGTGAGATATTCTGGTTAAAACCCACCACCAGGTCGAGCAGGTCCTGGGAGAGGTCGAGCCGGGGGCAGACGAATTCGGCCGCAACGGCCTCGCCCACCCCGGCACCCAGGACGCCCGACCCGGTGAACAGGGTAGTGTCGGGTAAATGCGGATCCGCGACCCCCCCTATCGGCAGGGTCTCTCCATCCCCCCCGGGAGGCACGGGCACGATCTCCTCCCCCCGAGAGGTAGATGACCCCCGCCGCTGTTCGGATGTCACGGGCGGGGCCGCAGGATCCGCGACCGGCACCGACTCCCCTTCCACGGGGGGCCGTCCCTTAGCAGGGAGCCCGTTCGCTTCCGGGGAGTGGCGCCTCTTTTTCTTCCCGGGGGGTCGCGGAGGGAGGGGGAACTCCATGTCTGCTGGGACCCCCACCTCCGCTCCCTCCTGATCACCTGCCAGCCCAGGCTCTGTCGCGACCGCGAGATGTTGACTGGCCGCGGTCACGGCCTCGGGCTGACTCAGATCTTCTCTGTCCCGGGGACCAGCCTCTAGATTCTTCCTCTTTCTCCGCGCCTTTCTCTGGCGAGGGTTCCCCTCCTCCCCCCTGGCGGAGGCCTCGACGCCAACCTCCACCCGCGCAGTTGACTGTCCCGACGCGGGGGCGGGGTTGGGGGGAGGAGCGGTGGCGGCGCCAGCCCCGGCCGCCGTAGCTGTTTTGGCGGCCTGAGAGGCAGGGCAGTTCCTCTTCAGGTGCCCCACCTCCTTACAGGCATGGCACCGCCCACCCTCTGCCGTCCAAAAGACGCGGTAAGGGGTCCCCTCGTGGAGGGCGTTAAAGCCCCCCTCTGTAACCTCCTCCCGTGCCAGCTTGACGAATGCCTGGCGACGGAAGGAGTAAACATGCCGGAGGCTGTTCTCCCTGAGTCCGAGCGGCAGCGGCGTTACCCCCGACCTCACCTCCCCCAGTTGACGTAGGTGGGGGAGGAGGAGCTCGTCCGACAGAAAAGGCGGGACGTTAGATAAAATGACCCGCTGCGCGGTGGCCTCCAGCGGGTCCACCGGCAGGAAGGTCCCGCCCACCGTGAGCCCCTTACTAAGGGCCAGGGACACCGCCCGCTCGGACCTCAGGAAGAACACCGCCCTCCCGTACATTTTCGAGGCCGCGACGTTGGCCGAGGGGCCGACAACCTCGGCCATGGCCTTAACGCAGGCCTCAATGGTCATGTTGGGGTGGGCGTAGCTCTTCACCCCATGCTTCCTTGTAATGAGGCGGAAAGGCGCCGGCCCAGCAGGAGCGGCACGAACTGTAGGAGCGGCCCCCGAGGTAACCGCCGCATACGTCCTGCTGGGTCCCGGCACCGGCGAAGATGGTGAAGCCATGACTTCAGGAGCCACACCCACCCCAAGTCTCGGGCCTACTGATGAATTTAGGCCTTTTTAAAAGAAGCCCTGAGGAAACCTCTCTCCCCGAATCCCAGAGCTTGGTTGGGAGAGGGGCCCCTTTGCTGGTTTTATTTTCCCCCAGAATATCCGGGAGAGCAAGAGAAGGTGGGAGGGATTAATGGTGGAATGGGAAGGAGGGAGTCTGCAGGGGGAGGCTGCTGCAGAAGTGGGTGGAAGTGGGGCGGGGTTGCACCTTAAAAGGTGGATCTTCTTCTGTCTGTCTTCCAGTGGGCAGGGGGAGGAGATGTCTTCCCCTAGACAGCTGGAGCTGCCCAGGCTCAGTCCTCCAAAGATTGAAAAAGTAACTTCACCCAGGCAGCTCCAGCTGTCCTGGGCCAGACACTTGGGGGGGGACCCCTGTCCTCTAAGGTCTTCTTCCTCCCACTACCTTCAGCCGACGCACCTCACTGCACCGACCTCCTCTTCCTCCCTCTGTTCGGTGTCGCAAACCAGCAGCAGCAGCAGCACAACCCCTCCCGGCTGCTGTTTGGTCGTATTCTCCTTCTCCCTCCCTCCCTCCTTGTTGATGGTGGTTTCTCCTTCTCCTTCTCCTTGACTCAGAGGGACCCGGGCAAGGGCCTGCTCTCTCTGCTCTCTCTGCTCTCCACTCAGTGGCAGTTCAGCCACAAACACCTCCAATGCCGAGCTGGTGTGTCTCAAAGACAACCCAACAGAGATGTGATCAGATTCCGTTTGAGGAAAGTCAAAGAAACCAACAGCAATGGCATCACAGAATAATTCTCCAATCCCACCTGTATTCCAAAGCTCTGATTGGTTCTGGGAATCACACCCCACCTTCTGTCCTTTGTTAATTGGTGCCTGGATTCATGGACGATTCCTGAGTGGTTGTCAGGGATTGTCAATCATCATTGGTGATCTTATACCCTGTTTTCAGGCAGGCTGTCCCAGTAGTATAAATACAAGAGCTTGTGGGGGAAGAGGTTAGGTTGTTTTTGCAGTTTGAAGTGTGATTGTGGTTAATAGTAAAAGTTAAAATGGCCTCCCAAGTGTGTCAGAACTATCACAAGGAGTGTGAGGATGGTGTCAACAAGCAGATCAATATGGAGCTCTATTCCTCCTATGTTTATCTTTCTATGGTGAGTTTTCTATCTGAGGTATTATTTCAAAATTATGGCTGTGGTGTCATTTTAATCTAAGCAGGTAGAATTCTCTGAAAATGAATTGGCTTTGGAGTGTACCTCTGTGACCCTCCCAATTTTTTTTCTGATTTTGGTTCTGAGCTGCCAGTTATCTTCAATCTCTGTCCTCTGGTTACTGACCCACCTACCAGTGGAAACAGTTCCTCTTAATTTCCTCTATCAAAACCCTTCATATATTTTGAACACCTCCATTAAATCTCCCTTTAACTTTTTCTGTTCTAAGGAGAACAATCCCAGTTTCTCTAGTCTCCCTCATCCCTGTAGGTTGAATGTGGAAATGAAAATTAAATCCAAAAGCATTATTGCTTTCCTGTTTTCTATTACTACAACCTCTTGTCTTGTTGAGCTACTTCACAGGGAGGGACTTTCAACATATTCAGTAAAGATCAATGAAGCAAAGTGAGATTGACTTTTAAGAAAAATGCTTTTTTTTTAGACACTGAGCCCCTTAATTCCAAGCACTGTGGCAGAGAATGGGTAATTTGTCTACTGTGATGTTGCTGCCATTTTGAATTGGCCATTAATGAGATCTCTGTCTGACCTGACTCTTCCATTTTATCTCTCTAGTCTTATTACTTTGACCGGGATGATGTTGCCCTGCGTCACTTTGCTGAGTTCTTCAAGGAGCAGTCACATGAGGAACGGGAGCACGCTGAGAAACTGCTGAAATTCCAGAATCGGCGTGGGGGCCGAATCATCTTGGAGGACATCAAGGTTCGGTTCAGCAAACTGAAGAATTGCCTTGGTTTTGTGAAAAGTGGACTAGTTTGGTCTTGCTCAATAGATTTTCAATTGAGTTGTCTGGAGGAGGATTAATATTATAAAAATGGATCCTCAAAATAGGAGATTTCAGGCTCTAATTTAAGTGAGAAATTAGAAGTAACCTTGTGACACCAGCAAAACTGTGTGGAGCAGGAGGCAGAGTTGGGATCAAATCGATCAACTTTGAGTAGATCATGACAATTAGTGCTAATGCTCTGTAATTGCAAATAGTGGCATAGTGAGCTCTGAAGAGCAAAAATTGAGGGAGCAAGTGGATGATTATGATGGTCGATGCAGTTTGATGAAGTCGTCCACATCAGATGGCAGTATGAGCAAAGGGATTAGGGAGTCTCGAGGACAAATGTCAAGTTAGCTTGTAGGTGGAATAAAAGACTAATTGGGTTCATCCCAAGGCACAGAATTTAAAAGCAAGGAAGTGTTAGTGCTAGTTAGACCTCATTGGAATGATCTTTCTTGGGATACCTGAAAGCATATACTGCTGTGAATGAAGTGCAACAACTCATTCCCAGGGTATCTCCTAGGATGAACAGACTAGTAGAACCTGTGTGGTCCCCTGGTTTGGGGAATCTAGAAGTGACATTGACTTGTGATCCTACTAATGCCTGTTATGCTCAAGGACAAGTAATTTTCAATTTCATATACTAACCACTTATTTAATTGTTGACTAGAATAATTTTTTCTCCATTCTTAATCTTCCCTTTCCAGAAGCCAGAGCAGGATGAGTGGAGCAATGGTCTGGAGGTGATGCAGAGAGCTCTGCAGATGGAGAAGAATGTGAACCAGAGTCTGCTGGATCTGCACAAACTGTCCACTGAGAGGACAGACCCTCATGTAAGTCCTTAATGTCCATAAAAGGATTTGCATTTATATAGTTTTTCAGGATGTCTCAAAGTGCTTTACAGCAAACAAGCTATTTTTGAAGTGTAGTCACTGGTGTAATGAGGGAACAGGGCAGACAATTTGCACATGGCAAGGTCCCACCCACAGTGATGTCCAGGTAATCTGTTAGTTGGTTAAGGGCTGCTAGCCAGGACACTGGAGAAAACTCCCCTGCTGTTGTTCAAATAATGCCAGGGGTTCTTTTGCATTCAGCTGAGGGCAGATGCAGCCTCTGGTTAACATCTCATCTGAAAGATGGCCCTTCTGACCATGCAGCATTCCCTCACTTCTGCAGTGAAGTGTGAGCTTGGATTGTGCTCCACTCTCTGGAGTGGACTTGAATCTCTGGCACGAGTGCTACCATTGCCAACAATTGGTATGTTTGTTTTTGGGTGATTTGAAGACTCTCCGCTTAATCTGTGATGATATTTAGAAATGTTTCTCTATCCAGTAGCTTTGTGTTGATCTTTCACAAGAGAATGCAACACTGGAATCTTCTTAAAATGGGTTAGTGCATTAAGGGTTTAGGGCACTCCAGTAAATTCTTTTTTAAATACTGATCAGTGGTTCCAACTCTAAATTAATAAATATATTTCCTCCAGGAGTAATGCAATCTGACACACAATCCACCAATCTGTGCAGGAGTTGTACCAGTTATCCAGTCCAGAAGAGGATCATGAATAATCCCCAGGGGAGGTTAAGCTCAGACCCTGGATATTGTCTCCTCTGAGCTAATGTACTTCATATTTTTCTTCCAGTTGTGTGACTTCCTGGAGAGCCACTACTTGGATGAACAAGTGAAGATGATCAAGAAGCTTGGAGATCACATCACCAACCTGAAGAGACTGGGAGCCCCTGAGAATGGCATGGGAGTGTACCTGTTTGACAAGCACAGCCTGCATTGACTGGGATTCTATAACCATTAGTTCTATACTTGGTGAATGCTTTGCTTGTGGTTATTTTCCAGTTTTCTCACCTGTTGTACATGGCAATAAAAGCTATTCATCAAACTGGTTTGTCTTTGTTGTATAATTAAGTATCTGATCTGATTATCCAGATCACAAAGCTACCCACTGCACCACACCCAGCTGAGGAACTTATGATCCAAGTTAGAACTTTCTCCAGGTGTAAAAATATAAAAACCCCTCCTGGTCCAGCTTCCTGACTTGACTCTGTGCCAATCCAGGATGGTTATGATCACATCTCCAAATTGTTACTGGGATGCCTGAAATACATAATTTCTACAACTACAATCTCAGTAAACAATTCCTGCAGAAAAGGGGTTTTCATAACATCTGCAAGCAAGACAACATCAATATGTCGTGCTTTAAAACAACAAAAGGGGAGGTGTGGCTGGAGAAAGATGAATATGTCAGGACAAGGGAGGGGATCCCTGCAATTTTGCTGTAGTCTAATGCCATAAGTCACTCACTAGGTTGCTCGAGTTGTGGCCTGTACAAAGTATACTGTTGACAACCCTAGAGTCTTCCTTTGGTCAGACTGTCCTGTTTAACGTTCCCTCATCCAGGGCAATATTTGCCCATTCTTTGTGTTTGAGTAAACCAGCTGTTTGCAGAAAACACCAAACTGCAGTCTGTCCTGTGGTGTTTGTTGTTGGGTAACCTGTGCTGGTAGAGGAATCATTTGATTTCATTTCTATCACCCAACAACTTAAACTGCCTTCCTTTTGATCATTGCATTACTAACTGTTAAATGGAGCCACAAGTTAATTGTAATCCAATAGTTACTGTACATTATCTTCCATACTTCATGTATTCTTTCTAACTACCACAACTTGTACAAAAACACTGCCCTTAACCCACAAATAGTGTGATTTTTTTTTCCTGAAGGTATCAGAAATGAAACCATAAAGTTTGTGAGCCCACTACATAAATATTCTCTTGGACTGAGGTTGCAGACAAAGGGATCTGTTATACATGGTTACACTACCTACAAATTAAACATTGGCTTGACTCGCAGGGGATGGAGGATGTCTGTATAAGCAAGACTGGATAACAGGGTAGGCCTATGGGATTAAGACTACTGCTTGTGTGAAAGATAAACACCAACATGAACTGGTTGGGCCAAACAGCCTGTTTTGGTGTAAGTTTTATGCAATTCACTCTTCTCTGTTCTTGAGGCTTTGTGATCCTTGTATTCAATGCCTGATAGTTGGACCAGAGATACAACAGGAGAGGGACAAGATACTGCAGATACTGGAAAACTCAAACACACAGAAAATGCTGAACATACTCACCAGATCAGGCAACATTGGTCTTGAAAACAGGAGACAGTTGACATATCAGATATAAAACCTTTCCTCACAACAGACTCGAGATTTGCAGGAGATGAATAAACAGTGCAAACTAAACACTGGACTTTACAGGTTCTAAATTTCATGGGGATAAAACTCCACATCGCACTTTACAGTGATGGAGCAACAGAGTTCTGTTTGACGATCCCAACTGATCCAATTTCCATTTCCCCGACTCGTTGTCGGTTGGTTTGCGGACTCACTGCGGACTGTCTGGTGAAGGTCAGTCTCCTTCAATCTATTGCGGTGATCAACATTGTGAATCTGGGTATAACGGACTCTTTCAGGACACACCAAGATGCCCATCAATTGTCCAAGAGACAGGATAACTCAGAACCAAATGTGCTCGACACCATCTACGGGATGGGATTTCCATTTGTAAACTCATCGATCTCTTTGATATATGTTGTGAAGCTCTGATTCTGGGAACAGAGATGTTATCAGATTCAGTTTGAGGACTCAATAACTGGGATGACATTGGAGGCCATTGTTGGATCCAAGGAGCCGATCAGTCCTTTGAGGAAAACAACAGCAATGACATCACAGAATAATCATCCAATCCTGCCTGTATTCCAAAGCTCTGATTGGCTCTGGGAATCAACTCGCCCCCTCTCTCCTTTGTTAATTGGTGCCTGGATTCATGGAAGATTCCTGATTGGCTATCAGGGATTGTCAATCATCATTGGTGATGTCATACCCTGTGTAAATGCAGGCTGTCCCAGTAGTATAAATACAAGAGCTTGTGAGGGAAGAGGTTAGGTTGTTTCATGCAGTGGTGTTTGAAGTGAGGTTTCTGTTAACCGTAAAAGTTAAGATGGCTTCCCAAGTGTGTCAGAACTACCACAAGGAGTGTGAGGATGGTGTCAACAAGCAGATCAATATGGAGCTCTATTCCTCCTATGTTTACCTCTCCATGGTGAGTCTTGTACTGTCTCTTCATTCTGAGAACTTGGAATTTTTTTTTTGTTCAGAATTGGATTCAAATTACATTTCTCTTGAGTTCCTTTTCCTCCCTGGGGTGGAATATCTTTGGGCAGTGAGTACTTTGTGTGTAATATGGGGTGATCTTGTGTTAATGGACTGCTCCTTACAGCACCTGCACTCTATTGAGGGGCTTAATATATGAACCTGGCTCAGCTGCTGCTTGAATTTGTAAGAGAAGAGCAGAAACCTGGTCAAGTGCTTGTCAACAATTGACTTAAAAGGTTCAGTTTCAATGGGGTGACTGTTGCCAGTGAAATGTTGACAGGTCCTCACTAGTTTTCTTGCATTTTTACTTGCAGGTGAAGTACTATGAGAGTCCTAGGCTTTTGTCACTGCCTTGATCCTTAACACATTGTGGAGTTTGAAACTTCTGGAATATAAGAATTTTCTTGTTCCTTGCCCAATTTTAGATTAGAATAGCAAGTAGAAGGAGGGGCTACTTACTGTAAGTACAGTTTAGTTTGCGTTACTAGTTAACATAGTATTTTTTTAAAGAAACTTTGAGCACTCATTAACTGGGGAGGGGAGAGAAAGATAATTGTATGTCGGTGAGATCTAGGTCTGACATGATTCTATTTAAAATTCCAGTCCTATTACTTTGACCGGGATGATGTTGCCCTGCGTCACTTTGCTGAGTTCTTCAAGGAGCAGTCACATGAGGAACGGGAGCACGCTGAGAAACTGCTGAAATTCCAGATTCAGCGTGGAGGCCGAATCATCTTGGAGGACATCAAGGTTTGTTCATAGAATCAGGCCATTTGGCTCATAGTGTCTGTGCTGGCTCTTTGAAAGAATATCCAATTAGTCCCTCGTGCCCTGCTCTTTTCCCATAGAGCTGTAAATTATTCCTTTTCATGATTCTATACATAAAAATCTGTTCTGACAGTTGCTATTGAATCAGCTTCCCTTTCAGGCATTTCATTCCAGACTGTAACAATTCACTGTTTATATATGAAATCTCTATCTTCCCTCTGGTTCTTTTGCCCATTATCTTCAATGTGTGTCCTCTGGTTAATGACCCACCTGACAGTTGTTGAGTTCATGACTGGGCCAAATGTAATTTATTGAGGCTTATTTTCATATTGAATGATTGGTCCCCACTGCAGCCTCTATCCAGCTTTCAGAATGTGGAAAATTTCTCCACAGCAGAGAAGATGTTTTCTCATTAATGAGCCACATGTTCTACATTATAACTGAACAGAGTACTTGTTGCTAACATCAGGGCAAAAATCAATTTTCTTCCACTCTCCAGTCATCCTCTTGTTTCAGGCTAGTTTGAGATTAATACTGCATGGGATGCAGATGGGAGCTTGAGCATTTTGTGACTTGAAAGACTTCCCTTTTCAGAAGCCAGAGCAGGATGAGTGGGGCAATGGTCTGGAGGCGATGCAGAGAGCTCTGCAGATGGAGAAGGATGTGAACCAGAGTCTGCTGGATCTGCACAAACTGTCCACTGAGAGGACAGACCCTCATGTAAGTCCTTAATGCATCAGTGGCATTTAGCTTTTGGGTTTATTTTTAATTTGGATTGCGTAATTTAGCATTGTCCTTTAAAATCACATCAGACTGAATGCAGCTCAATACTTTCCATTTCTAAATCTGAGGTTTGTTAAATCTACTGAAGGTGAGCATTAAAATCTGTCCTTGAAATCAATCTGTTTCAAGGGTTGAGATATCTTGGGCTTGAAGGGAACCTTCAAATGGATACTGACTTTAGGTGAGTGACTGGGGCAGGGCAGCATTTATTTTCAATACCAGTGGCTGGGAGGGCAAGGAGTTAGATCGAGTAGTCTCTTGGCCATATTTTGTAATGAGACCTTGAGTATTCCCCAGTAGGGAAGTGAGATTAAAGGAACCTAATGATTCAAGTAGCTAGCTTGATTTTTATTTTTCCCTTTCCAGTTGTGTGACTTCCTGGAGACCCACTACTTGGATGAACAAGTGAAGATGATCAAGAAGCTTGGAGATCACATCACCAACCTGAAGAGACTGGGAGCCCCTGAGAATGGCATGGGAGTGTACCTGTTTGACAAGCACACCCTGGGGGAGGAGTGACTGGACTGTTGTCCATGTTGCAGATATTCAACTTGTGTATTGAAGTTTTATGTTGCCATCTCTCTGACCTGGGAATGGAATTCAAAGTCTAAGATTAACTTCCAAACATTGTAGTTGAGTGTTCTTGCAGCTGAAATAAAACATTTTGATGTTGAACTGGTTCCTTTTCTTCAGTAATTGAGCACATTCTAACACCAATGCACGTGGCCTTGCGTCAAACAAAAAAAATTCTAAGAAATAGGTTGTCACCGTGATAAAATCTGATTTGTTTGGGCACATGGATGTTTTAACCCCTTCCCCTCCAGAAGGCTTAATTTGGTTTTGTAGCAGCCTAGGATGGCCATCAGGCCAAAATTAGATTTGTACCTAACAGCTTTCAATATTTGGTGTTCTGTAGTAGAGATTAAAGTGTAATCTGATTACAGTAAGACCTCTTCCTCCACATAGGCTTGAATCCCTTTAGGAGGGTGTGCATTTTTTTATTACTATTCGTTCATGGGATGTGGGCATCAATGGTGATTACAGTAGTTAACCTCCTGAATAAACAACCCCACACATTGCTGCTGACTTGTCCATTGTAGGACATGAGGGAAGTGTTCCCTGAAGCAGGTATTCAAATTTAAGTAGTTACAAAAATCCTGGAGCAAAGTAAGACCAAATCTCCAATTGTTCCTGCTAGGGTTACCTGGCTCTTTCCTCCTTCTCTTCAGCCCATCTTTTTCTTCCTGTGCAGAACTTGGGTCCAGCTCCTGCTATTTGTTTCAATCTCAATTTTTATTTTCCAGTCTCTGTTCACCTCATGCACCTTTTATATCCTGGACCCCATAGCCTCTAAAATACTTCCATTTGCTGTTGCAAATCTAAGAGTCCCTCGAAGTTTCCCTTGCTGGATTCTGTTTCATTAAACAGTTCTTGCCCCATTCCCCTCTCCTTGCGAATACAATCTTTGTGTAATCTTATGTGGCCTGGAACCAAATAACACTCGATCCCAATTGCCAAAACTGCCACTTATAATTCTACTGAAGAGTTGGAGAATAGAGCCATCTAATTAAAGGCTAAACCACCAACTACTTGGTCTGTTCAAAGCTTTAACTGAGTTTGCACCAGTGATGTTCAGGTTATTCTCACACAGGGATCATATGATCAGATCAGTCCATCGACCCCACTTTTCGTTGCTTCATCTTTCCTTCACTAGGTTCCACCTTTGATATTTTTTTTTAGCCTGCTGTTTGTTGTTGATCCGACAGTATTCTGATGTGATCTGGAACACAAAATATCCATGGAGCCCCATCCTTCCCTGACCGGATTTAGGGAAATATCAGTAACTCCCCTTTCTAATGAGAAAATTCACCACTTGACTCTTTCCACTTGGTGTTTGACTGTCCAAAAAGTACAAGAGATTAATCATTGAAACAAGGGATTACCAAACCCAGGAAATACCAGATAGTCTGTTCACCACTGTCGCTCACTGTATATACAACCAACACACTACACATAGTGTTTGCCTCTCACCGCAATCCCTCCCAACACCAAACACCCCCCGCCCAAATCCCTTCAGTCAATGGTCCACAGTCTCTTCCCCGTGGAGTGCTCTGCATTTTATTGTTTGTAAAATGTCATGATGACAAAACAAGAACTCAACATGCCGTGGCCCCCTTCACTTTCCAGCCGATGTGTGTACAGATGCTCACTGACCCTAGAATTGATGGAGTATTGAAGGACTTGTGTTTAACACGTTCATCACACCCACTTTCCATTCGCCTGACTCGCTGTTGGTTGTTGTTCACAGGCTCTGATCTGTTTGGATGTTGCCTCAAACCCGCAGCTACTTGCCAAATAACCAACTCACGGATCCATCCAGAATTATTCAAAGACACTGACCCGCAAACAACAATTAAACCTGTGGTTCTGGATCTTTGAACCGTCACGATCAGTGACCATAACCGATGGGATGGGGGCAGATCCACCAATTGACAATTTGGTCCATTATGGTCAAGTGCCCGGGTGGCCCCGGAGAGGGAGCATGTGGTGTCCACCGTTACGCTTGATGCCTTCCGCGACCGCTGGGCACCGTAGGGTATAGACTGTCTTTCAGACATCAATAATAGAATCCTGATTTAATTGGGAAAGTATCCTGTTGTTTTTGGTGGCACTTGATGCTTATTTTGGTATCTTTTCAGTTTGATTGGACCATCCAATATTAGTGGTGCCCTGAGAGGGCCACTTGTGATGGTTTATGTTTGGTGATCCTGGGGCAACCCAGAGTCTCCCTTATTGGTCCATCAAAGAAAGGTCGATTATGGTCAAGAATATGGTCACGATCAGATTTTTTTTTCTTTGGAGTGTGGGATGGAAGAGCAGCCATGGTTTTTTTGCTTTTCCTTTTTTTGTGTTTTAGGCCCCCCTTTTATAAGAAGGGGAGGGGGGTTTGGTTGTGTTTATGTGCAATAAATCAATAAACCCAAAATAAGTGTCAAATTATAATTTTATTACATCGATCCAGGATGCACTCCAGTCCCTGCGGTGCCCACCGGTCACGGAAACAGATTTTACAGTTTGAGGAAAGTCAAAGCAATTGGATCTTTATTGAATTGTCAGCCAATGATGCTCCTCCTTCAAAGTTCTGACTGGCTCTGGGTGTCATCTCCCCTCCTCCCTTTTCTTGATTGGTGTTCTGAGAGAGGATGTAATTTCTGATTGGGTATTGCCAACTGTCACTCATCATCTAGGCTGCCACGCCCAGGATTAACCAGCAGTATAAATATGGAGCTTTGGGTGGCTGTTTTTCAGTTTCTTGCTTCAATAGAGTTGTTTAGTTTTGTTAAAGTTAATTTAAAGATGGCTTCCCAAGTGTGTCAGAACTATCACAAGGAGTGTGAGGATGGTGTCAACAAGCAGATCAATATGGAGCTCTATTCCTCCTATGTTTATCTTTCTATGGTGAGTTTTGTTTCTTTGACGCCTTCACATTGGAGATTCTAATGTGACATTACAAAATTCTGTTTTCTCCAACTCATCTATTGCCTTTTCTCTAATCTGCACCCCCTCCCCCCAATTGATGGATGGTGAGTGTCTTTTTAAAGCTGTAATATAATGTGATTTATTGTACAGTCATTATCAAAATGTCTCCCTCTTCCTTGCAGTAGTTGCACCACATTCTATATCTTAAATCTCAATCGTTCACTTTCCTGGTGTCTGAGCTTTCTATTGAAGTTGTGTTTTGCAGTACACTCTGCATTCAATGCCTGGGATTCATATTTCTTACCCTCTATTCTACATCTCTCCACAGTCTTTCCCCACATTCTCCTTGCAATGGTGGGGGTCATAATCTTAAATTAGAGCTAGTCCATTTAGGAGGTAAGTGATGAAGCACTTTTCCCCTCAAAGGTACTGGAAATCTAGAACTCTCTCCCTTGAAAGTCTGTGGATGTTGGGGATTAATTGGTGCTTTCAAGACTGAAATCTTTTGTTGGGTCAGGGTATTGAAGGATGAGTTGATGTACAGATCCATGTTCTAATTAAATCATTGAGTTGGCTCAAATGGCTGTATGTCCCACTTCTGTTTCTATGCTCTGAACCTTCACTTTTTAAGTACCAGCTTGTCCCTGTCTGTCTTCTCTCTCTGCCTTTGCTCTATTGGTGGTAGGGCCTTCAGCCATTTTGGTCCTACTCAGTGTAACTGTTAATCCCTTTGCCTTCCTACCTCTGTCTGTCTCTCAAAGCATTCAAATGCTAACAGTTTCTAGTCATGCAACTCTTACTGCTTGGTATCTGTTTCTCCTCTGAAATGCCTTGATGTTTAGTGTTGAAGGTGCTTAGTAAATGCTGTTTGTGGTAGTTGTAGAAAGGGGTTTGTTTCAAATTTCAGTCATGAAAAGGATGTAAGCTTTTATGTTCCTTCACTAATTTCTAGACATATAATTCAGTCTTGGGTGTGAAGATTAAAGTGAAATATTGTGTTGAGCATGTTCAAAGCTGAATTGGTAATTTTCCATTGGCCAGCTTCCCTATTGCTAGGAGTGAGATTATCTCACTACCAGGTTAGTGAAGCAAGTCAGCCTGTGCTAGTTTTCAGAACCATCTGCCTACAAGCTCAGTGAGACTTTAACCCTTGACAGAAAGCAAAATATTGAGGTTGGCTTTATGTACAATACCCATGATGATAATTCTGATACCCAACTACTTTTGATCTCACCAGTCCTATTACTTTGACCGGGATGATGTTGCCCTGCGTCACTTTGCTGAGTTCTTCAAGGAGCAGTCGCATGAGGAATGGGAGCACGCTGAGAAACTGCTGAAATTCCAGAATCAGCGTGGGGGCCGAGTCATCTTGGAGGATATCAAGGTTAGATTTAATGGAGTGGCCTTCTGAATGGCTCCCCTTAAATGGACAATTTTAAATATTTCTAAAGCAATTTGTTCTAATGCACATAATTACATAGAATGTCCAGCACAGAAACAGGACATTTAGCCCAACTGGTCTATGCTGGTGTTTATGCTCCACATGAGCTGCCTCCCACCTTCATCTTGCCCTATCATCACATCCATCTATTACTGTCTCCCTCAGTACTTCTCCTTAAAGACATTTATACTATTTGACTCGTGGTTGTCGTGGTGTAATTCTATACTCTTGGGACAATTGGTTCATGGCAACATGGACATCTGATTGCTTTTCAACCCTATTTTCCTTCAGTACTTTCTTGTGTATTTTGTTTAATCCATTAAGTGAACTGGCTGAGACCTGATTCCCTTTTCAGAAGCCAGAGCAGGATGAGTGGAGCAATGGTCTGGAGGCGATGCAGAGAGCTCTGCAGATGGAGAAGAATGTGAACCAGAGTCTGCTGGATCTGCACAAACTCTCCACTGAGAGGACAGACCCTCATGTAAGTTTTTAATGTGGGCCTTTGGGTAAGTTCGAGGTGGTGGAAATTTACTGTCCTTGAGCCTATTCAAAAGATCTTCATACCCAATAGCTTTGTTGGTGTCATGCTCAAATTTTATTGGGGAGGGGAGACAGGAAAGGGAGATTGCCCTACTGTCTGCATTAGAAGTAAATGTATCTGATCCCAGGATCTAAGCACTTAATAGAGCAAAGTTACTGTATAAAATGCATCAATCTAAAGTGCACCACTTGACTATCCTCCAGACCAAGAAAATTAAAATCCAAACCCTTGGAGAAGCTCAGATCTTCCTCCATCTCTTGCTGGACATAACTATTTTCCATCTTTTCTTCCAGTTGTGTGACTTCCTGGAGACCCACTACTTGGATGAACAAGTGAAGATGATCAAGAAGCTTGGAGATCACATCACCAACCTGAAGAGACTGGGAGCCCCTGAGAATGGCATGGGAGTGTACCTGTTTGACAAGCTCACCCTGGGGGAGAGTGATTGAACTGACTGCAGGGATAAAGCTTATTGTTCAGTACTCCTGTTTATAGTCTGAAGAACCCCTATCCTGTAGCAATGGTGACTTTGTACTAAGAGCTGTGAGACCTGGGCTCTTGATGTGAAATGTAATAGTAACTGGAAATAAACTGTTACAGAAGACTGGGTTTTGGCTCCTTGTAAATTGAGTGATTGCTTATTTTTCAGATTAACATAATTCAGCTGTTGTAACAAATTACATTGGGCTATGTATTGGCTTTCGGGTGAGATTCTGCCCATGACATTTTTTCTTCTGGGGTCATATCAATGTAGTGACTTGGGTGTTGAGGGCCAATGTGTCTGCCTTGAGTGTAAATTGTATTTATGCAGTAAAATGATTACTGCTGATTTCAATGCAAAGAACAATACAGTAATGAGTTACTGTTCCTATTAGTACTGCATATTATCAACTGTTTAACTCATTAATGATGCAAAATCAGCTGCTGTAACATTTTGTTCCAATAAAACACAAGGAAAGTGAACTAGTAATTTCAGTCCAATAGGCAATTTTTTTAAGAATAGTATCTGCCTGGGGAAGAACAATCCAGATGCTTTTTTTTCAAAGATGCTACAGACCTCAGTCGGTAGTTGGGGTAGCTTATGAAATCACTCACTATTACTCCTAATAAACTGTTTGTTTGGAGTCAAATAGGTCTCATATGGGGGAGTGCAGGTTCCCTGTTTGTCTATTTCCCTTCATTTTCATCTTCTGCCCCCCAACCCCCTGTTAATCTCCCCCATGAATAATAAATTGGGTATGGTACAGAAAAAATACCTCGAACTAAACTCCAGCAAACAAAATCTTCCTTCTGGGAGATGTAGTAAATGCACTAAACAACTAACTTGAACCATTAAGTTGAATAGATAAGGCTCCTAAACTCTTCCATACCACTACTGTTCCATCAATTCATAAACCCAATATAAGCAGCTCATCCATAAATCTATCAATTTGTATTTATCCCATTGTGCAGTTAATACTAGATTGCAATTCTAAATTCTACTGGATCACCATTTCATTTAAACCAAGTTAAATAGATATTTTGCCTGAAACTCCACATCCCAATGCCATCAATTCATAAACACAATACAATCAGCTCCTCCATAAATGTGTCGATTTGCCTATAGTCCTATTGTGCGTTCCATACCAAATTGTAATCAACCTTTCCAAATCCTATGGGTTCTCCATTCATCTCCTTCACCCCTATGAATGGATTCAAATGTTGATGCTGTAGCTGTAATTATCCAGTGTTTCCAAGTGAAGTTTAGGAACTTGTGACTTGCACTGGGTGTGATAGAATTGCCGTCTTCAGTCAGTCCATGTTAATATCTTTATATTGATTGAGTAAATAAGGGGAAACTGATTCCAGTAGCAGACCGGTTAGTAACCAGCAAACACAGATTTAAGGTGATTGGTAAAAGAACCAGAAGTGACACGAAACTTTTTTCAGTGTTCTGATCTGGAATGCATTGCCTCATCGGGTGGTGGAAGCAGATTTAATAACTTTCAAAAGGAAATTGGATAAATACTTGAAGGGGGAAAGAGCAGGGGAGTGGGACTAATTGGATAGCTCTTTCAAGGAGGCAGCATAGACACAATGGGCTGAATGGCTTCTTTCTGTGCTGTAATAGTTGGATATTATGATCTCTAAAGGCACTTTTGGGATATCAATGTCACCACATTTCATACGTTGTTGAGCCATAATTTTACGAGTCAGTGTGGATTATCTGGTAGCTTTGACTGCTGCATAGTTCGCACCTTTGAGGTGTAGTCACTGTTGTAAGGTAAGAAATGCGGCAGTCAATTTGCCTCCAGCAAGGACCCAAAAACAGCAATGAAATATTGACCTGATAATCTGTTTTAGTGATGTTAGTTGAGGGATAAATATTGGTCCAGATATTGGGGAGAACTCCGCTGCTCTTCCTCGAAATAGTGCTGTGGGATATTTTACGTCCACCTGAGAGAGCAGATGAGGCCTCGATTTAATATCACATCCAAAAGACGGCACCTCCGACAGTACAGCACTCCCTTAGTCAGCCTAGATTATGTGCTCAAGTCTCGAGATGATGACTTGAACCCACAACCTTCTGACTCTGAGGTGAGAGTGCTGCCACTGAGCCACAGCTGACACAAATGGAGATGTTTGTGTGGGTGACATTGCATTCAGTAATCTTCACTGCCTCTCATTCTCGCTGAATATCCTGAATTTTACCAAACAACATTTCATGAGAATCAAAACTAAAAATGATGCATCCCACAATGCTTTGCCCAGTTGATGCCCCCATGCTGCCAATCCTCAGACACACCCATTCTCTATATTAGAACTGGGGACGATTCACACCATCCATGGGATGGAATTTCCATTTCTCTGACCAATGGATGGTTTGCAAATTCACTCAAGACAACTTGATTGCTTTGAATATTGTCTCAACATCACAATCACCAACAAGTAATAAACTTGACCAGATTATGAAGAGCCACTTCAGTGAAAATATCAAATTATTATCAAATAATTCAAAGTTATGATTCCAAGAGATTGAAACAAAGAGAAACTTTCCGATTTTTTTTTAAATTTTTTTTTTCACTTTCAGATTTTTTTTTTCCTTTTTTCTTTTTTTTTATTTTGTTAGGCCCCCCTTTTATAAGAAGGGGGGTGTGGTGTGTGCTTAAATACTAAAACCAAACAAACCAAAACCAAGTGTTCAAATTAAAATTTTATTCTCCTCGTCCAGGATACACTCCAGCCCCTGCGGTGCCCACCGGTCGTGGAAAGCCTCGAGCGTACCGGCAGACACCGCGTGCTCCATCTCCAGGGCCACCCGGGCGCGGAGCATTCCGCGGAAGAGAGGCAGACAGGCCGAGCGACCGCCCCCACGGACCACGATCATCCTAGACCTGTGGATGGCCACCTTGGACAGGCCCAGGAGCAGGCCCACGAGGACGTCCACCGACCTGCCCGCTCCCCTCCTCACCGTGCGGCCAAAGATCAGGAGCGTGGGATTGAAATGCAGCCAGAACTTGAGGAGCAGCCCCTTCAAATAATCAAACAGGGGCTGCAGTCTCGCACACCCAGTGTACAGATGGAACACGGACTCCTCCAGGCCGCAGAAATCACAAGCGGCCTGGGTTCCGTGAAATGGCGTAACCGCCGGTTGCACGCGACGGCTCCGTGCAACACTCTCCACCCCAGATCCCCGATGGAACACGGGAGGATCCCTGAGTAGAGAGCCCCCCACTGGGAACACCCGTCTCCGCCGGACGGCAGGATGTTACGCCAGGGCGTGTCCGGCCGAGAGACGAGGGCGAGGAAGTGGATGGTGTGCAGGAGCAGCCCGTACAGGAAATCCCTCCGCGCGGTGAGAAACGGCACGGAGGGAATTTCCAAGAGACGGCTCAAGTTGTGAGGCGCGGCCCCCCGAGGGAGGTTCCGGGGTTTGGCGCCGAGGAGGAACTCCGTCCGAACGGGGGTCAGGTCGGACGGGATGGCTCCGCACGCCTGAGCCGCCTCCACATCCCGAGTGGAGTCAGGGCCGAGCGCCGATTTCAACGCCCGGATGGCGATGGCCGCGTCCCCGGCACGCCACGAGGACATCCGTGCGGCGAGCGCCCACGGCTCCAACCAACCCGACCCACCGCCATCCAGGACGTCCCTGACTCTGGTCACCCGACCGGCCACGGCCCTCCGCACCGACAGCCGCGAGCGGCCGAAGCCGATATCGCGGAGGAACGGATTCCCGAGCAGCGGCTCCTGCAGGACAGCCGCTACCCCTGACGGGCGAGAGCTCCGACCGGAGGCGACCATGTTCCAGACCCTGAGCAGATCCTGGTAAAAGACAGGCAGCTCCCGCAAAGACGTGCGGCCGCCCACCAGCGAGACGAACAGGAGCTGCGTGTCGTAGTTCAGGCCGTGCAGCTGGCGGAAAAAATACGTCGCCAGCGCACGCCATCTAAGAGGACGCTCAACGTACAGGTATCGCCGCAGCGTCCGAAGGCGGAAAGTTGCCACCTGGGTGCGGACGCACACCAGCCCCTGACCGCCCTCCCTAAGCGGGAGAATCAGTACCGCAGCAGCGACCCAGTGTATCCGTCTGGCCCAGAAGAAGTCGACGAACTTCCTCTGAATCTTGGCGACAAACTCGGGGGGTGGGGTCAAAGTGACCAACCGGTACCACAACATGGCGGCCACCAGCTGGTTTATGACCAGCACTCGACCCCTGTAGGATAACACTCGGAGCAGTCCTGTCCAGCGCGCCAGGCGAGCGGCGACCTTGGCCTCCAGCTCTTCCCAGTTCGCCGGCCAGGCTTCCTCGGCAGGGCCGAGGTCGACTCCCAGGTACCGGAGGTGCGTGGTACTCCAGGCGAAAGGCCTGAGCTCCTCCGGCAGGGACTCCACCCGCCACTGACCCACCAGAAAACTAGACAAAACTGGAGTGCATCCTGGATATCCACAGGTCCAGGATGCTCGCGGTCCGTGGGGGCGGGCGCTCGGCCTGTCTGCCTCTCTTTCGCGGGTTGCTCCGCGCCCGGGTGGCCCTGGAGATGGAGCACGCGGTGTCTGCCGGTACGCTTGAGGCTTTCCGCGACCGGTGGGCACTGCAGGGGCTGGAGTGCATCCTGGACGAGGAAAATAAAATTTTAATTTGATGCCTGGTTTCGTTTTATTTGGTTTTTTGTACTTAAGCACACCCTACACCCCCCCACCCTTCTTATAAAAGGGGGGCCTAAAAAACACAAAAAAAAAGAAAAAAAAAAGGTGCTGGTTGGTGGGTAAAGTGATAGTTGAGTTGTTTGGTATCATGGGGGATTTTGTAGTGAGAGGTTTGTTCCCAGTGCTGGTGTTAGTTGGAGCGGTTTGTTGCTCTGATATTTGGCAACAGTTTAGAGGCCAGAGATTTCCATGGAGAAGAGTAAAACCCACCCCTGTGCCCCAGAGAGTCCCTCCCCCTGTGCCTCCCTTTGGTTCCCATTTCAGTGTGTCTGAGGGGAGAAGTCTCTCTCCACTGCAGACTGTGATGGTGCAGTGTGGAGAGCAGAACCTGCTGGTGAGGGGAGACATGGATTTATTTAGAACCAGGCACCTGATTAAAGCTGCTGACCTGACCCTGGGGACAGCAGGTTGTCGGCCAACTGGGATCTACTCACAGAACCACACTGTCCTCTTTGACAATGGGCTCCATGAATGTGGCAGCAGATTGCAGGTAATGTGATTCCTCAACTCTTGCTCCAATTTCACTGTGCAGATTACTGCCCACTCTGAACTCATTAACATCGGGTGAAACTCCAGCCACTGAGGAGATCCCTGAATGAAATCTGTGTATAAATTTTTTGCCCACTGTGAAGTATCACCCTGTGTGAAACTACTTCTTTATGTTGACATGTCAATCTTCGCTTTATATTTAAAAAGAACTTCAACTTGTCACTGAGGGACTGCATCTTTCTTAAATGGGTCATTGCTACTCTCCAACTCTGAGATTCAATTCGATTGACCTTGAACCTTCACCTGCATTTCTCCAAACCACTCTGTTCTTTTGTGCCTCAATTGATTTATCTTTTCCGTTCCTTCCTGTGGATATTCAGGCCTGTTGCCTCAACTTGTGGTCAATGAATGTTCAGTGTGGAAGTTCCTGTTGAGACTTCCCTTGAAAGATGAAACAAGTGGAACAATAATTGGGATGCACTGTATTAAAGGGGAACTCCACTTTTGGTTGTTACACCTGCCAAGACCATTGATTCCACGGACACAGATGAGATTTAAAAGTGATGTTGTGTTTTGTGCTCCATATCAGGGGTAACTTGAGCCCCTTAAGGTGAAAGCTCTAATCTATATGGGAAAGAATGCTCATCAAATCTGGCAGTGCCAATCATTTCAGGGGTTTCTGACTGCAGGCCTGAAGTCCCCTGTCACAGAAGGTGGACTGAGCAGAGTAACAGAGGCTGCTCCAGGCAACTTCAACCAATGGTGCAGCTACTTCAATCATGTGTCATTGAGGAGCAACTGAAACCCCTCAAACTGCTGCTCAACAGGGCAGGAAAATGACCAGAAATAGCTTTTGGGACAATTGGTTCATGGCACCACCCACCTGAACCACACCCCAAATGCTCGTGGATCTGTTATTGTGAGAACTAATGGAGCAGTCATTCCCATTGAGTGCCACTATTTTAGGTAAGAATCTTTACTCTATTGCAAATAAGGTCTACAGCAGGTGCAGTTCTGTGAAGTTGTCCTGAAATTACTGTACTGTCCTTTCAGGAAGGGCAATGTGAGCAGTGACCCTATCAAGCACACCTGGATCCCATTCAGCTCGACCAAGTCTGGAGAAGGGCTTCTGTCATTCTCACTGCGTCTTATGAACGGTATGTGATGGGTGGATGGGGAGTGCTTTTCTGTCGTCTCCCACTGGGAGTTACACCCACTGTCTCCAATCCTTTTCCTCTTGTACTTCAGATGACTGGCTTACAGAGCGCACCTCGACTGTCTACTACCTGGGTGACCTCATTCACATTGAGGCCTCTGTTTCAATGACCAACCACATGCCCTTGAAGCTCTACATTGACAGCTGTGCAGCTGCATTGAGCCCAGACAAGGATTCCACCCCAAGATACAACATCATTGACTCCCATGGGTTAGGAGCTCTCTGCTTTCTCCAGCTGGTTCTGTCTCAATCGGTTCACTTAATTCACTTTGTCCCTTTTTAAATCTTTCTTCAGTTGCCTCCTGGACAGCAAAGCTGAGGACTCCTTTTCAACCTTTGTGTTGCCAAGAGGTGAACGTGAGCTGGACAAACTCCAGTTTGATCTGGATGCGTTCCGCTTCTTTGGAGATGACCGTTCCTTGGTAAGAGGAAGCCAAACATTGGGTTCCCCATGTTGGGAGGAGGTCACTAAATAACAACTTGTATTGAATGTGTCCCTCAGATTTTCATCACCTGTCACCTGAAAGTTGCTGCAGTGGATCGGAGAGATTCCATGAACAAAGCTTGTACTTTCCAGAATATGTAAGTGCCCTCTCTCGCTCAGGGATGTGTTGATTAAAGGATGATTGACAACCTGGTTGATAAACTGATTCTCTGGTTGAGCTGGACCCCATTGGAAGAATCGACCAATGACGTGTGTGCCTGTTGTCATCTGGGCAACTGCAGTGCCACAAGGGATTTCCTCGTTGATTCCAGAGGAAGGAGGGATCTTGTATCTGGACCTGGTAGGACATTGATCCTCTTGATTGTTGGAGGTCACCCTTTACCCTCTCTAACTGGAATGTTTGATATTGCAGAGAGTGATGCTGAGTTGAAGTGGGAGGGTGAGGCCTCACTTCGACCCTTGGTCATTCTGGATCCTCATGTGACAGACCTGGCAACTGAGCCCCTGAATGATGTTGAGCCAAGGGTGCAGGAGAGGTCTCCAGGTGGTGAGTTGGCCGACTGCTCGTTTCCATTTTCCCCTCAGTATTTCCTTCACTAACCATTGGTTTCTTGTTGCTTTATAGGTGTGGCGTCTGAGGTGGTCCTGATCTTGGCCCTGACTGTGAGCGCTGTCTCTCTGATCTCTGCTTCTTGGATTGCCTTGTTCCTGAACAGGAAACACAAGCAAACCCAGTTTAACTAGTTATCAAATGACCAATAAAGCAGTGACCACTTGTATCTTCTAATGGCTGGTTGCTCATTTCTCACTGTCTCCAGTCAACGACACAATGAGTGCTCAATACCGTGTTAGTAACACACTGCACTCCTCCGTCAGTTCCTCCTGTTAGTGAAATGGGTTGAAATGGGTCCATGTAACTAGTGGCAGAATGGCTGGTAATCGTGTATCCAGGCCCAGTCCAGGGATGGCTGCAGCAATGGGTGAAGGCTTGCCAGGCCCTCATTGTGCAGGTCAATGAGCTCTGAAGGGACAGTGGGACTGGCCTGAAGTACTGGTGCCGGGTGGTTGACTGCCCAATCATTCCCTTGGTGCTCTGTGGCCATTGATCACTCGAATCCGCACATGGGCTCCAAACTCCTAAACTTTCCCATTTGGAGCTAATTGTCCAAACACCAATAGGATTGAAAGTGGGTGGACTTGAACTCTCTTCCAAGATTGAAGATCTCTGTCCCTGGTGTGAAGATCTTTGTTTTGTTGGGCTGGGGCTCCAAGTAAATTTCCAATGCCCAGTGTAAAGATTAATGTTCACAGGGGGCAATGTTGTGCTCATTGGGTACAGGCACAGAGTGCGAGGGACGGGGAGCCCAGCGGTTGTGATTTACCTCTGTTGGATTTGAATTTCACCTGTCTTCTCGTGAGCACAGACTGAAGTTTCGTTATCCTCAGCTTCCCCTCACGGCAGGCCCTCAGGATTGTATTGTAAGTAGTTAGTCCTATTTTTCAGATTACGTTATTGTTTATCATTCACTATATTTGAGGGGTGGCAATAGGAACAGGAGTAGGTCATTTAGCCCCTCTCGCCTGGTCCACCATTCAATGAGATCATGGTTGATCTGTGACATAACTCAATATACCTGCCTTAGTCATATCCCTTACCTTTTTGATTAACAAAATTTTCACCTGAGATAATAGATTTAACAATTGAGCTAGCATCAACTGCCATTTGTGGAAGAGTGTTCCTAACTTCTCCCACTCGTTGTGTGTCGAAGTGTCTCTTAACTTCATTCCTGAAAGTCCTAATTCGAACTTCGAGGTTATGTCCCCTGGTCGTTAAACTGGCTGTGTCTTTATAACTTTACAGTGAATTGGGTACAATCCATGTCTGGGACAACCTTGCCTTTGAAATACTGAAATTTGTTCATAAAATGTTCTTCAGATTTAATAAGAGCATATTTGTTTATTTTTACTGAGCTGGGTTTTTCTTTTTGGTAAATCAGACATTCAGGGGGTCTATTAAACAGGATGGGAGCTGTTAGCAGTAAACACCCTCGCTTCAGACAACATTCTTTGGCAGGTGGAAACCACTTCTCCATTTAAATCAAATCATAGTAATATTTTACTTAACCTATAATCACTGAAGTTTAGTGTTTAAACATAGCAGGAGATCCAGGCTCGTTCTGTTGCAGTAGAATCACAATAAGTTAGTGGGAACTTTTAACAATAGCAATTCATTTCTGCTCACTACACACAAGGTGATTTTTCTTCCAGTGGAAACTGCAGTCAGACGGCCCCTCCTCACTTTCACTCTGAGCTTCCTCACACTATTGATAAATAATGTTAGGAAACATTAAACCCAATAGATGACAATACATTGTAGTGTAGTGTAGGGCCATCCTACCCTCTTCTGACTGTTGTCTGATTTACATGTAAACATTTCAGGGAGGCTTTACAAACTGGATATACTGGCCAGGACACCAGGAGAACTACTTTGGGGTATTTTTAAAATGTTGCAACAAAATACCATGTAGAAATGCTTCATGAATTCATTCTCAATGAAGCTTAGGATCTTACAGGACAGAAACAGGTGACTTTCCTCTCGCCCCCTCATCCAATTTAATGTTCCTCTGTTCCAAGGTGCCTCCACTATTATTCCCATTTAAAATAATTCATGGAGTCTGTGTGAACAACATTTTCGGGCAGAACTCTACATTGTCCCCTCCCTATAAAGATATTTTTTTGAACCGTAGACATGTATCTTTTGCCATGTTACATTTGAACCTAGGGGTTATAGAATCATAGAAATTTACAGCACAGAAGGAGGCTATTCGGCCCATTGTCTGTGCCAGCTGAAAAAGCTATCCAGCCTAATCGCACTCTTGGCCTTGGTCCGCAGCCTTGCAGGTGACGGGACTTCAAGTGCGCATCCAAGTACTTATAAAAAGCGATGTTGGTTTCTGCCTCGACCACCCTTTCAGCGAGTCAGGTTCAAACCCACACCACCCTCTGGGTGAAAAAAATTATCCCCGGGTCCCCTCGAATTCTTCCAATTATTTGAAATATATGCCTCCTGGTTATTGGTCTCTCTGCTAAGGGATATAGGACCTTCATATTCTTTTTTTATTTGTTCATGGGATGTGGGTGTTACTGGCAAGGGCAGCATTTATTGCCCATCCCATTTGCCTTTGAGAAGGTGGGGGTGAGTTGCCGCCTTGAAGTGACGCAGTCCGCGTGGCCCCCAATAATTTTATACACCTCAATTAAAACCCCAATCAGCCTCCTCTGTTTCAATGAAAACAACTCCAGCCGATCCAATCCTTCCTCACAGCTAAAATTCTCCACTCCTGGAACATCCTTGTAAATCTCCTCTGGACCCTCTCTGGTGCAGTCCCATCTTTCCTGTAATGTGGTGACCTGAACTGGACACGGGTTAAATTTATTAGTCCGCCTGTTCCCACAGGTCCCAGTCGAGTTTCTTCATTCCTTTCCTTGGTTCAATCCGTCATTCACCGATTGGGTTTATGACCGGTCACCACCTCCTGTGATTTCCCCAATTGGCTGCCCCTCTTCTCAGAGATTCTCTCGCTCCACAGACCACCTGCACTCTGTCGGTTCCACCAATCCGGGAAGCTTCACCTGTGATTGGATGAACTCGGTGACCCGGGCCCGTCATGGCGGCCGAATCTCCCACAATGCACAGCGGCAGAGAAAAGGCCCCATCTGTGAGACAGGCCGCGCTGCACTCTGGGAGAATGTTCGCACATGCGCACATCACCCGCCGGATCAGCGACCGCTTCCGGTTGTGTCGCGAGACAAACTTTCCGTTTTTTCGGTTGAGAACGAGCGGTTTTTATTGTGACGGAAACTGACGTCACTTTTCCTTTGAATCGCACGGTTTGATTTAAATAAACGGCGCACATGCGCAGTGTGGCGCGTCCCTCTTAAAGGGCCCTGGACCGGCCGAGAGTCCCCGAGCCCGGGGTCAGGACCGAGAGACGGGCAATGGGATTAGAGCGGAGGGCGGCAGCACAAGTTGGTGAAACCGTTAAAACAGCATCCGGTTCCTTGGCTTAATAATCGAGAAATAGAGCACAAAAGCAAGGAAGTTCTGTGAAACGTTTATAAATCATTGTTCAGGCCTCATCTGAAGTATTGTGTCCAATTCTGGGCACTATAATTTATTGAGGAGGTCAAGGTCTTGGAGAGGATGGAGAGGAGATTTCCCAGAATTATACCAGGGGTGGGGTTTAGTTGTGTGGAGAGACTCGAGAACCTGGGATTGTTCTGCTTCGAGCAATGAAGGTTAAGGGTAGAAGTAATCGACGTGTTCAAAATTAAGAGGGGTTTTGATCGAGTAAATAAGGAGAAACTTCACCCACTGGCGGGAGGGTCGGCAACCAACGGACGCAGATTTAAGATGATTGGCAAAAGAACTAGAAGGGAGATAAGGAGATTTTTTACACAGCGAATTGTTATGATCTGGAACGCACTGCCTTAAAGGATGGTGGAGCTCGATTCAATCGTAACTTTAAAAGGAAAATTGGATAAATACTTGAAAAGGTAAAAATTACAAAGTTTATGGGGAAAGAGCACGGGAATGGGAGTAATCGGTTACATCCTTCAAAGAGCTGGCCACTGCACGATGGGTCGAATGGCCTCCTGTGCTGTGAGATTCAAGGATTGTATATTTTCCATATATTTGTTTCTGTAAGAAGGACAATGACAGGCTGTCTGAGCAAAGCAGATGTTCAAAAGGCCCAAACACACGAGGCATCAAAGAATCAGGTGTAGATTTCAGCCCAAAGATGTTTTTTCTGCTCCAGTCATCAGCACAACACAGACCCCTGAAACACAACCAGTCACTCCTTCCAATATCACAGAGCCAGAAACAGACCAGCTCTCAGTTTGCTTTCGAGTGAGTGCTGAACTCATCACATGGTGTCTGCACTAAACTGGCAATTAGAATCTCCTCATCACTTGGCTGTTTGTTAATACGATAAAAAATCAGATTTTAACTGACCTGCCCTTTTCAATCCATTCATTGATCATTCACAGAGGCCCAAAGAGACCTCTCAGAGTGTCTGAATCAGCTGTACTAAAGATGATCCATTAGTTCTTCGCGATGAACGTGATGAAAACATAAGTCGCTCGTTGATTTTGGTGTCAGAGGGTTAGATATTTATCTCACGGTGGGAAAGAGATGAATAAGATGAAATAAAACGAGTGTCTGTGGTAATGTTTGAATGACCGACACCAATCCGGAATTTGTACAATGCTGAATGTTTCAATTCACAATGTGGATTTCCAATGGATTCTCTGCAATGTTAACACAAATCCGTTTGTTCCACAGGAGATGGTCGTGGTTCTGGTCACAGGAAATGTACAAATTCAGAAAATTTCTTGTCTTAAATTTCTATATACTTCAGTTCCCAGAACGAATAATTACAGACTCTCTGGGGTACATTTTCCGCTTGGTGATCTGGTGTAAAACTGGCCTTGCAGATTGACCGCTCGTTATTAAAACCACCTGGGGCAGGAATTCTTCCTGGACGGTACCGCCTGACGGCCGGTATCGCTCGCTGAAGCTTCCTCCTGATATTCAGTCAAGTCCCACTGAAGTCAAGGGAACTGAATATCAGGTGGGAGGTGTGATGGGAGGCCTATCCGCTATCACCCACTTTGTGCTACAGCCCAAGACCATTCTGATTCCCATTGAAATGAACGGCAGGGAAATTCCCGCGGTTTGTATAAACGGCGGGCGATCCGCCCACCAAATGACCTCCAGGCGGTGAAGACATATGTCGACATCTCCTCGTCACCGGGGCAGATTCGGTACTGGCGCTCTGGCATGAAACTGCCGTTGGCTCTGTGGGACTGGATAGACCCAGACCGACTGGAAGTGTACGGGGATATGCTTCTGGCAGACAGCATGGCAGAGTCCACGAGGAAAGGCATCATCACCCTCATCTCCAAGTGAAACTTTCTTACATCGCCTCTCAGGCAAGTTTATCCTTGCTTAGATAAGGAGACCAAAACTGTACACAGTACTCCAGGTGTGGTCTCACCAAAGCCCCGTACAATTGCAACAAGACTTCCTTACTCTTGTATTCCAGCCCCCTTGCAATAAAGACCAACATGCCATTTGCCTTCCTAATTGCTTGCTGTACCAACATGTTAACTTTCTGTGTTTCTTGCACCAGGACACCAAAGTCTCTCTGAACGTGAATATTCAATAGTTGCTCACCATTTTAAAACATTTTGTTTTTCTATTCTTCCTATCAAAGTGAATAACCTCACATTTCCCCACATTATACTCCACCTGCCACCTTGTCCACTCACGTAACCTGTCTGTATCCCTTTGCAGACACTTTGTGTCCTCCTCACAGCTTACTTTCCCACGGAGCGAGCGTCAGAGATCTTTTTACACTCATATACATTGTAAATAGCTGAGGCCCAGTAAAGGCCGGTATCGCTCGCTGATAAGTCAAGGGTAAAATCCCTACGAGGACATTGGTCCCAGCCTTGTTGAGGTGCAACCCGTCCATCTTGTACAGGTCTTTAGTATTAATCAAAGTGCACAATGACGCCCCCGGTAAAGCGAGTATCTCCCCACAGATACTACCTGACCTGCTGAGTGTTGCCAGCAGTTTCTGGGTTTATTTTTGAGCTTTCGCGATAGCAGTTTTCCTGACAACCTGCAACTTGCCTCAAGGGCGCAGCTTCAAGCACAACTTTCTTGTGCTCTTCTCACACACAAGATCACACTTTACTTTCCGACACATGCGTTTAAAATCTGCCGTTTCCGCACACAGCGTCCTGCGCCACGAGAATTTGAAAGACCTTCCGCTCATGGCCTGTAATCGCTCCTTTTTCCCCACAGGCGCTCTTTACATTTATCCTCTACTCGATTCAATCACAGGTTTCAACAGAACTATTAAGATCAAGGCGGAACACTTCCGATCTTACTGCACCGCCCCAACTTGCCAAATGTGAACCTTTCAACCGCCATTCGCAGCTCTGCAGCGCTGCCCGTCGCTCACGCAACTCAACTGCTGAGAGAAAAGAGCCAACAAGCAACAAAACAAAAACCAGTTCTTCAGTTACCATCCCCTGGATCATAAGATTCCCCAAGTAAATTTCGTGAACATTCGGGCGGCTGTCTTTCCAGAGACCAGCCCTGCTTTCGTCGTGTTTGTCTGTCGAGCGGTCACGCAGATCGAAATGTATCGACTGGTTTCAAGGCACAAATGAACATTGGTGTGAATGGGACATGTGCCCAATAGAAACAGCGGTCGGAGCAGAACAAACTGAAAGGCGTGAGATCGTGAAAGTGAATGTTAGAGTCGGCAATGGAGCAGGAAAGTGTCCATGAAATGGGAGGAGGAAAGTAAAGGCGGCCTATTGACTGTGGAAGGAAGAAAAAGCTGGGAGAAGAGGCGGGTTTGAACTGTGGAACATCAAGTACAGGCATGTGAGAGTGCTGGGATTTGACGGAATTAAAAGGTTTCACCAAAATAATATTATTTCTTGTGCGAAAGATTGATTTCTTGCTGCATTCTCTTAGCATATGTGGCAATGGAGAAAATCGGTAAATGACACTCTGTGGAGACTCGGATTCGAACGGTGGTGACTGCGACCACAACGCAGAGTATTAACCACAAAACGATCACGACGAGGGACATCAGGTGTGGCAGTTGTGCCCGAACAACAGCAATGGCGCTGCTTCGAAAAGAAGGATTCTGAGCGATGAGGCCGAAACAACCAGCACCTCAAATTGGAGCAGCGGTGGGATTTAAAACCACGTCCCCACAGAGACTGGGACCTCAATCCAGCGCCTTCGACCGCTCAGCCACACTACCATGTCACCTCTGCTGCTTTCAGAATCTGGGAACTGGTGATTGAAAAGCGGCTTTCTTACTCTGATCTTTCAGTCCAAGACTTTTGCTTTTACAAAATAAAAGGGCTTTCTTTGCACTGTTCATGCGACAATGTGGCCGAGTGGTTCCGGGCACGGACTGCTAATCCACTGTGCTCTGCACCCATGGTTTTGTATCCCACCCTCGCCATTATTGTATTTTTTAATCGTTCATGGGATGTGGGCGTCGCTGGCAAGGCCACCATTTATTGCCCATCCCTAATTGCCCTTGAGAAGGTGGTGGTGAGCGGCCTTCTTGAACCGTTGCAGTCCGTGTGGTGAAGGTTTTCCCAATGTGCTGTTAGGTAGGGAGTTCCAGGTTTTTGTCTGAGCAACGCTGAAGGAACGGTGATATATTTCATAGTCGGGATGGTGTGTGACGAGGAGGGGAACGTGCAGGTGGTGCTGTTCCCATGTGCCTGCTGCCCTTGTCCTTCTATATGTTAGAGGTCGTGGGTTTGGGAGGTGCTGTCGAAGAAGCCTTGGCGAGTTGCTGCAGTGCATCCTGTGGATGGTACACACTGCAGCCACGATGCGCCGGTGGTGAAGGGAGTGAATGTTTTGGGTGGTGGATCGGATGCCAATCAAGTGGGCTACTTTGTCCTGGATGGTGTCGAGCTTCTTGAATGTTGTTGGAGCTGCACTCATCCAGGCAAGTGGAGAGTATTCCATCACACTCCTGACTTGTGCCTCGCAGATGGTGGAAAGGCTTTGGGGAGTCCAGAGGTGGGTCACTCACCACAGAATACCCAGCTTCTGGCCTACTCTTGTAGCCACAGTATTTATATGGCTGGTTCAGTTAAGTTTCTGGTCAATGGTGACCCCCAGGATGTTGATGGTGGGGGATTCGGCGATGGTAATGCCATTGAATGTCAAGGGGAGGTGGTTAGACTCTCTCTTGTTGGAGATTGTCATTGCCTGGCAATTGTCTGGCGTGAATGTTACTTGCCACTTATAAGCCCAAGCCTGGATGTTGTCCAGGTCTTGCTGCATGTGGGCACTGACTGCATCTTATCTGTGGGGTTGCGAATGGAACTGAACACTGCGCAATCGTCAGCAAAGATCCCCATTTCTGACCTTATGATGGGGGAAAGGTCATTGATGAAGCAGCTGAAGATGGTTGGGCCAAAGACACTGCCCTGAGGAACTCCAGCAGCAATGTCCTGGGGCTGAGATGATTGGCCTCCAACAACCACTCCATCTTCTTTTGTGCTCGGTATGCCGATCCAGTGGAGAGCTTTCCACCGGAGCGGCAGCTGAACGGATGGTCTCAATCTTTGTGACAGAATAGTCCAGGAGCTCCTCACAATTTTTTTGGTGAGTGTGGAAGAGGCAGGGGGTGCAAGAAGACGGTTTGTGGTCGAGAAGAGATACAGGGGATATCTTTGGATTCCAGGATGATCCTGGAATAGTGAGCAGTTTTCTGTCTCACTCTGTTCAGAGAGAAAGAGACAGAGACCTACGCAGGAAAACATAGAAACTATGAGGCACATACACAGACAAACAGACACAGATACACAGAAACAGACACACATACACATGGAGTGACTCAGAAATACAGAGATACAGAACATGGATAATTTGGCTGATTTTTGTTCGATTTCTGTCGCAGATTTCGTGAAATCTTGCAGATCAATTAAAATGAGCATAAAACTCGCGGTGTTCAACATCGTGGAATTTCAATTCACTTTAGAATTATTAATTCGACAAGGAACTTGTTGAATTTTGAAACGCAGAGATGAAACGGGTTGATGAATGACGGGATCTGAAGTCTGTCAGATTTGAACCTGCGCGGGGGAAATGAATGAATTTCGAATCTGTCACCTTAATCACCAGTTAGTAAAAATCACAATTGCTCTGCATCCAGTCCTCAAATAGTCTCCGTACAATAATATTCTGAAAGTGACAATCACCTGTTTTTTTTCTCTGCAGTTTATTTTTTGGAAGAAGCTCGGCGAAGACATAAAATTAAAAGTTGGAGTCTTATAAATGCTTCCTCCCCGTCGGGGAATGAAACCCCGGACGAAGGCGGGGCAACTCACCACGATAAGTGAGAAAGAAAGAACGAAAGAAAGACAGAGTCAGTTGTTCGTTGTCTAACAAAGAGATGGAAATGTAAAAGGTTCTTTCAAGAGTGGCCCGTGGAAAATGAAACAAACTGTCATCAAATAATTAGTTGAAAGAAATGCACTTATACATGAAGCATGTCTAACACCAGATGGGATGAGTGCACGGTGAACGCAGTAGTTAGTATAGTGGCGCGTATCCCCGCCTGTCACGCGGTCGACCGGGGTTCAGTTCCCAGACGGGGCAATTAAACTTTCTCCGCCTTCAAAAGCTTTTCTCTTATTAATTTCCAATATTGGATGCGGAAGAACAGTGTAAAACTGACTCGGAGTTTCCCACTTTCCCCAATTTAATTTCACTGATATTCCAGTGGTTTTAAAATCTGCTCTCAGCGTCACTCTTCACCTCGATGTTCGACTGGCTTCTGTGATGGTGGGGATTTCGGGAGGAGGCCGAGATGGATCATCCACTCGGCACTTCTGGCTGAAGACGGTTTCTAAAACTTTGCACTCACGTGCTGGCCTTTACCATCATTGAGGATGAGGATGTTCATAGAGCCTCTTCCCGTTAGTTGTTTCATTATCCACCATCATTCACAAATGGGTGTGGCAGGACTGCAGAGCTTTGATCTGATCCGTTGTTTGTGGGATCGCTTAGCTCGATCGACAGCATGCTGCTTCCACTGTTTGTCAAGTAGTCCTGTGTTACTTTCAGGTTATTGGTGTGTGTATGTTTGTGTGTAAGTGTTTATGTAGAGAGGAATGTGTGTGTTTGTGTATGTGTGAATATGACTATGTCTGTCTCACTTGTTATATGCGTTTCTGAGTGTCTCTCTCTTCCTTTCTATCTGTCACTTTTTCCCTGCTCCTCAAATAATTTTTCTCTGGACCTTGACTAACAAAGAGATAGAAAGTAAGTCCTCTTTCAACAGTGGCATGTGGAAAGTTAAACAAATTGTCATCAAAGAAGTAGTTAAAATAGATTCACTGAAACATGCATCAGTTTCATTGCTGTCTGCGCGATCTTTCATGTCTGCGCGATCTTTCATGTCTGCGCCTGTTCCGAGACCTGTCTCTCTCTGTTTCGGGCTGGTGACAACCGATTCTGCGTTTTATTTCTTGCCCATCATTGTGGTTCTCACATCGAGCTGAAGCGTGAGGCAGAGAGCAGATATTTAAAATCGCTGTGAAATCAAATTGCAGAAGTGGGAAAGGCCGAGTCAGTTTTTCATTGTATTTTCAACATCGCAGATAAATGAAAGTGAAGCTTCGAAAGCAGCAATAACCTCCTCGTCGGGGAATTGAACCCCGGTCTCCCGCGTGACAGGCGGGGATACTCACCACTATACTAACGAGGAATTGGTGCAGACAGTTGCCGTATATTCACGACAGATGCTTCACGTTTCAGTGAATCTGTTTGAACTGTTCATTTGATGACAGTTTGTTTCACTTTCCACGGACCACTGTTGAAAGAAGAATTACCGACCACTTTTCCATCTCATGTTGGATCATGATGTGGGTAACGCGGGAGAGAGTGAGACAGAAAGAGACAGATCTTCTCAGGAAAATATAGAAAATATGAGGCACATACACAGACAGACAGACACACATACACATGGATTGACTCAGAAATACTGAGAGTCAGAATATGGATAATTTGGCTGACTTTTGTTCTATTTCTGTCGTAGATTTCGTGAAATCTTGCAGATCAATTAAAATGAGCATAAAACTCGGGGTTACTCAATGCTGTGGAATTTTAATTCACTTAAGAATTATTAATTCTAGAAGATACTTGTTGAATTTTGAAACGCAGAGATGAAACAGGTTGATGAATGACGGGATCTGAAGTCTGTCAGATTTGAACCTGCGCGGGGGAAATGAATGAATTTCGAATCTGTCACCTGAACCACCAGTTCGTGAAAATCACAATTACTCTGCATCCAGTCCTCAAATAGTCTCCGTACAATAATATTCTGAAAGTGGCAATCACCTGTTTTTTTTCTCTGTAGTTTTTGTTTGGGAAGATGCTCGGCGAAGACATAAAATTAAAAGTTGGCGTCTTATAAATGCTTCCTCCCCGTCGGGGAATTAAACCCCGGACTGACGCGGAGCAACTCACCAGGATAAGAGAGAAAGAAAGAACGAAAGAAAGACAGAGTCAGTTATTGACTAACAAAGAGATGGAAATGTAAAAGATTCTTTCAAGAGTGGCCCGTGGAAAATTAAACAAACTGTCATCAAATAAATAGTTAAAAGAAATGCAGTGACACATGAAGCATGTCTAACACCATCTGGGGTGAGTGTACATTCAATGCAGCAGTTCCTCTTTAGTATAGTGGTGAGTGTCCCTGCTTCTCACGCGGGAGAACGTGGTTCAATTTCTCAACGCGGCGATTCAACGTTTTCAAAAGTATTTATCTCCAATGTTGGATGTGGAATGTGCAGTGCAACTGACTCAGAGTTTTTCAATTTAATTTCACTGATATTCCAGCGGTTTTATAATCTGCTTTCTGCATCACTCTTCACCTCGATGTTCGACTGGCTTTTGTGATGGTGGGGATTTCGGGAGGAGGCCGAGATAGATCATCCACTCGGCACTTCTGGCTGAAGGCGGTTGCGAACACTTTGCACTCACGTGCTGGGCTTTACCATCATTGAGGATGGGGATGTTCATGGAGCCTCTTCCCGTTAGTTGTTTAATTATCCACCATCATTCACAACTGGATGTGGCAGGACTGCAGAGCTTTGATCTGATCCTTGTTTGTGGGATCGCTTAGCTCGATCCACAGCATGCTGCTTCCACTGTTTGTCAGGTCGTCCTGTGTTACTTTCAGGTTATTGGTGTGTGTATGTTTGTGTGTATATGTCTGTGTGTGTGTTTCTGTTGCTCGGATGCGGGCCTCCATTTTCACAGCTTTTTTATTTTTAGCTCGTGGGGGCCGGGATTCCTGGGCCTTCTCCTTCACACCACATGAGAGGAGACGGGAAGGCCCGAAACAGCAGGTGAATGCCTTTATAGCACAGCTTGTGGGCCCGGAGGAGCAGGAGTGCTTCCTCCAGGCCCAACAAGCCAACCTGCCGCGATCCCATATAGGCGATCGGCCGACCCCCTCCAAATCTCCGACACCCCTGCACGAGCGACAAACCCCATGATCTCCGACCCCCGCGATGACCCCCGAACCCAGCCCCCGATGACTGAGTCTTCGCACCGATGACTGTCCAACCCATGACCCCTGACCAGCTCCCATGACCCCTGACCGCCTCCCATGACCCCCCCCCCCCCTCGATAAAATCATGCCCAATGAGTTTGATTCCCGTTGTGTTTTCTCTTTGTCGGTTTGCTGGTAAACGGTTAACTCGCGGCCTGTTCCCGTCAATGGTCACAAGTAGTAACAGACAGAGCGGGTCTGACCGCCCCGAGATGTGGAAAAGACATCAGTTTAGGACAAATGCCTCAAATCAAATGGTCTCCCGGCACCGAGAGACAAATGCCAGAGAAAAAGGCAGAAGAGAATAGAGAAATAAAAGCTCAATAAAGACGCTATCAATATTTCCCATTCTTGATGCCTGTCTATTTCTTCCCCAACCTTTCTGTGCCGGTTAAAATTTCAGTGCAAATAAATGCGAGAATCGACTCAAAGAACGAGAACAAAGCAACAAAAATTGCCGAACACAGAATCAAACCCAGAGACCTTTAGATCTTCAATCTCACGCTCTCCAAACTCAACTTTTTCGGCTCCACTGTAAATTGGACTTTGTGACATCACCTTGGAGGAAAATATAAACCGGGTGGAATTTCCCCTCCCGCTCATTCCTCACTCTGGGGGAATGGGACCAGACCAGATGTCGGAGCTCAGGTTATGTTAATGTTCAGCTGATGACATCTTAATATTATCTTGTGTTTGGCCTCATTTAATCAGGTTCGTGGGCACTTTCTTCCATCATCTCGTCTCCAAAATCCCTTCTCCCCCGAAGGAATGTGGTGCAGCCGTTGCTACATTTAGCAGGAAAAGCCAATTATCGCCCCCATTTCACAGGAGAAGAAACTCACTCTGGAGATTCGCATGGAGCGAATTCCCAAAATAGGTTCCCGCCCTGGAATCGCTCGCGTGGGAGGCAAACGTGATAACCGCCACAGGACAGAAACCACTACTCAATTTATAGCATCTTGTGGCTTCTCCATTAAATAACATCACTTCTGTCCCACACTACAAGCTCACAATCCGTCTCTTTCACAAACATTTCACTGATCAAAACTTCAGAAGTCACACAGGAAAAAGTCTTCATTTAAAAATCATTGAACTCCCGGAGGAGCTGCGGGGACAGACTGAGCGGTGCAACTGAGTACAGAGATACAGAGAGACACCAGCAGAGGGAGGTAGAGAGCGGTGTAACTGTGCACAGAGATACAGAGAGACACCAGCAGAGGGAGGTAGAGAGCGGTGTGACTGAGTACAGAGAACCAGAGAGACACCAGCAGAGGGAGGTAGAGAGCGGTGTAACTGAGTACAGAGATACAGAGAGACACCAGCAGAGGGAGGTGGAGAGCGGTGTAACTGAGTACAGAGATACAGAGAGACACCAGCAGAGGGAGGTAGAGAGCGGTGTAACTGAGTACAGAGATACAGAGAGACACCAGCAGAGGGAGGTAGAGAGCGGTGTAACTGAGTACAGAGATACAGAGAGACACCAGCAGAGGGAGGTCGAGAGCGGTGCAACTGGGTGCAGAGATACAGAGAGACACCAGCAGACTGTGCAGCAAAGCAACCTTTTATCTGAAATCTGAGGCGAGATCTAAACTGCACAGAGTAGAGGAAGCATTACTGTGTTTCTAACCCGTGTTGTACCTGCCCTGGGAATGTTTGATTTGACAGTGTAGAGGGAGCTTCATTCTGAATATATCCCGTGCTGTACCTGTCCTGGGAGTGTTTGATGGGGCAGTTCAGATGGAACATTAATCAGTCTCTCCACATAACTGAAGTCCCTCATCCATGGCACCATTCTAGTAAATCTCCTCTGCACCCTCTCGAAGGCCTTGACATCCTTCCCAATGTTTGGTGTCCAGAATTGAACACAATACTCCAGCTGAGGCCCAACCAGTGTTTTATAAAGGTTTAATATCAATTCCTTGCTTTTCTATTCTGTGCCTCAATTAATAAAGCCAAGGGCCCCATTTGCTTTTTTTAATAGCCTTCTCAACTCATCCTGCCACCTTCAAAGATTTGTGTAACTACACTCCCAGGTCTCTCTATTCCTGCACTCCCTTTAAAATTGCACCATTTAGTTTATATTGTCTCTCCTCATTCTTCCTACCATAATGTATCACTTCACAATTCTCTGCATTAAATTTCATCTGCCATGTTTCTGCCCATTTCACCAGTCTGTCTATGTCTTCCTGAAGTCTGTTACTATCCTCAATATTGGTTATTACATTTTCGAGTTTCGTGTCATGTGCAAAATTTGAAATTATACCCTGTACTCACAAGTCCCAGTCATTAATATATATCAAAACGAGCAGTGGCCATAATACGGAGCCCTGGGGGTCACCACTGTATACTTGCATCCAATCTGAAGAACAACCGTTCACCACTACTTTCTGTTTTCTGCCCCTTAGCCAAATTTGGATCCACACTGCCATTGTCCGTTTAACCCCATGGGCTTCAATTTTGCTAACAAGTCTATTATGTGATTCTTTATCCTCCCTTAATCTCTCCCTGCATAGAAACTCCCCGACCCATATTCATGGCCACCCCCTCGACCTTGCCATCTCACGTGGCCTCTCTACTCCCGATTGTGACAATCATGGATAAGGCCATCTCTGATCACTTCCTTGTATCCCTCTCCACCCACATAGAATCATAGAAAAATAGAAAGTTTACAGCATGGAAGGAGGCCATTTGGCCCATCGAGTCCTTCCCGGCTCAATGCAAGATCAATCCATGTAGTCCCACTCCCCCAATGCAGATCACAGAATGAACTCAGGAATCCCACGCCACTTTCTATGAGCGGTGACAGGCTGCGGTTATGGTGCAGACCGGGACCCAGGGCTGAGGCTGTGGTCATCAGTTACTCTGGGAGTGGCACAGTCTGGTTCATGACTAGCCAAGGGTGAGAGTAACACCAGGTAGTCAGGCTGATGTTTAGAAGGGTGTGGGTTCCATCTCCCGTACCAGGACTGGGACACATGATCCAGACTGACTGTGTCGTTCTGAGAGGGAGCTGCATCGTGAGAGGTGCTGTCCTTCTTTCTGCTCCGAGGTTTTAAATGTCCCGTGGCAATTTGTGAAGAGCAGGGAGTTCTCCCGGTGTCCTGGCCAATATTCTTTCCACAACCATCAGCACCCTACAAACAGGCGATCTGCTCAATATCTCATCACTGTTTGTGGGATCTTGCTGTACACAACTTGGCTGCTACGTTCTCTTATAAAACGATAGTGACTGAAGTTCCAGTGAAGTGCGTTGGGATGTCCTGCGGATGTGCAAGGTGCGATACAAATGCAAGTTCCTTGTTTCTCACAGTGGGCCGTGTCTCTTTCCTCGAATCATTGAGACTCTCAGTCAATTGGTCCGTTCTCTCCGCAGATGGGGCCCGACCCGCTGAGTGTTTCAAGATTGTTCTGTGCGTGTTTCACTCAGACTCGGGTTTTACAGTAAATGATAAGACGATTGTCGTCAAACGCTTGGCCATGAGCTGCTGCCCAGCTGCTGAGTGACCTGTCGGGACATTGTTGCTTGCTTCCCTTCAGCTTGTGGGACTGGGTTTTTGGTGCACTGTCCCTTTCAGAGCTGTGGTTTGCCTCATTTCTCAGTGTGATTGTGGAGCTGACACAGAAGTGAGAGAGGAAGGAGCAGCCACAGCCTGGACTGCAGGCAAATTGGGAGGCTGGGACTAAAAGTTCACTAACCCCACACCGGGAGTCGAACCCGGGCCACTTGGGTGAAAAACAGAATTCCTCACCGCTCGACCATATGGGAACTGAAAAACAGATTAGCAGGAAGGGCACTGAGACTACAACCGGAAAGTTAACGGACGATTCAAAGGAGGTATTCACAATTATGAAAGGGATTGACAGAGTATGGAAGGAGAAATTGTTTCCAGTGATGGAAGGGTTAATAACCAGAAGAGAAAGATTTAAGATAAATTGAAAGACAATCATGGGGGATGTGACTAAGATTGAGACCATTCATTCAGCTGCCTCTGCCGCTCTCCCTCCATTCCCCTCGCCCACCAAGTTTCTCTCCTATCTCCCCTCATGCCCTCTCTGAGCTCTCTTGACCACCTCCTGCTCCCTCGACCCTATTCCCACCAAACTGCTGACCACACAACCTCCCTTCCTGGCCCCATGTCAGCTGACATTGTTAATGGTCTCCTCTCCTCAGGTACTGTCCCCCTCCCCATCAAATCTTCCATCATCACCCTCCTTCATAAAAGACCCACCCTTGACCCCTGTATCCTTGCAAACTACCACCCCATCTCCCACCTCCCTTTCCTCTCCAAAGTGTTGTCGCCTCCCAAATCCATGTCCATCTTTCCCACAACACCATGTTTGAATCCCTCCAATCAGGTTTCCACTCCTGCCACAGTACTGAAACGGCCCTTGTCAAAGTCACAAATGACATCCTCTGTGACTGTGTGGAGGGAGATTTAATCTTGATCTAACCCTTGATGCACCTGCCCCCGGAGTGTTTGATGGCACATTGTGGAGGGAGCTTTCCTCTGCCATGTACTATACAGTATCAGTCTGTGATGGAGCAGAGCCCTGCTCTTTAATAGAAATCATTCTTTCGATGAGCCACTGAGCCCCTAAAGCAGCCTCCAAGACCCAAAGTCTGATTTCCATCCCACAGTTCCAGCAGTTTGCGAGGGCTGGGCCACGTTAACAGCAGCTCTCTGTTCCTGGTCTGGAGCTGAGGTGTTGTGTATTGTCCCTGACACAGGGACCAGACGGTGAGCTGCTGGCTCCTATTGTTCTGGGATCATTCCCTGCTGCTCTGTTCTCACCTCTTCACTGGGTCTCAGATTATTACCAGCCATCTTCCTGATCAATAAACAATCGGCAGTCTGACCGCGGAGATTTGAAATGTGTGAAACATTTCACGTGTCTCATCCCTCTCCCTGGACACAAATAAATCGGCCATCATGAAATGGTCACAGTCCATTTCTTGAGCCTTCTCCTTCTTAGAAGAATCTTTTAAACTCCTTGCTAAAGTGACCATTGATCTTAATGTCTTGTTTTGCGGTATGTTCTAGATTGTTCCAGGTCAGCATTGTAATAATTCGGGGTAGTTGAAAGGTGGGATCATTATATTAAATCGAGATATTTATCACAGCCCCGCCCCGCAAACATTCAAACCACCGTTCAGGAGGAGAACCCCTCTGCTCGCTGACCTCCATTGGCTCCCAGTCCACCAACATCTCAAATTTTAAATTCTCATCCTCGTCTTCAAATCCCTCCATGACCTCGCCCCTCCCTATCTCTGTAACCTCCTCCACCCCTACAACCCTCCGAGATCTCTGAGCTCCTCCAATTCAGGCCTCTTGACCATCCACGATTTTCATCGCTCCACCATTGGCGGCCGTGCCTTCAACCGACTGGGCCCAAAGCTCTGGATTTCCCTCCCTAAACCTCCCGCCTCTCGACCTCTCTCTCCTCCCTTAAGACACTTAAAACCTACCTCACCTGTCCCAATATCTCCTTATGTGGCTCCGTGTCACATTTTGTTCGATAATCGCTCCTGTGAAGCGCCTTGGGACGTTTTACTCCGTTAAAGGCGCGATATATATGCAAGTTGTTGTTGTTGTTGGGGTGGAGAAACGGTTTTCTTTCTTTTTATGACTCTTTTCTATCTCTCTATTTCTTTCCTTTCTCGGACTCTGTTTTCCGGGTCTGTTTACTGACACACATTACAATCTGTGTCACTCGGTGTCTAACAATGTGAGGCAATGTGTTTTATTCCCGCTGTGTTATCTCTCTGGCGGTTTGCTGATAAATGTTTAACTCGCGGCCTGTTCCCGTTAATGGTCACAAGCAGTAACAGACAGACAGAGCGTGTCTGACCGCCCTGAGATGTGGAAAAGGCATCAGTTTAGGACAAATGCATCAAATCAAATGTTCATCGAGCACCGAGAGAGACAAAAACCAGAGAGAAAGGCAGAAGGAAATTGAGGAAAAAAAGCTAAATACAGACATCCTTGATGTCTCTCTATTCCATCCCCAACCGTTCAGTGTCGGGTAAAAATGTCAGTGTAAATAAATGTTTGAGAATCGGCCCAAAGAAGAAGAAACAAAATAACCCAAAACTGCCGAAACCCGGGACCTTTAGATCTTCAGTCGAACGCTCTCCCAACTGAACTATTTCGGCCCCACTGTAAGCAGTACTTTTGCGTCATCCTCTTGGAATAAAATATAACCCCGGGTGGAATTGCCCCTCCCGCTCATTCCTCACTTCGGGAGAATGAGACCGACCATCAAGGAGAGATTTTCTGATCCTGTCGTTGAATCTCATTTATATTAAACATTCCTTGAACTCTCTGCCGGGGGGATTCAGAGCTGGGGTTCGCCATGAACCAGCTTCCCCTCAATTCCCAGCTTTATCAGTGAATCGAACAACAAACACTCGAGAGAGCTCAGGTTATATTAATAATAAAAACAGAAAATGCGGGAAACACTCAGCAGGTCAGGCAGCATCTGTGGAGAGAGAAACATCCTTTCAGGTCGATGACCTTTCATCAGAACTCTCTCCACAGATGCTGTCTGACCTGCTGAGTATTTCCAGCATTTTCTGTTTTTACTTCAGATTTCCAGCATCTGCAGCATTTTGCTTTTGTTTTACAGCTTGTATTAATGTTCTGCTGATGATATCTTAATATTATCTTGTTTTTGGGCCACTTTCATCAGGTTCACGGACAAATTCTTCCATCATCCCTTCTCCCACATCGCTTCTCTCTCTCATTCATTCTTTTCTCCTTTCAATCCAGAAGAGGGCGGGAATCAGAGCTCACCCCCTGAACCCTCCGCACACAGACCCCCGTCTACCACCCCGTGTGATCCAAGAGACAATTCAATACATTACACTGTATGAACACAGAAAGCTGACACACCAGGGGAGATCGCACGGTGTTGGACACGGAGTGAAATAAACTGAAGTGTTTATAAAAAGTTACAGATCACAACCCGTGTCTCTGTCTCTCTCCACCATCCCGGCCTGTGCTGAGTGAGCTGATCTCAACTGGTGTGGTACTGAGTCCCACACAGAGCAGGATGGGCACATGTTCAATCTCCAGCCTGTACTGAGTTAGCTGATCTCACGAGGTGTGCTACTGAGCCCCGGAGCAAGAAAAGCCGAGGCTCAGTCCTCGGCCTGAGCTGAGTTACCTGGATTCACCCGTGTGGTACTGAGCCCCACAGGGCAAGTTGGATCCCCGGCCTGTGATATGTTAGTTCATCTCACTATAATTTATTAAGGAGGTCAAGGTCTTGGAGAGGATGGAGAGGAGATTTTCAGAATTATACCAGGGATGGGGTTTAGTTGTGTGGAGAGAATCGAGAACCTGGGATTGTTCTGCTTCGAGCAATGAAGGTTAAGGGTAGAAGTAATCCACGTGTTCAAAATTAAGAGGGGTTTTGATAGAGTAAATAAGGAGAAACTGCACGCACTGGCTAAGGTGCCTGTCTACCTCATACGTTGCAGGAAAGGATGCCCCGGAGCATGGTACATTGGCGAGACCGTGCAGACACTGCGACAACGGATGAACGGGCACCGCACAACAATCGCCAGACAGGAGGGTTCCCTCCCAGTCGGGGAACACTTAGCAGTCAAGGACATTCAGCCTCCGATCTTCGGGTAAGCGTTCTCCAAGGCGGCCTTCGAGACACACGACAATGCAAAATCGTCGAGAAGAAATTGATAGCCAAGTTCCGCACCCATGAGGACGGCCTCAACCGGGATCTTGGGTTCATGTCGCGCTACATGTAACCCCACCGCGGCGGGGGGGGGGGGGGGGGGGGAAGAGAAAAAAAAAAGTTATCTGTTTTTAATACAACTGGCCATTCTTTGTCTCTCTCTCTGTCTCTTTTTTTCCCCGGGATGAGGGGGCGGACATATGAGGAGAGGTTGAGTGGATTGGGACTCTACTCATTGGAGCTCAGAAGAATGAGAGGCGATCTTATTGAAACATATAAGATTGTGAAGGGGCTTGATCGGGTGGATGCGGTCGGGATGTTCCCAAGGATGGGTGAAACTAGAACTAGGGGGCATAATCTTAGAATAAGGGGCTGCTCTTTCAAAACTGAGATGAGGAGAAACTTCTTCACTCAGAGGGTAGTAGGTCTGTGGAATTTGCTGCCCCAGGAAGCTGTGGAAGCTACATCATTAAATAAATTTAAAACAGAAATAGAGAGTTTCCTAGAAGTAAAGGGAATTAGGGGTTATGGGGAGCAGACAGGAAATTGGATATGAATTCAGATTTGAGGTTAGGATCAGATCAGCCATGATCTTATTGAATGGCGGAGCAGGCTCGAGGGGCCGATTGGCCTACTCCTGCTCCTATTTCTTATGTTCTTATGTTCTTATGTCTTTGTAATCTGACCGCTTGCGTATTCAGTGGTCTTGGGTGTAATGTTCCCCTGTCTGAACACCATCCATGCAGAGGTGTGATAACAGGCAGTTGGAAAGATTATCTGTAATCGCCAGGCATTGTTCTGTTACTATACATGCGGAGCTTTTATGGAAACCTTCACACACCTGACGAAGGAGGAAAGCTCCGAAAGCTTGTGATTTTCAATTAAAACTGTTGGACTATAACCTGGTGTTGTAAGATTCCTTACATTTGTCCACCCCAGTCCATCACCGGCATCTCCACATCATATATTCTTTCAGTTCTGGTATCATACTTGTGAATCTTTTTTGCATCCTCTCCAATGCCTCTATATCCTTTCTATAATATGGAGACCAGAACTGTGACCAGTACTCCATGTGTTCTATAAGCGTTTAACATAACTTCTCAGCTTTTGAATTCTTTCCCTCTAGAGATGAACCCCAGTGCTTGATTTGCCTTTTTATGGCCTTATTAATCTGCGTCACTACTTTTAGTCATTTGTGTATCTGTACCCCTAGACCATTTGGTCCTCCATCCAATTTGGACTTTTATTATCCAAGTAGTGTGAGGCCTCCTTATTCTTCCTACTGGTAGATGCCAGTGTTGTCGATGTAGTGGAACAGCTTGGCTGGTTCTGCAACACGTTTTCAGCTGGGATGTTGTTGGGGCACATAGTTTTACTGTGTCCAGTGCGTTCATCCGTGACTTGATATCTTGTTGAGTGAATCGAATTGGCTGAAGACTGGCATTTGTGATGGTGGGGACCTCAGGAGGAGGCTGAGAAGGATCATCCCTTTGGTGCTTCTTGCTGAAGATGGCTGCGAACACTTCAGCCTTGTCTTTTGCACTCACATACTGCGCTCCACCACCTTTGAGGATGGGGATGTTCAGGGAGCCTCTGCGTCCCGTTAATTTCTTAATTCTCCGCCACCATTTTTGACTGGATATGGCAGGACTGCAGAATTTGGACCAGATACGTTGGTTATGGGATCATTTAGCTCTGTCTATCGCCTACTGATTCCGCTGTTTAGCATATAGTCCTGTGTTGAAGCTTCACCAGGTTGACATCTCATTTTCAGCTACACCTGATGCTGATCCAGAGATGCACTTCTACACTACTCATTGAACCAGGGTTGGCTTGATGGTGATGGAGGAATGAGAGATATGCCGGGACATGAGGTTACGGATTGTGGTGGATTAAAATTCTGCTGCTGCCAATGGCAAAACAGTGCCTCGTGAATGCCCAGTTATGAGCTGCTAGATCTGTTCTTAATCTTTCCTATTTAGCAAGTTGAGAATGTCACATGACACGATGGAGGGCTTCCTCGTTGGGACCTGGTCTCCACAAGGACTGTGCGGTGGTCACTCCCACCAATACTGTCATGAACAGATGCATTGGTGACAGGTGGATTGGTGAGGACGGTGTCAAGTAGATTGTTACCTTATGTTGTTTCTGTCACTAACTGTCACAAGCCCAGTCTAGTAGCTATATCCTTCAGGATTCTGCCAGCTCTGTCAATGGTGGTTTTACTGAGCCACTTTTGTTGACTGACATTGAAATCCCCACCCAAAGTATATTCTGTGCTTCCTCCAAGTGGTGTTCAACATGGAGGAGAACTGATTCATCAGTTGAGGCGAGGTGATAGGTGATAGTCAGCAAGAGGTTTTCTTGCCCATGTTTGACCTGAGGCCTTGAGACTTCATGTGGTCCAGACTCAATGTTGAAGAATTCCAGGGTCACTCGCACCACACTGTATATCCACTTCTGGTGGGTCAGACCTGCCGGTGGGAGAGGATGTACCCAAGGATGATGATGGGACTTTTGCTGATAGCTTTGATTCTGTAAGATTGACTAGAATGTGGGACTGCTGTCCCAACTTTGGCGCCAGTCCCCAGATGTTGGAAGAGTTTTCATGGTCGACTGGGCTGGGTGTGCCTTTGTCATGTCCGAATTCGATGCTTGGGAGGCAGCCAAGTGGTCCGTCCGATTTTATTCTTCTCAGCCTTTTTTATAGCGGTTTGATTCAACTGAGTGTCTTGCTTGGCCATTTCAGAGGGCAGTTCATCATCACGTATAGGCCAGACCGGTAAGCACGGCAGGTTTCCTGCCCTAAACGACAATAGTGAACCACTTAGGATAACCTGACAGCTTCGTAGTCACTTTTTGTTCCAGGTTAATTTTGTTTTTTTCCATTTAAACTGAATTACAATTCACAAACTACCAGTGGCGATAGAGGGAATAGTCGGACCAGGCTGGCAATGGGAGAACAGAAAATTCAAGGAGAACTTTCACATTGGTGAACTGAGTTTCGATATTTTTTGCACGGTGTGCTTGTGGTTTCAATCTTCATTTAATATATTTAACTTAGAAATTGTGGCTCTGCCTTTGTACAATTCACTGTTCCAAAAGGTTACTCAGCTGGTCGATGTGTAATGTTCCGTCACCTTAATGATTGTGATAGTCAAAGGTCAGATGGGACCAAAACCTGTTTGTTCAAGAGTCTGTAAGTAATATCAGCAGATATGCGATTTAATTGTCTCATGAGAGGTTTACTTAAACTATAAGTATCTCGCTGCTTTAACTTCGTTACCTGACATTGAAGTCCGCATACCTCTTTACAGCATCGAAATTAATCGTCTCCACAGAGAAATGCATGTGCCTGCAATTGCGGAGACAGAAGCAGTTTATTACCCTATTCTCGCAGCAATTGGGTTACCTGGTAGGTCATTATCAGCACGTATGGTGTAAGTTACAGAACATTGAACTATTTCAACGCTGAGTCTGGTAAACATGGAATGTTATTTTGCAAAGTTTTGTGATACAGCGAAAACTTTCATTCTTATCCCATTGGTCAATGCACCGAGTAACTCACCCTCGCTCTGTGCTGAACTGTCGAGTCTGGGGTCTAAATGTGTCCTTGGTGCTCCCTGGCCAGGCAGGGGTAAAACAGGCAGGGCGCACAGTCCTGAGTGTAATCCACTGCCTCCTGGTGAAAGCGCGCCTGTTGTGGAGATCGGGTGAGGAAGGACCGGGTGAGATTGTCGTGTTTCCCGAGGACCGATCGCCTGGGGTTCCGGAGAGCAGATTGCGGCTGTGTATCCCGGCATGAGTCAGTGTCTTCAGGATAGAAGGACAGGGAACAAACGGAATACGCATCAGATAAATAAAACATGTGACAGAAACTGTCCTCCTGAGTTGAAGGTACAATCTTGTATTCCCATCAAATGTTCCTCTCAGATCGTAATTATATTCCTGCAATGACTTTACAGGATTTTTATGCATTTGATGTTTAAAGTATTGTAAGGGCTAGTTGAAAAAAGGTGACTGTAGGAATAAACGGATCATTCTCAGGTTAGCAGGCTGTAACTTGTAGGGTGTCACAAGGATCAGTGCTTGGGCCACAGCTATTTTCAATCTATATGAATGACTTAGATAAGGGACCGAGTGTAATGTATCCAAGTTTGCTGTCGATACAAAGCTCGGTGGGAAAGTAAGCTGTGAGGAGGACACAAAGAGTGAGCAAAGGGAGATGGATAGGTTAAGTGAGTGGGCAAGAAGGTGGCAGATGGAGTATAATGTGGGGAAATGTGAGGTTATTCACTTTGGTAGGAAGAATAGAAAAACAGATTTTTTTTTAAATGATAAAAAACTATTAAATGTAGATGTTCGGAGGGATTTGTGTGTCCTTGTACACAAAACACAGAAAGTTAACATGCAGTTACAGCAAGCAATTGGGAAGGCAAATGGAATGTTGGTCTTTATTGCAAGGGGTTGGAGTTCAAGAGTAAGGAAGTCTTGCTGCAATTGTGCAGGGCTTTGGTGAGACCACACCTGGATACTGTGTACAGTTTTGGTCTCCTTACCGAAGGAAGGATATACTTGTCTTCGAGGGGATGCAATGAAGAAAAGAAAGAAAGTCTTGCATTTACCTAACGCCTTTCCCGACCTGCCAAAGCGCTTTACAACCAATAAAGTACTTTTGAAGTGTGGTTGCTGTTGTAATGTAGGAAACACAGCAGCTAATTTGCTCATAGCACAGTCCCACAAATAGCCATGTGATAATCACCAAATGATTTGATTTTTTAGTGATGTTGGTTGAAAGGCAGTATCTACTGACAGAGCAACACCCTCAGTCTGACACTGGAAGATCGGCCGAGATTGTTGGTGCAACTTTCGTGGAGTGGGGCTTTGAACCCACCACCATTTGACTCAGAGGCGAGAGTGCTACCAACTGAATTACAGCTTATAAATAGAAGGTTCGCTCGATTAATTCCTGGGATGAGAGGGTTGTGAGGAGCGATTGAGTAGAATGGACCTATAATCTCTGGAGTTTGGGAGATTGAGAAGTGATCTCATTGAAATATGTAAGATTCTGAGAGGGCTTGACAGGGTCGAGGCTGAGAGGCTGTTTCCCCAGGCTGAAGAGTCTAGAACTAGAGAGCATTGTCTCAGGATAAGGAGTCAGATATTTAAGACTGAGATGAGGAGGAATTTCTTCACTCCAAGGGTTGTGAATCTTTGGAATTCTCTACCCCAGTAGGCTGTGGATGCTGAGTCATTGAATATATTCAAAACTGAGATCGATAGATTTTTAGATTCCAAGAAAATGAACCGGGCGGGAAAGTGGAGTTGAGGTCGAAGATCAGCCATGATCTTATTGAATGTCGGAGCAGGATCGAGGGGCTGGATGGCCTACTCCTGCTTCTATTGCTTATGTTCTTATGTACTTATGTACTAATGACTGCATGCTGCTGCCCATGTATGTTATTGTGGAGAGTGGGGGAAACCAGACTTGGCATTAGTTCGAGAGGGGTTTAGCTGGAGAACATGAATGAGAGTTGGTGGTGATTTGTTCTTACATAGTGCGGCTTCTGGGATCCATCTCTTAGAATCATAGAGTAGTTACAGCACAGAGGAGGCCATTCAGCCCATCAAGCCGGTGCCGGCTCTTTGTAAGAGCAATCCAGTTAGTCCCATTTCCCCGCAGCCCTGCAATTTTCTTTCCTTTCAAGTATTTATCCAATTCCTTTTTGAAAGAATTGTGCACATATATCCCCAGATCTCTCCGTTCCTGCACCTCCTTTAGAATTGTACCATTTAGCTTATATTTCCTCTCCTTATGCTTCCTGTCAAAATGTATCACTTCGCAATTCTCTGCATTAAATTTCATCTGCCATGTCCCGCCCATTCCACCTGCCTGTCTGCCTAATTTACGGGAAATTATCTTGTCGCATTTGCTTTCAAATTTGTTGACGTTCTGTCCCGTGGACCTCCCAGTGTCGGAATCGACTGAATAAACTTAATCTCAAGGGTCACAAGTGAGGACTCAGCTGTCGGGTGAGGGATCCCGGGGCCACCGTCACCCGAAAGGAACCTCCCAGAATGAGCTGCCCCTTCGGAACAGGAGGCAGAAGCCAAGGGGCAAAACCAATAAATAAACACAATCATAGCCCATGTACATCGGTTAAACTGAGAGCTCATTGATCAGCCCGGTTGGTGATTTCACTGTTTCTGTCTCTCTCTTTCTCTCAGTGAACTTGCTGGCGATTGTGATCCTGTCCCGTGGAAAGTGCGGCCTCTCCAAATGTATCACTCGCTACCTGGTGGCCATGGCGACGGCGGATCTCCTGGTGATTGTCTGTAATGTGATCTTATATCGGATTGCTCATCTTTATTGGGGGGACACTTTCCTGTTCTACACTCCTGTTTGCAGATTCATTCTCTTCCTGGCTCCGACTGCCACAGACAGTTCTGTTTGGTTAACGGTCGCTTTTACCTTTGATCGTTTTGTAGCCATTAGTTGTCAGAAGCTGAAAACAAAATATTGCACCGAGAAAACTTCACTTGTGATTATCGTGACTTTGAGCGCGCTGTTCGGTTTAAAGAACATTCCCCGGCCCTTCGTGTATGTTCCGTATCCGTATGTAACAATTAACAATATACCGTGGGGTTGCCTTGTATCATCACAGTTTTATATTCTACCCACATGGATCGCATTTTCTTGGATTGAACAGCTGTTAACCCCGTTGCTTCCATTCTGTTTGATTTTATTGTTTAATGCTCTCACCGTCAGGCGCATTTTAGTGGCCAGTCGGGCCCGAAGGAGCCTCCGGGACCTCAGCAATGGTGAGAATGACAAGGACCCTGAGATGAAGAACCGCAGAAGGTCCATCGTTTTACTTTTTGCCATATCCGGCAGTTTTATCCTGCTCTGGATGACAACGGTCGTATATTTTTTATATTATCGAATTTCAGGTGTCTTTCACCGCCGATCTTTGTTTAACCCTTTTGCAACCTTCGAACAAGCGGGAATTCTGCTTCAGCTTCTGAGTTCCTGCACGAACACGGCCATTTACACAGTGACCCAGAGCAAGTTCAGAGAGGAGCTGCTCAATGTGATTAAATATCCGTTTACTCTAATTGGTAAATTGGTCAAATGAGGAAAACGGCTGAAGTGAAGCTGGAACTGACTTCCCAACATCACAACTCAATTCCAGATCACAATTATCACCTCAATTTACCAAAGGGACTCAGCATCAGGGCCATCGATATCTCCTTTCAACACATTTCTTCTCAAAAGTTAGATCAAAATTTAATTTTACAGCAGCCGACAAAAAATGAGCAAAAGCAACAGACAGTAACATTATCAAAACATGTTCCTGTATTCAGATCATTTTTTAAACACATCCTCAGGGAGTCTGACCCGAAATGTAATTGTCCGGAGGAAGGGCTGTGAATTAGCGACTCGATATTAGTTTCCACCGGACCGGACTAATAATCGAGCCCCGCCTACAGCATCTGTGGGGTTAATTCTCTCTTTTAACTATTTCTGGGCCCCCTTAAAACATTCCTGTAACTCCGTGTCTGTGATATTTTAACAGCCGTTGGTCCTCAATAGTCTGGGAATCACTGATGGTTTTTTTTTCTGCCTTCTCCCGGATTCAGGAGGCAGGCAAGGGCTGTCGTTTTGCTCTGCTCAGACCTCCACTCAGCTCGGTTCTGAAGTGTTTACTGGAAGTGCAGTCAGAATGACGCTTGATTTTTTTTGAGTTTTTTTGTGTTTTTTGGCCCCCCTTTTACAAGAAGCGGGGTTTAGGGTGTGTTCATGTGCAGAAAAACCAAACAACCCAAAATAAGTGTCAAATTTAAATTTTATTATTTCGGTCCCTCCCACTCTGTCCCGATCCACTTTCTCTCTGTGCCTGGCCCTGTTGTCTGCAATTTTGCTGACCCGTTTTCTACACAATCCCCTCATTTTGCCCCGTTCCTGGATCTCTCTGTCTGCCGTCCACCCCTCTCTGTTTAAGTTGCTCCCTTTCTTTATCCACCCTCCCTCTCTCCATATATTCCATTTCTCTGTCTCTCCACATCCCTCCCTCTCCCTACCCGTCTCTCTCTATATATTCCATTTCTCTGCCTTTAACTGCAGCTGCCACCTATTTGTTCACTCCACTCCATGGTTGATGTTCAGAGATTATGAGGGTGATTTTAAAACGGAGCCGGGAAAGGGGCGGGTCAATTTGAGGTCAGGAAACCCATGAGTACGGGTTTCCGTGACATCCTTAAGATTTTGACGAAAGGACATCTTTTATTTTTTTTGTTTCCCGTCTGACTGACCGGTTGATTGACAGGCTGGTCTCAGTGGGACGGGAAACCAGCCAGGGAGAGGACGTCTTCAGGTAAGTCTTTGTTTGCATGGATGGGGGGCACGGGGCATGGATGGGCATAGGTGGGCACGGGGGTCGCAAGTCATGTGGGATGGGATCGGGGGTCATTGCAGGGGTCAGCAATCATTGAGGGGAATGTCGGGGGTCGGAGGGGGACGATCGGGGTCGGGGGTCTGGGATCAGGGGAGGGGTGTCGGTGCAGGTAGGCTTGTTGGGCCTGGGGGAAGCACTCCTGCTCCTCAGGGCCCACAAGCTGTGCCTTTCTAGGCACCTACCTGTTACTCTCGGGCCTTCTCACCTCCTTTCACGAGGAGTAAAACAGAAGGCCCAGGAATCCGGCCCCCCCGGGGTTGAAATCGGGAATTAGTAAAAAATGGATGCGTGAAGCCTCCTTGAAAGGTTATGAGGCCCGACCCGCCCCCTGGGAGTGGGTTGGTCGCCCGCCCCCGTGAAAACGGGAAATGGGCGGGTTGGAGACAGGTCTGAAATGGTGGCAATTTTCAATGCACCCCCGCCCCCAACCCACCCGTTCTTTACTTTTAAAATCGAGCCCTATATTTTCAGGCTGGTGATACATCAACACAAGTTGCTCAGTTTCCATTAAACTTTGTGGACAGTCAGTTGCAATTGTACTCACAGGGCCTAGGTTCATTATTCACGAACTAAGCAAAGATATGCTCTGCATATTAGAAGATTAAATGAGTGAAGTTTTGTTACTATTATTATTAATTCTAAGGAAGGTGATGCGGCCCCAACACCCCAATAGCACCGACATTTTCACCAGTTTGACACTGATTCACTTTTAACACCAGCCATGCTGCAGCCTATCTTACATAGAATGTATGGCACAGAAATAGGCCATTCCCCACAACAGGTCTATGCCGGTGTTTATGCTCCACACAAGCCCCCTCCCTCCCTGCTTCATCTAACCCTATCAGCATATTCTTCTATTCTTCTCTCCCTCATCTGCTGATCTAGCTTCTCCTTAAATGCATCTCTGCTATTCGCCTCAACTACTCCTTGTGGCAGCAAGTTCCACATTCGAATCACTCTCTGGGTAAATAGGTTTCTCCTGAATTCCCTATTGGATTTATTAGTGACTATCTTATATTTATGGCCCCCAGTTCTGGTCTCCCCCGCAAGTGGAAATATCTTCTCTACGACTCCTCTATCAAACCCTCTCATGATCTTAAAGATCTCCATCAGGTCAGCTCTCAGTCTTCTCTTTTCTCGAGAAAAGAGCCCCAGCCTGTTCAATCTTTCCTGTTAGGGATAACCTCTCGGTTTTGGGATCATCCTCGTAAATCTTTTTTTCACCTACTCTATAGAGTGCCTCTATATTATTTTTATAATATGGAGACCAGAACTGTTCACAGTACTCCAAGTGTGGTCTAACCAAGGTTCTATATAAGTTTAACATAACTTCTCTGCTTTTCAATTCTATCCCTCTAGAAATGAACCCCAGTGTTGGTTTGCTTTTTTAATGGCCTTATTAACCTGTGTTGTTACTTTTCGTGATTTGTGTATCTGTACCCCTCGACGCCTCTGCTCCTTTACCCCATTATTGAAGCAGTGGCCCACTTATTCTTCCCATCATAATTTAAAACCTCACACTTATCTATATTGAGATTCATTTGCCAGTTACACGCCCATTGTGCAAATTTATTTATATCTTCCTGTATTATGTCACACTCCTCCTCAGTATTAACTATACCCACCAGTTTGGTGTTGTCCGCAAATTTTGAAATTATACTTCCAATTCCCAAGTCCAAATCGTTTATATAAATGGTGAAGACAGTGGTCCCAGCACCAATCCCTGTGATTCACCACTCAGAACTTTTGCCAGTCTGAGTAACTACCTTTAACACTTACTCTCTGTTTTCTGTTTTGTACCCAGCTTGCGAATAATTCTGCTCTTCGTCCTGACTCCACATGCTCTGATCTTATCTGAGTGAGATCATTAATTAAATACAATATTTGCGGTGGGCCCATTCCCAGTAAGTAATGGATTGATGCTGCCCAGACTGATTTAATGTGGGATCCTGACAAGCAGCAGGTGAAACAGATTTACCTCCTGTCAGTGTGGGCTGTATTCAAACACAGGCATTGGAGGCTGAAATTACCAACATCAAGCCCACAGGAACCCACAGACACCTCCATAAGAACAGAAACGTGCACGGTAATCGTATAAAATACAACAAGAGAAATGGATTGTGTGTCACAACAAACTATTGGGGCACAGAAGTACGTGATGTGGATACAACATTAACAATCCTTCGTGTTCGATTGGAAGGATTCCCCCATTGTGCAGCGATGAGGCTTTCTGCCAAAGTCATTTGACAGAACACCTCATCGCCAGAGCTTTCAAACAAGCACCAAGACGTAGCTTAGCTGGTGGTGAGAAGGGCCCTTCCCACCAGATCCTTCATGCACTCCCGACCTCTCAGTGCCACCGTGCGCTGTCCCCAAGGAAGTTGCGATGGGGACGAGACCGTCACCCATCTCCTCCTGGAATGTCCCTTTGCAAAGAAGATCTGGAGAGAGATGCAGTGGTATCTGTCCAGGTTCATACATACAAATTAAGAGCAGGAGTAGGCCATTCAGCCCCTCGAGCCTGCTCTGCCATTTGATAAGATGATGGCTGATCTGATTGTGACCACAACCCTACTTTCCCGTGTACCTACGATAACCTTTGACTCCCTTGTTAATCAGGAATCTATATAACTTAGCCATAAAAATATTCAATGACCCTGCCTCCGCTGCTCTCTGGAGAAGGGAGTTCCACAGACTCACGACCCTCTGAGAGAAAAATTTCTCCTCATCTCCATCTTAAATGGGAGACCCCTTATTTTTAAACTGGTTCTAGTTTCTCCCACAAGGGAGCAGTTCTGTGACACATGATTCTGTGCTTTATGGGCTGTTACCAGGGAAGCACTCCGAGACAGATATCAACTGCTACTGGAAGACCATCAACTCGGTGAAATATGCCTTTTGGTCTGCCCGAAATTTGCTGGTCTTCCAGCGCAAGGAGCTGTCCTCGACCGAGTGTTGCAGACTGGCACATTCCAAGGTCCAGGTCCACGTGCTCAGGGATGCACTGAAGCTGGGTGCGGCCGCCGCAAAGGCTCTGTGGGGAAAGGCTATTGTTTCGAGCTCTCCCACAATTGTAAACCGAGGGGCTGCAATCAGGGAAAACCCACCTCGGGCAGAATGTAAAATACAAATTTATGTAATGAAATGTAATGTCATAGAGTCATAGAGTCATACAGCACGGATAGAGGCCCTTCGGCCCATCGTGTCCGCGCCGGCCATCAGCCCTGTCTACTCTAATCCCATATTCCAGCATTTGGTCCGTAGCCTTGTATGCTATGGCATTTCAAGTGCTCATCCAAATGCTTCTTGAATGTTGTGAGGGTTCCTGCCTCCACAACCCTTTCAGGCAGTGAGTTCCAGACTCCAACCACCCTCTGGGTGAAAAAGTTCTTTCTCAAATCCCCTCTAAACCTCCCGCCTTTTACCTTGAATCTATGTCCCCTTGTTTTCGAACCCTCAACGAAGGGAAAAAGCATCCTATCTGTGCCCCTCATAATTTTGTACACCTCAATCATGTCCCCCCTCAGCCTCCTCTGCTCCAAGGAAAACAAACCCAATCTTCCCAGTCTCTCTTCATAGCTGAAGCGCTCCAGCCCTGGTAACATCCTGGTGAATCTCCTCTGCACCCTCTCCAAAACGATCACATCCTTCCTGTAGTGTGGCGACCAGAACTGCACACAGTACTCCAGCTGTGGCCGAACCAGTGTTTTATACAGCTCCTGTAATGATTCATTACAGGAGCTGTATAATTCATTACAGATTCATTACTACCTGTAATGAATCTGTAATCAATAAGCTTATTGATTGTAATGCAATAAGGCACCCTCGAGTGTCATGAACTGTAATTATGAACAATGTGTAACTGTATTGTTGGAATCATAATTGAACTGTACTTTATGTATCTTGCAAAAAGTATATTCTGTATTGTGTATGTTTGAAATGTGATGACAACTGTATTGTATGTATTGTTACAAATTTTATGAATAAGTATATTTTTTGAAAAAAAATCTGTTCTTATCAGTTTAATATCTGATACGTCCCCTATCTGGGGACCCGATATTAATTTGATTTTTGGAACAGGGAGATGGAATCGGGGCTTGCTCCGTCCACAAGCTGATCTGAACCCTAAACTGATCCATTATCCTAAACGGACTCAGAATATTAAAATACGGCAAATCCTAAACAGACCTGAAACACCAAGCAGACCTGGAAACCCGACCTGGCCCAGAACCCTAGCTGACTCCACTGGTTCACTTGTTAGTTCTGTAGTTTGTTTAAGGCTCTTCTGCTGTTTTTAGGTATGATGTAATGTTAGGGGTCATTGAGATCAGTCTGTGAGGATCAGTCTTTGCCGGGGTCCTGTGGAATATTTTGCAGTGCTGGGTGTTTTTGGATGTGTGGAGAATGTTAGTCTTGAGGGTCCTGAGTTAATTGGAGCTCTTGTGGTCAGTTTGTGTGGAGTATGTTACAACCAGATACTGAGCCAGAAACTCAAAACAACACAGAATCTCAAATTGACCAAACTAACCCAGAATATAAAACTGAACTGGGACCCTGAACCAATCCCAATTCTAAAGTGACCAACTCATGTAAAATGAATTATAAACATAAAGAAAAGCCAAGAACCCAAATTTGTGTTGAAACTGAAAACAAGCCCAGAATCCAAGATTGAACCAAAGTCTTACACTGATTCATCAGCCTAAAAATATTCAATGCATGAAACATATCTCGAACCCAGAATGAACCCACATGACGAGGCTGACACCGAAGGCTGAGCGTCAGGGATTTCTACAATCCCTCAGTGTTGGCATCAGTCTGGGCGTGTTGAGTCATCAGAGATCGTTGTCTATGTTTGTTGTTCTGTGTCAGTTTGTGGGTGTTGTGGTTTGGGGTTTCTCTGCTCAGTATTGCGGTAATGTGCACTGTTTAAGGTCCATTTACAGATGCTGTGGTTTGCTGTGACAGTGCAGTTATCATTTTACAGGAGGCAGAAGCCCAACGTGTGATGCCATCGTTAGCTTTGGGTGTTTGATCAATGTGTGGATGGTGAGGTAAGTGTGTGGGGACTGGGTCAGTTTCTGGGTATTGTGTTTTTTTGCGGATGATGTGATCGGTTTGGGGCGTATTGTGGACAGCTTTAGGATGCTGACTCATTTGGGGAGATGGGATAGTCAGTCATTGAACACTGCCTCAGTTATGGTCCCTGAACACAGTTTGCAGTACCAGAGTCAGTTTCAGGGTGCTGTGGTCAGTTTCAGAGATACATGGTATTAGCTTGAGGTGCTGTATTAGCTTGAGGTGCTGGGCCAGTTAGAGGTACTGTACTACTTGAAGAGCTAGGTTAGGTTAAGGTGCTGGACTAACTTGAGGTGCTAGGTTAGCTTGAGGTGTTGGATTAGTTTGGAGGCTGTATTATTTTGAAGTATTAGGTTATTTTGAGGTTCTGGGCTGGTCTGAGGTGCTGTTTTTGCTTGAGGTATTAGATTATGTTAAGGTGCTGGATTACTTAGGGCGGCAGCTTTAGTTTGAGGTAATCAATTTACTGCAAGTGCAGTTTTAGCTTAAGTTACTGGGTTAGTTGGAGGTGCTGTATTAGATTGAGCTGCTGGGATAGTTTAAGCTTTTGTAAATGTCTGAGGTTCTTGATCAGTATGTTTCCAGCCCAACGAGGAAGGAAGCAGTGCTGGATCTAGTTCTGGGGAATGAAGTGGGGCAAGTTTCAATGGGAGAGTGTTTTGGAAACAGTGAACACAATATGATTAGGTTTAGAGTAATTATGGAAAAGTACAAAGACAATGAAAGTTGAAGATACTTAACCGGAAGAGGGTTAATTTCAGTGAGCTGAAAAGGGATCTGGCCCTTGTGGAATGGGAACAAAGATTATCAGGTAAAACAGTTAAAGAGCAAAGGGAGGCCTTCAAGGAGGAGATAGTTCAGGTACTTCATCTAACCCTATCAGCATATCCTTCTATTCTTTTCTTCCTTATGTATTTATCTAGCTTCCTTTTAAATGCATCTATGTTATTCGCCTCAACTACTGCATATAATAGTACGTTCTACATTCTAACCACTCTCTGGGTAAAGAAGTTTCTCCTGATTTCTTTTTTGATTTTATTAGTGACTAACTTATATTTATGTCACCTAGTTTTGGACTCTTCAAAAGTGGTCACATCTTCTCTACGTCTACCCTATCAAACCCCTTCATAATTTTAAAGATCTCTATTAGATCACCCTCTGCCTTCTCTTTTCTGGACAAAATACAGCGATCCTGTTCAGTCTTTCCCCATAGTTAAAATCTCAGTTCTCATATTATTCTTGGAAATCTTGTTTGCACCTTCCCCAGTGCCTCTATATCCTTCTGGTAATATGTCGACCAGAAATGTGCACGGTACTCTAAGTGTGCTCTATCCAAGGTTCTGTACAAGTTTAATATAACTGCTCGGCTTTTCAATTCTATTCCTCAAGAAATGAACCCACTGCTTTGTTTACATTTGTACGATCTTGTTAACCTGCGTTATTACTTTGAATGATTTGTGAATCTGTATGCCTCGATCCCTTTGCTCCTCCACCCATTTCGACTCTTATTTCCCGAGGATTATGTGGCCTCCTTATTCCTCCTACCAAAATGCACCACCTCACACTTTTATTTTATTCGTTAATAGAATGTGGGCATCACTGGCAAGCATTTATTGCCCATCCTAATTGCCCTTGAGAAGGTGGTGGTGAGCTGCCTTCGTGAACAACTGAGTGGCTTGCGAGGCCATTTCAGAGGGCGATTAAGAATCAACCACATTGCTGTGGGTCTGGAGTCACATATAGACCAGGCCAGGTAAGGACGGCAGGTTTCCTTCCCTGAAGGACATTAATGAACCCGATGGGTTTTTACGACATTCCAGTAGTTTCATGGTAACCATTACTGATGCTAGTTTTTTTTATTCCAGATTTTATTTAATTAATTGAATTTAAATTCCCCAGCTGCCGTGGCAGGATTTGAACTCATGACTGGAATATTAGTCCAGGCCTTCTGGATTACTAGTCCAATGACAACCACTATGCTACTGGACCCAACATTGAAATTCATTAACCATTTACACGCCTATTCTGCATGTTTATTTACGTCTTCTTGAATGTTATCAGTTTTCTTCAGTATTAATGAAGCCCCCAAATTTAGTGTCAATCACAAATTTTGAAATTGTACTTCTGATTCCCGAGTCCAAATCGTTTATGTAAATGATAAACAACAGTGGTCCCAGCACCGATCCCTGTGGAACACCGTTTCCCACCTTCTGTCAGTCTGAGTAAACACCTTTAACCACTACTCTCTGTTCTCTGTTTTGTAGCCAGTTTGCTATCCATTCTGCTACTTGTTCCCTGACTCCACCTGCTCTGACTATAATCACAAGTCTACTATGTGGTACCTTATCAAAGGCCTTTTGAAAATCCCTTATCTACTCTTTCTGTTCCTTCTTCAAAGAATTCAATAAGGTTGGTCAAGCATGACCTTCCCTTTTGAAATCTGTGCTGACTATTCTTGATTATATTTTCGGTTGCCAGATGTATTTCTATTACATCTGTGAGGAAAGATTCCATTATCTTTCCCACCACCGAATTTAAGCTCACTGGTCTATAGTTCTTTATCGCCGTTCTATCGTCTATTTTAAACATAGGAATAACATCAGCTGTTCGCCAATCCTCTGGCAGCATTCCCTTCTCTAATGAATTGATATACATGTATGTAATAGTGCCTCTGCTATTTCTCCCCTAACTTCTATTAATATGCATGGACGCAATCTACCTGGACAGAGGTTTTATCTTTTCTACGTTTGACTCGTTTATCAATTATCTCCCCTTTTCTATCATAAATGTCTTTATAACTTTTTTGATTTCTGCTTCTAATGTCTCATCCATCTTGTTAGTGTCAATATTGAGGCAAAGTAATGATTCAACATTTCTGCCGTTACCTGTGAGTTCACCTTCTGCATCCCTTAGTGGCCCGACCCCTATCATGATTTTCCTTTTGTTATTTATGTGTCTGTAGAATACTTTACTTTTTAAAAAGTATTTTTTGATAATTTAATTTTGTAATTCCTCTTTGCCTTCCGAATAGGTTTTTTTTACTTATTTCCTAACCTCTTCGTATTCCCTTTTGTCATCCTCTTTATTGTCCAGGTGCTGAGTGTATGCCTTTTTCTTTAGTTTCAATTCTGATCTTATCTCTTTATTCATCCATGGTATTTCATTATTAGTGTCAGCGTCCGTGGAACAGTATCCCAGTGAGTGACAGCTTCCGTGGAACTGTATCCCAGTGAGTGTCAGTGTCCGTGGAACTGTATCCCAGTGAGTGTCAGTGTCAGTGGAACTGTATCCCAGTGAGTGTCAGTGTCCGTGGAACTGTATCCCAGTGAGTGTCAGTGTCCGTGGAACTGTATCCCAGTGAGTGTCAGTGTCCGTGGAACTGTATCCCAGTGAGAGACAGTGTCCGTGGAACTGTACCCCAGTGAGTGACAGTGTCCGTGGAACTGTACCCCAGTGAGTGACAGTGTCCGTGGAACTGTACCCCAGTGAGTGACAGTGTCCGTGGAACTGTACCCCAGTGAGTGACAGTGTCCGTGGAACTGTACCCCAGTGAGTGACAGTGTCCGTGGAACTGTACCCCAGTGAGTGACAGTGTCCGTGGAACTGTACCCCAGTGAGTGACAGTGTCCGTGGAACTGTACCCCAGTGAGTGACAGTGTCCGTGGAACTGTACCCCAGTGAGTGACAGTGTCCGTGGAACTGTACCCCAGTGAGTGACAGTGTCCGTGGAACTGTACCCCAGTGAGTGACAGTGTCCGTGGAACTGTACCCCAGTGAGTGACAGTGTCCGTGGAACTGTATCCCAGTGTCAGTGTCCACGGAACTGTTCGCAGAGTGTGTCAGGATCAACGGAATAGTATTCGAGTGACAGACAATGTCCATGGAACTGTGAGAGTAGGTCCTCGTGGAACTGTTCCCCAGTGAGAGTCAGGGTATACAGAACTGTAGCCCAGTGAGAGTCAGGGTATACAGAACTGTAGCCCAGTGAGAGTCAGGGTGCATAGAACTGTAGCCCAGTGAGAGTCAGGGTGCATAGAACTGTAGCCCAGTGAGAGTCAGGGTGCATAGAACTGTAGCCCAGTGAGAGTCAGGGTGCATAGAACTGTAGCCCAGTGAGAGTCAGGGTGCATAGAACTGTAGCCCAGTGAGAGTCAGGGTGCATAGAACTGTAGCCCAGTGAGAGTCAGGGTGCATAGAACTGTAGCCCAGTGAGAGTCAGGGTGCAGAGAACTGTAGCCCAGTGAGAGTCAGGGTCCATGGAACTGTACCCCTGTGAATGTAGGCGCCCATAGAACTGAATCAAGTGAGAGTAAAGGCCCATTGAACTGCACTCTCACACCCTCAGGAGTAGATCATTCATTCCCTCGATTCTGTTCTGCCGTTCATTTAGATCATGGCTAATCTGTATCTTAACTCTTTTTACCCATCTTGTATATAATGTATTTGGATTAGATGGCAATTATCTTCAATCTATTTTTTTCTGGTTATCAACCCTCCTGTCAGTGGAAACAGTTTCTCCTTATTTACTCAAAGGTCAGTTTATTTTTTAAACTTACCTCAGTGTGCCTTGCAGGCTTCTCGACAGGTTCCCCCTGTGGGGTGGCCTCCCTGCTCAGAAGTGGGTTAAATTTCAGGGGTTATGATGTGATCGAGGAGTCCAGCGGGAGACTCGTTAAAAGCCAAGATGAGTGGCGTTAAAGCGGCTGATTGACGGGAATGGAGCAGGAAATGGAGCTGCTCCATTTTAACTGCTCCTGTGATCAGGGAGAGTTAAAATCACCCTGTTTCACATTGCATGATAGTCCACATGTGTCACTGGAGGGAAAGCTACAACTGCAAGTTATTCTTGCAGGTGTTATGAATGAGTTCGGGGTCTATTAGTAACTATTCACCACATTACAAGTCAATGAAACAATGCATTACTTTGCTTTTAAGTCATACTCCATCTAAAACAAGGGTACGTTTTAATATCTGCGTCTGTCTCTCCCATGTCTGTCTCTCTCTCTCTCTCTCTCTCTCCCCGTCTGTCTCTCCCGTGTCGCCGTCTGTGTCTCCTGTCACTCACACATATATTGTGGGGAAAGGCCTGTCGCAATTAAGCCTCAGGCCCTCTCCATCCAAAATAATGCCACGGTATTTGCCACCTTTTCTGAGGGTGCCTCTGTGTATAAATGTGCCAAGGATCACATGCCAGGCACTGTACTTATGTGGCACATTATCCGTTCTCATTATAATGGACACATTTCAGCTGGCAGAAAGGTACAGAGAGAAATATGTGTTGCTTAATCACCCCTCTGCACCAACAATGTTTCAGTGAGTGATGGGGAGATGGGCTGAGATTTATAAATAGACTTGCAGTACATTCTCTCTCTCTCTCTCTCTCTGGTGTATAATAGAAATGAGTCACAGTGACAGGAGCAGAAAACTGCTTGGATAGAGGATCTGACACAACACATTAAAGCTGGCGATGACTGGTGTGGCAGGATTGTAAATTTAAAGGGACTTTACCATTTGGCTGGAGAGTTTTTAAGGGAAACGCGACTCCTCGAAGAGCCCACTTCTACCCGCCTGATACGTTGGCTGCGGTGGACAATTTTCTCCGTGTGGACAATATATTTGCTGAATTGTAAACTATTCCACAGTGATTAACACTGAGCCTCGGTCATTTCTATATCTGAGGCCGTTTCTCCCCTTCTCTGGGTCTTAGACCTCCACCATTTCTGGTCTGAATCCAGCCACTAGAAGAGGGTGTAAGAGCAACCTGGGCAATTCTCCCTTGATCTCCCCCCACCACCTGTGGAGAGTCCCTGCCTCCCTGGCCCAGCCTTTGCTTGGTATCTTCCCCAGTGGTAAGGTCGGGTTTAGAAACATGGCAGGTGGGTGAAAACCTGTATCTTACTGCTGGACCGGTCTTTTAAATTCAATTATAATTTTTATCCCTCAACCAACATCACTAAAACAGATGATCTGGTCATTATCACATTGCTGTTTGTGGGACCTTATTGTGTGCAATGTACTGCCGTGTTTCCTACAGTAAAGCAGCAACCACACTTCAAAAGTACTTAATTGGTAGAGGAACCACCTAGGGAACAGGTTATTTTAGATCTCGTATTGTGTAATGAGACAGGGTTAATTAGTAAACTTATAGTAAAGGATCCTCTGGAGGAGAGTGAACATAATATGATAGAATTTCATATTCAGTTTGAGAGTGATGTGGTTAAGTCCGAAACTAGGGTCTTAAATATAAATCAAGCCAATTATGTAGGTATGAGGGGCGAGTTGGCTGAGGTAGATTGGGAAATTAGATTAAAAGATATAACGGTAGACAAACAATGGCAAATATTTAAAGAAATAATTCATAATTCTCAACTAATATACATTCCCTTGAGGAATAAAACTCCACGGGAAAAGTGGTACAATTGTGGCTAATTAGAGAATTTAAGGATTAAATTAGATTAAAAGAAGAGGCTTACAATGTAGTCAAAAAGCGTAGTTCGCCTGAGGATTGGGAGGGTTTTAGAAATCAGCAAAGGATGATCAAAAATTCAGAAAGAGGGAGAAAGTTGAATCTGACAGTAAACCAACAGGAAATATAAAAACAGATTGTAAGAGCTTCCACAAGTTTGTTGAAAAGGAAGAGATGAGTGAAAGTAATCATGGGTCCCTTAGAGGCAGAGACAGAAGAAATTATAATGGGGAGTAAGGAAATGGCAGAGATGTTAAACAAATATTTGATATCTGTCTTCACAGCAGATGACACAAAAAACATACCGGAAACAGTGGGGAACCAAGGGCCTAATGAGAGTGAGGAACTTAAAGTAATTAATATTAGTAAAGAAAAACTGCTGGAGAAATTAATGGGACGAAAAGCCGAGAAACCCCCTGGACCTGATGGCCGACATCCTCGGGTTTTAAAAGAGGTGACTGCAGAGATAGTGGATGCATTGGTTGTGATCTTACAGAATTCCCCAGATTCTGGAATGGTCCCCGTGGATTGCAAGGCAGCAAATGTAACCCCGCCATTTAAGAAAGGAGTGAGAGAGAAAAGAGGGAACTGTAGGCTAGTTAGCTTGACATCAATAGTAGGGAAAATGCTAGAATGTATTATTAAGGACGTAGTAAAAGGGCACCTTGAAAATCATAATATGATTAGGCAGAGTCATACTTTTTAATCTTCGAATCGTAGAATCAAAGAAAGATTACAGCACGGAAGGAGGCCATTCGGCCCATCGAGTCCACGCCAGCTCCATCCAAGAGCAATCCAACTAGTCCCATTCCCCCGCCCTATCCCCATCGCCCTGAAAATTTTTTACTTTCAAGTACTTATCCAGTCTCCTTTTAAAGGCCATGATTGAATCTGCCTCCACCACCCCCTCAGGTAGCACATTCCAGATCATAACCACTCGCTGTGTAAAAAAGTTTTACATCATATCACCTTCGGTTCTTTTGCCAATCACCTTAAGTCGATGCCCTCTGGTTCTTGACCCTTCCGCCAATGGGAACAGTTTCTCTCCATCTACTCTGTCTAGACCCTTCATGATTTTGAACACCTCTATCAAATATGCTCTCAACCTTTTCTGTTCCAAAGAGAACAACCCGAGCTTCTCCAGTCTATCCATGTAAGAAAAGTCCATTATCCCTGGAATCATTCTGGTAAATCTCTTCTGCACCCTCTCTATGGCCTTCACATCTTTCCGAAAGTGCGGTGCCCAGAACTGCACACAATATTCCAGTTGTGGCCAAACCAGTGTTTTATAAAGGTTTATTATGATTTCCTTACTTTTGTACTCTATGCCTCTATTTATAAAGCCCAGGATCCCGACCACTTTTTTAACCGCTTTCTCAACCTGCCCTGCCACCTTCAACGATTTGTGCACATATACCCCCAGATCTCACTGTTCCTGCACCCCTTTTAGAATTGTGCCCTCGATAGTTTATATTGCCTCTCCACTTTCTTCCTACCGAAATGTATCACTTCACATTTATCTGGGTTAAATTTCACCTGCCACGTGTCCGCCCATGCCATCAGCCTGTCTATATCCTCTTGAAGTCTGTCACTATCCTCCTCACTGCACACTCCCCTTCCAAGTCTCGTGTCATCTGCAAATTTGAAATTGTGCCCTGTACACCCAAGTCCAAGTCCTTAATATATATCAAGAAAAGCAGTGGTCCCAGCACCGACCCCTGGGGAACACCACTGTGCATCTCCCTCCAGTCCGAAAAACAACCGATCACCACTACTCTCTGTTTCCTGTCATTTCGCCAATTCTGTATCCATGTTGTTATTGCCCCCTTTATTCCATGGGCCGCAACCTCGATGACAAGCCTACCACGTGGCACTTTATTAAACGACTTTGGAACGTCCGTATACACAAAGTCAACCGCATTGCCCTCATCTACACTCTCTGTTACCTCATCAAAAAACTCCATCAGGTTAGTTAAACACGATTTGCCTGTAACAAATCCATGCTGGCTTTCCCTCATCAATCCACATTCGTCCAAGTGACTGTTAATTCTGTCCAGTATTATCGTTTCCAGAAGTTTCCCCACCACCGAGGTTAAACTGACTGGCCTATTGTTGCTGGGTTTATCCTTACACCCTTTTTTGAACAAGGGTGTAACATTTGCAAATCTCCAATCCTCTGGCACCACTCCCATGTCTAAGGATGTCTGGAAGATTATGGCCAGTACCTCTGCAATTTCCCCCCTTACTTCCTTCAGCATCCTCGGGTGTATCCCATCCAGACCAGGTGACTTATCTACTTTAAGTACAGCTAGCCTTTCTAGTACCTCTTCTTTATCAATTTTTAGCCCATCAGTATCTTAACTATATCTTCCTATACCGAGACTCTGGCAGCATCTTCTTCCTTGGTAAAGACAGATGCAAAGTGCTCATTTAATATCTCAGCCATGCCCACTGCCTCCAGGAGTAGATCTCCTTTCTGGTCCCTAATCGGCTCCACCCCTCCTCTTACTACCTGTTTACTGTTAACATGTCTGTCGAAGACTTTTGGATTCCCTTTTATATTGGTTGCTAGTCTATTCTCATACTCTCTCTTTTCCCCTCTTATTTCCTTTTTCACTTCCCCTCTGAACTTTCTATATTCTGCCTGGTTCTCACTTGTGTTATCGACCTGACACCTGTCATACACCGCTTTTTTCCGCTTCATCTTATTCTCTATCTCCTTTGTCATCCAGGGAGCTCTGGCTTTAGTTGCCCTACCTTTCTCCCTCGTTGGAATGTACCTTGTCTGTACCTGAATCATCTCCTCTTTAAAGGCTGCCCACTGTTCAATTACAGTTTTGCCTGCCAATCTGTGATTCCAATTTACCTGAGCCAGATCTGTTCTCATCCCACTGAAATAGGCCCTCCTCCAGAAAGGGATGGGCTGCAGACAGAGTGATCTAGGGACAGGGCAAAACGTGGGGATTGCATAGAAAATGTGTTCGAGAAATTAAAAAGAGAGCAGGGTCAGGCACAGAGAAAAAGCGATTGATGGGAACGAGAGGGACGAAAAGAAATGGAGAGAGGGAGGGGTAAGGAAACAGAATGAGGTGGACACAGAGATGAGAACTCGGTTGGGAGAGAATAGGAGATGAAATGGGACAGGGAGGAAGTGAGAGAAACCAGCATGCAGGTAATGGGAGGCAAAAGAAGCAGGGGAAACAGGAATAGTGAGAGAGTCAGGGAGAGACGGAGACAGGTACAGTCCATGAGAGAGAGAGAGAGCGAGAGAGAGCGAGAGAGAGCGAGAGAGAGCGAGAGAGAGCGAGAGAGAGCGAGAGAGAGCGAGAGAGAGCGAGAGAGAGCGAGAGAGAGCGAGAGAGAACGAGAGAGAACGAGAGAGAACGAGCGAGAACGAGCGAGAGAGAGCGAGAGAGAGAGAGCGAGAGAGAGAGAGAGAGAGAGAGCGCAAGAGAGAGAGAGAGAGCGCAAGAGAGAGAGAGAGAGCGCAAGAGAGAGCGAGAGCGGCATACAGACAGAGAGGCATACAGACAGCATGTTGCAGGTCAGCCATTCTTTAAGATTATCTCAGCTATTTTGATTCACAGATTATTCATTTTATTGAGCGACAGGTCATTTATTATTGAATGGCAGGGGATCTCATTTGCTAAATCAGTTGATCCATTTTCTGCAGCAGATCATGTGCAGTGTCCAGAGTAACACTTGGCTCAATCGGTAGGGTGACAGGATCTGGGATTTAGTTGGGAGGATCTACAATTTTGCTTCTAGTACATGGAATGTAGTTTACAGGGTCTGGGGTGGAGTTTCATTCTGTGTACACTTTTGTAAAACATTTTGAAAACAATAGTGAGCGAGCCCCAGTTGGAGCGAGATGGAGAGTTTCATTAACCCAGTACGGGGTGTGTCAGCATCTAGAGATTTATTACAGTAAAGAGAGAGCAGGTCCCCAGTGACAGCAGGAGCAGAGTTTTATTAACACAGTACATGGAGATTTCTGACACATTCCAACCCCTTACTGGTAAAGTCACCTTCAACGATTTGTGCACATATACCCCCAGATCTCTCAGTTCCTGTACCGCTTTTAGAGTTGTGCCCTCCAGATTATATTGCCTCTCCTTGTTCTTCCTACCGAAATATATCACTTCGCATTTTTCTGCGAAAAATTTCATCTGCCACTTGTTCACCATGCTACCAGCCTGACTGTATCCTCTTGAAGTTTATCACTATCCGTCTCACTGTTTACTTCCTTTCCAAGTGTTGCGTCTTCTGCAAATTTGGAAATTGTGCTCTGTACATCCAAGTCCAAGTCATTAATATATATCAAGAAAAGCAATGGTCCCAGCACTGATTCCTGGGGAACACCACTGTACACCTCCCTCCAGTCCAAAAAACAACTGTTCACCACTACTCTGTTTCCTGTTCCTTAGCCAATTCTGTATCCATGTTGCTACTGCCCCCTTTTTTCCATGGGCCGCAATCTTGATAAACCTACCATGCAGCACTTTATCAAACGCCTACTGAAAGTCCATATACACAACATCAACTGCATTGCCCCCAACTACCCTCTCCCATACGTCATCAAAAAACTCTATCAGGTTAGTTAAACACGATTTGCCTTGAACAAATCCGTGCTGGCTTTCCCAAATCAATCCACACTCATCCAAATGTCTGCTAATTCTGTCCCAGATTATCATTTCTAAAAGTTACCCCACCACTGAGGTTAAACTGACTGGCCTATAGTTGCTGGGTTTATCCTGACACCCTTTCTTGAACAAGGGAGTAAAATTTGCAATTCTCCAGCATCACCCCCGTATCTAAGGATGTTTGGAAGATTATGGCCAGTACCGCCACAATTTCCACTCTTACTTCCCTCAGCAACCGAGGATGCATCCCGTCTGGACCGGGTGACTTATCTATTTTAAGTACAGCTAGCCTTTCTAGTACCTCTTCTTTATCAATTTTTAGCCCATCCAGTATCTCAACTATATCTTCCGTTGCTGAGACGCCAACTCCTCTCGTCCGTCGTCCAGCTGGGTGGGACTGCGCTCGCCTGGTTCAAATCTTATCTATCCAGTTGTAGCCAGAGAATCTCCTGCAATGGCTTCTTTTCCAACTCCCAGACCGTCAATTCTGGAGCACCCAAGGATTTATCCTTGGCCCCCTATGTCTCATCTACATGCTGCCCCTTGGCGACATCGTCCGAAAACACAATGTCAGGTTCCACATGTACGCTGACGATGCCCAGGTCTACCTCACCACTACCTGCCTCGACCCCTCCACTGTCTCTGATTTTTCACATTGCTTGTCCAACATTCAGTACTGGATGAGCAGCAATTTCCTCCAACTAAATATTGCAAAGATCGAAGCCATTGTCTTCGTTCCCCACCACAAACACCGTTCCCGAGCCACCGACTCCATCCCTCTCCCCGGTCACTGTCTGAGGCTGAACCAGACCATTCATAACCTTGGTGTCCTATTTGACCCTGGGATGAGTTTCCGACCACATATCTGCTCTATCACGAAGTCCATCTACTTCCTCCTCCATAACATCACCCGTCTCCGTCCCTGCCTCAGCTCATCTGCTGCTGAAACTCTTATCCATGCCTTTGTTATCTCTAGACTTGACTATTCCAATACTCTCCTGGCCGGCCTCCCATCTTCCATCCTCCATAGACTTGAGCTTGTCCAAAACTCCCGTATTTTATCTCGCAGCAAGTCCCGTTCACCCATCACTCCTGTGCTCGCTGACCGACATTCGTTCCCGGTCCAGCAACACCTCGATTTTAAAATTCTCATCCTTCATTTCAAAACTCTCCATGGCCCTCGCCCCTGCCTATCTCTGTAACCTCCTCCAGCCCTACAACCCTCCGAGAACTCTGCGCTCTCCAATTCTGGCCTCTTGTGCATCCCCGATTTTAATCGTTCCACCATTGGCGGCCGTGCCTTCGGCTGCCTAGATCCTAAGCTCTGGAATTCCTTCCCTAAACTTCTTCACCTCTCCACCTCTCTTCCTTTAAGACGCTCCTTCAGCCTAACTCTTTGGCCAAGCTTTTGGTCACCCGTACTAATATCTCCTTCTGTGGCTCGGTGAAAAATTCTGTTTGATAATCACTCCTGTGAAGCACCTTAGGATGTTTTACTACATTAAAGGTGATATTGGCCAAGGTGCTTACCCCGAGGAAGGGAGGAACCATCACAGGCCGAGTCTCACTGGGCAGCTGTCCGACAACTCCGAGCGGCTGATTAGATTCGAGAATCTGTCACTGGAATACAATAGGACTATTTTTGAGCCGATGATTATATTTAATTTGAATATATTTGTCATTAATGGCATTTGATTGATTTACTTTAACATTAAATTGTTCTTTTCTTTCCACTCTTTACATGGATTAAATTCACTCACAATATCAGCTGCCAACTCCAGTTTGTGAGGGATATCAAGGACAACACTAAAGGTTTTTCCAAGTATATTAAGAAAAAGAAGGTGACTCAGAGTAATGTGGCCCCTTAAAGACAGACGCAGGGGATTATAGTAATTGAAAGGGAGAGAGGGTGAAGAATTTGAAAAATTTGTACAGGAGAACTTTCTTAATTAGTATATTTCTAGCCCAACAAGGGAGGAAGCAGTGCTGGATCTAGTTTTAGGGAATGATGTAAGGCAAGTGGAGTGTATTTCAGTGGGGGAACATCTGGGTAATAGTGATCATAATATAATTTGGTTTGAAGTAGTTACGGAAAGGGACAAAGAAAAATCCAAGGTGAAAATATCCAACTGAAAGGGAGCCAATTTCAGTGATTTGAGAAGGGATCGAGCACAGGTGGACTGGAAAGAAAGATTGGACAAAAAAAAACAGTAAATGAGCAATGACAGGTCTTCAAGGTGGAGATAGTTCGGGTATAAACCAAGGATTTTCCCATAAGGAGGAAAGATACGGCATCCAAAGCTCGAGCTCCCTGGATGACAAAGGAAATAGAGCTTAAAATAAAACAGAAAAAGGTTTATGACCACTGTCAAGTACAGAATACAGCACAAAACCAGGAGAGTGTGCAGGGGGAAATTGAAAAGGATATAAGAAGGGCAAAGAGAGAATATGAGAAAAGATTAGCGGGTAACATAAATGGGAACCCAAAAATCTTTTATAAAAATATAAAAAGTAAAAGGATAAAAGGAATGGTGGGGCCGGTTAGGGACAAAATAGGAAATCTGCTTGTGGAGGCAGAGGACATGACTGAGGTACTGAATGAGGACTTTGCACCTGTCTTCACAAAAGAAGAGGATGAAGTTAATGTCACAGTAGAGGAGGAGGGAGTAGAGATATTGGATAGGATCAAAATAGATAGAAAGGAGGTGCTAAATAGGTTGGCATCACTCAAAGTGAACAAGTCCCCCGGTCCAGGTGGGATGCATCCTAGGTTGCTGAGGGAAGCAAGGGTGGTGATAGCAGAAGCTCTGTCCACAATCTTTCAATCCTCCTTGGATATGGGAGTGGTGCCAGAGGACTGGAGGATTGCAAATGTTACAACCCTGTTCAAAAAAGGAGAGAGGGATAAAACTGGTAACTGCAGGCCAGTCAGTCTAATATCAGTGGTGGGAAAACTACTAGAGACCATTGTCAAGGACAAAATTAATTCTCACTTGGAGAGGCATGGGTTAATAAGGAACAGCCAGCACGGATTTCTTAAAGGCAACTCACGTCTGACTAACCTGATTGAATTCTTTGATGAAGTAACAGAGAGGGTTGATGAAGGTAGTGCAGTAGATGTTGTATATATGGACTTTCAAAAGGCATTTGATAAAGTGCCACATAATAGACTTATTTGGAAAACAGAAGCACATGGGATTAAAGGGACGGCGGTAACTTGGGTACATAATTGGCTAGGGGATAGGAGGCAGAGAGTCGTGGTGAACGGATGTTTTTCTGACTGGAGAGAAGTATGCAGTGGGGTCCCCCAGGGGTCAGTATTAGGACCATTATTTTTCTTGTTATATCAAAATGACCTGGACTTGGGTTTTGGGAGCACAATTTCAAAGTTTGCGACCGATGCAGGACTTAGCAACGTAGTAAATAGTGAGGAGGATAGTAGCAGATTTCAGGAGGACATAGACAGACTGGTAAAATGGGCAGACACAGGGCAGATGCAATTTAAGACGGAGAAGTGTGAAGTGATGCACTTTGGGAGGAACAACACGGAGAGGCAGTATAATCGAAATGGGACTATTTTGAGGGGAGTGCAAGAGCAGAGGGACCTGGGGTACAGAGTCAGAAATCTTTGAAGGTGGCAGGGCAAGTTGATAAGATGGTTAAGAAAGGGTATGGGATACCTGGGTTTGTAAATAGGGACATTGAATATAAAAACAAGGAAGTCATGCTGAACCTTTACAAATCACTGGTTAGGCCTCAGCTGGAGTATTGTGTATAATTCTGGGCACCTCAATTCAGGAAGGATGTCAAGATCATGGAGAGGGTACAGAGGAGGTTTACCAGGATGGTACAAGGGATGAGGGACATCAGTTATGTGGAGAGGTTGGAGAAGCTGGGATTGTTCTCCTTGGAGCAGGGGTTAAGGGGAGATTTAATGGAGGTGTTAAAATCAAGAGGGGTTTTGATAGCGAGTAGGGAGAAACTGTTTCCTCTGGCAAGTGGGTCGGTAACCAGAGGTCATAGATTTGAAATAATTGGCAAAAGATCGAGAGGGGAAATGAGGAGAAGTTTTTTTTTCATACAGAGAGTTGTTAAGATGTGAAACGCACTCCCTGAAAGGGTGGTGGAATCAGATTCCATGGGAATTTTGAAGGGCAATTAGACATGTACTTGCAGAGGACTAATATGCAGGGTTATGGGGAAAGAGCTGGAGTGTGGGACTAAATTGGATAGCTCTTTCAAAGAGCTGACACAGGCACGATGGGCCGAATGGCCTCCTTCTGTGCTGTAAGTTTCTATGAAAAGTGAGTAAAATACTGTGAGGGAGTCTCGGAGAGCCCGCGTGGGAGAGAGGGAGGGAGTCTCGGAGAGCCCGCGTGGGAGAGAGGGAGGGAGTCTCGGAGAGCCCGCGTGGGAGAGAGGGAGGGAGTCTCGGAGAGCCCGCGTGGGAGAGAGGGAGGGAGTCTCGGAGAGCCCGCGTGGGAGAGAGGGAGGGAGTCTCGGAGAGCCCGCGTGGGAGAGAGGGAGGGAGTCTCGGAGAGCCCGCGTGGGAGAGAGGGAGGGAGTCTCGGAGAGCCCGCGTGGGAGAGTTTGAGCGGTCGGGTGGGAGGGAGAGAGAGGGAGAGAGGGTTTGTAAGAAGGGGAAAGAGAATATGGGAGACAGGGAAGAGAAACAGTCTGTGTGTAAGACAGAGAGGAAAGGGGAAGAGAGTCTGTTTGTGCATGAGAAGTAAGGGATAGAAATGAGAAGTTGGAGAGAAATGAGAGAGAAAGGGTAAAGGACAGAAAACTGGGAGTTGTGATTAACAGATGTTTCTTGCATTGGAAGGATTTAAACAGTGGTGATCCCCGGGGTCAGTGTTGGCACCATTGCTTTTCTCAATATCTGTGGATAGAAATGATCTGGACCTGGGTGTAGGAGGCACAATGTCAAAATTTGCAGCTGCCACAAAGATAAGGAGTGAGATTAACCATGAAGATGATTGTCAGCAACTTCAGGAGGAGGCAGACAGGTGAGCAGTTTGGGCAGGTAGATGTCAGATGGAATTTAATGGGGAGAGATGTGAGGTGAGGAGAACAAGGAGAGGAAATAGACACTATACTGTAAAACTGTAAAAGGAGTAGAGGAGCAGAGAGATTTAGGGATTCAGATACACAAATCTTTAAAAGTGGGAGGACAAGTTGATAAAGCTGTTTTACAAAAACCCCCATGGGATCAGAGGATTTATAAATAGGAGCATAGAGTATAAAAGGAAAGAGTTAATGCTACACCTGGACAAATCATGGGTTAGGCCACAGTCAGAATATTGTGTCCAGTTTTTGGTGCATTACTTCAGTAAGAATGTCGCGGCCATGGAGAGGGGCAGAAGAGATTCACTAAGATGATCCCAAGGATGAGAGTCTTCACATAACTTTTCATGACAGCAGAGAAGTTTAAATAAGATCAGAGAGAGGGGATCAAAATTATGAGGGGGTTTTGATAAAGTAAATGAGGGCAATCTATTTCCACTAGTACGGGTACGAGAGCACAGTGGTTATGTTACTGGACTAGTAATCCTAGAGGCTCGGACTAATATTCCGGAGTCATGAGATCAAATCCATAGCAGCTGGGAAATTTAAATTCAATTAATTAAATAAAATTTGGAATAGAAAAAAAACTAGTATCAGTAATGGTGGCCATGAAACTACCGGATTGTCGTAAAAACCCATCTGGTTCACTGATGTCCTTTAGGGAAGGAAACCTGCCGTCCTTACCCGGTCTGGCCTATATGTGACTCCAGACCCACAGCAATGTGGCTGATTCTTAATCGCCCTCTGAAATGGCCCAGCAAGTCACTCAATTGTTCAAGATAGGTGGCACACCACCACCTTCTCAAGGGCAACTGGGAAGGGTAATAAATGCTGGCCTTGCCAGCGACGCCCACATCCCAGTTCGTGAGTCGGTAACTGGAGGGCATCAAATTAAGAGAGGTTGGTTTTCTTTTTGATGCAGAGGGTTGTTAGGACAATGGAATGTCCGACCAGAAACAATGAGGGAAGCAGAATTTAAAAGGGAAGTGAATCAATATCTGAAGAAGAAAATCTTGAAAGATCTTGAAAGGCCTTCGATAAGGTACCGCATTGCAGACTCATGACCAAGGTCAGAGCTTGTGGAGTCAGGGGACAGGTAGCAGAATGGATAGCAAGCTGATAACAAAACAGAAAACAGAGAGCAGGGGTTAATGAGAGTCACTCAGACTGACAAAAGGTGGGAAGTGGTGTTCCACAGGGATCGGTGCTGGGAACACTGTTGTTCACCATTTGCATCAACGGTTTGGACTTGGGAATCGGAAGAACAATTTCAAAATTTGCAGACAAATTGAGGGATATCGTTAATACTGAAGAGGACTGCGATAAAATACAGGAAGACATTAATAACCTTGCAGAATGGGCGTGTAATTGGCAAATGAATTTCAATATAGACAAGTGTGAGGTGGTACAAATTTAGTAGGAAGAACAAGGAGGCCACATACTTCCTGTATAATAAGAGTCCAAATGGGATAGAGGAGCAAAGAGGGGTCTCGGGGTAGATACACAAATCATTAGATGTAGTGACTCAGGTTCATAAGGCCATAAAAAAGCAAACAAAGCACTGGGGTTCATTTCCAGAGGAATAGAATTGAAAAGCAGGGAAGTTATGTTAAACTTGTAAAAACCTTGGTTAGACCACACTGAGTACTGTGCACAGTTCTGGTCTCCATGTTACAAAAAGGATATAGAGCCACTGGAGAAGGTGCAAAAAAGATTGACAAGGATGATACAAGAACTGAGAGGTTATAACTATCAGGATAGACTGAACAGGCTGGGGCTCTTTTCTCTGGAAAGGAGAAGGCTGAGGGGTGACCTGGTGGAGATCTTTAAAATTATGAAGGTGTTTGATAGATGAGACATCGAGATGTTTCCACTTGTGGGGGAGACCAGAACTATGGACCATGAATGGAAGATAGTCACTAATAAATCCAGTAAGGAATTCAGGAGGAACTTATTTACCCAGGGAGTGGTTAGAATGTGGAACTTGCTAACACATGGAGTAGTTGAGGCAAATAGCATAGATGTATTTAAGGGGAAGCTAGATAAGTACATGAGAGAGAAAGGAACAGAAGGATATACGGATAGGGACAGATGAAGAGAGGTGTGAGAGGGGCTCGTGTGGAACATAAACACCAGCACAGACCAGTTGAGCCGAATAAAAGTGGGCCCAGCACTGACCCCTGGGGTAACCACTTCCAACCCTTCTCCAATCTCAGCAACTCCCATAAACCCGGACCCTCTGTTTCCGGTCCCCAGACAACTTTCTCCCCGCACTGTTCCATTTCCTTTTAAACAGCCCACCTGAACAGACTGGACATTACCCTGGGGATCCCCCAGTTACCTTCACACCGTTGCTCGCCATGTCCCTGATTTCACTTGACATCCTTCACAGTCTCATCGAATTGTCTTGGTGCCTCCCGGCCGTGTGAACATCGAAAGAGATTTCCAGTCGGCCTCAAGTATTTTCCAGCAGATTGCTTCAAATCCGGTGCAGTTTTCCTCAAAACTCCTGGAAGTTCAGGCACGAATTTTCCTGTGGAAGAAAGTCACATCGTGTTACGGGACGGAAGAATTAACGACCCTTCTGAAGTACTCGGTGTCGGCCTTGGCTCATTTGTATCACTCTCTCACCTCTACAATCATAAAGATTGTGGATTAAAGCTCCCCTCCAGAGACCTGAGCACAAAATCTCGGCTCACACTCCAGTGCAGTACTGAGGGAGTGCTGCACTGTCAGAGGGGCCGTCTTTTGCACGAGCCGTTAAACCAGTCCGGCCTCTCAGGTGGATGTAAAAGATCCCGCGACACTATTCGAAGAAGAGCAGGGGAGTTCTCTCCGGTGTCCTGGCCAATATTTAATCCTCAACCAACACCTATAAACAGATTATCTGGTCATTTATCACATTGCTGTTTGTGGGATCTTGCTTTGCACAAAATGGCTGCCCACATGACAACAGTGACCTCATTTCCAAAGCCCCCCCACATTGGCTGCGAGGCTTTGGGTCGTCCTGAGGATGTGACAGGCGCTGGAGAAATGCAAGTTCCCCCTCCCCGGGGCCGCCCTCCGCTCTAATCCCATTGCCCGTCTCTCGGTCCTGTCCCCGGGCTCGGGGACTCTCGGCCGGTCCAGGGCCCTTTAAGAGGGACGCGCCACACTGCGCATGTGCGCCGTTTATTTAAATCAAACCGCGCGATTCAAAGGAAAAGTGACGTCAGTTTCCGTCACAATAAAAACCGCTCGTTCTCAACCGAAAAAACGGAAAGTTTGTCTCGCGACACAATAGGAAGCGGCCACTGATCCGGCGGGTGGTGTGCGCATGTGCGAACATTCTCCCAGAGTGCAGCGCGGCCTGTCTCACAGATGGGGCCTTTTCTCTGCCGCTCTGCATTGTGGGAGATCCGGCCGCCATGACGGGCCCGGGGTCACCGAGTTCATCCAATCACAGGTGAAGCTTCCCGGATTGGTGGAACCGACAGAGTGCAGGTGGTCTGTGGAGCGAGAGAATCTCTGAGAAGAGGGGCAGCCAATTGGGGAAATCACAGGAGGTGGTGACCGGTCATAAACCCAATCGGTGAATGACGGATTGAACCAAGGAAAGGAATGAAGAAACTCGACTGGGACCTGTGGGAACAGGCGGACGAATAAATTTAACCCGTGTCCAGTTCAGGTCACCACATTACAGGAAAGATGGGATTGCACCAGAGAGGGTCCAGAGGAGATTTACAAGGATGTTCCAGGAGTGGAGAATTTTAGCTGTGAGGAAGGATTGGATCGGCTGGAGTTGTTTTCATTGGAACAGAGGAGGCTGAGGGGGGAATTTAATTGAGGTGTATAAAATTATTGGGGGCCACACAGACTGCATCACTTCAAGAAGGCAGCTCATCACCCCCTTCCCAAGGACAATTAGGGATGGTTCATAAATTCTGCCATTGCCAGCGACACCCACATCCCATGAACAAATAAAAAAAGGATATTAAGGTCCTATTTCCCTCAGCAGAGAGGTCAATAACCAGGGGGCATATATTTCAAGTAATTGGTAGAAGGATTCGAGGGGATCTGTGGATAAATTTTTTCACCCAGAGGGTGGTATGGGTATGGACCTTACTGGCTAAAAGGGTGGTAGAGGCAGAAACCCACATCGCTTTTTAAAAAGTACTTCGATGTGCACTTGAAGTGCCGTCACCGACAAGGCTGCGGACCAAGACCACGATCAGGCTGGATAGCTCTTTTTTAGCTGGCATAGACACAATGGGCCGAATAGCCTCCTTCTGTGCTGTAAATTTCTATGATTCTATAACTCCTAGTGTCAAATGTGACATGGCAAAAGATACTTGTTCATGATTCAAAAAAAATCTTTACAGAGAGGAAAGAAACAATGTAGAGTTCTGCCCGAAAGTGTTGTTCAGACAGACTCCATGAATTATTTTAAATGGGAGTAGTATAGGGACCTTGGAACAGAGGAACATTAAATTGGATGAGGGGAGAGGAAAGTCACCTGTTTCTGTACTGCAAGATCCTAAGCTTCATTGAGAATGAATTCTTGAAGCATTTCTACATGGTATTTTTTGCAACATTGTAAAAATATCCCACAGTAGTTCTCCTGGTGACCTGGCCACTTTGTAAAGTCTCCCTGAAATGTTTACATGTAAATCAGACAACAGTCAGAAGAGGGTAGGATGGACCGACACTGCACTTGAATGTAATGTCATCTATTGGGTTTAAAGTTTCCGAACACTATTTATCAATAGTGTGAGGAAGCTGAGAGTGAAAGTGAGGAGGGGCCGTCTGACTGCAGTTTCCACTGGAAGAAAAATCACCTTCAGTGTGAACAGTGAGCAGAAATGAATTGCGATTGTTAAAAGTTCCCACTAACTTATTGTTACTCTACTTTAACAGAACGAGCCTGGATCTCCTGCTATGTTTAAACACTAAACTTCAGTGATTATAGCTTAAGTAAAATATTACTATGATTTGATTTAAATGGAGGAATGGTTTCCACCTGCCAAAGAATGTTGTCTGAAGCGAGGGTGTTTACTGCTAACAGCTCCCATCCTGTTTAATAGACCCCCTGAATGTCTGATTTACCAGAAAGAAAAACCCAGCTCAGTAAAGTTAAACATTCTCTTATTAATCTGAATATTTTATGAACAAATTTCAGTATTTCACAAGGCAAGGGTGTCCCAGACATGGATTGGACCCAATTCACTGTAAAGTTATAAAAACAGCCAGTTTAGCGACCAGGGGACATCACCTAAAAATTAGAATCAGGACTTTCAGGAGTGAAGTGAAGAGACACTTCTGCACGTAAAAAGAGTGGGAGAAGTTAGGAACACTCTTCCACAAAGGGCAGTTGATGCTCGCTCAATTGTTAAATCTATTATCTCAGCTTAAAATTTTGTCAAGCAAAAAAAAGGTAAGGGGTATGACTAAGGCAGGTATATGGAGTTATGTCACAGATCAACCATGATCTCATTGAATGGTGGACCAGGCTCGAGGGGCGAAATGACCTACTCCTGTTCCGATGACCACCCTTCAAATACAGTGAATGATAAACAATGTAATTTGAAAATAGGACGAACTACTTACAAGACAATCCTGAGGGCCTGTCGTGAGGGGAAGCTGAGGATAAAGAAACTTCAATCTGTGCTCACAAGATGACAGGTGAAATTCAAATCCAACTGAGTTAAATCACAACCGCTGGGCTCCCCGTCCCTCACATTCTCACTGTGCCTGTACCCAGTGGGCACATCATTGCCCCCTGTGTACATTAACCATTACACTGAACATTTGAAATCTACCTGGAGCCCCACCCCCACTAAACAAGAATCTTTACACCAGGGGCAGAGATCTTCAATCTTGGAGGAGAGTTCCAAGTCCACCAACTTTCAATACTATTGGTGTTTGGACAATGAGCTCCAAAAGGGAAAGTTTAACTGGAGTTTGGAGCCCGTGTGGGATTCGAGTGATCAATGGCCACGGGACACCAAGGGAATGATTGGGCCGTCAACCAGCCGGCACCAGTACCTCAGGCCAGTCCCACTGTCCCTTCAGAGTTCATTGACCTGCACAATGAGGGCCTGGCAAGCCTTCACCCATTGCTGCAGCCATCCCTGGACAGGGCCTGGATACACTATTACCAGCCATTCTGCCACGACTTACATGGACCCATTAAAACCCATTTCACTAACAGGAGGAACTGTGGAGGAGTGCAGAGTGTTACTAACAGAATTGAGCACTTGTTGCATGCTGATTGGAGCCAGATAATGAAAAATGAGCAACCAGCCATTAGAAGATACAAGTAGTCACTGATTTATTGGTCATTTGATAACTAGTTGAACTGGGTTTGCTTGTGTTTCCTGTACAGGAACAAGGCGATCAAAGAAGCAGAGATCAGAGAGACAGCGGTCACAGTCAGGGCCAGGATCAGGACCACCTCAGACTCCACACCTAAAAAGCAACAAGAAACCAATGGTTAGTGAAGGAAATACTGAGGAGAAAATGGAAACTAGCAGTCAGCCAACTCACCACCTGGAGACCTCTCCTGCATCCTTTGCTCAACCTCATTAAGGGACTCAGTTGCCAGCTCTGTCACATCAGGATCCAGAATGACCAGGGGTCCAAGTGAGGCCTCACCCTCCCACTTCAATTCAGCATCACTCTCTGCAATATCAAACATTCCAGTTAGAGAGGGTAAAGGGTGACCTCCAACATAGAGGGGATCAATGTCCTACCAGGTCCAGATGCAAGATCCCTCCTTCCTCTGGAATCAAGTCGGAATTCCCTCGTGGCACTACAGCTGCCCAGATGACAACAGGCGCACACATCATTGGTAGATTCTTCCAATGGGGTCCAGCTAAACCAGAGAATCAGTTTATCAACCAGGTTGTCCATCACCCTTTAATACAACACATCCCTGAGCGAGAGAGGGGGAACTTACATATTCTGGAAAGTACAAGCTTTGTTCATTGAATCTCTCCGATCCACTGCAGCAACTTTCAGGTGACAGGTGATGAAAATCTGAGGGACACATTCAATACAAGTTGTTATTTAGTGACCTCCTCCCAACATGGGGAACCCAATGTTTGGCTTCCTCTTACCAAGGAACGGTCATCTCCAAAGAAGCGGAACGCATCCAGGTCAAACTGGAGTTTGTCCAGCTCACGTTCACCTCTTGGCAACACAAAGGTTGAAAAGGAGTCCCCAGCTTTGCTGTCCAGGAGGCAACTGAAGAAAGATTAAAAAAGGGACAAAGTGAATAAAGTGAACCTATTGAGACAGAACCAGCTGGAGAAAGCAGAGAGCTCCTTACCCATGGTAGTCAATGATGTTGTATCTTGGGGTGGAATCCTTGTCTGGGCTCAATGTAGCTGCACAGCTGTCAATGTAGAGCTTCAAGGGCATGTGGTTGGTCATTGAAACAGAGGCCTCAATGTGAATGAGGTCACCCAGGTAGTAGACAGTCGAGGTGCGCTCTGTAAGCCAGTCATCTGAAGTACAAGAGTTGGAGACAGTGGGTGTAACTCCCAGTGAGAAACGACAGAAAAGCACTCCCCATCCACCCATCACATACCGTTCATAAGACGCAGTGAGAATGACAGAAGCCCTTCTCCAGACTTAGTCGAGCTGAATGGGATCCAGGTGGGCTTGATAGGGTCACTGCTCACATTGCCCTTCCTGGAAGGACAGTAGATAATTTCAGGACAACTTCATAGAACTGCACCTGCTGTAGACCTTATTTGCCACAGAGTAAAGATTCTTACCTAAAATAGTGGCACTCAATGGGAATGATGGCTCCATTAGTTCTCACAATGACAGATCCACGAGCATTTGGGGTGTGGTTCAGGTGGGTAGTGTAGACCAGGAAATCTCCAGCCATCTGAAAGACATCAGGTTCAGGAATGAAGAGCTGGTCTCATTGGACAAAAGCTATTTCTGGTCATTTTCCTGCCCTGTTAAGCAGCAGTTTGAGGAGTTTCAGTTGTTCCTCAATGACACATGATTGAAGCAGCTCCACCATTGGTTGAAGTTGCCTGGAGCAGCCTCTGTTACTCGACTCAGTCCACCTTCTATTACAGGGGACTTCAGGCCTGCAGTCAGAAACCCTGAAATGATTGGCACTGCCAGATTTGATGAGCATTCTTTCCCATATAGAATAGAGCTTTCACCTTAAGGGGCTTCAAGTTACCCCTGATATGGAGCACAAAACACATCACTTTTAAACCTCATCTGTGTCCATTAAAACAAGGGGATTGGCAGGTGTAATAACCAAAAGTGGAGTTCCCCTTTAATACATTGGGATACAATTATTATTCCACTTGTTTCATCATTTAAGAGCAGTCTCAACAGGAACTTCCACACTGAACATTCATTGACCACAAGTTGAGGCAACAGGCCAGAATATCCACAGGAAGGAACAGAAAAGATAAATCAATTGAGGCACAAGAGAACAGAGTGGTTTGGAGAAATGCAGGTGAAGGTTCAAGGTCAATAGAATTGAATCTCAGAGTTAGAGAGTGGTAATGACCCATTTAAGAAAGATGCAGTCCCTCAGTGACAAGTTGAAGTTCTTTTTAAATATAAAGCTAAGATTAACATGTGAATATAAAGAAAGTAGTTTCACACAGGGTGATATTTAACAGTGGGCAAGAATTTATACACTGATTTCATTCAGGGATCTCCTCAGTGGCTGGAATTTCACCTGATGTTAATGAGCTCAGAGTGGGCAGTAATCCACACAGTGAAATTGGAGCAAGAGTTGAGGAATCACATTACCTGCAATCTGCTACCACATTCATGGAGCCCATAGTCAAAGAAGACAGTGTGGTTCTGAGAGGAGATCACAGTTGGCCGACAACCTGCTGTCCCCAGGGTCAGGTCAGCAGCTTTAATCAGGTGCCTGGTTCTAAATAAATCCATGTCTACCCTCACCAGCAGGTTCTGCTCTCCACACTGCACCATCACAGTCTGCAGTGGAGACAGACTTCTCCCCTCAGACACACTGAAATGGGAACCAAAGGGAGGGACAGGGGTGGGTTTTACTCTTCTCCATGGAAATCTCTGCCCTCTAAACTGTTGCCAAATATCAGAGCAACAAACCGCTCCAACTAACACAAGCACCGAGAACAAACCTCCCACTACAAAATCCCCCATGATACCAAACAACTCAACGATCACTTTATCCACCAACCAGCACCTTTTATACGCAACCTGCAGTCACCTGACTCCAATTCAATGAGTCGCTGTTGTGATACGATTGGATGTCTTTCAGAAATCCACATCGTTCACCTGAGGAAGGGGGTAGCCTCCGAAAGCTTGTGAATTTAAAATAAAATTGCTGGACTATAACTTGGTGTTGTAAAATTGTTTACAATTGTCAACCCCAGTCCATCACCGGCATCTCCACATCAGAAAAAAACTCAATATCTTTCTGATCCTCCTTTCATTCAATCACTTCCATTGTCCTATTTCATAAGTTTCTTTAGAAAAAAAATAAAAAAAGAAAAGAAAAAAGACGGAGGGAGAGAGCGGTGCAACTGAGTGCAGAGATGCAGAGAGACACCAGCAGAGTGTCCAGGAAACCAACCTTTTATCTGAAATCTGAGGCGAGATCTAAACTGCACAGTGTTGAGGAAGCATTACTGTGTATCTAACCCGTGTTGTACCTGCCGTGTGAGTGTTTGATTTGACAGTGTGGAGGGAGCGACATCTGCATATATCCCGTGCTGTACCTTTCCTGGGAGTGTTTGATGTCACAGTGTGGAGGGAGCTTTGCTCCCTATCTGACCTGTAATTGCCCTGCTGCAACTGGAAATTTTCTCCTTCTTTACTCTTTGAAAACCCTTCACAATTTTGAACACCTCTATCAAATCTCCACTTTATGTTCTCTGTTCTAAGGAGAACAGCCCCAGTTTCTCCAGTCTCTCCACAGAACTGAAGTCCTTCATTCCTGGCACCATTCTAGTAAATCTCCTCTGCATCCTCTCTAAGGCCTTGACATCCTTCCTAATGTTTGGTGCCCAGAATTGAACACAATACTCCAGCTGAGGCATAACCAGTGTTTTATCAAGATTTTGTATCAATTCCTTCCTTTCTATTCTGTGCCTCAATTAATAAAGCCAAGGGCCCCACTTGATTTTTTTAACAGCCTTCTCAATTTGTCCTGCCACCTTCAAAGATTTGTGTAACTACGCCCCCAGGTCTCTCTATTCGTCCACTCCATTTAAAATTGTTCCATTTAGTTTACATTACATCTCCTCATTCTTCCTACCAAAATGTATCGCTTCACAATTCTCTGTATTAAATTTCATCTGCCATGTTTCTACCCATTTCACCAGTCTGCCCATGTCCTCCTGAAGTCTGTTACTATCCTCAACATTGTTTATTACATTTCTGAGTTTCCTGTCATCTGCAAACTTTGAAATTATACCCTGTACACCCAAGTCCCGGTCATTAATATATATCAAAAAGAGCAGTGGTCCTAATACCGAGCCCTGGGGGACACCACTGTATACTTGCCTCCAGTCTGAAAAACAACCGTTCACCACTACTCTCTGTTTACTGCTCCTTAGCCAATTTTGTATCCACGCTGCCATTGTCCCTTTAATCCCATGGGCTTCAATTTTGCTGACAAGTCTATTATGTGATACTTTATCCTCCCTTAATCTCTCCCTGCATAGAAACTCCCCGACCCATATTCATGGCAACCCCCTCGACCTTGCCATCTCACGTGGCCTCTCTACTCCCATCGTCTCAATCATGGATAAGGCCATCTCTGATCACTGCCTTGTAACCCTCTCCACCCATATGGATTCATAGAATCATAGCAAGGTTACAGCACGGAAGGAGGCCATTCGGCCCATCGAGTGATTACCGGCTCTATGGAAGATCAATCCATGCAGTCCCACTCCGCCAATGCACATCACAGAATGAACTCAGGAATCCCACCCCACTTTCTATGGGTCGGGGAGTTTCTATGCAGGGAGAGATTACGGGAGGATAAAGTATCACATAATAGACTTGTCAGCAAAACAGGCTGCGGTTATGGTGCAGACTGGGATCCAGGGCTGAGGCTGTGGTCATCAGTTAGTCTGGGAGTGGCACAATCTGGTTCATGACTAGCCGAGAGTAACACCAAGGAGTCAGGCTGGCGTTTAGAAGGGTGTGGGTTCCAGCTCCCAGTGTTTCCAGAATGTTCTGTGTGTGTTTCACTGAGACTCGGGATTTACAGTAAATAATAAAAGGATTGTAGACAAATACTTGGCCATGAGCTGCTGAGTGACCTGTCGGGAGATTGTTGCTTGCTTCCCTTCAGCTTGTGGGACTGTGTTTTTGGTGCACTGTCCCTTTAAGAGCTGTGGTCTGCCTCATTTCTCAGTGTGATTGTGGGACTGACACAGAAGCGAAGGAGGAAGCAGCAGCCATAGCTCGGACTGCAGGCAAATTGGGAGGCTGGGATTAAAAGGCTGTTATTCCTACACCGGGAGTTGAACCCACGCCACCTGCAGGAAAACCAGGAATCCTAACCACCAGACCACATGGGAATGGAAGGAGGAATCAACAGGAAGGGCACTGAGACAACACCCAGAAGGTTAAGGCGCGATTTAATGTCGGTGTTCACAATTATGAAAGGTTTTGACAGACGAAATAAGGAGAAACTGTTTCCAGTGATGGGAGGGTTAATAACCAGAGGACACAGATTAAAAATAAATGGGAAAAAAAGCCACGGGCGGGAGGAATGAGGAGAGATTTTTTTACGCAGCGAGTTTTTATGATCGGGAATGTACTGCCTGAAAGGAAGGTGGAAGCAGGTTCAATAGTAACTTTCGAAAGGGAATTGGATAAATACTTGACCGGAAAAAATTCACAGGGCTGTGGGGAAAGAGCCGGGGAGTGGGACTAACCCACTTCCTTCTGTGTTCATCCCTGGAAAAAACTCTCCCCCCAAGTCACTTACAACAGCACTTTCAAATTCCCAACTGTCTATTCTTTGGCCATTCATCGCCAGATCTGGCTGAACCACATAAAGCACTATCGGGTCCTGTCTCCTCTGACAAAACTGCTCACTATTCCAGGATCATCCTGCAATGTAAAGATAACCCCCGGATTCTCTTCACGACAAACCATCTTCTTAAGCCCCTCTGCCATCCCCTGTCCACCCTCACCTCCAACAACAAGTGCGAGGAGCTCATGGACTTCTTTGTCACTAAGATTGAGACCATCCATTCAACTGCCTCTGCCGTTCCCCTCCCTTCCCCTAGCCCACCAAGTTTCTCTCCTATCTCCCCTCATGCCCTCTCTGAGCTCATCTTGACCATGAGACCCACCTCCTGCTCCCTCGACCCTATTCCCTCCAAACTTCTGAATACACAACCTCCTTTTCTGGCCCCATGTTTGCTGACATTGTTAACGGTCCCCTCTCCTCAGGTACTGCCCCCTCCTCATCAAATCTGCCGTCATCACCCTCCTTCTCAAAAGACCCACCCTTGACCCTCTGTCCTTTCAAAAGACCGCCCCATCTCCCACCTCCCTTTCCTCTCCAAAGTCCTTCAATGTGTTTTTGCCTCCTAAATCCGTGTCCATCTTTCCCACAACACCATGTTTGAATCCCTCCAATCAGGCTTCCACTCCTGCCACAGTACTGAAACGACCCTTGTCAAATTCACAAATTACATCCTCTGTGACTGTGTCGAGGGAGATTTCATCTTGATCGAACCCTTGATCGAACCAGATTCACTGAAATGTGAAGCATCTGTGGTGAATGTACGTTAAAAGCCTGCACCACTTCCTCGTTAGTATAGTGGTGAGTATCCCCGCCTGTCACGCGGGAGACCGGGGTTCAATTCCCCGACGAGGAGGTTATTGCTGCTTTCGAAGCTTCACTTTCATTTATCTGCAATATTGGATGTTGAAAATACAATGAAAAACTGACTCGGCCTTTCCCACTTCTCCAATTTGATTTCACAGCGATTTTAAACATCTGCTCTCTGCCTCACGCTTCAGCTCGATGTGAGAACCACAATGATGGGCAAGAAATAACACGCAGAATCGCGCTGTCACCAGCCCGAAACAGAGAGAGACAGGTCTCGGAACAGGCGCAGACATGAAAGATCTCACATACAGCAATGAAAATGATGCATGTTTCAGTGAATCTATTTTAACTACTGCTTTGATGACAATTTGTTTAACTTTCCGCATGCCACTGTTGAAGGAAGACTTACTTTCTATCTCTTTGTTAGTCAAGGTCCAGAGGAAAATGATGTGGTGAGCAGGGAAAAGTGACAGAAAGAAAGAAAGAGAGACACTCAGAAACCCGTATAACAAGTGAGACAGACATAGTCATATTCAAACACACACATTCATCGCTACATAAACACTCACACACAAACAGAGTGAATTAAAATTCCACGGCTTTTAACACCTCGAGTTTTATGCTAATTTTAATTAATCTGCAAGATTTTACGAAATCTACGACAAAAATCAGCCAAATTATCCATATTCTGATTCTCAGTATTTCTGTGTCAATCCATGTGTATGTGTGTCTGTCTGTGTATGTGCCTCATATTTTCTATATTTTCCTGAGAAGATCTGTCTCTTTCTGTCTCACTCTCTCCCGCGTTACCCACATCATGATCCAACATGTGATGCAAAAGTGGTCGGTAATTTTTCTTTCAACAGTGGTCCGTGGAAAGTTAAACAAACTGTCATCAAATGAACAGTTCAAACAGATTCACTGAAACGTGAAGCATCTGTGGTGAACGTACATCCCCTTCCGGCTCCAGTTCCTCGTTAGTATCATGGTGAGTATCAGTGTCAATCACCCTGGAGACTGGGGTCAATTCCCCGACGGGAAGGTCTGTCTTTAGAAGCTTCACTTTCATTTACCTGCAACATCGGATGAGGAAAATACAGTGAAAAACTGACTCGGACTTTTCCACTTTCCACGATTTAATTTCACTGATATTCCAGCAGATTTTAAAATCTGTTCTCTGCCTCACTCTTCACCTCGATGTCAGAACCACAATAATGAGGAAGAAATAAAACGCAGAATCGCTCTGTGAACAGACCCGGGTTAATTCACCAGCCCGAGACAGGGAGAGACCAATCGACAGAGAGAGAGAGAGACATTCAGAAAGAAAAAAGACAGAGATACAGAGAGAGACAGGTCTCGGAACAGGCGCAGATGAGAAAGCAGACTCGGAAGATCTCACATACAGCAATGAAAAGGATGCATGTTTCAGTGAATCTATTTTAACGACTTCTTTGATGACAGTTTGTTTAACTTTCCACGCACCACTGTTGAAAGAAGACTTATTTTCTCTCTCTTTGTTAGTCAAGGTCCAGAGAAAAATTATGTGGGGAACAGGGAAAAAGTGACAGAAAGAAAGAAAGAGAGAGACACTCAGAAACGGGTAGAAAAAGTGAGACACACGCAGACATATTCACACATACACAAACACACACATCCATAGCTACATACACACTCACACACAGACACACCGGCTTGTACACACAAACACACACCCACCAATAACCTGAAAGTAACACAGGACGACTTGCCAAACAGCAGAAGCAGCATGCTATAGACAGAGCTAAGCGATCCCACAAACAACGGATCTTCTGCAGTCCTGCCACACCCAGTTGTGAATGGTGGTGGTCAATTAAACAACTAACGGGAGGAGGCTCTGTGAACATCCCCATCCTCAATGATGGTAAAGCCCAGCACGTGAGTGCAAAAGACAAGGCTGAGCTGTGAGCAACCATCTTCAGCCAGAAGTGCCGAGTGGATGATCCATCTCTGCCTCCTCCCGATGTCCCCACCATCACAGAAGCCAGTCTTAGATCGAGGTGAAGAGTGACGCGGAGAGCAGATTTTAAAACCGCTGGAATATCAGTTCATTTAAATTGAGGAAAGTGGGAATCTCCGAGTCAGTTTCACACTGCATTTTCCACATCCAATGTTGCAGATAAAAACTTTTACAGGCGGCGAAAATTTAACTTCCTCGTCGGGGAATTGAACCCCGGTCTCCGGCGTGACAGGGGAGGATACTCACCACTATACTAACGAGGAATTACTGTATTGATTCTACACTCACCCCAGATGGTGTTAAAAATGCTTCATGTGTCAGTGAATTTCTTCAACTATTTATTTGATGACAGTTTGTTTAATTTTCCACGGGCCACTGTTGAAAGAACCTTTTACATTTCCTTCTCTTTGTTAGACAACGAACAACTGACTCTGTCTTTCTTTCGTTCTTTCTCTCTATTATCGTGGTGAGCATTTATAAGACGCCAACTTTTAATTTTATGTCTTCGCCGAGCTTCTTCCTAAAAAAAACTGCAGAGAAAAATAAACAGCTGATTGTCGCTTTCAGAATATTATTGAACAGAGACTGTTTGGGAACTGGATGCAGAGCGATTGTGATTTAAACTGACTCGTGGTTAAGGTGATAGATTAAAATTTCATTCATTTCTCTCGCACAGGTTCGAATCTGAGAGACTTCAGATCCCGTCATTTATCAACGTGTTCATCTCTGCGTTTCAAAATTCAACAAGTTTCTTGTGGAATTAATAATTCTGAAGTGAATTAAAATTCCACAGCATTGAACACCTCGAGTTTTATGCTCATTGATCTGTGAGATTTCACGAAATCTACGACAGAAATAGAACAAAAATCAGCCAAATTATCCATGTTCTGTCTCTCCATATTTCTGAGTCACTCCATGTGTATGCGTGTCTGTGTCTATCTGTCTGTGTATGTGCCTCATATTTTCTATGTTTTCTTGAGTCGGTCTTTCTCTGTCTCACTCTGTCCCGCGCTCCCCACATCATGATCCAACATGAGACGGAAAAGTGGTCGGTAATTCTTCTTTCAACAGTGGTCCGTGGAAAGTTAAACAAACTGTCATCAAAAGAATAGTTTAAACAGATTTACTGAAACGTGAAGCATCTGTGGTGAACGGACATCCCCTTCCGGCACCAGTTCCTCGTTAGTATCATGGTGAGTATCAGTGTCTGTCACCCTGGAGACTGGGGTCAATTCCCCGACGGGAAGGTCTGCCTTCAGAAGCTTCACTTTCATTTATCAGCAATACTGGATGAAGAAAATACGGTGAAAAACTGACTCGGACTTTTTCACTTTCTCCGATTTAATTTCACTGATCTCCGAACAGATTTTAAAATCCTTACCTCGATGTCAGAACCACAATAATGAGGAAGAAATAAAACGCAGAATCGCGCTGTGAACAGACCCGGGCGAATTCACCAGCCCGAAACAGAGAGAGACAGAAAACTGCTCATTATTCCAGGATTATCCAGGAATCCAAAGATACCCCCGGTATCTCTTCTCGACCACAAACCGACTTCTTGCACCCCCTGCCTCCTCCACCCTCACCACAAAAATTGCGAGGAGCTCCTGGACTATTTTGTCACAAAGATTGAGACCATCCGTTCAGCTGCCGCTCCAGTGGAAAACTCTCCAGTGGCTGGAGTCAGACGGAGCACAAAAGAAGATGGTAGTGGTTGTTGGAGGCCAATCATCTCAGCCCCAGGACATTGCTGCAGGAGTTCCTCAGGGCAGTGTCTTTGGCCCAACCATCTTCAGCTGTTTCATCAATAACCTTTCCCCCATCATAAGGTCAGAAATGGGGATGTTTGCTGATGATTGCGCAGTGTTCAGTTCCATTCGCAAACCCACAGAAAAGAAGCAGTCCGTGCCCACATGCAGCAAGACCTGGACAATATCCAGGCTTGGGCTCATAAGTAGCAAGGAACATTCATGCCAGACAATTGCCAGGCAATGACAATCTCCAACAAGAGAGAGTCTGACCACCTCCCCTTGACATTCAACGGCACTACCATCGCCGAATCCCCCACCATCAACATCCTGGGTGTCACCATTGACCAGAAACTTAACTGGACCAGCCATATAAATACTGTGGCCACACGAGTAGGCCAGAAGCTGGGTATTCTGTGGTGAGTGACCCACCTCCGGACTCCCCAAAGCCTTTCCACCATCGACAAGGCACAAGTCAGGAGTGTGATGGAATATTCTCCACTTGCCTGGATGAGTGCAGCTCCAACAACACTCAAGAAGCTCGACACCATCCAGGACAAAGTAGCCCACTTGATTGGCACCCCATCCACCACCCTAAACATTCACTCCCTTCACCACCGGCGCACTGTGGCTGCAGTGTGTACCATCCACAGGATGCACTGCAGCAACTCGCCAAGGCTTCTTCGACAGCACCTCCCAAACCCACGACCTCTAACATCTGGAAGGACAAGGGCAGCAGGCACATGGGAACAACACCACCTGCACGTTCCCCTCCAAGTCACACACCATCCCGACTTGGAAATATATCACTGTTCCTTCATCGTCGCTGGGTCAAAATCCTGGAACTCCCTACCTAACAGCACTGTGGGAGAACCTTCACCACATGGACTGCAACAGTTCAAGAAGGCGGCTCACCACCACCTTCTCAAGGGCAATTAGGGATGGGCAATAAATGGTGGCCTCGCCAGCGACGCGCACATCCCATGAACGATTAAAAAAAGGCAGTAATGGCGCGGCTGGGATACAAAACCATGCTGACAAAGCTCAATGGATTAGCAGTCCATCACCTCAACCACTCAGCCACCTGGTCGCAAGAACAGTGCAAAGAAAGCCCTTTTATTTGATTCTTTCAAGGCAAAAATCTTGGACTCAAAGGTCAGAGTCGGAAAGCCGCTTTTCAATCACCAGTTCCGAGATTCTGGACACCACGCTTGTGAAGCTGTAGCGTGGCCGAGCGGTCTAAGGCGCTGGATTTAGGCTCCAGTCCCTGCGGGGGCGTGGGTTCAAATCCCACCGCTGCCATAATTTGAGCTGTTAATTATTTTAGCCTCATCACCAAAATCTTTCTTTTCTCAGCAGTGTCATGCGTGCCATTAATGTTGTTGGGGCACAACTGCCACACCTCATGTGCTGCGTCGTGATCGTTTTGTGGTTAACACTCTGCGTTGTGGTCGCAGTAACATCGGAGCGAATCAGAGTCTCCACAGAGTTTCATTTACCGAGTTTTTCCTTTCCCACATGTGCTGAGAGGATGCAGCAAGAAATCAATCTTTAGAACATGAAAGAAAAATGTTTTGGTGAAACCTTTCAATTCCGTCAAATCCCACCTCTCTCACATGCCTGGACTTGATGTTCCACAGTTCAAACCCGCCTCTTCTCCCAGCTTTTTCTTCCTTCCACAGTCAATAGGCCGCCTTTACTTTCCTCCTTCCATTTCATGGACACTTTCCTGCTCCATTGCCGACTCTAACATTCACTTTCACGATCTCACTCCTTGAAGTTTGTTCTGCTCCGACCGCTGTTTCTATTGGGCACATGTCCCATTCGCACCAATGTTCATTTGTGCCTTGAAATCAGTCGACACATTTCGATCTGCGTGACCGCTCGACAGACAAACACGACGAAAGCAGGGCTGGTCTCTGTAAAGACAGCCGCCCGAATGTTCACGAAATTTACTTGGTGAGTCTTGTGATCCAGGGGATGGTAACTGAAGAACTGGTTTTTGTTTTGATGTTTGTTGGCTCTTTTCTCTCAGCAGTTGATGTGCGTGAGTGACGGGCAGCGCAACAGAGCTGCGAATGGCGGTTGAAAGGTGCACATTTGGCAAGTTGGGGCGGTGCAGTAAGATCGGAAGTGTTCCGCCTTGATCTTAATAGTTCTGTTGAAACGTGCGATTGAATCGAGTATAGGATAAATGTAAAGAGCGCCTGTGGGGAAAAAGGAGCGATTACAGGCCATGAGCGGAAGGTCTTTCAAATTCTCGTGGCGCAGGACGCTGTGTGCGGAAACGGCAGATTTTAAAGCGCGTGTGTTGGAAAGTGAAGTGTGAGCTTGTGTGTGAGAAGAGCACAAGAAAGTTGTGCTTGAAGCTGCGCCCTTGAGGCAAGTTGCAGGTTGTCAGGAAAACTGCGATAGTGAAAGCACAAAAATAAACCCAGAATCTGCTGGCAACACTCAGCAGGTCAGGTAGTATCTGTGGAGAGATACTCAAGTATTTATCCAATTCTCCTTTTAAAGTTACGATTGAATCGAGCTCCACCATCCTTTAAGGCAGTGCGTTCCAGATCATAACAATTTGCTGTGTAAAAAAACCTCCTTCTTTCCCTCCAGTTCTTTTGCCAATTATCTTAAATCTGCGTCCGTTGGTTGCCGACCCTCCCGCCAGTGGGTGAAGTTTCTCCTTATTTACTCGATCAAAACCCCTCTTAATTTTGAACACGTGGATTACTTCTACCCTTAACCTTCATTGCTCGAAGCAGAACAATCCCAGGTTCTCGAGTCTCTCCACACAACTAAACCCCATCCCTGGTATAATTCTGGGAAATCTCCTCTCCATCCTCTCCAAGACCTTGACATCCTTAATAAGTTATAGTGCCCAGAATTGGACACAATACTTCAGATGAGGCCTGAACAATGATTTATAAACGTTTAACATAACTTCCTTGCTTTTGTGCTCTATTTCTCTATTATTAAGCCAAGGAACCGGATGCTGTTTTAACGGTTTCACCAACTTGTGCTGCCACATTCAATGATGTTGATGAAAACTGTCGAAACTTAACACTATACAAATGCATTAACACCCAAACAAGTAGCACAAGGAGAAACTTTATTGATCCCCAACTTGTATACAAATGGATGTGCAACTCAAACAATGGTTGAGGGTGCAACTTCGCCGAGTCAATGAATCAGTTCATGTTTATACAATTCATGAGGCAACGCCCACCTGTTACAGAATATGGGCGTACACGTACATTCTTTATTGGCTCAGGCAGTTGGTCCATCAAGTAGTGAGCCAGCCGCCGAACATCCATTGCCATCACGTAGGCCTGAGCAGATATCAGCTATTTTCTTTCTCTCTGCATTCCTGTTCCTTGTTATCAGTCAGGCTGGAGCCAGTCTCAAGGCTTCATGGCCATTCATCAACACTATTATTATGATATTCTGTCCTTCTCTCAAGGAAGGCCTGGCTGTGCCAGGCCTAATTATCAACACAGCAAGGCTCAAACGCAATTACACAATTGTGCTTACTTTGTGTTTGTGGCTAATCCTATCATGTGAGTTAATAAAGAGTTAATATGGTCAAGTATCCCATCATGCACTTCCACAAAATTACCAGTAACACATTGGGTGAGAACGAATAACACAGCACAGGCCGGGATGGGGGAGAGAGACAGAGACACGTGTTGTGATCTGTAACTTTTATAAACACTTCAGTTTATTTCACTCCGTGTGCAACACCGTGCGATCTCACCTGGTGTGTCAGTTTTCAGTGTTTATACAGAGTGTAATATATTGAATTGTCTCTTGGATCAGAAGGAGTGGTAGACGGGGGTCTGTGTGCGGAGGGTTCGGGGGGTGAGCTCTTATTCTCGCCCTCTTCTGGATTGAAAGGAGAAAAGAATGAATGAGAGAGAGAAGAGATGTGGGAGAAGGGATGATGGAAGAATTTGTCCATGAACTTAATTAAAGTGGCCAAAAATAAGATAATATTAAGATATCATCAGCAGAACATTAATACAAGCTGTGAAACAAAAGAAAAATACTGCAGATTATGGAAATCTGAAGTAAAAACAGAAAATGCTGGAAATACTCAGCAGGTCAGGCAGCATCTGTGGAGAGAGTTCTGATGAAATGTCATCGGCCTGAAAGGATGTTTCTCTCTCCACAGATGCTGCCTGACCTGCTGAGTGTTTCCCGCATTTTCTGTTTTTATTATTAATATAACCTGAGCTCTCTCGAGCGTTCGTTGGTCGATTCACTGATAAAGCTGGGAATTGAGGGGAAGCTGGTTCATGGCGAACCCCAGCTCTGAATCCCCCCGGCAGAGAGTTCAAGGAATGTTTAATATAAATGAGATTCAACGACAGGATCAGAAAATCTCTCCTTGATGGTCGGTCTCATTCTCCCGAAGTGAGGAATGAGCGGGAGGGGCAATTCCACCCGGGGTTAGATTTTATTCCAAGAGAAAGTCTCAAAATGCAGTTCACAGTGGGGCTGAAACAGCTGAATTGGGCGAGCGTTTAATAAAAAAATGCAAAGGTTCCTGGTTCGATCCCGGGTTTCAGCAGTTTTGGGTTATTTTGTTTCTTCTTCTTTGGGCCGATTCTCAAACATTTATTTACACTGACATTTTTACCCGACACTGAACGGTTGGGGATGGAATAGATGTCTGTATTTAGCTTTTATTTCTCTATTTCCTTCTGCCTTTCTCTCTGGTTTTTGTCTCTCTCGGTGCCCGATGCACATTTGATTTGATGCATTTGTCCCAAACTGATGCCTTTTCCACATCTCAGGGCGGTCAGACACGCTCTGTCTGTCTGTTACTGCTTGTGACCATTAACGGGAACAGGCCGCGAGTTAAACATTTATCAGGAAACCGCCAGAGAGACAACACAGCGGGAATAAAACACATTGCCTCACATTGTTAGACACCGAGTGACACAGATTGTAATGTGTGTCAGTAAACAGACCCGGAAAACAGAGTCCTAGAAAGGAAAGAAATAGAGAGATAGAAAAGAGTCATAAAAAGAAAGAAAACCCTTTCTCCACCCCAACAACAACAACAACTTGCATTTATATCGCGCCTTTAACGGAGTAAAACGTCCCAAGGCGCTTCACAGGAGCGATTATCAAACAAAATGTGACACGGAGCCACATAAGGAGATATTGGGACAGGTGAGGTAGGTTTTAAGTGTCTTAAGGGAGGAGAGAGAGGTCGAGAGGCGGGGAGGTTTAGGGAGGGAAATCCAGAGCTTTGGGCCCAGTCGGTTGAAGGCACGGCCGCCAATGGTGGAGCGATGAAAATCGTGGATGCGCAAGAGGCCTATTTTTTCATGCCCTCTCTTTGCTTTCCTATTTTCCTTTTTAATTTCACCAACGTTTAATGATTTCTCACCATTTAAAACATATTCTGTTCTTTTATTCTTCCCATCAAAGTGAATAACCTTACATTTCCCCACATTATACTCCATCTGCCACCTTCTTGCCCACTCACTTAACCTGTCTATATCCCTTTGCAGACACTTTGTGTCCTCCTCACAGCTTACTTTCCTATCTATCTTTGTATCGTCAGCAAACTTGGACACATTGCACTCGGTCCCTTCATCTAAGTCGTTAATACAGATTGAAAATAGCTGACGCCCAAAAACGGCCGGCATTGCTCTCTGTTCAGTCAAGAGGAACTTCCCTGCCTGGAAATTGGTCCCAGCCTTGTTGAGGTGCAACACGTCCATCTTGTGCAGGTGTTTAATACTAATCAATGCACAATGAGGCCCTGGGAAAGCGAGTATCTCTCCACAGATACGACCTGACCTGCTGAGTGTTGCCAGCAGTTTCAGGGTTTATTTTTGTGCTTTCACTGGAGCAGTTTTCCTGACAACCTGCAACTTGCCTCAAGGGCGCAGCTTCAAGAACAACTTTCTTGTGCTCTTCTCACACACAAGATCGCACTTTACTTTCCGACACACGCGCTTTAAAATCTGCCGTTTCCACACACAGCGTCCTGCGCCACGAGAATTTGAAAGACCTTCTGCTCATGGCCTGTACTCGCTCCTTTTTCCCCACAGGCGCTCTTTACATTTATCCTCGACTCGCTTCAATCTCACGCTTCAACAGAACTATTAAGATCAAGGCGGAACACTTCCGATCTTACTGCACCGCCCCAACTTGCCAAATGTGCACCTTTCAACCGCCATTCGCAGCTCTGCAGCGCTGCCCGTCGCTCACGCAACTCAACTGTTCAGAGAAAAGAGCCAACAAGCATCAAAACAAAAACCAGTTCTTCAGTTACCATCCCCTGGATCATATGATCACCCAAGTGAATTTCGTGAACATTCGGGCGGCTGTCTTTCCAGAGACCAGCCCTGCTTTCGTCGTGTTTGTCTGTCGAGCGGTCACGCAGATCGAAATGTATCGACTGGTTTCAAGGCACAAATGAACATTGGTGTGAATGGGACATGTGCCCAATAGAAACAGCGGTCGGAGCAGAACAAACTTAAAGGCATAAGATCGTGAAAATGAATGTTAGAGTCGGCAATGTTCATGAAATGGAAGGAGGAAAGTAAAGACGGCCTATTGACTGTGGAAGGAAGAAAAAGCTGGGAGAACAGGCGGTTTTGAACTGCGGCACATGAAATACAGGCATGTGAGAGTGCTGGGATTTGATGGAATATTTGGTTTTATTTCATGTATTAAAGGTTGAAATATTACTGCATTCGATGAGCAAGAGAGGCAGAAGACAAAAACTATGCCGTGACTCGGATTCGAACCGAGGTTGCTGCGGCCACAACGCAGAGTACGAACCACTATACGATCACGGCACCACACCACAGCTGGAACTGCTCTACCTATAATATTTATAAAGCTCCTTTAAGGTATCAAAAGATCCCAAGGGGCTTCACAGTCACGTTTTCAAACAAAATTTGACACAACCACAGAAGGAGATATTAGAAGCAAAATACTGCCGATGCTGGAAATTTGAAAAAAAAAACAGAAAATGTTGTAAATAATCAGCAAGTCAGGCAGCGTCTGTGGAGAGAGAAACAGAGTTAACGTTTCAGGTCGATGATCCGTCGTCAGAACTGGAAAAGGTTGAAGATTAAACAGAAATTGTGCACTTTGATTGATACTTCACGTTATTCACATCTTACACTCGCAACACCTCCGGCCGCCAATCAGGACTTTGCTGATTTGAGCAGAGTTCAGTGAGCAATGCAAAATTCATCCACCGTGGCTTCGGATTGGACTGAAACCCAGGACTTCTGGATGAATATAATGAAGGAACCAACACATCAAACGGTAAATGCAATAATGGCGCGGATGGGATAAAAACCATGCGTGGAGAGAGAGGTCGAGAGTGAGCATGTGGCGGTGCGTGGCGTTGAGCGTGGATCTCAGGAAGCGGCGGGAGCAGTGGTTGGAGGAACGCTGAATATCATGGAGATATCTGGAATCATGGGCGGATCCGAAACATGAAGGGTGGAATTTAAGTTGGAATCCATGTGGAATAAGTCGGAGCCGGACACAGTTGCTGAGGAAGGAGATGTGTCTGTGAAAGTGAGTTTTAGTAGAAACCTGATCAAACACTCTCTCTTCAGCAGCACCGACTCTCTCTACTTCAGAGCTGTCCTGGTCCGCAGTTCCATTTCATCCTTCGCCTCATCCGGCGCTTCAACAAAAAACTTTTTTTCTTCCTTTCAGGTGTCAAGGACCGCAAGTTTCAACAACCCTTAGATTCCAACACCCCTCCCGATCCTTCTTCCCCTTCACTTTCCTCTGACCCCATCCCTCCCTCCAATCTCTTTGTCGTGTTTTCACCATTCCCTCTGACCTTCCCCTCTCTGGCCCCAAACTTCAGTCCTCAGCAAAGGCCTCAGCTTCATCGCCGTACGCCCCCACCTCAATGAGTTTCGAGCTGGACCCCTCCCTCTATCCTCTTACCCTCTCTTGATCTTTTCATTGGGAACTGCCGGCGTGACAGCAGCCGTCTCAATTTCTCTGCTCCCCTCACTCACTCTAACCTCCCTCCCTCTGAACTTGCAGTACTCCATTCTCTCGGGTCCAACCCTGACATTGTCATTAAACCTGCTGACAAGGGCGGTGCTGTTGTTGTTGTGAGGTGAGTAGACCTCCACCGAGAGGGGGCTGAACACCAACTCTCCGATACCTCCTCCTACCTTCCCCTGGACCATGACCCCACCACCGAACATCAAGCCATCACTGACCGCCTCCTCTGGACATCTTCCCCCCACGGCCTCCAACCTCACAGTCCCCAAACCCTGCTTCTACCTCCTTCCCAAGATCCAAAAACAGGACTGTCCCAGGAGATCCATCGTCTCAGCCTGTTCTTGCCCCGCGGAACAAATTTCTTCCTATTTCGACTCGACTTTCTCTCCCCTCGTCCAGTTTATTCTCTATCCGTAACTCATCCGATTCCTTCCGCCACTTGAACAATTTCCAGTTCCCCGGTCCTAACCCCCTCCTTTTCACCATGAACATCCAGTCCATCTACACCTGCATCCCCCACCAGGACCGCCTGCGGGCCCCCTGCCTCTTCCACGAACGAGAGCCCAAACAATCACCATCCACCACCACCCTCCTCCGCCTGGCTGAACTTGTTCTTACGGTGAACAACTTCTCCTTTGACTCCACTCACTTCCTCCAAATAAAAGATGTCGCTATGGGAACCCCTATGGTGGTTCTCATGTTGCCATTTGCAGCTCCTCTGGACCCATCTTTTGTTTCTTTACTTGTCCCATTACCACCCTCCTTGCCTTGCACCATCATTCCTTTTGTTATTTAATCACTCCTGCCCCCCACCCTATCAGAGACCTTCCCTTTTGTTCTTTCCTCCCCTCCCCTTCCTCCCCCATCCCTTTCCCTGACTCTGTATTTGCTTAAAAACTGTTTAATCTTCAACCTTTTCCATTTCTGACGAAGTGTCATCGACCTGAAACGTTAACTCTGTTTCTCTCTCCACAGACGCTGCCTGACTTGATGATTATTTACAGCATTTTCAGGTTTTATTTCAAATTTCCAGCATCGGCAGTATTTTGCTTCTAATATCTCCTTCTGTGGCTCGGTGTCAAATTTTGTTCAAAAAGCTCCTGTGAAGCGCCTTGCGACGTTTTGCTACGTTAATGGCGCTATTTCAATAGTTCGGGCAGCAACTCAATCACCGACATGTGGTGCCGTGATCGTATAGTGGTTAGTACTCTGCGTTGTGGCCGCAGCAACCTCGGTTCGAATCCGAGTCACGGCATAGTGTGCGCTGCTTCTTTTGTTCTCTCCCGCGCTTGCGAATATAATGCAACAATTTCTCAATATTGAACACATGAGAAAAACATTTTTTGTTGGTGGCGAAAACCTATTTATTCCATCAAATCCCAGCACTCTCATATGCCTGTACTTGATGTTCCACAGTTCAAACCCGCCTCTTCTCCCAGCTTTTTCTTCCTTCCTCGGTCAATAGGCCGCCTTTCCTTTCCTCCTCCCATTTCATGGACACATTCCTGCGGCATTGCCGACTCTAACATTCACTTTCACGATCTCACGCCTTTAAGATTGTTCTGCTCCGACCGCTGTTTCTATTGGGCACATGTCCCATTCGCAACAATGTTCATTTGTGCCTTGAAACCAGTCGATACATTTTGATCTGCGTGACCGCTCGACAGACAAACACGACGAAAGCAGGGCTGGTCTCTGGAAAGACAGCCGCCCGAATGTTCACGAAATTTACTTGGTGAGTCTTGTGATCCAGGGGATGGTAACTGAAGAACTGGTTTTTGTTTTGATGCTTGTTGGCTCTTTTCTCTCAGCAGTTGAGTTGCGTGAGCGACGGGCAGCGTAACAGAGCTGCGAATGGCGGTTGAAAGGTTCACATTTGGCAAGTTGGGGCGGTGCAGTCAGATCGGAAGTGTTCCGCCTTGATCTTAATAGTTCTGTTGAAACATGCGATTGAATCGAGTAGAGGATAAATGTAAAGAGCGACAGTGGGGAAAAAGGAGCGATTCCAGGCCATCAGCGAAAGGTCTTTCAAATTCTCGTGGCGCAGGACGCTGTGTGCAGAAACGGCAGATTTTAAAGCGCGTGTGTCGGAAAGTAAAGTGCGATCTTGTGTGTGAGAAGAGCACAAGAAAGTTGTGCTTGAAGCTGCGCCCTTGAGGCAAGTTGCAGGTTGTCAGGAAAACTGCGATAGTGAAAACTCAAAAATAAACCCAGAAACTGCTGGCAACACTCAGCAGGTCAGGTAGTATCTGTGGGGAGATACTCAAGTATTTATCCAATTCTCGTTTTAAAGTTACGATTGAATCGAGCTCCACCATCCTTTAAGGCAGTGCGTTCCAGATCATAACAATTCGCTGTGTAAAAAAATCTCCGTATTTCCTTCTAGTTCTTTCGCCAATTATCTTAAATCTGCGTCCGTTGGTTGCCGACCCTCCCGCCAGTGGGTGAAGTTTCTCCTTATTTACTCGATCAAAACCCCTCTTAATTTTGAACACGTGGATTACTTCTACCCTTAACCTTCATTGCTCGAAGCAGAACAATCCCAGGTTCTCGAGTCTCTCCACACAACTAAACCCCATCCCTGGTATAATTCTGGTAAATCTCCTCTCCATCCTCTCCAAGACCTTTACATCCTTAATCAATTATAGTGCCCAGAATTGGACAAAATACTTCATATGAGGCCTGAACATTGATTAATAAACGTTTAACATAACTTCCTTGCTTTTGTACTCTTATTTCTCTATTATTAAGCCAAGGAACCGGATGCTGTTTGAACGGTTTCACCAACTTCTGCTGCCACATTCAAAGATGTTGATGAAAATTCCCAGGAACACATTGGGTGAGATCGGATAACGCAGCACCGGCTGGGGATGGTGGAGAGAGACAGAGACACGGGTTGTGATCTGTAACTTTTTATAAACACTTCAGTTTATTTCACTCCGTGTCCAACACCGTGCGATCTCCCCTGGTGTGTCAGCTTTCTTTGTTTATACAGAGTGTAATGTATTGAATTGTCTCTTGGATCACACGGGGTGGTAGACGGGGGTCTGTGTGCGGAGGGTTCGGGGGTGAGCTCTGATTCCCGCCCTCTTCTGGATTGAAAGGAGAAAAGAATGAATGAGAGAGAGAAGCGATGTGGGAGAAGGGATGATGGAAGAATTTGTCCATGAACCTGATTAAAGTGGCCCAAAAACAAGATAATATTAAGATATCATCAGCAGAACATTAATACAAGCTGTAAAACAAAAACAAAAAACTGCAGATGCTGGAAATCTGAAGTAAAAACACAAAATGCTGGAAATACTCAGCAGGTCAGGCAGCATCTGTGGAGAGAGTTCTGATGAAAGGTCATCGACCTGAAAGGATGTTTCTCTCTCCACAGATGCTGCCTGGCCTGCTGAGTGTTTCCCGCATTTACTGTTTTTATTATTAATATAACCTGAGCTCTGTGGAGCGTTTGTTGGTCGATTCACTGATAAAGCTGGGAATTGAGGGGAAGCTGGTTCATGGCGAACCCCAGCTCTGAATCCCCGCGGCAGAGAGTTCAAGGAATGTTTAATATAAATGAGATTCAACGACAGTCTCAGAAAATCTCTCCTTGATGGTCGGTCTCATTCTCCCGAAGTGAGGAATGAGCGGGAGGGGCAATTCCACCCGGGGTTATATTTTATTCCAAGAGGGTGATCAAAAGGAAATTAAGAGTGGGGCCGAAATAGCTCAGTTGGGAGAGCGTTAGAGTGAACATCTCAAGGTCCCTGATTTGATCCCGGGTTTCGGCAGTTTTGGGTTATTTTGTTTCTTCTTCGGGCCGATTCTCGAACATTTATTTGCATTGACATTTTTACCCGACACTGAACGGTTGGGGATGGAATAGAGAGACATCAAGGATGTCTGTATTTAGCTTTAATTTCTCTATTTCCTTCTGCCTTTCTCTCTGGTTTTTGTCTCTCTCGGTGCTCGATGAACATTTGATTTGATGCATTTGCCCTGAACTGATGCCTTTTCCACATCTCAGGGCGGTCAGACACGCTCTGTCTGTCTGTTACTGCTTGTGACCATTAACGGGAACAGGCCGCGAGTTCAACATTTATCAGGAAACCGCCAGAGAGATAACACAGCGGGAATAAAACACATTGCCTCACATTGTTAGACACCGAGTGACACAGATTGTAATGTGTGTCAGTAAACAGACCCGGAAAACAGAGTCCGAGAAAGGAAAGAAATAGAGAGATAGAAAAGATTCATAAAAAGAAAGAAAACCCTTTCTCCACCCCAACAACAACAACTTGCATTTATATCGCGCCTTTAACGGAGTAAAACGTCCCAAGGCGCTTCACAGGAGCGATTATCAAACAAAATGTGACACGGAGCCACAGAAGGAGATATTGGGACAGGTGAGGTAGGTTTTAAGTGTCTTAAGGGAGGAGAGAGAGGCAGAGAGGCGGGAGGTTTAGGGAGGGAAATCCAGAGCTTTGGGCCCAGACGGTTGAAGGCACGGCCGCCAATGGTGGAGCGATGAAAATCGTGGATGCGCAAGAGGCCTGAATTGGAGGAGCTCAGAGATCTCGGAGGGTTGTCGGGGTGGAGCAGGTTACAGAGATAGGGAGGGGCGAGGTCATGGAGGGATTTGAACACGAGGATGATAATTTAAAATTTGAGATGTTGGTGGACTGGGAGCCAATGTAGGTCAGCGAGCAGAGGGGTTCTCCTCCTGAACGGTGGTTTGAATGTTCGGGGGGCGGGGCTGTGATCAATATCTCGATTTAATATAATGATCCCACTTTTCAACTACCCCGAATTATTACAATGCTGACCTGGAACAATCTAGAACATACCGCAAAACAAGACATTATGATCAAAGGTCACTTTAGCAAGGAGTTTAGAAGATTCTTCTAAGAAGGAGAAGGCTCAAGAAACGGACTGTGACCATTTCATGACGGCCTATTTATTTGTGTCCAGGGAGAGGGATGAGACACATGAAATGTTTCACACATTTCAAATCTCCGCGGTCAGACTGCCGATTGTTTATTGATCAGGAAGATGGCTGGTAATAATCTGAGACCCAGTGAAGAGGTGAGAACAGAGCAGCAGGGAATGATCCCAGAACAATAGGAGCCAGCAGCTCACCGTCTGGTCCCTGTGTCAGGGACAATACACAACACCTCAGCTCCAGACCAGGAACAGAGAGCTGCTGTTAACGTGGCCCAGCCCTCGCTAACTGCTGGAACTGTGGGATGGAAATCAGACTTTGGGTCTCGGAGGCTGCTTTAGGGGCTCAGTGGCTCATCGAAAGAATAATTTCCATTAAAGAGCAGGGCTCTGCTCCATCACAGACTGATACTGTACAGTACATGGCAGAGTAAAGCTCCCTCGACACTGTGCCATCAAACATTCCGGGGGCAGGTGCATCAAGGGTTAAATGAAGATTAAATCTCCCTCCACACAGTCACAGAGGATGTCATTTGTGACTTTGACAAGGGCCGTTTCAGTACAGTGGCAGGAGTGGAAACCTGATTGGAGGGATTCAAACATGGTGTTGTGGGAAAGATGGACATGGATTTGGGAGGTGACAAGACTTTGGAGAGGAAAGGGAGGTGGGAGATGGGGTGGTAGTTTACAAGGACACAGGGGTCAAGGGTGGGTCTTTTGAGAAGGAGGGTGATGACGGCAGATTTGATGGGGAGGGGGACAGTACCTGAGGAGAGGAGACCATTAACAATGTCAGCTAACATGGGGCCAGGAAGGGAGGTTGTGTGGTCAGCAGATTGTTGGGAATAGGGTCGAGGGAGCAGGAGGTGGGTCTCATGGTCAAGATGAGCTCAGAGAGGGCATGAGGGGAGATAGGAGAGAAACTTGGTGAGCTCGGGGAAGGGAGGGGAGCGGCAGAGGCAGCTGAATGGATGGTCTCAATCTCAGTGACAAAGAAGTCCATGAGCTCCTCGCACTTTTTGTTGGAGGTGAGGGTGGAGGAGTGAGGGGAGTGGGGTTTAAGAAGACGGTTTGTAGTGGAGAAGAGAAGCCGGGGGTTATCTTTACATTCCAAGATGATCCTGGAATAGTGAGCAGTTTTGTCAGAGGAGACAGGACCCGATAGTGCTTTATGTGGTCCAGCCAGATCTGGCGATGAATGGCCAAAGCAGTTGTCCACCATAAACTTTCAAAGCTGTGTCCTTTGGACTTAAGGAAGCAGAAATGAGGGCAGACCCAGGGGGATTGACCAGGGTGAGGGAGAGTGATGGCTTTAATGGGTACAAGGGCGTCAAAGGTGGAGGTGAGGGTGTGATTGAGCAAATCAGTAGCTGCAGAAATGTCGTGGTGAATGGAGGGACAAAGTCCAGAGAGTTGGGAATTTGAAAGTGCCGTTGTAAGTGACCTGGGAGAGGGTTTTTTCCAGGGATGAACACAGAAGGAAGTGGGTTAGTCCCACTCCCCGGCTCTTTCCCCACAGCCCTGCAATTTATTACACGTCAACTATTTATCCAATTCCCTTTTGAAAGTTACTATTGAACCTGCTTCCACCTCCCTTTCAGGCAGTGCATTCCAGATCATAACAACTCGCTGTGTAAAAAAATCTCTCCAAATCCCCCAATGATTTCTTTCAATTTATCTGAAATCTGTGTCCTCTGGTTATTAACCATTCCATCACTGGAAACAATTTCTCTTTACACACTCTGTCAAAACCTTTCATAATTGTGAATACCTCCTTTGAATCGTCCGTTAACTTTCCGGTTGTCGTCTCAGTGCCCTTCCTGCTAGTGCTTTATTTTAGTTCCCATGTGGTCCAGCGGTTAGGATTCTTGGTTTTTACCCAGGTGGCACGGCTTCGATTCCCGGTGTGGGAATAGTTAACTTTTAGTTTCAGCCTCCCAATTTGCCTGCAGTCCAGGCTGTGGCTGCTGCTTTCTCTCTAATTTCTGTGTCAGTCCCACAATCACACTGAGAAATGAGGCAACAGTGCACCAAAAACTGAAGGGAAGCAAGCAACAATGTCACGACAGGTTGGGCAGCAGCTCATGGCCAAGTGTTTGACTACAGTCCTTTTATTATTTACTGTAAAGCCCGAGTCTGAGTGAAACACACACAGAACATTCGGGAAACACTCAGTGAGTCGGGCCCCATCTGCGCAGAGAACGGACCAATCAACTGAGAGTCTCAATGAGACGAGGAACGAGACACGGCCCCCTGTGAGAAACAAGGAACTTGCATTTGTATGGCACCTTTCACATCCTCAGGACATCCCAACGCACTTCACTAGAAGTTCAGTCACTATCGTTTTTAAGAGAAGGTAGCAGACAAGTTGTGTACAGCAAGATCCCACAAACAGTGATGAGATATTGAGCCGATCTCCTGTTTGTTGGGTGCTGATGGTCGAGGGAAGAATGTTGGCCAGGACACCGGGAGAACTCCCTGCTCTTCACAAATTGCCACGGGATCTTTTACACCTCGGAGCAGAAAGAAGGGACCCCCATTAAACACCTCATTCAAAGGACAGCACCTCTCACGATGCAGCTCCCTTTCAGCACGACACAGTCAGTCTGGATCATGTGTCCCAGTCCTGGAACTGGAGCTGGAACCCACACCCTTCTAAACACCATCCTGACTCTCTGGTGTTACTCTCACCCCCGGCTCGTCATGAAATAGACTGTGCCACTCCCAGAGTAACTGATGACCACAGCCTCAGCCCTGGGTCCCGGTCTGCACCATAACCGCAGCCTGATGCCGCTCATAGAAAGTGGCGTGGGATTCCTGAGTTCATTCTATGATGTGCATTGGGGGAGGGGGACCAGCTGGATTGATCTTGCATGGAGCCGGTAAGGACTCGATGTGCCAAATGGCCTCAAACCATGCTGTGACCTTTCTATGATTCTCTGATTCCATGTGGGTGGAGAGGGTTACAAGGAAGTGATCAGAGATGGCCTTATCCATGATTGACACGATCAGGAGAAGAGAGACCACGTGAGATGGCAAGGTCGAGGGGGTGGCCATGAATATGGGTCGGGGAGTTTCTATGCAGGGAGAGATTAAGGGAGGATAAAGTATCACACAATAGACTTGTTAGCAAAATTCAAGCCCATGGGATTAAACGGACAATGGCAGCATGGATACAAAATTGGCTAAGGAGCAGAAAACAGAGAGGAGTGGTGAACGGTTGTTTTTCAGACTGGAGGCAAGTATACAGTGGTGCCCCCCAGGGCTCGGTATTAGGGCCACTGCTCTTTTTGATATATATTAATGACCGGGACTTGGGAGTACAGGGTATAATTTCAAAGTTTGCAGATGACACGAAACTCAGAAATGTAATAAACAATGTTGAGGATGGTAACAGACTTCAGGAGGACATAGACAGACTGGTGAAATGGGCAGATGAAATTTAATGCAGAGAATTGTGAATTGATACATTTTGGTAGGAAGAATGAGGAGAGGCAATTTAAACGAAATGGCACAATTTTAAAGGGAGTGCAGGAATCGAGAGAACTGGGGGTGTAGTCACACAAATCTTGGAAGGTGGCAGGACAAGTTGAGAAGGCAGTTAAAAAAGCAAATGGGGCCCTTTGCTTTATTAATTGAGGCATTGAATACAAAAGCAAGGAATTGATACAAAACCTTTATAAAACACTGGTGAGGCCTCAGCTGGAGTATTGTGTTTAATTCTGGGCACGTAACATGAAGAAGGATGTCAAGGCCTTAGAGAGGGTGCAGAGGAGATTTATTAGAATGGTACCAGGGATGAGGGACTTCAGTTATGTGGAGAGACTGATTAAAGTTCCATCTGAACTGCCCCATCAAACACTCCCAGGACAGGTACAGCACGGGTTAGATGCAGAATGAAGCTCCCTCCACACTGTCAAATCAAACACTCCCAGGGCAGGTAAAACACGGGTTAGATACACAGTAATGCTTCCTCTACTCTGTGCAGTTTATATCTCGCCTCAGATTTCAGATAAAAGGTTGGTTTCCTGGACACTCTGCTGGTGTCTCTCTGTCTCTCTGCACTCAGTTACACCGCTCTCCACCTCCCTCTGCTGGTGACTCTCTGTATCTCTGTACCCAGTTGCACCGCTCTCTACCTCCCTCTGCCGGTGTCTCTCTGTATCTCTGTACTCAGTTACACCGCTCTCTACCTCCCTCTGCTGGTGTCTCTCTGTATCTCTGCACTCAGTTACAGCGCTCACTACCTCCCTCTGCTGGTGTCTCTCTGTATCTCTGTACTCAGTTACACCGCTCACTACCTCCCTCTGCTGGTATCTCTCTGTATTTCTGTACTCATTTATACCGCACTCTACCTCCCTCTGCTGGTGTGTCTCTGTATCTCTGTACTCAGTTACACCGCTCTCTACCTCCCTCTGCTGGTGTCTCTTTGTATCTCTGTACTCAGTTACACCGCTCTCTACCTCCCTCTGCTGTTGTCTCTCTGGATCTCTGTACTCAGTTACACCGCTCTCTACCTCCCTCTGCTGCTGTCTCTCTGTATCTCTGTACTCAGTTACACCGCTCTCTACCTCCCTCTGCTGGTGTCTCTCTGTATCTCTGTACCCAGTTACACCGCTCTCTACCTCCCTCTGCTGGTGTCTCTCTGCATCTCTGTACTCAGTTACACCGCTCTCTACCTCCCTCTGCTGGTGTGTCTCTGTATGTCTGTACTCAGTTACACCGCTCTCTACCTCCCTCTGCTGGCGTCTCTCTGTATCTCTGTACTCAGTTACACCGCTCTCTACCTCCCTCTGCTGGTGTCTCTCTGTATCTCTGTACTCAGTTACACGGCTCTCTACCTCCCTCTGCTGGTGTCTCTCTGTATCTCTGTACTCAGTTACACCGCTCTCTACCTCCCTCTGCTGGTGTCTCTCTGTATCTCTGTGCTCAGTTACACCGCTCTCTACCTCCCTCTGCTGGTGTCTCTCTGTATCTCTGCACTCAGTGACACCGCTCAGTCTGTCCCCGCAGCTCCTTCGGGAGTTCAATGATTTTGAAATTAAGTCTTTTTCCTCTGTGACTTGTGAAGTTTTGGTCAGTGAAATGTTTGAGAAAGAGATGGAATGAGAGCTTTAAGTGTGGGACAGAAGTTGTTTAACGGAGAAGGCACACGATGCCTTAAATTGAGCAGTGGTTTCCCGAGTGCTTCGGTTATCATGTTTACATCACTCATGAAAAGTCTCTGATTCAATCCCGGGCGGGACCATTATTTGGGAAATTGCTCCGCGTGAATCTCCAGGATGAGTTTCTTCTCCTGTGAAAAGCGGGCGATAATTGATTTTTCCTGTTAAATTTGGCAACCGCTGCACCACATTCCTTTCAGGGAGAAGGGATGATGGAAGAAAGTGCCCATGAACCTGATTAAATGAGGCCAAACACAAGATAATATTAAGATATCATCAGCTGAACATTAACATAACCTGAGCTCCGAGATCTGATCGGGTCCCATTCCCCCAGAGGGAGGAATGAGCGGGAGGGGAAATTCCACCCGGTTTATATTTTTGTCCAAGGTGATGTCACAAAGTCCAATTTACAGTGGAGTCGAAATAGTTGAGTTTGGAGAGCGTGAGATTGAAGATCGAAAGGTCTCTGGGTTTGATTCTGTGTTCGGTGATTTTTGTTGCTCTGTTCTCGTTCTTTGAGTCGATTCTCGCATTTATTTCACTGAAATTTTAACCGGCACAGAAAGGTTGGGGAAGAAATAGACAGGCATCAAGAATGGGAAATATTCATAGTGTCTTTATTGAGCTTTTATTTCTCTTTTCGCTTCTGCCTTCTTCTCTGGAATTTGTCTCTCTCGGTGCCGGGAGACCATTTGATTTGAGGCATTTGTCCTAAACTGATGTCCTTTCCACATCTCGGGGCGGTCAGACCCGCTCTGTCTGTTACTACTTGTGACCATTGACGGGAACAGGCCGCGAGTTAAACGTTTATCAGCAAACCGACAGAGAGAAAACACAACGGGAATCAAACCCATTGGGCAAGATTTTATCGGGGAGGGGGGTCACGTGGGTCATGAGGTCATGGGTGGGTCAGTCATCGGGGGCATCGGCGAGTCAGTCATCGGGGGTCGGGGGTCATCGCGGGGGTCGGAGATCATGGGGTTCGTAGCTCGTGCAGGGGTGTCGGAGATTTGGAGGGGGTCGGCCGATCGCCTGTGTGGGATCACGGCCGGTTGGCTTGTTGGGCCAGGGGGAAGCACTCCTGCACCTCGGGGCCCACAAGCTGTGCGATAAAGGCATTTACCTGCTGTTTCGGGCCTTCTCGCCTCCTCTCATGTGGTGTGAAGGAGAAGGCCCAGGAATCCCGGCCCCCAAGAGTTTAAAATAAAAAAGCTGTAAAAATGGAGGCCCACATGCTAGCTGCAAAAACACTCACACACAGACATAAACACACAAACATACACACACCAATAACATGAAAGTAACACAGGACTACTTGTCAAACAGTATGCTGCAGATAGAGCGAAGCGATCCCACAAACAACGGATCAGATCAAAGCTCTGCAGTCCTGCCACAGCCATTTGTGAATGATGGTGGATAATTAAACAACTAACGGGAAGTGGCTCTATGAACATCACCATCCTCAATGATGGTAAAGCCCAGCACGTGAGTGCAAAGTTTTAGAAACCGTCTTCAGCCAGAAGTGCCGAGTGGATGATCCATCTCGGCCTCCTCCCAAAATCCCCACCGTCACAGAAGCCAGTCGAACATCGAGGTGAAGAGTGAAGCTGAGAGCAGATTTTAAAACCGCTGGAATATCAGTGAAATTAAATTGGCGAAAGTGGGAAACTCCGAGTCAGTTTTACACTGTATATTCCGCATCCAATATTGGAGATAAAAGCTTTTGAAGGCGGCGAAAGTTTAAACCCCCCGTAGGGGAACTAAATCCCGGTCTCCCGCGTGACAGGCGGGGATACTCACCACGATACCAACGAGGAACTGTTACATTGACCGTGCACTCATCCCAGATGGTGTTAGACATGTTTCACTTATCAGTGCATTACTTTTAACTATTTATTTGATGACAGTTTGTTTCATTTTCCACTTGCCACTGTTGAAAGAACCTTTTACATTTCCATCTCTTTGTGAGACAACGACAACTGACTCTGTCTTTCTTTCGTTCTTTCTTTCTCTCTGATCGTGGTGAGTTGCCCCGCTTTCGTCCGGGGTTCAATACCCCGACTGGGAGGTAGCATTTTACAGCCGCTAACTTTTAATTTTATGTCTTCGCCGAGCTTCTTCCTAAACAAAAACTACAGAGAAAAAAAACAGGTGATTGTCACTTTCAGAATATTATTGTACGGAGACTATTTGAAGACTGGATGCAGAGCAATTGTGATTTTTACTAACTGGTGGTGAAGGTGACAGATTAGAAATTCATTCATTTCCCCCGCGCAGGTTCAAATCTGACAGTCTTCAGATCCCATCATTCATCAACCTGTTTCATCTCTGCGTTTCAAAATTCAACAAGTTTCTTGTAGAATTAATAATTCTGAAGTGAATTAAAATTCCACAGCATTGAGTACCTCGAGTTTTATGCTCATTTCAATTGATCTGCAAGATTTCACGAAATCTACGACAGAAATGGAACAAAAATCAGCCAAATTATCCATATTCTGACTCTCAGTATTTCTGAGTCAATCCATGTGTATGTGTGTCTGTGTCTGTGTGTCTGTCTGTGTATGTGCCTCATATTTTCTATATTTTCCTGAGAAGATCTGTCTCTTTCTGTCTCACTCTCTCCCGCGTTACCCACATCATGATCCAACATGTGATGGAAAAGTGGTCGGTAATTCTTCTTTCAACAGTGGTCCGTGGAAAGTTAAACAAACTGTCATCAAATGAACAGTTCAAACAGATTCACTGAAACGTGAAGCATCTGTGGTGAATATACGGCAAACGGCGACACGAATTCCTCGTTAGTATAGTGGTGAGTATCCCCGCCTGTCACGCGGGAGACCGGGGTTCAATTCCCCGACGAGGAGGTTATTGCTGCTTTCGAAGCTTCACTTTCATTTATCTGAAATATTGGATGTTGAAAATACAATGAAAAACTGACTCGGCCTTTCCCACTTCTCCAATTTGATTTCACAGCGATTTTAAATATCTGCTCTCTGCCTCACGCTTCAGCTCGATGTGAGAACCACAATGATGGGCAAGAAATAAAACGCAGAATCGCGCTGTCACCAGCCCGAAACAGAGAGAGACAGGTCTCGGAACAGGCGCAGACATGAAAGATCTTACATACAGCAATGAAAAGGATGCACGTTTCAGTGAATCTATTTTAACGACTTCTTTGATGACAATTTGTTTAACTTTCCACATGCCACTGTTGAAAGAAGACTTACTTTCTATCTCTTTGTTAGTCAAGGTCCAGATAAAAATTATTTGGGGAGCAGGTTAAAAGTGACAGATAGAAAGAGAGAGACACTCAGAAACGCATATAACAAGTGAGACAGACATAGTCATATTCACACATACACAAACACACACATTCCGAGCTACATAAACACTCGCACACAGACATATACACACACCAATAACCTGAAAGTAACACAGGACTACTTGACAAACAGTGGAAGCAGCATGCTGTGGACAGAGCTAAACGATCCCACAAACAACGGATCAGATCAAAGCTCTGCAGTCCTGCCACACCCATTTGTGAATGATGGTGGATAATTAAACAACTAATGGGAAGAGGCTCTATGAACATCCCCATCCTCAATGATGGTAAAGCCCAGCGTGTGAGTGCAAAGTTTTAGAAACCGTCTTCAGCCAGAAGTGCCGAGTGGATGATCCATCTCGGCCTCCTCCCGAAATCCCCACCATCACAGAAACCAGTCGAACATCGAGGTGAAGAGTGAAGCTGAGAGCAGATTTTAAAACCGCTGGAATATCAGTGAAATTAAATTGGGGAAAGTGGGAAACTCCGAGTCAGTTTTACACTGTATATTCCGCATCCAATATTGGAGATAAATAGCTTTTCAAGGTGGCGAAAGTTTAATCTCCCCGTCGGGGAATTGAACCCCGGTCTCTCGCGTAACAGGCGGGGATACTCACCACTATACTAACGAGGAACTGCTGCATTGACTGTGCACTCATCCCAGATGGTGTTAGACATGCTTCATGTATCAGTGCATTTCTTTCAACTATTTATTTTAAGACAGTTTGTTTCATTTTCTACGGGCCACTCTTGAAAGAACCTTTTACATTTCCTTCTCTTTGTTAGACAACGAACAACTGACTCTGTCTTTCTTTCGTTCTTTCTTTCTCTCTTATCGTGGTGAGTTGCCCCGCCTTCGACCGGGGTTTAATTCCCCGACGGGGAGGAAGCATTTATCAGACGCCAACTTTTAATTTTATGTCTTCGCCGAGCTTCTTACTAAACAAAAACTACAGAGAAAAAAAACAGGTGATTGTCACTTTCAGAATATTATTGTACGGAGACTATTTGAGGACTGGATGCAGAGCAATTGTGATTTTTGCTAACTGGTGATTAAGGTGACAGATTCGAAATTCATTCATTTCCCCCGCGCAGGTTCAAATCTGACAGACTTCAGATCCCGTCATTCATCAACCCGTTTCATCTCTGCGTTTCAAAATTCAACAAATTCCTTGTCGAATTAATAATTCTTAAGTGAATTGAAATTCCACGATGTTGAACATCGCGAGTTTTATGCTCATTTTAATTGATCTGCAAGATTTCACGAAATCTACGACAGAAATCGAACAAAAATCAGCCAAATTATTCATGTTCTGTATCTCTGTATTTCTGAGTCACTCCATGTGTATGTGTGTCTGTTTCTGTGTGTCTGTGTCTGTTTGTCTGTGTATGTGCCTCATAGTTTCTATGTTTTCCTGCGTCGGTCTCTGTCTCTTTCTCTCTGAACAGAGTGAGACAGAAAACTGCTCACTATTCCAGGATCATCCTGGAATCCAAAGATATCCCCTGTATCTCTTCCCGACCACAAACCGTCTTCTTGCACCCCCTGCCTCTTCCACCCTCACCAAAAAAATTGCGAGGAGCTCCTGGACTATTCTGTCACAAAGATTGAGACCATCCGTTCAGCTGCCGCTCCGGTGGAAAGCTCTCCACTGGATCGGCATACCGAGCGCAAAAGAAGATGGAGTGGTTGTTGGAGGCCAATCATCTCAGCCCCAGGACATTGCTGCTGGAGTTCCTCAGGGCAGTGTCTTTGGCCCAACCATCTTCAGCTGCTTCATCAATGACCTTTCCCCCATCATAAGGTCAGAAATGGGGATCTTTGCTGACGATTGCGCAGTGTTCAGTTCCACCCGCAACCCCACAGATAAGATGCAGTCATTGCCCACATGCAGCAAGACCTGGACAACATCCAGGCTTGGGCTGATAAGTGGCAAGTAACATTCACGCCAGACAATTGCCAGGCAATGACAACCTCCACCAAGAGAGAGTCTAAACACCTCCCCTTGACATTCAATGGCATTACCATCGCCGAATCCCCCACATTCAACATCCTGGGGGTCACCATTGACCAGAAACTTAACTGGACCAGCCATATAAATACTGTGGTTACAAGGGTAGGCCAGAAGCTGGGTATTCTGTGGTGAGTGACCCACCTCTGGACTCCCCAAAGCCTTTCCACCATCTGCGAGGCACAAGTAAGGAGTGTGATGGAATACTCTCCACTTGCCTGGATGAGTGCAGCTCCAACAACATTCAAGAATCTCGACACCATCCAGGACAAAGTAGCCCACTTGATTTGCATCCCATCCACCACCCAAAACATTCACTCCCTTCACCACCGGCGCATAGTGGCTGCAGTGTGTACCATCTGCAGGATACACTGCAGCAACTCGCCAAGGCTTCTTCGACAGCACCGACCAAACCCGCAACCTCTAACAGCTAGAAGGACAAGGGCAGCAGGCACATGGGAACCACACCACCTGCACGTTCCCCTCCAAGTCACACACCATCCCGACTTGGAAATATATCACCGTTCCTTCAGCGTTGCTCAGTCAAAATCCTGGAACTCCCTTCCTAACAGCACATTGGGAGAACCTTCACCACACGGACTGCAACGGTTCAAGAAGGCCGCTCACCACCACCTTCTCAAGGGCAATTAGGGATGGGCAATAAATGGTGGCCTTGCCAGCGACGCCCACATCCCATGAACGATTAAAAAAATACAATAATGGCGCGGGTGGGATACAAAACCATGGGTGCAGAGCACAGTGGATTAGCAGTCCGTTCCCGTAACCACTCGGCCACCTTGTCGAATGAACAGTGCAAAGAAAGCCCTTTTATTTTATTCTTTCAAGGCAAAAGTCTTGGACTGAAAGGTCAGAGTAAGAAAGCCGCTTTTCAATCACCAGTTCCCAGATTCTAAAGGTGGTAGAGGTGACATGGTAGTGTGGCTGAGCGGTCGAAAGCGCTGGATTTAGATCCCAGTCTCTGTCGGGCCGTGGGTTCAAATCCCACCGCTGCTCCAATTTGAGGTGCTGGTTGTTTCGGTCTCATCGCTCAGAATCCTTCTTTTCGAAGCAGCGCCATTGCTGTTGTTCGGACACAACTGCCACACCTGATGTCCCTCGTCGTGATCGTTTTGTGGTTAATACTCTGCGTTGTGGTCGCAGTGACCCCAGTTCGAATCCGAGTCTCCACAGAGTGTCATTTACCGATTTTCTTCTTTGCCACATATGCTCAGAGACTGCAGCAAGAAATCAATCTTGAGCACAAGAAATAATATTATTTTGGTGAAACCTTTTAATTCCGTCAAATCCCAGCACTCTCACATGCCTGTACTTGATGTTCCACAGTTCAAACCCGCCTCTTCTCCCAGCTTTTTCTTTCTTCCACAGTCAATATGCCGCCTTTACTTTCCTCCTTCTATTTCATGGACACTTTCCTGCTCCATTGCCGACTCTAACATTCACTTTCACGATCTCACGCCTTTTAGTTTGTTCTGCTCCGACCGCTGTTTCTATTGGGCACATGTCCCATTCACACCAATGTTCATTTGCGCCTTGAAACCATTCGATACATTTCGATCTGCGTGACCGCTCGACAGACAAACACGATGAAAGATGGGATTGCACCAGAGAGGGTACAGAGGAGATTTACAAGGATGTTCCAGGACTGGAGAATTTTAGCTATGAGGAAGGATTGGATCGGCTGGAGTTGTTTTCATTGAAACAGAGGAGGCTGAGGGGGGATTTAATTGACCGAAAAAAATTATTGAGGGACAGACGAACTGCATCACTTCCAAGAAGGCAGCTCACCACCACCTTCTCAAGGGCAATTTCGGATGGGCAATAAATTCTGCCCTTGCCAGCGACGCCCACATCCCATGAACAAATAAAAAAAGGATATTAAGGTCCATTTCCCTCAGCAGAGAGGCCAATAACCAGGGGGCATATATTTCAAGTAATTGGTAGAAGGATTAGAGGGGATCTGTGGATAATTTTTTTCACCCAGAGGGTGGTGTGAGAATGGACCTTACTGGCTGAACGGGTGGTAGAGGCAGAAACCCACATCGCTTTTTAAAAAGTACTTGGATGTGCACTTGAAGGGCCGTCACCTACAAGGCTGCGGACCAAGACCAAGAGTGCGATCAGGCTGGATAGCTCTTTTTCAGCTGGCACAGACACAATGGGCCGAATAGCCTCCTTCTGTGCTGTAAATTTCTATGATTCTATAAGCCCGAGGGTCAAATGTGACATGGCAAAAGATACATGTTTATGGTTCAAAAAAATCTTTACAGAGAGGGAAGGGACAATGTCGAGTTCTGCCCGAAAGTGTTATTGACACAGACTCCATGAATTATTTTAAACGGGAGTATAGAAACATAGAAAAAAGGAGCAAGAGAAGGCCATTCAGCCCTTCGGGCCTGCTCCACCATTCAAAATGATCATGGCTGATCTTCTAACTCAGTATCCTGTTCCCACTTTTCCCCCTTACCCCTTTACCATTAATAAATATATCTACCTCCTTCTTGAATACATCTAATGACTTGGCCTCCACTGCGTTCTGTGGTAGAGAATTCCACAGGTTCACCACCCTCTGAGTGAAGAAATTTCTCCTCATCTCTGTTCTAAATGGCATACCCCGTATCCTGAGACTGTGACCCCTGGTTCTGGACTCCCCAGCCATCGGGAACATCCTCCCTGCATCTCGTCCTGCTGGAATTTTATATGTTTTGATGAGATCACCTCTCATTCTTCTAAACTCGAGCGAATCTTGACCGAGTCGACCCAATCTCTCCTCATAAATCAGTCCTGCCATCCCAGGAATCAGTCTGGTAAACCTTCGTTGCACTCCTTCCATGGCAAGGATATCCTTCCTCAGATAAGGAGACCAAAACTGCACACAATACTCCAGATGTTGTCTCACCAAGACCCGTACAACTACAGTAAGACATCCCTGTTCCTATACTCAAATCCTCTTGCCTTCCTAACTGTTTGCTGCACTTGAATGCTCGCTTTCAGCGACTGGCAGACAAGGACACCCAGGTCTCGTTGCACCTCCCCTTTTCCCAATCTCTCACCATTCAGATAATAATCTGCTTTTCTGTTTTTACAACCAAAGTGGATAACCTCACATTTATCCACGTTATATTGCATCTGCCATGTTCTTGCCCACTCACACAACTTATCTAAATCACATTGGAACCTCTTTCCATCCTCCTCACAGCTCACATTCCACCCCAGCTTTGTGTCGTGTATAGGGACCTTGGAACAGAGGAACATTAAATTGGATGAGGAGCAAGAGGAAAGTCACCTGTTTCTGTACTGTTAGATCCTAAGCTTCATTGAGAATGAATTCATGAAGCATTTCTACATAGTTTTTTTTGCAACTTGTAAACAAAATCCCAAAGTATATCTAGTTTGTAAAGTCTCCCTGAAATGTTACAATGTAAATCAGACAACAGTCAGAAGAGGGTCAGATGGCCCTACACTACACTTGAATGTATTTTCATCTATTGGGTTTAAAGTTTCCGAACACTATTTGTCAATGGTGTGAAGAAGCTCAGAGTGAAAGTGAGGAGGGGCCGTCTGACTGCAGTTTCCACTGGAAAAAAAAGTCACCTTCAGTGTGTACAGTGAGCAGAAGTGAATTGCTATTGTTAAAAGTTCCCACTAACTCATTGTTATTCTACTTTAACAGAACGAGCCTGGATCTCCTGCTATGTTTAAACACTAAACTTCAGTGATTATAGCTCAAGTAAAATATTACCATGATTTGATTTAAATGGAGGAGTGGTTTCCACTGCCAAAGAATGTTGTCTGAAGCGAGGGTGTTTACTGCTAACATCCTGTTTAATAGACCGCCTGAATGTCTGATTTACCAAAAAGAAAAACCCAGCTCAGTAAAGTTAAACATTCTCTTATTAATCTGAAGAACATTTTATGAACAAATTTCAATATTTCAAAGTAAAGGGTGTCCCAGACATGGATTGGACCCAATTCACTGTAAAGTTATAAAAACAGTGAGTTCAGCGACCAGGGGACATAAACTAAAAATAAGAATCAGGGCTTTCAGGAGTGAAGTTAAGAGACACTTCTACACGCAAAGAGTGGGAGAAGTTAGGAACACTCTTCCACAAAGGGCAGTTGATGCTAGCTCAATTGTTAAATCTATTATCTCAGAATAACATTTTGTTAACCAAAAGGTAAGGGGTGTGACTAAGGCAGGTATACGGAGTTACGTCACAGATCAACCATGATCTCATTGAATGGTGGACCAGGCTCGAGGGGCTAAATGGCCTACTCCTGTTCCTATGACCACCCTTCAAATATAGTGAACGATAAATAATGTAATCTGAAAATAGGACGAACTATATACAATAAAACCCTGAGGGCCTGTCGTGAGGGGAAGCTGAAGATAAAGAAACTTCAGTCTGTGCTCACAAGAAGACAGGTGAAATTCAAATCCAACAGAGTTAAATCACAACCGCTGGGCTCCCCGTCCCTCGCACTCTCACTGTGCCTGCACCAGATGGGCACAACATTGGCCCGTGTACATTAACCTTTACACTGAGCATTTGAAATCAACCTGGAGACCCAGCCCCACGAAACAAGATTCTTTACACCAGGGGCAGAGATCTTCAATCTTGGAAGAGAGTTCCAAGGCCACCAACTTTCAATCCTATTGGTGTTTGGACAATTAGCTCCGAACGGGAAAGTTTAACTGGAGTTTGGAGCCCGTGTGGGGATTCGAGTGATCAATGACTGCAGAGCACCAAGGGAATGATTGGGCCATCAACCAGCCGGCACCAGTACCTCAGGCCAGTCCCACTGTCCCTTCAGAGCTCATTGACCTGCACAATGATGGCCGAGCAAGCCTTCACCCATTGCTGCAGCCTTCCATGGACTGGGCCTGGATACACTATTACCAGACATTCTGCCACTACTTACATGGACTCATTAAAACCTATTTCACTAACAGGAGGAACTGTGGAGGAGTGCAGAGTGTTACGAATAGTATTGAGCACTCATTGCATGCTGATTGGAGCCAGATAATGAAAAATGAGCAACCAGCCATTCGAAGATACAAGTAGTCACTGATTTATTGGTCATTTGATAACTAGTTGAACTGGGTTTGCTTGTGTTTCCTGCACAGAAACAAGGCGATCAAAGAGGCAGAGATCAGAGATACAGCGGTCACAGTCAGGGCCAAAATCAGGACCACCTCAGACGCCACACCTAAAAAGGAACAAGAAACCAATGGTCAGTGAGGGAAGGAAATACTGAGGGGAAAATGGAAACCAGCAGTCGGCCAACTCACCACCTGGTGACCTCTCCTGCATCCTTTGCTCAACCTCATTAAGGGGCTCAGTTGCCAGGTCTGTCACATAAGGATCCAGAATGACCAGGGGTCCAAGTGAGGCCTCACCCTCCCACTTCAATTCAGCATCATTCCCTGCAATATCAAACATTCCAGTTAGAGAGGGTAAAGGGTGACCTCCAACATAGAGAGGATCAATGTCCTACCAGGTCCAGATACAAGATCCCTCCTTCCTCTGGAATCAAGTCGGAATTCCCTCGTGGCACCGCAGTTACCCAGATGACAACAGGCACACACATCATTTGTCGATTCTTCTAATGGGGTCCAGCTAAACCAGAGAATCAGTTTATCAACCAGGTTGTCCATCACCCTTTAATACAACACATCCGAGAGAGAGAGGGAACTTACATATTCTGGAAAGTACAAGCTTTGTTCATGGAATCTCTCTGATCCACTGCAGCAACTTTCAGGTGACAGGTGATGAAAATCTGAGGGACACATTCAATACAAGTTGTTATTTAGTGACCTCCTCCCAACATGGGGAACCCAATGTTTGACTTCCTCTTACCAAGGAACGGTCATCTCCAAAGAAGCGGAACGCATCCAGGTCAAACTGGAGTTTGTCCAGCTCACGTTCACCTCTTGGCAACACAAAGGTTGAAAAGGAGTCCTCAGCTTTGCTGTCCAGGAGGCAACTGAAGAAAGATTAAAAAAGGGACAAAGTGAATTTAGTGAACCTATTGAGACATAACCAGCTGGAGAAAGCAGAGAGCTCCTTACCCATGGTAGTCAATGATGTTGTATCTTGGGGTGGAATCCTTGTCTGGGCTCAATGTAGCTGCACAGCTGTCAATGTAGAGCTTCAAGGGCATGTGGTTGGTCATTGAAACAGAGGCCTCAATGTGAATGAGGTCACCCAGGTAGTAGACAGTCGAGGTGCGCTCTGTCAGCCAGTCATCTGAAGGACAAGGGTTGGAGAAACAGTGGGTGTAACTCCCAGAAGGAGACGACAGAAAAGCACTCCCCATCCACCCATCACGTACCGTTCATAAGTCGCAGTGAGAATGACAGAAGCCGTTCTCCAGACTTGGTAGAGCTGAATGGGATCCAGGTGGGCTTGATAGGGTCACTGCTCACATTGCCCTTCCTGGAAAGACAGGAGTGTAATTTCAGGACAACTTCAGATAACTGCACCTGCTGTAGACCTTATTTGCCACAGAGTAAAGATTCTTACCTAAAATAGTGGCACTCAATGGGAATGATGGCTCCATTAGTTCTCACAATGACAGATCCACGAGCATTTGGGGTGTGGTTCAGTTGGGTGGCGTAGACCAGGAAATCTCCAGCCATCTGAAAGACATCAGCTTAAGGAATGAAGAGCTGGTCTCATTGGACAAAAGCTATTTCTGGTAATTTTCCTGCCCTGTGAAGCAGCAGTTTGAGGAGCAGCTGAAACCCCTCAATGACATGATTGAAGCAGCTCCACCATAGGTGGAAGTTGCCTGGAGCAGCCTCTGTTACTCTGCTCAGTCCACCTTCTATTACAGGAGACTTCAGGCCTGCAATCAGAAACCCTGAACTGATTGGCACAGCTGAATTTGATGAGCATCATTTCCCATATAGAATGGAGCTTTCACCTTAAGGGGCTTCAAGTTACCCCTGATAAGGAGCACAAAACACAACATCACTTTTAAACCTCATCTGTGGCTGTGGAATCAAGGGGATTGGCAGGTGTAATAACCAAAAGTGGAGTTCCCCTTTAATACATTGTATCCCAATTATTATTCCACTTGTTTCATCTTTCAAGAGAACTCTCAACAGGAACTTCCACACTGAACATTCATTGACCACAAGTTGAGGCAACAGGCCTGAATATCCACAGGAAGGCAAAGAAAAGATAAATCAATTAAAGCACGAAAGAACAGAGTGGTTTGGAGAAATGTAGGTGAAGGTTCAAGGTCAATAGAATTGAATCTCAGAGTTAGAGAGTAATAATGACCCATTTAAGAAAGATGCAGTCCCTCAGTGACAAGTTGAAGTTCTTTTCAAATATAAAGCTAAGATTGACATGTCAACATAAAGAAGTAGTTTCACACAGGGTGATATTTAACAGTGGGCAAGAATTTATACACAGATTTCATTCAGGGATCTCCTCAGTGGCTGGAGTTTCACCCGATGTTAATGAGTTCAGAGTGGGCAATAATCTGCACAGTGAAATTGGAGCAAGAGTTGAGGAATCACATTACCTGCAATCTGCTGCCACATTCATGGAGCCCATAGTCAAAGAGGACAGTGTGGTTCTGAGAGTAGATCCTAGTTGGCCGACAACCTGCTGTCCCCAGGGTCAGGTCAGCAGCTTTAATCAGGTGCCTGGTTCTAAATAAATCCATGTCTACCCTCACCAGCAGGTTCTGCTCTCCACACTGCACCGTCACAGTCTGCAGTGGAGACAGACTTCTCCCCTCAGACACACTGAAATGGGAACCAAAGGGAGGGACAGGGGGAGGGACTCTCTGGGGCACAGGGGTGGGTTTTACTCTTCTCCATAGAAATCTCTGCCCTCGAAACTGTTGCCAAGTATCAGAGCAACAAACTACTCCAACGAACACCAAGAACAAACCTCTCACTACAAAACCCCCCATGATACCAAACAACTCAACGATCATTTTACCCACCAACCAGCACCTTTTATACACTGCAGTCACCTGATTCCAATTCAATGAGTCGCTGTTGTGATGCGATTGGATGTCTTTCAGAAAAAAAACTCAATGTCTTTAGAATCTTTTTTTTTTCAATCACTTCCATTGTCCTATTTCATAAGTTTCTTTCGAAAAAAAATTAAAAAAAGAAAAGATAAAAAGATGGAGGTCGTGAGCGGTTCAACTGAATGCAGAGATACAGAGAGACACCAGCAGAGGGAGGTAGAGAGCGGTGTAACTGAGTACAGAGATACAGAGAGACACCAGCAGAGGGAGGTAGAGAGCGGTGTAACTGAGCACAGAGATACAGAGAGACACCAGCAGAGGGAGGTAGAGAGCGGTGTAACTGAGTACAGAGACACAGAGAGACACCAGCAGAGTGTCCAGGAAACCAACCTTTTATCTGAAATCTGAGGCGAGATCGAAACTGCACAGTGTGGAGGAAGCATTACTGTGTATCTAACCCGTGTTGTACCTGCCCTGGGAGTGTTTGATTTCACAGTTTAGGGGGAGCTTTATCTGCATATAACCCATACTGTACCTTCCCTGGGAGTGATTGATGTCTCAGTGTAGAGGGAGCTTTGCTCTCTGTCTAACCCGTGTTGTCACTGCCCTTCTGCAACTGGAAAGTTTCTCTTTCTTTGCTCTAATAAAAGCCATGATGTGGAGATGCCGGTGATGGACTGGGGTGGACAAATGTAAGGAATCTTACAACACCAGGTTATCGTCCAACAATTTTATTTCAAAATAAAATTGTTGGACTATAACCTGGTGTTGTAAGATTCCTAACAAAAGCCCTTCATGATTTTGAACCTCTATCAAATCTCCCCTTTATGTTTTCTGCTCTAAGGAGAACAGCCCCAGTTTCTCCAGTCTCTCCACATTACTGAAGTCTCTTATCCCTGGCACCATTTTAGTAATTCTCTTCTGCACCCTCTCTAAGGCCTTGGCATCCCTCCAAAAGTTTGGTGTCCAGAATTGAACACAATACTTCAGCTGAGGCCTAACCAGTGTTTTATCAAGGTTTAGTATCAATTCCTTGCTTTTGTATTCAATGCCTCAATGAATAAAGCCAAGGGCCCCATTTGCTTTCTTAACAGCCTTCTCAACTTGTCCTGCCACCTTCAAAGATTTGTGTAAGTGCACCCCCAGGTCTCTCTATTCCCCCACTCCATTTAAAATTGTTCCAATTAGTTTAAATTGCCTCTTCTCAATCTTCCTACCAAAATGTTTCACTTCACAATTCTTTGCATTAAATTTCATCTGCCATCTTTCTGCCCATTTCACCAGTCTGTCTATGTCTTCCTGAAGTCTGTTACTATCCTCAACATTGTTTATTACATTTCTGAGTTTCGTGTCATCTCCAAACTTATACCCTGTACACCCAAGTCCCGGTCATTAATATATATCAAAAAGAGCAGTGGTCATAATACCGAGCCCTGGAGGACACCACTGTATACTTGCCTCCAGTCTGAAAAACAACCGTTCACCACTACTCTCTGTTTTCTGCCCCTTAGCCAATTTTCTATCCACGCTGCCATTGTCCATTTAATCCCATGGGCTTCAATTTTGCTAACAAGTCTATTATGTGATACTTTATCCTCCCTTAATCTCTCCCTGCATAGAAACTCCCCGACCCATATTCATGGCCACCCCCTCGACCTTGCCATCTCACGTGGCCTCTCTACTCCCGATCGTGTCAATCATGGATAAGGCCATCTCTGATCACATCCTTGTATCCCTCTCCACCCACATGGAATCATAGAATCATAGAAAGGTTACAGCACGGAAGGAGGCCATTCGGCCCATGGAGTCCATCCCTGCTCTCTGGAAGATCAATCCATGTCTTCTCACTCCCGCAATGCACATCACAGAATGAACTCAGGAATCACACGCCACTTTCTATGAGCGGTAACAGGCTGCGGTTATGGTGCAGACCGGGACCCAGGGCTGAGGCTGGGAGTGGCACAGTCTGTTTCATGACCAGCCGGAGGTGAGAGTAATACCAGGGAGTCAGGTTGGTGTTTAGAAGGGTGTGGGTTCCAGCTCCCGTTCCAGGACTGGGACACATGATCCAGACTGACTGTGTCGTTCTGAGAGGGAGCTGCATCGTGAGAGGTGCTGTCCTTTGAATGAGGTGTTTAATGGGGGTCCCTTCTTTCTGCTCCGAAGTGTAAAAGATCCCATGGCAATTTGTGAAGAGCCGTGTCTTGTTCCTTGTCTCATTGAGACTCTCAGTTAATTGGCCTGTTCTCTCCACAGATTCGGCCTGACTCGCTGAGTGTTTCCAGAGTGTTCTGTGTGTGTTTCACTGAGACTCAGGTTTTACAGTAAATAATAAAAGGACTGTAGTCAAACACTTGGCCATGAGCTGCTGAGTGACCTGTCGGGACATTGTTGCTTGCTTCCCTTCAGCTTGTGGGACTGGGTTTTTCATGCACTGTCCCTTTAAGAGCTGTGGTCCGTCTCACTTCTCAGTGTGATTGTGGGACTAACACAGAAGCGAGAGAGGAAGCTGCACCCACAGCCTGGACTGCAGGCAAATTGTGAGGCTGGGACTAAAAACCTGTTATTCTCACACAGGGAGTCGAACCCAGGTCGCTTGGGTGAAAACCAAAAATCCTAACCGCTAGACCACATGAGAACTAAAGGGATGGTCAGCAGGAAGGGCACTGAGACTACACCCAGAAGGTTTAATGGAGGTTCACAATTATGACAGGTTTTGTTACAGTAAATAAGGAGAAACTGTTTCCAGTGATGGGAGGGTTAATAACCAGAGGACACAGATTTAAAATAAATGGGCAAAAAAGCCACGGGCGGGGAAATGAGGAGAGATTTTTTTACGCAGCGAGCTGTTATGATCGGGAATGCACTGCCTGAAAGGGAGGTGGAAGCAGGTTCAATCGTAACTTTCAAAGGGGAATTGGATAAATACTTGACGTGTAAAAATTCACAGGGCTGTGGGGAAAGAGCAGGGGAGTGGGACGAACCCTCTTCCTTCTATGTTCATCCCTGGAAAAAACTCTCCCCCAAGTCACTTACAACGGCACTTTCAAATTCCCAACTGTCCAGCCTTTGGCCCTCCATTCACCACGACATTTCTGCAGCTACCGATTTGCTCAATCACACCCTCACCTCCACCTTTGATGCCCTTGTCCCCATTAAAACCATTACTCTCTCTCACCCTGGTCGATCTCCCTGGTACTGCCCTCATTTCCACTCCTGTAAGCCCAAGGGACGCAGACTTGAACATTTATGGTGGACAACTGGTTAACCATTCATCACCAGATCTGGCTGGGCCACATAAAGCACTATTGGGTCCTGCTCTCCTCTGACAAAACTGCTCACTATTCCAGGATCATCCTGGAATGTAAAGATAACCCCTGGCTTCTCTTCTCCACTACAAACCATCTTCTTACACTCCCCTCCCCCCTATCTTCTCAAACATCTCAATTAGATCACCCCTTAACCTCCAATACTCAAGGGAATAAAAGTCTCGTCCACAAGACCTGTCCTCATAATTTAACCCTTTTAGCCCCGGTATCATTCTGGTGAATCTGTTCCACACCCAGTCAAGGCCAATATGTCCCTCCTGGGGTACGGTGCCCAGAACTGAACGCATTTCTCCAGATGTGGTCTAACCAGAGCTTTATGCATCTGCATCATAACTTCCACCCTTTGTATTCCAGCCCCTTCAGATGAAGGCTCACATTCCATTAATTATTTTTTGTACCTGTCCACTAGTTTTTAGTGATTTCTGGAGATGGACCCCTGAACCTCTCTGCTCCTCCATAGTTCCTAGTTTCTCGTCATTTAGAAAATACTCTGATTTATCTTTTTAAGGTTCTAAGTGGATTATATCTCACTTCCCCACATTGAACTCCATCTGCCACAGTTTTACCCTCTCATTTAATCATCAATGTCCCTTCACGACTTCCTGCTCCCATCTGCACTATTTACTGCGCCACCTAACTTGCTGGTTTAAGGGTGAAAACTGCCCTCCGCTTCACTGTAAGTGCAAGCGACAACTTTGTCGATGCCGTGTCGTGTTACAGACCGGCTCGTTGGACCTGCTCGTTTCATCTCATCTCATTTTCAGCAAACCGGAATATTCCTGAAATAGAGGATGGTGAATCACAGCTCGAGAAACCGATCCCCTCGACCAATGAGGACTGCGCCTTCCAACAAATAGGCATTGATGGGGCAAGGTGAGTCTGCTGCTCAGAAATAATACAGCACAGATCATCACTCGTGCAAGCTTCACACCCTTTAGTTTGGAAAAGTAAACTGATGGGAGACAGCTGCTGTCGTGAATGGGTTTCCAAAACTCAAATCAAATGGATTTGTCCTGTGTTGTGAATTACTATTTGTCTGATTCAGGTCATCAGAGCAGTGGGGACTGCATTTTGGACATTCCGAATACCAATGCCCTGTCACGTGAGCCTGTCGTTCTATTCCCGTTCCAAGTCCTCTTTTAAATTTCGATGACTTCCCCGAAATTTGCTTGGAGGACTGTTCGAATCGCAGTCCAGCCCTTCCCACTGTCGCATCCTCTAAATCTCCACCCAGGATTTTCACTGGTGCAACTTTCATCAACTTGAGCTACTTTTTAATTTCACAAGCAAAGTGCTGCGGATTCTGGAAATCTGAAATATAAACAGAAAATGCTGGATACACTCAGCCGGTCAGGCAGCATCTGTGGAGCGAGTTCTGATGAAAGGTCATCGACCTGAAACATTCCCTCTGTTTCTCTCTCCACAGAGGCTGTCTGACCTGCTAAGAGTTCGCAACATTTTCTGTTTCTACTTTTTAATTTTTTTTATACACCAACTCTGCCGATCCATCACTCGACCCACTGCGCGGCATCTGGTGGTTTGGATTCGGGGCTCTCACCGCCGCGGTGTGGGTTCGATTCCCGGTGAGGGAAATAATTTGTCCAAAACAATTATGGACTTTATTAAATGAATACATGAAACTCTGTAAAAGACGAATAATTGTTGTAATCGTCATTAATGAAGCGATAACTTTCTGCAGACTGACTGACGGAAATACTGACCTGGTTACCCAGTGACACGTGGGGAAGTTATTGTGTTTTGCATGTGATGAACTTTCATCTGTTCTCATTTGTATTTCCAGAGACTGCTTAAAATGTTCTTGACACCAGGAATGTGGTGCAGCCGTTGTCAAATTTAACAGGAAAAGCCAATCTTTTCACAGGAGAAGAAACTCACCCTGGAGATTTCCAAATAAAGTTCCCGCCCGGGAATCTTTCGCGCATAAAGCGAACAGTGATAACCGCTACACTACGGAAACCGCTACCTAATTTATGGCGTGTTGTGGGTTCATCAAATAATTACATTTGATATCTTAACTTGCTCTTTATCTGTTACTTTCGATTTACATCCTCACCAGTTTTATACAGAAACAAGTAACAATGTTTCCGGGATGTGGTTTGTTCAATAACTCTGTCACTCAGTGTGAGAAATAAAACACAGACCGCCCAACGCAGGGCTCTAACCCATGAGCATAAATCTGCTACATGGCCGGTTAGCTCAGTTGGTGAGAGCATGGAGCTAATAAACACCAGACTTTACAAACAAACAAATCCACACAGAAAGTCAAGGGGAATATTTTTTTCAATAACAACCATTACAATGTTTGATATACCTTCGCCCCAGAAAGCCAGAAAATGCTGGAAATACTCAGCAAGAACCATAAGAAATAGGAGCAGGAGTGGGCCATCCGGCCCCTCGAACCTGCTCCGCCATTCAACAAGATCATGGCTGATCTTCGACCTCAACACCATTTTCCTGCACTATCCCCATATCCCTTGATGTCGTTAATATCGAGAAATCTATCGATCTCTGTTTTGAATGTACTCAATGACTGAGCCTCCACAGCCCTCTGGGGGAGAGAATTCCAAAGATTCACCACCCTCTGAGTGAAGAAATTTCTCCTCATCTCAGTCTAAATGGCCGACCCCTTATTCTGAGACTGTGACCCCTGGTTCTAGACTCGCCAGCCAGGGGAAACATCCTCCCTGCATCTACCCTGTCGAGCCCTGTAAGAATTTTGTATGTTTCAATGAGATCACCACTCATTCTTCTAAACTCTAGAGAATACAGGTCCAGTCCACTCAATCTCTCCTCATAGGACAATCCCGCCATCCCAGGAATCAGTCTGGTGAACCTTCGTTACACTCCCTCCATGGCAAGTATATCCTTCAGCAAATCAGGCAGCATCTGTGGAGAAAGAAACAGAGTAAAGGGCCGAAATTTTAACCCCACGAATGGGTGGGTTGGGAAGGTAAAAATAGTAAAAATAACTAAAACCCGACCCCAACCCGCCCACTCCTGGTTTTAACGGAGGCGGGTCGGTCAGTGAAAGCTTTGAAGGAGGCTGCGGGCCTCCATTTTCACAGCTTTTTTATTTTTAACTCCTGGGGGCTGGGATTCCTGGGCCTTTTCCTTCACACCACATGAGAGGAGGCGAGAAGGCCCGAAACAGCAGGTAAATGCCTTTACGGCACAGCTTGTGGGCCCGGAGGAGCAGGAGTGCTTCCCCCAGGCCCAACAAGCCAACCTGCCGTGATCCCACACAGGCGATCGGCCGACCCCCTCCAAATCTCCGACACCCCTGCACGAGGTACGAACCCCATGATCTCCGACCCCCGCGATGACCACCGACCCCCAACCCCCGATGACTGAGTCCTCGCTCCGATGACTGACCCGTCAATGCCCCCGATGACTGACCCACCCATGACCCCTGACGACCTCCCATGACCCCCCCCGCCCCGCCCCCGGTAAAATCATGCCCAATGAGTTTGATTCCCGTTGTGTTATCTCTCTGTCGGTTTGTTGATAAACGTTTAACTCGCGGCCTGTTCCCGTCAATGGTCACAAGTAGTAACCGCCCCGAGATGTGGAAAAGACATCAGTTTGGGACAAATGCCTCAAATCAAATGGTCTTCCGGCACCGAGAGAGAGAAATTCCAGAGAAAAAGGCGGAAGAGAAAAGAGAAATAAAAGCTCAATAAAGACGCTATCAATATTCCCCATTCTTGATGCCTGTCTCTTTCTTCCCCAACCTTTCTGTGCCGGTTAAAATTTCAGTGTAAATAAATGCGAGAATCGACTCAAAGAACGAGAACAAAGCAACAAAAATGACCGAACACAGAATCAAACCCAGGGACCTTTAGATCTTCAATCTCACGCTCTCTAAACTCAACTATTTCGGCTCCACTGGAAATTGGACTTTGTGACATCACCTTGGACAAAAATATAAACCGGGTGGAATTTCCCCTCCCGCTCATTCCTCCCTCTGGGGGAATGGGACCCGATCAGATCCCGGAGCTCAGGTTATGTTAATGTTCTGCTGATGACATCTGAATATTATCTTGTGTTTGGCCTCATTTAATCAGGTTCGTGGGCACTTTCTTCCATCATCCCTTCTCCCTGGAAGGAATGTGGTGCAGCCGTTGCCAAATTTAACAGGAAAAGGAATTATCGCCCGCTTTTCACAGGAGAAGAAACTCACACTGGAGATTCACCTGGAGTAAATTCCCAAATAATGTTCCCGCCCGGGATCGAACCGGGGACCTTTTGCGTGTGTGGTAAATGTGGAAACCGCTGCTCAATATAACGCATCGTGTGGCTTCTCCATGAAACAACATCACTTCTGTCCCACACTAAAAGCTCTCAATCCTTCTCTTTCACAAACATTTCACTGATCAAAACTTCACAAGTCACACAGGAAAAAGACTTCATTCCAAAATCATTAAACTCCCGAAGGAGCTGCGGGGACAGACTGAGCGGTGCAACTGAGTACAGAGATACAGAGAGACACCAGCAGAGGGAGGTAGAGAGCGGTGTAACTGAGTAATGAGAACACTTCAGCAGTCATGGACATTCATCCACCGACCTTCGGGTAAGCGTACTCCAAGGCGGCCTTCGAGACACACGACAACGCAAAATCGTCGAGCAGAAATTGATAGCCAAGTTCCGCACCCATGAGGACGGCCTCAACCTGGATCTTGGGTTCATGTCACGCTACACGTTACCCCACCAGCGAACAAATGTTATCTGTTTTTAATATAACGGGTCAGTTGCTGTCTTTTCTATGTTTCTACCTCTCTATCTCTGTTTTTTTTTGTTTGTTGTTTTTTTTTTGGTGATTTGTATATTCTGTGAGACCTGGCAGGTAACACCTGTCTGTCTGCACACTGATTGCCTTGGCAACGGGCAGTTGAAAAAACTGTCTGTACTCACCAAGCATTGTTCTGTGAATTATAAATGCGATTTCATCTCGAGGATTTCATTTTCACATCGTTCACCTGACGAAGGAGGTAGCCTCCGAAAGATTGTGAATTTAAAATAAAATTGCTGGACGATAACTTGGTGTTGTAAAATTGTTTGCAATTGAGTACAGAGATACAGAGAGACACCAGCAGAGGGAGGTAGAGAGCGGTGTAACTGAGTACAGAGATGCAGAGAGAGACACCAGCAGAGGGAGGTAGAGAGCGGTGTAACTGAGTACAGAGATGCAGAGAGAGACACCAGCAGAGGGAGGGAGAGAGCGGTGTAACTGAGTACAGAGATACAGAGAGACACCAGCAGAGGGAGGTAGAGAGCGGTGTAACTGAGTACAGAGAAATGCAGAGAATCTTACAACACCAGGTTATCGTCCAACAATTTTATTTGAAAATCACAAGCTTTCGGAGACTTTCTCCTTCGTCAGGTGAGACACCAGCAGAGGGAGGTAGAGAGCGGTGTAACTGAGCACAGAGAAAGAGAGAGACACCAGCAGACTGTGCAGCAAAGCAACCTTTTATCTGAAATCTGAGGCAAGATCTAAACTGCACAGAGTAAAGGAAGCATTACTGTGTATCTAACCCGTGTTGTACCTGCCCTGGGAATGTTTGATTTGACAGTGTAGAGGGAGCTTCATTCTGCATATAACCCGTGCTGTACCTGTACTGCGAGTGTTTGATGTGGCAGTTCAGAGTGAACTTTAATCAGTCTCGCCACATAACTGAAGTCCCTCATCCCTGGCACCATTCTAGTAAATCTCCTCTGCACCCTCTCTAAGGCCATGACATCCTTCCCAATGTTTGGTGTCCAGAATTGAACACAATACTCCAGCTGAGGCCCAACCAGTGTTTCATAAAAGTTTAGTATCAATTCCTTGCTTTTGTATTCTGTGCCTCAATTAATAAAGGCAAGGGCCCCATTTGCTTTTTTTAACAGCCTTCTCAACGTATCCTGCCACCTTCAAAGATTTGTGTAACTACACCCCCAGGTCTCTCTATTCCTGCACTCCCTTTAAAATTGCACCATTTAGTTTATATTGTCTCTCCTCATTCTTCCTACCATAATGTATCACTTCACAATTCTCTGCATTAAATTTCATCTGCCATGTTTCTGCCCATTTCACCAGTCTGTCTCTGTCCTCCTGAAGTCTGTTACTATCCTCCACATTGTTTATTCCATTTTCGAGTTTCGTGTCATCTGCAAACTATGAAATTAACCCTGTACTCCCAAGTCCCAGTCATTAATATATATCAAAAAGAGCAGTGGTCATAATACCGAGCCCTGGGGGACACCACTGTATACTTGCCTCCAGTCTGAAAAACAACCGTTCACCACTACTTTCTGTTTTCTGCCCCTTAGCCAAATTTGGATCCACGCTGCCATTGTCCATTTAATCCCATGGGCATCAATTTTGCCAACAAGTCTATTGTGTGATACATTATCCTCCCTTAATCTCTCCCTGCATAGAAACTCCCCGACCCATATTCATGGCCACCCCCTCGACCTTGCCATCTCATGTGGCCTCTCTACTCCCGATTGTGTCAATCATGGATAAGGCCATCTCTGATCACTTCCTTGTATCCCTCTCCATCCACATCGAATCAAAGAATCATAGAAAGGTTACAGCACGGAAGGAGGCCATTTGGCCCATCGAGTCCTTACCGGCTCTCTGCAAGATCAATCCATGTAGTCCCACTCCCCCAATGCACATCACAGAATGAACTCAGGGATCCCACGCCACTTTCTATGAGCGGTGACAGGCTGCAGTTATGGTGCAGACCGGGACCCAGGGCTGAGGCTGTGGTCATCAGTTACTCTGGGAGTGGCACAGTCTGTTTCATGACTAGCCAAGGGTGAGAGTAACCCCAGGGAGTCAGGCAGGTGTTTAGAAGGGTGTGGGTTCCAGCTCCCGTTCCAGGACTGGGACACATGATCCAGACTGACTGTGTCGTTCTGAGAGGGAGCTGCATCGTGAGAGGTGCTGTCCTTTGAAAGAAGTGTTTAATGGGGGGTCCCTTCTTTCTGCTCCGAGGTTTTAAATGTCCCGTGGTAATTTGTGAAGAGCAGGGAGTTCTCCCGGTGCCCTGGCCAATATTCTTTCCACAACCATCAGCACCCAACAAACAGGAGGTCTGCTCAATATATCATCACTGTTTGTGGGATCTTGCTGTGCACAACTTGGCTGCTACGTTCTCTTATGAAACGATAGTGACTGAACTTCTAGTGAAGTGCGTTGGGATGTCCTGAGGATGTGAAAGGTGCCATACAAATGCAAGTTCCTTCTTTCTCACAGTGGGCCGTGTCTCTTTCCTCGTCTCATTGAGACTCTCAGTTAATTGGTCCGTTCTCTCCGCAGATGGGGCCCGACCCGCTGAGTGTTTCCAGATTGTTCTGTGCGTGTTTCACTCAGACTCGGGTTTTACAGTAAATGTTAAAACGATTGTAGTCAAACACTTGGCCATGAGCTGCTGAGTGACCTGTCGGGACATTGTTGCTTGCTTCCCTTCTGCTTGTGGGACTGGGTTTTTGGTGCACTGTCCCTTCAAGTGCTGTGGTCTGCCTCATTTCTCAGTGTGATTGTGGTGCGAACTCAGAAGCAGCCACAGTCCGGACTGCAGGCAAATTGGGAGGCTGGGACTAAAAACTTACCATTCCCACACCGGGAGTCGAACCCGAGCTGTCTGGATGAAAACCAGGAATCCTCACCGCTAGACCATATGGGAACTGAAAGACAGACTAGCAGGAAGGGCACTGAGACTACAACCGCAAAGTTAACAGACGATTCAAATGAGGTATTCACAATTATGAAAGGTATTGACAGAGTATGTAAGGAGAAATTGTTTCCAGTGATGGAAGGGTTAAGAACCAGAAGAGAAAGATTTAAGATAATTTGAAAGACAGTCATGGGGGGATGTGACTAAGATTGAGACCATTCATTCAGCTGCCTCTGCCGATCCCCTCCTTTCCCCTAGCCCACCAAATTTCTCTCCTAACTCCCCTCATGCCCTCTCTGAGCTCTCTTGACCATGAGACCCACCTCCTGCTCACTCAACCCTATTCCCACCAAACTGCTGACCACACAACCTCCCTTCCTGGCCCCATGTTAGCTGACATTGTTAATGGTCTCCTCTGCTCAGGAACGGTCCCCCTCCCCATCAAATCTTCCATCATCACCCTCCTTCATAAAAGACCCACCCTTGACCCCTGTGTCCTTGCAAACTACCACCCCATCTCCCACCTCCCTTTCCTCTCCAAAGTGTTGTCGCCTCCCAAATCCATGTCCATCTTTCCCACAACACCATGTTTGAATCCCTCCAATCAGGTTTCCACTCCTGCCACAGTACTGAAACGGCCCTTGTCAAAGTCACAAATGACATCCTCTGTGACTGTGTAGAGGGAGATTTAATCTTGATCTAACTCTTGATGCACCTGCCCCCGGAGTGTTTGATGGCACAGTGTAGAGGGAGCTTTACTCTGCCATGTACTGTACAGTATCAGTCTGTGATGGAGCAGAGCCCTGCTCTTTAATAGAAATCATTCTTTCGATGAGCCACTGAGCCCCGAAAGCAGCCTCCGAGACCCAAAGTCTGATTTCCATCCCACAGTTCCAGCAGTTAGCGAGGGCTGGGCCACGTTAACAGCAGCTCTCTGTTCCTGGTCTGGAGCTGAGGTGTTGTGTATTGTCCCTGACACAGGGACCAGACGGTGAGCTGCTGGCTCCTATTATTCTGGGATCATTCCCTGCTGCTCTGTTCTCACCTCTTCACTGGGTCTCAGATTATTACCAGCCATCTTCCTGATCAATAAACAATCGGCAGTCTGACCGCGGAGATTTGAAATGTGTGAAACATTTCATGTGCCTCATCCCTCTCCCTGGACACAAATAAATAGGCCGTCATGAAATGTTCACAGTCCATTTCTTGAGCCTTCTCCTTCTCAGAAGAATCTTTTAAACTCCTTGCTAAAGTGACCATTGATCTTAATGTCTTGTTTTGCGGTATGTTCTAGATTGTTCCAGGTCAGCATTGTAATAATTCGGGGTAGTTGAAAAGTGGGATCATTATATTAAATCGAGATATTTATCACAGCCCCGCCCCCCAAACATTCAAACCACCGTTCAGGAGGAGAACCCCTCTGCTCGCTGACCTACATTGGCTCCCAGTCCACCAACATCTCAAATTTTAAATTCTCATCCTCGTGTTCAAATCCCTCCATGACCTCGCCCCTCCCTATCTCTGTAACCTCCTCCACCCCGACAACCCTCCGAGATCTCTGAGCTCCTCCAATTCAGGCCTCTTGCGCATCCACGATTTTCATCGCTCCACCATTGGCGGCCGTGCCTTCAACCGACTGGGCCCAAAGCTCTGGATTTCCCGCCCTAAACCTGCCCGCCTCTCGACCTCTCTCTTCTCCCTTAAGACACTTAAAACCGACCTCACCTGTCCCAATATCTCCTTATGTGGCTCCGTGTCACATTTTGTTTGATAATCGCTCCTGTGAAGCGCCTTGGGACGTTTCACTCCGTTAAAGGCGCGATATAAATGCAAGTTGTTGTTGTTGTTGGGGTGGAGAAAGGGTTTTCTTTCTTTTTATCACTCTTTTCTATCTCTCTATTTCTTTCCTTTCTCGGACTCTGTTTTCCGGGTCTGTTTACTGACACACATTACAATCTGTGTCACTCAGTGTCTAACAATGTGAGGCAATGTGTTTTATTCCCGCTGTGTTATCTCTCTGGCGGTTTGCTGATAAATGTTTAACTCGCGGCCTGTTCCCGTTAATGGTCACAAGCAGTAACAGACAGACAGAGCGTGTCTGACCGCCCTGAGATGTGGAAAAGGCATCAGTTTAGGACAAAGGCATCAAATCAAATGTTCATCGAGCACCGAGAGAAACAAAAACCAGAGAGAAAGGCGGAAGGAAATAGAGAAATAAAAGCTAAATACAGACATCCTTGATGTCTCTCTGTTCCATCCCCAACCGTTCAGTGTCGGGTAAAAATGTCAGTGCAAATAAATGTTCGAGAATCGGCCCAAAGAAGAAGAAACAAAATAACCCAAAACTGCCGAAACCCGGGATCGAACCAGGAACACTTTAGATTCGCTCTCCCAACTGAACTATTTCGGCCCCCCAGAAAGCTAGACTTTGGGTCATTCTCTTGGAATAAAATATAACCCCGGGTGGAATTGCCCCTCCCGCTCATTCCTCACTTCGGGAGAATGAGACCGACCATCAAGGAGAGATTTTCTGAGACTGTCGTTGAATCTCATTTATATTAAACATTCCTTGAACTCTCTGCCGGGGGGATTCAGAGCTGGGGTTCGCCATGAACCAGCTTCCCCTCAATTCCCAGCTTTATCAGTGAATCGAACAACAAACGCTCGACAGAGCTCAGGTTATATTAATAATAAAAACAGAAAATGCGGGAAACACTCAGCAGGTCAGGCAGCATCTGTGGAGAGAGAAACATCCTTTCAGGCCGATGACCTTTCATCAGAACTCTCTCCACAGATGCTGTCTGACCTGCTGAGTATTTCCAGCATTTTCTGTTTTTACTTCAGATTTCCAGCATCTGCAGCATTTTGCTTTTGTTTTACAGCTTGTATTAATGTTCTGCTGATGATATCTTAATATTATCTTGTTTTTGGGCCACTTTAATCAGGTTCACGGACAAATTCTTCCATCATCCCTTCTCCCACATCGCTTCTCTCTCTCATTCATTCTTTTCTCCTTTCAATCCAGAAGAGGGCGGGAATCAGAGCTCACCCCCTGAACACAGACCCCCGTCTACCACCCCGTGTGATCCTAGAGACAATTCAATACATTACACTGTATGAACACAGAAAGCTGACACACCAGGGGAGATCGCACGGTGTTGGACACGGAGTGAAATAAACTGAAGTGTTTATAAAAAGTTACAGATCACAACCCGTGTCTCTGTCTCTCTCCGCCATCCCGGCCTGTGCTGAGTGAGCTGATCTCAACTGGTGTGGTACTGAGTCCCACACAGAGCAGGATGGGCACATGTTCAATCTCCAGCCTGTACTGAGTTAGCTGATCTCACGAGGTGTGCTACTGAGCCCCGGAGCAAGAAAAGCCGAGGCTCAGTCCTCGGCCTGAGCTAAGTTACCGGGATTCACCCGTGTGGTACTGAGCCCCACAGGGCAAGTTGGATCCCCGGCCTGTGATATGTTAGTTCATCTCACTATAATTTATTAAGGAGGTCAAGGTCTTGGAGAGGATGGAGAGGAGATTTTCAGAATTATACCAGGGATGGGGTTTAGTTGTGTGGAGAGAATCGAGAACCTGGGATTGTTCTGCTTCGAGCAATGAAGGTTAAGGGTAGAAGTAATCCACGTGTTCAAAATTAAGAGGGGTTTTGATAGAGTAAATAAGGAGAAACTGCACGCACTGGCTAAGGTGCCTGTCTACCTCATACGTTGCAGGAAAGGATGCCCCGGAGCATGGTACATTGGTGAGACCATGCAGACACTGCGACAACGGATGAACGGACACCGCACAACAATCACCAGACAGGAGGGTTCCCTCCCAGTCGGGGAACACTTCAGCAGTCAAGGACATTCAGCCTCCGATCTTCGGGTAAGCGTTCTCCAAGGCGGCCTTCGAGACACACGACAACGCAAAATCATCGAGCAGAAATTGATAGCCAAGTTCCGCACCCATGAGGACGGCCTCAACCGGGATCTTGGGTTCATGTCGCGCTACATGTAACCCCACCGCGGGCGGGGGGGGGGGGGAGAGAAAAAAAAAACTTATCTGTTTTTAATACAACTGGCCATTCTTTGTCTCTCTCTCTGTCTCTTTTTTTCCCGGGGATGAGGGGGCGGACATATGAGGAGAGGTTGAGTAGATTGGGACTCTACTCATTGGAGTTCAGAAGAATGAGAGGCGATCTTATTGAAACATATAAGATTGTGAAGGGGCTTGATCGGGTGGATGCGGTAAGGATGTTCCCAAGGATGGGTGAAACTAGAACGAGGGGGCACAATCTTAGCATAAGGGGCTGCTCTTTCAAAACTGAGATGAGGAGAAACTTCTTCACTCAGAGGGTAGTAGGTCTGTGGAATTTGCTGCCCCAGGAAGCTGTGGAAGCTACATCATTAAATACATTTAAAACAGAAATAGAGAGTTTCCTAGAAGTAAAGGGAATTAGGGGTTATGGGGAGCGGACAGGAAATTGGATATGAATTTAGATTTGAGGTTAGGATCAGATCAGCCATGATCTTATTGAATGGCGGAGCAGGCTCGAGGGGCCGATTGGCCTACTCCTGCTCCTATTTCTTATGTTCTTATGTCTTTGTAATCTGACCGCTTGCGTATTCAGTGGTCTTGGGTGTAATGTTCCCCTGTCTGAACACCATCCATGCAGAGGTGTGATAACAGGCAGTTGGAAAGATTATCTGTAATCACCAGGCATTGTTCTGTTACTATATATGCGGAGCTTTTATGGAAACCTTCACACACCTGACGAAGGAGGAAAGCTCCGAAAGCTTGTGATATTCAATTAAAACTGTTGGACTATAACCTGGTGTTGTAAGATTCCTTACATTTGTCCACCCCAGTCCATCACCGGCATCTCCACATCATATATTCTTTCAGTTCTGGTATCATACTTGTGAATCTTTTTTGCATCCTCTCCAATGCCTCTATATCCTTTCTATAATATGGAGACCAGAACTGTGACCAGTACTCCATGTGTTCTATAAGCGTTTAACATAACTTCTCAGCTTTTGAATTCTTTCCCTCTAGAGATGAACCCCAGTGCTTGATTTGCCTTTTTATGGCCTTATTAATCTGCGTCGCTACTTTTAGTCATTTGTGTATCTGTACCCCTAGACCATTTGGTCCTCCATCCAATTTGGACTTTTATTATCCAAGTAGTGTGAGGCCTCCTTATTCTTCCTGCTGGTAGATGCCAGTGTTGTCGATGTAGTGGAACAGCTTGGCTGGTTCTGCAACATATGTTTTCAGCACTACAGCTGGGATGTTGTTGGGGCACATAGTTTTACTGTGTCTAGTGCGTTCATCCGTGACTTGATATCTTGTTGAGTGAATCGAATTGGCTGAAGACTGGCATTTGTGATGGTGGGGACCTCAGGAGGAGGCCGAGAAGGATCATCCCTTTGGTGCTTCTTGCTGAAGATGGCTGCGAACACTTCAGCCTTGTCTTTTGCACTCACATACTGCGCTCCACCACCTTTGAGGATGGGGATGTTCAGGGAGCCTCTGCGTCCCGTTAATTTCTTAATTCTCCGCCACCATTTTTGACTGGATATGGCAGGACTGCAGAATTTGGACCAGATACGTTGGTTATGGGATCATTTAGCTCTGTCTATCGCCTACTGATTCCGCTGTTTAGCATGTAGTCCTGTGTTGAAGCTTCACCAGGTTGACATCTCATTTTCAGCTACACCTGATGCTGATCCAGAGATGCACTTCTACACTACTCATTGAACCAGGGTTGGCTTGATGGTGATGGAGGAGTGAGAGATATGCCGGGACATGAGGTTACGGATTGTGGTGGATTAAAATTCTGCTGCTGCCAATGGCAAAACAGTGCCTCGTGAATGCCCAGTTATGAGCTGCTAGATCTGTTCTTAATCTTTCCTATTTAGCAAGTTGAGAATGTCACATGACACGATAGAGGGCTTCCTCGTTGGGACCTGGTCTCCACAAGGACTGTGCGGTGGTCACTCCCACCAATACTGTCATGAACAGATGCATTGGCGACAGGTGGATTGGTGAGGACGGTGTCAAGTAGATTGTTACCTTATGTTGTTTCTGTCACTCACTGTCACAAGCCCAGTCTAGTAGCTATATCCTTCAGGATTCTGCCAGCTCTGTCAATGGTGGTTTTACTGAGCCACTTTTGGTGATTGACATTGAAATCCCCACCCAAAGTATATTCTGTGCTTCCTCCAAGTGGTGTTCAACATGGAGGAGAACTGATTCATCAGTTGAGGCGAGGTGATAGGTGATAATCAGCAAGAGGTTTTCTTGCCCATGTTTGACCTGAGGCCTTGAGACTTCATGTGGTCCAGAGTCAATGTTGAAGAATTCCAGGGTCACTCGCACCACACTGTATATCCACTTCAGGTGGGTCAGGCCTGCCGGTGGGGGAGGATGTACCCAAGGATGATGGTGGGACTTTTGCTGATAGCTTTGATTCTGTAAGATTGACTAGAATGTGGGACTGCTGTCCCAACTTTGGCGCCAGTCCCCAGATGTTGGAAGAGTTTTCATGCTCGACTGCGCTGGGTGTGCCTTTGTCATGTCCGAATTCGATGCTTAGGAGGCAGCCAAGTGGTCTGTCCGATTTCATTCTTCTTAACCTTTTTTATAGCGGTTTGATTCAACTGAGTGTCTTGCTTGGCCATTTCAGAGGGCAGTTCATCATCACGTATCGGCCAGACCGGTAAGCACGGCAGGTTTCCTGCCTTAAACGACAATAGTGAACCACTTAGGATAACCTGACAGCTTCGTGGTCACTTTTTGTTCCAGGTTAATTTTGTTTTTTTCCATTTAAACTGAATTACAATTCACAAACTACCGGTGGCGATAGAGGGAATAGTCGGACCAGGCTGGCAATGGGAATACAGAAAATTCAAGTAGAACTTTCACATTGGTGAACTGAGTTTCGATATTTCTTGCACGGTGTGCTTGTGGTTTGAATCTTCATTTAATATATTTAACTTAGAAATTGTGGCTCTGCCTTTGTACAATTCATTGTTCCAAAAGGTTACTCAGCTGGTCGATGTGTCATGTTCCGTCACCTTAATGATTGTGATAGTCAAAGGTCAGATGGGACCAAAACCTGTTTGTTCAAGAGTCTGTAAGTAATATCAGCAGATATGCGATCTAATTGTCTCATGAGAGGTTTACTTAAACTATAAGTATCTCGCTGCTTTAACTTCGTTACCTGACATTGAAGTCCGCATACCTCTTTACAGCATCGAAATTAATCGTCTCCACAGAGAAATGCATGTGCCTGCAATTGCGGAGACAGAAGCAGTTTATTACCCTATTCTCGCAGCAATTGGGTTACCTGGTAGGTCATTATCAGCACGTATGGTGTAAGTAACAGAACATTGAACTATTTCAACGCTGAGTCTGGTAAACATGGAATGTTATTTTGCAAAGTTTTGTGATACAGCTAAAACTTTCATTCTTATCCCATTGGTCAATGCACCGAGTAACTCACCCTCGCTCTGTGCTGACCTGTCGAGTCTGGGGTCTAAATGTGTCCTTGGTGCTCCCTGGCCAGGCAGGGGTAAAACAGGCAGGGCGCACAGTCCTGAGTGTAATCCACTACCTCCTGGTGGAAAGCGCGCCTGTTGTGGAGATCGGGTGAGGAAGGACCGGGTGAGATTGTCGTGTTTCCCGAGGACCGATCGCCTGGGGTTCCGGAGAGCAGATTGCGGCTGTGTATCCCGGCATGAGTCAGTGTCTTCAGGATAGAAGGACAGGGAACAAATGGAATACGCATCAGATAAATAAAACATGTGACAGAAACTGTCCTCCTGAGTTGAAGGTACAATCTTGTATTCCCATCAAATGTTCCTCTCAGATCATAATTATATTCCTGCAATGACTTTACAGGACTTTTATGCATTTGATGTTTAAAGTATTGTAAGGGCTTGGTGAAAAAAGGTGACTGTAGGAATAAACGGATCATTCTCAGGTTAGCAGGCTGTAACTTGCAGGGTGTCACAAGGATCAGTGCTTGGGCCACAGCTATTTTCAATCTATATGAATGACTTAGATAAAGGGACCGAGTGTAATGTATCCAAGTTTGCTGACGATACAAAGCTAGGTGGGAAAGTAAGCTGTGAGGAGGACACAAAGAGTGAGCAAAGGGAGATGGACAGGTTAAGTGAGTGGGCAAGAAGGTGGCAGATGGAGTATAATGTGGGGAACTGTGAGGTTATTCACTTTGGTAGGAAGAATAGAAAAACAGATTTTTTTTAAATGATAAGAAACTATTAAATGTCGATGTTCAGAGGGATTTGTGTGTCCTTGTACACAAAACACAGAAAGTTAACATGCAGTTACAGCAAGCAATTGGGAAGGCAAATGGAATGTTGGCCTTTATTGCAAGGGGTTGGAGTACAAGAGTAAGGAAGTCTTGCTGCAATTGTGCATGGCTTTGGTGAGACCACACCTGGATACTGTGTACAGTTTTGGTCTCCTTACCTAAGGAAGGATATACTTGTCTTCGAGGGGATGCAATGAAGAAAAGAAAGTCTTGCATTTACCTAACGCCTTTCCCGACCTGCCAAAGCGCTTTACAACCAATAAAGTACTTTTGAAGTGTAGCTGCTGTTGTAATGTAGGAACCACAGCAGCTCATTTGCTCATAGTACAGTCCCACAAATAGCCATGTGATAATCACCAAATAATTTGATTTCTTAGTGATGTTGGTTGAAAGACAGTATCTACTGACAGAGCAACACCCTCAGTCCGACACTGGAAGATCGGCCGAGATTGTTGGTGCAACTTTCGTGGAATGGGGCTTTGAACCCACCACCATTTGACTCAGAGGCGAGAGTGCTCCCAATTGAACTATAGCTTATAAATAGAAGGTTCGCTCGATTAATTCCTGGGATGAGAGGGTTGTGAGGAGCGATTGAGTAGAATGGACCTATACTCTCTGGAGTTTAGAAGATTGAGAGGTGATCTCATTGAAATATGTAAGATTCTGAGAGGGCTTGACAGGGTAGATGCTGTGAGGCTGTTTCCCCTGGCTGAAGAGTCCAGAACTAGAGATAATTGACTCAGGATAAGGAGTCAGACATTTAAGACTGAGATGAGGAGGAATTTCTTCACTCCAAGGGTTGTGAATCTTCGGAATTCTCCACCCCAGTCGGCTGTGGATGCTGAGTCATTGAATATATTCAAAACTGAGATCGATAGATTTTTAGATTCCAAGAGAATGAACCGGGCGGGAAAGTGGAGTTGAGGTCGAAGATCAGCCATGATCTTATTGAATGTCGGAGCAGGATCGAGGGGCTGGATGGCCTACTCCTGCTTCTATTGCTTATGTTCTTATGTACTTATGTACTAATGACTGCATGCTGCTGCCCATGTATGTTATTGTGGAGAGTGGGGGAAACCAGACTTGGCATTAATTCAAGAGGGGTTTAGCTGGAGAACATGAATGAGAGTTGGCGGTCATTTGTTCTTATATAGCGCGGCTTCTGGGATCCATCTCTGAGAATCATAGAGTTGTTACAGCACAGAGGCGGCCATTCGGCCCATCGAGCCGGTGCCGGCTCTTTGTCAGAGCAATCCAGTTAGTCCCATTTCCCCGCAGCCCTGCAATTTTCTTTCCTTTCAAGTATTTATCCAATTCCTTTTGGAAAGAATTGTGCACATATATCCCCAGATCTCTCCGTTCCTTCACCACCTTTAGAATTGTACCATTTAGCTTATATTTCCTCTCCTTATGCTTCCTGCCAAAATGTATCACTTCACAATTCTCTGCATTAAATTTCATCTGCCATGTCCCGCCCATTCCACCAGCCTGTCTGCCTAATTTACGGGAAATTATCTTGTCGCATTTGCTTTCAAATTTGTTGACGTCCTGTCCCGTGGACCTCCCAGTGTCGGAATCGACTGAATAAACTTAATCTCAAGGATCACAAGTGAGGACTCAGCTGTCGGGTGAGGGATCCCGGGGCCACCGTCACCCGAAAGGAACCTCCCAGAATGAGCTGCTCCTTCGGAACAGAAGGCAGAAGCCAAGGGGCAAAACCAATAAATAAACACAATCATAGCCCATGTACATCGGTTAAACTGAGAGCTCATTGATCAGCCCGGTTAGTGATTTCACTGTTTCTGTTTCTCTCTTTCTCTCAGTGAACTTGCTGGCGATTGTGATCCTGTCCCGTGGAAAGTGCAGTCTCTCCAAATGTATCACTCGCTACCTGGTGGCCATGGCGACGGCGGATCTCCTGGTGATTGCCTGTAATGTGATCTTATATCGGATTGCTCATCTTTATTGGGGGGACACTTTCCTGCTCTACACTCCTGTTTGCAGATTCATTCTCTTCCTGGCTCCTACTGCCACAGACAGTTCTGTTTGGTTAACGGTCGCTTTTACCTTTGATCGTTTTGTAGCCATTAGTTGTCAGAAGCTGAAAACAAAATATTGCACCGAGAAAACTTCACTTGTGATTATCGTGACTTTGAGCGCGCTGTTCGGTTTAAAGAACATTCCCCGGCCCTTCGTGTATAATTCGTATCCGTATGTAACAATTAACAATATACCGTGGGGTTGCCTTGTATCATCACAGTTTTATAATCTACCCACATGGATCGCATTTTCTTGGATTGAACAGCTGTTAACCCCGTTGCTTCCATTCTGTTTGATTTTATTGTTTAATGCTCTCACCGTCAGACGCATTTTAGTGGCCAGTCGGGCCCGAAGGAGCCTCCGGGACCTCAGCAATGGTGAGAATGACAAGGACCCTGAGATGAAGAACCGCAGAAGGTCCATCGTTTTACTTTTTGCCATATCCGGCAGTTTTATCCTGCTCTGGATGACAACGGTCGTATATTTTTTATGTTATCGAATTAAAAGCATCTTTAAACACAGATCTTTCTATAACCCTTTTGCAACCTTCGAACAAGCGGGAATTATGCTTCAGCTTCTGAGTTCCTGCACGAACACGGCCATTTACACAGTGACCCAGAGTAAGTTCAGAGAGGAGCTGCTCAATGTGATTAAATATCCGTTTACTCTAATTGGTAAATTGGTCAAATGAGGAAAACGGCTGAAGTGAAGCGGGAACTGACTTCCCAACATCACAACTCAATTCCAGATCACAATTATCACCTCAATTTACCAAAGGGACTCAGCATCAGGGCCATCGATATCTCCTTTAAACTAATTTGTTGTCATAAGTTAGATCAAAATTAAATTTAATAGCACCCGACATAAAATGAGCAAAAGCAACAGACAGTAACATTATCAAAACATGTTCTGTATTCAGATCATTTTTTGAACACGTCCTCAGGGAGTCTGACCCGAAATGTAATTGTCCGGAGGAAGGGCTGTGAATTAGCGACTGGATATTAGTTTCCACACGGGGGGGGACAGGGTCGGGGACACACGGTGGGGACAGGGTCGGGGACACACGTGGGGGACAGGGTCGGGGACACACGGGGGGGGACAGGGTCGGGGACACACGGGGGGGACAGGGTCGGGGACACACGGGGGGGACAGGGTCGGGGACACACGGGGGGGACAGGGTCGGGGACACACGGGGGGGACAGGGTCGGGGACACACAGGGAGACAGGGTCGGGGACTGGACTGGACTAATAATCGAGCCCGCCTACAGCATCTGTGGGGTTAATTCTCTCTTTTAACTATTTCTGGGCCCCCTTAAAACATTCCTGTAACTCCGTGTCTGATATTTTAACAGCCGTTGGTCCTCAATAGTCTGGGAATGACTGGTGTTGATCACAGTGAAGGAATGTTTCCACATTCAGTCGCTGTTTTTTTTAAGGGGCACAACTAATTAAACCCAAATCGTACAAAGAAGGACAAAAGAAACTTATTTAATGAAATCATTAAGTTGTTGCTGATGTTGACTGTACGGTCCAGCCCCTGCGGTGCCCACCGGTCGCCTCAAGCAACCGGCGGACACCGAGTGCTCCTTCTCCAGGGCCCCCTGGGGCGGACAAGGCCACGGAAGAGAGGCCGACAGTCGGAGCTACCACCCCCTCGGGCCAGGTCTAACCTGGACCTGTGGATGGCCACCTTGGCCGGGCCCGGGAACAGATCCTCCGACTGACCCGCCCTCCTCCTCACCCGGTGGCCAAAGACGAGGAGCGTGGGACTGAAGCGCAGCCAGAAGTTGAGGAGTAGCCCCTTTAAATAGTGGAACAGGGGCTGCAACCTCTCACACTCCTTGTAGACATGAAACACGGACTCATCCAGGTCGCAGAAGGTCCGTTGCTGTTTTAAAACGGCCGATTAGCCTGATATTTTTTTAATAATGACTTATGACTCAGTTAGAATAGTCAAGAGAGGAATTTAACAGGATTAGATGAAGTTTCCGTCAGTCAGAAGGGATTAACAGAGAGTAAAGCCGGGTTAGCTGGAGACACTGCCGCAGAAGGGGAACCGAGGAATGAGTGAATACACAGAAGGCCAGTGTTGGAGGATCAAAGAGTGTGGGACATGGAGATGGAGGCGTTTGCAGAGGTAGGACAGGCAAACCTTGGAGGGACTTATAGGGAATGTGTTGAGGGACAGGAAACCAATGGAGGTCAATGAGATCTGATCAGTGGAGCAATGGGAGGGCGGGGTATGGGGATCGGCAGGGAGGTGATCGAAAAGGAGGAGTCCAGAGATAATGCTCAAAGGAAGAGAAGTTGACAAAGCAGGAAGGGGTGAGGCCAATGTGTGTTTGGAAGAAATCCACGGCAACACCACAGAGGTTAGGGGGAGAAGGTGAATTGTACAGACAGGCAGTGAGGATTCAGAAAGTACCTTGTATGACAGTGTTACCACTCATCAGACAAGTTTCAGTCAGAAAGAGAAAGAGACAGTGAAAGGGGAAAACGCCAAATACAGGGTCGGGGAGACAGGGTCGGGGACACACGGGGAGACAGGGTCGGGGACACACGGGGAGACAGGGTCGGGGACACACGGGGAGACAGGGTCGGGGACACAGTTTTTTTAAAAAGTAAACATAGCTCCAGTTAGCTCAGTTCCTGCAGACAGCAAGTTTAACACAGGGTGTTATCACTAATATATGAATAACCTTCTTTGTAACTGTGACAAATTTCAGGAGTTTGTTGGATCCCTTTTGTACAATGTGTGACTTTGCCAGTAAGTGGTTGGACTGTGTAAGAAATCTCCATGTGCTGTGTTAATAAAACTCTGGTCCTGGTGTCACTGGGGACCTGCTCTCTCTTTACTGTAAGAAATCTCCATTAAATGAATAATCTGTGAATCTAAATAGCTGAGATCATCTTAAAGAATGGCTGACCTGCAGCACGAACACAGCTGTCCGTGGGCCTGTCTCTCTGTCTCCCACCTTCCCGTTCGAGTCTCTCTCTCTCTCTCTGACACGGTCTGTATCTGTCTTCATCCCTCTCTATCTCCCATTGCCTATCTCACTATTCCTGCTGCCCTGCGTATTTGCCTCCAACTCCTTGCACACTGGTGTATCTCTCTTCCTCCCTGTCCCTTTCACTCGATCCGCACCCCTCTCTACCTTGCTCCCCATCTCCCATTCTCTCCCAACCGAGTTCTCACCTCTGAGTCCACCTCACTGTTTCCCTACCCCTCACTCTCTCACTTCCTTTTCATCCCTCTCTATCATCCCCATCAATCGCTCTTTACCCTCTCTCTTCCCTCCCACTCTGTCCCTATCCACTTTCTCTCTGTGCCTAGCCCTGTTCTCTGCAATTTTGAAGACCCATTTTCTACACAATCCCCACATTTTGCCCCGTTCCTGGATCTCTCTGTCTGCCGTCCACCCCTCTCTGTTTAAGTCACTCCTTTTCTTTATCCACCCTCCCTCTTTCGGAATTTCCTTTTCTCTCTCTCTCCACATCCCTCCCTCTCACTACCCATCTCTCTCTATATATTCCATTTCTCTGCCTTTAACTGCAGCTGCCACCTATTTGTTCACTCCACTCCATGGTTGATGTTCAGAGATTATGAGGGTGATTTTAAAACGGAGCCGGGAAAGGGGCGGGGGTCAATTTGAGGTCAGGAAACCCATGAGGACGGGTTTCCCGGATGTCCTTATGATTTTGACGGAAGGACGTCTTTTATTTTTTTTTGTCAGTTTCCTGTCTGACTGACCGGTTGATTGACAGGCTGGTCTTTGTGGGACAGGAAACCAGCCAAGGAGAGGACGTCTCCAGGTACATCTTTGTTTGCATGGATGGGAGGGCACGGATGGGCATGGGTGGGCACGGGGGTCGCAAGTCATGTGGGATGGGATCGGGGGTCAGTCATGGTGGGGGGGTGCGGGATCAAGGGTCATTGCAGGGGTCAGCGATTGTTGAGGGAAAGGGGCGGGGGTTGGAGGGGAAGGATCGGGGTCGGAGGGGGAGGATCAGGGTCGGGGATCAGTGATCGGCGGGGGGGTGGGGTGTCGGTGCAGTTAGGCTTGTTGGGCCTAGGGGAAGCACTCCTGCTCCTCAGGACCCACAAACTGTGCCTTTCTAGGCACCTACCTGTTACTCTCGGGCCTTCTCACCTCCTTTCACAAGGAGTAAAATAGAAGGCCCAGGAATCCTGAATGAGCCCCCCGGGGTTCAAATCTGGAATTAGTAAAAATTGGATGCCTGAAGCCTCCTTGAAAGGTTTTAAGGCCCGCCCTGCCCCCTGGGAGCGGGTTGGTCGCCCGCCCCTCGCCCACCCCCGTGAAAACCGGAAATGAGCGGGTTGGAGGCGGGTCTGAAATGGTGACAATTTTCAATGCACCCCCACCCCCAACCCACCTGTTCTTTACTTTTAAAATCGAGCCCTATATTTTCAGGCTGGTGATACATCAATACAAGTTGCTCAGTTTCCATTAAACTTTGTGGACAGTCAGTTGCAATTGTACTCGCAGGGCCTAGGTTCATTATTCACGAACTAAGCAAAGATATGCTCTGCATATTAGAAGATTAAATGAGTGAAGTTTTGTTATTATTATTATTAATTCTAAGGAAGGTGATGCGGCCCCAACACCCCAATAGCACCGACATTTTCACCAGTTTGACACTGATTCACTTTTAACACCAGCCATGCTGCAGCCTATCTGACATAGAATGTCCGGCACAGAAATAGGCCATTCCCCACAACAGGTCTATGCCGGTGTTTATGCTCCACACAAGCCCCCTCCCTCCCTGCTTCATCGAACCCTATCAGCATATTCTTCTATTCTTCTCTCCCTCAACTGCTGATCTAGCTTCTCCTTAAATGCATCTCTGCTATTCGCCTCAACTACTCCTTGTGGCAGCGAGTTCCACATTCTAATCACTCTCTGGTTAAATAGGTTTCTCCTGAATTCCCTATTGGATTTATTCGTGACTATCTTATATTTATGGCCCCCAGTTCTGGTCTCCCCCGCAAGTAGAAATATCTTCTCTATGACTCCTCTATCAAACCCTCTCATAATCTTAAAGATCTCCATCAGGTCACCTCTCAGTCTTCTCTTTTCTGGAGAAAAGAGCCCCAGCCTGTTCAATCTTTCCTGTTAAGCATAACCTCTCGGTTTTGGTATCATCCTCGTAAATCTTTTTTTCACCTACTCTATAGAGGGCCTCTATATTCTTTTTATAATATGGAGACCAGAACTGTTCACAGTACTCCAAGTGTGGTCTAACCAAGGTTCTATACAAGTTTAACATAACTTCTCTGCTTTTCAATTCTATTCCTCTGGAAATGAACCCCAGTGTTGGTTTGCTTTTTTAATGGCCTTATTAACCTGTGTCATTACTTTTAGTGATTTGTGTATCTGTACCCCGAGACGCCTCTGCTCCTTTACCCCATTATTGAAGCAGTGGCCCACTTATTCTTCCCATCATAATTTAAAACCTCACACTTATCTATATTGAGATTCATTTGCCAGTTACACGCCCATTGTGCAAATTTATTTATATCTTCCTGTATTGTGTTGCACTCCTCCTCAGTATTAACTATACCCCCCAGTTTGGTGTTGTCCGCAAATTTTGAAATTATACTTCCAATTTCCAAGTCCAAATCGTTTATATAAATGGTGAAGAACAGTGGTCCCAGCACCAATCCCTGTGATTCACCACTCAGACCTTTTGCCAGTCTGAGTAACGACCTTTAACACTTACTCTCTGTTTTCTGTTTTGTACCCAGCTTGCGAATAATTCTGCTCTTTGTCCTGACTCCACCTGCTCTGATCTTATCTGAGTGAGATCATTAATTAAATACAATATTTGCGGTGGGCCCATTCCCAGTAAGTAATGGATTGATGCTGCCCAGACTGATTTAATGTGGGATCCTTACAAGCAGCAGGTGAAACAGATTTACCACCTGTCAGTGTGGGCTGTATTCAAACACAGGCATTGGAGGCTGAAATTACCAACATCAAGCCCACAGGAACCCACAGACACCTCCATAAGAACAGAAACGCGCACGGTAATAGTGTAAAATACAACAAGAGAAATGGATTGTGTGTCACAACAAACTATTGGGGCACAGAAGTATGTGATGTGGATACAACATTAACAATCCTTCGTGTTCGATTGGAAGGATTCCCCCATTGTGTAGCGATGAGGCTTTCTGCCAAAGTCATTTGACAGAACACCTCATCGCCAGAGCTTTCAAACAAGCACCAAGACGTAGCTTAGCTGGTGGTGAGAAGGGCCCTTCCCACCAGATCCTTCATGCACTCCCGACCTCTCAGTGCCACTACGCGCTGTCCCCAAGGAAGTTGCGATGGGGACGAGACCGTCACCCATCTCCTCCTGGAATGTCCCTTTGCAAAGAAGATCTGGAGAGAGATGCAGTGGTATCTGTCCAGGTTCATACATACGAATTAAGAGCAGGAGTAGGCCATTCGGCCCCTCGAGCCCTGCTCTGCCATTTGATAAGATCATGGCTGATCTGATTGTGACCACAACCCTACTTTCCCATGTACCTACGATAACCTTTGACTCCCTTGTTAATCAGGAATCTATATAACTTAGCCATAAAAATATTCAATGACCCTGCTTCCGCTGCTCTCTGGAGAAGGGAGTTCCACAGACTCACGACCCTCTGAGAGAAAAATTTCTCCTCATCTCCATCTTAAATGGGAGACCCCTTATTTTTAAACTGGTTCGAGTTTCTCCCACAAGGGAGCAGTTCTGTAACACATGAATCTGTGCTTTATGGGCTGTTACCAGGGAAGCACTCCGAGACAGATATCAACTGCTGCCGGAAGACCATCAACTCGGTGAAATACGCCTTTTGGTCTGCCCGAAATTTGCTGGTCTTCCAGCGCAAGGAGCTGTCCTCGACCGAGTGTTGCAGACTGGCACATTCCAAGGTCCAGGACTACGTGCTCAGGGATGCACTGAAGCTGGGTGCGGCCGCCGCAAAGGCTCTGTGGGGAAAGGCTATTGTTTAGAGCTCTCCCGCCATTGTAAACCGAGGGGCTGCAATCAGGGAAAACCCACCTCGGGCAGAATGTAAAATACAAATTTATGTAATGAAATGTAATGTACCTGTAATGAATCTGTAATCAATAAGCTTATTGATTGTAATGCAATAAGGCACCCTAGAGTGTCATGAACTGTAATTATGAACAATGTGTAACTGTATTGTTGGAATCATAATTGAACTGTACTTTATGTATCTTGCAAAAAGTATATTCTGTATTGTGTATGTTTGAAATGTGATATGACAACTGTATTGTATGTATTGTTACAAATTTTATGAATAAAGTATATTTTTTGAAAAAAAAATCTGTTCTTATCAGTTTAATATCTGATACGTCCCTTATCTGGGGACCGTATATTAATTTGATTTTTGGAACAGGGAGATGGAATAGGGGCTTGCTCCGTCCACTCCACGCATCGACCCAGTATTGCAGTGTCTCTGGGAACGGTGCACCTCCCTGTGGGGAGATATTCAAAATGAAAAACAGGTTTTTCCAGTGTCTCTGTATGTATTATTACTGAGAATAAAGTTGATATTTTGTACTGAAAAAAAATGTGGAATAAATCCTCAATTAAAGCTGTGAAGATTAACTAGATAAATATTGAGGTGGAAATGATATTGAAGATTTCCAAACTGGACCTGAAACCTAAACTGACCAGAATTACAAAGTGACCCAGAACCCCAATCTTCTGGAGACACTTGCACGACAAGGCAAACACACAATGTTACAATCCAAAACTGACACTGAAACATAACTTGACCTAAATCCCCAAACTAACCCTTAATCAGACACTGAACCATTTCCCCAAACTGAAGCAGAACCAGAGCGAGTCACAAACCTAAACTTAACCAGAACCCAACAATGACTCTGAACAAAACAAGCAACAACTCTCAATCTGATCCTCAAACCTAAACAACACGGTGCCCAACACTGGAAGACCCTAAACTCACATACAAACCTCAAATAAACCAGGAACTGTAAAATGACCCAGAGACACAAACCCTACCTGAACCCAAACTAAACTGAATTGAACATGAATGCCCAAACTTCTGAACAACCTCAACTTGATCTGGAACATAAAAGTGCCCTGGAATCCTGAACATACACAGAACTCCCTGTGAACAAGAGCCCTCTGCCCTTCTTGAGACCCTCTGATCCAAAGTACTTTAGAGACCAAAAACACTAAGCTGCACAAAACCCTAAATCAGCTCACGAACCCCGAGTGACCCAGAAACTTAAACTGACCTGGAACCCGAAACTGATCCAGAATCCCAAAAGTGACAGGTACCCTAAACTGACCATCAACGAAATACTGAGTCAGAACCTGAAAATGATCCAGAATCTTACATTCAACATAACTACAAAGTAACCCACAATTCCAAACTCACATTAAGCCCCAAATTAATATGTAAATTGAAATGACTGGATACCCTAAACATCCCAAAACCCAGTGATCCAGAGCCCTAAATCGAAGATAAAACCCTAAACCTGTACCGAAACATGAACTGACCCAGACCCTCATACTGACACTTTCCGTCGCCTAAATTGTTGCAGTTCCAAAGAAACTCGAGTCAATCCAAGAGCTCCGGTCCTCTGGATTTCCCTCTCAGAGTGGAAGAACGTTAAACTGTTCCAGAATCCTAAACTGACCTGGAACCCGGAACCAAAGCAAAACTGCAACCAACTCAGAATCACAGGCTGATCTAAACCCTAAACTGATCCATTATCCTAAACGGACTCAGAATATTAAAATACAGCAAACCCAAAGCAGACCCGAAACACCAAGCAGACCTGGAAACCCGACCTGGCCCAGAACCCTAGCTGACTCCACTGGTTCACTTGTTAGTTCTGTCGTTTGTTTCAGGCTCTTCTGCTGTTTTTGAGATATGATGTAATGTTAGGGATCATCGAGATCAGTCTGTGAGTATCAGTCTTTGCCGGGGTCCTGTGGAATATTTTGCAGTGCTGGGTGTTTTTGGATGCGTGGAGAATGTTAGTCTTGAGGGTCCTGAGTTAATTGGAGCTCTTATGGTCAGTTTGTGTGCAGCATGTTACAACCAGATACTGAGCCAGAAACTCAAAACAACACAGAATCTCAAATTGACCAAACTAACCCAGAATATAAAACTGAACTGGGACCCTGAACCAATCCCAATTCTAAAGTGACCAACTCATGTAAAATGAATTATAAACATAAAGAAAAGCCAAGAACCCAAATTTGTGTTGAAACTGAAAACAAGCCCAGAATCCAAGATTGAACCAAAGTCTTACACTGATTCATCAGCCTAAAAATATTCAACGCACGAAACATATCTCGAACCCAGAATGAACCCACATGACAAGGCTGAGACCGAAGGCTGAGCGTCAGAGATTTCTACAATCCCTCAGTGTTGGCATCAGTCTGGGCGTGTTGAGTCATCAGAGATCGTTGTCTATGTTTGTTGTTCTGTGTCAGTTTGTGGGTGTTGTGGTTTGGGGTTTCTCTGCTCAATATTGGGGTAATGTGCACTGTTTAAGGTCCGTTTACAGATGCTGTGGTTTGCTGTGACAGTGCAGTTATCATTTTACAGGATGCAGAAGCCCAATGTGTGATGCGATCGTTAGCTTTGGGTGTTTGATCAATGTGTGGATGGTGAGGTACGTGTGTGGGGGCTGGGTCAGTTTCTGGGTATTGTGTTTTTTTGCGGATGATGTGATCGGTTTGGGGCATATTGTGGACAACTTTAGGATGCTGACTCATTTGGGGAGATGGGATAGTCAGTCATTGAACACTGCCTCAGTTATGGTCCCTGAACCCAGTTTGCAGTACCAGAGTCAGTTTCAGGGTGCTGTGGTCAGTTTCAGAGATACATGGTATTAGCTTGAGGTGCTGGGCCAGTTAGAGGTACTGTACTACTTGAAGAGCTAGGTTAGGTTAAGGTGCTGGACTAACTTGAGGTGCTAGGTTAGCTTGAGGTATTGGATTAGTTTGGAGGCTGTATTATTTTGAAGTATTAGGTTATTTTGAGGTTCTGGGCTGGTCTGAGGTGCTGTTTTTGCTTGAGGTATTAGATTATGTTGAGGTGCTGGATTACTTAGGGCAGCATCTTAAGTTTGAGGTAATCTATTTACTGCAAGTGCAGTTTTAGCTTAAGTTACTGGGATAGTTGGAGGTGCTGTATTAGATTGAGCTGCTGGGATAGTTTAAGCTTTTGTAAATGTCTGAGGTTCTTGATCAGCATGTTTCCAGCCTAACGAGGAAGGAAGCAGTGCTGGATCTAGTTCTGGGGAATGAAGTGGAGCAGGTTTCAATGGGAGAGTGTTTTGGAAACAGTGATCACAATATGATTAGGTTTAGAGTAATTATGGAAAAGTACAAGGACAATGAAAGTTGAAGATACTTAACCGGAAGAGGGTTAAATTCAGTGAGTTGAAAAGGGATCTGGCCCTTATGGAATGGGAACAAAGATTAACAGGTAAAACAGTTAAAGAGCAAAGGGAGGCCTTCAAGGAGGAGATAGTTCAGGTACTTCATCTAAACCTATCAGCTTATCCTTCTATTCTTTTCTATGTTTGACTCATTTATCAATTATCTCCCCTTTTCTATCATAAATGTCTTTACAACATTTTTGATTTCTGCTTCTAATGTCTTATCCATCTTGTTAGTGTCAATATTGAGGCAAAGTAATGATTCCACATTTCTGCCGTTACCTGTGAGTTTACCTTGTGCATCCCTTAGTGGCCCTACCCCTATCATGATTTTCCTTTTGTTATTTCTGTGTCTGTAGAATACTTTACTTTTTAAAAAGTATTTTTTGATAATTTAATTTTGTAATTCCTCTTTGCCTTCCGAATAGGTTTTTTAAACTTATTTCCTAACCTCTTCGTATTCCCTTTTGTCATCCTCTTCTTTATTGTCCAGGTGCTGAGTGTATGCCTTTTTCTTTAGTTTCAATTCTGATCTTATCTCTTTATTCATCCATGGTATTTCATTATTAGTGACAGCGTCCGTGGAACAGTATCCCAGTGAGAGACCGTGTCCGTGGAACAGTATCCCAGTGAGTGTCAGTGTCCGTGGAACTGTATCCCAGTGAGAGTCAGTGTCCATGGAACTGTATCCCAGTGAGAGTCAGTGTCCATGGAACTGTATCCCAGTGAGAGTCAGTGTCCATGGAACTGTATCCCAGTGAGAGTCAGTGTCCGTGAAACTGTATCCCAGTGTCAGTGTTCATGGAACTGTTCGCAGAGTGTGTCAGGATCCACAGAATAGTATTCGAGTGACAGACAATGTCCATGGAACTGAGAGAGTAGGTCCTCATGGAACTGTTCCCCAGTGAGAGTCAGGGTGCATGGAACTGTTCCCCAGTGAGAGTCAGGGTGCATAGAACTGTTCCCCAGTGAGAGTCAGGGTGCATAGAACTGTACCCCAGTGAGAGCCAGAGTGCACAGAACTGTACCCCAGTGAGAGTCAGAGTGTACAGAACTGTACCTCAGTGAGAGTAGGTGCCCATGGAAATGTACCCAGTGAGAATCATCGCCCATGGAACTGTACCCCAGTGAGAATCATCGCCCATGGGACTGTACCCCAGTGACTGTCAGGGTCCATGGAACTGTACCCCAGTGACTGTCAGGGTCCATGGAACTGTACCCCAGTGACTGTCAGGGTCCATGGAACTGTCCCCCAGTGACTGTAGGCGCCCATAGATCTGAATCAAGTGAGAGGAAGGGCCCATTGAACTGCACGCTCACCCTCAGGAGTAGATCATTCATTCCCGCAATTCTGTTCTGCCATTCATTTAGATCATGGCTAATCTGTATCTTAACTCTTTTTACCCATCTTGTATATAATGGGCAGCATTTTAGCACCCGCTATCGGGTGCGTTCCTGGCGGGGGGGCCCCGAAAATCGGGAAATCCCGGAGTGGGACCACGCACTTCCGGGTTCCCCACTAACGCGCCGGCGTGCGCGCGCAGCCCCCGCTGGTGGGAATCCCACAGGCAATTATAGCCAGCGGGATGCCACTTGAACGTATTTATTTTGCTTGTTCAGGTCATTAACTGACCTGATTCAGGGATTATGTGAGGAGGGGTGGGATTTTAAAGGAAACTGGGACTGTTTCCCGCACTGGGGGAAACACTCCCAGTTCAAATGGACCTGTTGCAGCTGTCAGCCTGTGGCAGCAGCAAAGGTCCATTTGACAGGTTGGGGGTGGGGGAGACCCTCACCCATTGCAGGAGGCCACTCAGTCACTTGGGACAAAGTTTGGCCTCCACCACCCTCCTCCTGACAACCAAAGTCACCAACTTGCACACTTACCCCGGGGTCCAGAGATATGTACCTACCTTGCGGACCCCCTCAGATGTACATCTTCCGGATGGGGGCCGCCGTAGCTGCAGTCATGACCTCCTCGGAGGGCGAACAGCATCACCAGCCTCACCGTCCACCTCTGACACGTGGAGCTCCACAACAGTGCGCTGTGACACGTCCACCTGTACAGCAGGAGGGAGGGCTACCGCAGATAGAGATGAGTCGCAGAGGGCACTACCCTCGCCACAGGGTCCACAGACCGAGGCTCAGCTTCCTGGACCTCTCTGAGCAGCAGTGCACACGGAGGCTCAGAGTCACTCGACATGTAGTCGTGGACATCTGCAGCCTCCTTCATGCCAAGCTGCTCCTGGCTGGCCCGAGCACCATCTTCTTACCTGTCGCTGTCAAAGTCACCACTGCCCTCAACAACTTCTCCTCCGCATCCTTCCAGGGTGCAACCGGGGACATCGCTGACGTCTCTCAGCCGTCTGCACAAAAGAGCCCTGCAAATACACCTACACCCACTCTGCAGTGACACAATGGGTGGCATCAGTTGTGGGTCTTCATAGTGATCCTCAGGAAAGGGCATTATTGCACAAACCAGACAAGATTCGCGAAGACATGGCAGCAGTGGTGCCAATATAATCTGTGATGTGAGTTGCTCAGAAATTAAATACAGGTAAACACCATGACAAACCCTCAAACACCCTTGTGCATCCCCTTCATGCTCACGACACGTTTGCCTTACGCTTCCTGCTGCACATATGTGATGCATGCCCTGTGGCTGCAGCACAGGTAGTGGCAGGTTGAGTGAGGCTGACTGTGAAAGAGATGCATGAGAGGGTGAGTATGAGATAGAGCCATGAGATTGTATGAGGATTGGGTTGAGTGGTAGTGGCGGGATGAGTACTGGCGAGGTGAGTAGGTGCAGGTAAGATGAGGATGAGGTTTGAGTGGGTATGAGGGGTGATGTGACAGAGTAGTGTTGGCAGTGCAGAAGGAGATGTGGGGTGGGGGCAGTGATGTGGCAGATGGAGTGTAGGGGAATGAGTAAGTGTACTCACTTTGGCTGACCTACTGAGGTCATTGGAGCGCCTCCTGCACTGTATGCAGGTGGGCGATATGTTGGTGGTGCTGGTGACCTCCTCTGCCACCTCGAGCCAGGCCTTCCTGGTGGCAGAGGCAGGCCGCTTCCTCCCGCCCGCCGGGGGGGCGGGGGGGGGGGTCGATCTCGGTCCTCCCCCTTCACCTCACCCCATGTATTGATACCTGGAGTGAGGCATCATTAAACTGGGAGCAGCCTTCCCCCTGGGCTGCTCCATGCTGTAATTTTTTCTATTTGTTGCAGCATCTGTCAGTGGAGGACTGCCCCTTTAAATAGAGCTCCTCCAGCTGACGGATCTGACTGTGCACGCGCAGTCCGCCCGACGCGCAGATCAGCAGTGGGGAACCCGGAAGACCAGGTCAGTGGATCCATTTATGCTCCGATCGCGCAGGGAGCTGACTGATTTCACCGGGCGCGTTACCCACGTGCCCGATAGCCCCCCCGCCGAGAACCCGCAGCCCTGGTAACACCGGGCCCAATGTATTCGGATTAGATGTCAATTATCTTCAATCTGTTTTTTTCTGGTTATCAACCCTCCTGTCAGTGGAAACAATTTCTCCTTATTTACTCAAAGGTCAGTTTATTTTTTAAACTTACCTCAGTGTGTCTTGCAGGCTTCTCGACAGGTTCCCCCTGCGGGGTGGCCTTCCTGCTCAGAAGTGGGTTAAATTTCAGGGGTTATGATGTGACCGAGGAGTCCAGCGGGAGACTCGTTAAAAGCCAAGATGAGTGGCGTTAAAACGGCCGATTGACGGGAATGGAGCAGGAAATGGAGCTGCTCCATTTTAACTGCTCCTGCGATCAGGGAGAGTTAAAATCACCCTGTTTCACATTGCATGATAGTCCACATGTGCCACTGGAGGGAAAGCTATAACTGCAAGTTATTCTTGCAGGTGTTATGAATGAGTTCGGGTCTATTCGTAACTATTCACCACATTACTAGTCAATGAAACAATGCATTACTTTGCTTTTAAGTCATACTCCATCTAAAACAAGGGTACGTTTTAATATCTGCGTCTGTCTCTCCCATGTCTGTCTGTCTCTCTCTCCCCGTCTGTCTCTCCCGTGTCTCCGTCTGTGTCTCCTGTCACTCACACATATATTGTGGGGAAAGGCCTGTCGCAATTAAGCCTCAGGCCCTCTCCATCCAAAATAGTGCCATGGTATTTGCCACCTTTTCTGAGGGTGCCTCTGTGTATAAATGTGCCAAGGATCACATGCCAGGCACTGGACTTATGTGGCACATCACCTGTTCTCATTATAATGGACACATTTCAGCTGGCAGAAAGGTACAGGGAGAAATATGTGTTGCTTAATCACCCCTCTGCACCGACAATGTTTCAGTGAGTGATGGGGAGATGGGCTGAGATTTATAAATAGACTTGCAGTACATTCTCTCTCTCTCTCTGGTGTGTAACAGAAATGAGTCACAGTGACAGGAGCAGAAAACTGCTTGGATAGAGGATCTGACACAACACATTCAAGCTGGCGATGACTGGTGTGACAGGATTGTAAATTTAAAGGGACATTACCATTTGGCTGGAGAGTTTTTAAGGGAAACGCGACTCCTCGAAGAGTTCACTTCTACCCGCCTGATAAGTTGGCTGTGGTGGACAATTTTCTCCGTATGGACAATATATTTGCTGAATTGTAAACTACTCCACAGTGATGAACACTGAGCCTCGGTCATTTCTATATCTGAGGCCGTTTCTCCCCTTCTCTGGGTCTTCGACCTCCACCATTGCTGGTCTGAATCCAGCCACTAGAAGAGGGTGTCAGAGCAACCTGGGCAATTCTCCCTTGATCTCCCCCCACCACCTGTGGAGAGTCCCTGCCTCCCTGGCCCAGCCTTTGCTTGGTATCTTCCCCAGTGGTAAGGTCGGGTTTAGAAACATTGCAGGTGGGTGAAAACCCGTATCTTACTGCTGGACCGGTCTTTTAAATTCAATTATAATTTTTATCTCTCAACCAACATCACTAAAACAGATGATCTGGTCATTATCACATTGCTGTTTGTGGGACCTTACTGTGTTCAATGTACTGCCGTGTTTCCTACAGTAAAGCAGCAACTGGACTTTAAAAGTACTTAATTGGTAGAGGAACCATCCAGGGAACAGGCTATTTTAGATCTCGTATTGTGTAATGAGACAGGGTTAATTAATAAACTTATAGTAATGGATCCTCTGGGGGAGAGTGAACATAATACGATAGAATTTCATATTCAGTTTGAGAGTGATGTGGTTAAGTCCGAAACTAGGGTCTGAAACAAACAAAGCCAATTATGTAGGTTTGAGGGGCGAGTTGGCTGAGGTAGATTGGGAAATTAGATTAAAAGATATAACGGCAGACAAACAGTGGCAAATATTTAAAGAAATGATTCATAATTCTCAACTAATATACATTCCCTTGAGGAATAAAACTCCACGGGAAAAGTGGTACAATTGTGGCTAATTAGAGAATTTAAGGATAATATTAGATGAAAAGCAGAGGCTTACAATGTAGTCAAAAAGCGTAGTTAGCCTGAGGATTGGGAGAGTTTTAGAAATCAGCAAAGGATGACCAAAAATTCATAAAGAGGGAGAAAATTGAATCTGACAGTAAACCAACAAGAAATATAAAAACAGATTGTAAGAGCTTCCACAAGTATGTGAAAAGGAAGAGATGAGTGAAAGTAATCGTGGGTCCCTTAGAGGCAGAGACAGAAGAAATTATAATGGGGAGTAAGGAAATGGCAGAGATGTGAAACAAATATTTTGTATCTGTCGTCACAGCAGATGACACAAAAAACATACCGGAAACAGTGGGGAACCAAGGGCCTAATGAGAGTGAGGAACTTAAAGTAATTAATATTAGTAAAGAAAAAGTACTGGAGAAATTAATGGGACTAAAAGCCGAGAAACCCCCTGGACCTGATGGCCGACATCCTCGGGTTTTAAAAGAGGTGACTGCAGAGATAGTGGATGCATTGGTTGTGATCTTCCAGAATTCCCCAGATTCTAGAATGGTCCCCGTGGATTGCAAGGCAGCAAATGTAACCGCGCCATTTAAGAAAGGAGTGAGAGAGAAAAGAGGGAACTATAGGCTAGTTAGCTTGACATCAATAGTTAGGGAAAATGCTGGAATCTATTATTAAGGACGTAGTAACAGGGCACCTAGAAAATCAAAATATGATTAGGCAGAGTCATACGGTTTACTCTTCGAGTCATAAAAAGATTACAGCATGGAAGGAGGCCATTCAGCCCATCCAGTCCATGTCAGCTCTGTGCAAGAGCAATCCAGCTAGTCCCATTCCCCCGCCCTATCCCCGTAGCCCTGAAAATTTTTTACTTTCAACTACTTATCCAGTTCCCTTTTAAAGGCCATGATTGAATCTGCCTCCACCACCCCCTCAGGCAGCGCATTCCAGATCATAACCACTCGCTGTGTAAAAACGTTTTACATCATATCACCTTCAGTTCTTTTGCCAATCACCTTAAATCTATGCCCTCTGGTTCTTGACCCTTCAGCCAATGGGAACAGTTTCTCTCTGGACCCTTCATGATTTTGAATACCTCTATCAACTCTCCTCTCAACCTTCTCTGTTCCAAAGAGAACAACCCCAGCTTCTCCAGTCTATCCACATAATTAAAGTCTTTCATCCCTGGAATCATTCTAGTAAATCTCTTCTGCACCCTCTCTGAGGCCTTCACATCTTTACTAAAGTGCAGTGCCCAGAACTGGACACAATATTCCAGTTGTGGTCGAACCAGTATTTTATAAAGGTTCATCATGACTTCCTTACTTTTGTACTCTAAGCCTCTATTTATAAAGCCCAGGGCTCATCTGCTTTTTTAACCGCTTTCTCAACCTGCCCTGCCAGCTTCAACGATTTGTGCACAAATACCCCCAGATCTCTCTTTTCCTGTACCCCTTTTAGAATTTTGCCCTCTAGTTTATATTGCCTCTCCTCGTTGCTACCGAAATGTATCACCTCACATTTATCTGGGTTAAATTTCATCTGCCACGTTTCCGCCCATGCCACTAGCCTGTCTATATCCTCTTGAAGTCTATCACTATCCTCTGCACTGTACACTACCCTTCCAAGTCTCGTGTCATCTGCAAATTTGAAAATGTGCCCTGTACATCCGAGTCCAAGTCCTTAATATATATCAAGAAAAGCAGTAGTCCCAGAACCAACTCCTGGGGAACACCACTATGCACCTCCCTCCAGCCCGAAAAACAACCGGTCACCACTACTCTCTGTTTCCTGTCACTTAGCCAATTCTGTGTCCATGTTGTTATTGCCCCCTTTATTCCATGGGCCACAACCTCGATGACAAGCCTACCATGTGGCACTTTATCAAACGCCTTTTGAAAGTCCATATACACAAAATAAACCGCATTTCCCTCATCTACCCTCTCTGTTAGGTTAGTTAAACACGATTTGCCTTGAACAAATCCATGTTGGCTTTCTCTGATCAATCCACACTCGTCGAAGTGACTGTTAATTCTGTCTAGTATTATTGTTTCCAGATGTTTCCCCACCACCGAGATTAAACTGACTGGCCTGTTATTGCTGGGTTTATCCTTTCACTCTTTTTTGAACAAGGGTGTAACATTTGCAATTTTCCAATCCTCTGGCACCACTCCCGTATCCAAGGTTGTTTGGAAGATTATGGCCAGTACCTCTGCAATTACCCCCCTTACTTCCCTCAGCATCCTCGGGTGCATCCCATCCAGACCAGTTGACTTATCTATTTTAAGTACAGCCAGCCTTTCTAGTACCTCTTCTTTATCAATTTTTAGCCCATCCAGTATTTTAACAATATCTTCCTTTACCGAGACTCTGGCAGCATCTTCTTCCTTGGTAAAGACAGATGCAAAGTATTCATTTAATACCTCAGCCATGCCCACTGCCTCCATGAGTAGATCTCCGTTATGGTCCATAATCAGCCCCACCCCTCCTCGTTTTACCTGTTTACTGTTAACATATCTGTAGAAGACTTTTGGATTCCCTTTTATATTGGTCGCTAGTCTATTCTCATACTCTCTCTTTGCTCCTCTTATTTCCTTTTCACTTCCCCTCTGAACTTTCTATATTCTGCCTGGTTCTCACTTGTTTTATCAACCTGATACCTGCCATACACCACTTTTTTCCGCTTCGTCTTATTCTCTATCTCCGTTGTCATCCAGGGAGCTCTGGCTTTAGTTGCCCTACCTTTCTCCCTCATTGGAATGTACTTTGTCTGTACCCGAATTATCTCCTCTTTAAAGGCCGCCCACTGTTCAATTACAGTTTTCCCTGCCAATCTATGATTCCAATTAACCCGGGCCAGATCTGTTCTCATCCCACTGAAATTGGCCCTCCTCCAGAAAGGGATGGACTGCAGACAGAGAGATCTAGGGACGGGGCAAAACACGGGGATTGTGTCGAAAATGTGTCCGAGAAATTAAAAGGAGAGCAGGGTCAGGCACAGAGAGAAAGTGGATGGGGACGGAGTGGGAGGGAAGAGAGAGGGTAAAGAGCGATTGATGGGGATGACAGAGAGGGATGAGAAGGAATGGAGAGAGGGAGGGGTAAGGAAACAGAGTAAGGTGGACGCAGAGATGAGAACTCGGTTGGGAGAGAATAGGAGATGGGGAGCAAGGGAGAGGGATGCGGAGCAAGTGAAATGGGACAAGGAGGAAGTGAGAGAAACCAGCATGCAGAGACTGGGCGGCACAAAAGCAGGGGAAACAGGAATAGTGAGAGAGGTCAAGGGACAGACCGACCGTGAGTGAGCAAGTGAAGCAAACAGGCAGGTTGGAGACAGAAAGGGAGACAGACAGGTAGATAGACAGACAGGCCCACAGACAGCTGTGTTCATGCTGCAGGTCAGCCATTCTTTAAGATTATCTCAGCTATTTTGATTCACAGATTATTCATTTTATTGAGATTCAGGGCATTTATTATGTTGAATTGTAGGTGATCTCATTTGCTAAATCAGTTGATCCATTTTCTGTAGCAGATCACGTGCAGCGTCCACAGTAACACTTGGCTCAATTGGTCCCCACCAAAAACACCGTTCCCTCGTCACCGACTCCATCCCTCTCCCCGGTCACTGTCTGAGGCTGAACCAGACCATTCACAACCTTGGTGTCCTATTTGACCCTGAGATGAGTTTCCGACCATATAGCCGCTCCATCACGAAGTCCGCCCACTTCCTCCTCCATAACATCGCCCGTCTCCACACCTGCCTCAGCTCATCTGCTGCTGAAACCCTTATCCATGCCTTTGTTATCTCTCGACTTGACTGTTCCAATACTCTCCTGGCTGGCCTCCCATCTTCCATCCTCCATAAACTTCAGCTCGTCCAAAACTCCCGTATTTTATCTCGCACCAAGTCCCGTTCACCCCATCACCCCTGTGCTCGCTGACCTACATTAGTTCCCAGTCCGGCAACACCTTGATTTTAAAATTCTCATCCTTCTTTTCAAATCTCTCCATGGCCTCGCCCCTGCCTATCTCTGTGACCTCCTCCAGCCCTACAACCCTCCAAGATCTCCTCGCTCCTCTAATTCTGGCCTCACGCGCATCGACGATTTTAATCGTTCCACCATTGGCGGCCGTGTCTTCAGCTGCATTGATCCTAAGCTCTGGAATTCCTTCTCTTTCTCTCCTCCTCTAAGACGTCCCTTAAGCCTATCTCTTTGGTCAAGCTTTTGGTCACCTGTCCTAATACCTCCTTATGTGGCTCGGTGTTAAATTCTGATTGATAATCACGCCTGTGAATCACCTGAGGGTGTTTTACTACATTAAAGGCGATATTGGCCAAGGTGCTTACCCTGAGGAAGGGAGGAACCATCACAGGCCGAGTCTCACTGGGCAGCTGTCCGACATCTCCTCGCGGCTGATTAGATTCCAGAATCTGTCACTGGAATACAACAGGACTATTTTTGAGAAGATGATTATATTTAATTTGAATATATTTGTCATTAATGGCATTTGATTGATTTACTTTAACATTAAATTGTTCTTTTCTTTCCGCTCTTTACATGGATTAAATTCAGTCACAATATCAGCTGCCAACTCCAGTTTGTGAGGGATATCAAGGACAACACTAAAGGTTTTTACAAGTATATTAAGAGAAAGAAGGTGACTCAGAGTAATGTGGTCCCTTAAAGACAGACGCAGGGGATTATAGTAATTGAAAGGGAGAGAGGGTGAAGAATTTGAAAAATTTGTACAGGAGAACTTTCTTAATTAGTATATTTCTAGCCCAACGAGGAAGGAAGCAGTGCTGGATCGAGTTTTAGTGAATGATGTAAGGCAAGTGGAGTGTATTTCAGTGAGAGAACATCTGGGTAATAGTGATCATAATATAATTAGGTTTAAAGTAATTACAGAAAGGGACAAAGAAAAATCAAAGGTGAAAATATCCAACTGAAAGAGAGCCAATTTCAGTGATTTGAGAAGGGATCGAGCACAGGTGGACTGGAAACAAAGATTGGCCAAAAAACAGTAAATGAGCAATGGCAGGTCTTCAAGGTGGAGATAGTTCGGGTATAAACCAAGGATTTTCCCATTAGGAGCAAAGATATGGCATCCAAAGCTCGAGCTCCCTGGATGACAAAGGAAATAGAGCTTAAAATAAAACAGAAAAAGGTTTATGACCACTGTCAGGTACAGAATACAGTACACAACCAGGAGAGTGTGCAGGGGGAAATTGAAAAGGATATAAGAAGGGCAAAGAGAGAATATGAGAAAAGATTAGCAAGTAACATAAATGGGAACCCAAAAACTTTTATAAAAATATAAAAAGTAAAAGGATAAAAGGAATGGTGGGGCCGGTTAGGGATAAAATAGGAAATCTGCTTGTGGAGGCAGAGGGCATGACTGAGGTACTGAATGAGGACTTTGCATCTGTCTTCACAAAAGAAGAGGATGAAGTTAATGTCGCAGTAGAGGAGGAGGGAGTAGAGATATTGGATAGGATCAAAATAGATAGAAAGGAGGTGCTAAATAGGTTGGCATCACTCAAAGTTAACAAGTCCCCCGGTCCAGGTGGGATGCATCCCAGGCTGCTGAGGGAAGCAAGGGTGGTGATAGCAGAAGCTCTGACCACAATCTTTCAATCCTCCTTGGATATGGGAGTGGTGCCAGAGGACTGGAGGATTGCAAATGTTACACCCCTGTTCAAAAAAGGAGAGAGGGATAAAACTGGTAACTACGGGCCAGTCAGTCTAATATCAGTGGTGGGAAAACTACTAGAGACCATTGTCAAGGACAAAATTAATTCTCACTTGGAGAGGCATGGGTTAAGAAGGAACAGCCAGCACGGATTTCTTAAAGGCAAACCATGTCTGACTAACCTGATTGAATTCTTCGATGAAGTAACAGAGAGGGTCGATGGAGGTAGTGCAGTCGCTGTTGTATATATGGACTTGCAAAAAGCATTTGATAAAGAATCACATAACAGACTTATTTGGAAAACAGAAGCCCATGGGATTAAAGGAAAAAATTGGTGGAAACTTGGGTACGTAATTGGCTAGGGGAAAGGAAGCAGAGAGACGTGGTGAACGGATGCTTTTCTGACTGGACAGAAGTATGCAGTGGGGTCCCCCAGGGGTCAGTATTGGGACCATTACTTTTCTTGTTATATCAAAATGACCTGGATTTGGGTTTCGGGAGCACAGTTTCAAAGTTTGCGACTGATACAGGACTTAGCAACGTAGTAAATAGTGAGGAGGATAGTAGCAGATTTCAGGAGGACATAGACAGACTGGTAAAATGGGCAGACACAGGGCAGATGCAATTTAAGACGGACAAGTGTGAAGTGATGCACTTTGGGAGGAACAAAGCGGACAGGCAGTATAATCTAAATGGGACTATTTTGAGGGGAGTGCAAGAACAGAGGGACCTGGGGTACATAGTCACAAATCTTTGAAGGTGGCAGGGCAAATTGATAAGATGGTTAAGAAAGGGTATGGGAAACTTGGCTTTGTAAATAGGGGCATTGAATACAAAAACGAGGAAGTCATGCTGAACCTTTACAAATCACTGGTTAGGCCTCAGCTGGAGTATTGTGGACAACTCTGGGCACCGCACTTTCGGAAGGATGTCAAGGTCATGGAGAGGGTACAGAGGAGGTTTACCAGGATGGTACCAGGGATGAGGGACATCAGTTATGTGGAGAGGTTGGAGAAGCTGGGATTGTTCTCCTTAGAGCCGGGGATAAGGGGAGATTTAATAGAGGTGTTCAAAATCAAGAGGGGTTTTGATAGTTTCTCCCTACTTGCTCGGTTTCCTCTGGCAAGCGGGTCGGTAACCAGAGGTGGTAGATTTAAAATAATTGGCAAAAGAACTAGAGAGGAAATGAGGAGAAGTTTTTCTTCATACAGAGAGTTGTTAAGATCTGAAACGCACTCCCTGAAAGGGTGGTGGAATCAGATTCCATGGGAATTTTGAAAGGGCAATTAGACATATACTTGAAGAGGACTAATATGCAGGGTTATGGGGAAAGAGTTGGAGTGTGGGACTAAATTGGACAGCTCTTTCAAAGGCACGATGAATGGCCTCCTTCTGTTCTGTAAGTTTCTCTGAAAAGTGGGTAAAATAGTGTGAGAGAGGGAATGAGTCTCGGAGAATCTGTGTGAGAGAGGGAGTGAGTCACAGAGAGTCTGTGTGAGAGAGGGAATGAGTCTCGGAGAGTCTGAGAGTGTGTCTCGGAGAGTCTGCATCTGGATGAAGGAGAGTCTGAGAGGTAGAGTGGGAGGGAGATGGAGAGGGAGAAAGGGTTTGTGAGAACGGGCAAGAGAGAATATTGGAGACAGGAAAGAGAAACAGTCTGTGTGCAAGAGAGAGAGGAAAGGGGAAGAGAGCCTGTTTGTGCATGAGAACGAAGGGATAGAAATGTGAGAAGTTGGAGAGAAATGAGAGATTGCATGGATAAAAGGACAGAAAACTGAGAGTTGTGGTTAACAGATGTTTCTTGCACTGGAAGGATTTAAACAGTGGCGATCCCCGGGGTCAGTGTTGGCACCATTGCTTTTCTCAATATCTGTGGATAGAAATGATCTGGACCTGGGTGTAAGGGGCACAATATCAAAATTTGCAGCTGCCACAAAGATAAGGAGTGAGATTAACCATGAAGAGGATTGTCAACAACTTCAGGAGGAGGCAGACAGGTGAGCAGTTTGGGCAGGTAGATGTGAGATGGAATTTAATGGGGAGAGATGTGAGGTGAGAAGAATAAGGAGAGGAAATAGACACTATACTGTAAAACTGTAAAAGGAGTAGAGGAGCAGAGAGATTTAGGGATTCAGATACACAAATCTTTAAAAAAGTGGGAGGACAAGTTGATAAAGCTGTTTTGCAAAAACCCCCATGGGATCCTAGGATTTATAAATAGGGGCATAGAGTATAAAAGGAAAGAGTTAATGCTACACCTGGACAAATCATGGGTCAGGCCACAGTCAGAATATTGTGTCCAGTTTTTGGTGCATTACTTCAGTAAGAATGTCGCGGCCATGGAGAGGGGCAGAAGAGATTCACTAAGATGATCCCAAGGATGAGAGTCTTGACATAACTTTTCATGACAGCAGAGAAGTTCAAATAAGATCAGAGAGTGGGGATCAAAATTATGAGGGGGTTTTGATAAAGTTAATGAGGGAAAACTATTTCCACTAGTACGGGTACGGGAGCACAGTGGTTATGTTACTGGACTAGTAATCCTAGAGGCTCGGACTAATATTCCGGAGTCATGAGATCAAATCCACGGCAGCTGGGAAATTTAAATTCAATTAATTAAATAAAATCTGGAATTTAAAAAAAACCTAGTATCAGTGATGGTGGCCATGAAACTACCGGATTGTCGTAAAAACCCATCTGGTTCACTGATGTCCTTTAGGGAAGGAAACCTGCCGTCCTTACCCGGTCTGGCCTATATGTGACTCCAGACCCACAGCAATGTGGCTGATTCTTAATTGCCCTCTGAAATGGCCCAGCAAGTCACTCAATTGTTCAAGACAGGTGGCACACCACCACCTTCTCAAGGGCAACTGGGAACGGCAATAAATGCTGTCCTTGCCAGCGACGCCCACATCCCAGTTCGTGAGTCGGTAACTGGAGGGCATCAAATTAAGAGAGTTTGGTTTTCTTTTTGATGTAGAGGGTTGTTAGGACAATGGAATGTCCGACCGGAAACAATGAGGGAAGCAGAATTTAAAAGGGAAGTGAATCAATATCTGAAGAAGAAAAGATGAAAGATCTTGAAAGGCCTTCGATAAGGTACCGCATAGTAGGTTCATGACCAAGGTCAGAGCTTGTGGAGTCAGGGGACAGGTAGCAGAATGGATAGCAAGCTGATAACAAAACAGAAAAGAGAGAGCAGGGGTTAATGAGAGTCACTCAGACTGACAAAAGGTGGGAAGTGGTGTTCCACAGGGATCAGTGCTGGGAACACTGTTGTTCACCATTTGCATCAACGGTTTGGACTTGGGAATCGGAAGAACAATTTCAAAATTTGCAGACAACACCAAATTGAGGGATATAGTTAATAGTGAAGAGGACTGCGATAAAATACAGGAAGACATTAATAAACTTGCAGAATGGGCATGTAATTGGCAAATGAATTTCAATATAGATAAGTGTGAGGTGGTACAAATTTAGTAGGAAGAATAAGGAGGCCACATACTTCCTGGATAATAAGAGTCTAAATGGGATGGAGGAGCAAAGTGGGGTCTCAGGGTACAGATACACAAATCATTAAATGCAGTGACTCAGGGTCATAAGGCCATAAAAAAGCAAACAAAGCACTGGGATTCATTTCCAGAGGAATAGAATTGAAAAGCAGGGAAGTTATGTTAAACTTGTCTAGCACCTTGGTTAGACCACACTGAGCACTGTGCACAGTTCTGGTCTCCATGTTACAAAAAGGATGTAGAGCCACAGGAGAAGGTGCAAAAAAAATTGACAAGGATGATACCAGAACTGAGAGGTTATAACTATCAGGATAGACTGAACAGGCTGGGGCTCTTTTCTCTAGAAAAGAGAAGGCTGAGGGGTGACCTGATAGAGGTCTTTAAAATTATGAGGGAGTTTGATAGGGTCGACATAGAGATGTTTCCACTTGTGGGGGAGACCAGAACTATGGGCCATGAATGGAAGATAGTCACTGATAAATCTAGTAAGGAATTCAGGAGGAACTTATTTACACAAGGAGTGGTTAGAATGTGGAACTTGCTAACACATGGAGTAGTTGAGGTGAATAGCATTGATGCCTTTAAGGGGAAGCTCGATAAGTACATGAGAGAGAAAGGAACAGAAGGATATACAGATAGGGACAGATGAAGAGAGGTGTGAGAGGGGCTCGTGTGGAGCATAAACACCGGCACAGACCAGTTGAGCCGAATGGCCTGTTTCTGTGCTGTAAATTCTATGTAATTCCAAATAGTCCATAAATACGGAGAATAAAAGTGGGCCCAGCACTGACCCCTGGGGTAACCACTTCCAACCCTTCTCCAATCTCAGCAACTCCCATTAACCCGGACCCTCTGTTTCCGGTCCCCAGACAACTTTCTCCCCGCACTGTTCCATTTCCTTTTAAATGGCCCACCTGAACAGACTGGGCATTACCCCGGGGATCCCCCAGTTACCTTCACACCGTTGCTCGCCATGTCCCTGATTTCACTTGACATCCTTCACAGTCTCATCGAATTGTCTTGGTGCCTCCCGGCCGTGTGAACATCCAAAGAGGTTTCCAGTCAGCCTCAAGTATTTTCCAGCAAATTGTTCAAATCCGTTGCAGTTTTCCTCAAAACTCCTGGAAGTTCAGGCATGAGTTCTCCTGTGGAAGAAAGTCACATCGTGTTACGGGACAGAAGAATTAATGACCCTTCTGAAGTACTCGGTGTCGGCCTTGGCTCATTTGTAGCACTCTCTCACCTCGAGAATCATAAAGGTTGCGGGTTAAAGCTCCCCTCCAGAGACCTGAGCACAAAATCTCGGCTCACACTCCAGTGCAGTACTGAGGGAGTGCTGCACTGTCAGAGGTGCCGTCTTTTCCACGAGCCGTTAAACCAGTCCGGCCCCTCAGGTGGATGTAAAAGATCCCACGACACGATTCAAAGAAGAGCAGGGGAGTTCTCTCTGGTGTCCTGGCTAATATTTAATCCTCCACCAACACCTATAAACAGATTATCTGGTCATTTATCACATTGCTGTTTGTGGGATCTTGCTGTGCACAAAATGGCTGCCCACATTACAACAGTGACCTCATTTCCAAAGCCCCCCATTGGCTGCGAGGCTTTGGGTCGTCCTGAGGATGTGACAGGCGCTGGAGAAATGCAAGTTTCCCCCTCCCCGGGGCCGCCCTCCGCTCTAATCCCATTGCCCGTCTCTCGGTCCTGTCCCCGGGCTCGGGGACTCTCGGCCGGTCCAGGGCCCTTTAAGAGGGACGCGCCACACTGCGCATGTGCGCCGTTTATTTAAATCAAACCGCGCGATTCAAAGGAAAAGTGACGTCAGTTTCCGTCACAATAAAAACCGCTCGTTCTCAACCGAAAAAACGGAAAGTTTGTCTCGCGACACAACAGGAAGCGGTCACTGATCCGGCGGGTGATGTGCGCATGTGCGAACATTCTCCCAGAGTGCAGCGCGGCCCGTCTCACAGATGGGGCCTTTTCTCCGCCGCTCTGCATTGTGGGAGATGCGGCCGCCATGACGGGCCCGGGTCACCGAGTTCATCCAATCACAGGTGAAGCTTCCCGGATTGGTGGAACCGACAGAGTGCAGGTGGTCTGTGGAGCGAGAGAATCTCTGAGAAGAGGGGCAGCCAATTGGGGAAATCACAGGAGGTGGTGACCGGTCATAAACCCAATCGGTGAATGACGGATTGAACCAAGGAAAGGAATGAAGAAACTCGACTGGGACCTGTGGGAACAGGCGGACTAATAAATTTAACCCGTGTCCAGTTCAGGTCACCACATTACAGGAAAGATGGGATTGGACCAGAGAGGGTCCAGAGGAGATTTACAAGGATGTTCCAGGACTGGAGAATTTTAGCTTTGAGGAAGGATTGGATCGGCTGGAGTTGTTTTCATTGGAACAGAGGAGGCTGAGGGGGGGATTTAATTGAGGTGTATAAAATTTTTGGGGATCACACGGACTGCATCACTTCAAGAAGTCAGCAGCTCACCACCACCTTCTCAAGGACAATTTCGGATGGGCAATAAATTCTGCCCTGGCCAGCAACGCCCACATCCCATAAACAATTTTTTTTTAAAGGTATTAAGGTCCTATTTCCCTCAGCAGACAGGCCAATAACCAGGGGGCATATATTTCAAGTAATTGGTGGAAGGATTAGAGGGGAACTGGGGATAAATTTTTTCACCCAGAGGGTGGTGTGGGTATGCACCTTACTGGCTGAAAGGGTGGTAGAGGCAGAAACCCACATCGCTTTTTAAAAGTACTTCGATGTGCACTTGAAGTGCCGTCACCGACAAGGCTGCGGACCAAGACCAAGAGTGCGATCAGGCTGGATAGCTCTTTTTCAGCTGGCACAGACACAATGGGCCGAATAGCCTCCTTCTGTGCTGTAAATTTCTATGATTCTATAACTTCTAGGGTCAAATGTGACATGGCAAAAGATACATGTTTATGGTTCCAAAAAAATCTTTCCAGAGAGGGAAGAAACAATGTAGAGTTCTGCCTGAAAGTGTTGTTCAGACAGACTCCATGAATTATTTTAAATGGGAGTGGTATAGGGACCTTGGAACAGAGGAACATTAAATTGGATGAGGGGAGAGAGGAAAGTCACCTGTTTCTGTCCTGTAAGATCCAAAGCTTCATTGAAAATGAATTCTTGAAGCATTTCTACATGGTATTTTTTTTGCAACATTATAAAAATATCCCAAAGTAGTTCTCCTGGTGACCTGGCCAGTGTCTGCACTTTGTAAAGTCTCCCTGAAATGTTTATATGTAAATCAGACAACAGTCAGAAGAGGGTAGGATGGACCTACACTACACTTGAATGTATTGTCATCTATTGGGTTTAAAGTTTCCGAACACTATTTATCAATAGTGTGAGGAAGCTCAGAGTGAAAGTGAGGAGGGGCCGTCTGACTGCAGTTTCCACTGGAAGAAAAATCACCTTCAGTGTGTACAGTGAGCAGAAATGAATTGCTATTGTTAAAAGTTCCCACTAACTTATTGTTATTCTACTTTAACAGAACGAGCCTGGATCTCCTGCTATGTTTAAACACTAAACTTCAGTGATTATAGCTCAAGTAAAATATTACCATGATTTGATTTAAATGGAGGAATGGTTTCCACCTGCCAAAGAATGTTGTCTGAAGCGAGGGTGTTTACTGCTAACAGCTCCCATCCTGTTTAATAGACCCCCTGAATGTCTGATTTACCAAAAAGAAAAACCCAGCTCAGTAAAGTTAAACATTCTCTTATTAATCTAAATATTTTATGAACAAATTTCAGTGTTTCACAAGGCAAGGGTGGCCCAGACATGGATTGGACCCAATTCACTGTAAAGTTATAAAAACACAGCCAGTTTAGCGACCAGGGAACATAAACTAAAAATTAGAATCAGGACTTTCAGGAGTGAAGTTAAGAGACACTTCTGCACGCAAAGAGTGGGAGAAGTTAAGACCACTCTTCCACAAAGGGCAGTTGATGCTAGCTCAATTGTTAAATCTATTATCTCAGCTTAAAATTTTGTTATGCAAAGAAGGTAAGGGATATGACTAAAGCAGGTATATGGAGTTATGTCACAGATCAGCCATGATCTCATTGAATGGTGGACCAGGCTCGAGGGGCTAAATGACCTACTCCTGTTCCTATGACCACCCCTCAAATACAGTGAATGAAACAATGCAATCTGAAAATAGGACTAACGACTTACAGTACAATCCCGAGGGCCTGTCGTGAGGAGAAGCTGAACATAAAGAAACTTCAGTCTTCTCAAAAGACAGGTGAAATTCAAATCCAACAGAGTTAAATCACAACCGCTGGGCTCGCTGTCCCTCGCACTCTGTGCCTGTACCCACTGGGCACATCATTGGCCCGTGCACATTAACCTTTACACTGGGCATTTGAAATCTACCTGGAGTCCCAGCCCCACTAAACAAGAATCTTTGCACCAGGGGCAGAGATCTTCAATCTTGGAAGAGAGTTCCAAGTCCACTGACTTTCAATCCTATTGGTGTTTGGACAATTAGCTCCAAACAGGAAAGTTTAACTGGAGTTTGGAGCCCGTGTGGGGATTCAACTGATCAATAGCCACAGAGCACCAAGGGAATGATTGGGCCATCAACCAGCCAGCACCAGAACCTCAGGCCAGTCCCACTGTCCCTTCAAAGTTCATTGACCTGTACAATGAGGGCCTGGCAAGCCTTCACCCATTGCTGCAGCCATCCCTGGACTGGGCATGGATACACTATTAACAGCCATTCTGCCACTACTGACATGGACCCATTAAAACCCATTTCACTAACAGGAGGAACTGTGGAGGAGTGCGGAGTGTTACTAACAGTATTAAGCACCCATTGCATGCTGATTGGAGCCAGAGAATGAAAAATGAGCAACCAGCCATTAGAAGATACAAGTAGTCACTGCTTTATTAGTCATTTGATAACTAGTTGAACTGGGTTTGCTTGTGTTTCCTGTGCAGGAACAAGGCAATCAAAGAAGCAGAGATCAGAGAGACAGCGGTCACAGTCAGGGCCAAAATCAGGACCACCTCAGACGCCACACCTTAAAAAAAAGGAACAAAAAAAAAACCAATGGTCAGTGAGTGAAGGAAATACGGAGGGAAAATGGAAACTAGCAGTCGGCCAACTCACCACCCGGAGACCTCTCCTGCATCCTTTGCTCAACCTCATTAAGGGGCTCAGTTGCCAGGTCTGTCACATCAGGATCCAGAATGACCAGGGGTCCAAGTGAGGCCTCACCCTCCCACTTCAATTCAGCATCACTCCCTGCAATATCAAACATTCCAGTTAGAGAGGGTAAAGGGTGACCTCCAACAATCAAGAGGATCAATGTCCTACCAGGTCCAGATACAAGATCCCTCCTTCCTCTGGAATCAAGTCGGAATTCCCTCGTGGCACTGCACTTGCCCAGATGACAACAGGCACACACGTCATTGGTCGATTCTTCCAATGGGGTCCAGCTGAACCAGAGAATCCATTTATCAACCAGGTTGTCCATCACCCTTTAAGACAACACATCCCAGAGAGAGAGGGGGAACTTACATATTCTGGAAAGTACAAGCTTTGTTCATGGAATCTCTCCGATCCACTGCAGCAACTTTCAGGTGACAGGTGATGAAAATCTGAGGGACACATTCAATACAAGTTGTTATTCAGTGACCTCCTCCCAACATGGGGAACCCAATGTTTGGCTTCCTCTTACCAAGGAACGGTCATCTCCAAAGAAGCGGAACGCATCCAGGTCAAACTGGAGTTTGTCCAGCTCACGTTCACCTCTTGGCAACACAAAGGTTGAAAAGGAGTCCTCAGCTTTGCTGTCCAGGAGGCAACTGAAGAAAGATTAAAAAAAGGGGAAAAAAGTGAATTAAGTGAACCTATTGAGACATAACCAGCTGGAGAAAGCAGAGAGCTCCTTACCCATGGTAGTCAATGATGTTGTATCTTGGGGTGGAATCCTTGTCTGGGCTCAATGTAGCTGCACAGCTGTCAATGTAGAGCTTCAAGGGCATGTGGTTGGTCATTGAAACAGAGGCCTCAATGTGAATGAGGTCACCCAGGTAGTAGACAGTCGAGGTGCGCTCTGTAAACCAGTCATCTGAAGTACAAGAGGACAAGGGTTGGAGACAGTGGATGTCACTCCCAGTGGGAGACAACAAAAAAGCACTCCCCATCCACACATCACATACCGTTCATAAGACGCAGTGAGAATGACAGAAGCCCTTCTCCAGACTTGGTCGAGCTGAATGGGATCCAGGTGGGCTTGATAGGGTCACTGCTCACATTGCCCTTCCTGGTAGGACAGGAGTGTAATTTCAGGACAACGTCAAAGAACTGCACCTGCTGTAGACCTTATTTGCCACAGAGTAAAGATTCTTACCTAAAATAGTGGCACTCAATGGGAATGACTGCTCCATTAGTTCTCACAATGGCAGATCCACGAGCATTTGGGGTGTGGTTCAGGTGGGTGGTGTAGACCAGGAAATCTCCAGCCATCTGAAAGACATCAGGTTAAGGAATGAAGAGCTGGTTTCATTGGACAAAATCTTTTTCTGGTCATTTTCCTGCCCTGTTAAGCAGCAGTTTGAGGGGTTTCAGCTGCTCCTCAATGACACATGTTTGAAGCAGCTCCACCATTGGTTGAAGTTGCCTGGAGCAGCCTCTGTTACTCTGCTCAGTCCACCTTCTATTACAGGGGACTTCAGGCCTGCAGTCAGAAACCCTGAAATGATTGGCACTGCCAGATTTGATGAGCATTCTTTCCCATATAGAATAGAGCTTTCACCTTAAGGGGCTTCAAGTTACCCCTGATATGGAGCACAAAACACAACATCACTTTTAAACCTCATCTGTGTCCATGGAATCAAGGGGATTGGCAGGTATAATAACCAAAAGTGGAGTTCCCCTTTAATACATTGTATCCCAATTATTATTCCACTTGTTTCATCTTTCAAGAGAAGTCTCAACAGGAACTTCCACACTGAACATTCATTGACCACAAGTTGAGGCAACAGGCCTGAATATCCACAGGAAGGAACGGAAAAGATAAATCAATTGAGGCACAAAAGAACAGAGTGGTTTGGAGAAATGTCAGTGAAGGTTCAAGGTCAATAGAATTGAATCTCAGAGTTAGAGAGAAGTAATGACCCATTTAAGAAAGATGCAGTCCCTCAGTGACAAGTTGAAGTTCTTTAAAAGTAAAGCTAAGATAGACATGGCAACATAAAGAAGTAGTTTCACACAGGGTGATATTTAACAGTGGGCAAGAATTTATACACAGATTTCATTCAGGGATCTCCTCAGTGGCTGGAGTTTCCCCCGATGTTAATGAGTTCAGAGTGGGCAGTAATCTACACAGTGAAATTGGAGCAAGAGTTGAGGAATCACATTACCTGCAATCTGCTGCCACATTCATGGAGCCCATAGTCAAAGAGGACAGTGTGGTTCTGAGAGTAGATCCCAGTTGGCCGACAACCTGCTGTCCCCAGGGTCAGGTCAGCAGCTTTAATCAGGTGCCTGGTTCTAAATAAATCCATGTCTACCCTCACCAGCAGGTTCTGCTCTCCACACTGCACCATCACAGTCTGCAGTGGAGACAGACTTCTCCCCTCAGACACACTGAAATGGGAACCAAAGGGAGGCACAGGGGGAGGGAATCTCTGGGGCACAGGGGTGGGTTTAACTCTTCTCCATTGAAATCTCTGGCCTCTAAACTGTTGCCAAATATCAGAGCAACAAACCACTCCAACTAACACCAGCACCGAGAACAAACCTCTCACTACAAAATCCCCCATGATACCAAACAACTCAACTATCACTTTACCCACCAACCAGCACCTTTTATACAAAACCTGCAGTCACCTGACTCCAATTGTCCCAGGATAAACGAGAAAACTAGACGAAACTGGAGTGCATCCTGGATATCCACAGGTCCAGGATGCTTGCGGTCCACGGGGGCGGTCGCTCGGCCTGTCTGCCTCTCTTCCGCGGAATGCTCCGTGCCTGGGTGGCCCTGGAGATGGAGCACGCGGTGTCTGCCGGTACGCTCGAGGCTTTCCGCGGCCGGTGGGCACCGCAGGGGCTGGAGTGCATCCTGGACGAGGAGAATAAAATTTTAATTTAAACATTTGGTTTTGGTTTGTTTGGTTTTAGTATTTAAGCACACCCCACACCCCCCCTTCTTATAAAAGGGGGGCCTAACAAAATTAAAAAAAAAAAAAAAAGAGATGGAGCACGCGGTGTCTGCCGGTACGCTCGAGGCTTTCCGCGACCGGTGGGCACCGCAGGGGCTGGAGTGCATCCTGGACGAGGCGAATAAAGTTTTAATTTGAAAAATTGGTTTTGGTTTCTTTGGGTTTTTAGTTTGTAAGCACACCCCACACCCCCCTTCTTATAAAAGGGGGGCCTAATTTGGAAGAAAACAAAAAAAAAAGGATTGACCCCGCGGTCTGGACTCTCAACAAAAAAGAAAAAAAAAGAAAAAAAAAAACCTTTTTCTCTTATCTTTTCCGTGCCTTCTCGTGGATATTCAGCTGTTGCCTTAAATTGCGGTAAAAAAAAGGAAAAAAAAGAAAAAAAAAGAAAAAAAAAGAAGAAAAAAATGAAAAAATAAACAGAGCGGATTGAGTGATAGAGAGAGACACCAGCAGAGGGAGGTAGAGAGCGGTGTAACTGAGTACAGAGATACAGAGAGACACCAGCAGAGGGAGGTAGAGAGCGGTGTAACTGAGTACAGAGATACAGAGAGACACCAGCAGAGGGAGGTAGAGAGCGGTGTAACTGAGTACAGAGATACAGAGAGACACCAGCAGAGGGAGGTAGAGAGCGGTGTAACTGAGTACAGAGATACAGAGAGACACCGGCAGAGGGAGGTAGAGAGCGGTGTAACTGAGTACAGAGATGTGGAGATGCCGGTGATGGACTGGGGTTGACAATTGTAAACAATTTTACAACACCAAGTTATAGTCCAGCAATTTTATTTTAAATTCACAAGCTTTCGGAGACTTCCTCCTTCCTCAGGTAAATGTTTCAGGAGCTCCTTGAAGCCTACGCATTTATACATATAGAACAATACATGGTGTTTACAGACTGCCCCTGCAACTGCCCGTTCCCAAGGCAATCACCGTGTTCAGACAGAGAGGTGTCACCTGCAGAACCCCCGAATACACATTCAACAAAAAAACAAACAGGGAAAAAAAACAGAGAAAAAAAACAGAGAGAGGCAGAAACATCCGGAAGGCAGAGAGAGCCAGCAAATGACCCATTATATTAAAAACAGATAACATTTGTTCGCTGGTGGGGTAACGTGTAGCGTGACATGAACCCAAGATCCCGGTTGAGGCCGTCCTCATGGGTGCGGAACTTGGCTATCAATTTCTGCTCAACGATTTTGCGTTGTCGTGTGTCTCGAAGGCCACTTTCTATGAGCGGTAACAGGCTGCGGTTATGATGCAGACCGGGACCCAGGGCTGAGGCTGTGGTCATCAGTTACTCTGGGAGTGGCACAGTCTGGTTCATGACTAGCCGGGGTGAGAGTAACACCAGGGAGTCAGGCAGGTGTTTAGAAGGGTGTGGGTTCCAGCTCCCGTTCCAGGACTGGGACACATGATCCAGACTGACTGTGTCGTTCTGAGAGGGAGCTGCATCGTGAGAGGTGCTGTCCTTTGAATGAGGTGTTTAATGGGGGTCCCTTCTTTCTGCTCCGAGGTGTAAAAGATCCCGTGACAATTTGTGAAGAGCCGTGTCTCGTTCCTTGTCTCACTGAGACTCTCAGTTAATTGGTCTGTTCTCTCCACAGATTCGGCCTGACTCGCTGAGTTTTTCCAGAATATTCTGTGAGTGTTTCACTGAGCCTCGGGTTTTACAGTGAATGATAAAAGGATTGTAGTCAAACACTTGGCCATGAGCTGCTGAGTGATCTGTCTGGACATTGTTGCTTTTCGTGCACTGTCCCTTCAAGAGCTGTGGTCTGCCTCATTTCTCAGTGTGATTGTGGGTCTGACACAGAAGCGAGGGAGGAAGCAGCAGCCACAGCCCGAACTGCAGGCAAATTGCGAGGCTGGGACTAAAATGCTGTTATGCCCACACCGGGAGTCGAACCCGGACCACCTGGGTAAAAACCAGGAATCTTAACCGCCAGACCACATGAGAACTGAAGGGATGGTCAGCAGGAAGGGCACTGAGACTACACCCAGAAGGTTTAATGGAGGTTGACGATTATGACAGGTTTTGATACAGTAAATAAGGAGAAACTGTTTCCAGTGATGGAAGGGTTAATAACCAGAGGACACAGATTTAAGATCAATGGGCAAAAAAGCCACGGGCGGGGGAATGAGGAGAGATTTTTTTACGCAGCGAGTTTTTATGATCGGGAACGCACTGCCTGAAAGGGCGGTGGAAGTGGGTTCAATCGTAACTTTCAAAAGGGAATTGAGTGACTCGTTGACATGAAAAAATTTGGAGAGATATCGGGAAAGAGCAGGGGAGTGGGACTAACCCACTTCCTTCTGTGTTCATCCCTGGAAAAAACTCTCCCCCAGGTCACTTACAACAGCACTTTCAAATTCCTAACTGTCTGGACTTTGGCCCTCCATTCACCACGACATTTCTGCAGCCACCCATCTGCTCGATCAGACCCTCACCTCCATCTTTGATGCCCTTCTCCCCATTAAAACCATTACTCTTCTCTCACCCTGGTCGATCCTCCTTGTACTGCCCTCATTTTCACTCCTGTGAGCCCAAGGGCGCGCAGACTTGAACATTTATGGTGGACAACTGGTTAACCATTCATCACCAGATCTGGCTGGACCACATGAAGCACTATCGGGTCCTGCTCTCCTCTGACAAAACTGCTCACTATTCCAGGATCATCCTGGAATGTAAAGATAACCCCCGGCTTCTCTTCTCCACTACAAACCATCTTCTTACACTCCCCTCCCCCCTATCTTCTTAAACATCTCAATTAGATCACCCCTCAACCTCCTATACTCAAGGGAATAAAAGTCTCGTCTGCAAGACCTGTCCTCATAGTTTAACCCTTTTAGCCCCGATATCATTCTGGTGAATCTGTTCTACACCCAGTCAAGGCCAATATGTCCCTCCTGGGGTACGGTGTCCAGAACTGAACGCAGTTCTCCAGAAGTGGTCTAACCAGAGCTTCATGCATCTGTATCATAACTTCCACCCTTTGTATTCCAGCCCCTTGAGATGAAGGCTCACATTCCATTAATTATTTTTTGTACCTGTCCACTAGTTTTTAGTGATTTCTGGAGATGGACCCCTGAACCTCTCTGCTCCTCCATAGTTCCTAGTTTCTCGTCATTTAGAAAATACTCTGATTTATCTTTTTAATGTTCTAAGTGGATTATATCTCACTTCCCCACATTGAACTCCATCTGCCACAGTTTTACCCTCTCATTTAATCATCAATGTTCCTTCACTACTTCCTGCTCCCATCTACATTATTTACTGCGCCACCTAACTTGTTGGTTTAAGGGTGAAAACTGCCCTCCGCTTCACTGTAAGTGCAAGAGACAACTTTGTAGATGCCGTGCAGTGTTGCAGACCGGCTCGTTGGACCTGCTCGTTTCATCTCATCTCATTTACAGCAAACCGGAATATTCCTGAAATAGAGGATGGTGAATCACAGCTCGAGAAACCGATCCCCTCGACCAATGGGGACTGCGCCTTCCAACAAATAGGCATTGATGGGGCAAGGTGAGTCTGCTGCTCAGAAATAATACAGCACAGATCATCACTCGTGCAAGCTTCACACCCTTTAGTTTGGAAAAGTAAACTGATGGGAGACAGCTGCTGTCGTGAATGGGTTTCCAAAACTCAAATCAAATGGATTTGTCCTGTGTTGTGAATTACTATTTGTCTGATTCAGGTCATCAGAGCAGTGGGGACTGCATTTTGTACATTCCGAATACCAATGCCCTGTCACGTGAGCCTGTCGTTCTATTCCCGTTCCAAGTCCTCTTTTAAATTTCGATGACTTCCCCGGAATTTGCTTGGAGGACTGTTCGAATCGCAGTCCAGCCCTTCCCACTGTCGCATCCTCCAAATCTCCACCCAGGATTTTCACTGGTGCAACTTTCATCAACTTGGGCTACTTTTTAATTTCACAAGCAAAGTGCTGCGGATTCTGGAAATCTGAACTATAAACAGAAAATGCTGGATACACTCAGCCGGTCAGGCAGCATCTGTGGAGCGAGTTCTGATGAAAGGTCATCGACCTGAAACATTCCCTCTGTTTCTCTCTCCACAGATGCTGTCTGACCTGCTGAGAGTTCGCAACATTTTCTGTTTCTACTTTTTAATTTTTTTAATTTTCCAACTCTGCCGATCTTTCAATCGACCCACTGCGCGGCATCTGGTGGTTTGGATTCGGGGCTCTCACCGCCGCGGTGTGGGTTCGATTCCCGGTGAGGGAAATAATTTGTCCAAAACAATTATGAACTTTATTTAATAAATACATGAAACTCTGTAAAAGACGAATAATTGTTGTAATCGTCATTAATGAAGCGATAACTTTCTGCAGACTGACTGACGGAAATACTAACCTGGTTACCCAGTGACACGTGGGGAAGTTATTGTGTTTTGCATGTGATGAACTTTCATCCGTTCTCATTTGTATTTCCAGAGACTGGTTAAAATGTTCTTGACACCAGGAATGTGGTGCAGCCGTTGTCAAATTTAACAGGAAAAGCCAATTCTTTTCACAGGAGAAGAAACTCACCCTGGAGATTTCCAAATAAAGTTCCCGCCCGGGAATCTTTCGCGCATAAAGCGAACAGTGATAACCGTTACACTCCGGAAACCGCTACCTAATTTATGGCGTGTTGTGGGTTCATCAAATAATTACATTTGATATCTTAACTTGCTCTTTATCTGTTACTTTCGATTTACATCCTCACCAGTTTTATACAGAAACAAGTAACAATGTTTCCGGGATGTGGTTTGTTCAATAACTCTGTCACTCAGTGTGAGAAATAAAACACAGACCGCCTAACGCAGGGCTCCAACCCATGAGCATAAATCTGCTACATGGCCGGTTAGCTCAGTTGGTTAGAGCATGGAGCTAATAAACACCAGACTTTACAAACAAACAAATCCACACAGAAAGTCAAGGGGAATATTTTTTTCAATAACAACCATTACAATGTTTGATATACCTTCGCCCCAGAAAGCCAGAAAATTCTGGAAATACTCAGCAAGAACCATGAGAAATAGGAGCAGGAGTGGGCCATCCGGCCCCTGGAACCTGCTCCGCCATTCAACAAGATCATGGCTGATCTTCTACCTCAACACCATTTTCCTGCACTATCCCCATATCCCTTGATGTCGTTAATATCGAGAAATCTATCGATCTCTGTTTTGAATGTACTCAATGACTGAGCCTCCACAGCCCTCTGGGGGAGAGAATTCCAAAGATTCACCACCCTCTGAGTGAAGAAATTTCTCCTCATCTCAGTCTCAATGGCCGACCCCTTATTCTGAGACTGTGACCCCTGGTTCTAGACTCGCCAGCCAGGGGAAACATCCTCCCTGCATCTACCCTGTCGAGCCCTGTAAGAATTTTGTATGTTTCAATGAGATCACCTCTCATTCTTCTAAACTCTGGAGAATACAGGTCCAGTCTACTCAATCTCTCCTCATAGGACAATCCCGCCATCCCAGGAATCAGTCTGGTGAACCTTCGTTACACTCCCTCAATGGCAAGTACATCCTTCAGCAAATCAGGCAGCATCTGTGGAGAAAGAAACAGAGTAAAGGGCTGAAATTTTAACCCCACGAATGGGTGGGTTGGGAAGGTAAAAATAGTAAAAATAACTAAAACCCGACCCCAACCCGCCCACTCCTGGTTTTAACGGAGGCGGGTCGGTCAGTGAAAGCTTTGAAGGAGGCTGTGGGCCTCCATTTTCACAGCTTTTTTATTTTTAACTCCTGGGGGCCGGGATTCCTGGGCCTTTTCCTTCACACCACATGAGAGGAGACGAGAAGGCCCGAAACAGCAGGTAAATGCCTTTATAGCACAGCTTGTGGGCCCGGAGGAGCAGGAGTGCTTCCCCCAGGCCCAACAAGCCAACCTGCCGTGATCCCACACAGGCGATCGGCCGACCCCCTCCAAATCACCGACACCCCTGCACGAACTACGAACCCCATGATCTCCGACCCCCGCGATGACCCCCGACCCCCGATGACTGAGCCCTCCCTCCGATGATTGACCCGTCAATGCCCCCGATGACTGACCCACCCATGACCCCTGACCACCTCCCATGACACCCCCCCCCCCCCCCCGATAAAATCATGCCCAATGAGTTTGATTCCCGTTGTGTTATCTCTCTGTCGGTTTGCTGATAAACGTTTAACTCGCGGCCTGTTCCCGTCAATGGTCACAAGTAGTAACAGACAGAGCGGGTCTGACCGCCCCGAGATGTGGAAAAGACATCAGTTTAGGACAAATGCCTCAAATCAAATGGTCTCCCGGCACCGAGAGAGACAAATTCCAGAGAAAAAGGCAGAAGAGAAAAGAGAAATAAAAGCTCAATAAAGACACTATCAATATTTCCCATTCTTGATGCCTGTCTATTTCTTGATGTGGAGATGCCGGTGATGGACTGGGGTTGACAATTGTAAACAATTTTGCAACACCAAGTTACAGTCCAACAATTTTATTTTTAATTGCACAAGCTTTCGGAGGCTGCCTCCTTCTTCAAGTGGTGTGGAAATGAAAATAACTTGGTGTTGTAAAATTGTTTACAATTGTCTATTTCTTCCCCAACCTTTCTGTGCCGGTTAAAATTTCAGTGTAAATAAATGCGAGAATCGACTCAAAGAACGAGAACAAAGCAACAAAAATTACCGAACACAGAATCAAACCCAGAGACCTTTAGATCTTCAATCTCACGCTCTCCAAACTCAACTATTTCGGCTCCACTGGAAATTGAACTTTGTGACATCACCTTGGACAAAAATATAAACCGAGTGGAATTTCCCCTCCCGCTCATTCCTCACTCTGGGGGAATGGGACCCGGTCAGATCTCGGAGCTCAGGTTATGTTAATGTTCAGCTGATGATATCTTAATATTATCTTGTGTTTGGCCTCATTTAATCAGGTTCATGGGCACTTTCTTCCATCATCCCTTCTCCCTGGAAGGAATGTGGTGCAGCCGTTGCCAAATTTAACAGGAAAAGGAATTATCGCCCCCTTTTCACAGGAGAAGAAACTCACACTGGAGATTCACCTGGAGTAAATTCCCAAATAATGTTCCCGCCCGGCATCGAACCGGGGACCTTTTGCGTGTGTGGTAAATGTGGAAACCGCTGCTCAATATAACGCATCGTGTGGCTTCTCCATTAAACAACATCACTTCTGTCCCACACGAAAAACTCTCAATCCTTCTCTTTCACAAACATTTCACTGATCAAAACTTCACAAGTCACACAGGAAAAAGACTTAATTCCAAAATCATTAAACTCCCGAAGGAGCTGCGGGGACAGACTGAGCGGTGTAACTGAGTCCAGAGATACAGAGAGACACCAGCAGAGGGAGGTAGAGAGCGGTGTAACTGAGTGCAGAGATACAGAGAGACACCAGCAGAGGGAGGTAGAGAGCGGTGTAACTGAGTACAGAGAAATGCAGAGAATCTTCCAACACCAGGTTATAGTCCAACAATTTTATTTGAAAATCACAAGCTTTCGGAGACTTTCTCCTTCGTCAGGTGAGACACCAGCAGAGGGAGGTAGAGAGCGGTGTAACTGAGTACAGAGAAAGAGAGAGACACCAGCAGACTGTGCAGCAAAGCAACCTTTTATCTGAAATCTGAGGCAAGATCTAAACTGCACAGAGGAGAGGAAGCATTACTGTGTATCTAACCCGTGTTGTACCTGCCCTGGGAATGTTTGATTTGACAGTGCAGAGGGAGCTTCATTCTGCATATAACCCGTGCTGTACCTGTCCTGCGAGTGTTTGATGGGGCAGTTCAGAGTGAACTTTCATCAGTCTCTCCACATAACTGAAGTCCCTCATCCCTGGCACCATTCTAGTAAATCTCCTCTGCACCCTCTCTAAGGCCTTGACATCCTTCCCAATGTTTGGTGTCCAGAATTGAACACAATACTCCAGCTGAGGCCCAACCAGTGTTTTATAAAGGTTTAGTATCAATTCCTTGCTTTTGTATTCTGTGCCTCAATTAATAAAGCCAAGGGACCCATTTGCTTTTTTTAACAGCCTTCTCAACTTATCCTGCCAGCTTCAAAGATTTGTGTAACTATACCCCCAGGCCTCTCTATTCCTGCACTCCCTTTTAAATTGCACCATTTAGTTTATATTGTCTCTCCTCATTCTTCCTACCATAATGTATCACTTCACAATTCTCTGTATTAAATTTCATCTGCCATGTTTCTGCCCATTTCACCAGTCTGTCTCTGTCCTCCTGAAGTCTGTTACGATCCTCCACATTGTTTATTACATTTTCGAGTTTCGTGTCATCTGCAAACTTTGAAATTAACCCTGTACTCCCAAGTCCCAGTTATTAATATATATCAAAAAGAGCAGTGGTCCTAATACCGAGCCCTGGGGGACACCACTGTACACTTGCCTCCAGTCTGAAAAACAACCGTTCACCACTACTCTCTGTTTTCTGCTCCTTTGCCAAATTTGTATCCACGCTGCCATTGTCCGTTTAATCCCATGGGCTTCAATTTTGCCAAAAAGTCTATTGTGTGATACTTTATCCTCCCTTAATCTCTCCCTGCATAGAAACTCCCCGACCCATATTCATGGCCACCCCCTCGACCTTGCCATCTCACGTGGCCTCTCGACTACCGATTGTGTCAATCATGGATAAGGCCATCTCTGATCACTTCCTTGTATCCCTCTCCATCCACATCGAATCAAAGAATCATAGAAAGGTTACAGCACGGAAGGAGGCCATTTGGCCCATCGAGTCCATACCGGCTCTATGCAAGATCAATCCAGCTGGTCCCACTCCCCCAATGCACATCACAGAATGAACTCAGGAATCCCACGCCACTTTCTATGAACGGTAACAGGCTGCGGTTATGGTGCAGACCGGGACCCAGGGCTGAGGCTGTGGTCATCAGTTACTCTGGGAGTGGCACAGTCTGTTTCATGACCAGCCAAGGGTGAGAGTAACTCCAGGGAGTCAGGCTGGTGTTTAGAAGGGTGTGGGTTCCAGCTCCCGTTCCAGGACTGGGACACAGGATCCAGACTGACTGTGTCGTTCTGAGAGGGAGCTGCATCGTGAGAGGTGCTGTCCTTTGAATGAGGTGTTTAATGGGGGTCCCTTCTTTCTGCTCCGAGGTTTTAAATGTCCCGTGGTAATTTGTGAAGAACAGGGAGTTCTCCCGGTGTCCTGGCCAATATTCTTTCCACAACCATCAGCACCCAACAAACAGGCGATCTGCTCAATATCTCATCACTGTTTGTGGGATCTTGCTGTACACAACTTGGCTGCTACGTTCTCTTATAAAACGATAGTGACTGAACTTCTAGTGAAGTGCGTTGGGATGTCCTGAGGATGTGCAAGTTGCCATACAAATGCAAGTTCCTTGTTTCTCACAGTGGGCCGTGTCTCTTTCCTCGTCTCATTGAGACTCTCAGTTAATTGGTCCGTTCTCTCCGCAGATGGGGCCCGACACGCTGAGTGTTTCCAGATTGTTCTGTGCGTGTTTCACTCAGACTCGGGTTTTACAGTAAATGATAAAAGGACTGCAGTCAAACACTTGGCCATGAGCTGCTGAGTGACCTGTCGGGATATTGTTGCTTGTTTCCCTTCAGCTTGTGGGACTGGGTTTTTGGTGCACTGTCCCTTCAAGTGCTGTGGTTTGCCTCATTTCTCAGTGTGATTGTGGTGCGAATTCAGAAGGAGCAGCCACAGTCCGGACTGCAGGCAAATTGGGAGGCTGGGACTAAAAGTTTACTATTCCCACACCGGGAGTCGAACCCGAGCCATCTGGATGAAAACCAGAAATCCTCACCGCTGGACCATATGGGAACTGAAAGACAGACTAGCAGGAAGGGCACTGAGACTACAACCGGAAAGTTAACAGACGATTCAAATGAGGTATTCACAATTATGAAAGGTATTGACAGAGTATGTAAGGAGAAATTGTTTCCAGTGATGGAAGGGTTAAGAACCAGAAGAGAAAGATTTAAGATAATTTGAAAGACAGTCATGGGTGGATGTGACTAAGATTGAGACCATTCATTCAGCTGCCTCTGCCGCTCCCCTCCATTCCCCTAGCCCACCAAATTTCTCTCCTATCTCCCCTCATGCCCTCTCTGAGCTCTCTTGACCATGAGACCCACCTCCTGCTCCCTCAACCCTATTCCCACCAAACTGCTGACCACACAACCTCCCTCCCTGGCCCCATGTTAGCTGACATTGTTAATGGTCTCCTCTCCTCAGGTACTGTCCCCCTCCCCATCAAATCTTCCATCATCACCCTCCTTCATAAAAGACCCACCCTTGACCCCTGTGTCCTTGCAAACTACCACCCCATCTCCCACCTCCCTTTCCTCTCCAAAGTGTTGTCGCCTCCCAAATCCGTGTCCATCTTTCCCACAACACCATGTTTGAATCCCTCCAATCAGGTTTCCATTCCTGCCACAGTACTGAAACGGCCCTTGTCAAAGTCACAAATGACATCTTCTGTGACTGTGTAGAGGGAGATTTAATCTTGATCTAACCCTTGATGCACCTGCCCCCGGAGTGTTTGATGACACAGTGTAGAGGGAGCTTTACTCTGCCATGTACTGTACAGTATCAGTCTGTGATGGATCAGAGCCCTGCTCTTTAATAGAAATCATTCTTTCGATGAGCCACTGAGCCCCTAAAGCAGCCTCCAAGACCCAAAGTCTGATTTCCATCCCACAGTTCCAGCAGTTAGCGAGGGCTGGGCAACGTTAACAGCAGCTCTCTGTTCCTGGTCTGGAGCTGAGGTGTTGTGTATTGTCCCTGACACAGGGACCAGACGGTGAGCTGCTGGCTCCTATTGTTCTGGGATCATTCCCTGCTGCTCTGTTCTCACCTCTTCACTGGGTCTCAGATTATTACCAGCCATCTTCCTGATCAATAAACAATCGCCAGTCTGACCGCGGAGATTTGAAATGTGTGAAACATTTCATGTGTCTCATCCCTCTCCCTGGACACAAATAAATCGGCCATCATGAAATGGTCACAGTCCGTTTCTTGAGCCTTCTCCTTCTTAGAAGAATCTTTTAAACTCCTTGCTAAAGTGACCATTGATCTTAATGTCCTGTTTTGCGGTATGTTCTAGATTGTTCCAGGTCAGCATTGTAATAATTCGGGGTAGTTGAAAAGTGGGATCATTATATTAAATCTCGATATTTATCACAGCCCCGCCCCCACAAACATTCAAACCACCGTTCAGGAGGAGAACCCCTCTGCTCGCTGACCGACATTGGCTCCCAGTCCACCAACATCTCAAATTTAAAATTCTCATCCTCGTGTTCAAATCCCTCCATGACCTCGCCCCTCCCTATCTCTGTAACCTCCTCCACCCCGACAACCCTCCGAGATCTCTGAGCTCCTCCAATTCAGGCCTCTTGCGCATCCACGATTTTCATCGCTCCACCATTGGCGGCCGTGCCTTCAACCGACTGGGCCCAAAGCTCTGGATTTCCCTCCCTAAACCTCCCGCCTCTCGACCTCTCTCTCCTCCCTTAAGACACTTAAAACCTACCTCACCTGTCCCAATATCTCCTTATGTGGCTCCGTGTCACATTTTGTTTGATAATCGCTCCTGTGAAGCGCCTTGGGACGTTGTCTAACAATGTGAGGCAATGTGTTTTATTCCCGCTGTGTTATCTCTCTGGCGGTTTGCTGATAAATGTTTAACTCGCGTCCTGTTCCCTTTAATGGTCACAAGCAGTAACAGACAGACAGAGCGTGTCTGACCGCCCTGAGATGTGGAAAAGGCATCAGTTTAGGACAAATGCATCAAATCAAATGTTCATCGAGCACCGAGAGAAACAAAAACCAGAGAGAAAGGCAGAAGGAAATAGAGAAATAAAAGCTAAATACAGACATCCTTGATGTCACTCTATTCCATCCCCAACCGTTCAGTGTCGGGTAAAAATGTCAGTGCAAATAAATGTTCGAGAATCGGCCCAAAGAAGAAACAAAATAACCCAAAACTGCCGAAACCCGGGATCGAACTTTAGATCTTCAGTCTGACGCTCTCCCAACTGAGCTATTTCGGCCCCACATCAAACACACCTTTGGGTCATCCTCTTGGAATGAAATCTAACCCCGGGTGGAATTGCCCCTCCCGCTCATTCCTCACTTCGGGAGAATGAGACCGACCATCAAGGAGAGATTTTCTGATCCTGTCGTTGAATCTCATTTATATTAAACATTCCTTGAACTCTCTGCCGGGGGGATTCAGAGCTGGGGTTCGCCATGAACCAGCTTCCCCTCAATTCCCAGCTTTATCAGTGAATCGACCAACAAACGCTCGACAGAGCTCAGGTTATATTAATAATAAAAACAGAAAATGCGGGAAACACTCAGCAGGTCAGGCAGCATCTGTGGAGAGAGAAACATCCTTTCAGGTCGATGACCTTTCATCAGAACTCTCTCCACAGATGCTGCCTGACCTGCTGAGTATTTCCAGCATTTTCTGTTTTTATTTCAGATTTCCAGCATCTGCAGTATTTTGCTTTTGTTTTACAGCTTGTATTAATGTTCTGCTGATGATATCTTAATATTATCTTGTTTTTGGCATTTTTAATCAGGTTCATGGACAAATTCTTCCATCATCCCTTCTCCCACATCGCTTCTCTCTCTCATTCATTCTTTTCTCCTTTCAATCCAGAAGAGGGCGGGAATCAGATCTCACCCCCCGAACCCTCCGCACACAGACCCCCGTCTACCACTCTGTGTGATCCAAGAGAAAATTCAATACATTACACTCTGTATAAACACAGAAAGCTGACACACCAGGGGAGATCGCACGGTGTTGGACACGGAGTGAAATAAACTGAAGTGTTTATAAAAAGTTACAGATCACAACAGGCGTCTCTGTCTCTCTCCGCCATCCTGGCCTGTGCTGTGTTATCCGTTCTCACCCAATGTGTTGCTGTTAATTTTATGGAAGTGCATGAAGGGATACTTGACCATATTAACTCTTTATTAACTCACATGATAGGATTAGCCACAAACACAAAGTAAGCACAATTGTGTAATTGCGTTTGAGCCTTGGTATGTTGATAATTAGGCCTAGCACAGCCTGGCCTTCCTTGAGATAAGGACAGAATATAATAATAATAGAGCTGATGAATGGCCATGAAGCCTTGAGACTGGCTCCAGCCTTACTGATAACAAGGAACAGGAATGTAGAGAGAAAGAAAATAGCTGACATCTGCTCAGGCCGACGTGATGGCTCTGGATGTTCGGGGGCTGGCTCACTACTTGATTGACCAACTACCTGAGCCAATAAAGAATGTACGTGTACGCCCATATTCTGTAACAGGTGGGCGTTGCCTAATGAATTGTATAAACATGAGCTGTTTCATTGACTCGGCGAAGTTGCACCCTCAACCATTGTTTGAGGTGCACTTCCACTTGTATACAAATTGGGGTTCAATAAAGTTTCTCCTTGTACTACTTGTTTGGGTGTTAATGCATTTGCATAGTGTTAAGTTTCGACAGTTTTCATCAACATCTTTGAATGTGGCAGCACAAGTTGGTGAAGCCGTTAAAACAGCATCCGGTTCCTTGGCTGAATAATAGAGAAATAGAACACAAAAGCAAGGAAGTTATGTTAAACGTTTATAAATCATTGTTCAGGCCTCATCTGAAGTATTGTGTCCAATTCTGGGCACTATAATTTATTAAGGAGGTCAAGGTCTTGGAGAGGATGGAGAGGAGATTTCCCAGAATTATACCAGGGGTGGGGTTTAGTTGTGTGGAGAGACTCGAGAACCTGGGATTGTTCTGCTTCGAGCAATGAAGGTTCAGGGTAGAAGTAATCCACGTGTTCAAAATTAAGAGGGGTTTTGATCGAGTCAATAAGGAGAAACTTCACCCACTGGCGGGAGGGTCGGCAACCAACGGACGCAGATTTAAGATAATTGGCAAAAGAACGAGAAGGGAAATACGGAGATTTTTTTTTACACAGCGAATTGTTCTGATCTGGAACGCACTGCCTTAAAGGATGGTGGAGCTCGATTCAATCGTAACTTGAAAAGGAGAATTGGATAAATACTTGAGTATCTCCCCACAGATACTACCTGACCTGCTGAGTGTTGCCAGCAGTTTCTGGGTTTATTTTTGAGCTTTCACTATCGCAGTTTTCCTGACAACCTGCAACTTGCCTCAAGGGCGCAGCTTCATGCACAACTTTCTTGTGCTCTTCTCACACACAAGGTCACACTACTTTTGACACACGCGCTTTAAAATCTGCCGTTTCCACACACAGCGTCCTGCGGCACGAGAATTTGAAAGACCTTTCGCTCATGGCCTGTAGTCGCTCCTTTTTCCCCACAGGCGCTCTTTACATTTATCCTCTACTCGATTCAATCGCACGTTTCAACAGAACTATTAAGATCAAGGCGGAACACTTCCGATCTTACTGCACCGCCCCAACTTGCCAAATGTGCACCTTTCAACCGCCATTCGCAGCTCTCACGCACATCAACTGCTGAGAGAAAAGAGCCAACAAGCATCAAAACAAAAACCAGTTCTTCAGTTACCATCCCCTGGATCACAAGATTCCCCAAGTAAATTTCGTGAACAATCGGGCGGCTGTCTTTCCAGAGACCAGCCCTGCTTTCGTCGTGTTTGTCTGTCGAGCGGTCACGCAGATCGAAATGTATCGACTGATTTCAAGGCACAAATGAACATTGGTGCGAATGGGACATGTGCCCAATAGAAACAGCGGTCGTAGCAGAGCAAAATTAAAGGAGTGAGATCGTGAATGTGAATGTTAGAGTCGGCAATGCCGCAGGAAAGTGTCCATGAAATGGAAGGAGGAAAGGAAAGGCGGCCTCTTGACTGTGGAAGGAAGAAAAAGCTGGGAGAAGAGGCGGGTTTGAACTGTGGAACATCAAGTACAGGCATGTGCGAGAGGTGGGATTTGACGGAATTGAAAGGTTTCACCAAAACATTTTCCTTTCATGTTCTAAAGATTGATTTCTTGCTGCATCCTCTCAGCATATGTGGCAAAGGAAAAAATCGGTAAATGAAACTCTGTGGAGACTCGGATTCGCTCCGATGTTACTGCGACCACAACGCAGAGTGTTAACCACAAAACGATCACGACGCAGCACATGAGGTGTGGCAGTTGTGCCCCAACAACATTAATGGCACGCATGACACTGCTGAGAAAAGAAAGATTTTGGTGATGAGGCTAAAATGTTCAACAGCTCAGATTATGGCAGCGCAGAGACTGGAGCCTAAATCCAGCGCCTTGGACCGCTCGGCCACGCTACCGCTTCACAAGAGTGTTGTCCAGAATCTCGGAACTGGTGATTGAAAAGCGGCTTTCCGACTCTGACCTTTGAGTCCAAGATTTTTGCCTTGAAAGAATCAAATAAAAGGGCTTTCTTTGCACTGTTCTTGCGACCAGGTGGCTGAGTGGTTGAGGTGATGGACTGCTAATCCATTGAGCTTTGCCAGCATGGTTTTGTATCCCAGCCGCGCCATTACTGCCTTTTTTAATCGTTCATGGGATGTGGGCGTCGCTGGCGAGGCCACCATTTATTGCCCATCCCTAATTGCCCTTGAGAAGGTGGTGGTGAGCCGCCTTCTTGAACTGTTGCAGTCCATGTGGTGAAGGTTCTCCCACAGTGCTGTTAGGTAGGGAGTTCCAGGATTTTGACCCAGCGACGATGAAGGAACGGTGATATATTTCCAAGTCGGGATGGTGTGTGACTTGGAGGGGAACGTGCAGGTGGTGTTGTTCCCATGTGCCTGCTGCCCTTGTCCTTCTAGATGTTAGAGGTCGTGGGTTTGGGAGGTGCTGTCGAAGAAGCCTTGGCGAATTGCTGCAGTGCATCCTGTGGATGGTACACACTGCAGCCACAGTGCGCCGGTGGTGAAGGGAGTGAATGTTTAGGGTGGTGGATGGGGTGCCGAACAAGTGGGCTACTTTGTCCTGGATGGTGTCGAGCTTCTTGAGTGTTGTTGGAGCTGCACTCATCCAGGCAAGTGGAGAGTATTCTATCAAACTCCTGACTTGTGCCTTGTAGATGGTGGAAAGGCTTTGGGGAGTCCGGAGGTGGGTCACTTACCACAGAATACCCAGCTTCTGGCCTACTCGTGTAGCCACAGTATTTATATGGCTGGTCCAGTTAAGTTTCTGGTCAATGGTGACCCCCAGGATGTTGATGGTGGGGGATTCGGCGATGGTAGTGCCGTTGAATGTCAAGGGGAGGTGGTCAGACTCTCTCTTGTTGGAGATTGTCATTGCCTGGCAATTGTCTGGCATGAATGTTACTTGCCACTTATGAGCCCAAGCCTGGATATTGTCCAGGTCTTGCTGCATGTGGGCACGGACTGCTTCTTATCTGTGGGGTTGCGAATGGAACTGAACACTGCGCAATCATCAGCAAAAATCCCCATTTCTGACCTTATGATGGGAGAAAGGTCATTGATGAAGCAGCTGAAGATGGTTGGGCCAAACACACTGCCCTGAGGAACTCCTGCAGCAATGTCCTGGGGCTGAGATGATTGGCCTCCAACAACCACTACCATCTTCTTTTGTGCTCCTTCTGACTCCACCCACTGGAGAGTTTTCCACTGAAGCGGCAGCTGAACGGATGGTCTCAATCTTTGTGACAAAATAGTCCAGGAGCTCCTCGCAAATTTTGTGGTGAGGGTGGAGGAGGCAGGGGGTGCAAGAAGTCGGTTTGTGGTCGACAAGAGATACCGGGGGTATCTTTGGATTCCTGGATAATCCTGGAATAATGAGCAGTTTTCTGTCTCTCTCTGTTTAGGGCTGGTGAATTAGCCCGGGTCTGTTCACAGGGCGATTCTGCGTTTTATTTCTTCCTCATTATTGTGGTTCTGATATCGAGGTGAGGATTTTAAAATCTGCTCGGAGATCAGTGAAATTAAATCGTAGAAAGTGAAAAAGTCCGAGTCAGTTTTTCACCGTATTTTCTTCATTCGATGTTGCTGATAAATGAAAGTGAAGCTTCTAAAGGCAAACCTTCCCGTCGGGGAATTGACCCCAGTCTCCAGGGTGATAGACACTGATACTCACCATGATACTAACGAGGAACTGGTGCCGGAAGGGCATGTACGTTCACCACAGATGCTTCACGTTTCAGTAAATCTGTTTCAGCTATTCTTTTGATGACAGTTTGTTTAACTTTCCACGGACCACTGTTGAAAGAAGATTTACCGACCACTTTTCCGTCTCATGTTGGATCATGATGTGGGGAGCGCGGGACAGAGTGAGACAGAGAAAGACCCACTCAAGAAAACATAGAAAATATGACGCACATACACAGACAGATAGACACAGACACGCATACACATGGAGTGACTCAGAAATATGGAGAGACAGAACATGGATAATTTGGCTGATTTTTGTTCTATTTCTGTCGTAGATTTCGTGAAATCTCACAGATCAATGAGCATAAAACTCGAGGTGTTCAATGCTGTGGAATTTTAATTCACTTCAGAATTATTAATTCCACAAGAAACTTGTTGAATTTTGAAACGCAGAGATGAACACGTTGATAAATGACGGGATCTGAAGTCTCTCAGATTCGAACCTGTGCGAGAAAAATGAATGAAATTTTAATCGATCACCTTAACCACGAGTCAGTTAAAATCACAATCGCTCTGCATCCAGTCTCCAAACAGTCTCTGTTCAATAATATTCTGAAAGCGACAATCAGCTGTTTATTTTTCTCTGTAGTTTTTTTTAGGAAGAAGCTCGGCGAAGACATAAAGTTAAAAGTTGGCGTCTTATAAATGCTCACCACGATAATAGAGAGAAAGAACGAAAGAAAGACAGAGTCAGTTGTTCGTTGTCTAACAAAGAGAAGGAAATGTAAAAGGTTCTTTCAACAGTGGCCCGTGGAAAATTAAACAAACTGTCATCAAATAAATCGTTGAAGAAATTCACTGACACATGAAGCATTTTTAACACAAGGGTGAGTGTAGAATCAATGCAGTAATTCATCGTTAGTATAGTGGTGAGTATCCCCCGCCTGTCACCCCGAAGACCGGGGTTCAATTCCCCGACGAGGACGTTAAATTTTCGCCGCCTGTCAAAGTTTTTATCTGTAACATTGGATGTGGAAAATGCAGTGTGAAACTGACTCGGAGATTCCCACTTTCCTCAATTTAAATGAACTGATATTCCAGCGGTTTTAAAATCTGCTCTCCGCGTCACTCTTCACCTCGATCTAAGACTGGCTTCTGTGATGTTGGGGATTTCGGGAGGAGGCCGAGATGGATCATCCACTCGGCACTTCTGGCTGAAGATGGTTGCTCACAGTTCAGCCTTGTCTTTTGCACTCACGTGCTGGGCTTTCCCATCATTGAAGATGGGGATGTTCACAGAGCCTCCTCCCGTTAGTTGTTTAATTATCCACCACCATTCACAACTGGGTGTGGCAGGACTGCAGAAGATCCGTTGTTTGTGGGATCGCTTAGCTCTGTCTGCAGCATGCTGCTTCTGCTGTTTGGCAAGTCGTCCTGTGTTACTTTCAGGTTATTGGTGGGTGTGTGTTTGTGTGTACATGCGGTGTGTCTGTGTGTGAGTGTGTATGTAGCTATGAATGTGTGTGTTTGTGTATGTGTGAATATGTCTGCGTGTGTCTCACTTTTTCTACCCGTTTCTGGGTGTCTCTCTCTTTCTTTCTCTCTGTCACTTTTTCCCTGTTCCCCACATAATTTTTCTCTGGACCTTGACTAACAAAGAGATAGAAAGTAAGTCTTCTTTCAACAGTGGCATGTGGAAAGTTAAATAAACTGTCATCATAGAAGTCGTTAAAATAGATTCACTGAAACATGCATCCTTTTCATTGCTGTATGTGAGATCTTTCATGTCTGCGCCTGTTCCGAGACCTGTCTCTCTCTGTTTCGGGCTGGTGACAGCGCGATTCTGCGTTTTATTTCTTGCCCATCATTGTGGTTCTCACATCGAGCTGAAGCGTGAGGCAGAGAGCAGATTTTTAAAATCGCTGTGAAATCAATTTGGAGAAGTGGGAAAGGCCGAGTCAGTTTTTCATTGTATTTTCAACATCCAATATTGCAGATAAATGAAAGTGAAGCTTCAAAAGCAGCAATAACCTCCTCGTCGGGGAATTGAACCCCGGTCTCCCGCGTGACAGGCGGGGATACTCACCACTATACTAACGAGGAAGTGGTGCAGGCTTTTAACGTACATTCACCACAGATGCTTCACATTTCAGTGAATCTGGTTCGATCAAGGGTTCGATCAAGATGAAATCTCCCTCGACACAGTCACAGAGGATGTAATTTGTGAATTTGACAAGGGTCGTTTCAGTACTGTGGCAGGAGTGGAAGCCTGATTGGAGGGATTCAAACATGGTGTTGTGGGAAAGATGGACACGGATTTAGGAGGCAAAAACACATTGAAGGACTTTGGAGAGGAAAGGGAGGTGGGAGATGGGGCGGTCTTTTGAAAGGACAGAGGGTCAAGGGTGGGTCTTTTGAGAAGGAGGGTGATGACGGCAGATTTGATGAGGAGGGGGCAGTACCTGAGGAGAGGGGACCGTTAACAATGTCAGCAAACATGGGGCCAGGAAAGGAGGTTGTGTATTCAGAAGTTTGGAGGGAATAGGGTCGAGGGAGCAGGAGGTGGGTCTCATGGTCAAGATGAGCTCAGAGAGGGCATGAGGGGAGATAGGAGAGAAACTTGGTGGGCTAGGGGAAGGGAGCGGAACGGCAGAGGCAGTTGAATGGATGGTCTCAATCTTAGTGACAAAGAAGTCCATGAGCTCCTCGCACTTGTTGTTGGAGGTGGGGGTGGAGAGGGGATGGGAGAGGGGTTTAAGAAGATGGTTTGCAGTGAAGAGAATCCGGGGGTTATCTTTACATTCCAGGATGATCCTGGAATAGTGAGCAGTTTTGTCAGAGGAGACAGGACCCGATAGTGCTTTATGTGGTCCAGCCAGATCTGGCGATGAATGGCCAAAGAATGGACAGTTGGGAATTTGAAAGTGCCGTTGTAAGTGACTTGGGGGGAGAGTTTTTTCCAGGGATGAACACAGAAGGAAGTGGGTTAGTCCCACTCCCCGGCTCTTTCCCCACAGCCCTGTGAATTTTTTCCGGTCAAGTATTTACCAATTCCCTTTCGAAAGTTACTATTGAACCTGCTTCCACCTTCCTTTCAGGCAGTGCATTCCCGATCATAAAAGCTCGCTGCGTAAAAAAATCTCTCCTCATTCCTCCCGCCCGTGGCTTTTTTTTCCCATTTATTTTTAATCTGTGTCCTCTGGTTATTAACCCTCCCATCACTGGAAACAGTTTCTCCTTATTTCGTCTGTCAAAACCTTTCATAATTGTGAACACCTACATTAAATCGCGCCTTAACCTTCTGGGTGTTGTCTCAGTGCCCTGTTGATTCCTCCTTCCATTCCCATGTGGTCTGGTGGTTAGGATTCCTGGTTTTCCTGCAGGTGGCGTGGGTTCAACTCCCGGTGTAGGAATAACAGCCTTTTAATCCCAGCCTCCCAATTTGCCTGCAGTCCGAGCTATGGCTGCTGCTTCCTCCTTCGCTTCTGTGTCAGTCCCACAATCACACTGAGAAATGAGGCAGACCACAGCTCTTAAAGGGACAATGCACCAAAAACACAGTCCCACAAGCTGAAGGGAAGCAAGCAACAATCTCCCGACAGGTCACTCAGCAGCTCATGGCCAAGTATTTGTCTACAATCCTTTTATTATTTACTGTAAAGCCCGAGTCTCAGTGAAACACACACAGAACATTCTGGAAACACTGGGAGCTGGAATCCACACCCTTCTAAACGCCAGCCTGACTCCTTGGTGTTACTCTCACACCCGGCTAGTCATGAACCAGATTGTGCCACTCCCAGACTAACTGATGACCACAGCCTCAGCCCTGGATCCCAGTCTGCACCATAACCGCAGCCTGTTTTGCTGACAAGTCTATTATGTGATACTTTATCCTCCCGTAATCTCTCCCTGCATAGAAACTCCCCGACCCATAGAAAGTGGGGTGGGATTCCTGAGTTCATTCTGTGATGTGCATTGGCGGAGTGGGACTGCATGGATTGATCTTCCATAGAGCCGGTAATCACTCGATGGGCCGAATGGCCTCCTTCCGTGCTGTAACCTTGCTATGATTCTATGAATCCATTTGGGTGGAGAGGGTTACAAGGAAGTGATCGGAGATGGCCTTATCCATGATTGAGACGATGGGAGTAGAGAGGCCACGTGAGATGGCAAGGTCGAGGGGGTGGCCATGAATATGGGTCGGGGAGTTTCTATGCAGTGAGAGATTAAGGGAGGATAAAGTATCACATAATAGACTTGTCAGCAAAATTGAAGCCCATGGGATTAAACGGACAATGGCAGCGTGGATACAAAATTGGCTAAGTAGCAGTAAACAGAGAGTAGTGGTGAACGGTTGTTTTTCAGACTGGAGGCAAGTATACAGTGGTGTCCCCCAGGGCTCGGTATTAGGACCACTGCTCTTTTTGATATATATTAATGACCGGGACTTGGGTGTACAGGGTATAATTTCAAAGTTTTCAGATGACACAAAACTCAGAAATGTAATAAACAATGTTGAGGATAGTAACAGACTTCAGGAGGACATGGGCAGACTGGTGAAATGGGTAGAAACATGGCAGATGAAATTTAATACAGAGAATTGTGAAGCGATACATTTTGGTAGGAAGAATGAGGAGATGTAATGTAAACTAAATGGAACAATTTTAAATGGAGTGGACGAATAGAGAGACCTGGGGGTGTAGTTACACAAATCTTTGAATGTGGCAGGACAAATTGAGAAGGCTGTTAAAAAAAGCAAGTGGGGCCCTTGGCTTTATTAATTGAGGCACAGAATACAAAGGAAGGAATTGATACAAAATCTTGATAAAACACTGGTTAGGCCTCAGCTGGAGTATTGTGTTCAATGCTGGGCACCAAACATTAGGAAGGATGTCAAGGCCTTAGAGAAGATGCAGAGGAGATTTACTAGAATGGTGCCAGGAATGAGGGACTTCAGTTCTCTGGAGAGACTGGAGAAACTGGGGCTGTTCTCCTTGGAACAGAGAACATAAAGTGGAGATGTGATAGAGGTGTTCAAAATAGTGAAGGGTTTTCAAAGAGTAAAGAAGGAGAAACTTTCCAGTTGCAGAAGGGCAGTTCCAGGTCAGATAGGGAGCAAAGCTCCCTCCACACTGTGACATCAAACACTCCCAGGGAAGGTACAGCACGGGTTATATGCAGATGTAGCTCCCTCTACACTGTCAAATCAAACACTCACACGGCAGGTACAACACGGGTTAGATACACAATAATGCTTCCTCAACACTGTGCAGTTGAGATCTCGCCTCAGATTTCAGATAAAAGGTTGGTTTCCTGGACACTCTGCTGGTGTCTCTCTGCATCCCTGGACCCAGTGACACCGCTCTCTACCTCCCTCTGCTGGTGTCTCTCTGTACACAGTTACACCGCTCTCTACCTCCCTCTGCTGGTGTCTCTCTGTATCGCTGTACTAAGTTACAACGCTCTCTACCTCCCTCTGCTGGTGTCTCTCTGTATCTCTGTACCCAGTTACACCGCTCTCTACCTCCCTCTGCTGGTGTCTCTCTTTATCTCTGTACTCAGTTACACCGCTCTCTACCTCCCTCTGCTGGTGTCTCTCTGTATCGCTGTACTCAGTTGCACCGCGCTCTCCCTCCGTCTTTTTTCTTTTCTTTTTTTCTTATTTTTCGAAAGAAACTTATGAAATAGGACAATGGAAGTGATTGAATGAAAGCAGGATCAGAAAGATATTGAGTTTTTTTCTGAAAGACATCCAATCGTATCACAACATCGACTCATTGAATTGGAGTCAGGTGACTGCAGTGTATAAAAGGTGTTGGTTGGTGGGTAAAGGAATAGTTGAGTTGTTTGGTATCATGGGGGATTTTGTAGTGAGAGCTTTGTTCTCGGTGTTGGTGTTCGTTGGAGTGGTTTGTTGCTCTGATATTTGGGAACAGTTTAGAGGCCAGAGATTTCCATGGAGGAGTAAAACCCACCCCTGTGCCCCAGAGAGTCCCTCTCCCTGTGCCTCCCATTTCAGTGTGTCTGAGGGGAGAAGTCTGTCTCCACTGCAGACTGTGATGGTGCAGTGTGGAGAGCAGAACCTGCTGGTGAGGGTAGACATGGATTTATTTGGAACCAGGCACCTGATTAAAGCTACTGACCTGACCCTGGGGACAGCAGGTTGTCGGCCAACTGGGATCCACTCTCAGAACCACACTGTCCTCTTTGACTATGGGCTCCATGAATGTGGCAGCAGATTGCAGGTAATGTGATTCTTCAATTCTTGCTCCAATTTCACTGTGTAGTTTACTGCCCACTCTGAATTCATTAACGTCGGCTGAAACTCCAGCCACTGAGGAGATCCCTGAATGAAATCAGTGTATAAATTCTTGCCCACTGTTAAATATCACCCTGTGTGAAACAACTACTTTATATTGACCTGTTAATCTTAGCTTTATATTTAAAATGAACTTCAACTTGTCACTGAGGGACTGCATCTTTCTTAAATGGGTCATTACCACTCTCTAACTCTGAGATTCAATTCTATTGACCTTGAACCTTTACCGACATTCCTCCAAACCAGTCTGTTCTTTTGTGCCTCAATTGATTTATCTTTTCCTTGCCTTCTCGTGGATATTCAGGCCTGTTGCCTCAACTTGTGGTCAATGAATGTTCAATGTGGAAGTTCCTGTTGAGACTTCTCTTGAAAAATGAAACAAGTGGAATAATAATTGGGATACAATGTATTAAAGGGGAACTCCACTTTTGGTTATTACTCCTGCCAATCCCCTTGATTCCACGGACACAGATGAGATTTAAGTGATGTTGTTTTGTGCTCCATATCAGGGTTAACTTGAAGCCCCTTAAGGTGAAAGCTCTATTCTATGTGGGAAATAATGCTCATCAAATCTGGCAGTGCCAATCATTTCAGGGTTTCTGACTGCAGGCCTGAAGTCCCCTGTTGCAGAAGGTGGACTGAGCAGAGTAACAGAGGCAGCTCGAGGCAACTTCAACCAATGGTGGAGCTGCTTCAATCATGTGTCATTGAGGAACAGCTGAAACCCCTCAAACTGCTGCTTAACAGGGCAGGAAAATGACCAGAAATAGCTTTTGTCCAATGAGACCATCTCTTCATTCCTGAACCTGATGTCTTTCAGATGGCTGGAGATTTCCTGGTCTACACCACCCATCTGAACCACACCCCAAATGCTCATGGATCTGTCATTGTGAGAACGAATGGAGCTATCATTCCCATTGAGTGCCATTATTTTAGGTAAGAAACTTTACTCTGTGGCAAATAAGGTCTACAGCAGGTGCAGTTCTCTGAAGTTGTCCTGAAATTACTCTCCTGTCCTTCCAGGAAGGGCAATGTGAGCAGTGATCCTATCAAGCCCACCTGGATCCCATTCAGCTCGACCAAGTCTGGAGAAGGGCTTCTGTCATTCTCACTGCGTCTTATGAACGGTATGTGATGGGTGGATGGGGAGTGCTTTTCTGTCGTCTCCCACTGGGAGTTTCACCCACTGTCTCCAACCCTTGTCCTCTTGTACTTCAGATGACTGGCTTACAGAGCGCACCTCGACTGTCTACTACCTGGGTGACCTCATTCACATTGAGGCCTCTGTTTCAATGACCAACCACATGCCCTTGAAGCTCTACATTGACAGCTGTGCAGCTACATTGAGCCCAGACAAGGATTCCACCCCAAGATACAACATCATTGACTACCATGGGTAAGGAGCTCTCTGCTTTCTCCAGCTGGTTATGTCTCAATGGGTTCACTAAATTCACTTTGTCCCTTTTTTAATCTATCTTCAGTTGCCTCCTGGACAGCAAAGCTGAGGACTCCTTTTCAACCTTTGTGTTGCCAAGAGGTGAACGTGAGCTGGACAAACTCCAGTTTGACCTGGATGCGTTCCGCTTCTTTGGAGATGACCGTTCCTTGGTAAGAGGAAGCCAAACATTGGGGTTCCCCATGTTGGGAGGAGGTCACTCAATAACAACTTGTATTGAATGTGTCCCTCAGATTTTCATCACCTGTCACCTGAAAGTTGCTGCAGTGGATCGGAGAGATTCCATGAACAAAGCTTGTACTTTCCAGAATATGTAAGTTCCCCCTCTTGCTCAGGGATGTGTTGTATTAAAGGGTGATGGACAACCTGGTTGATAAACGGATTCTCTGGTTTAGCTGGACCCCATTGGAAGAATCCAACAATGACGTGTGTGCCTGTTGTCATCTGGGTACCTGCAGTGCCACGAGGGAATTCCGACTTGATTCCAGAGGAAGGAGGGATCTTATATCTGGACCTGGTAGGACATTGATCCTCTATATGTTGGAGGTCACCCTTTACTCTCTCTAACTGGAATGTTTGATATTGCAGAGAGTGATGCTGAATTGAAGTGGGAGGGTGAGGCCTTACTTGGACCCCTAGTCATTCTGGATCCTGATGTGACAGACCTGGCAATTGAGCCCCTTAATGAGGTTGAGCAAAGGATGCAGCAGAGGTCTCCGGGTGGTGAGTTCGCTGACTGCTGGTTTCCATTTTCCCCTCAGTATTTCCTTCACTCACTCTGACCTTTGGTTTCTTGTTCTATTTTTTTAGGTGTGGAGTCTGAGGTGGTCCTAATTCTGGCCCTGACTGTGACCGCTGTCTCTCTGATCTCTGCTTCTTTGATCGCCTTGTTCCTGTACAGGAAACACAAGCAAACCCAGTTCAACTAGTTATCAAATGACCAATAAAGCAGTGACTACTTGTATCTTCTAATGGCTGGTTGCTCATTTTTCATTATCTGGCTCCAATCAGCATGCAATGAGTGCTCAATACTGTTCGTAACACTCTGCACTCCTCCACAGTTCCTCCTGTTAGTGAAATGGGTTTTAATGGGTCCATGTAAGTCGTGGCAGACTGGCTGGTAATAATGTATCCAGGCCCAGTCCAGGGATGGCTGCAGCAATGGGTGAAGGCTTGCCCGGCCCTCATTGTGCAGGTAAATGAGCTCTGAAGGAACAGTGGGACTGGCCTGAGGGACTGGTGCCGGCTGGTTGACGGCCCAATCTCTCCCTTGGTGCTCCGCAGCCATTGATCACTCGAATCCCCACACGTGCTCCAAACTCCAGTTAAACTCTCCCTTTTGGAGCTAATTGTCCAAACACCAATCGGATTGAGAGTCGGTGGACTTGGAACTCTCCTCCAAGATTGAAGATCCCTGCCCCTGATGTAAAGATTCTTGTTTAGTGGGGGTGGGGCTCCAGGTAGATTTCAAATGCTCAGTGTAAAGGTTAATGTACACAGGGGGCAATGATGTGCCTATTGGGTACAGGCACAGTGAGAGGGCGAGGGATGGGGAGCCCAGAGGTTGTGACTTAACTCTGTTGGATTTGAATTTCACCTGTCTTGTGAGCAGACAGAAGTTTCTCATCTTCAGCTTCCCCTCACGACAGGCCCTGAAGATTTTATTGCAATTTGAAAATAGGATGAACTATTTACATTATTATCATTCACTGTATTTGAAGAGTGATCATAGGAACAGGAGAAGGTCATTTCGCCCCTCGATCCTGGTCCACCATTCAAAGAGATCATGGTTGATCCATGACATAACTCCATATACCTGCCTTCGTCATATCCCTTACCTTTTGGGTCACAATTTTAATCTGAGATAATAGATTTAACAATTGAGCTAGCATCAACTGCCATTTGTGGAAGAGTGTTCCTAACTTCTCCCACTCTTTGCGTGTCGAAGTGTCTCTTCACTTCACTCCTGAAAGTCATAATTCTAACTTTAAGGTTATGTCCCCTGGTCGCTAAACTGGCTGTGGTTTTCATAACTTTACACTGAATTGGGTACAATCCATGTCTGGGCCACCCTTGCCTTATGAAATACTGAAATTTGTTCATAAAATGTTCTTCCGATTAATGAGAATGTTTAACTTTACAAAGCTGGGTTTCTTTTTGGTAAATCAGACATTCAGGGGGTCTATTAAACAGGATGGGAGCTGTTAGCAGTAAACACCCTCGCTTCAGACAACATTCTTTGGCAGGTGGAAACCACGCCTCCATTTAAATCAAATCATAGTATTATTTTACTTAAGCTATAACCACTGAAGTTTAGTGTTTAAACATAGCAGGAGATCCAGGCTTGTTCTGTTAAAGTAGAATAACAAGTTAGTGGGAACTTTTAACAATAGCAATTCATTTCTGCTCACTGTACACACTGAAGGTGAATTTTCTTCCAGTGGAAACTGCAGTCAGACGGCCCCTCCTCACTTTCACTCTGAGCTTCCTCACACTATTGACAAATAGTGTTCGGAAACTTTAAACCCAATAGATGACAATACATTCAAGTGTAGTGTAGGTCCATCCTACCCTCTTCTGACTGTTTGATTTACATGTAAATATTTCAGGGAGATTTTACAAACTGGATATACTGGGCAAGAGATCTACTTTGGGCTATTTTACAATGTTGCAAAAAATACGATGTAGAAATGCTTCATGAATTCATTCTCAATGAAGCTTAGGATCTTACAGGACAGAAACAGGTGACTATCCTCTTGCTCCTCGTCCACTTTAATGTTCCTCTGTTCCAAGGTCCCTGTACACGACCCAAAGCTGGGGTGAAATGTGAGCTGTGAGGAGGATACAAAGAGGTTCCAATATGATTTATATAAGTTGGGTGAGTGGGCAAAAACATGGCAGATGCAGTATAACGTGGTTAAATGTGAAGTTATTCACTTTGATTGTAAAATCAGATTATTATCTGAATGGTGATAGATTGGGAAAAGGGGAGGTGCAACGAAACCTGGGTGTCTTTGCACACCAGTCGCTGAAAGCGAGCATTCAGGTGCAGCAAGCAGTTCGGAAGGCGAATGGTATGTTGGCCTTCATTGCAAGAGGATTTGAGTATAGGAGCAGGGATGTTTTACTGCAGTTATACAGGGCCTTGGTGAGACCACATCTGGAGTATTGTGTGCAGTTTTAGTCTCCTTATCTGAGGAATGAAGTCCTTGCCAGGAGGAAGTGCAACAAAGGTTTCCTGGACTGATTCCTGGGATGGCAGGACTGACTTATGAGGAGAGATTGGGTTGACTAGACCTGTATTCACTCGAGTTTAGAATAATGAGAGGTGATCTCAGTGAAACATATAAAATTCGAACAGGACTGGACAGACCAGATGCAGGGAGGATGTTCGCCATGGCTGAGGAGCCCAAAACCAGGGGTCACAGTCTCAGGACAAATCCAATCCAGCCAATTACTGCCCCATTAGTCTACTCTCAATCATCAGCAAAGTGATGGAAGGTGTCGTCGACAGTGCTATCAAGCGGTACTTACTCACCAATAACCTGCTCATCAATGCTCAGTTAGGGTTCCGCCAGGACCACTCGGCTCCAGACCTCATTGCAGCCTTGGTCCAAACATGGACAAAAGAGCTGAATTCCTGAGGTGAGGTGAGAATAACTGCACTTGACATCAAGGCAACATTTGACCAAGTGTGGCACCAAGGAGCCCTAGTAAAATTGAAGTCAATGGGAATCGGGGAAAACGCTCCAGTGGCTGGAGTCATACCGAGAACAAAAGAAGATGGTAGTGGTTGTTGTAGACAAATCATTTCAGCCCCAGGACATTGCTGCAGGAGTTCCTCAGGGCAGTGTCCTCGGCCCAACCATTTTCAGCTGCTTCATCAATGACCTTCCCTCTATCATAAGGTCAGAAATGGGGATGTTCGCTGATGATTGCACAGTGTTCAGTTCCATTCGCAACCCCTCAAATAATGAAGCAGTCCGAGCCCGCAGGCAGCAAGACCTGGACAACATCCAGTCTAGGGCTGATAAGTGGCAAGTAACACTCGTGCCAGACAAGTGCCAGGCAATGACCATCACCAATAAGAGAGAGTCTAACCACCTCCCCTTGCCATTCAACGTCATTACCATCACCGAAGCCCCACCATCAACATCCTGGGGGTCACCATTGACCAGAAACTTAACTGGACCAGCCATACAAATACTGTGGCTACAAGAGCAGGTCAGAGGCTGGGTATTCTGCGGCGAGTGACTCACGTTCTGACTCCCAAAACCTTTCCACCATCTACAAGGCACAAATCAGGAGTGTGATGGAATACCCTCCACTTGCCTGGATGAGTGCAGCTCCAAAAACACTCAAGAAGCTCGACACCATCCAGGACAAAGCAGCCCGCTTGATTGGCACCCCATCCACCACCCTGAACATTCACTCCCTTCACCAGCGGTGCACAGTGGCTGCAGTGTGTACCATCCACAGGATGCACTGCAGCAACCCGCCAAGGCTTCTTTGACAGCACCTCCCAAACCCGAGACCTCTACCACCTAGAAGGACAAGGGCAGCAGGCACATGGGAACAACACCACCTGCACGTTCCCTTCCAAGTCACACACCATCCCGACTTGGAAATATATCGACGTTCCTTCATTGTCGCTGGGTCAAAATCCTGGAACTCCCTTCCTAACAGCACTGTGGGAGAACCTTCACCACACGGACTGCAGCGGTTCAAGAAGACAGCTCACCACCACCTTCTCAAGGGCAATTAGGGATGGGCAATAAATGCCGGCCTCGCCAGCGACGCCCACATCCGATGACCGAACAAAAAAAAACTGACCTTGACCATTTCCATTGTAAGGCAAGACAGCTATGGACAATGACTCAGGAAAAGCAGCAGGGATGGTGATAAGAACACAATGCGGGCAGGCAGCTCGATGTATGAGGAGCAATCAGTGGTCACTTGGCCTCTGTGACAAATCATTTTGCAGAGGGTTTTGTGACAAGATGAGTTAAGCTGACCACTTAAATTCTATTTTTAAAAAATTTTCTTTCGGAGGATTTTGTGACCGGATGGGTCAAGCTGGCAACATTATATTTTGTGGTCAAATAACCTCATAAATCTAGAAGAGTTTTATGAATAAGAACGCCGTATATGTTGTGAGGCTCCTACCACGGAGCTTTAAAAACCCAACATCTTTTGAGCTCAGGGGAGAGGACGGTGCAGAGCAATTAGCGAAGTTCACCCAGCTGTCAGAAGACTACAACCTCTGTCCAGAGATCGACCAAGCTGTAAAAAGACTTCGAAACTGTCAGAAGACTTGAGAGGATTACACCGCCAACTTAATTACAAACTCTGCCCAGAGACCAAACGGTGTGATATTGTTTTAATATCTGTATGATAAGTGACTTCACTCTATTATTACTGTCTTATAATATTGGATACTTTCACATGTTTGATTTGACTATTAAAAGAGAAGACATTGATTACCATTTGGCGTCACATCCGAATCTGTTCGAATGACTGAGCACTAATTTATAAAATTATGTCTCCTCGTTCTTCATTCCGCCATCAGAGGAAATTGATTCTCAATCTAATCTATCAAATAATTTTAACATTTTAAACACCTCAATTAGATCGCCCCTCAAACTTCTATATCAACGCAATACAAGCCACGTTTATGCAACCTGCCCTCATAACTTAACCCTCTCAGCCCGGGTATCATTATGGTGAATCTGCATTGCACCACCTCCAAGGCCAACACATCCTTCCGAGGATGTGGTGCCCAAAACTGAATGCAGTACTCCAGATGGGGTCTGACCAAAGCTCCATGCAGCCTGTGAAAGTAGCTGGGAGGGGAATAGAAATGGTGGTGAGGATACGCGTTGGTGGCGGGGCTGAACACGATGGCTTCAGTCTTCGCAATGTTAAACTGAAGGAAATTGGGGCTCATCCAAGATTGGATGTCGGACAAGTATCCTGACCACACACAGGTAGTGGAGGTAGAGTTAATGCACATGGCTCGGGCTGAATTGGGCACGTTGCACACTGAATGTAACCGTGCTGAACTGGACCTGTCCACATCATACGCAGAGATGTGGGTTAAAGTGGGTGTACGACCAGGATCGAGAAATTGGCTGCGTTTTCCGGTTGCAGAAGGAGAGTGTCTCTGATCAGTTATACCTTGTGCTGAGATCTGTTAATTCAGCATTAAGAGGTGTTTAAACCCGGGGTCTTCCTCGTGTACAAGGCTCACCCTCACCAATGGCAGCTGCCTGTCAAGCTTTTCATTATCTTTTCTGAAGAAATGTAATCGGGATCATACTGTGGTTTCTCGGTATTTCACTTTAGAGCTGTGTCAGATCCAATTTCATCAAAACAAAAACACGAGCCTGGCAACGGCTGCACTAATCTGTTTGTATCAATTACTGTAATTAATATAAAAGACCAAAGCACCGAATTGTCTCCCTGGAGGCTGACATCAGGTATAAAAGTGTCAACCCTTGAATGTAGAGCAGAGCTTCTTATAGAAATGCACGGTTCACCAAAAGGACTATTATTTGCCATTTATTATCCCATCCTTGCAGCTATCAGTGTTCCAGGTAAAGTAATGTAGTTAATTATTAGTTATGGAAATCGTTGTTTAACTGTATCACTGCTCTAGTTGACTGGTATCGTTTCTCCCTTTTAATTGTATCGTTTCTCCCCTTTAATTATATAATTTCTCCCCTTTACCGGTATAATTTCTTCTCTTTAACAGTATAATTTCTCTCCTTTAACTGTATAATTTCTCCCCTTTACCAATATTTCTCCCCTATAATAGTGCAATCTCTCCCCTTTAAATGTATAAATTCGCCACTTTTACTATCACTTCTCCCCTGTGACTGTGTAATTTCTCCCCTTCAACAGTATAAATATCTGCCTTTTATGTGTCACCTTTAATGATATCATTTCTGCTCTTTACCGGTGTAATTTATCCCTTTAATGGTATCATTTCTCCCCTTCAATGGTATAATTTCTCTCCTTAAACGGTATCATTTCTCTGCTTTAACTGTTTCGTTTCTCCCCTTTAACTGTGCGCTTCTCGGCTTTACCAGTACCACTACCTGATGTGTTATTGGCCCTGTTACTGTAGGAGTGCAGAGATCTCGGAGGATTGTAGGGCTGGAGGAGGCTACAGAGATAGGGAGGAGCGAGGCTGAGTATTTGAGTACAAGGATAAGAATTTTAAAATTGAGGTGTTGTCGGAAAGGGAGCCAATGTAGATCAGTGAGCCCAGGGGTGATGGGTGAACAGGACTTGTTGCGAGTTATGATACCAGCTGCAAAATTTTGGATGCGCTCAAGTTTACGGAGGGTGCAAGGCAGGAGGCCAGCCAGGAGAGCATTGGAAGAGTTGAGTTTAGAGGTCACAACAGCATGGATGAGGGTTTCAGCAGCAGATGAGCTGAGGCAGGGGCAGAGACCAGTAGTTACGGAGGTGGAAGGAGGTGACCTTGGTGGTGGAGAGGATATGGGTCCGAAACTGCACTCAGAGTCAAATAGGACGCCAAGATTGTGAACAGTCTGGTTCGGCCTCAGAAAATGGCCAGGAACAGGGATGGAGTCGATGGCGAGGGAATGGAGTTTGTGGCTGAAAGGAAGACAATGTTTTCATCTGTTATCACGGTGTACATGTAGGTCTATTGTGTTATTGTAAGTGAATTGTCACACTGTTCTCACCGTGTAGATGTAGTTCTATTGTGTTATGAACATTATTACTGTGGGTGAATTATCCCACTGTTATTCCGGTGTATATGTAGTTATGTTGTGTTTATTGGTGCTGCACTGTGGAAGGTGTACTCTGTTATATCAGAGAATATATTGTATTGCTGCCGTTGTGTTGTGAGTGGTATTATCACGTTATTATAAGATATGTAGGAAATTATTTTGTTCCTTGCTGCAGACTGACTGGTGGTGGGGTTCGGTTCTACAGACGCTCTCAACCCTCGGGTACCGTGACCATTCCTTTTTACTCAGTGTATTTCCACTCTAATTGTGAAGTTGCCCCTGAAGATATATCGGAGCCTCTACAGATGAATAAGAAGTGGAACCGCTGGCGATCCGCTAAACAGCAACATCAGGGTGAAAATTCTCTGCGTTTGATGCCAGCATTCCAGGCACCAATACAGGATGGTTCACTGATAGTTACGGTTTCATTAATTAAAGCAAATTAAATCAAAAATATGTAATACTGATTGGATGTATTAATAATTCAACCAATTACAGACGTAACTGTATAATCGTGAAGCTACTGGTTGAATTTAATCTCTGGATTTATTCATTACTGACTGGGTTTATTAAATGATTCATTTACTTGTCTTCGTTTTGATAATTATTTACAGCACGGAATAATTTCAACAAGTTCTTTATCGATTGAGATTATTCAGTGATTAAATAATTCCCGACTGAATTTAATAACTGACTTGATTGAAGGGACATTATTGGGCAGCCAATTATTGACAAAAATATAAACAATGTAACAAGTGTCCGTTTTATGAATGAATCTGGATTTGCTCCAAACTTAGACCGCACTGTGTTTGTGCTTCCAACATTGAATAATTTGACAGCTTGGATTGTAGGTAATTGGTAGAAGGGCTAGACTGGAGCTGAGGAGAAATTATTTTCACCCAGAGGGTGGTGGGAGTCTGGAACTCAGTGCCTGAAAGGGTGGGAGAGGCAGAAACCCTCAACTCATTTAAAAAGTCCTTGGATGTGTACTTGAAGTGCTGTAACCTACAGGGCTACAGACCGAGTGCTGGAAAGGGGGATAAAGCTGGATAGCTCTTTTTCAGTCGTCACGGACATGATGGGCCGAATGGCCTCCTTCTGTGCAGTAACTTTCTCTGATTCTATGAATTCATCGGATGAGAGCGATTTGGGCTCCGACAGGACATGGTCGGTTTTAAATGCAAGTTTTTTGTACGTTATTGGTTGTTTCCAGTTTCATTGTCAATTCTTTTATTATTTATTCTCTTAAAAAATCTTCTGTAACACGTTTATTTTCCTGTCACCTAATCTTCGCATTTATTATGAACCATTTTACTGATTCTTTAAGATTTGTTTCTTTTCTTGTCTATTTGACGTTCCCGCATTGGTTTTAATGGGTTTCTTGTTCCCATTATGTTTTATTATATTCATTTACATTCTGAAGTCTTTGGCCTGTCTGATTTCAATGCGGATGATTATTTTAGCACAGATACAGGTGTCCAGAGGGTAAGGATCGGTTTTCAACTCAGGATCAAGTGTCAAAGCTATAAGTTTCACACAGAATCCTGTCAATTGGATTATTTTTCTGGGAGTCGGATCATTAACGCTCCTGTTCTCTCTCACACACGTACACATGCTCTGTCTCTCTCCTTCTCTCTTACAGCTAACTTGGCGGTGATTGTGATCCTGTCCCGAGGAAGGTGCGGTCTCTCCAGATGTATCACTTCCTACCTGGTGTCCATGGCGGTGACGGATCTCCTGGTCATTATCACGGCTGTGATATTAAACCGCATTGTTGGTATTTATTTCCCATTCAGTTTCCTGTCCATCACTCCGGTCTGTTCTCTCAGTTTTGTGTTAATTTATGCAATCAGAGACAGTTCTGTCTGGGTAACGGTCGTGTTCACCTTTGATCGATTTGTAGCCATTTGCTGCCAGAAGCTGAAAACAAAATATTGCACCGAGAAAACGGCGGCTGTGGTTATCGGAACGGTCTGTGTCCTGAGCTGTTTAAAAAATACATTCTGGTATTTTATATATGAACCTTTGTATACAATTAACAACATACCCTGGTTCTGCAACATCAAGTTAATATTTTACACCTCACCCGCATGGGCTGCATTTGACTGGATTCACCGCATTTTAACCCCTTGTCTCCCATTCATTGTGATTTTATTGCTCAATGCTCAGACCGTCAGACACATTTTAGCGGCCATTAGAATCCGCAGAAGACTCCAGGTCCGCAGCAACGTTGAGAATCAGAGTGACCCAGAGATGGAGAACCGGAGGAAATCCATCGTTTTGCTCTTCTGTATCTCGGGCAGTCTCATCCTGTTATGGTTGTTGTTTCTTATAACTTTCCTCTATGTGCGAATTGCGAACGTTAGTTATTTCTCAGGTTCCAATTTCGATGATTCAAATTTTATTCTGGAGGAAAGCGGATTTATGCTTCAGCTTTTGAGTTCCTGCCTAAACCCGTTTATTTATGCAGGGACCCAGAGTAAATTCAGAGACGAGTTAAAGAATATGGTGAAATATCCACTGACTCTAATTGTTAAATTATTTAAATAATGAAAATAGTAAAATCCAGCCTCAATTGTTCCTTATATTCCATCCTATACTCCTCTCGTTCCTCTCACACACTGCCTGCCCTCTCAGATACACAGTCACTCACTCTGAGATCCTTTCCCACTGTAAATTTACGAAAGTATAAGGAAAACTACATCATTGCACAATTCAGTGTTGTTTCCTGTTCTGTTAGTTTCCAGTTCTCTTGTCGGTGCTGACTCAGGCCTGGTGCATTCCCACCAGCCCCGAGGGCCCTCGAGTATCTCCACATTCATGTGGGAGACAGAGTCCGAGCTCTGATCTGTTGTTGGATATCAAGTTTAACTGTTTAATGAAGGGACTTCAATATCCCCCCTGGGAATGGTTTGGATTTTGAGGATAGTATACTCTCTGAAATGGCAGCACACACTGTGCCCACCCATTGTTCTCCACTCACTGGGCACCGCCCCACAGCCACACTCGTGTGTCCATAAACATAAGAATTGCTGGATGGAAAAAAGACCAAGGTCCATCCAGCTCGCCTTCCACTATCCGGTTAGTCACATGATACAACGACAATGGGGTTGTTGACTAATCGTTGCAATCAATCTCTATCAATGAATCCACAACAGACCCAGACACGAGGCCAGGAATCCCCCAGTCATCGAGACCATTGGGAACCATAGGCCCAAAGGCACCTGTTCCTCCCAAACATGTGACACTTACCACATGTCATGTCTCAAATTACTCATATACTGAAATGAGAAATGTTATTTTCTGTAAGATTCTATCTAATTTGCATTTGAATGATTCAATATGAACTGCTTTCACCACCTCCCTGGGGAACCTGTTCTATAGAGTGACCACTTGCTCACTGAAATATTCTTTATGGAGCTTAGTTTTGAATTTACCTGGCTTCAAGTGCAGGCCGTCTCCTCTGGTTCTACTCTTCTGGACATGGTGAAATATTTTGTCACAGTCTACATTATCCAGTCGATTTAGAAACCTAAAAACAGCAATAGTATCACCTCTAAACATTCCCGTTTCCAGTGAGAACATGCCCAATTTACATAATCACTCAACATAATTCAATCCCTCCACCCGCTCAATCATTCTGATTGCTCTCTTCTCTGTCCTCTCAATAGCTGCATTATGCTTTTTGTACTGTGGTGACCAGAACTGTACACAGCATTGTAAGTGCGATTGCACCTATAATTTTACAGTAGCAGGATTCCCAAACTATTTCGGCTCAATATTGACCTTTAAATGCATCTCAGCATCTGATTTGCTTTACTCACTGCCGCCGAGCATTGATGCGACAGCTTCAATTTATTATCAATCTACTCCCCCCGATCTTTTTCATTGCCATGGACATTATTTTCTTTCCAGTTAAGTAATGGATTCCCCCAGTGATCTACGCTTGGCCCCCTCCTATTCTTCATTTACATGCTGCCCTTCGCCGACATCATCCTAAAACACGACATCAGATTCTACATGTACACTGATGACACACAGCTCTACCTCACCATCACCTCTCTCCACCCCTCCACTGCCTCTGAGTTGTCATATTGCTTGTCCACCATCGAGCAGTGGATGAGGAGAAATTTCCTCCAATTAATTATTGGGAAGACCGAATCCATTATCTTCAGTCCCTGTCACAAACTCCGTTTCCTCCCCACCAAATCCATCTCTCTCCGTGGCCACTCTCTGAGGATGAACGAGACTGTTAGCAACCCAGGCGTCCTATTTGACCCTAAGCTGACCTTCTGACCACATATCTTCTCTATCACCAAGACCGCCTGTTTCCACCTCCTGTAAAATTGTCCGTCTCCACCCCTGCCTCAGCTCATCTGCTATTAAATCCTCATCCATGCCTTAGTTATATCTGGGCTCCACTATTCCAATGCTATCACTGCTGTCCTTCCAGCTTCCACCCTCCGTAATTTTGAGCTCATCCAAAACTCTGCTGCCCATATCCTTACTCGCACCAACTCCCATTCACTCATCACCCCTGTGCTCGCTGTCCTACATCGGCTCCTGGTCCGGCAACACCTCAAATTTAAAATTCTCACCTTTATGTTCAAATCCCTCCATGGCCTCGCCCCTTCCTATCTTTAGCCCTACAGCCCACCAAGAACTCTGCGTTCATCCAACTCTGGTCTCGTGTGCAGCCCGATTTCCATTGCACCACAATTGGTGGCCGTGGCTTCAGTTGTCTCAGCCCTAAGCTCTGGAACTTCCTCCCTAAACCTCTCCACTTCTCTCTCCTCCCATCTAACACGCTTCGTAAAACCTACCTCTTTGACCAAGTTTTTGGTCACCTGTCCTAATATCTCATTATGTAGCTCGGTGTCAAATTTTGTCTGATAACCATCACATGAAGCATTTTATTGTGTTAAAGGTGATCTATAAATGGACGTTGTTTTTGTTGTTGTTGCAATAGTTCATTCCTGGTTTTTTTTGTCCCCGTGTGAAGCACTTTGCATTTCTCTACATTAAATTTCATCTGCTACCTGTCTGTCCGATGCCCAAGTATTTAAATCCTCCTGTAGCTTATCCTGTTCAGTTTTGCAGTCTACCACCTTCATCAGCTTTGCATCATCTGTAAATTTACGCTTAGTTCCAGATCACTTATGAAGATATTAAACAAAAGAGGTCCAAAACAGATCACTGTGGAACCCCACTGGTAACATTCTTGCAAGCTGATGACAATCCCTCTACCACTGCCCTCTGGATTCTATCGGTGAACAAATTACACATCCATTGTAAAACATTTCCACTGATTTCCGCTTTCTTTGTTTTCAGTACCAGCCTTTCGAGAGGAACTGTATCAAAGGCCTTCCTGAAATCCAAGCACACCACATCCACTACCTTACCCAGATCACGCTCCTTTGCCACACATTCAAAGAAAACTAGTGAGCTAGATTGGCAAGACTTCCCCTTTCATGAATGCAAATTGTCTATCTTTTAAGGTTATATTTCTATTCACAAGCTCCTTGAACTTACCTTTAATAAGGATTTCCATAACTTTACCCACAATGGACGTTAAACTCACTGCTCAGTAGTTTCCTCAGTGAATTTTGCTGCCTTTTTAACAATAGGAGTAACATCTGCCTTTCTCCAGTCCCCATCATATTGGAAATTAGCGAATGTAACTCCTCTATTCAAGAAAGGATGGCGACAGAAAGCAGGAAAGTACAGGCCAGTTAGCTTAACATCTATCATAGGGAAAATGTTAGAATTTGTTATTAAGGAGGTTATAGCAGGGCACTTAGACAATCTCAATGCAATCAGGCAGAGTTAACACGGCTTTGTGAAAGGGAAATCGTGTTTGACTAATTAATTAGAGTTCTTTGAGGAAGTAACAAGCAACGTGGATAAAGGGGATCCTGTGGATGTGGTGTACTTGAATTTCCAGAAGGCTTTTGACAAGGTGCCATATCAAAGGCTACCACACAAAATAAGAGCTCATGGTGTAGGGGGTAACATATTAGTATGGATAAAGGATTGGTTAGCTAACAGGAAACAGAGAGCAGGCATAAATGGGTCATTTTCAGGTTGGCAAGATGTAACGAGTGGAGTGCCACAGGGGTCAGTGCTTGGGACTCAACTATTTACAATCTATATCAATGACTTGGATGAAGGGACCAAATGTATGATTGCTAAATTTGCTGATGACACAAAGGTAGATAGGAAAGTAAGTTGTGAAGAGGACATAAGGGGTCTGCAAAAGGATACAGATAGGTTAAGTAAGTGGGCAAAAAATTGACAGATGGAGTCCAATGTGGGAGAATGTGAACTTGCCCACTTGGCAGGAGGAATTCAAAAGCAGTATATTATTTAAATGGAGAGAGATTGCAGAACTCTGAGGTACAGAGGGATCTGGGTGTCCTAGTACATGAATCAAAAAAAGTTCGACTGCAGGTCCAGCAAGTGATTGGGAAGGTAAATGGAATGTTGTCATTTATTGCAAGGGGAATGGAATATAAAAATAGAGATGTTTTGCGACAGTTGTACAGAGCATTGGTGAGATCACATCTGGAATGCTGTATGCAATTTTGGTCTCCTTATTTAAGAAAGGACAATAATTGCTTTGGAGGCGGTTCAAAGAAAGTTCACTCGATTGATTCCTGGGATGACGGAGTTATTTTATGAGGAAAGGTTGGACAAGTTGGGCCTGTTGGAGTTGGCGCTTAGAAGAACGAGAGGTGATCTCAGGGGACTAGAAGGGGTAGATGCTGAGGTGATATCTCCCCTTGTGGGAGAGTCTCGAACGAGGGCCCTCAGTTTAAGAATAAAGAGTCTCCATTTAAGACGGAGATGAGGACACATTTTTTTCTCTCACAGGATCGTAAATCTGTGGAACTCCCTTCCCCAGAGAGCGGTGGGGGCAGGGTCATTGAATATTTTTAAGGCTGAGTAAGATAGATTCCTGTTTAACAAGGGAGTCAAAGGATCTGGTCGGTAGACGGGAAAGTAAGGTTGAGATCACAATCAGATCGCCATGAGCTTATCAAATGGCAGAGCAGGCTCGAGGGTCCGAATGGCCTACTCGTATTTTCGTAAAAGATGCTGGAGCTAGATTTAATCGTAACTTTAAAAGGATAATTCGATAAATACTTGAAAAGGAAAAAATTGCAGAGTTTATGGTTATAGAGCACGGGAATGGGAGTAATTGGGTACCTCCTTCAAAGAGCTGGCACTGGCACGATGGGTCGAATGGCCTCCTTCCATGCTGTGAGATTCTAGGATTGTATATTTTCCATATATTTGGTTCTCTAAAAAGAACAATGACAGGCTGTCTGAGCAAAGCAGATGTTCAAAAGGCTCAAAAGCACGAGGCATCAAAGAATCACGTGTAGATTTCAGCCCAAAGATGTTTTTTTCTGCACCAGTCATCAGCACAGCACAGACCTCTGAAACACAACCAGTCACTCCTTCCAATATCACAGAGCCAGAAACAGACCAGCTCTCAGTTTGCTTAAGAGTGAGTGCTGAACTCATCACATGGTATCTGCACTAAACTGGCAATTAGAATCTCCTAATCACTTGGCTGTTTGTTAATACGGGAAAAAAATCAGATTTTAACTGACCTGCCCTTTTCAATCCATTTATTGATCATTCACAGAGGCCCAAAAGAGACCTCTTAGAGTGTCTGAATCAGCTGTACTAATGCTGATCTCTTAGTTCTTAGCGATGAACGTGATGAAAACATATGTCGCTCATTGATTTTGGTGTCAGAGGGTTAGATATTTATCTCACGGTGGGGGAGAGATGAATAAGATGAAATAAAGCGAGTGTCTGAGGTAATGTTTGAATGACCGACACCAATCCGTAATTTGTACAATGCTGAATGTGTCAATTCAAAATGTGGATTTCCAATGGATTCTCTGCAATGTTAACACAAATCCGTTTGTTCCACAGGAGGTGGTCGGGGTTCTGGTCACTGGAAATGTTTGAATTCAGAAAAGTTATTCTCTTGAATTTCTATATACTTCAGTTCCCAGAACGAATAATTGCAGACTCTCTGGGTACATTTTCTGCTTGGCGAGCTGGCGTAAAACTGGCCTTGCAGATTGACCGCTCGTTATTAAATTCACTTCAACTGCTCCGACCAGCAGTCGGTCCACACACTGATGGGCATCTGCATCCATTTCGAGCTGGCCTCGGGGGCCAGGGTGAGCCAAAGTAAGAGTGAGGCCATGTTCTTTGGCAGTTGGGAGACCCGGTCCTTTGTCCCCTTCACTGTCAGATCCGACTACCTGAAGGTTTTGGGGATCTGGTTCAAGGGGCCCCTGGCCGGTCGAAAGAACTGGGAGGAGCGGATCACTAAGGCCAAACAGAAGCTTGATATGTGGGTGGGGCGATCCCTCTCCATAACCGGCAGGAACCTGGTGATAAGGTGTGAGGTACTCACCGTGTTGCTCTACATGACCCAGCACAGGCCCGTTCCCCAAATCTCCGCCGTCACAGTCACCCGAGATATCCTCCACTTTCCCTGGAGGTCCAAGGTAGAATGTGTCCGCAGGGTCACCATGTACAAGCTTCCAGACAAATGGGGAAAGAGCGTCTACAATGCTGCTCTGATCCTGACAGCCACCTTTGTGTGTGGCTGCCTCAGGATATGTGTAGAGCCCCAGTACGCAGATACCAAGTGTCACTAGGTGCTGAGTTTCTACCTGGCCAACACACTGAGAAGGCTGGGTCTGGCTGTGCTGGCCGAGCAGGTGCAGGATGTCCCGTCGAGCTGGACCTTTCCCCGCTATCTGTCCCAGGTGTAGAAGTTCCTGAGGAGTAACCCCTTCGAACACAAGGCCGTCAGACCGTGGTGAACGCGAAACGTCCTGAGAACCCTTTCTTAAATAAAGAGACCAAAACTGTAATTCCAGTTGTGGTCTCACCAAAGTCCTGTACAATTGCAACAAAATCCTTACTCATGTATTCCAAACCCTTGAAGTAAAGGCCAACATTTCATTTGCCTTCCTAATTGCTTGCTGTACCTACATGTTAACTTTTTGTGTTTCTTATACCAGGACACTCAAGTCTCTCTGAACACGAACATTTAATAGTTGCTCATCATTTTAAAAATATTCTGTTTTTCTATTTCTTTCTACTAAAGTGAATAACCTCACATTTCCCCACATTATACTCCATCTTCCACCTTCTTGCCCATTCACTTAACCTGTCTATAAACCTTTGCAGACTATTTGTGTCCTCCTCACAGATGCTTTGTATCGTCAGAGATCTTCAATACATTACACTAATATAGATTGTAAATAGCTAAGGCCCTATTACGGTCGGCATTGCTCGCTGATAAGTCAAGGGTAACATCCCTGAGGGGACATTGGTCCCAGCACCGTTGAGGTGCAACCCGTCCATCTTGTACGGGTCTTCAGTATCAATAAAAGTGAACAATGACGCCCGTGTAATGATGTTTCCTGACCTGCTGAGTGTTGCCAGCAATTTCTGGGATTATTTTTGGGCGTTCACAAGAGCAGTTTTCCTGACAACCTGCAACTTGCCTCAAGGGCGCAGCTTCAAGGCACAACTTTCTTGTGCTCTTCTCACACACAAGGTCAAACTTTACTTTCCGACACACGCGCTATAAAATCTGCCGTTTCCGCACACAGCGTCCTGCGCAACGAGAATTCAAAAGTCCTTCCGCTCATGGCCTGTAATCACCCCTTTTTTTCGCCACAGGCGCTCTTTACATTTATTCTCTACTCGATTCAATGGCAGGCTTCAACAGAACTATTAAGATCAAGGCGGAACACTTCCGATCTTACTGCACCGCCCCAACTTGCCAAATGTGCACCTTTCAACCGCCATTCGCAGCTCTGCAGCGCTGCCCGTCGCTCACGCAACTCAACTGCTGAGAGAAAAGAGCCAACAAGCATCAAAACAAAAACCAGTTCTTCAGTTACCATCCCCTGGATCACAAGATTCTCCAAGTAAATTTCGTGAACAATCGGGCGGCTGTCTTTCCAGAGACCAGCCCTGCTGTCGTCGTGTTTGTCTGTCGAGCGGTCACGCAGATCGAAATGTATCGACTGATTTCAAGGCACAAATGAACATTGGTGCGAATGGGACATGTGCCCAATAGAAACAGCGGTCGGAGCAGAACAAACTCAAAGGCATGAGATCGTGAAAGTGAATGTTAGAGTCGGCAATGGAGCAGGAAAGTGTCCATGAAATGGAAGGAGGAAAGGAAAGGCGGCCTATTGATTGTGGAAGGAAGAAAAAGCTGGGAGAAGAGGCGGGTTTGAACTGTGGAACATCAAGTACAGGCATGTGAGAGTGCTGGGATTTGATGGAATAAATAGGTTTTCGCCACCAACAAAAAATGTTTTTCTCATGTATTAAATATTGATATATTGTTGCATTATATTCGCAAGCGTGGGAGAGAACAAAAGTAGCAGCGCACACTATGCGGTGACTCGGATTCGAACCGAGGTTGCTGCGGCCACAACGCAGAGTACTAAACCACAATACGATCACGGCACCACATGTCAGTGGGTGAGACTCTGCCCGAACTATTTAAATAGCACCATTAACGTAGCGAAACGTCCCAAGGCGATTCACAGGAGATTTTAAACAAAATTTGACCCCGAGCCACAGAAGGAGATATCAGAAGCAAAATACTGCCGATGCTGGAAATTTGAAATAAAAACAGAAAATGCTGTAAATAATCAGCAAGTCAAGCAGCGTCTGTGGAGAGAGAAACAGAGTTAACTTTTCAGGTCGATGACCCTTGGTCAGAAATGGAAAAAGTTGAAGATTAAACAGTTTTTAAGCAAGTCCAGCGTCAGGAAAAGGGATGGGGGAGGAAGGGGAGGGGAGGAAAGAACAAAAGGGAAGGACTCTGATAGAGTGGAGGGCAGGAGTGATTAAATGACAAAAGGGATGATGGTGCAAGGCAAGGAGGGTGGTAATGGGACAAGTAAAGAAACAAAAGATGGGTCCAGAGGAGCTGTAAATGGCAAAATTTGAACCACAATCAGCACTTGCTGTCCGAAAAAATGTGATCAGTGTTTATGATCTGAAGTTATTGAAATCAATGTTGAGTTCAGAAGGTTGTAAAGAGCCTGATCGAAAGATGAGGTGCTGTTTCTCGAGCTTATGTTGAGCTTCATTGGAACGGAGTAAGAGGCCGAGGACAGAGAGGTCAGAGTGGGAGTGGGACCGGGAATTAAAATGGCAAGCGACCGGAAGCTCAGGGTCACGCTTGTGGACTGAGCGGAGGTGTTCAGCAAAGCTATTACAAATAAATCGCTGTTTCACCTGGAAGGAATGTTTGGGGCCCTGGAAGGTGGGAAGGGAGGAGGTGAAAGGGCAGGTGTTGCATCTCCTGCACTCGCATGGGAAGGTGCCGAGGGGAGGAGAGCGAGTGTTGGGGGTGATGGAAGAGTGGACCAGGGTTTCCTGGAGGGAGCGGTCCCTTCGGAAGGCTGAAAGGGGAGGGGAGGGGAAGATGTTTGTGGTGATGGTGGAAGTGGCGGAGGATGATACGTTGAATGTGGAGGCTGGTGGGGTGGAAGGTAAGGACAAGGGGACCTACCGTGGTTCTGGGAGGGAGTGGAATGGATAAGGACAGAAGTGCAGGAAATAGGACGGACACAGTCGAGGCCAAGTCAACTGCAGTGGAGGGGAATCCTCTGTTGAGGAAAAATGAAGACATATCAGAAGTAGTGTTGTGGAAAGTGGCATCGTCAGAACAGACGCGACGGAGAAAGAAAAACTGTGAGAATGGGATAGAAACAGCGGTCGTAGCAGAACAAATAAGATCGTGAAAGTGAATGTTAGAGTCGGCAATGCCGCAGGAAAGTGTCCCTGAAATGCCAGGAGGAAAGGAAAGCCGACCTATTGATTATGGAAGGAAGAAAAAGCCTGGAGAACAGACCGTTTTGAACTGTGGAACATCAAGTCCAGGCATGTGAGTGTGCTGGGATTTGAAGGAATGGATAGGTTTTCACCAGCAACAAAAAAAATTTCTTTCATGTGCTGAAGATTGATTTCTTGCTGCATTCTATTCACAAATGTGGCAGAGGACAAAAGCGGTAAACAAAACTGTACTGTAACTCGGATTCCTGCGACCACAACGCAGAGTGTGGACCAGGATACGATCACGGCGACGCACATCAGCTGCGGCAGTCGTGCCCGAACAACAGCAATGTCGCGCACGGTGCTGGATGGAAAAGAAGGATGTTTGGTGATGTGGTCAAAGTATTAAGCACTTTAAATTCTGGCAGCGGTGGGATCGGAACCCATATCTCTACAGAGACTGGATTTTAATCCAGCGCCTTAGACCGCTCGGCCACGCTACCATTTGATAGTTTTTTCTCATAATTTGCTATCTAATGATTGAAATGCGGCTTTCTTGCTTTTTGACCTTTGAGTCGAGGATTTTCCATTGAACGAATAAAATAAATGGACTTTCTGAGCAATGTTCATGCGACGAGGTGACCGAGTGTTTGAGGTGATGGATTCCTAATCCATTGTGCTCTGCACGCATGGCTTTTATCCCATCCGCGCCATTATTGCATTTCCCGTTTGATGTGTTGGTTCCTTCCTTGTATTCATCCAGAAGTCCTGGGCCTCGGTCCAATCCGAAGCCACGGTGGATGAACTTTGCATTGCTCGCTGAACTCTGCTCAAATCTGCAAAGTCCTGAGGTGTTGCGAGTGTAAGATGTGAATAACGTGAAGTATCAATCAAAGTGCACAATGACACCCCGGGAAAGCAAGTATCTCTCCACAGATACTGCGATTTATTTATTTATCCAACTGTCATTGGCGAAATGACCGAATGTGTTTATTTATATATCTGTATGGGTAAGGAAAACCCCATTTTGATCATTTCCAGGAAAAAGTCAAGTACATAAATTAGTTTGTCAAACTCATAACGACCGCTGGGATTTGCTGATTGAAAATTTCAATGGAAATTGAGACCGTCACTCAGTATTGGAACAAATATACCCGCTGGGGTTTCGGGGTTGTTATCGGTTTATTTATATCACGGAGGAACCCATTTTAAACTCGGTGAAGGTGCAAATCTAACGATGGATTTAAAATTTATCACCTCAACCACTGCTCAGTTAAAATCGCAATGAGTGATCGCTCGGTAACACAGCGTGCATCCAGCCGTCTCCGTTCAATCATATTCTGATAGTGACAATCACCTGTTTATTTTTTTTTCTGTTCTATTTTTCTCTGTAGTTTTGTAAGAAGAAGACAGCCGAGGACATAAAATTAAAAGTTGGCGTCTTAAAAATGCTTCCCCCCTGTCGGGGAATTAAACCCCGGACGAAGGCAGGGCAACTCACCACGATAAGAGAGAAAGAAAGAACAGAAGAAAGACAGAGTCAGTTGTTCGTTGTCTAACAAAGAGATGGAAATGTGAAAGGTTCTTACAACAGTGGCCCGTGGACAATTAAACAAACTGTCATCAAATAAACAGTGAAAAGAAATGCACTGACACATGAAGCATGTCGAACACCATCTGGGATGAGTGTACATTCAATATAGCAATTCCTCGTTAGTATAGTGGTGAGTATCTCCTGCCTGTCACACGGGAGACCGGGGTTCAATTCCCCGATGAGGAGTTGATAACTTTATCGCATTTGAAAGCTTCACTTTTGTTTATCTGCAGAAAATACAGTGTGGAACTGACTCAGAGTTGACTCCCACTTGCCTCACTTTAATTTTGCTGATGTTCCAGCGGTTTTAAAATCTGCTCTCTGCGTCACTCTTCACCTCGATGTTAAACTGGATTCTGTGATGGTGGGGATCTCGTGAGGAGGCCGAGATGGATCATCCACTCGGCACTTCTGGCTGAAGATGGTTGTCTCTCTCCGTTCCTCTCTCTGTCGGTCCGCCTCTCTCTGTTTCGGGCTGGTGACTGAGACCCGGTCTGTTCACAGCGCGATTCTCCGTTTTATTTCTTGCCTATTACTGTGGTTCTCACATCGAGCTGAAAAGTGAGGCAGAGAGCAGATTTGAAAATCGCTGTGAAATCAAATTTTGGAAGTGGGCAAGGCCGAGTCAGTTTTTCATTGTATTTTCCACATCCTATAGTACAGATAAATGAAAGTGAAACTTTTCAAGGCAGCAATAACATCCTCATCAGAGAATGGAACACCAGTCTCCCAGGGGAAAGGCGGGGATACTCAGCACGACAGTGACAAGGAATTGGTCAAAATGGGGTTTTCATTACTTGTAAAGATATACAAAAAATACATTTGTTTCTTTTGCAAATGACAGTTGCATAAATAAATAAATCGCAGTATCTATGGGGAGATACTCGCTTTACCGGGGCGTCATTGTGCACTTTGATTGATACTTCACGTTATTCACATCTGACACTCGCAACACCTCCGGGCGCCAATCAGGACTTTGTTGATTTGAGCGGAGTTCAGTGAGCAATGCAAAATTCATCCACCGTGGCTTCGGATTGGACCGAGGCCCAAGACTTCTGATTGAATATAAGGAAGAAACCAACACATCAAACGGTAAATGCAATAATGGCGCGGATGGGATACAAAACCATGCGTGCAGAGCACAATGGATAAACAGACCATCACCTCAACCACTCGGCCACCTCGTCGAATGAACATTGCTCAGAAAGCCCATTTATTTTATTCGTTCAATGGAAAATCCTGGATTCAAAGGTCAAAAAGCAAGAAAACCACATTTCAATCACCAGATAGCAGATGCTGAACACATCAGTATTAGGTGGTAGTGTGGCCGAGCGGTCTAAGGCGCTGGATTAAGGCTCTAGTCTCTTCGGGGGCGTGGGTTCGAATCCCACCACTGCCAGAATTTAAAGTGCATGTTTTTTAACCAGATGACCAAACATCCTTCTTTTCCAAGCAGCACCGTGCGCGACATTGCTCTTGTTCGGGCACGACTGCCCCACCTGATGTTTGTTGCCGTGATCCTATCGTGGTTCATTCTCTGCGTTATGATCGCAGTAATTTCGGCTCGAATACGAGTTTCGATTCTGTTTCAATTACGTCTTTCATCCTTTGCCACATTTGCTAATAGAATGCAGCAAGAAATCAATCTTTAGCACATGAAAGAAATATTTTTTGTTGCTGGCGGAAACCTATTTGTTCTGACAAATCCCAGCACTCTCACATGCCTGCACTTGATGTTCCACAGTTCAAACCCACCTGTTCTCCCAGATTTTTCTTCCTTCCACAATCAATAGGCCTCCTTTACTTTCCTCCTTCCATTTCATGGGCACATCCTGAGGCATTGCCGACTCGAACAATCACTTTTACAATTTAACGCCTGTAAGTTTGTTCTGCTACGACCGCTGTTTCTATTGGGCACATGTCCCATTCGCACCAATGTTCATTTGTGCCTTGAAACCAGTCGATACATTTCGATCTGCGTGACCGCTCGACAGACAAACACGACGAAAGCAGGGCTGGTCTCTGGAAAGACAGCCGCCCGATTGTTGACGAAATTCACTTGGGGAATCTTGTGATCCAGGGGATGGTAACTGAAGAACTGGTTTTTGTTTTGATGCTTGTTGGCTCTTTTCTCTCAGCAGTTGAGTTGCGTGAGCGACGGGCAGCGCTGCAGAGCTTGGAATGGTGGCTGAAAGGTGCACATTTGGCAAGTTGGGGCGGTGCAGTAATGTCCGATGAGAGATACTCGCATTACCGGGGCGTTATTGTGCACTTTGATTGATACTTCACGTTATTCACATCTTACACTCGCAACACCTCCGGGCACCAATCAGGACTTTGCTGATTTGAGCAGACTTCACCGGGCAATGCAAAATTCATCCACCGTGGCTTCGGATTGGACTGAAACCCAGGACTTCTGGATGAATATAATGAAGGAACCAACACATCAAACGGTAAATGCAATAATATCGCGGATGGGATAAAAACCATGCGTGGAGAGAGAGGTCGAGAGTGAGCATGTGACGGTGCGTGGCGTTGAGCGTGGATCTCAGGAAGCGGCGGGAGCAGTGGTTGGAGGAACGCTGAATATCATGGAGATATCTGGAATCATGGGCGGATCCGAAACATGAAGGGTGGGATTTAAGTTGGAATCCACGTGGAATAAGTCGGAGCCGGACACAGTTGCTGAGGAAGGAGATGTGTCTGTGAAAGTGAGTTTTAGTAGAAACCTGATCAAACACTCTCTCTTCAGCAGCACCGACACTCTCTACTTCAGAGCTGTCCTGGTCCGCAGTTCCATTTCATCCTTCGCCTCATCCGGCGCTTTAATGAAAAAAACTTTTTTCCTTCCTTTCAGGTGTCAAGGACCGCAAGTTTCAACATCTCTTAGATACCAACACCTCTCCCGATCCTTCTTCCCCTTCACTTTCCTCTGACCCCATCCCTCCCTCCAATCTCTTTGTCGTGTTTTCACCATTCCCCCAGACCTTCCCCTCTCTGACACCGAACGTCAGTCCTCAGTAAAAGCCTCAGCGTCATCCCCTTACGCCCCCACCTCAATGGGTTTTGAGCTGGACTCGATGCTGAGCTCTTCTTCCATCACCTTCACCTCCGCGCCCATTTCTTTGGCCAGGAGTCTTCCCCCCGCACAGCGGACCCTTTCTCCCATCTTCAGAATTCCCGTTCCACCTGAACCCCTCCCTCTATCCTCTTACCCTCTCTTGAACTTTTCATTGGGAACTGCCAGCGTGACATCGACCGTCTCAATTTCTTTACTCCCCTCACTCACTCTGACCTCCCTCCCTCTGAACTCGCAGCACTCCGTTCTCTCGAGTCCGATCCTGACATTGTCATTAAACCTGCTGACAAGGGCGGCTCTGTTGTTGTGAGGTGAATGGACCTCGACCGAGTGGAGGCTGAACGCCAACTCTCCGATACCTCCTCCTACCTTCCCCTGGACCATGACCCCACCACCGAACATCAAGCCATCACTGACCGCCTCCTCTGGAGATCTTCCCCCCACGGCCTCCAACCTCACAGTCTCCCAACCCCGCACAGCCCACTTCGACCTCCTTCCCAAGATCTACAAACAGGACTGCCCTGGTAGATCCATCGTCTCAGCCTGTTCTCGTCCCACGGAACCAATTTCTTCCTATCTCGACTCTATTTTCTCTCCCCTCCTCCAGTCTATTCCGACCTACATCCATGACTCTTCCGACATCCTCCGCCACTTAAACAGTTTCCAGTTGCCCAGCCCTAACTGTCTCCTTTTTTTCTGTGGACGTCCAGTCCGTCGACACCTCCATCTCCCTCCAGGGCGTCCTGCGGGCTCTCTGCCTCTTCCTTGAACGAAGACGCAACCAGTCTCCATCCACCACCCTCCTCTGCCTGGCTGAACTTGTTCTTACATTGAACAACTTCTCCTTTGACTCCACTCACTTCCTCCAAATAAAAGGTGTTGCTATGGGAACCCTTATGGGTCCCAGCTATGCCTCCCTTTTTTGTGGGATACGTGGAACATTCTTTGTTCCAGTCCTACTCAGCTCCCCTCCCTCACCTCTTTTTCTGGTACATTGATGACTGTATCGATGCCGTTTCCTGCTCCCGCCCTGAACTGGGAAATGTCATCAAGGTTGCTTCCAATTTCCACCCTTCCCTCGCCTTCACACGGTCCATCTCCGAATCTTCCCTTCCCTTCCTCGACCTCTCTATCTCCATTTCCGCGGATAGGCTGTCAACCAATATCTATTATAAGCCCACCGACCCTCACAGCTACCTTGATTACACTTCCACCCACTCCGCTTCCAGTAAGGACTCTATTCCCTTCTCCCAGTTTCTCTGTCTCCATCACATCTGTTCTGACGATGCCGCCTTCCACACCAGTGCTTCCGATAAGTCTTCCTTTCTCCTCAACCGATGATTCCCCTCCACTGTAGTTAACAGGGCCCTTGACCGTGTCCGTCCCATTTCCTCCACTTCTGCCCTCACCCCCTCCCTCCCAGAACCATGACAGGGTTCCTCTTGTCCTTCCTTTCCACCCCACCAGCCTCTACATTCAACGTACCATCTTCCCCCATTTCAACCACCTCCAGCGGAATGCCACCACCAAACACAACACCCCCTCCATTCCCCTTTCAACATTCTGAAGCGACTGCTCCCTCCTCAACACCCTGGCCCACTCTTCCATCACCCCCAACACCCGCTCTCCTCCCACCGCACCTTCCCATGCAACTCCTGCCCTTTCACCTCCTCCCTTCCCACCTCCCAGGGCCCCAAACATTCCTTCCAGATGCAACAGTAATTTACTTGTACTTCTTTCAATTTAATGTACTGTGTTCACTGCTCGCAATGCGGCCTCCTCTACATTGGGGCGACCAAACGCAGATTGGGTGATCGCTTTGCTGAACACTTCTGCACAGTCCACAAGCTTGACCCTGACCTGCCGGTCATTTGCCATTTTAATTCCCCGTCCCACTCCCACTCTGACCTCTCTGTCCTCGGCCTCTTACACTGTTCCAATGATGCTCAACGGAAGCTCGAGAAACAGCACCTCATCTTTCGATTAGTCTCTTTACAACCTTCTGACGTCAACATTGATTTCAACAACTCGAGAACATAAACACTGCTCACATTTTTTCGGAGACCAAGTGCTGGTTATGGTTCTAATGTTGCCATTTACAGCTCCTCTAGACCCATCTTTTGTTTCTTTAATTGTCCCATTACCACCCTCCTTGACTTGCACCATCATCCCTTTTGTTATTTAATCACTCCTGCCCTCCACCCTATCAGAGACCTTCCCTTTTGTTCTTTCCTCCCCTCCCCTTCCTCCCCCATCCATTTTCCTGACTCTGTACTTGCTGAAAAACTGTTTAATCTTCAACTTTTTCCATTTCTGACGAAGGGTCATCGACCTGAAACGTTAACTCTGTTTCTCTCTCCACAGACGCTGCCTGACTTGCTGACTATTTCCAGCATTTTCTGTTCTTATTTCAGATTTCCAGCATCCGCAGTATTTTGCTTCTAATATCTCCTTCTGTGGCTCGGGGTCAAATTTTGTTTAAAAAAGCTCCTGTGAAGCCCCTTGGGACGTTTCACGACGTTAAATGTGTGATATAAATGGACGTTGTATTAGTAGTTGTTGTTGTTGAAACTGATTAAAGTTTCTCTGTCACCCAGTGTCCATGTCAGTGTTTCTGTCAGTCTGCAGCAGAAAGTTATCGGTTGATTAATGGCGATTACAACAATTATTCATCTTTTACAGAGTTTCATTAGTTTCCTGTAATTAATGTAATCAGGTTCTTGTCGCTACAACCTCAAACTTTAGCTCGGTGAATTAATGGTTTAGTTTGTAACAAGTCGTGTTACCTGCGCAAAGCAGCTGCACAGGAGTTCCAAATCCACCCTCTCCCCACCAGAAGTTCATAAGACCATAAGAGATAGGAGCAGGAGTCGGCCATTTGGCCCTTCGAGCCTGCTCCACCATTTAATGAGATCATGGCTGATCTTATTTTTACCTCAACTCCACTTTTCCGCCTTTTCCCCATATCCTTTGACTCCCTCGCCACTCGGCAATCACATTAACTGAACTTTACTCTGGCCCAGTGTCACCGCGCTGAAATCACGTCTTTCTCTGGCAGATGATTTTAACATCAGGGTTGCTGGTTTACGAGTGAAAAGTGATCCCGCTTCACTCTAGGGCCATTGGACAAATTTGTAGATGCCGTGTAGTCGGTGCTGGGACTACTGCTTTTCTTGATATATATTAATGACTTGGACTTGGGTGTTCAGAGCACAATTTCAAAATTTGCAGATGACACAAAAGCTGGAAGGGAGTGACCAGTGAGTAGGATAGTGATAGACTTCAAGGGGATATAGACAGTCTGGTGGCATGGGCGGACACGTGGCAGATGAAATTTAACCCAGAAAAATGCGACGTGATTCATTTCGGTCGGAAGAACGAGGAGAGGCAAAATAAACTAGAGGGCACAACTCTAAAAAGGGTACAGGAACAGAGAGATCTAGGGGTATATGTGCACAAATCATTAAAGGTGACAAGGCAGGTTGAGAAAGCCGATAAAAAAGCATACGGGATCCTGGAATTTATAAATAGAGGCATCGAGAAAAAATTATGGCAGTCATGATGAACCTTTATAAAACACTGGTTTGGCCACAACTGGAGCATTGTGTCCAGTTCTGGACACCGCACTTTAGGAAAGATCTGATGGCCTTAGAGAGGGTGCAGAAGAGATTTACAAGAATGATTCCAGGGATTAGGGACTTTCGTTACGTGGACAGACTGGAAAAGCTGGTGCTGTTCTCCTTGGAACAGAGAAGGTGGAGAGGAGATTTGATCGAGGTATTCAAAATCATGAAGGATCCAGACAGATTCGATAGAGAGAAACTGTTCCCATTGGGGGAAGGGTCAAGCACCCGAGGACATAGATTTAAGGTGATTGGCAAAAGAACCAAAGGTGACATGAGGAAAAACTTTCTTACACAGTGAGTGGTTAGGATCTGGAATGCACTGCCCGAGGGGGTTGGTGGAGGCAGATTCAATCATGGCCTTCAAAAGGGAACTGGATAAGTACTTGAAAGGAAAAGAATTGCAGGGCTACCGGAGCAGGGCGGGGGAGTGGGACCAGCTGGATTGCTCTTGCATGGAGCCGCCGGGGACTCGATGGGCCGAATGGCCTCTTCCGTGCTGCAGCCTTTCTATGATTCTGGGATTCGAGTGGGCCAAGTAAAGGGTCAGGACAGATAATACCGAGAACAAATTAAAAAGAAGCACAAGTTGATGAAACCAGCACTGGTGAAATTGCTGGGTGGATATTTAAAGGATGGGCCGTGGGAGGGGCTGGACCGCTATTCTGACACAATTTGAGGCGCTGCTTGTTTTGGCCTTGACACCAAAATCCTTCTTTATAAAGCAGTGCGGTGCGTGCTATTGCTGCGGTTCGGGAGTAATTATCACAGCTGAGGTGTGGCGCCGTGATCGTATAGTGGTTCGTACTCTGCGTTGTGGTCGCAGCAACCTCGGTTCGAATCCGAGTCACGGCATAGTGAACTCTGCTTCTTTTGTTCTCGACCGCGCTTGCAAATATAATGTAATAATATATTAATCTTTCACACATAAAAAATATTTTTTGTTGGTGGCGAAAACCTATTTATTCCATCAAATCCCAGCACTCTCACATGCCTGTGCTTGATGTTCCACAGTTCAAACCCGCCTCTTCTCCCAGCTTTTTCTTCCTTCCACAATCAATAGGCCGCCTTTACTTTCCTCCTCCCATTTCATGGACACTTTCCTGCAGCATTGCCGACTCTAACATTCACTTTCACGATCTCACGCCTTTAAGTTTGTTCTGCTCCGACCGCTGTTTCTATTGGGCACATGTCCCATTGTTCATTTGTGCCGTGAAACCAGTCGATACATTTCGATCTGCGTGACCGCTCGACAGACAAACACGACGAAAGCAGGGCTGGTCTCTGGAAAGACAGCCGCCCGATTGTTCACGCAATTTACTTGGGGAATCTTGTGATCCAGGGGATGGTAACTGAAGAACTGGTTTTTGTTTTGATGCTTGTTGGCTCTTTTCTCTCAGCAGTTGAGTTGCGTGAGCGATGGGCAGCGCGACAGAGCTGCGAATGGCGGTTGAAAGGTGCAAATTTACAAGTTGGGGCGGTGCAGTAAGATCGGAAGTGTTCCGCCTTGATCTTAATAGTTCCATTGAAGCGTGCGATTGAATCGAGTAGAGGATAAATGTAAAGAGCGCCTGTGGCCAAAAAGGAGCGATTACAGGCCATGAGCGAAAGGTCTTTCAAATTCTCGTGCCGCAGGACGCTGTGTGCGGAAACGGCAGATTTTAAAGCGCGTGTGTAGGAAAGTAAAGTGCGATCTTGTGTGTGAGAAGAGCACAAGAAAGTTGTGCTTGAAGCTGCGCCCTTGAGGCAAGTTGCAGGTTGTCAGGAAAACTGCGATAGTGAAAGCTCAAAAATAAACCCAGAAACCGCTGGCAACAGTCAGCAGGTCAGGTAGTATCTGTGGGGAGATACTCAAGTATTTATCCAATTCTCCTTTTAAAGTTACGATTGAATCGAGCTCCACCATCCTTTAAGGCAGTGCGTTCCAGATCATAACAATTCGCTGTGTAAAAAAAATCTCCTTATTTCCCTTCTAGTTCTTTTGCTAATTATCTTAAATCTGCGTCCGTTGGTTGCCGACCCTCCCGCCAGTGGGTGAAGTTTCTCCTTATTCACTCGATCAAAACCCCTCTTAATTTTGAACACGTGGATTACTTCTACCCTTAACCTTCATTGCTCGAAGCAGAACAATCCCAGGTTCTCGAGTCTCTCCACACAACTAAACCCCATCCCTGGTATAATTCTGGGAAATCTCCTCTCCATCCTCTCCAAGACCTTGACATCGTTAATAAATTATCGTGCCCAGAATTGGACACAATACTTCAGATGAGGCCTGAACAATGATTGAAAACGTTTAACATCACTTCCTTGCTTTTGTACTCGATTTCTCTATTATTAAGCCAAGGAAACATATGCTGTTTTAACGGCTTGAACAAATCGTGCTGCCACATTCAAAGATGTTGATGAAAATTACCAGGAACACATTGAGTCAGCTCACTCGGCTCAGGCCCGGGGCTGAGCCTCGGCTTTTCTTGCTCCGTGGCTCAGTAGCACACCTCGTGAGATCAGCTCACTCAGTACAGGCTGGAGATGCTGCCTGACCTGCTGAGAGTTTCCCGCATTTTCTGTTTTTATTATTAATATAACCTGAGCTCCTTCGAGCGTTTGTTGGTCGATTCACTGATAAAGCTGGGAATTGAGGGGAAGCTGGTTCATGGCGAACCCCAGCTCTGAAGCCCCCCGGCAGAGAGTTCAAGGAATGTTTAATATAAATGAGATTCACCGACAGAATCAGAAAATCTCTCCTTGATGGTCGGTCTCATTCTCACGAAGTGAGGAATGAGCGGGAGGGGCAATTCCACCCGGGGTTATATTTTATTCCAACAGGATGACCCAAAGGCCAGTTTGATGTGGGGCCGAAATAGCTCAGTTGGGAGAGCGTTCGACTGAAGATCTCAAGATCCCGGGTTTCGGCAGTTTTGGGTTATTTTGTTTCTTCTTCTTTGGTCCGATTCTCGAACATTTATTTACACTGACATTTTTACCCGACACTGAACGGTTGGGGATGGAATAGAGTGACATCAAGGATGTCTGTATTTAGCTTTTATTTCGCTATTTCCTTCTGCCTTTCCCTCTGGATTTTGTCTCTCTCGGTGCCCGATGAACATTTGATTTGAAGCATTTGTCCTAAACTGATGCCTTTTCCACATCTCAGGGCGGTCAGACACGCTCTGTCTGTCTGTTACTGCTTGTGACCATTTACGGGAACAGGCCGCGAGTTAAACATTTATCAGCAAACCGCCAGAGAGATAACACAGCGGGAATAAAACACATTGCCTCACATTGTTAGACACCGAGTGACACAGATTGTAATGTGTGTCAGTAAACAGACCCGGAAAACAGAGTCCGAGAAAGGAAAGAAATAGAGAGATAGAAAAGAGTCATAAAAAGAAAGAAAACCCTTTCTCCACCCCAACAACAACAAAAACTTGCATTTATATCGCGCCTTTAACGGAGTAAAACGTCCCAAGGCGCTTCACAGGAGCGATTATCAAACAAAATGTGACACGGAGCCACATAAGGAGATATTGGGACAGGTGAGGTAGGTTTTAAGTGTCTTAAGGGAGGAGAGAGAGGTAGAGAGGCGGGGAGGTTTAGGGAGGGAAATCCAGAGCTTTGGGCCCAGTCGGTTGAAGGCACGGCCGCCAATGGTGGAGCGATGAAAATCGTGGATGCGCAAGAGGCCTGAATTGGAGGAGCTCAGAGATCTCGGAGGGTTGGAGGGGTGGAGGAGGTTACAGAGATAGGGAGGGGCGAGGTCATGGAGGGATTTGAACACGAAGATGAGAATTTAAAATTTGAGATGTTGGTGGACTGGGAGCCAATGTAGGTCAGCGAACAGAGGGGTTCTCCTCCTGAACGGTGGTTTGAATATTTGGAGGGTGATGTGATAAGTATCTAGATTTGATATAATGATCCCACTTTTCAACTAGGTTGGGGATGGGGGCAGTAGTTTGCAAGGACCGAGGGGTCAAGGGTGAGTTTTTTGAGGAAGGGGTAATGACGCCAGATTTGAAGGGGAGGGGGCCAGCACCTGAGGAGAGGAAACCGTTAACAATATTGGGCTGACATGCTGGCCAAGAAGGGAAGTTGGGGTGTCAAAAGTTTAGTGTGAATCGGGTCGAAGGAGTAGGGGGTGGGTCTCATGGTGAAGATGAGCTCAGAGAGGGCATAGGCGGGGATAGGAGAGAAACTAGAGAAAAATGTGAGTTCAGGGCTAGGGCAGGGGGAACCTTAGGGGAAGTTTGGCTTGTGGGCTCGGGGAAGGGAGAGAAGCAGCAGAGGCAGCTGCACGGATGGTCTCAGTCTTAGTGACAAAGAATTCCATGAGCTCCTTGCACTTGTTGGAGTTGAGGGTGGAGTGGGCAGGGGAGAGTGGTTTAAGAAGATGGTTTGTAGTGAAGAGAAGCCGGGGGTTATCTTTACATTCCAGGATGATCCTGGAATAGTGAGCAGTTTTGGCAGAGAGCAGGACCTGATGGTGCTTTGAGTGTTCCCGCCAGATCTGGCGATGAATGGCTGAACCAGTTGTCCGCCATAGACGTTCAAGTCTGCGAGCTTGGACTTAAAGGATGGGAGATGAGGCTGCACATCACATCCCTTAAACATTGTTACCCGTTTCTGTCTGAAACTGGTGAGTGTGTAAATAGAAAGTAACAGAAAAAAAAACATTTTAATCCATCAAACTTAATTCTGATCATTATTATAGCATAAAACCTGAACAGCCCATCCCTCAAACACTGATATAAAACCAGTCCCAGGACCCTGAGCCGCTGTGAAAATGCTGTGATCCCGACCTGATTCGAACTCGCAGTTTTCTGATCGGGAATCAGACGCTGTCAGTTGTGGCACGAGGTGGATTCGGATCCAGAGGAGGGAGATCGGTACCGACCGCTGCCGGGACTCTCGGAGGGCGAGAGGCGGAAGCAGCAGCAGCCAGACCGCCTCAACAGCAGCTCAGGATCCCCGCTCTCTAATCCAGCCGCTGCCGGCGGAGAGCTGCCGGTCCCGGCCTGAGCCGTGTCTGGGAACCGCCTGCCGGTCTCTCTTTACTGAACGGGACCGATCCAGGTGCAGCTCACACACAGGCCCAGGAATCCCACTCCGGACAGATTCACTTCTTTAAACCTTGTTTAGATTCAGTGAATTGGGATTTAATTCAATCCTCATCTGCCCTCCGCTCTGTCAGTGCAGGACTTTATTTAAACCGATACTTGGAGCTCTGTTTTACAGGGTGTCGGCTGTTTAAGTATTTCTCAGTCCCACTACTCCCATTAATAACACCTTTTGCTGCTAACTGCTGCTTGATACAAAGTGCCCAGGAATGAGGGAATTTCTCCCGGGGACCGGGAACTGACTCGGATTCGGCTCAACCCTCAAATCCACAAAGTTTTTGTCACTGCTGCTGTCCAGGATTAAAGGAAGGGACCGAACCAGAAGCGGTTTTAAATTATTACTGACAAATCAGGGTCAAAGGCAAAGGATACAGTCTGCTTATCTGCAGGGCTGAGTCCCTGCCCGCTTCACTGTCTGTCTGTCTGTCTCCCGGTTTATCCGTCTGATTGAGTCTCTGCTTTATTCTCTGGCTCTTTGTTTGCTGTCTGCAGGCCTCCCGACCCGACTGACTGACTAACTACCGGACCGTGTGTCGGAATGAATGACTGGGACTAAGTGTCTGCCAACTTATGGACCTGAATGGCCACATTTCTCAGTTCCTGCCTTCGCTCTGTGTCACGGGCCTGTCGCTGTCTCTCAGGATGACAACACACCCACACCCTTCACACACCGCCTTTGCCGACTGAACGCAGGTTTGCTCAGTCTGTCCCCGCAGCTCCTTCGGGAGTTCAATGATTTGGAAATTAAGACTTTTTCCTGTGTGACTTCTGAAGTTTTGATCAGTGAAATGTTTGTGAAAGAGAAGGATTTAGAGCTTTTAGTGTGGGACAGAAGTGATGTTGTTTAACGGAGAAGCCACACGATGCCAGAAATTGAGCAGCGGTTACCGTAGTGTGGCGGTTGTCATGTTTGCCACACACATGAAAAGTCCCCGGTTCGATCCTGTGTCGGAACATTATTTGGGAATTTGCTCCAGGTGAATCTCCAGGGTGAGTTTCTTCTCCTTTGACAAAGGGGGCGATAATTGGCTTTTCCTCTTAAATTTAACAACGGCTGAACCACATTTCTGGTGTCATAAACACTGAACATTTTAACCACACTCTTAAAATACAGTCTTTAAAATGAGAATGGATGAAAGTTCATCACATGCAAAACACAATAACTTCCCCACGTGTCACTGTCACTCGGTAACCGTGTTAGTATTTCCGTCAGTCAGTCTGCAGAAAGTTATCGCTTCATTAATGGCGAGTACAACAATTATTCAACTTTCATAGAGTTTCATCAGTTTTGTGTGTTCATTTAATAAAGTTCATAATTGTTTGTGAAAATTATTTCATTAACCGGGAATCGAACCCACACCGCGGCGGTGAGAGCCCCGAATCCGAACCACCAGATGCCGCGCAGTGGGTCGAGGAACGGATCGGCACAGTTGATATGAAGAACAAATCAAAAAGTAGAAACAGAAAATGTTGCGAACTCTCAGCAGGTCAGACAGCATCTGTGGAGAGAGAAACAGAGGGAATGTTTCAGGTCGGTGACCTTTCATCAGAACTCGCTCCACAGATGCTGCCTGACCGGCTGAGTGTATCCAGCATTTTCTGTTTATAGTTCAGATTTCCAGCATCCGCAGCACTTTGCTTTTGAAATTAAAAAGTAGCCCAAGTTGATGAAAGTTGCACCAGTGAAAATCCTGGGTGGAGATTTAGAGGATGCGACAGTGGGAAGGGCTAGACTGCGATTCGAACAGTCCTCCAAGCAGATTTCTGGGAAGTCATCGAAATTTAAAAGCGGACTTGGAACGGGAACAGAACGACAGGCTCACGTGACAGGGCATTGGCATTCGGAATGTCCAAAATGCAAAAGACAAGGCTGAAGTGTTTGCAACCATCTTCAGCCAGAAGTGCCGAGTGGATGATCCATCTCGGCCTCCTCCCGATATCCCCACCATTACAGAAGCCAGTCTTCGGCCAATTCGATTCACTCCACGTGATATCAAGAAACGGCTGAGTGCACTGGATACAGCAAAGGCTATGGGCCCCGACAACATCCCAGCTGTAGTGCTGAAGACTTGTGCTCCAGAACTAGCTGCGCCTCTAGCCAAGCTGTTCCAGTACAGCTACAACACTGGCATCTACCCGACAATGTGGAAAATTGCCCAGGTATGTCCTGTCCACAAAAAGCTGGACAAATCCAATCCGGCCAATTACCGCCCCATCAGTCTACTCTCAATCATCAGCAAAGTGATGGAAGGTGTCATCGAAAGTGCTATCAAGCGGCACTTACTCACCAATAACCTGCTCACCGATGCTCAGTTTGGGTTCCGCCAGGACCACTCGGCTCCAGACCTCATTACAGCGTTGGTCCAAACATGGACAAAAGAGCTGAATTCCAGAAGTGAGGTGAGAGTGACTGCCCTTGACATCAAGGCAGCATTTGACCGAGTGTGGCACCAAGGAGCCCTCGTAAAATTGAAGTCAATGGGAATCAGGGCGAAAACTCTCCAGTGGCTGGAGTCATACCGAGCAAAAAGGAAGATGGTAGTGGTTGTTGGAGGCCAATCATCTGAGCCCCAGGACATTGCTGCAGGAGTTCCTCAGGGCAGTGTCCTAGGCCCAACCATCTTCAGCTGCTTCATCAATGACCTTCCCTCCATCATAAGGTCAGAAATGGGGATGTTCGCTGATGACTGCACAGTGTTCAGTTCCATTCGCAACCCCTCAAATAATGAAGCAGTCCGAGCCCGCATGCAGCAAGACCTGGACAACATCCAGGCTTGGGCTCATAAGTGGCAAGTAACATTCGCGCCAGATAAGTGCCAGGCAATGACCATCTCCAACAAGAGAGAGTCTAACCACCTCCCCGTGACATTCAACGGCATTACCATCACCGAATCCCCCACCATCAACATCCTGGGGGTTACCATTGACCAGAAACTTAACTCGACCAGCCATATAAATACTGTGGCTACGAGAGCAGGTCAGAGGCTGGGTATTCTGCGGCGAGTGACTCACCTCCTGACTCCCCAAAGCCTTTCCACCATCTACAAGGCACAAGTCAGGAGTGTGATGGAATACTCTCCACTTGCTTGGATGAGTGCAGCTCCAACAACACTCAAGAAGCTCGACACCATCCAAGATAAAGCAGCCCGCTTGATTGGCACCCCATCCACCACACTAAACATTCACTCCCTTCACCACCGGCGCACTGTGGCTGCAGTGTGTACCATCCACAGGATGCACTGCAGCAACTCGCCAAGGCTTCTTCGACAGCACCTCCCAAACCCGCGACCTCTACCATCTAGAAGGACAAGAGCAGCAGGCACATGGGAACAACACCACCTGCACGTTCCCCTCCAAGTCACACACCATCCCGACTTGGAAATATATCGCCGTTCCTTCATTGTCGCTGGGTCAAAATCCTGGAACTCCCTTCCTAACAGCACTGTGGGAGAACCGTCACCACACGGACTGTAGCGGTTCAAGAAGGCGGCTCACCACCACCTTCTCGAGGGCAATTAGGGATGGGCAATAAATGCTGGCCTCGCCAGCGACGCCCACATCCCGTGAACGAATAATAATAATTTTTTTAAAAGTCCCCACTGCTCTGATGACCTGAATCAGACAAATAGTAATTCACAACACAGGACAAATCCATTTGATTTGAGTTTTGGAAACCCATTCACGACAGCAGCTGTCTCCCATCAGTTTACTTTTCCAAACTAAAGGGTATGAAGCTTGCACGAGTGATGATCTGTGCTGTATTATTTCTGAGCAGCAGACTCACCTTGCCCCATCAATGCCTATTTGTTGGAAGGCGCAGTCCCCATTGGTCGAGGGGATCGGTTTCTCGAGCTGTGATTCACCATCCTCTATTTCAGGAATATTCCGGTTTGCTGAAAATGAGATGAGATGAAACGAGCAGGTCCAACGAGCCGGTCTGTCCCACTGCACGGCATCGACAAAGTTGTCTCTTGCACTTACAGTGAAGCGGAGGGCAGTTTTCACCCTGAAACGAGCAAGTTAGGTGGCGCAGTAAATAGTGTAGATGGGAGCAGGAAGTAGTGAAGGGACATTGATGATTAAATGAGAGGGTAAAACTGTGGCAGATGGAGTTCAATGTGGGGAAGTGTGATATAATCCACTTAGAAACTTAAAAAGATAAATCAGAGTATTTTCTAAATGACGAGAAACTAGGAACTATGGAGGAGCAGAGAGGTTCAGGGGTCCATCTCCAGAAATCACTAAAAACTAGCGACAGGTACAAAAAATAATTAATGAAATGTGAGCCTTCATCTCAAGGGGCTGGAATACAAAGGGTGGAAGTTATGATTCAGATGCATAAAGCTCTGGTTAGACCACATCTGGAGCACTGCGTTCAGATCTGGGCACCGTACCCCAGGAGGGATATATTGGCCTTGATTGGGGTGTAGAACAGATTCTCCAGAATGATATCGGGCCTAAAAGGGTTAAATTATGGGGACAGGTCTTGTAGACTGGACTTGTAGACTCTTGAGTATAGGAGGTTAAGGGGTGATCTAATTGAGATGTTTAAGAAGATAGGGTAGATAGAGAGAGGCTATTTCCTTTGAGGGAGTCCAGAACAAGTTGGCATAACCTTAAAATTAGAGCTCGGCCGTTCAGTGGTGATGTCAGGAAAAACTTCTTCACACGAAGGGTCGGGGAACTCCCACACACTGGGTAGGGCCCAGGCTGTTTCTTGTCAGTGTGCTGAGTCCCACACACCCTGGGGGATGGGCTCAGTTACACATCTCCTGTCTCTCTGAAATGTTTCACATATTTCAAATCTCCCCGGTCAGACTGCCGATTGTTTATTGATCAGGAAGATGGGTGGTAATAATCTGAGACCCAGTGAAGAGGTGAGAACAGAGCAGCAGGGAATGATCCTGGAACAATAGGAGCCAGCAGCCTGGTCCCTGTGTCAGGGACAATACACAACACCTCAGTTCCAGACCAGGAACAGAGAGCTGCTGTTAACATGGCCCAGCCCTCGCAAACTGCTGGAACTGTGGGATGGAAATCAAACTTTGGTTCTCGGAGGCTGCTTTAGGGTCTCAGTGGATCATCAAAAGAATGATTTCTAATAAAGAGCAGGGCTCTGCTCCATCACAGACTGATACTGTACAGTACATAGCAGAGTAAAGCTCCCTCTACACTGTGCCATCAAATACTCCTGGGGAAGGTGCACCATGGATTAGATCAAGATTAAATCTCCCTCTGCACAGTCACAGAGGTTGTCACTTGTGACTTTGACAAGGGTCGTTTCAGTGCTGCGGCAGGATTGGAAACCTGATTGGAGGGATTCAAACATGGTGTTTGACGGCAGATTTGAAGAGGAGACGGACAGTACCTGAGGAGAGGGGACTCTTAACAATGCCAGCTGACAGGGGGCCAGGAAGGGAGTTTGGGTGGTCAGCAGTTTGGTGGGAATAGGGTCGATGGAGCAGGAGGTGGGTCTCATGGTCAAGATGAGCTCAGAGAGGGCATGAGAGGAGATAGGAGAGAAACTTGGTGGGCTAGGTGAAGGGAGGGGAGTGGCAGAGGCAGCTTAACGGATGGTCTCAACCTTAGTGACAAAGAAGTCCATGAGCTCCTCACAATTGTTGTTGGAGGTGAGGGTGGAGTGGGGAGGGGAGAGGGCTTTCAGAAGATGGTTTGTAGTGAAGAGAAGCCGGGGGTTATTGTTACATTCTGGGATGCTCCTGAAATAGAGAGCAGTTTTGGCAGAGAGCAGGACCCAATAGTGCTTTATGTGTTCCAGCCAGATCTGGTGATGAATGACTGAACCAGTTGTCCACCATAAATGTTCAAGTCTGCGTCCCTTTGGCTTACGGGAGCGGAAGCTATACAAAACCCTGGTTAGACCGCACCTGGAGTACTGTGAGCAGTTCTGGGCACCGCACCTTCGGAAGGACGTATTTGCCTTGGAGGGAGTGCAGCGTCGGTTTTCTAGAATGACACCCGGACTTCAAGGGTTAAATTACGAGGAGAGATTACACAAAGTGGGGTTGTATTCTCTAGAGTTTAGAAGGTTAAGGGGTGATCTGATCAAAGTTTATAAGATATTAAGGGGAACGGATAGGGTGGATAGAGAGAAACTATTTCCGCTGGTTGGGGATTCTAGGACGAGGGGGCACAGTCCAAAAATTAGATCCAGACCTTTCAGGAGTGAGTTTAGAAAACACTTCTACACACAAAGGGTGGTAGAAGTTTGGAACCCTCTTCCGCAAACGGCAATTGATACTAGCAAAATTGCTAATTTTAAATCTGAGATAGATAGCTTTTTGCCAACCGAAGGTATTAAGTGGTATGGGCCAAAGGCAGGTATATGGAGTCAGATCACAGATCAGCCATGATCTTATCAAATTGCGGAGTAGGCTCAAGGGGCTGAATTACTGACTTCTGTTCCGTTTGTCCTATGTTCCTAAATGAGGGCAGTACCATGGGGATCGACCAGGGTGAGAGAGAGAGTAATGGTTTTAATGGGGACAAGGGCATCAAAGGTGGAGGTGAGGGTGTGATTGAACAAATCAGTAGCTGCAGAAATGCCGTGGTGAATGGAGGGCCAAAGGCTGGACAGTTGGGAAATTTGAAAGTGCCGTTGTAAGTGACTTGGGGGAGAGTTTTTGTCCAGGGATGAACACAGAAGAAAGTGGGTTAGTCCCACTCCCCGGCTCTTTCCCCACAGCCCTGTGAATTTTTTCACGTCAAATATTTATTCAATTCCCTTTTGAAAGTTACTATTGAACCTGCTTCCACTTCCCTTTCAGGCAGTGCATTCCCGATCATAACAACTCGCTGCATAAAAAAACTCTCCTCATTCCCCCCACCTCCCTACCGTGGCTTTTTTGCCAAATTACCATAAATCTGTGTCCTCTGGTTATTAACCCTTCCATCACTGGAAACAGTTTCTCCTTATTTATTCTATTTAAACCTCTCATAATTATGAATGCATCCATGAAATCGCCACTCAACCGTTTGGGTGTCCTCTCAGAGCCCTTCCTGTTAACCTATTATTTCAGTTCCCATATGCTCCAACGATTAGCATTTCTGGTTTTTACTCAGGCGGCCGGGGTTCGATTCCCGGTTTCTGGTTTTTACTCAGGCAGCCGGAGTTCGAATCCCTGTGTGGCAATGGTAGGCTTTTAGTCCCAGCCTCCAAATTTGCCTGCAGTGCGGGCTGTGGCTGCTGCTTCCTCTCTTGCTTGTGTGTCAGCCCCACAATCACACAGATAAATGAGGCAGACCACAGCTCTTAAAAGGACAGTGCACCAAAAACCCAGAACCAAAAGGTGAAGGGAAGCAAGCAACAATGTCCCGACAGGTCACTCAGCAGCTGGGCAGCCGCTCATGGGATCAAGGGATATGGGGAAAAAGCAGAAACAGGGTCCTGAGTTGGATGATCAGCCATGATCATTTTGAATGGCGGAGCAGGCCCGAAGGGCAGAATGGCCGACTCTTGCTCCTATTTTCTATGATTCTATCGTGCATGCATTGTTTGTGATCTTCCAAAGTTCTCTAGATACTATAACGGTCTCAGTGGATTGGAAGTTAGCAAGAGTGGTGTTACACCACTCTTCAAGAAAGGAGGGAGAGAGAAAACAGGGAACCTCAAGCCAGTTAGCCTGACATCAGTCGTTGGGGAAATGCATGGGATCTGGGCTACGCTGGAAAGGCCAGCATTTGTTGCCCATCCCTAATTGCCCTTGAGAAGGTGGTGGTGAGCTGCCAACTTGAACCGCTGCAGCCCGTGTGGTGAAGGTTCTCCCACAGTGCTGTTAGGAAGGGACTTCCAGGATTTTGACCCAGCAATGATGAAGGAACAGCGATATATTTCCAAGTCAGGATGAAGTGTGACTTGGAGGGGAACGTGCAGGTGGTGTTGTTCCCTTGTGCCTGCTGCTCTTGTCCTTCTAGGTGGTAGAGGTCGTGCGTTTGGGAGGTGCTGTCAAAGAAGCCTTGGCGAGTTGCTGCCGTGCATCCTGTGGATGGTACACACTGCAGCCACTATGCGCCGGTGGTGAAGGGAGTGAATGTTTAGGGTGGTGGATGGGGTACCAATCAAGCGGGCTACTTTGTCCTGTATTGGTGTCGAGCTTCTTCAGTGTTGTTGGAGCTGCACTCATCCAGTCAAGTGGAGAGTATTCCATCATACTCCTGACTTGTGCCTTGTCGATGGTGGAAAGGCTTTGGGGAGTCAGGAGGTGACTCACTCGCCGCAGAATACCCAGCCTCTGACCTGCTCTTGTAGCCACAATTTAGGGTTTTATTAAAATTGGTTTCTGCATTTTGCAGTATTTATGAAAATTGCTCTTTTCCCTGATGGGATTGCAGTGCCAGCAATGTGGTGAGATGTTTGTTCTTTCGCCTGTAACTGATATTATTAATTGTGCAGCTCGGTTTTGTCTCTGGAGGGTTCGTTCCTGTATAATAAAAGAGGCCCTTCAATGCGTGACTTCAGTGTGTCACTGGTGACGGCCTCCAGGATGGACAGACATCACCGCTTCTCCCAGAAAATGTACCGATCGACCATCGGGCAGGTCGGAGCCGTTTACTATCCCACTCTTGCAGCCGTGGGACTTCCCGGTAGGTGATTGTAACCGGTTCCTGTTTACCCGCTGCTGCTCTTTGCTGTCTGTAATGTAAGTGGTTGTCTTGCTTTAGCTGTTGTAAAACAAATCCTCTTTTTTTTGCATCCTTTCAATTAATCAATCACTGATTTACTGCTTTTTGGAGGTAAGTTTAAATTTGACCATCGCATAAAACGCCTCTCCTGATTTTCGAGCGAGGTGTCCAGCGGGCGGTGTCTCCAATATTGTCTATTCTACGCTATTGCTAGATATTAAAATTGCCCGCCTTATGCGACAGCTTTACTTGGATTACAATCCTTTAAACTTTTACCTAGTTATCATTTTAGATCACTAGATAGCAGGTTGGCCTGTAATTGAGAAGATTGTGTATTCTTGCTCCAGGACCTGGGGATGTATTTTCTCAGAGCTTTCAGCTGTAGCGTCCGCGGAAATGATGCAAAACCCACGGTTTACGCTCCATTCTTGGGGATTTCCGCGGATCTTCTCACAAAGTTACCAGTGGATGCCCGCGGAAACTCACTGGAGTCCGATAACAATATTGCCTGACTGCAATATTACTGGACGAAAGAGGTTCGTTGTTTCCTTCCAAATAGTGGGTGGTGGGTTAAGCGAGTGAAATTCATTTTGGGACGCTTCGCGAAATGGGCACTGGCGAATTTGCAGCCTGTTACACACTTCAATTGTAAAGCCTCTCTGCCGAGTGTAAAACGGGCTGGCGATTTGCTATCGCCCATTTTGCGCTACTTCCATAGATGAATTTCAGCCACAAGGTTTGTGTTAAAATGTGGGACTGAACAATGTTGCACTAAAACACTTAGAGCTGGTGCGGTCACAGTTCAAAGCATGAGCTAAGAACGGCTCTGCTCATTCAATACACACATACATCAGGCAAAAGACGGAAACAGAAACAAAGACGTGTATTTATCTCATCATTTATTGTGTCTCTAAAATGAGACAAAGCACTTCGAGTGCAATTTGTTACTTTGAATTTTAGTAATTTCTGGACTGTAAAGTAGTCATTTCCCGACTTAATGGGAAAAAATAATCTAAATCTCCGATTTTAACTGAATCCACCGGCAGGAACGAGCAGATTCAGATTGGAGGTCCGATTATCACCCTGTCCGATTTCACTCTTCACTGAAGGCTGGTAGGGAAAATCTGATGTGGTGTTTAACTGGCGGCCGCTCCTCCATCGCCTGTTTAACGCTATTGGCCAAAGTTAAAATTAACCTCAGTGGAGAGTAAAATTAATCAAGGCGTAAAACGGGCATCGGATGCGAAAATTCGCCGACCCCGCCAGATCGATTAGGTTAAAATTGAGGCTTAATTTCCACACAGATTTCACGTCAAGCCAATTAATTGGTTGGGAGTCTAATGATCATTTCCCTGTTTCACCCTCTCTTTCTTACAGCGAACCTAGTGACAGTTGTGATTTTGTCTCGGGGTAAGTGCGGCCTCTCCAAAGCCATCACCCGCTACCTGTTGGCCATGGCGGTGGCGGATCTCCTGGTTGTCATTACCGACGTGATACTCAATCGGGTGAACGATCTTTTTTTTCCCACTTGCTTCCTGGACTACACTCCTTTCTGCAGTTTGAAATTTGTCCTGATTTACGCTGCCTTGGACAGTTCTGTCTGGTTAACGGTGGCTTTCACCTTTGACCGATTGGTTGCCATTTGTTGCCAGAAGTGGAAATGGAAATATTGCACCGAGAGAACGGCGGCTGCGGTTATAGGGACGGTGTATGTGCTGTTCAGTGTAAAAAACATCCGCTGGTACTTCACCTACCAACCTCTCTATGTAATTGATAATGTTCCCTGGTTTTGTGACGTGAAACTGAGCTTCTATGATTCGGCCGCCTGGGTAATGTTTGACTGGGTTGACACGATTTTAACTCCGTGTGTCCCGTTTTTTCTGATTTTGTGCCTCAATGCTCTGACAGTCAGACATATCTTAATGGCCAGTAAAGTACGCAGGGGTCTCCGGGCACAAAGCAACGGCGAGAATCACCTCGACCCCGAGATACAGAACAGAAGAAAATCCATCATATTACTTTTTACTGTGTCGGGCAGTTTCATTCTGCTCTGGACCACCCACGTCGCAGTTTTCCTGTATTGGCGCATCACCCAGACTTTTTCTTACCAAAGTTTGGACGACCCTTTTTACATAGCGCTAGAAACAGGGTACATGCTTCAGGTCTTGAGCTCGTGTACAAACACCTATATTTATGCAGTGACTCAAACGAAATTCAGAGAGCAGCTGAAGAATATGATGAAACAGCCCCTCGTGTTACTTGCTCAACTTGTTAACTGAAAGGTAATTTCACGGAGGTCCCAGCTGAAACGGGATTGGGGTGGAGAATGCACGGCAGAGCTTTGAAACGAGCTAGTAGCTGTCTTCAGCCTTCGAAAGGAACCTGTCTGAAACTTCCTAAGAGCTTTTAGCAAAGAAGATCATCTGCTTTCGGGGAGAAAAGGGAAATATCATGCAAGTATAACAGTACTTATAATGCAGTCTATTTTAATTAAAAAGATTTCCGAATTATTTATTCTTTTCTATTATCGGACCAGCTACTGTAATTGTATGTTATGTTAGAATCATAGAATCGTAGAATGGTTACAGCACAGAAGGAGGCCATTCGGCCCATCGAGCCTGTGCCGGCTCTTTGTCAGAGCAATCCAGTTATTCCCATTCACCGCTCTTTCCCCGTAGAGCTGCAATTTTTTTTCCTTCAAGTATTTATCCAACTCCTTTCTGAAAGACATGATTGAATCTGCTTCCACTACCCTTTCAGGCAGTGCATTCCAGATCATAACAACTCGCTGCGAAAATAAGTTTATCCTCATGTCGCCTTTGTTCTTTTGTCAATCACCTTAAATCTGTGTCCTCTGGTTCTCGACCCTTCCACCAATACGAACACTTTTTCTTTATTTACTTTATCTAAGCCCTTCATGATTTTGAATACCTCTATCAAATCTCCTCTTAACCTTCTCTGCTCTAAGGAGAACAACCCCAGCTTCTCCAGTCTATCCAAGGAACTTAAGTCCCTCATCCCTGGAACCATTCTCGTAAATCTTTGCTGCACCCTCTCTAAGGCCTTCACATCCTTCCTAAAGTGCAGAGCCCAGAATTGGACACAATGCTCCAGCTGTAGCCAAACCAGTGTTTTATAGAGGTTCAACATAATTTCATTACTTTTGTACTCTAGGCCTCTATTTATAAAGCCCTTTAACTTTAGCCCTGTTACTTTAACTTTACGTTTGATCTGTTACTGCTTAATCAGTTCCATGCCCCCAGTGTATGGTAGTGTGGTTGTTAAGTTACTGGATACATGAAGGATTTGGGGCTTTTCAATTTAAAAGCAAAATACCAGTTTTATGGAAACTAAAAAGATTGGATACAAACCTGGATTAATTACCTGAAACTGACCGTTCAAGGCAGTATGCTGGGAAGGTTGGCCACATTGGGAAAGTTTTATTCAGTAAACTGTCTAGAAGATTAAAGATAAGACAGTTGCGAGGCCTTGAAAGTCTGATGTGAACATCAAATGCTGTAATATCAACTTGTTTTAACCCACAGGAAAGAGACAAGATTGTGGAAAGTACTAGAAGTTTGTAAAACACCAGCAGAAAGGGAATAAAACCAGGTATTTTAGTAAGTTTGTAGAGACAATCCACGAGACCAACCAGAAGCAGTCCAGAGCCAATTCCAGTAGGGAAAGGATGTCAATGGACTATCAACCTCTTAGTCTCCCGAAGTAGAAGAATTGGCTATTCTGAGTTTCGAGTTGTATTACTGACTTAAATGTAGTATGAATCTCTACCTGTAAAACTTGGTGCATTTTAATGTTAATAAAACCAATAGTTAGAAAAGTAATAAACCTTGGTTGATTCTTCAAAATCAAAAGCAAAATACAGCGGATGCTGGAAACCTGAAATAAAAACTGAAAATGCTGGAAATACTCAGCAAGTCAGGCAGCATCAATGGAAAGAGAAACAGAGTTAACGTTTCAGGTCGATGGCCCTTCGTCAGAAATGGAAAAAGTTGAAAATTGAACCGTTTTTAACCAAGTGCAGAGCCAGGAAAGGGGGTGGCGGGGGGGGGGGGGGGTGTCGGAAGGAAGGGGAAAGGAGGAAGGAGAAGGGAGGAACGAACAAAAGCGAAGGTCTGTGATAGGGTGGAGGGCAGGAGTGATTAAATGACAAAAGGGATAATGGTGCAAAGCAAGGAGGGTGGCAATGAGACAGTGAGTGGTAATTTGTCCCATTAGCATCCTCCTTACCTTGCACCATCATCCCTGCTGTACCATCATCACCTTCTCTGGCTCTTACTTTCTTAAAAACTGTTTCATCTTACACTTTTCCATTTCTGACGAAGGGTCATCGATCTGAAACATTAACTCTGTTTCTTTCTCCACAGATGTTGGTTGATCCTTAGCGCTGATTACCCCAAAGAGTTAAAAGAGTTAAGAGAAATTCCTTACAGATATGGCGCCCATACATAGGGACCAGAGCATTGAGAACAATTGAGTGTTTAGTTGGATTGATTGACATTAGTGCCTAGTTGTCTAGTGCAACTGCAGTAGGAGGATAAGTAAAGCCTGGGGAGCTTTGAGCAGTTTTGCAAACGGGAGAACAGTAGATTTAAGCTCATTTAAGGTTCAGCCAGCCAAACAGGAGATAAGCTCAGGGAGCTTATAGAAGTGGAGTCTGCCAAATTCCCAAGACGATTTGGGAACTCAAAGCAGCAGGCAGGTGAAAGATTTGGCTTGGGCAGTTGAAACAGAAAAGGAAACTCAAGGATAGGCAGATAAAGATAGCCTAGCCAATAACAGCTTCACTTACAGTTAAAACAAATGATAAATTGATGCATAAATAGTTAGAGATGAAAGCAATAGGAGCAGCTTGCTCAGAAGCAATTATTGTTTTGTAGGAAGGGACCGTCTCAAAACTGATAAGATATTCAGTGAAAAGGAAAAATGTGGGAGTTGTAAACATGGTCTAATGGAGTGCGGAATCAGAGTTGGAATGTTGAAACCAGTGGTGAGAGAAATGGAGATATCGGTTCCAGAGGGTGAACCAAGAAATGGACTGGGACTCTCGACTGGATGCCCAGCGTCTCCTTCCCCCTTTGCTCTGTCATTGCACCCCTCCCATATACCAATGGAGAAGAGCGTTCAGAATTGTGCAACAGGAAACAATCCTCTCACAGCATAGAGAGGCTGTAAAGGAGTCACGAAAACTTCCCTTGGTTAGACAAGCCAAGAGTAACAAATGAATTAAGGAAAAGAGGAAGAAATTAGAAGTCCTCAATGCTATTGCCCGCACCTTCACCATACCAGACATGGGTGATGACATGGGCTGTGATCTTGAGATTTGAAACAGTACAGTATGGGGTTAAGAAGCAAACATCAGAAATTAAAAATTGGTTTGAGAAAAAAAGGACACAATGTGAAAGGCTCAAATATTTCAATGGACTGTTTCTTTAAAAAGCCTATGTGAATGTGAATGTTTTGGTGCCTCTGGCTGTGGCTCCGCCCCCTTTCAATATTTGTTATGTGTTAACCCCTTTTGTGTAAGAATGTTACTAAACTTTTGTTTAACTGTGAAAGTGAACTTTTTCTTCAGTTATATTTAGTATTTTTTTACAATCATTTGAAAAGGCGCCTGAAGAAAGAACAATAGGAAGATGACTTATAATGTACAGATTATTTTTTGTAAACTAGTGCTACTTTGATAACTTTATCAAAGTATTGTGTTACTTTGGGGAAGTGAGACCTTCAGCTTTGTGGTCTGAATTTAATATGGTAAATTTATTGATGTTAACTAGCCCATTAATTTTTGAAAACCAGACTTTTATTTTGGCCACGGTGAAATTCTGGTTATTGTAAATTATTTGAAAGTCTCCAGTTCCAGACTTAAGATTATCACATTGAAAAAATGGCATTTTTAAAATTTCTCAGCCGTGTCAAAGGTAATGATGTGAGGTGGATTAGGAGTTAATGCAGAATGTAATTGATCTGCTTGGAGTTGTGTGTTGGGCATCAGAGAGTGTGCATACTGTTGTTATCGGGGTGGGGAGGAGGTTGCTGGTTCAGTGCATGGCATCAATTTTGAATTGGTTTGACGTCTCTAAAATTTTGGGAGATTGGAGGTGATTCTAATTGTCTAATCATCTTGGTCGTACCAGAATGCAGTGGCCAGTCAGGAAGCTGAAAGCACCCTTTGGTGATTGACTGGAGACATTTCGTGGTTAGGCTGTACTAACTACCAAAGAGTTAATAATGTAAGGGGTTTTGGATACCTCTTAAATAAATGAGAAATGGTTTTACAAAAATCGTGCTTTAATCTACTCTTAGCCTGCACATTTTAAAATGAGATGAACGTGTTAAAATTCTGGATTGTGTAAAATTTAGTTGCCAGAATATAATTCTATTAGGATCTTTGTGCAATTTCACTGTTAAAGGCATAAAGACTTTGAAAACAATGTAAAATGGGGCTTGATTCTTTTTCATTAGGCAAAGTTTCTTTGAGTTTACTTGAAAGCTTCGTGACGCAGGCTGATACTGTCTGATGCTGGCAGTCTCTGCACTTTTTGTCAGGACAAAGATGTTAACCTTTTCCACAGGCAGCTGGTTTTATTCTTTCTTATATCAAATTAACTCTGTTTAAATTTCAATAAGCAACAACTTCTGCATTGCTGAATGTAAACTTATAACAGGCTTATTTAATTTTAAGTTTCTTAATTTGAGTCTATATTTCCCCACGGTGACAGAAGGAAATCAGGAAATGAGAACTGCATCGAATACAATTAACCCATTGGGCTCCAAGAAAGAGCTAGAATTGATGTTCTTTGTTATTTTTAAAAGGTGAGCATGGTTTCTGGGTTCCACATCAGTGATGGTGGCACAGGATTACCGAGATTAGTTCTTTTACATGAAAGTAGCTTCACAGAGTTACGAAGATGCCTTTGTTGATAAGGTGTTGGTGCAAGGAAGAGATGCAATCGTGTTAGGAATACCATCAAATGCCACAGCATGATGACACGGTGGAGTAAAGCTTATCTTCTCAAAGGATTGGCTTGAACCCATTCAGGGTCACTTGTTACCTTCCAAGATAGAGTGCTTAAGGAGGGAAATATGATATTACATCCAAAAGTAACTGCAATCATTTCTGTCTTCATGCAAAAATATTAAACATGGGCATAATTTGTTCCTGTAATTGAAATTGATAAGATACGTTGATACGAGTTGCTGTTCAAGCAGTTGAGAAGGGAAAATTTATCTGAAGTTTAAGGGGATAATGATTTTTTTAATGTGTCCAGTCTATGTGGCTCCTGTCCAATGCTGTGCACTTAGTGATTTTTAAAAAAAATAAGATTAAACATTGACAAATCCTGTCAGTCCAAAATGTACCAGTCCAATTTGAACCTATTCCTGGTGTCAAGTCGGGGCGGGTCGTGGGTGGGGAGACTGCTGTGCTAAAGGTAACTAACATCCCTCATCTTGGGGGATGAGGGATGTTAGACTGCCCTCTGGAATTTGGTTAATATTGTAATGATACAATGGACTCAGGCACAAAATAGCCGGATATTTTGGGGAAAAAGAGGTCCAAGAAAAATTGAAATAAAATAAACAAAAATATACTGATAACTTGGACCAAGTTAGGAACTTGCAATCTATGTTTTAAGGAGAAATAATTTTCAGTTTATTCAACAGTAATGTTCCTCCAGGGTTCGTGAATGAAATGAAATGGTAATATAAGGTCTACAGGAGAGGTAGGGAAAATGGAAGAGGGGGAGGAGTAGCCTTAGTGATTAGAGATGAAATCACTTCAATGATAAAGGAGGATATAATGAGGGGTAAGCAGCCATTAGATACCTTATGGGTTGAATTAAGAAATAGGAAAGGATCTAAGACTATAGTGGGAGTTGTGTGTCGGACCCCTGGCAACAGCTCTGAAGTGCTAGATTGTATAAATGCAGAGATTAGACAAGCGTGTAACAAATGCATAGTGGTCTTAATGGGGGAGTTTAACCTTCACGTAGATTGGGAAAAGCAGACTAGCAACTGTCATAAAGGTAGTGAATTTCTTGAGTGTGTCCGGGATAGTTTTCTACAGCAGTATGTCCTAGAGGCAACAAGAAGACAAGCCATACTAGATTTAGTAATGAGTAATGAACCAGATTTAGTTTACAGCTTAACTGTGCGTGAACATCTATCCAATAGCGATCATAACATGATCGAGTTCAATGTAGTGTTTGAAAGGGAAAAAAGTGAATCAGCTGCTAAGATTCTAGACTTGGGTAAAGCCGACTTCAATGGGATGAGACAGAGACTGTCCACAGTAAACTGGGCAAATCTGTTAATGGGTAAAACGACTGATGATCAGTGGGAAATGTTTAAAGAAACATTTTACGAGAAACAGAACTGGTTTATACCCCTGAGGGGCAAGGACACTACTTGCCAAAAAAAACAGCCTTGGACAACTAAAGAGGCAAGGGACAGTATAAGACACAAGGAAAGGGCATACAAAAAGGCAAACAATGGCACAGATCCTGGCGAATGGGAAAGATACAAAGATCAACAAAGGGTCAAAAAACAGACAGTAAGAGCTACAAAAAGAGAGTATGAAATGAAACTTGCAAGGGATATCAAAACCAATGCAAAGAACTTTTATAGTTATATTAGGAAAAAGAGGGTGGTCAGGAGCAGTGTTGGCCCCTTAAAAACTGAAAGTGGGGATATTGTCATTGACAATGAGGAAATGGCGGACATGTTGAATAATTACGTTGCGTCAGTATTTACAGTAGAAAAAGAGGATAGCATGCCGGAAATCCCAAGAAAACTAATATTGAATCGGGGACAGGGCCTCAATTAAATTAACAAGAGTAAAACAACAGTAACGAAGAAAATAATAGCACTAAAGAGTGACAAATCCGCAGGTCCAGATGGTATCCATTCCTGGGTTTTAACGGAAGTAGGTGAGCCCATTGCAGATGCCCTAACTATAATCTTTCAAAGTTCTCTAGATTCAGGAACCGTCACTCTAGATTGGAAAATTGCACATGTCACTCCGCTTTTTAAGAAAGGAGAGAGAGGGAAACCAGGGAATTATAGACAAGTTAGCCTAACATCTGTTGTGGGGAAAATGCTGGAGTCTATAATTAAGGATAGGGTGACTGAACACCTCGAGAATTTTCAGTTAATCAGAAAGAGCCAGCATGGAATTGTGAAAGGTAGGTCGTGCCTGAAAAACCTCATTGAATTTTTTGAAGAGGTGACTAAAGTAGTGGTCAGGGAAATGTCAGTGGATGTTATTTATATGGACTTCAAGAAGGCATTTGACAAGGTCCCACATAAGAGACTGTTAGCTAAGATAGAAGCCCATGGAATCGAGGGTAAAGTACGGACTTGATTAGGAAGTTGGCTGAGCGAAAGGTAACAGAAAGTAGGGATAATGGGTAGGTACTCATATTGGCAGGATGTGACTAGTGGAGTCCCGCAGGGATCTGTCTTGGGGCCTCAATTATTCACAATATTTTTTCTCGACTTAGATGAATGCATAGCAAGTCTCATATCTAAGTTTGCCGATGACACAAAGATTGGTGGCATTGTAAGCAGTGTAGATGAAAACATAAAACTACGAAGGGATATTGATAGATTAGGTGAATGGGCAAAACTGTGGCAAATGGAATGCAATGCGGGCGAATGTGAGGTCATTCACTTTGGATCAAAAAAGGATAGAACAGGGTACTTCCTAAATGGTAAAACGTTTAAAACAGTAGATGTCCAAAGGGACTTAGGGGTTCAGGTATATAGATCATTGAAGTGTCATGAACAGGTGCAGAAAATAATCAATAAGGCTAATGGAATGCTGGCCTTTATATCTAGAGGACTGGAGTGCAAGGGGGCAGATGTGATGCTGCAGCTAAACAAAACCCTGGTTAGACAGCACCTGGAGTATTGTGAGCAGTTCTGGGCACCGCACCTTCGGAAGGACATATTGGCCTTGGAGGGAGTGCAGCGTAGGTTTACTAGAATGATACCCGGACTTCAAGGGTTAAGTTACGAGGAGAGATTACACAAATTGGGGTTGTATTCTCTAGATTTTAGAAAGTTAAGGGGTGATCTGATCGAAGTTTATAAGATGTTAAGCGGAACAGATAGGGTGGATAGAGAGAAACTATTTCCGCTGGTTGGGGATTCTAGGAGTAGGGGGCACCGTCTAAAAATTAGAGCCAGACCTTTCAGGAGTGAGATTAGAAAACATTTCTGCACACAAAGGTTGGTAGAAGTTTGGAATTCTCTTCCGCAAACGGCAATTGATGTTAGCTCAATTGCTAAATTTAAATGTGAGATAGATAGGTTTTTGGCAACCAAAGGTATTAAGGGATATGGGCCAAAGGCAGGTATATGGAGTTAGATCACAGATCAGCCATGATCTTATTAAATGGCGGAGCAGGCACGAGGGGCTGAATGGCCTACTCCTGTTCCTTTATTCCTATGTTCCTGTTGGCCAGGGGCTGCAGAAAACTACTGAGTTTATTTCAAATTGCTAACAAAGACACTGACTTTTGAACTGAAGTGGTCTGGAGTTCAGTCACTGGTCTGAGCTGGCCGGAACCGGTTTGAATTAGTTCCGCTTCTAAGGGACAAAGGAGCTCTGATGAGGCACCAGTCCTTATTTAGAAAAGGAGTAATGAGGTGATGCTACCTAGCCCCTTGGAAAAGAGCCAATCAGGGGATGACACCGACCACTTGAGGAACTTTAAGCCAACCGGAGAAGACAGCATCATTCGAAAAGACAGACTTGGGAATAAGACTGAAGAATTACAGGCTTGGTGCCAGTTTGTGTGCGAGACTCTGGAGACTAACCATCGCGGAAGTAGGGTCCCTACATCAGGGACGTAGAGACTATGTCAGGGATGTAGAGACGACGTTGAGAGAGAGTGAACAGAACCCCTGGCCAGCGTCAGCTCTCCTTTCCGGGTAATATAATATCCTTTCTATTCTGTGACCACTCAGGGAGTGTTCGTCAGAGAAACCTAGTGGGTGTGCGTTTAAATCCTAGTTTGAGTATAAAACTGTATAACCTGCTGTAAACTGCATGCCTATATCTAACCAGACGTATAAGCGGTATGTACATGATCTAATAACGTTAATAAAGCGAATTGAGAATTAAGAGAGAATTGACTCGTCTCCTCTGTGTACTAAGCCAATAACTGTAACCGGTGACCTCCGGTCAACAGTTCCTATGTTCCTATAATGGGTTGTGTAAATTGGACATGAGGAAGTGACTGCGGGTATAAGATAGAAACAGGAAATGGGGTCTAAATTCATTGCCCTAGGAGAATTTCAGGAATCTAAACCAAAGGGTTTAGGCAATAAATGTGTGAGTGCATCCATGGGAAACATAAATCATCAGGCCACAATTCAACAAAAGATATTAATCTGATATCAATGCACAATCTAGTGAAAGTCATGAAAGTGAGAAAGTTAACTGATAGCTTTGCACCATACCTCCAGACACCATCTCCCCCCAGTCCGATCTTTTGATAAGATCGCCAGAAAGCACAGGAGTGGAGTGCATCTGATGTTACGTGTGGCATGACCTTGGGATAACGGTGTGTGTGCAAATGTGATAAATTGCGTGTGACCTAACCAGTATGCAGAATGCATGATGCATAACGGGTTTCCCAAATGCTAGTCACGCTTACAACATCACTACATGAAATAGATAATGGCTCAGGAGAGTGAGGACATATACTGTATTGAGTATATAATTGAAACCTTTAATCAAGGCACTAACACATGCTCCATAGAGAAACCAACTGTTTAATGAAATAATCAGGACAGAGTTAAACACACTTGTACCTATCTGATGGATTGAAATGAAAGTAAAGAGGGACATACAATTTTGATTACCAAAATTTAGAGTTGGATTCGTTTGAGATAATGAAATTGGGATAACTGAGGGCTACGAAGAAATAATACTTAGCAGAATTATCCACCAGATGGATAACGGCAAAAGGAAAGCTGGAGGATATTTTAAGTCCATGATTCCTTGATAAAATGGTACACTGTCGGTTTGTGTACAATGTATTATGATTTTCTTTATCTGCATCATGATGTGTAATATTAATCAAATTACACTTAGACTAGAAAAGCAAATGGCTCGAGATAGGTATGTAATGCTAAAATATGAGAACCTTAGATAAGGCCCCCAGGATCCCACACAGGACGGGGGCATGCGGCATTACAGAGGGCTGTTGGAAATTAAGACTGAGAAGTAATAAGATAAACCACTTTATTGGATTACTTCTGTAGTTTAAAAATCTTAATATTGAAAGACTGCATATGAACTAATGTAATGCTGACATTGAAAAGGGGCTATCTACCCTGAATGTGGGAGGTACTCTATAATGTAGACCGACTGCCGCCCCGATTCCGGGCACGTTGACTAATAATGTACGGTTTATACATGCACCTGTAGTGTTTAATTTTTCACCTTGGGCTAATCATAGCAATGCCAACCGTTTTAATGTTAGTGCAGTCTCTTTATTTTCCAATACAGCCTTAGTAAATCTGTTGAGACGTTATCACAAGAAGAATAGGGATCCCCTAATTGTCCAAGGAAGACCGTCAACCGGGAAGGTGTTTAGATCAATCCGGTTGAAGAGGGGGACAGCAGGGATAGTAGGAGCGGTGTCGAGATTACTTGGCACGGGTATGTCGGTCTGGAACCGGGCGGATGCAGAGGCCATAAAGAGACCCTTTACTATTTTGAGAACAGCCTTGCCGGCAGTGCCGTGAGGCCGATGTTAGAAAGGATTAGTAGATTAGCACAGGAGGAAGGGTTTACAACGTATGACATGCATGGTATTGCTAACTTGTACAATGATTCACAAAAAAACTCAATGAGATAATACTGAAAGAGAGAGCAAAGAACCAGAAATTAGCAGCTACCGCCCATTTTTCTTGATTATGGGTCGTGTGCACTCGAGACCCTGAGTGACCTCCCGCAGAGTGTGTCCGGAGGAATTATTCCAGATCAGCTGCCGCTGACCTGTCCGAACCAAAGCAAAGTTGCGCACAATATCAAGACATTTAAGATAGAAGTGGAGGGGAAATAATTGATAAACTAGTTAAACTTAGAGAGGATAAAACCTCTTGTCTGGACGGATTACATTCCTGCATGCTGAAAGAAGCTAGGCAAGAGATAATAAAGACATTATTATATATTTATTTTAATAAAACATTAGAAAACGGTTGTCAGATATTTGTTTTTATTCTCTTAACTATTTAGGGTAATCAGAGGTGAGATCAACCAAGACTTTAAACGTTTCTAACCAATGGTTTTATTCATATTAAAACTGTAGTTTTACAGATATTGATGAATACAACTTTAATTCGGTTGTACAATTCAGAACTTAGAATAGTCGATTCTTCTGCTTCGTGAACACTGAAAGGTTAATTTTCCGCCCACATTCTGCGTGGTAAGAGGTTAATAATCCACGGACTGCTTGCGTCCCGTTCTTCTGGTCTAATATGTGCACTGAGCCCTGGACGGTCTCGAGGACAATCTTTTAGACTATTTTTACTGACAATCATAACCTCTCAGTAATTTTCCATTGCCTCTTTCCCATGGTTACAAAGACTGATGCTGCCAATAAGCACCTGGTGTTTACGGTGGTCTCCCACAGTCTGTCAAAGTCTCTTTATCTGTAGCTGTCCACAGCCTGCAAAACACTTTTCGAGTTTGGTCAAGCTTGCCATTAATGAACCGATAACTCTCTGTTGCAACCTGACAGAAATGCTCACACGATTACCGAGTAACAGCCAAAATTTTAATATTTCTTCGTGTTTTACATGTGCTGATTTTTTTAATCCGTTCTCATTTTACAGACTGTATTTTAAAAATCCAAGTAAAAGTGCTCACGGCACCAGGAACCAGGTGCCGCCGTTGTTAAAGGGACAGAAAATTATCGCCCTATTCACAGGAGAAGAAACTCGCCAATAGAGGTTCATGTGGAGCAAGTTCCAACATAATACTGCCTGAATCTGTGACCAAGGGACAGAAAGCAGAAAGTAGAGGTGAACGGTTGTTTTTCAGACTGGAGGGAAGTTTACAGTGGTGTCAACCATTGGTCGGTATTAGGACCACTGCTCTGTTTGATATATATGAATGACCTGGACTTGGGTATACAGAGCATAATTTCAAAGCTGACAGATAAAACGAAACTCTGAAATGAAATAAACAGCGAGGAGGATAGTGAAAGACTTCCCGAGGACATAGACAGACTGGTGAAATGGGCAGACAAATGGCAGATAAAATTTGACGTAGAGCAATGTGATGTGATTAATTTTAGTGGGAAGAATAAGGAGAGGCAATACAAATTAAATGGTAGAATTTTAAACATGGAGAGGCAGTATAAACTAAATGGTAATATTTTGAGGGAGTGCAAGAGCAGAGGGACCTGGGGTGCATAGTCACAAATCTTTGAAGGTGGCAGGGCAGGTGAAGAAAGTGTATGGGATACTTGGCTTTGTAAATAGGGGCATTGAATACAAAAAGACTTGGTGGTCATGCTAAACCTTGACAAGTCACTGGTTAGGCCTCAGCTGGAGTATTTTGCACAATTCTGGGCAGCACATTTTAGGAAGGATGTCAAGGCCTTGGAGAGAGCACAGTTGGGGCTTACCAGGGTGATACAAGGGATGAGGGACTTAAGTTACGCGGAGAGATTGGAGAAACTGTGATTGTTCTCCTCAGAGCAGTGAAGGTTAAGGGGAGACGTAATAGAGGTATTCAAAACAATGAGGGGTTTTGATAGAGCAAATGGGGAGAAACTGTTTCTTCAGTCAAGTGGATTGGTAACCAGAGGACATAGATTTAAAATAATTGGCAAAAGAACTAAAGGGGAAATGAGGGAAAAAATCACACAGAGGGTTGTTAAGATCTGGAACGCAATGCCTGTAACGGTGGTGGATGCAAATTCCATTGGAACTTTTAAAAGGCTTGTACTTGAAGAGGACTAGTTTGCAGGATTATAGGGAAAAGCTGGGATGTGGGACTAAAATGGCCTCCTTCTGTGCTGAAATATCCCATGATTCTATGATTCTCTGCGTTAAATTGCATCTGCCATGTGTCTGCTCATTTCACCATTCTGGCTATGTCCTCCCGAAGTCTGTTACTATCCTCTTTACTGTTTACAACATTTCCGAGTTTCGTGTTATCTGAAAACTTTGAAATTGTGCCCTGAATACCCGAGTCCATGTCATTAATATATATCAAAAAGAGCATTGGCCCTAATACCGACCACTGGGGCACACCACTCTATACTTCCCTCCTGCCTGTAAAACAACTGTTCATCACTATTCTCCGCTTTCTGTCTCCTAGCCAATTTCGTATTCACGCTGCCACTGCCCCTGTTATCAAATGGGCTTTGGTGTTATTAATAATTCTATTATGTGGTACATTATCAAATGCCTTTTGTAAGTACATATACACAATATCAACCACACTACCTTGATCAATCCTCTTCGTTACTTCATCAAGTTGGTGAAACAGGGTTGGGCTTTAACAAATATGTGCTGGCTGTCGTTTATTAACCCATATTTTTCCAAGTGACAACTAATTTTGTCTCGAATTATTGTCCCTAAATGTTTCCCCATTACCTTTAATAGGCTGACTGGCATGTAGTTGCCGGGTTGATCCCTCTCCCATTTTTTGAACAGTAGCGTAACATTTGCCTCCACATAAAGGTCTCCTTTTTGGTCCCGAAGTGGGCCCACTCTTCCTTTGTCTATCCTTTTACTATTTATATGTTTATAAATGACTTTTAGGCTCCCTTTTATATCACCCGCTAATCTATTCTCATACACTCTCTTTGCACATCTATGTTCCTTTTTCAGTTCTCCTCTGTACTTTCTTTATTCAGCTTGGTTTCCTACTGAATTATGAACCTAGCATTTATAATAAGCCTCCTTTTTCAGTTTCATTTCAATCTCTATATTTTTAGTAATCCAGAAAGCTCTCACATTGGATGCCCTTCCTTTGGCGCTCGTGGGAACTTGTCTCGTATGTAAGTGAACTATTTCCTCTTTGAAGGCCTCCTACTGCCCATTTACTGTTTTACCTGCCAATATTTGATTCCAATCCACCTGAGCCAGATCCCTTTCAACTCATTGAATTTAGCCCTCCTGCAGTTGACTATTTTCACGTTTGATCATTCCTTGTCTTATTCCATAACCATTCTAAACCTAATGATATTGTGATTGCTGTTTCCTAAATGCTCCCCAATGAAACATGATCCTAGTGCTCCACTTCATTCCCCAGAACCAGATTCAGCACTGCTTCCTTCTGGAAACATACTGATCAAGAAAGTTCTCTTGTTCACATTTCAGGAATTCCTCCCCCTCTTTGCACTTAACACTGCTAGCTTCAACGTCTATATTAGGATAATGAAAGTCCTCCGTTATCACTCATCTGTAGTTCGTTCATCTTTCAGAAATTTGCCTGAAAATTTGCTTTACTATCTTCTCACCACTATTTGCTGGCCTATAGTATACACCCAGCAGTGCAATAGCTCCTCTATTGTTCCTTCATTTTAACCAAATGGGTTCTGCCTTTGAACCCTTGCGAACATCATCCCTTTCCAGTGCTGTAACAGTACATTTTATCAATACTGCCACCACCTCCGCTTCTTTTTTCCTTCCACATCTTTCTGAATACCTTGTAGCCAGGAATATTACTTTACCAATCCCCCCCTTGTTTGAGCCAGGTCTCCGTTACTGGCACCAAATCATAATCCCATGAGGCAATTTGTGCCTACCGCTCATCAACCTATTTGCCACGCTCCATGCAACTGCACACATGCACTCCAAACCCATCCTAGCCTGCCTCGCATTTCCCCCAGTCTGAACCCTCCTATTTCTAAACTACTCTTTATTCTAATTCTGTTTGTCTTCTCAGTCACCTGTGCAATTTGTTTATCCTCTCCACTGCTCATCCTGCTGCCCCTCCCGCTGACAAATTAGTTAACACCCTCCCCCACAGCACTAGTTAACCTCCCCATGAAGACATTGGTCCCAGCTCAGTTGAGGTGCAACCTATCCATCTTGTAAAGATCCGCCCTGCCCCTGAACTGGTCCCAATTCCCCAGGAATCTGAAGCCCCTCTTTCTGCATCATTTCTCCAGCCACTCATTCAGCTGCCTTATCTGACTGCTCCTGTACTCACTAGAACATAGCACTGGGAGCAATCCAGAGAATGCCACATTTGAGGTTCTAGTCTTTAACTTCCTCCCTAGCTCCTGAAACTCTGACTGCAGGACCTCGACCTTTTCCTTCCAATGTCTTCGGTTCCAACATGGACCACGAATTCTGGCTGTTCCCCTTCCCCCCACAGAATGCTCTGCACCCGTTCCGTTATTTCCTTTACAGTTGCACCAGGGAATCTACTCTCCATGCAAGTCTCGCGTCCATGGTTGCAGAAGCGACTATCTATCCCGCTGACTATTGAATCACCTATGACCACTGCATTTCTAACCTTTGCTATGACCCCCAGTGCAGTCATTTACCCCTTGATGCCGGGGATTTGCTCTGGACTGCCCTCCTTCGAAGTGTCACGCTCACCGGTATTCAGCACTGAAAACCGGTTTGTTAGCGCCACATTCCCGGAGGATTCCTGCACTGCCTGCCACTTCCTATCTTGCTGGATGGCCACCCACGTTCTGATCTCCTGAACTCTGTGGCTGCGGGGTGACCTTATCCTGGAACCTGCGATCCAAGGAACTTTCAGCCTCCCGAATGCCCTGCAGTGACTCCAGCTGCTCCTCAAGCTCAGAGAGCCTGACCTCGAGCTCGAGCAGCCAGAGACACTTCCTGCACACATCGTTATCCAGAACACATGGAGCGTCCTGTAATTCCCACATGGCACAGGAACTGTAGACAACGGGTCCCATCTGTTACTTAAAAGCCTAACTACTTATGTTATATATATTATATATTATATATATAAGCTTTAGTTTAGTATCCACTTAACTGCTATTTATTATTTATTTATGGCAGATTTTTATTCAATGGAATTCGGATCCCTTTAATCCTCTACTTAGTTCATTTTATCCCCTGAGATTTTCTTAATTACTCTGATTATTTATTTTTATGTTTACTTATTTACTGTTGTCCCTTGGTTTATATTACTTAGCGCCTCCTTGCCATCTGCAGCTAATTCCAACCTTCACCGAAATCATGTTTTAATATCCTCACTGTTTTGCAATTCACTCCGATTAGAAGTTCACTCTCTGTGCTTCAAGCTCTCTGTGGTCTTGCAGATTTACTCTCTAATAGATACAATTTCAGACACACAGGGTTTCATTTCAAATTTTGCAGGTGACACGAAACTCAGAAATGGAATAAACAATGTGAGGGATAATAGCAGACTTCAGGAGGACATAGACAGACTGGTGAAATGGGCAGATTAATGTCAGGTGAAACTTAATGCAGAGAAGTGTGAAGTGATACATTTTGGTAGGAATTATGAGGAGAGGCAATATAAACTAAATGGTACAGTTTTAAAGGGAGTGCAGGAACAGAGAGACCTGCGGGTGTACGTACACAAATCTTTGAAGTTGAGAAGGCTGATGAAAAAAAATATGGGATCCTTGGCTTTATTAATAGAGGCATAGAGTGCAAAAACAAGGAAGTTACGCTAAACCTTTATAAATCACGGGTTAGGTCTCAGATGGAGTATTGTGTTCAATTCCAGACAACAAACCTTAGGAATGACACCATGGCCTTAGAGAGGGTGCAGAGGAGATTTACTAGAATGGCACAGGGAAGAGTTACTTCAGTTACATGGAGAGACTGGAGAAGCTGGGTTTGCTCTCTTAGAGTGGAGACGTTTAAGGGGAGATTTGATAGAGGTGTTCAAAATCATGAACAGTTTAATAGAGTAAATAAGGAGAAATTGTTTCCAGTGCAGTAGGATCTGTAAACAGAGAACACAGATTTAAGGTGATTTAAAAAAGAACCAGAGGCGACATGAGGAATCATTTTTTTTTACGCAGCGAGTTGTAATGAGCTGGAATACACTGCCTGGAAGGGTGGAGAAAGCAATTTTAATATTAACTTTGAAAAGTGAATTGGATGAATACTTGAAGGGAAAAAACTACGGTGCAATGGGGAAAGAGCAAGGGAGTGGGACTAATTGAATAGCTCTTTCAAAGAGCCGGCACAGGCACGATTGGCCGAATGGCCTCCATCTGTGCTGTACTAAGCTATGAAACCATGATACTATGATACAGTAGATTATAGCAGTCAACAACCCCTAGCCACACAATAATTAACACCTAATCTGCTTACAATTGATTGGGAATTAACTGCCAACTTGACTTGCTTTTTTAAAGTTAGAAAACTAAGTTAAATTTCAGTTTGATATAAGCACACTTCAGTGCTTCTTACCCACTACTTAATAGTGAACTCCCACTCTCACCAAATTCCCGTTTTAAAGTCCTCAATCTATTTTATAATTCACTCCGTTTTTAGCAGTTCACTTTCTCTGTGTTTAGAGCCCTCTCTGTAGTAAAATGTTAGGCAATTTAAAAGGCATCATCCCCTCATTCTCGAGACCGCACACGAAGTTACATTTCATAATTAGTTTTTTCAATTTCTGCATCACGCTTCATATCAACATATTTAATTCCCTCCCTGTAGTTTTAATCGCAATAAAGTTGAAAACTACAGAGAGGGAATTAAATGCAGGTTCAGGGACAGCAGTCTCCAGAATTTTCTTACCTGCGGCCCTCTTCCATCACTCCCCCCTTCCTTCTATATTTCTCAGGGTTTTATACTCAGTTTAATTATGCCGAATTGCTGTTTTTCTAATTTCTCCCGTTTCCCCTTTTCTCCTTTGTCTGTATCTAATGCGGTTTCCTCGCATGTTCCATCCGCGCCAGCGCTCCATCCGTCTCCGTGTTCAGACGAACAGACTGGGTGAAGTGTCACAAAATCCCAGGTGGATTTCAGCGCGTGACTGAGGCTTGGAGGTGCACTTGGTCCCATTCAAAGAGTTTCATCAAGATGTGTTTAAATATCCTGAAGTGATCGTTATTTCCTGTAGTTTATAATGTACAGGCGGGCAGTGAGACGCAATGGAGATAGCGTGCAGAAATTGGAATGGGATTCACTTTGGTTTGACCATTTTAAAAATCTGTTTTTGATGAATCCCCCGAATAGATGGAGAGGCTTGTTATTGAGAATGGCTCGTGAATCCAGTTCAGACAGAACTAAGTATCGAGGAAGTCGGGTGGGACTTTAGCGAGTGATATAACAGGAAATGTAATGGCGGCAGTTTCACTTCCCTGAACGACAACAGTGAAGCACGTGTTTTTGTTAAAAAAGTTCGCTGTCAAGCGTCTCGACGACAAAACATGAAATACAAATGTGGTGTAAGTCGAACCCACAATCTTTGAATGTCTATCAACTACTAACTCAACGTCCAACGAGGTATCCATTGTGCCACAGAGTCGATTGACCTATTTGCGCATTGCCTTGGAATTTCTAACGATGTGAGTCAGACGGTTTCAGAGTTCATTGCGAGTTGCAAAGTTCAAGGAGTCAAAACATTTCATGAGAAATTTACACAGGTACATTTCACCCTTGTCCCAATACTAAGTGCTCTCTGTCTTTCACTGTCTGTCTCTCTGTCGCTCTCTGTCTGTTTCTCAGCAGGGATAGACACCCATCTTCTAAGTCCTGCGATACGCAATGCAGGTCGGCAAACTTTAAGGCTTGGGGACACCAAGTGCCTGCAGGGGTAGAAGTGCAGTTGAACCAACTAAAGTTGTAAGAATATACATATGTTTTTACATTATTCTCACAGAATAGCTTACATAACAGAATTGGTTTAAACTGATGCTCGCAAATCCTGTCTTTTCCCCTCAATGACGCTGATAACATTGGAGAGGATGAATTTCAGCGTTTAAAACATTCTACTGAAAGGTTAGGGACATGTAGATTATTTTACAAAGCTAGTTGGATAATATGGAGCTAAAAGTGTTGTTAGGTTAAAACACATAGGCTTTTAAAAGCAAGATTGGGAATTACTGCAGTACAAAAAGAGAATAGGTTCCTCTAATGTAGAGCATAACATCAAAGGTTTGTACAACAAAGCTATGGCTCGGGAAAAGCAATGATAGGAAGTAACGGTGTGGTATGAGAAGACATGGGGCTCTTCATGCCTGTCCAACAATCTGATCAAACAGCTAACGGTCATAAAACGCCCATGAGCTTTTGAATCCCGCAGGAACTAGGCGATAAAAGACAATGGTACAAAAAAGAGATGCCATGTTTCACTCAGTTGGAACATTTGCCTATCCTCAGGACCAGGTAACATGATTAGGCTTGGAATAGCCATGCACGCGATTTCTCATAGAAATGCACAGATGGTTTTACACGTAATGCTAAATGTGCACCAATCTGTATGGAGTTTTAAGATTAATAGTTTGAAACAAGAATAAATGAAGTTAATTATCGGACATATTACTGTTTCTAGATTTACGAATCTGTGAAAAGGATAAGGAAGGAATTCTCCGAACATTTTGGTGCACTGCGGTGATAGCTAAGACTAGTAATTGTTTCAAGGTCCAATCTGGGAACATAGAAACAGGAGTAGACCATTCAGCCCCTCGTGCCTGCTCCGCCATTTGATAAGATCATGGCTGACCTGTGATCTAACTCCATATACCTGCCTTTGGCCCATATCCCTTAATAACTTTGATTGCCAAAAAGCTATCTATCTCAGATTTAAATTTAGCGATTGAGCTTGCATCAATTGCCGTTTTCGGAAGAGAGTTCCAAACTCCTACAACCCTTTGTGTGTAGAAATGTTTTCTAATCTCACTCCTGAAAAGTCTGGCTCCAATTTTTAGACTGTGCCCCCTGCTCCCAGAATCCCCAACCAGCAGAAATAGTTTCTCTCTATCCACCCTATCTGTTCCCCTTAATATCTTATAAACTTCGATCAGATCACCCCTTAACCTTCTATACTCTAGAGAATACAACCCCAATTTGTGTAATCTCGCCTCCTAACTTAACCCTTGAAGTCCGGGTATCATTCCAGTAAACCTACGCTGCACTCCCTCCAAGGCCAATACGGCCAACTCCCGGATTAAACTATGATAATAGGAGGAATAAATACATTCATTTCGGATATGTGAAAGTTGGACCAGTTAGGAACATATGTAGATGAATACCCTGCCCGATATGGCGGCGGACTCCTAAAGGTTGGAGATCTTATGGGAAAAACCGATTCGCTAGACGAACTAGTGGAGCTCCTTAAGAAGGACAAGACTGAGACCGTTGTAATACACGGAATGTTTACTGTGACAAAAGCCCTGTCCGACAGACTGAAATGTTCAACGAAATTGTTAAAGGAAAAAGAAAATACGCAGAAATACTTAGAAATAGCAGCACAGGAGGAAATCCAGCAATTTAAAGATACGATTGTGGACCAACAAGCAGCAGGAGCTTGTTCGGAAGCATTTAGAGCTCAGTAGAAAGGGACAGATTCAAAACTGAGAGTGAAAAGGGAAAGTACGAGAAGTGTAAAGATGGCCTGGAGGTTACAAGAATGAAAAAGGCAGTTGTCATGATTCAGCAGCGCAGAAATTTGCTGGGACTTTCGACGAGTTCCCTAATGCTCCGTCCGCGTGTACTCTATGCCATTACACGCCTTCCTTTGTTCAACGGAGAGGAAGGCAATGCATTGTGCAGAAGACCGAGAAGTTTTTATTGGCCTTTTCACAACAAACAGAGGCTGTGAAGCAGTTATGTAAAAATTCCATTGTTAGATATGCGAAGAGTAAGAACAGATTTAGGAAGAGAAAGAATTTGAAAGCCGACAGCAAACATCAGAGCTTAACATTGCTGTGAGTAAACAGGATTGAAGTAAAAGACGAACAGACTTCCTTTTTTGTTTCATGCACTATCCCTTTAAATGTGTATCCTGCTTTCTGCTGTTTCATTCAGCAGCTGTCTCAGAACTAAATGCAATTTGGCATATGCTGTCTTAAGTTTATTAATTGTTTTCTTTTTATGTATGCACATATGTGTTATATTTTTATGATATTGCGTCCGTTCGTTACTTGGTCTGAAACCTGAGTTTACAGACTGCGTAATCAAATTATGGCTACCACTTTTGCATTGGTGGCCACTTTACAAATCTGGTTATGTAAATTATGTGAACAATCTCTAGTTCGCGACTTGGGATTATCACATAAAATATGGCACTTTTGAATTAATCAACCCATAACAAGGAAACAATATTTTAAGGTGGATGAGAGGCATTATGACTTGATTGATTGAGAATGATTCAGGTACTTGGAATTGTTATGAGAGCGTGACTGTAGTTTTTAAGAGTATGTTCATTTCAATTTACGAGTGTGCCCCCAGAATATGGGAGATTTAAGGACAACCTTTGTGCTTTCATGCAAGTGTTTGGCTTTATAGATTTTATTTTAAAGACGTGTGGTCTGAATTTATTTTTACTGTAATTTACGTTACCATTGTTAAAATGGACAGAGCTTTTTAAAAAACAAAAGAAATAAGGATAAAAAGCAGCTTTGGAGAATTACAAAGTTAGAGTTTGAACCTTTTCAAAGCGCTCTTTTGTTTTGTTGACTCATCAGCACGCCTGAAACTGCTACTATGCAGGCTGACTCCTCCCCCGCCCCCAAGGGTTTTTCCACCGTGAAGAAGTAGCTAACCCGTTACTTCTATTTGCCACATTGAATTGCTGAATGTCAGACACGCTGTATTAGTTTTTTTATGTGTCAGCTCGAAGCGATGTCACCATGCTCACCACAGCGAAAGTTCTGATGGAACAAGTTCGAGGTGATTGATAATGATAATGGAGCATGGTTTGTGCGCTAGGTCATGAACTGAATGGGCACAATATTAGGGACTGAACAGAAATTCCACATCCCAAGTGTCAGGCTTGGTGGAAAGAACAAATCGAACGGTTAAAACTCTGTTGAAAAAAGTAATCAGTGAGACTGAGTGAGGCTGGGATGCTAACGTACAACTGGTGTTTAAAAGTATTGAAGTAAGGCCTTTTAATTTTTGAAGCAATGATAAGAAAGAGCGTCTCCGAAACACCTTTATGCTTGCCCCGATGACGGATATGTTAAAACAAATCGTTGCCACTGAACCCTTTTCAGTACATAAATTCGGTTATTTCGAATTAAATTCTAACCTGAATGGAGAGTTCTTTCTTTATAGACGGAAAGGACGGCGTGGGAGTGTTTAAAGGACAAAATAGGCAGACAGGGAATGTTATATCAGGACAACAAAGACTATAAGGAACATCTGATTCCAAAGGAAATAACCTGTAGTAGGTATGGAGGTTTGTTACTTATTTAATCAGATCCAAAAAAGGGTTAAATGATACAGAAAACAATTCAATCCCAAATGCTATATTGGGCAAAGACATGGCAATCTGGAAATCAGATGGGAATATAGATTGGTGTAAGGTGCAAAGATTCGCATTGGTGTATTACGCCAGGAAGCCTGCAAGCAGAGTGGGGATGTTCGCTATTGATTGCACAGTGTTCAGCTTCATTCACAACGCCTCAGATAATAAAGCAGTCCGTGCCCGCATGCAGCAAGATCTGGACAACATCCAGGCTTGGGCTGATAAGTGGCAAGTAACATTCACGCCAGACAAGTGCAGGGAATGATCACCTCCAAGTAGAGAGAGTCCAACCACCACCCCATGACATTCAACGGCATTACCATCGCCGAATCCCCCACTATCAACATCCTGATGGTCACCATTGACCGGAAACTTAACTGGTCAAGCCACATAAATACTGTGGCTACAGGAACAGGTCAAAGGCTGGGTATTCTGTGGTGAGTGACTCACCTCCTGAGTCCCCAAAGCCTTTCCACCATTTACAAGGCACAAGTCAGGAGTGTGATGGAATACTCTCTACTTGCCTGGATGAGTGCAGCTCCAACAACACTCAAGAAGTTCGACACCATCCAGGACAAAACAGCCCGCTTGATTGGCACCCCATCCACCTTAAACATTCACTCCCTCCACCACCGGCGCACCGTGGCTGCAGTGTGGACCATCCACATGAAGCACTGCAGCAACTCGTTAAAGCTTCTTCGAAAGGACCTCCCAATCCGACGACGTCTACCACCGAGAAGGAAAAGGACAGCAGGTGCACGGGAACAACACCACCTGCACAGTCCCTTTCAATTCACACACCATCCTGACTTGGAAGTACATCGCCGTTTCTTCATCGTCGCTGGGTCAAAATCCTGGAACTCCCCATCTAACAGCACTGTGGGTGAACCTTCACCACACAGACTGCAGACGTTCAATAAGAAGGCTCACCACCACCTTCTCAAGGGCAATTAGGGATGAGCAATACCTGCTGGCCTTGCCAGCGATGCCCACATCCCATGCAAGAATTTAAAAAATCGTCCAAATTCCCTATGGTCTGTCTCTCCGTATGTCTAAGTCACTGTATGTTCATATGTATGCATGTGTGTCTGTTTCTTTGTGTAGGTGTGTCTTTCTGTGTGTATGTATGTGTCTGTCGATGCATGCGTGTGTCTGTGTGTGTCTCACATTTTCTATGTTTTCCTGAATGCATCTATTTTTCCTTCTTTCTCTCTCACTCTCTCCCACGCTCCCCACATAATTTTACTCTGGACATAATCGAACAAAGAGAAGATCTTCCTAGTCTGCTTTCTCATCTGCGCCTGTTCCGAGACCTGTCTCTCTCTGTATCTCCGTCTTTCGACAGTGGCCCGTGGAAAATTAAAAAAACTGTCATCAATTAATAGTTCAAAAAGAGTCAGTAAAACATGAAGCATCTGTGGTGAATGTACGGTAACACTAAGCATCAATTACTTGTTAGTATAATGGTGAGTATCCCCGCTTATTACGCGGGAGACCGGGGTTCAATTCTCTAATGAGGAGGTTATTGCCGCTTTCGAAGCTTCACTTTCATTTATCTGCAATATTGGATGTTGAAAATACAAAGAAAAACTGACTCGGCCTTTCCCACTTCCACAATTTGATTTCACAGCGATTTTAAAATCTGCTCTCTGCCTCACGCTTCAGCTCGATGTCAGAACCACAATGACAGGCAAGAAATATAAATGCCGAATTGCGCTGTGGACAGACCGGGTCTGAGTCACCAGCCCGAAACAGGGAGAGACCGATCCACGGAGAGAGAGAGACAAACAGAAAGAAAAAAGACGGAGATAGAGACATGTCTCGGAAGAGGCGCAGATGAGAAAGCAGACTCGGAAGATCTCACATACAGCAATGAAAAGGATGTATGTTTCAGTGAATCTATTTTAAAAACTTTCCACATGCCACTGTTGAAAGAAGACTTACTTTCTATCTCTTTGTTAGTCAAGGTCCAGAGAAAAATTATGTGGGGAACAGGGAAAAAGTGACAGAAAGAAAGAAAGAGAGAGACACTCAGAAACGGGTAGAAAAAGTGAGACACATATTCACACAAACACAAACACACACATTCATAGCTACATACACACTCACACAAAGACACACCGGCATGTACACACAAACATACACACACCAATAACCTGAAAGTAACACAGGACTACTTGCCAAACAGTAGAAGCAGCATGCTACAGACAGAGCTAAGCGATCCCACAACCAACGGATCTTCTGCAGTCCTGTGATGACAGTAAATTTAATTTTCCACGGACCACTGTTGAAAGAACCTTTTACATTTCCATCTCTTTGTTAGACAACGAACAACTGACTCTGTCTTTCTTTCGTTCTTTCTTTCTCTCTTTTCATGGTGAGTTGCCCCGCCTTAGTCCGGGGTTTAATTCCCTGACGGGGAGGAAGCATTTATATGACGCCAAAAGATACCTCTTGCTGTTCCAGGAAAAGTGATGCTTGGGTATGCGGCTGCAATGTGCTGCAGAGCTCATCGTTAGCATGTGGCTTCAACCTGGACTGAAGAAACCTCACACTTCACCTCGATGTCAGAACCACAATAATGAGGAAGAAATAAAACGCAGAATCGCTCTGTGAACAAACCCGGGCTAATTCACCAGCCCTAAACAGAGAGAGACAGAAAACTACTCATTATTCCAGGATCATCCTGGAATGTAAAGATACACCCGGTATCTCTTCTTGACCATAAACCGTCTTCTTGAACCCCCTGCCTCCTCCACCCTCACCACAAAAATTGCGAGCAGTTCATGGACTATTTTGTCACTAAGATTGAGACCATCCGTCCACCTGCCGCTCCCTCCCTTCCCTCAGCCCGCCAAGTCAAACTTCCCCCACGGTTCACCCCTGTCCCAACCCTGAACTTGCAACTTTCTCTAGTTTATCTCCTATCTCCCCTCATGCCCTCTTCGAGCTCATCTTGACCATGACACCCACCTCCTACCCCCTACCCCCTCAACCTACTTTCCTGGCCTCCCTGTAGCTGATATTGTTAACGGTTCCCTCTCCTCATGGTACTGTCATCCTCCCCTTCGTGCCCTGAATCCTGAGATTCCCTCCGTAAACCTCTCCTCCTTCAAGACGCTCCTGAAAACCTGCCTCCTTGACCAAGTTTTTGGCCACCTGTCCTAATATCTCCTTATTTGGCTCGGTGAGAATTTTTTTTTGTTGAAAATCGCTCCTGTGAAGCTCCTTGTTGTTTAATTCACAAATGAGGTAAATATCACACAGGAGACTCGGACAAAGAAGGTCCAGCTGGGAGTTGAACACAGGATCTCCTGTTTATTGGACAAGACAGGCGAAGGCACGGAGCCAAATCAAGCAGCAATCGCGTCCCCTGCTTTCACTGATATCCATCAGCTCCCTGTCACTGTCTGTTGGATTGAGGCCGTTTTGTCCTTCTCTATTCCTCTTGTCTATTTCCCTGTGTTTCCCGATACTGTCTGTATCTCTCTCTGTGTTTATCTCTCTGTGTCAATCTGTGGGTTGTTTCTGAACGAACACGTGTGTTTGTGTTTGTTTGTTACATGAAATAAATGAGGGGATCAGACAATTCTCCCTCTGACACTGGAGAAATAATGAGTCAAACTTTATAACAAAATATTGTTTATTGTGATGCAGCAAAGGAAACATTCCATCTTGAATGATTTCGGTTTCACTTCTGTACAAAAAGAAACTGTGACCCCAACGTGTTCCCAACACGCCGCCTTTGAAGTTGATATCAGACACACTGACATTGCAGCACAAGGTGTTGGCAGCGCGCTGAGGACCTTCGTGTGTCTCTGGGCCTTTCAGACACTTCGTGTGACACAAGATCTTTCCAATCCCCGCCAGCTCCTGGACACCGAGACATCCGTCAGAAGCAGCATTCACCACCAGGGCCGATACCTTTACCGGACTGCAGCAAATCCAATGCTGGAAATAAAAAGCAGTGCGGACAGTATGTGGAAAACAGTTAACCTTTCAGTGTTCAGACTTTAGTTCGAACTGTAAACAGGGCTTTGGGTAGATATAAACTGGGTGTGTATGAGTGTGCTGTTGTTTCATTAACTATGGGAGTGTATATATGAGTGTGACGTTCATATATGAACTGTGGGGTGTGTGTGTTTGAGTGCGATGTTTATATATGAACTGTGGGTGTGTGTTTGAGTGCGATGTTTATATATGAACTGTGGATGTGTGTGTTTGAGTGCGATGTTTATATATGAACTGTGGGTGTGTGTTTGAGTGCGATGTTTATATATGAACTGTGGGGGTGTGTGTTTGAGTGTGATGTTTATATATGAACTGTGGGTGTGTGTGTTTGAGTGCGATGTTTATATATGAACTGTGGGTGGGTGTTTGAGTGCGGTGTTTATATATGAACTGTGGGTGTGTGTTTGAGTGCGATGTTTATATATGAACTGTGGGGGTGTGTGTTTGAGTGCGATGTTTATATATGAACTGTGGGGGTGTGTGTTTGAGTGCGATGTTTATATATGAACTGTGGGGGATTGTGTATGAGTGCGATGTTTATATATGAACTGTGGGGGTGTGTGTTTGAGTGTGATGTTTATATATGAACTGTGGGGGTGTGTGTTTGAGTGTGATGTTTATATATGAACTGTGGGGGTGTGTGTTTGAGTGCGATGTTTATATATGAACTGTGGGGGTGTGTGTATGAGTGCGATGTTTATATATGAACTGTGGGGGGGGGGGTTTGAGTGTGATGTTTATATATGAACTATGGGGGTGTGTGTTTGAGTGCGATGTTTATATATGAACTGTGGGGGTGTGTGTATGAGTGCGATGTTTATATATGAACTGTGGGGGTGTGTGTTTGAGTGCGATGTTTATATATGAACTGTGGGGGATTGTGTATGAGTGCGATGTTTATATATGAACTGTGGGGGTGTGTTTGAGTGCGATGTTTATATATGAACTGTGGGGGGGTGTGTTTGAGTGCGATGTTTATATATGAACTGTGGGGGGGGGTGTTTGAGTGTGATGTTTATATATGAACTGTGGGTGTGTGTTTGAGTGTGATGTTTATATATGAACTGTGGGTGTGTGTTTGAGTGTGATGTTTATATATGAACTGTGGGTGTGTGTTTGAGTGCGATGTTTATATATGAACTGTGGGTGTGTGTTTGAGTGCGATGTTTATATATGAACTGTGGGTGTGTGTTTGAGTGTGATGTTTATATATGAACTGTGGGGGTGTGTGTTTGAGTGCGATGTTTATATATGAACTGTGGGGGTGTGTGTTTGAGTGCGATGTTTATATATGAACTGTGGGGTGGGGTGGGGTGTTTGAGTGTGATGTTTATATATGAACTGTGGGTGTGTGTTATATATGAAGTGAGGAATGAACGGGAGGGGCAATTCCTCCCGTGGTTATATTTTCTTCCAAGACGATGACACAAAGTCCAATTTGCGGTGGTGCTGAAATAGCTCAGTTGGGAGAGCGGTTGACTGAAGATCTCAAGGTCCCTGATTTAATCCTGGGTTTCAGCACTTTTTATTTACACCCTCTCCAGTTTTATATAGAAACAGGAATCAATGTTTAAGGGATGTGGCGCGCAGTGTTTATGGAAACAGTGTAATTAAATTTGACACTTTAATCAGTTCCTTCTCCAACCCAGACTCTTATCATTAGATTTGCGCCTTCACCGAGTTTAAAATGGGTTCCTCAGTGATATAAATAAACCGGTAACAACCCCGAAACCCCAGCGGGTATATTTTTTCCAATACTGAGTGACGGTCTCGATTTCCATTGAAATTTTCAATCAGCAAATCCCAGCGGTCGTTATGAGTTTGACAAACTAATTTATGTACTTGACTGGTTCCTGGAAATGATCAAAATGGGGCTTTCCTTACCCGTACAGATAAATAAATAAACACATTCGGTCATTTCGCAAATAACAGTTGAATAAATCAAGAAATCGCAGTATCTGTGGGGAGATACTCGCTTTACCGGGGCGTCATTGTGCACTTTGATTGATACTTCACGTTATTCACATCTTACACTCGCAACACCTCCGGGCGGCAATCAGGACTTTGCTGATTTGAGCAGAGTTCAGCGAGCAATGCAAAATTCATCCACCGTGGCTTCGGATTGGACCGAGACCCAAGACTTCTGGTGAATAAACGGAAGGAACCAACACATCAAATGATAAATGCAATAATGGCGTGGGTGGCACAGAAAACCATGCGTGCAGAGCACAATGGATTAACAGCCCATCACCTCAACCACTCGGCCACCTCGACACATGAACATTACCCAGAAAGCCCTTTTGTTTTCTTCTCTCAGTGCAAAATCCTGGACTCAGCAAGAAAGCCAAATTTCACTCACCAGTCACCAGATCCTGAAAGCTACGCACAGTTCCATGTGGCCGAGCGCTCTCAGGCGCTGGATTAAAACTCCAGTCTCCATAGGGGCGTGAACTCGAATCCCACCACTACGAAAATTTGAGTTGCTATTTTTAGCCTCATCACCAAAACTGCTTCCTTTCAAAATCGTGCGTTGCGCGACATTGCTGTCGTTGGACCGGACCTGATGGGCATCGCCATGATCGCACGAAGGTTCGCGCTCTGTGTGGTGGTCGCTGTAACCTGTTTAGATCCGAGTCACGGCGCACCTCACTTCACCTCTTTTATCAATGTGTTCCTGATCATTTTCATCAACATCTTTGAAAGTGGCAGCACCAGTTGGTGAAACCGTTAAAACAGCATCCGGTTCCTTGGCTTAATAATAGAGAAATAGAGCACAAAAGCAAGGAAGTTATGTTAAACGTTTATAAATCTTTGTTCAGGCCTCATCTGAAGTGTTGTGTCCAATTCTGGGCACTATAATTTATTAAGGAGGTCAGGGTCTTGGAGAGGATGGAGAGGAGATTTCCCAGAATTATACCAGGGATGGGGTTTAGTTGTGTGGAGAGACTCGAGAACCTGGGATTGTTCTGCTTCGAGCAATGAAGGTTAAGGGTAGAAATAATCCACGTGTTCAAAATTAAGACGGGTTTTGATCGAGTAAATAAGGAGAAACTTCACCCACTGGCGGGAGGGTCGGCAACCAACGGACGCAGATTTAAGATAATTGGCAAAAGGGAGTTAAGGAGATTTTTTTTACACAGCGAATTGTTATGATCTGGAACGCACTGCCTTAAAGGATGGTGGAGCTCGATTCAATTGTAACTTTAGAAGGATAATTGGATGGAGTAAATCAGTTTTCGCCACCAACAAAAAATATTTATTTCAAGTATTAAAGATTGATTTATTACTGCATTTTATTGGCAGAGAACAAAAGGGGCAAAGTGCACTATGCCGTGACTCGGATTCGAACCGAGGTTGCTGCGACCACAACGCAGAGTACTAACCATTATACGATCACGGCGCCACATGTTACTCAGAGCACTTGCCCCCGCGCCTCTTCTCCCCGGAGCATTTATAAAGCTCCTTTAACGTAGCAAAACGTCCCAAGGCGCTTCACAGGAGATTTTAAACAAAATTTGACACCGAGCCACAGAAGGAGATATTCGAAGCAAAATACTGCGGATGCTGGAAATTTGAAATAAAAACAGAAAATTCTGTAAATAATCAGCAAATCAGGCGGCGTCTGTGGAGAGAGAAACAGAGTTAACATTTCAGGTCGATGATCCTTCGTCAGAACTGGAAAAGGTTGAAGATTAAACAGTTTTTAAGCAAGGACAGAGTCAGGAAAAGGGATGGGGGAGGAAGGGGAGGGGAGGAAAGAACAAAAGGGAAGGTCTCTGATAGGGTGGAGGGCAGGAGTGATTAAATAACAAAAGGAATGATGGTGCAAGGCAAGGAGGGTGGTAATGGGACAAGTAAAGAAACAAAAGATGGGTCTAGAGGAGCTGTAAACGGCAACATTAGCACCATAACCAGCACTTGCTGTCCGAAAAAAAATGTGAGCAGTGTTTATGATCTGAAGTTATTGAAATCAATGTTGAGTTCAGAAGGTTGTAAAGAGCCTGATCGAAAGATGAGGTGCTGTTTCTCGAGCTTATGTTGAGCTTCATTGGAACAGTGTAAGAGGCCGAGGACAGAGAGGTCAGAGTGGGATTGGGACGGGGAATTAAAATGGCAAGCGACCGGAATCTCAGGGTCACGCTTGCGGACTGAGCGGAGGTGTTCAGCAAAGCTATTACAAATAAATCGCTGTTTCACCTGGAAGGAATGTTTGGGGCCCTGGAAGGTGGGAAGGGAGGAGGTGAAAGGGCAGGTGTTGCATCTCCTGCACTCGCATGGGAAGGTGCCGTGGGGAGGAGAGCGAGTGTTGGGGGTGATGGAAGAGTGGACCAGGGTGTCGTGGAGGGAGCGGTCCCTTCGGAATACTGAAAGGGGAGGGGAGGGGAAGATGTTTTTGGTGGTGGCATCGCGCTTGGACGTGGTGGAAGTGGCGGAGGATCATACATTGAATGTGGAGGCTGGTGGGGTGGAAGCCAAGGACAAGGGGGACCTACCGTGGTTCTGGGAGGGAGTGGAATGGGTAAGGGCAGAAGTGGAGGAAATAGGATGGAGACAGTCGAGGGACCAGTCAACTACAGTGGAGGGGAATCCTAGGTTCAGAAAAAAGGAAGACATATCGGAAGCACTGGTGTGGAAGGTGGCATCATCAGAACAGACACAACGGAGACGGAGAAACTGGGAGAAGGGAATAGAGGCCTTACAGGAAGCAGGGTGGGAGGAAGTGTAATCAAAGTAGCTGTGGGGGTCGGTGGACTTATAATAGATATTGGTTGACAGCCTATCCCCGGAAATGGAGGTGGAGAAGTCAAGGAAGGGAAGGTTCGGAGATGGACCATGTGAAGGCGAGGGGAAGGGTGGAAATTGGAAGCAAACTTGACTGGGGCAAGAGCAGGAAGTGACATCGATACAGTCATCAATGTACCGGAAAAAGAGGTGAGGGAGGGGACCTGAGTAGGACTGGAACAAAGAATGTTCCACGTAGCCCACAAAAAGGCAGGCATAGCTGGGACCCATTGGGGTTCCCATAGCGACATCTTTTATTTGGAAGAAGTTAGTGGAGTCAAAGGAGAAGTTGTTCAACGTTAGAACAAGTTCAGCCAGACGGAGGAGGGTGGTGGAGGATGGGGATTGGTTAGGCCTTCGTTCATGGAAGAGGCAGGGGGCCCGCAGGCCGTCCTGGTGGGGGATGGAGGTGTAGATGGACTGGACGTCCATGGTGAAAAGGAGGGGGTTAGGACTGGGGAACTGGAAATTGTTCAAGTGGCGGAAGGAATAGGATGAGTTCCGGAAAGAGAATAAACTGGACGAGGGGAGAGAAAGTAGAGTCGAAATAGGAAGAAATTTGTTCCACGGGGCAAGAACAGGCTGAGACGATGGATCTCCTGGGGCAGTCCTGATTTGGATCATGGGAAGGAGGTAGAAGGGGGTTCGGGGACTGTGAGGTTGGAGTCCGTGGGGGGAAGATCTCCAGAGGAGGAGGTCAGTGATGGTCTGGGAATCAATGGCTTGATGTTCGGTGGTGGGGTCATGGTCCAGGGGAAGGTAGGAGGAGGTATCGGAGAGTTGGTGTTCAGCCTCCACTAGGTAGAGGTCTACTCACCTCACAACAACAACAGAGCCGCCATTGTCAGCAGGTTTAATGACAATGTCAGGGCCGGACTCGAGAGAACGGAGTGCTGCGAGTTCAGAGGGAGGGAGGTTAGAGTGAGTGAGGCGAGCAGAGAAATTGAGACGGCCGATGTCACGCTGGCAGTTCCCAATCAAAAGATCAAGAGAGGGTAAGAGGATAGAGGGAGGGGTCCAGGTGGACCGAGAATTCTGAAGATGGGAGAAAGGGTCCGCTGTGCGGGGGGAAGACTCCTGGACAAAGAAATGGGCGCGGAGGAGGAACGCTGAATATCATGGAGATATCTGGAATCATGGGTGGATCCGAAACATGAAGGGTGGAATTTAAGTTGGAATCCACGTGGAATAAGTCGGAGCCGGACACAGTTGCTGAGGAAGGAGATGTGTCTGTGAAAGTGAGTTTTAGTAGAAACCTGATCAAACACTCTCTCTTCAGCAGCACCGACTCTCTCTACTTCAGAGCTGTCCTGGTCCGCAGTTCCATTTCATCCTTCGCCTCATCCAGCGCTTCAACTAAAGAACTTTTTTTCTTCCTTTCAGGTGTCAAGGACCGCAAGTTTCAACAACTCTTAGATACCAACACCCCTCCCGATCCTTCTTCCCCTTCACTTTCCTCTGACCCCATCCCTCCCTCCAATCTCTTTGTCGTGTTTTCACCATTCCCCCTGACCTTCCCCTCTCTGACACCGAACGTCAGTCCTCAGCAAAGGCCTCAGCTTCATCCCCTTACGCCCCCACCTCAATGAGTTTCGAGCTCGACACGATGCTGAGCTCTTCTTCCGTCGCCTTCACCTCCGCGCCCATTTCATTGACCAGGAGTCTTCCCCCCGCACAGCGGACCCTTTCTCCCATCTTCAGAATTCTCGTTCCGCCTGGACCCCTCCCTCTATCCTCTTACCCTCTCTTGATCTTTCCATTGAGAACTTCCGGCGTGAAATCGGCTGTCTCAATTTCTTTACTCCCCTCACTCACTCTAACCTCCCTCCATCTGAACTCGCAGCACTCCGTTCTCTCGAGTCTGACCCTGTCATTGTCATTAAACCTGCTGACAAGGGCAGCGCTATTGTTGTTGTGAGGTGAACAGACCTCGAACTGGAGGAGGCTGAACGCCAACTCTCCAATACCTCCTCCTACCTTCCCCTGCAGGGTGATCCCACCACCGAACTTCAAGCCATAGTTTCCCAGACCGTCATTGTCCTCATCTCCTCTGGAGATCTTCCCCCATGGCCTCCAACCTCACAGTCCCCCAACCCCGCACAGCCCACTTCTACCTCCTTCCCAAGATCTACAAACAGGACTGCCCTGGTAGATCCATCGTCTCAGCCTGTTCTCGTCCCACGGAACCAATTTCTTCCTATCTCGACTCTATTTTCTCTCCCCTCCTCCAGTCTATTCCGACCTACATCCACGACTCTTCCGACACCCTCCGCCACTTAAACAGTTTCCAGTTCCCCAGCCCTAACCGTCTCCTTTTTACCGTGGACGTCCAGTCCGTCTACACCTCCATCTCCCACCAGGGCGTCCTGTGGGCCCTCAGCCTCTTCCATGAACGAAGGCCCAACCAGTCCCCATCCACCAGCCTCCACCGCCTGGCTGAACTTGTTCTTACATTGAACCTTTGACTCCACTCATTTCCTCCAAATAAACAGTGTTGCTATGGGAACCCCGATGGGTCCGAGCTATGCCTTCGATTTTCTCGAAGGATATGTGGAACATTCTTTGTTCCAGTCCTACTCAGGCCCCCTCCCTCACCTCTTTTTCTGGTGCATTGATGACTGTATCGATGCCGTTTCCTGCTCTCGCCCCGAACTGGGAAATGTCATCAAGGTTGCTTCCCATTTCCACCCTTCCCTCGCCTTCACACGGTCCATCTCCGAATCTTCCCTTCCCTTCCTCGACTTCTCGATCACCATTTCTGGAGATAGGCCGTCAACCAATATCTATTATAAGCCCACCGACCCTCACAGCTACCTTGATTACACTTCCTCCCACTCCGCTTCCTGTAAGGACTCTATTCCCTTCTCCCAGTTTCTCTGTCGTCGCCGCATCTGTTCTGACGATGCCACCTTCCACACCAGTGCTTCCGATATGTCTTCCTTTTTCCTCAACCGATGATTCTCCTCCATTGTAGTTGACAAGGCCCTTGACCATGTCCGTCCAATTTCCCCACTTCTGCCCTCACCCCCTTCCTCCCAGAACCGTGATAGTGTCCCCCTTGTCCTTACCTTCCACCCTACCAGCCTCCACATTCAATGTACCATCCTCCCCCATTTCCGCCACCTCCAGTGGAATGCCACCACCAAACACATCTTCCCCTCCCTTCTCCTTTCAGCCTTCCGAATGGACCGCTCATTCCATGACTCCCTGGTCCACTCTTCAATCACCCTCAACACCCGCTCTCCTCCCCACGGCACCTTCCCATGCAAGTGCAGGAGATGCAACAGCTGCCCTTTCATTCGATTTTCTTGTACTTCTTTCAATTTACTGTACTGTATTCACTGCTCACAATGCAGCCTCCTCAACATTGGGGCGACCAAAGGCAGATTGGGTGAGTGCTTTGCTGAACACTTCCGCTCAGTCCACAAGTGTGACCCTGAGCTTCCGGTCGCTTGCCATTTTAATTCCCCGTCCCACTCCCACTCTGACCTCTCTGTCCTCGGCCTCTTACACTGTCCCAGTGGAACTCAACGGAAGCTCGAGAAACAGAACCTCATCTTTCGATCAGGCTCTTTACAACCTTCTGAACTCAACATTGATTTCAATAACTTCAGATCATAAACACTGCTCACATTTTTTCGGAGACCAAGTGCTGGTTATGGTTTTGATGTTGCCATTTACAGCTCCTCTTGACCCATCTTTTGTTTCTTTACTTGTCCCATTACCACTCTCCTTGCCTTGCACCATCATCCTTTTTATTATTTAATCACTCCTGCCCTCCACCCAATCAGAGACCTTCCCTTTTGTTCTTTCCTCACCTCCCCTTCCTCCCCCATCCCTTTTCCTGACTCTGTACTTGCTTAAAAACGGTTTAATCTTCAACTTTTTCCATTTCTGACGAAGGGTCATCGACCTGAAACGTTCACCCTGTTTCTCTCTCCACAGACGCTGCCTGACTTGTTGAGTATTTCCAGCATTTTCTGTTGTTATTTCAGATTTCCAGCATCCGCAGTATTTTGCTTCTAATATCTCCTTCTGTGGCTCGGTGTCAAATATTGTTTAAAAAAGCTCCTGTGAAGCCCCTTGGGACGTTTTGCTACGTTAAATGTGCGATATAAATGGACGTTGTATTTGTAGTTGTTGTTGTTGAAACTGATTAAAGTTTCTCTGTCACCCAGTGTCCATGTCAGTGTTTCTGTCAGTCTGCAGCAGAAAGTTATCGTTGATCAATGGCGATTACAACAATTATTCATCTTTCACAGAGTTTCATTAATTTCCTGTAATTAATGTAATCAGGTTCTTGTCGCTGCAACCTCAAACTTTAGCTCGGTGAATTAATGGTTTAGTTTGTAACAAGTCGTGTTACCTGCGCAAAGCAGGCGCACAGGAGTTCCAAATCCACCCTCTCACCACCATAAGACCATAAGCGATTGGAGCAGGAGTCGGCCATTTGGCCCTTCGAGCCTGCTCCGCCATTTAATGAGATCATGGCTGATCTGATTTTTACCTCAACTCCACTTTTCCGCCTTTTCCCCATATCCTTTGACTCCCTCGCCACTCGGCAATCACATTAACTGAACTTTACTCTGGCCCAGTGTCACCGCGCTGAAATCACGTCTTTCTCCGGCAGATGATTTTAACATCAGGGTTGCTGGTTTACGAGTGAAAAGTGATCCCGCTTCACTCTAGGGGCATTGGACAAATTTGTAGATGCCGTGTAGTCGGTGCTGAGACCACTGCTTTTCTTGATATATATTAATGACTTGGACTGGGGTGTTCAGGGTATAATTTCAAAATTTGCACATGACACAAAAGCTGGAAGGGTAGTAACCAGTGAGGAGGATAGTGATAGACTTCAAGAGGATATGGACAGGCTGGTGGGATGGGCGGACACGTGGCAGATGAAATTTAACGCAGAAAAATGTGAAGTGATACATTTCGGTAGGAAGAACGAGGAGAGGCAAAATAAATTAGAGGGCACAACTCTAAAAGAGGTACAGGAACAGAGAGATCTGGGGGTATATGTGCACAAATCGTTAAAGGTGACAAGGCAGGTTAAGAAAGCCGATTAAAAAGCATACGGGATCCTGGAATTTATAAATAGAGGCATCGAGTAAAAAATTATGGAAGTCATGATGAAACTTTGTAAAACACTGGTTTGGCCACAACTGGAGCATTGTGTCCAGTTCTGGGCACCGCACTTTTGGAAAGATCTGATGGCCGGAGAGAGGGTGCAGAAGAGATTTACAAGAATGATTCCAGGGATGAGGGACTTTCGTTACGTGGACAGACTGGAGAAGCTGGGGTTGTTCTCCTTGGAACAGAGAAGGTTGTGAGGAGATTTGATCGAGGCATTCAAAATCATGAAGGGTACAGACAGAGTAGATAGAGAGAAACTGTTCCCATTGGTGGAAATGTCAAGCACCAGAGGACACAGATTTGACGTGATTGGCAAAAGAACCAAAGGTGAAATGAGGAAAAACTTTTTTACACAGCGAGTGGTTAGGATCTGGAATGCACTGCCCGAGGGGGTGGTGGAGGCAGATTCAATCATGGCCTTCAAAAGGAAATGGATAAGTACTTGAAAGGAAAAGAATTGCAACCGGAAAAGGGCGGGTGAGTGGGACCAGCTGGATTGCTCTTGCATGGAGCCGGCGGGGACTCGATGGGCCGAATGGCCTCCTTCCGTTCTGTAGCCTTTCTATGATTCTAGGATTCTCGTGGGCCAAGTAAAGGATCAGGACAGATAATACCGAGAACAATTCAAAAAGAAGCACAAATTGATGAAACCAGCGCTGGTGAAATTGCTGGGTGGATATTTAAAGGATGGGCCGTGGGAGGGGCTGGACCGCTATTCTGCAACAATTTGAGGCGCTGCTTATTGCTGTGGTTCGGGTCTTGTAACAACAGCTGAGGTGTGGCGCCGTGATCGTATAGTGGTTAGTACTCTGCGTTGTGGTCGCAGCAAACTCGGTTCGAATCCGAGTCACGGCATAACTTTCTCACCTCTTTTATCCTCTGCCACACAAACTGATAGAATGCAGCAATATTTCAATCTTTAATATATACAAGAAATATTTTTTGTTGGTGGCGAAAACCTTACCATTCCTTCAAATCCCAGCACTCTCACATGCCTGTACTTGATGTTCCACAGTTCAAACCCGCCTCTTCTCCCAGCTTTTTCTTCCTTCCACAGTCAATCGGCCGCCTTTCCTTTCCTCCTTCCATTTCATGGACTCTTTCCTGCGGCATTGCCGACTCTAACATTCACTTTCACGATCTCACGCCCTTAAGTTTGTTCTGCTCCGACCGCTGTTTCTATTGGACACATGTCCCATTCGCACCAATGTTCATTTGTGCCTTGAAATCAGTCGATATGTTTCGATCTGCGTGACCGCTCGACAGGCAAACACGACGAAAGCAGGGCTGGTCTCTGGAAAGACAGCCGCCCGATTGTTCACGAAATTTACTTGGGGAATCTTGTGATCCAGGGGATGGTAACCGAAGAACTGGTTTTTGTTTTGATGCTTGTTGGCTCTTTTCTCTCAGCAGTTGAGTTGCGTGAGTGACGGGCAGCGCCACAGAGCTGTGAATGGCGGTTGAAAGGTTCACATTTGGCAAGTTGGGGCGGTGCAGTAAGATCGGAAGTGTTCCGCCTTGATCTTAATAGTTCTGTTGAAACATGCGATTGAATCGAGTAGAGGATAAATGTAAAGAGTGCCAGTGGGGAAAAAGGAACGATTACAGACCATCAGCGAAAGGTCTTTCAAATTCTCATGCCGCAGGACGCTGTGAGCAGAAACGGCAGATTTTAAAGCGCGTGTGTTGGAAAGTAAAGTGCGATCTTGTGTGTGAGAAGAGCACAAGAAAGTTGTGCTTGAAGCTGCGCCCTTGAGGCAAGTTGCAGGTTGTCAGGAAAACTGCTCCAGTGAAAGCTCAAAGATAAACCCAGAAACTGCTGGTAACACTCAGCAGGTCAGGTAGTATCTGTGGAGAGATACTCAAGTATTTATCCAATTCTCCTTTTAAAGTTACGATTGAATCGAGCTCCACCATCCTTTAAGGCAGTGCGTTCCAGATCATAACAATCCGCTGTGTAAAAAAAAATCTCCGTATTTCCTTCTAGTTCTATTGCCCATTATCTTAACTCTGCGTCCGTTGGTTGCCGACCCTCCCGCCAGTGGGTGAAGTTTCTCCTTATTTACTCCATCAAAACCCCTCTTAATTTTGAACACGTGGATTACTTCTACCCTTAACCTTCATTGCTCGAAGCAGAACAATCCCAGGTTCTCGAGTCTCTCCACACAACTAAACCCCATCCCTGGTATAATTCTGGGAAATCTCCTCTCCATCCTCTCCAAGACCTTGACCTCCTTAATAAATTATAGTGCCCAGAATTGGACACAATACTTCATATGAGGTCTGAACAATGATTTATAAACGTTCAACATAACTTCCTTGCTTTTGTGCTGCATTTCTCTATTATTAAGCCAAGGAACCGGATGCTGTTTTAACGGTTTCACCAACTTGTGCTGCCACATTCAAAGATGTTGATGAAAATGATCAGGAACACATTGAGTGAGATCAGATAACAGAGCACAGGCCGGGATGGCGGAGAGAGACAGAGACACGTGTTGTGATCTGTCCAACACCGTGCGATCTCCCCTGGTGTGTCAGCTTTCTGTCTTTATACAGAGTGTAATGTATTGAATTATCTCTTGGATCACACGGAGTGGTAGACGGGGGTCTGTGTGCGGAGGGTTCGGGGGGTGAGCTCTGATTCCCGCCCTCTTCTGGATTGAAAGGAGAAAAGAATGAATGAGAGAGAGAAGCGTTTTGGGAGAAGGGATGATGTAAGAATTTGTCCATGAACCTGATTAAAGTGGCCCAAAAACAAGATAATATTAAGATATCATCAGCAGAACATTAATACAAGCTGTGAAACAAAAGCAAAATACTGCAGATGCTGGAAATCTGAAGTAAAAACAGAAAATGCTGGAAATACTCAGCAGGTCAGGCAGCATCTGTGGAGAGAGTTCTGATGAAAGGTCATCGACCTGAAAGGATGTTTCTCTCTCCACAGATGCTGCCTGACCTGCTGAGTGTTTCCCGCATTTTCTGTTTTTATTATTAATATAACCTGAGCTCTGTCGAGCGTTTGTTGGTCGATTCACTGATAAAGCTGGGAATTGAGGGGAAGCTGGTTCATGGCGAACCCCAGCTCTGAATCCCCCCGGCAGAGAGTTCAAGGAATGTTTAATATAAATGAGATTCAACGACAGGATCAGAAAATCTCTCCTTGATGGTCGGTCTCATTCTCCCGAAGTGAGGAATGAGCGGGAGGGGCAATTCCACCCGGCTTTATATTTTATTCCAAGAGGATGACCCAAAGACCAGTTTGATGTGGGGCTGAAATAGCTCAGTTGGGAGAGCGTTAGACTGAAGATCTAAAGGTCCCTCATTCGATCTTGGGTTTTGGCAGTCTTTGGGTTATTTTGTTTCTTCTTCTTTGGTTCGATTCTCGAGCATTTACTTCTGCTGACATTTTTAACCGACACTGAACGGTTGGGGATGGAATGGAGAGACATCAAGGATGTCTGTATTTCGCTTTTATTTCTCTATTTCCTTCTGCCTTTCTCTCTGGTTTTTGTCTCTCTCGGTGCCCGATGAACATTTGATTTGATGCATTTGTCCTAAACTGATGCCTTTTCCACATCTCAGGGCGGTCAGACACGCTCTGTCTGTCTGTTACTGCTTGTGACCATTAACGGGAACAGGCCGCGAGTTAAACATTTATCAGCAAACCGCCAGAGAGATAACACAGCGGGAATAAAACATATTGCCTCACATTGTTAGACACCGAGTGACACAGATTGTAATGTGTGTCAGTGAACAGACCCGGAAAACAGAGTCCGAGAAAGGAAAGAAATAGAGAGATAGAAAAGAGTCATAAAAAGAAAGAAAACCCTTTCTCCACCCCAACAACAACAACAACTTGCATTTATATCGCGCCTTTAACGGAGTAAAACGTCCCAAGGCGCTTCACAGGAGCGATTATCAAACAAAATGTGACACGGAGCCAAATAAGGAGATATTGGGACAGGTGAGGTCGGTTTTAAGTGTCTTAAGGGAGGAGAGAGAGGTCGAGAGGCGGGGAGGTTAAGGGAGGGAAATCCAGAGCTTTGGGCCCAGTCGGTTGAAGGCACGGCCGCCAATGGTGGAGCGATGAAAATCGTGGATGCGCAAGAGGCCTGAATTGGAGGAGCTCAGAGATCTCGGAGGGTTGTAGGGGTGGAGGAGGTTACAGAGATAGGGAGGGGCGAGGTCATGGAGGGATTTGAACACGAGGAGGAGAATTTTAAATTTGAGATGTTGGTGGACTGGGAGCCAATGTAGGTCAGTGAGCAGAGGGGTTCTCCTCCTGAACGGTGGTTTGAATGTTTGGGGGGCGGGGCTCTGATAAATATCTCGATTTAATATAATGATCCCACTTTTCAACTACCACCGAGTTATTACAATGCTGACCTGGAACAATCTAGGACATACCGCAAAACAAGACATAAAGATCAATGGTCACTTTAGCAAGGAGTTTAAAAGATTCTTCTAAGAAGGAGAAGGCTGAAGAAACGGACTGTGAACATTTCATGGTGGCCGATTTATTTGTGTCCAGGGACAGGGATGAGACACATGAAATGTTTCACACATTTCAAATCTCCTCGGTCAGACTGCCGATTGTTTATTGATCAGGAAGATGTCTGGTAATAATCTGAGACCCAGTGAAGAGGTGAGAACAGAGCAGCAGGGAATGATCCCAGAACAATAGGAGCCAGCAGCTCACCGTCTGGTCCCTGTGTCAGGGACAATACACAACACCTCAGCTCCAGACCAGGAACAGAGAGCTGCTGTTAACGTGGCCCAGCCCTCGCTAACTGCTGGAACTGTGGGATGGAAATCAGACTTTGGATCTTGGAGGCTGCTTTAGGGGCTCAGTGGCTCATCGAAAGAATAATTTCCATTAAAGAGCAGGGCTCTGCTCCATCACAGACTGATACTGTACAGTACATGGCAGAGTAAAGCTCCCTCGACACTGTGCCATCAAACATTCCGGGGGCAGGTGCATCAAGGGTTCGATCAAGATTAAATCTCCCTCCACACTGTCACAGAGGATGTCATTTGTGACTTTGACAAGGGCCGTTTCAGTACTGTCGCAGGAGTGGAAACCTGATTGGAGGGATTCAAACATGGTGTTGTGGGAAAGATGGACATGGATTTGGGAGGTGACAAGACTTTGGAGAGGAAAGGGAGGTGGGAGATGGGGTGGTAGTTTACAAGGACACAGGGGTCAAGGGTGGGTCTTTTGAGAAGGAGGGTGATGACGGCAGATTTGATGGGGAGGGGGACAGTACCTGAGGAGAGGAGACCATTAACAATGTCAGCTAACATGGGGCCAGGAAGGGAGGTTGTGTGGTCAGCAGATTGTTGGGAATAGGGTCGAGGGAGCAGGAGGTGGGTCTCATGGTCAAGATGAGCTCAGAGAGGGCATGAGGGGAGATAGGAGAGAAACTTGGTGAGCTCGGGGAAGGGAGCGGAGCGGCAGAGGCAGCTGAATGGATGGTCTCAATCTCAGTGACAAAGAAGTCCATGAGCTCCTCGCACTTTTTGTTGGAGGTGAGGGTGGAGGAGTGAGGGGAGTGGGGTTTAAGAAGACGGTTTGTAGTGGAGAAGAGAAGCCGGGGGTTATCTTTACATTCCAGGATGATCCTGGAATAGTGAGCAGTTTTGTCAGAGGAGACAGGACCCGATCGTGCTTTATGTGGTCCAGCCAGATCTGGCGATGAATGGCCAAAGCAGTTGTCCACCATAAACTTTCAAAGCTGTGTCCCTTGGACTTAAGGAAGCAGAAATGAGGGCAGACCCAGGGGGATTGACCAGGGTGAGGGAGAGTGATGGCTTTAATGGGTACAAGGGCGTCAAAGGTGGAGGTGAGGGTGTGATTGAGCAAATCAGTAGCTGCAGAAATGTTGTGGTGAATGGAGGGCCAAAGTCCAGAGAGTTGGGAATTTGAAAGTGCCGTTGTAAGTGACCTGGGGGAGGGTTTTTTCCAGGGATGAACACAGAAGGAAGTGGGTTAGTCCCACTCCCCGGCTCTTTCCCCACAGCCCTGCAATTTATGACACGTCAACTATTTATCCAATTCCCTTTTGAAAGTTACTATTGAACCTGCTTCCACCTCCCTTTCAGGCAGTGCATTCCCGATCATAACAACTCGCTGTGTAAAAAAATCTCTCCAAATCCCCCAATGATTTCTTTCAATTTATCTGAAATCTGTGTCCTCTGGTTATTAACCATTCCATCACTGGAAACAATTTCTCTTTACATACTCTGTCAAAACCTTTCATAATTGTGAATACCTCCTTTGAATCGTCCGTTAACTTTCCGGTTGTAGTCTCAGTGCCCTTCCTGCTGGTGTTTTATTTCAGTTCCCATGTGGTGTAGCGGTTAGGATTCTTGGTTTTCACCCAGGCGGCACGGCTTCGATTCCCGGTATGGGAATAGTCAACTTTTAGTTTCAGCCTCCCAATTTGCCTGCAGTCCAGGCTGTGGCTGCTGCTTTCTCTCTCACTTCTGTGTCAGTCCCACAATCACACTGAGAAATGAGGCAAACCACGGCTCTTCAGGCGACAGTGCACCAAAAACTGAAGGGAAGCAAGCAACAATGTCACGACAGGTTGGGCAGCAGCTCATGGCCAAGTGTTTGACTACAGTCCTTTTATTATTTACTGTAAAGCCCGAGTCTGAGTGAAACACACACAGAACATTCGGGAAACACTCAGTGAGTCGGGCCCCATCTGCGCAGAGAACGGACCAATTAACTGAGAGTCTCAATGAGACGAGGAACGAGACACGGCCCCCTGTGAGAAACAAGGAACTTGCATTTGTATAGCACCTTTCACATCCTCAGGACATCCCAACGCACTTCTCTCGAAGATCAGTCACTATCGTTTTTAAGAGAAGGTAGCAGACAAGTTGTGTACAGCAAGATCCCACAAACAGTGATGAGATATTGAGCCGATCTCCTGTTTGTTGGGTGCTGATGGTCGAGGGAAGAATGTTGGCCAGGACACCGGGAGAACTCCCTGTTCTTCACAAATTGCAACGGGATCTTTTACACCTCGGAGCAGAAAGAAGGGACCCCCATTAAACACCTCATTCAAAGGACAGCACCTCTCACGATGCAGCTCCCTCTCAGCACGACACAGTCAGTCTGGATCATGTGTCCCAGTCCTGGAACTGGAGCTGGAACCCACACCCTTCTAAACACCAGCCTGACTCTCTGGTGTTACTCTCACCCCCGGCTAGTCAAGAACCAGACTGTGCCACTCCCAGAGTAACTGATGACCACAGCCTCAGCCCTGGGTCCCGGTCTGCACCATAACCGCAGCCTGATACCGCTCATAGAAAGTGGCGTGGGATTCCTGAGTTCATTCTATGATGTGCATTGCGGGAGGGGGACCAGCTGGATTGATCTTGCATGGAGCCGGGAAGGACTCGATGTGCCAAATGGCCTCCTTCCATGCTGTGACCTTTCTATGATTCTCTGATTCCATGTGGGTGGAGAGGGTTACAAGGAAGTGATCAGAGATGGCCTTATCCATGATTGACACGATCAGGAGAAGAGAGACCACGTGAGATGGCAAGGTCGAGGGGGTGGCCATGAATATGGGTCGGGGAGTTTCTATGCAGTGAGAGATTAAGGGAGGATAAAGTATCACACAATAGACTTCTTAGCAAAATTGAAGCCCATGGGATTAAACGGACAATGGCAGCATGGATACAAAATTGGCTAAGGAGCAGAAAACAGAGAGCAGTGGTGAACGGTTGTTTTTCAGACTGGAGGCAAGTATACAGTGGTGTCCCCCAGGGCTCGGTATTAGGACCACTGCTCTTTTTGATATATATTAATGACCGGGACTTGGGAGTACAGGGTATAATTTCAAAGTTTGCAGATGACACGAAACTCAGAAATGTAATAAACAATGTTGAGGATGGTAACAGACTTCAGGAGGACATAGACAGACTGGTGAAATGGGCAGATGAAATTTAATGCAGAGAATTGTGAATTGATACATTTTGGTAGGAAGAATGAGGAGAGGCAATTTAAACGAAATGGCACAATTTTAAAGGGAGTGCAGGAATAGAGAGACCTGGGGGTGTAGTTACACAAATCTTGGAAGGTGGCAGGACAAGTTGAGAAGGCAGTTAAAAAAGCAAATGGGGCCCTTTGCTTTATTAATTGAGGCATTGAATACAAAAGCAAGGAATTGATACAAAACCTTTACAAAACACTGGTGAGGCCTCAGCTGGAATATTGCGTTTAATTCTGGGCACGAAACATGAAGAAGGATGTCAAGGCCTTAGAGAGGGTGCAGAGGAGATTTATTAGAATGGTACCAGGGATGAGGGACTTCAGTTATGTGGAGAGACTGATTAAAGTTACATCTGAACTGCCCCATCAAACAATCCCAGGACAGGTACAGCACGGGTTATATGCAGAATGAAGCTCCCTCCACACTGTCAAATCAAACACTCCCAGGGCAGGTACAACACGGGTTAGATACACAGTAATGCTTCCTCTACTCTGTGCAGTTTATATCTCGCCTCAGATTTCAGATAAAAGGTTGGTTTCCTGGACACTCTGCTGGTGTCTCTCTGCATCTCTGGACTCAGTTACACCGCTCTCTACCTCCCTCTGCTGGTGTCTCTCTGTATCTCTGCGCTCAGTTACCCCGCTCTCTACCTCCCTCTGCTGGTGTCTCTCTGTCTCTCTGCACTCAGTTACACCGCTCTCTACCTCCCTCTGCTGGTGTCTCTCTGTATCTCTGGACTCAGTTACACTGCTCTCTACCTCCCTCTGCTGGTGTCTCTCTGTATCTCTGTGCTCAGTTACACCGCTCTCTACCTCCCTCTGCTGGTGTCTCTCTGTATCTCTGTACTCAGTTACACCGCTCTCTACCTCCCTCTGCTGGTGTGTCTCTGTATCTCTGTACTCAGTTACACCGCTCTCTACCTCCCTCTGCTGGTGTCTCTCTGTATCTCTGTACTCAGTTACACCGCTCTCTACCTCCCTCTGCTGGTGTCTCTCTGTATCTCTGTACTCAGTTACACCGCTCTCTACCTCCCTCTGCTGGTGTCTCTCTGTATCTCTGTACTCAGTTACACCGCTCAGTCGGTCCCCGCAGCTCCTTCGTGAGTTTAATGATTTTGAAATTAAGTCTTTTTCCTCTGTGACTTGTGAAGTTTTGATCAGTGAACTGTTTGAGAAAGAGATGGAATGAGAGCTTTAAGTGTGGGACAGAAGTTGTTTAACGGAGAAGGCACACGATGCCTTAAATTGAGCAGTGGTTTCCCTCGTGCAGCGGTTATCATGTTTACATCACTCATGAAAGGTCTCTGATTCAATCCCGGGCGGGACCATTATTTGGGAAATTGCTCCGCGTGAATCTCCAGGATGAGTATCTTCTCCTGTGAAAAGCGGGCGATAATTGATTTTTCCTGTTAAATTTGGCAACCGCTGCACCACATTCCTTTCAGGGAGAAGGGATGATGGAAGAAAGTGCCCATGAACCTGATTAAATGAGGCCAAACACAAGATAATATTAAGATATCATCAGCTGAACATTAACATAACCTGAGCTCCGAGATCTGACCGGGTCCCATTCCCCCAGAGTGAGGAATGAGCGGGAGGGGAAGTTCCACCCGGTTTATATTTTTGTCCAAGGTGATGTCACAAAGTCCAATTTACAGTGGAGTCGAAATAGTTGAGTTTGGAGAGCGTGAGATTGAAGATCGAAAGGTCTCTGGGTTTGATTCTGTGTTCGGTGATTTTTGTTGCTCTGTTCTCGTTCTTTGAGTCGATTCTCGCATTTATTTCACTGAAATTTTAACCGGCACAGAAAGGTTGGGGAAGAAATAGACAGGCATCAAGAATGGGAAATATTGATAGTGTCTTTATTGAGCTTTTATTTCTCCTTTCGCTTCTGCCTTCTTCTCTGGAATTTCTCTCTCTCGGTGCCGGGAGACCATTTGATTTGAGGCATTTGTCCTAAACTGATGTCTTTTCCACATCTCGGGGCGGTCAGACCCGCTCTGTCTGTTACTACTTGTGACCATTGACGGGAACAGGCCGCGAGTTAAACGTTTATCAGCAAACCGACAGAGAGATAACACAACGGGAATCAAACCCATTGGGCAAGATTTTATCGGGGAGGGGGGTCACGTGGGTCATGAGGTCATGGGTGGGTCAGTCATCGGGGGCATCGGCGAGTCAGTCATCGGGGGTCGGGGGTCATCGCGGGGGTCGGAGATCATGGGGTTCGTAGCTCGTGCAGGGGTGTCGGAGATTTGGAGGGGGTCGGCCGATCGCCTGTGTGGGATCACGGCCGGTTGGCTTGTTGGGCCAGGGGGAAGCACTCCTGCACCTCGGGGCCCACAAGCTGTGCGATAAAGGCATTTACCTGCTGTTTCGGGTCTTCTCGCCTCCTCTCATGTGGTGTGAAGGAGAAGGCCCAGGAATCCCGGCCCCCAAGAGTTTAAAATAAAAAAGCTGTAAAAATGGAGGCCCACATGCGAGCTGCAAAAACACTCACACACAGACATAAACACACAAACATACACACACCAATAACATGAAAGTAACACAGGACTACTTGTCAAACAGTATGCTGCAGATAGAGCGAAGCGATCCCACAAACAACGGATCAGATCAAAGCTCTGCAGTCCTGCCACAGCCATTTGTGAATGATGGTGGATAATTAAACAACTAACGGGAAGTGGCTCTATGAACATCCCCATCCTCAATGATGGTAAAGCCCAGCACGTGAGTGCAAAGTTTTAGAAACCGTCTTCAGCCAGAAGTGCCGAGTGGATGATCCATCTCGGCCTCCTCCCAAAATCCCCACCGTCACAGAAGCCAGTCGAACATCGAGGTGAAGAGTGAAGCTGAGAGCAGATTTTAAAACCGCTGGAATATCAGTGAAATTAAATTGGCGAAAGTGGGAAACTCCGAGTCAGTTTTACACTGTATATTCCGCATCCAATATTGGAGATAAAAGCTTTTGAAGGCGGCGAAAGTTTAAACCCCCCGTAGGGGAACTAAATCCCGGTCTCCCGCGTGACAGGCGAGGATACTCACCACGATACCAACGAGGAACTGTTACATTGACCGTGCACTCATCCCAGATGGTGTTAGACATGTTTCACTTATCAGTGCATTACTTTTAACTATTTATTTGATGACAGTTTGTTTCATTTTCCACTTGCCACTGTTGAAAGAACCTTTTACATTTCCATCTCTTTGTGAGACAACGACAACTGACTCTGTCTTTCTTTCGTTCTTTCTTTCTCTCTGATCGTGGTGAGTTGCCCCGCTTTCGTCCGGGGTTCAATACCCCGACTGGGAGGTAGCATTTTACAGCCGCTAACTTTTAATTTTATGTCTTCGCCGAGCTTCTTCCTAAACAAAAACTACAGAGAAAAAAAACAGGTGATTGTCACTTTCAGAATATTATTGTACGGAGACTATTTGAGGACTGGATGCAGAGCAATTGTGATTTTTACTAACAGGTGGTGAAGGTGACAGATCAGAAATTCATTCATTTCCCCCGCGCAGGTTCAAATCTGACAGTCTTCAGATCCCGTCATTCATCAACCTGTTTCATCTCTGCGTTTCAAAATTCAACAAGTTTCTTGTAGAATTAATAATTCTGAAGTGAATTAAAATTCCACAGCATTGAGTACCTCGAGTTTTATGCTCATTTCAATTGATCTGCAAGATTTCACGAAATCTACGACAGAAATGGAACAAAAATCAGCCAAATTATCCATATTCTGACTCTCAGTATTTCTGAGTCAATCCATGTGTATGTGTGTCTGTGTCTGTGTGTCTGTCTGTGTATGTGCCTCATATTTTCTATATTTTCCTGAGAAGATCTGTCTCTTTCTGTCTCACTCTCTCCCGCGTTACCCACATCATGATCCAACATGTGATGGAAAAGTGGTCGGTAACTCTTCTTTCAACAGTGGTCCGTGGAAAGTTAAACAAACTGTCATCAAATGAACAGTTCAAACAGATTCACTGAAACGTGAAGCATCTGTGGTGAATATACGGCAAACGGCGACACGAATTCCTCGTTAGTATAGTGGTGAGTATCCCCGCCTGTCACGCGGGAGACCGGGGTTCAATTCCCCGACGAGGAGGTTATTGCTGCTTTCGAAGCTTCACTTTCATTTATCTGAAATATTGGATGTTGAAAATACAATGAAAAACTGACTCGGCCTTTCCCACTTCTGCAATTTGATTTCACAGCGATTTTAAATATCTGCTCTCTGCCTCACGCTTCAGCTCGATGTGAGAACCACAATGATGGGCAAGAAATAAAACGCAGAATCGCGCTGTCACCAGCCCGAAACAGAGAGAGACAGGTCTCGGAACAGGCGCAGACATGAAAGATCTTACATACAGCAATGAAAAGGATGCACGTTTCAGTGAATCTATTTTAACGACTTCTTTGATGACAATTTGTTTAACTTTCCACATGCCACTGTTGAAAGAAGACTTACTTTCTATCTCTTTGTTAGTCACGGTCCAGATAAAAATTATTTGGGGAGCAGGTTAAAAGTGACAGATAGAAAGAAAGAGAGAGACACTCAGAAACGCATATAACAAGTGAGACAGACATAGTCATATTCACACATACACAAACACACACATTCCGAGCTACATAAACACTCGCACACAGACATATACACACACCAATAACCTGAAAGTAACACAGGACTACTTGACAAACAGTGGAAGCAGCATGCTGTGGACAGAGCTAAACGATCCCACAAACAACGGATCAGATCAAAGCTCTGCAGTCCTGCCACACCCATTTGTGAATGATGGTGGATAATGAAACAACTAATGGGAAGAGGCTCTATGAACATTCCCATCCTCAATGATGGTAAAGCCCAGCGTGTGAGTGCAAAGTTTTAGAAACCGTCTTCAGCCAGAAGTGCCGAGTGGATGATCCATCTCGGCCTCCTCCCGAAATCCCCACCATCACAGAAACCAGTCGAACATCGAGGTGAAGAGTGAAGCTGAGAGCAGATTTTAAAACCGCTGGAATATCAGTGAAATTAAATTGGGGAAAGTGGGAAACTCCGAGTCAGTTTTACACTGTATATTCCGCATCCAATATTGGAGATAAATAGCTTTTCAAGGCGGCGAAAGTTTAATCTCCCCGTCGGGGAATTGAACCCCGGTCTCTCGCGTAACAGGCGGGGATACTCACCACTATACTAACGAGGAACTGCTGCATTGACTGTGCACTCATCCCAGATGGTGTTAGACATGCTTCATGTATCAGTGCATTTCTTTCAACTATTTATTTTAAGACAGTTTGTTTCATTTTCTACGGGCCACTCTTGAAAGAACCTTTTACATTTCCATCTCTTTTTTAGACAACGAACAACTGACTCTGTCTTTCTTTCGTTCTTTCTTTCTCTCTTATCGTGGTGAGTTGCCCCGCCTTCGACCGGGGTTTAATTCCCCGACGGGGAGGAAGCATTTATCAGACGCCAACTTTTAATTTTATGTCTTCGCCGAGCTTCTTACTAAACAAAAACTACAGAGAAAAAAAACAGGTGATTGTCACTTTCAGAATATTATTGTACGGAGACTATTTGAGGACTGGATGCAGAGCAATTGTGATTTTTGCTAACTGGTGATTAAGGTGACAGATTCGAAATTCATTCATTTCCCCCGCGCAGGTTCAAATCTGACAGACTTCAGATCCCGTCATTCATCAACCCGTTTCATCTCTGCGTTTCAAAATTCAACAAGTTCCTTGTCGAATTAATAATTCTTAAGTGAATTGAAATTCCACGATGTTGAACACCGCGAGTTTTATGCTCATTTTAATTGATCTGCAAGATTTCACGAAATCTGCGACAGAAATCGAACAAAAATCAGCCAAATTATTCATGTTCTGTATCTCTGTATTTCTGAGTCACTCCATGTGTATGTGTGTCTGTTTCTGTGTGTCTGTGTCTGTTTGTCTGTGTATGTGCCTCATAGTTTCTATGTTTTCCTGCGTCGGTCTCTGTCTCTTTCTCTCTGAACAGAGTGAGACAGAAAACTGCTCACTATTCCAGGATCATCCTGGAATCCAAAGATATCCCCTGTATCTCTTCCCGACCACAAACCGTCTTCTTGCACCCCCTGCCTCTTCCACCCTCACCAAAAAAATTGCGAGGAGCTCCTGGACTATTCTGTCACAAAGATTGAGACCATCCGTTCAGCTGCCGCTCCGGTGGAAAGCTCTCCACTGGATCGGCATACCGAGCACAAAAGAAGATGGAGTGGTTGTTGGAGGCCAATCATCTCAGCCCCAGGACATTGCTGCTGGAGTTCCTCAGGGCAGTGTCTTTGGCCCAACCATCTTCAGCTGCTTCATCAATGAACTTTCCCCCATCATAAGGTCAGAAATGGGGATCTTTGCTGACGATTGCGCAGTGTTCAGTTCCATTCGCAACCCCACAGATAAGATGCAGTCATTGCCCACATGCAGCAAGACCTGGACAACATCCAGGCTTGGGCTGATAAGTGGCAAGTAACATTCACGCCAGACAATTGCCAGGCAATGACAATCTCCAACAAGAGAGAGTCTAACCACCTCCCCTTGACATCCGATGGCATTACCATCGCCGAATCCCCCACATTCAACATCCTGGGGGTCACCATTGACCAGAAACTTAACTGGACCAGCCATATAAATACTGTGGTTACAAGAGTGGGCCAGAAGCTGGGTATTCTGTGGTGAGTGACCCACCTCTGGACTCCCCAAAGCCTTTCCACCATCTGCGAGGCACAAGTAAGGAGTGTGATGGAATACTCTCCACTTGCCTGGATGAGTGCAGCTCCAACAACATTCAAGAATCTCGACACCATCCAGGACAAAGTAGCCCACTTGATTTGCATCCCATCCACCACCCAAAACATTCACTCCCTTCACCACCGGCGCATAGTGGCTGCAGTGTGTACCATCTGCAGGATACACTGCAGCAACTCGCCAAGGCTTCTTCGACAGCACCGACCAAACCCGCAACCTCTAACAGCTAGAAGGACAAGGGCAGCAGGCACATGGGAACCACACCACCTGCACGTTCCCCTCCAAGTCACACACCATCCCGACTTGGAAATATATCACCGTTCCTTCAGCGTTGCTCAGTCAAAATCCTGGAACTCCCTTCCTAACAGCACATTGGGAGAACCTTCACCACACGGACTGCAACGGTTCAAGAAGGCCGCTCACCACCACCTTCTCAAGGGCAATTAGGGATGGGCAATAAATGGTGGCCTTGCCAGCGACGCCCACATCCCATGAACGATTAAAAAAATACAATAATGGCGCGGGTGGGATACAAAACCTTGGGTGCAGAGCACAGTGGATTAGCAGTCCGTTCCCGTAACCACTCGGCCACCTTGTCGAATGAACAGTGCAAAGAAAGCCCTTTTATTTTATTCTTTCAAGGCAAAAGTCTTGGACTGAAAGGTCAGAGTAAGAAAGCCGCTTTTCAATCACCAGTTCCCAGATTCTAAAGGTGGTAGAGGTGACATGGTAGTGTGGCTGAGCGGTCGAAAGCGCTGGATTTAGATCCCAGTCTCTGTGTGCCGTGGGTTCAAATCCCAGCACTGCTCCAATTTGAGGTGCTGGTTGTTTTGGCCTCATCGCTCAGAATCCTTCTTTTCGAAGCAGCGCCATTGCTGTTGTTCGGACGCAACTGCCACACCTGATGTCCCTCGTCGTGATCGTTTTGTGGTTAATACTCTGCGTTGTGGTCGCAGTGACCCCAGTTCGAATCCGAGTCTCCACAGAGTGTCATTTACCGATTTTCTCCATTGCCACATATGCTCAGAGACTGCAGCAAGAAATCAATCTTGAGCACAAGAAATAATATTATTTTGGTGAAACCTTTTAATTCCGTCAAATCCCAGCACTCTCACATGCCTGCACTTGATGTTCCACAGTTCAAACCCGCCTCTTCTCCCAGCTTTTTCTTTCTTCCACAGTCAATATGCCGCCTTTACTTTCCTCCTTCTATTTCATGGACACTTTCCTGCTCCATTGCCGACTCTAACATTCACTTTCACGATCTCACGCCTTTTAGTTTGTTCTGCTCCGACCGCTGTTTCTATTGGGCACATGTCCCATTCACACCAATGTTCATTTGCGCCTTGAAACCATTCGATACATTTCGATCTGCGTGACCGCTCGACAGACAAACACGATGAAAGATGGGATTGCACCAGAGAGGGTACAGAGGAGATTTACAAGGATGTTCCAGGACTGGAGAATTTTAGCTATGAGGAAGGATTGGATCGGCTGGAGTTGTTTTCATTGAAACAGAGGAGGCTGAGGGGGGATTTAATTGACCGAAAAAAATTATTGAGGGACAGACGAACTGCATCACTTCCAAGAAGGCAGCTCACCACCACCTTCTCAAGGGCAATTTCGGATGGGCAATAAATTCTGCCCTTGCCAGCGACGCCCACATCCCATGAACAAATAAAAAAAGGATATTAAGGTCCATTTCCCTCAGCAGAGAGGCCAATAACCAGGGGGCATATATTTCAAGTAATTGGTAGAAGGATTAGAGGGGATCTGTGGATAATTTTTTTCACCCAGAGGGTGGTGTGAGAATGGACCTTACTGGCTGAACGGGTGGTAGAGGCAGAAACCCACATCGCTTTTTAAAAAGTACTTGGATGTGCACTTGAAGGGCCGTCACCTACAAGGCTGCGGACCAAGACCAAGAGTGCGATCAGGCTGGATAGCTCTTTTTCAGCTGGCACAGACACAATGGGCCGAATAGCCTCCTTCTGTGCTGTAAATTTCTATGATTCTATAAGCCCGAGGGTCAAATGTGACATGGCAAAAGATACATGTTTATGGTTCAAAAAAATCTTTACAGAGAGGGAAGGGACAATGTCGAGTTCTGCCCGAAAGTGTTATTGACACAGACTCCATGAATTATTTTAAACGGGAGTATAGAAACATAGAAAAAAGGAGCAAGAGAAGGCCATTCAGCCCTTCGGGCCTGCTCCACCATTCAAAATGATCATGGCTGATCTTCTAACTCAGTATCCTGTTCCCACTTTTCCCCCTTTAGCATTAATAAATATATCTACCTCCTTCTTGAATACATCTAATGACTTGGCCTCCACTGCGTTCTGTGGTAGAGAATTCCACAGGTTCACCACCCTCTGAGTGAAGAAATTTCTCCTCATCTCTGTTCTAAATGGCATACCCCGTATCCTGAGACTGTGACCCCTGGTTCTGGACTCCCCAGCCATCGGGAACATCCTCCCTGCATCTCGTCCTGCTGGAATTTTATATGTTTTGATGAGATCACCTCTCATTCTTCTAAACTCGAGCGAATATAGACCGAGTCGACCCAATCTCTCCTCATAAATCAGTCCTGCCATCCCAGGAATCAGTCTGGTAAACCTTCGTTGCACTCCTTCCATGGCAAGGATATCCTTCCTCAGATAAGGAGACCAAAACTGCACACAATACTCCAGATGTTGTCTCACCAAGACCCGTACAACTACAGTAAGACATCCCTGTTCCTATACTCAAATCCTCTTGCCTTCCTAACTGTTTGCTGCACTTGAATGCTCGCTTTCAGCGACTGGCAGACAAGGACACCCAGGTCTCGTTGCACCTCCCCTTTTCCCAATCTCTCACCATTCAGATAATAATCTGCTTTTCTGTTTTTACAACCAAAGTGGATAACCTCACATTTATCCACGTTATATTGCATCTGCTATGTTCTTGCCCACTCACACAACTTATCTAAATCACATTGGAACCTCTTTCCATCCTCCTCACAGCTCACATTCCACCCCAGCTTTGTGTCGTGTATAGGGACCTTGGAACAGAGGAACATTAAATTGGATGAGGAGCAAGAGGAAAGTCACCTGTTTCTGTACTGTTAGATCCTAAGCTTCATTGAGAATGAATTCATGAAGCATTTCTACATAGTTTTTTTTGCAACTTGTAAACAAAATCCCAAAGTATATCTAGTTTGTAAAGTCTCCCTGAAATGTTACAATGTAAATCAGACAACAGTCAGAAGAGGGTCAGATGGCCCTACACTACACTTGAATGTATTTTCATCTATTGGGTTTAAAGTTTCCGAACACTATTTGTCAATGGTGTGAAGAAGCTCAGAGTGAAAGTGAGGAGGGGCCGTCTGACTGCAGTTTCCACTGGAAAAAAAAGTCACCTTCAGTGTGTACAGTGAGCAGAAGTGAATTGCTATTGTTAAAAGTTCCCACTAACTCATTGTTATTCTACTTGAACAGAACGAGCCTGGATCTCCTGCTATGTTTAAACACTAAACTTCAGTGATTATAGCTCAAGTAAAATATTACCATGATTTGATTTAAATGGAGGAGTGGTTTCCACTGCCAAAGAATGTTGTCTGAAGCGAGGGTGTTGACTGCTAACAGCTCCCATCCTGTTTACTCGACCCCCTGAATGTCTGATTTACCAAAAAGAAAAACCCAGCTCAGTAAAGTTAAACATTCTCTTATTAATCTGAAGAACATTTTATGAACAAATTTCAATATTTCAAAGTAAAGGGTGTCCCAGACATGGATTGGACCCAATTCACTGTAAAGTTATAAAAACAGTGAGTTCAGCGACCAGGGGACATAAACTAAAAATAAGAATCAGGGCTTTCAGGAGTGAAGTTAAGAGACACTTCTACACGCAAAGAGTGGGAGAAGTTAGGAACACTCTTCCACAAAGGGCAGTTGATGCTAGCTCAATTGTTAAATCTATTATCTCAGAATAAAATTTTGTTAACCAAAAGGTAAGGGGTGTGACTAAGGCAGGTATACGGAGTTACGTCACAGATCAACCATGATCTCATTGAATGGTGGACCAGGCTCGAGGGGCTAAATGGCCTACTCCTGTTCCTATGACCACCCTTCAAATATAGTGAACGATAAATAATGTAATCTGAAAATAGGACGAACTATATACAATAAAACCCTGAGGGCCTGTCGTGAGGGGAAGCTGAAGATAAAGAAACTTCAGTCTGTGCTCACAAGAAGACAGGTGAAATTCAAATCCAACAGAGTTAAATCACAACCGCTGGGCTCCCCGTCCCTCGCACTCTCACTGTGCCTGCACCAGATGGGCACAACATTGGCCCGTGTACATTAACCTTTACACTGAGCATTTGAAATCAACCTGGAGTCCCAGCCCCACGAAACAAGATTCTTTACACCAGGGGCAGAGATCTTCAATCTTGGAAGAGAGTTCCAAGGCCACCAACTTTCAATCCTATTGGTGTTTGGACAATTAGCTCCGAACGGGAAAGTTTAACTGGAGTTTGGAGCCCGTGTGGGGATTCGAGTGATCAATGACTGCAGAGCACCAAGGGAATGATTGGGCCATCAACCAGCCGGCACCAGTAACACAGGCCAGTCCCACTGTCCCTTCAGAGCTCATTGACCTGCACAATGATGGCCGAGCAAGCCTTCACCCATTGCTGCAGCCTTCCATGGACTGGGCCTGGATACACTATTACCAGACATTCTGCCACTACTTACATGGACTCATTAAAACCTATTTCACTAACAGGAGGAACTGTGGAGGAGTGCAGAGTGTTACGAATAGTATTGAGCACTCATTGCATGCTGATTGGAGCCAGATAATGAAAAATGAGCAACCAGCCATTAGAAGATACAAGTAGTCACTGATTTATTGGTCATTTGATAACTAGTTGAACTGGGTTTGCTTGTGTTTCCTGTACAGAAACAAGGCGATCAAAGAGGCAGAGATCAGAGAGACAGCGGTCACAGTCAGGGCCAAAATCAGGACCACCTCAGACGCCACACCTAAAAAGGAACAAGAAACCAATGGTCAGTGAGGGAAGGAAATACTGAGGGGAAAATGGAAACCAGCAGTCGGCCAACTCACCACCTGGTGACCTCTCCTGCATCCTTTGCTCAACCTCATTAAGGGGCTCAGTTGCCAGGTCTGTCACATAAGGATCCAGAATGACCAGGGGTCCAAGTGAGGCCTCACCCTCCGACTTCAATTCAGCATCATTCCCTGCAATATCAAACATTCCAGTTAGAGAGGGTAAAGGGTGACCTCCAACATAGAGAGGATCAATGTCCTACCAGGTCCAGATACAAGATCCCTCCTTCCTCTGGAATCAAGTCGGAATTCCCTCGTGGCACCGCAGTTATCCAGATGACAACAGGCACACACATCATTTGTCGATTCTTCTAATGGGGTCCAGCTAAACCAGAGAATCAGTTTATCAACCAGGTTGTCCATCACCCTTTAATACAACACATCCGAGAGAGAGAGGGAACTTACATATTCTGGAAAGTACAAGCTTTGTTCATGGAATCTCTCCGATCCACTGCAGCAACTTTCAGGTGACAGGTGATGAAAATCTGAGGGACACATTCAATACAAGTTGTTATTTAGTGACCTCCTCCCAACATGGGGAACCCAATGTTTGACTTCCTCTTACCAAGGAACGGTCATCTCCAAAGAAGCGGAACGCATCCAGGTCAAACTGGAGTTTGTCCAGCTCACGTTCACCTCTTGGCAACACAAAGGTTGAAAAGGAGTCCTCAGCTTTGCTGTCCAGGAGGCAACTGAAGAAAGATTAAAAAAGGGACAAAGTGAATTTAGTGAACCTATTGAGACATAACCAGCTGGAGAAAGCAGAGAGCTCCTTACCCATGGTAGTCAATGATGTTGTATCTTGGGGTGGAATCCTTGTCTGGGCTCAATGTAGCTGCACAGCTGTCAATGTAGAGCTTCAAGGGCATGTGGTTGGTCATTGAAACAGAGGCCTCAATGTGAATGAGGTCACCCAGGTAGTAGACAGTCGAGGTGCGCTCTGTCAGCCAGTCATCTGAAGGACAAGGGTTGGAGAAACAGTGGGTGTAACTCCCAGAAGGAGACGACAGAAAAGCACTCCCCATCCACCCATCACGTACCGTTCATAAGTCGCAGTGAGAATGACAGAAGCCGTTCTCCAGACTTGGTAGAGCTGAATGGGATCCAGGTGGGCTTGATAGGGTCACTGCTCACATTGCCCTTCCTGGAAAGACAGGAGTGTAATTTCAGGACAACTTCAGATAACTGCACCTGCTGTAGACCTTATTTGCCACAGAGTAAAGATTCTTACCTAAAATAGTGGCACTCAATGGGAATGATGGCTCCATTAGTTCTCACAATGACAGATCCACGAGCATTTGGGGTGTGGTTCAGGTGGGTGGCGTAGACCAGGAAATCTCCAGCCATCTGATCGACATCAGCTTAAGGAATGAAGAGCTGGTCTCATTGGACAAAAGCTATTTCTGGTAATTTTCCTGCCCTGTGAAGCAACAGTTTGAGGAGCAGCTGAAACCCCTCAATGACATGATTGAAGCAGCTCCACCATAGGTGGAAGTTGCCTGGAGCAGCCTCTGTTACTCTGCTCAGTCCACCTTCTATTACAGGAGACTTCAGGCCTGCAATCAGAAACCCTGAACTGATTGGCACAGCTGAATTTGATGAGCATCATTTCCCATATAGAATGGAGCTTTCACCTGAAGGGGCTTCAAGTTACCCCTGATAAGGAGCACAAAACACAACATCACTTTTAAACCTCATCTGTGGCTGTGGAATCAAGGGGATTGGCAGGTGTAATAACCAAAAGTGGAGTTCCCCTTTAATACATTGTATCCCAATTATTATTCCACTTGTTTCATCTTTCAAGAGAACTCTCAACAGGAACTTCCACACTGAACATTCATTGACCACAAGTTGAGGCAACAGGCCTGAATATCCACAGGAAGGCAAAGAAAAGATAAATCAATTAAAGCACGAAAGAACAGAGTGGTTTGGAGAAATGTAGGTGAAGGTTCAAGGTCAATAGAATTGAATCTCAGAGTTAGAGAGTAATAATGACCCATTTAACAAAGATGCAGTCCCTCAGTGACAAGTTGAAGTTCTTTTCAAATATAAAGCTAAGATTGACATGTCAACATAAAGAAGTAGTTTCACACAGGGTGATATTTAACAGTGGGCAAGAATTTATACACAGATTTCATTCAGGGATCTCCTCAGTGGCTGGAGTTTCACCCGATGTTAATGAGTTCAGAGTGGGCAATAATCTGCACAGTGAAATTGGAGCAAGAGTTGAGGAATCACATTACCTGCAATCTGCTGCCACATTCATGTAGCCCATAGTCAAAGAGGACAGTGTGGTTCTGAGAGTAGATCCTAGTTGGCCGACAACCTGCTGTCCCCAGGGTCAGGTCAGCAGCTTTAATCAGGTGCCTGGTTCTAAATAAATCCATGTCTACCCTCACCAGCAGGTTCTGCTCTCCACACTGCACCGTCACAGTCTGCAGTGGAGACAGACTTCTCCCCTCAGACACACTGAAATGGGAACCAAAGGGAGGGACAGGGGGAGGGACTCTCTGGGGCACAGGGGTGGGTTTTACTCTTCTCCATAGAAATCTCTGCCCTCGAAACTGTTGCCAAGTATCAGAGCAACAAACTACTCCAACGAACACCAGGAACAAACCTCTCACTACAAAACCCCCCCATGATACCAAACAACTCAACGATCATTTTACCCACCAACCAGCACCTTTTATACACTGCAGTCACCTGATTCCAATTCAATGAGTCGCTGTTGTGATGCGATTGGATGTCTTTCAGAAAAAAAACTCAATGTCTTTTTTTTTTTGGATCAAGGCAGTGACAAAAGCCGAGGACTCTCATAGTACTTCACCTGCAAGTAAAAATGCAAGAAAACTAGTGAGGACCTGTCAACATTTCACTGGCGACAGTCACCCCATTGAAACTGAACCTTTTCAGTCAAATGTTGACAAGCACTTGACCAGGTTTCTGCTCTTTTTTTTTTTTATTTCTCTCTTTTCTTTTTTTTTTCTTTTTTTTTTCTTTTTCTTTTTATCTAAAAAAAGACAAGAAAAAAAGATGGAGATCGTGAGCGGTGTAACTGAGTTTTTTTTTTCCTTTTCCTTTTTTGTGCATTAGGCCCCCCTTTTATAAGAAGGGGGGGTGTGGGGTGTGCTTAAATACTAAAAACCAAATAAACCAAAACCAAGTGTTCAAATTAAAATTTTATTATCCTCGTCCAGGATGCACTCCAGCCCCTGCGGTGCCCACCGGCCGCGGAAAGCCTCGAGCGTACCGGCAGACACCGCGTGCTCCATCTCCAGGGCCACCCGGGCGCGGAGCATTCCGCGGAAGAGAGGCAGACAGGCCGAGCGACCGCCCCCACGGACCACGATCATCCGAGACCTGTGGATGGCCACCTTGGACAGGCCCAGGAGCAGGCCCACGAGAACGTCCACCGACCTGCCCGCCCCCCTCCTCACCGGGCGGCCAAAGATCAGGAGCGTGGGACTGAAATGCAGCCAGAACTTGAGGAGCAGCCCCTTCAAATAATGGAACAGGGGCTGCAGTCTCGCACACCCAGTGTACAGATGGAACACGGACTCCTCCAGGCCGCAGAAATCACAAGCGGCCTGGGTGTCCGTGAAATGGCGTAACCGCCGGTTGCACGCGACTGCTCCGTGCAACACCCTCCACCCCAGATCCCCAAAGTAACACGGGAGGACCCCTGTATAGAGAGCCTCCCAATGGGGACCCCCGTCTCCGCCGGACGGCAGGCTGGCACGCCAGGGCGTGTCCGGCCGAGAGACGAGGGCGAGGAAGTGGATGGTGTGCAGGAGCAGCCCGTACAGGAAATCCCTCCGCGCGGTGTGAAACGGCACGGAGGGAATTTCCGAGAGACGACTCAAGTTGTGAGGCGCGGCCCCCCGAGGGAGGTTCCGGGGTTTGGCGCCGAGGAGGAACTCCGTCCGAACGGGGGTCAGGTCGGACGGGATGGCTCCGCACGCCTGAGCCGCCTCCACATCCCGAGTGGAGTCAGGGCCGAGCGCCGATTTCAACGCCCGGATGGCGATGGCCGCGTCCCCGGCACGCCACGAGGACATCCGTGCGGCGAGCGCCCACGGCTCCAACCAACCCGACCCACCGCCATCCAGGACGTCCCTGACTCTGGTCACCCGACCGGCCACGGCCCTCCGCACCGACAGCCGCGAGTGGCCGAAGCCGATATCGCGGAGGAACGGATTCCCGAGCAGCGGCTCCTGCAGGACGGCCGCTACCCCTGACGGGCGAGAGCTCCGACCGGAGGCGACCATGTTCCAGACCCTGAGCAGATCCTGGTAAAAGACAGGCAGCTCCTGCAAAGACATGCGGCCGCCCACCAGCGAGATGAACAGGAGCTGCGTGTCGTAGTTCAGGCCGTGCAGCTGGCGGAAAAAATACGTCGCCACCGCACGCCATCTAAGAGGACGCTCAACGTACAGGTATCGCCGCAGCGTCCGAAGGCGGAAAGTTGCCACCTGGGTGCGGACGCACACCAGCCCCTGACCGCCCTCCCTAAGCGGGAGACTCAGGACCGCGGCAGCGACCCAGTGTATCCCTCTGGCCCAGAAGAAGTCGACAAACTTCTTCTGAATCTTGGCGACAAAGTCAGGGGGGGGGGTCAAAGTGACCAACCGGTACCACAACATGGCGGCCACCAGCTGGTTTATGACCAGCACACGACCCCTGTAGGATAACACTCGGAGCAGTCCTGTCCAGCGCGCCAGGCGAGCGGCGACTTTGGCCTCCAGCTCTTCCCAGTTCGCCGGCCAGGCTTCCTCGGCAGGGCCGAGGTAGACTCCCATGTACCGGAGGTGCGTGGTACTCCAGGCGAAAGGCCTGAGCTCCTCCGGCAGGGAGTCCACCCGCCACTGACCCACCAGGAGTCCGGAACATTTCTCCCAGTTGATCCTTGCGGAGGACGCCGCAGAGTAGACCTCTTGGCACTCGCGCATCCTCCGCAAGTCAAGGGGATCCGTGACCACGAGGACCACGTCGTCGGCGTAAGCCGAAAGGACGACCTCCACGTCCGGCTCGCGCAGAGCCAGTCCCGACAACCTCTTGCGCAAGAGGCGCAGGAAAGGCTCCACGCAGACGGTGTATAATTGGCCGGACATGGGGCACCCCTGACGCACTCCTCTCCCGAAGCGAAGGGGCGCCGTCAAGGATCCGTTAACCTTAATCAGACACTCCGCGGCGGCGTACACAAGTCGGATCCGAGCGACGAAATGCGACCCGAACCCGAAAGCGCGCAGAGTCCCGAATAGGTACTCGTGATCCACCCTGTCGAACGCCTTCTCCTGATCTAAGGAAAGGAAGGCGACCGACAGACCAGCCCTCTGGGAATGGTGGATCAGGTCCCGGACCAAATGGATGTTATCGTGGATCTTCCGGCCCGGGACCGTGTAGGACTGGTCGGGGTGGATCATGTGGGCCAGCACGGTGCCCAGGCGAGCAGACATCGCCTTGGCAAAGACCTTATAATCCGTGCTGAGGAGGGAGACCGGGCGCCAGTTTTTAAGGTTGCGGAGATCCCCCTTCTTGGGCAGCAGGACCACGACCGCCCTGCGCCACGAAAGGGGCATCTCCCCGGTCGCCAGACATTCCCCCAGGACCCGCGCGTAGTCGCCCCCCAGGACGTCCCAGAAGGCCCTGAGGAACTCCACGGTCAGCCCATCCAGCCCCGGGGATTTGCCCCTAGAGAGCTGGTGGAGGGCGCCGGTCAGCTCCGCCAAACTGAGCGGAGCGTCCAGACGCTCGGCGTCCTCCGGGCCGACCTTCGGCAAGTCCTCCCACAAAACTCTGCGCGCCTCCTCGCTGGACGGATCCGGAGAGAACAGAGCCTCGTAGAAAGATCGAGCACGGGCCCTGACTCCCTCCGGGTCCGAGACGAGGGACCCGTCGTCGGCCAGCAGCGTAAGGAGCTGCTTACGAGCCCCCCGCCGCTTTTCCAGCGAGTAGAAGAAGGGAGAGCCGCGGTCCAGGTCCCGCAGGAGCTGGAGCCGCGACCTCACGTACGCTCCTCGGGACCCGACCAGTTGCAGGTCCCTCAGAGCGTCCTTCCTCTCCTCGTACACCTGCCGCAGGGCCGGATCCTCGGCGGCCTGACCGAGACGGGACTCCAGGCCAAGCACCTCCTGCTCCAACCGCCTGACCTCGGACTCCCGCCTCTTAGTCGACCCCCTCGCGTACTCTTGACAGAAGAGGCGGACGTGAGCCTTGCCCACGTCCCACCATAGCCTCAAGGAGGAGAAGCCTCCCCGCTTCCCTCTCCAGTCGCTCCAGAACAGACGGAACGAGTCCCGGAACCGCGCGTCCTCCAGCAGCCGGTTGTTAAAGTGCCAGTACGCGGACCCCGACCGGGCGCGGAACAGAGCGAGCTCCATCCACACCAGGTGGTGGTCCGAGCACGACACCGGCCGGATGGAGGCCGACGGGACGCAGGAGGCGTACGCCCGCGAAACGTACAGGCGGTCGATTCTGGTGCTCCCTCCTGCAGCCCTCACAAAGGTGAACTGGCCGGAGTCGGGATGGAGATTCCGCCAGACGTCCACCAAGTCGAAGGACCCGACCAGGTCCCTCAACTTCTCCGTCGCCGTTCGGGCACGCGCGGGACCGGAGCGGTCCCTCGCCTCGAGGGTACGGTTAAAATCCCCCCCGAGGATAATGCACTCGCCGGCGTCGACGGAGTTCAGGTCAGTGGACACTTCCTCAAAGAAGCTCACTTGCTCGGCTCCGGACCAGGGGGCGTACACGTTCACCAGGTGAAGCGGCACGTCCCCGTGGCGAAGGGCTACGTGGAGCAAGCGGCCCGGCACCGGCTCCTTGACCCCCAAGATCTCCGGCTGAAAAGTCGGGGCCAACAAGATGGCCACCCCGCTCGAAACGCTGGCGAGGTGACTCAAGTAGACCCCCCCTCCCCATTCCAGGATCCACGTGGCCTCGTCTCCCGGAACGGTGTGGGTTTCCTGCAGAAAGCACACCGCATACTTCCCGTCCCGAAGGACCGAGAACTTGTCAAATCTACGGCGTGCGTCTCTGCCGCCGTTGATGTTGAGGCTGGCTATGGTTATCTCCATGGCAAGAGCACAGCGCAACCTACTTAAACCTAATGCGCGGAGGGAGCGGGGCCGCGAGTCGACCGCCACTCCCTCAAGAGCCCGGTAAGGAGGGATCTGAGCCGACGCAGCCCGACCCCGCCGCCGCCCTCCTCCGCGGCCACGGACGCGACGGCGGCCAGGACCGAGTGGATTAACTGCGCCGGCTCCGACCAACGGTCGAGGGCCAGCCGGACGCCATCGCGACGATGGCTCCAAACGGACACAAAATCCCGGAGCTCCTCAACGGGGATGAGGGGAGACTCGGTGTCGGGCACGAGGGCGTCCACCACCTCACTGGTGGCGAACTCCAAATCCTCCCCAGTGCCCACCACCGAGTCCCCGTCCTCCTCCGGGCCATCGTCGCTCGCGGCCGACCCACTCCCCGCACACGGTGCGGAGAACGAGACGGCCGCGCCGGCCGGCCCCGCCACTGTCACGATCCCACCCCCCGGATCGTCGGCAGAGGAGTCCCCCCCGGGCTCTACCGGGGGCTCCGGGTCAGAGGGCGGCGCCGGGCGGGGACCCTCCCCATCCTCCGGGCGGTGAAAAACAGGCACCCGGATATAGGGGCAAACCGGGGAAACCGGGGAGAACGTATACTCCAGTTCTCCCACCTCCCCCGGCTCCGTGCCCAGATACTGGGAGGAGGGGGTCCCCCCACCCACGTCGCCACCGACCGACCCGGCCCGTGAGATATTTTTATTAAACCCCGCCACCAGGTCGAGCAGGTCCTGGGAGAGGTCGAGCCGAGGGCAGACGAATCCGGCCTCTTCGGCCTCGCCCGCCCCGGCACCCAGGACGCCCGACCCAGTGAACGGGGTACGTATGTCTATGGGCGGATCCGCGACCCCCCCTATCAGCAGGGTCTCTCCATCCCCCCGGGCGGCACGGGCACGATCTCCTCCCCCCGAGAGGCAGAAGACCCCCGCCGCTGTTTAGATGTAGCGGGTGGGGCCGCAGGATCCGCGAGTGGCGCCAACTCCCCATCCACGGGGGGCCGTCCCTTAGCAGGTTTCCCCCCCGCTTCCAGGGAGTGGCGCCTTTTCTTCTTGCCGGAGGGTCGCGGAGGGAGGGGGAACCCCATGTCTGCTGGGGCCCCCACCTCCGCTCCCTCCTGACTACCCGCCAGCCCGGGCTCTGTCGCGACCGCGAGATGTTGATCAGCCGCGGTCACGACCACGGCCTTGGGCTGGCTAGAACCGTTAACGTCCCGGGGACCAGCCTCCTGGTGCCTCGTCTTCTTCAGCGCTTTTCGCGGCCGAGGGTGCCCTCCTTCCCCCCCGGCGGAGGCCTCGTCGGCAACCTCCGCCCGCGCAGTTGACTCTCCCGACGCGGGGGCGGGGTTAGGGGGAGGAGCGGTGGCGGCGCCAGCCTTGGCCGCCGTAGCTTGTTTGGCGGCCTGGGAGGCGGGGCAGTTCTTCTTTAGGTGCCCCACCTCCTTACAGGCATGGCACCGCCCACCCTCCGCCGTCCAGAAGACACGGTAGGCTGTCCCGTCATGGAGGGCGTTAAAGCCCCCCTGCGTCACCTCCTCCCGTGCCAGTGTAATAAAGGCTTGGCGACGGAAGGAGTAAACATGCCGGAGGCTGTTATCCTTGAGGCCGAGCGTCAGCGGCGTTATCCCCGACCTCACCTCCCCCAGTTGACGCAGGTGGGGGAGGAGGAGCTCATCCGGAAGGAAGGGCGGGACGTTGGAGATGACAACCCGCTGCGCGGTGGCCTCCAGCGGGTCCACCGGCAGGAAAGTCCCGCCCACCGTGAGCCCCTTGCTCAGGGCCAGGGACACCGCCCGCTCGGACCTCAAAAAGGCAACAGCCTTCCCGTAGACCTTGGAGGCCGCAACGATGGCCGAGGGGCCGACAACCTCGGCCATGGCCTTTACGCAGGCCTCAATGGTCATGTTGGGGTGGGCGTAGGCCTTGACCCCATTCTTCCTCGTCAAGAGGCGAAACGGCGCCGGCCCAGCAGGAGCGGCAGAAACAGCAGGAGCGGCCGCCGCGGCAACTCCCGCATACGTCCTGCTGGGTCCCGGCACCGGCGAAGATGGTGACGCCATAGTCTCAGGTCGATGGATGGAGACGGCCTTAATGGATAACCGCCTCTCCCACGTCTGCCAATATTAATTTGGGAGAGGGGCTCCTTTGTCCGATGTTTATGCCTTAAGAGGTATCGCTCACAAGAGCAGGAGAGCAAGTGAGGGAGGGATGGCGCCCAAAGAAAGGAGAGAGTCCGCAGGGGTGGGCTGCCGCTGAAGTGGGTCGAAGAGGGGCGGGGCTGCACCTTCTTCCTTCTGGTGGGCAGTGGGGAGGAGATGTCTTCCCCTAGACAGCCGAAGCTGCCTCGGCTCAGTCCTCCAAGGATGGAAACAAAAGAAAAGTAACTTCACCCAGGCAGCTCCAGCTGTCCCGGGCCAGACACTTGGGGGGAAACCCCCTGTCCTTTTATGGTCTTCTTCCTCCCCCTACCTCCAGCCGTCCACACCTCACGGCGCCGACCTCCTCTTCCTCCCTCTGTGTTGACGGCCGAACCCGCAGCAGCACACCCCTCACGGCTGATGGTGATGGTGATGGTGTTCTCCTTCTCCCTCCTTCCCTGTTGATGGTTCCTCTCGTCTCCTTCTCCTCTGGCTGACTGTGCTCTGCTCTGCTCTGCTCTGCTCTCAGCAAGTTGTTCCTGTCACAGAGATAAACCTCTCACTACAAAACCCCCCCATGATACCAAACAACTCAACGATCATTTTACCCACCAACCAGCACCTTTTATACACTGCAGTCACCTGATTCCAATTCAATGAGTCGCTGTTGTGATGCGATTGGATGTCTTTCAGAAAAAAAACTCGATGTCTTTAGAATCTTTTTTTTTTCAATCACTTCCATTGTCCTATTTCATAAGTTTCTTTCGAAAAAAAATTAAAAAAAGAAAAGATAAAAAGATGGAGGTCGTGAGCGGTTCAACTGAATGCAGAGATACAGAGAGACACCAGCAGAGGGAGGTAGAGAGCGGTGTAACTGAGTACAGAGATACAGAGAGACACCAGCAGAGGGAGGTAGAGGGCGGTGTAACTGAGCACAGAGATACAGAGAGACACCAGCAGAGGGAGGTAGAGAGCGGTGTAACTGAGCACAGAGATACAGAGAGACACCAGCAGAGGGAGGTAGAGAGCGGTGTAACTGAGCACAGAGACACAGAGAGACACCAGCAGAGTGTCCAGGAAACCAACCTTTTATCTGAAATCTGAGGCGAGATCGAAACTGCACAGTGTGGAGGAAGCATTACTGTGTATCTAACCCGTGTTGTACCTGCCCTGGGAGTGTTTGATTTCACAGTTTAGGGGGAGCTTCATCTGCATATAACCCATGCTGTACCTTCCCTGGCCCGACTAGAGAGGGGGCAAAACTTGACCTCCTCTTGGGAAATAAGGAAGGGCAGGTGACAGAAGTGTTAGTGAGGGATCACTTTGGGACCAGTGATCATAATTCCATTAGTTTTAAGATAGCTATGGAGAAGGATAGGTCTGGCCCAAAAGTTAAAATTCTAAATTGGGGAAAGGCCAATTTTGATGGTATTAGACAGGAACTTTCAGAAGTTGATTGGGAGAGTCTGTTGGCAGGCAAAGGGACGTCTGGTAAGTGGGAGGCTTTCAAAAGTGTGTTAACCAGGGTTCAGGGTAAGCACATTCCTTATAAAGTGAAGGGCAAGGCTGGTAGAAGTAGGGAACCTTGGATGACTCGGGAGATTGAGGCACTAGTCAAAAATAAGAAGGAGGCATATGACATGCATAGGCAGCTGGGATCAAGTGGATCCCTTGAAGAGTATAGAGATTGCCGGAGTAGAGTTAAGAAAGAAATCAGGAGGGCAAAAAGGGGATATGAGATTGCTTTGGCAGATCAGGCAAAGGTGAATCCAAAGAGCTTCTACAAATACATAAAGGGCAAAAGGGTAACTAGGGAGAGAGTAGGGCCTCTTAAGGATCAACAAGGTCATCTATGTGCGGAACCACAAGAGATGGGTGAGATCCTGAATGAATATTTCACATCGGTATTTACGGTTGAGAAAGGCATGGATGTTAGGGAACTTGGGGAAATAAATAGTGATGTCTTGAGGAGTGTACATATTACAGAGAGGGAGGTGCTGGAAGTCTTAACGCGCATCAAGGTAGATAAATCTCCGGGACCTGATGAAATGTATCCCAGGACGTTATGGGAGGTTAGGGAGGAAATTGCGGGTCCCCCAGCAGAGATATTTGAATCATCCACCGCTACAGGTGAGGTGCCTGAAGATTGGAGGGTAGCAAATGTTGTGCCTTTGTTTAAGAAGGGCGGCAGGGAAAAGCCTGGGAACTACAGACCAGTGAGCCTGACATCTGTAGTGGGTAAGTTGTTAGAGGGTATTCTGAGGGACAGGATCTACAGGCATTTGGAGAGGCAGGGACTAATTAGGAACAGTCAGCATGGTTTTGTGAGAGGAAAATCATGTCTCACGAATTTGATTGAGTTTTTTGAAGGGGTAACCAAGAAGATAGATGAGGGCTGTGCAGTAGACGTGGTCTACATGGACTTCAGCAAAGCATTTGACAAGGTACCGCATGGTAGGTTGTTACATAAGGTTAAATCTCATGGGATCCAAGGTGAGGTAGCCAATTGGATACAAAATTGGCTTGACGACAGAAGACAGAGGGTGGTTGTCGAGGGTTGTTTTTCAAACTGGATGCCTGTGTCCAGCGGTGTGCCTCAGGGATCGGTGCTGGGTCCGCTGTTATTTGTTATTTATATTAATGATTTGGATGAGAATTTAGGAGGCATGGTTAGTAAGTTTGCAGATGACACCAAGATTGGTGGCATTGTGGACAGTGAAGAAGGTTATCTAGGATTGCAACGGGATCTTGATAAATTGGGCCAGTGGGCCGATGAATGGCAGATGGAGTTTAATTTAGATAAATGTGAGGTGATGCATTTCGGTAGATCGAATCGGGCCAGGACCTACTCCGTTAATGGTAGGGCGTTGGGGAGAGTTATCGAACAAAGAGATCTAGGAGTACAGATTCATAGCTCCTTGAAAGTGGAGTCACAGGTGGATAGGGTGGTGAAGAAGGCATTCAGCATGCTTGGTTTCATTGGTCAGAACATTGAATGCAGGAGTTGGGATGTCTTGTTGAAGTTGTACAGGGCATTGGTGAGGCCACACTTGGAGTACTGTGTACAGTTCTGGTCACCCTATTATAGAAAGGATATTATTAAACTAGAAAGAGTGCAGAAAAGATTTACTAGGATGCTACCGGGACTTGATGGTTTGACTTACAGGGAGAGGTTAGACAGACTGGGACTTTATTCCCTGGAGAGTAGGAGGTTAAGGGGTGATCTTATAGAAGTCTATAAAATAATGAGGGGCATAGATAAGGTCGATAGTCAAAATCTTTTCCCAAAGGTAGGGGAGTCTATAACGAGGGGGCACAGATTTAAGGTGAGAGGGGAGAGATACAAAAGGATCCAGAGGGGCAATTTTTTCACTCAAAGGGTGGTGAGTGTCTGGAACGAGCTGCCAGAGGCAGTAGTAGAGGCGGGTACAATTTTGTCTTTTAAAAAGCATTTGGACAGTTACATGGGGAAGATGGGTATCGAGGGATATGGGCCAAGTGCAGGCAATTGGGACTAGCTTAGTGGTATAAACTGGGCGACATGGACATGTTGGGCCGAAGGGCCTGTTTCCATGTTGTAACTTCTATGATTCTATGATTCTATGATTGATGTCTCAGTGTAGAGGGAGCTTTGCTCTCTGTCTAACCCGTGTTGTCACTGCCCTTCTGCAACTGGAAAGTTTCTCTTTCTTTGCTCTAATAAAAGCCATGATGTGGAGATGCCGGTGATGGACTGGGGTGGACAAATGTAAGGAATCTTACAACACCAGGTTATCGTCCAACAATTTTATTTCAAAATAAAATTGTTGGACTATAACCTGGTGTTGTAAGATTCCTAACAAAAGCCCTTCATGATTTTGAACCTCTATCAAATCTCCCCTTTATGTTTTCTGCTCTAAGGAGAACAGCCCCAGTTTCTCCAGTCTCTCCACATTACTGAAGTCTCTTATCCCTGGCACCATTTTAGTAATTCTCTTCTGCACCCTCTCTAAGGCCTTGGCATCCCTCCAAAAGTTTGGTGTCCAGAATTGAACACAATACTTCAGCTGAGGCCTAACCAGTGTTTTATCAAGGTTTAGTATCAATTCCTTGCTTTTGTATTCAATGCCTCAATGAATAAAGCCAAGGGCCCCATTTGCTTTCTTAACAGCCTTCTCAACTTGTCCTGCCACATTCAAAGATTTGTGTAAGTGCACCCCCAGGTCTCTCTATTCCCCCACTCCATTTAAAATTGTTCCAATTAGTTTAAATTGCCTCTTCTCAATCTTCCTACCAAAATGTTTCACTTCACAATTCTTTGCATTAAATTTCATCTGCCATCTTTCTGCCCATTTCACCAGTCTGTCTATGTCTTCCTGAAGTCTGTTACTATCCTCAACATTGTTTATTACATTTCTGAGTTTCGTGTCATCTCCAAACTTATACCCTGTACACCCAAGTCCCGGTCATTAATATATATCAAGAAGAGCAGTGGTCATAATACCGAGCCCTGGAGGACACCACTGTATACTTGCCTCCAGTCTGAAAAACAACCGTTCACCACTACTCTCTGTTTTCTGCCCCTTAGCCAATTTTCTATCCACGCTGCCATTGTCCATTTAATCCCATGGGCTTCAATTTTGCTAACAAGTCTATTATGTGATACTTTATCCTCCCTTAATCTCTCCCTGCATAGAAACTCCCCGACCCATATTCATGGCCACCCCCTCGACCTTGCCATCTCACGTGGCCTCTCTACTCCCGATCGTGTCAATCATGGATAAGGCCATCTCTGATCACATCCTTGTATCCCTCTCCACCCACATGGAATCATAGAATCATAGAAAGGTTACAGCACGGAAGGAGGCCATTCGGCCCATGGAGTCCATCCCTGCTCTCTGGAAGATCAATCCATGTCTTCTCACTCCCGCAATGCACATCACAGAATGAACTCAGGAATCACACGCCACTTTCTATGAGCGGTAACAGGCTGCGGTTATGGTGCAGACCGGGACCCAGGGCTGAGGCTGGGAGTGGCACAGTCTGTTTCATGACCAGCCGGAGGTGAGAGTAATACCAGGGAGTCAGGTTGGTGTTTAGAAGGGTGTGGGTTCCAGCTCCCGTTCCAGGACTGGGACACATGATCCAGACTGACTGTGTCGTTCTGAGAGGGAGCTGCATCGTGAGAGGTGCTGTCCTTTGAATGAGGTGTTTAATGGGGGTCCCTTCTTTCTGCTCCGAAGTGTAAAAGATCCCATGGCAATTTGTGAAGAGCCGTGTCTTGTTCCTTGTCTCATTGAGACTCTCAGTTAATTGGCCTGTTCTCTCCACAGATTCGGCCTGACTCGCTGAGTGTTTCCAGAGTGTTCTGTGTGTGTTTCACTGAGACTCAGGTTTTACAGTAAATAATAAAAGGACTGTAGTCAAACACTTGGCCATGAGCTGCTGAGTGACCTGTCGGGACATTGTTGCTTGCTTCCCTTCAGCTTGTGGGACTGGGTTTTTCATGCACTGTCCCTTTAAGAGCTGTGGTCCGTCTCACTTCTCAGTGTGATTGTGGGACTAACACAGAAGCGAGAGAGGAAGCTGCACCCACAGCCTGGACTGCAGGCAAATTGTGAGGCTGGGACTAAAAACCTGTTATTCCCACAGAGAGAGTCGAACCCAGGTCGCTTGGGTGAAAACCAAGAATCCTAACCGCTAGACCACATGAGAACTAAAGGGATGGTCAGCAGGAAGGGCACTGAGACTACACCCAGAAGGTTTAATGGAGGTTCACGATTATGACAGGTTTTGTTGCAGTAAATAAGGAGAAACTGTTTCCAGTGATGGGAGGGTTAATAACCAGAGGACACAGATTTAAAATAAATGGGCAAAAAAGCCACGGGCGGGGAAATGAGGAGAGATTTTTTTACGCAGCGAGCTGTTATGATCGGGAATGCACTGCCTGAAAGGGAGGTGGAAGTGGGTTCAATCGTAACTTTCAAAGGGGAATTGGATAAATACTTGACGTGTAAAAATTCACAGGGCTGTGGGGAAAGAGCAGGGGAGTGGGACGAACCCTCTTCCTTCTATGTTCATCCCTGGAAAAAACTCTCCCCCAAGTCACTTACAACGGCACTTTCAAATTCCCAACTGTCCAGCCTTTGGCCCTCCATTCACCACGACATTTCTGCAGCTACCGATTTGCTCAATCACACCCTCACCTCCACCTTTGATGCCCTTGTCCCCATTAAAACCATTACTCTCTCTCACCCTGGTCGATCTCCCTGGTACTGCACTCATTTCCACTCCTGTAAGCCCAAGGGACGCAGACTTGAACATTTATGGTGGACAACTGGTTAACCATTCATCACCAGATCTGGCTGGGCCACATAAAGCACTATTGGGTCCTGCTCTCCTCTGACAAAACTGCTCACTATTCCAGGATCATCCTGGAATGTAAAGATAACCTCTGGCTTCTCTTCTCCACTACAAACCATCTTCTTACACTCCCCTCCCCCCTATCTTCTTAAACATCTCAATTAGATCACCCCTTAACCTCCAATACTCAAGGGAATAAAAGTCTCGTCCACAAGACCTGTCCTCATAATTTAACCCTTTTAGCCCAGGTATCATTCTGGTGAATCTGTTCCACACCCAGTCAAGGCCAATATGTCCCTCCTGGGGTACGGTGCCCAGAACTGAACGCATTTCTCCAGATGTGGTCTAACCAGAGCTTTATGCATCTGTATCATAACTTCCACCCTTTGTATTCCAGCCCCTTCAGATGAAGGCTCACATTCCATTAATTATTTTTTGTACCTGTCCACTAGTTTTTAGTGATTTCTGGAGATGGACCCCTGAACCTCTCTGCTCCTCCATACTTCCTAGTTTCTCGTCATTTAGAAAATACTCTGATTTATCTTTTTAAGGTTCTAAGTGGATTATATCACACTTCCCCACATTGAACTCCATCTGCCACAGTTTTACCCTCTCATTTAATCATCAATGTCCCTTCACGACTTCCTGCTCCCATCTGCACTATTTACTGCGCCACCTAACTTGCTGGTTTAAGGGTGAAAACTGCCCTCCGCTTCACTGTAAGTGCAAGCGACAACTTTGTCGATGCCGTGTCGTGTTACAGACCGGCTCGTTGGACCTGCTCGTTTCATCTCATCTCATTTTCAGCAAACCGGAATATTCCTGAAATAGAGGATGGTGAATCACAGCTCGAGAAACCGATCCCCTCGACCAATGGGGACTGCGCCTTCCAACAAATAGGCATTGATGGGGCAAGGTGAGTCTGCTGCTCAGAAATAATACAGCACAGATCATCACTCGTGCAAGCTTCACACCCTTTAGTTTGGAAAAGTAAACTGATGGGAGACAGCTGCTGTCGTGAATGGGTTTCCAAAACTCAAATCAAATGGATTTGTCCTGTGTTGTGAATTACTATTTGTCTGATTCAGGTCATCAGAGCAGTGGGGACTGCATTTTGTACATTCCGAATACCAATGCCCTGTCACGTGAGCCTGTCGTTCTATTCCCGTTCCAAGTCCTCTTTTAAATTTCGATGACTTCCCCGAAATTTGCTTGGAGGACTGTTCGAATCGCAGTCCTGCCCTTCCCACTGTCGCATCCTCTAAATCTCCACCCAGGATTTTCACTGGTGCAACTTTCATCAACTTGAGCTACTTTTTAATTTCAAAAGCAAAGTGCTGCGGATTCTGGAAATCTGAAATATGAACAGAAAATGCTGGATACACTCAGCCGGTCAGGCAGCATCTGTGGAGCGAGTTCTGATGAAAGGTCACCGACCTGAAACATTCCCTCTGTTTCTCTCTCCACAGAGGCTGTCTGACCTGCTAAGAGTTCGCAACATTTTCTGTTTCTACTTTTTAATTTTTTTTATACACCAACTCTGCCGATCCATCACTCGACCCACTGCGCGGCATCTGGTGGTTTGGATTCGGGGCTCTCACCGCCGCGGTGTGGGTTCGATTCCCGGTGAGGGAAATAATTTGTCCAAAACAATTATGGACTTTATTAAATGAATACATGAAACTCTGTAAAAGACGAATAATTGTTGTAATCGTCATTAATGAAGCGATAACTTTCTGCAGACTGACTGACGGAAATACTAACCTAGTGACACGTGGGGAAGTTATTGTGTTTTGCATGTGATGAACTTTCATCCGTTCTCATTTGTATTTCCAGAGACTGGTGAAAATGTTCTTGACACTAGGAATGTGGTGCAGCCGTTGTCAAATTTAACAGGAAAAGCCAATTCTTTTCACAGGAGAAGAAACTCACCCTGGAGATTTCCAAATAAAGTTCCCGCCCGGGAATCTTTCGCGCATAAAGCGAACAGTGATAACCGTTACACTACGGAAACCGCTACCTAATTTATGGCGTGTTGTGGGTTCATCAAATAATTACATTTGATATCTTAACTTGCTCTTTATCCGTTACTTTCGATTTACATCCTCACCAGTTTTATACAGAAACAAGTAACAATGTTTCCGGGATGTGGTTTGTTCAATAACTCTGTCACTCAGTGTGAGACATACAACACAGACCGCCTAACGCAGGGCTCTAACCCATGAGCATAAATCTGCTACATGGCCGGTTAGCTCAGTTGGTTAGAGCATGGAGCTAATAAACACCAGACTTTACAAGCAAACAAATCCACACAGAAAGTCAAGGGGAATATTTTTTTCAATAACAACCATTACAATGTTTGATATACCTTCGCCCCAGAAAGCCAGAAAATGCTGGAAATACTCAGCAAGAACCATAAGAAATAGGAGCAGGAGTGGGCCATCCGGCCCCTCGAACCTGCTCCGCCATTCAATAAGATCATGGCTGATCTCCTTCCTCAACACCATTTTCCTGCACTATCCCCATATCCCTTGATGTCGTTAATATCTAGAAATCTATCGATCTCTGTTTTGAATGTACTCAATGACTGAGCCTCCACAGCCCTCTGGGGGAGAGAATTCCAAAGATTCACCACCCTCTGAGTGAAGAAATTTCTCCTCATCTCAGTCTAAATGGCCGACCCCTTATTCTGAGACTGTGACCCCTAGTTCTAGACTCGCCAGCCAGGGGAAACATCCTCCCTGCATCTACCCTGTCGAGCCCTGTAAGAATTTTGTATGTTTCAATGAGATCACCTCTCATTCTTCTAAACTCTGGAGAATACAGGTCCAGTCTACTCAATCTCTCCTCATAGGACAATCCCGCCATCCCAGGAATCAGTCTGGTGAACCTTCGTTACACTCCCTCCATGGCAAGTATATCCTTCAGCAAATCAGGCAGCATCTGTGGAGAAAGAAACAGAGTAAAGGACCGATATTTTAACCCCACGAACGGGTGGGTTGGGAAGGTAAAAATAGTAAAAATAACTAAAACCCGACCCCAACCCGCCCAATCCTGGTTTTAACGGAGGCGGGTCGGTCAGTGAAAGCTTTGAAGGAGGCTGCGGGCCTCCATTTTCACAGCTTTTTTATTTTTAACTCCTGGGGGCCGGGATTCCTGGGCCTTCTCCTTCACACCACATGAGAGGAGGCGAGAAGGCCCGAAACAGCAGGTAAATGCCTTTATAGCACAGCTTGTGGGCCCGGAGGAGCAGGAGTGCTTCCCCCAGGCCCAACAAGCCAACCTGCCGTGATCCCACACAGGCGATCGGCCGACCCCCTCCAAATCACCGACACCCCTGCACGAGCTACGAACCCCATGATCTCCGACCCCCGCGGTGACCACCGACCCCCGATGACTGAGTCCTCGCTCCGATGACTGACCCGTCAATGCCCCCGATGACTGACCCACCCATGACCCCTGACGACCTCCCATGACCCCCCCCCCCCCGATAAAATCATGCCCAATGGGTTTGATTCCCGTTGTGTTATCTCTCTGTCGGTTTGCTGATAAACGTTTAACTCGTGACCTGTTCCCGTCAATTGTCACAAGTAGTAACAGACAGAGCGGGTCTGACCGCCCCGAGATGTGGAAAAGACATTAGTTCAGGACAAATGCCTCAAATCAAATGGTCTCCCGGCACCGAGAGAAAAATTCCAGAGAAAAAGGCAGAAGAGAAAAGAGAAATAAAAGCTCAATAAAGACACTATCAATATTTGCCATTCTTGATGCCTGTCTATTTCTTCCCCAACCTTTCTGTGCCGGTTAAAATTTCAGTGAAATAAATGCGAGAATCGACTCAAAGAACGAGAACAGAGCAACAAAAATCACCGAACACAGAATCAAACCCAGAGACCTTCAGATCTTCAATCTCACGCTCTCCAAACTCAACTATTTCGGCTCCACTGTAAATTGGACTTTGTGACATCACCTTGGACAAAAATATAAACCGGGTGGAATTTCCCCTCCCGCTCATTCCTCACTCTGGGGGAATGGGACCCGGTCAGATCTCGGAGCTCAGGTTATGTTAATGTTCAGCTGATGACATCTGAACATTATCTTGTGTTTGGCCTCATTAAATCAGGTTCATGGGCACTTTCTTCCATCATCCCTTCTTCCCTGAAGCAATGTGGTGCAGCCGTGGCCAAATTTAACAGGAAAAGCCAATTATCGCCCGCTTCCCACAGGAGAAAAAGCTCACCCTGGAGATTCAAGCGGAGCAAATTCGCAAATAACGTTCTCATCTGGGATCGAACCGGGGACTTTTCGCGTGTGAGATAAATGTGATAACCGCTCCACTCCAGAAACCATTGCTCAATTTATAGCATCGTGTGGCTTCTCTGTTAAACAACATCTGTCCCACACAAAAGGCTCTCAATCCTTCTCTTTCACAAACATTTCACTGATCAAAACTTCACAAGTCACACAGGAAAAAGTCTTCATTTCAAAATCATTAAACTCCCGAAGGAGCTGCGGGAACAGATTGAACGGTGTAACTGAGTACAGAGATACAGAGAGACACCAGCAGAGGGAGGTAGAGAGCGGTGTAACTGAGTACAGTGATACAGAGAGACACCAGCAGAGGGAGGTAGAGAGCGGTGTAACTGAGTACAGAGATACAGAGAGACACCAGCAGAGGGAGGTAGAGAGCGGTGTAACTGAGTACAGTGATACAGAGAGACACCAGCAGAGGGAGGTAGAGAGCGGTGCAACTGAGTACAGAGATACAGAGAGACACCAGCAGAGGGAGGTAGAGAGCGGCGTAACTGAGAACAGAGAAATGCAGAGAATCGAACAACACCAGGTTGTGGTCCAACAATTTTATTTGAAAATGACAGCTTTCGGAGGCTTTCTCCTTCGTCAGGTGAGACACCAGCAGAGGGAGGTAGAGAGCGGTGTAACTGAGTACAGAGAGAGAGACACCAGCAGACTGTGCAGCAAAGCAACCTTTTATCTGAAATCTGAGGCGAGATCGAAACTGCACAGAGTAAAGGAAGCATTACTGTGTATCTAACCCGTGTTGTACCTGCCCTGGGAATGTTTGATTTGACAGTGTAGAGGGAGCTTCATTCTGCAGAGAACCCATGCTGTACCTGTCCTGCGAGTGTTTGATGGGGCAGTTCAGAGTGAACTTTAATCAGTCTCTCCACATAACTGAAGTCCCTCATCCCTGGCACCATTCTAGTAAATCTCCTTTGCACCCTCTCCAAGGCCTTGACATCCTTCCCAATGTTTGGTGTCCAGAATTGAACACAATACTCCAGCTGAGGCCCAACCAGTGTTTTATAAAGGTTTAGTATCAATTCCTTGCTATTGTATTCTGTGCCTCAATTAATAAAGCCAAGGGCCCCATTTGCTTTTTTAAACAGCCTTCTCAACTTATCCTGCCACCTTCAAAGATTTGTGTAACTACACCCCCAGGTCTCTCTATTCCTGCACTCCCTTTAAAATTGCACCATTTACTTTTTATTTTCTCTCCTCATTCTTCCTACCATAATGTATCACTTCACAATTCTCTGCATTAAATTTCATCTGCCATGTTTCTGCCCATTTCACCAGTCTGTCTGTGTCCTCCTGAAGTCTGTTACTATCCTCCACATTGTTTATTACATTTCTGAGTTTCGCGTCATCTGCAAACTTTGAAATTATACCCTGTTCTCCCAAGTCCCAGTCATTAATATATATCAAAAAGAGCAGTGGTCCTAATACCGAGCCCTGGGGGACACCACTGTATACTTGCCTCCAGTCTGAAAATCAACTGTTCACCACTACTTTCTGTGTTCTGCCCCTTAGCCAAATTTGTATCCACGCTGCCATTGTCCGTTTAATCCCATGGGCTTCAATTTTGCTAACAAGTCTATTATGTGATACTTTATCCTCCCTTAATCTCTCCCTGCATAGAAACTCCCCGTCCCACATTCATGGCCACCCCCTCGACCTTGCCATCTCACGTGGCCTCTCCACTCCCCATCGTGTCAATCATGGATAAGGCCATCTCTGATCACTTCCTTGTATCCCTCTCCACCCACATAGAATCATAGAATCATAGAAACGTTACAGCACGGAAGGAGGCCATTTGGCCCATCGAGTCCATACCGGCTCTATGCAAGATCAATCCATGTAGTCCCACTCCCCCAATGCACATCACAGAATGAACTCAGGAATCCCACGCCACTTTCTATGAGCGGTGACAGGCTGCGGTTATGGTGAAGACCGGGACCCAGGGCTGAGGCTGTGGTCATCAGTTACTCTGGGAGTGGCACAGTCTGTTTCATGACTAGCCAAGGGTGAGAGTAACCCCAGGGAGTCAGGCTGGTGTTTAGAAGGGTGTGGGTTCCAGCTCCCGTTCCAGGACTGGGACACATGATCCAGACTGACTGTGTTGTTCTGAGAGGGAGCTGCATCGTGAGAGGTGCTGTCCTTTGAATGAGGTGTTAAGTGGTAATTTGTGAAGAGCAGGGAGTTCTCCCGGTGTCCTGGCCAATATTCTTTCCCCAACCATCAGCACCCAACAAACAGGAGGTCTGCTCAATATCTCATCACTGTTTGTGGGATCTTGCTGTACACAACTTGGCTGCTACGTTCTCTTATAAAACGATAGTGACTGAACTTCTAGTGAAGTGCGTTGGGATGTCCTAAGGATGTGAAAGGTGCTATACAAATGCAAGTTCCTTGTTTCTCACAGTGGGCCGTGTCTCTTTCCTTGTCTCATTGACACTCTCAGTTAATTGGTCCGTTCTCTCCGCAGATGGGGCCCGACCCGCTGAGTGTTTCCAGATTGTTCTGTGTGACCTGTCGGGACATTGTTGCTTGCTTCCCTTCAGCTTGTGGGACTGGGTTTTTGGTGCACTGTCCCTTTCAGTGCTGTGGTTTGCCTCATTTCTCAGTGTGATCGTGGTGCGAACTCAGAAGCAGCAGCCACAGTCCGGACTGCAGGCAAATTGGGAGGCTGGGACTAATAGTTCACAATTCCCACACCGGGAGTCGAACCCGGGCCGCCTGGGTGAAAACCAGGAATCCTCACCGCTGGACCATATGGGAACTGAAAAACCAACTAGCAAGAAGGGCACTGAGACTACAACCGGAAAGTTAACGGACGATTCAAAGGAGGTATTCACAATTATGAAAGGTATTGACAGAGTATTTAAGGAGAAATTGTTTCCAGTGATGGAAGGGTTAATAACCAGAAGAGAAAGATTTAAGGTAAATTGAAAGACAGTCATGGGGGGTGTGACTAAGATTGAGACCATTCATTCAGCTGCCTCTGCAGCTCCCCTCCCTTCCCCGAGCCCACCAAGTTAATCTCCGATCTCCCCTCATGCCCTCTCTGAGCTCTCTTGACCATGAGACCCACCTCCTGCTCCCTCGACCCTATTCCCACCAAACTGCTGACCACCCAACCTCCCTTCCTGGCCCCATGTTAGCTGACATTGTTAATGTTCTCCTCTCCTCAGGTACGGTCCCCCTCCCCATCAAATCTTCCATCATCACCCTCCTTCATAAAAGACCCACCCTTGACCCCTGTGTCCTTGCAAACTACCACCCCATCTCCCACCTCCCTTTCCTCTTCAAAGTGTTGTCGCCTCCCAAATCCATGTCCATCTTTCCCACAACACCATGTTTGAATCCCTCCAATCAGGTTTCCACTCCTGCCACAGTACTGAAACGGCCCTTGTCAAAGTCACAAATGACATCCTCTGTGACTGTGTAGAGGGAGATTTAATCTTGATCTAACCCTTGATGCACCTGCCCCCACAGTGTTTGATGGCACAGTGTAGAGGGAGCTTTACTCTGCCATGTACTGTACAGTATCAATCTGTGATGGAGCAGAGCCCTGCTCTTTAATAGAAATCATTCTTTCGATGAGCCACTGAGCCCCTAAAGCAGCCTTCGAGACCCAAAATCAGATTTCCATCGCACAGTTCCAGCAGTTTGCGAGGGCTGGGCCACGTTAACAGCAGCTCTCTGTTCCTGGTCTGGAGCTGAGGTGTTGTGTATTGTCCCTGACACAGGGACCAGACGGTGAGCTGCTGGCTCCTATTGTTCTGGGATCATTCCCTGCTGCTCTGTTCTCACCTCTTCACTGGGTCTCAGATTATTACCAGCCATCTTCCTGATCAATAAACAATCGCCAGTCTGACCGCGGAGATTTGAAATGTGTGAAACATTTCATGTGTCTCATCCCTCTCCCTGGACACAAATAAATCGGCCATCATGAAATGGTCACAGTCCATTTCTTGAGCCTTCTCCTTCTTAGAAGAATCTTTTAAACTCCTTGCTAAAGTGACCATTGATCTTAATGTCTTGTTTTGCGGTATGTTCTAGATTGTTCCAGGTCAGCATTGTAATAATTCGGGGTAGTTGAAAAGTGGGATCATTATATTAAATCGAGATATTTATCACAGCCCCGCCCCCCAAACATTCAAACCACCGTTCAGGAGGAGAACCCCTCTGCTCACTGACCTACATTGGCTCCCAGTCCACCAACATCTCAAATTTTAAATTATCATCTTCGTGTTCAAATCCCTCCATGACCTCGCCCCTCCCTTTCTCTGAAACCTCCTCCAGCCCGACAACCCTCCGAGATCTCTGAGCTCCTCCAATTCAGGCCTCTTGCGCATCCACGGTTTTCATCGCTCCACCATTGGCGGCCGTGCCTTCAACCGACTGGGCCCAAAACTCTGGATTTCCCTCCCTAAACCTCCCGCCTCTCTACCTCTCTCTCCTCCCTTAAGACACTTAAAACCTACCTCACCTGTCCCAATATCTCCTTATGTGGCTCCGTGTCACATTTTGTTTGATAATCGCTCCTGTGAAGCGCCTTGGGACGTTTTACTCCGTTAAAGGCGTGATATAAATGCAAGTTGTTGTTGTTGGGGTGGAGAAAGGGTTTTCTTTCTTTTTATGACTCTTTTCTATCTCTCTATTTCTTTCCTTTCTCGGACTCTGTTTTCCGGGTCTGTTTACTGACACACATTACAATCTGTGTCACTCGGTGTCTAACAATGTGAGGCAATGTGTTTTATTCCCGCTGTGTTATCTCTCTGGCGGTTTGCTGATAAATGTTTAACTCGCGGCCTGTTCCCGTTAATGGTCACAAGCAGTAACAGACAGACAGAGCGTGTCTGACCGCCCTGAGATGTGGAAAAGGCATCAGTTTAGGACAAATGCATCAAATCAAATGTTCATCGGGCACCGAGAGAGACAAAAACCAGAGAGAAAGGCAGAAGGAAATAGAGAAATAAAAGCTAAATACAGACATCCTTGATGTCACTCTATTCCATCCCCAATCGTTCAGTGTCGGGTAAAAATGTCAGTGTAAATAAATGTTTGAGAATCGGCCCAAAGAAGAAGAAACAAAATAACCCAAAACTGCCGAAACCCGGGATCGAACCAGGGACCTTTAGATCTTCAGTCTAACGCTCTCCCAACTGAGCTATTTCGGCCCCACTGCAAACTGATCTTTTGGGTCAGCCTCTTGTAATAAAATATAACCCCGGGTGGAATTGCCCCTCCCGCTCATTCCTCACTTCGGGAGAATGAGACCGACCATCAAGGAGAGATTTTCTGATCCTGTCGTTGAATCTAATTTATATTAAACATTCCTTGAACTCTCTGCCGGGGGGATTCAGAGCTGGGGTTCGCCATGAACCAGCTTCCCCTCAATTCCCAGCTTTATCAGTGAATCGACCAACAAACACTCGACAGAGCTCAGGTTTTATTAATAATAAAAACAGAAAATGCGGGAAACACTCAGCAGGTCAGGCAGCATCTGTGGAGAGAGAAACATCCTTTCAGGTCGATGACCTTTCATCAGAACTCTCTCCACAGATGCTGCCTGACCTGCTGAGTATTTCCAGCATTTTCTGTTTTTACTTCAGATTTCCAGCATCTGCAGTATTTTGCTTTTGTTTTACAGCTTGTATTAATGTTCTGCTGATGATATCTTAATATTATCTTGTTTTTGGGCCATTTTAATCAGGTTCATGGACAAATTCTTCCATCATCCCTTCTCCCACATCGCTTCTCTCTCTCATTCATTCTTTTCTCCTTTCAATCCAGAAGAGGGCGGGAATCAGAGCTCACCCCCCGAACCCTCCGCACACAGACCCCCGTCTACCACTCCGTGTGATCCAAGAGACAATTCAATACATTACACTCTGTATAAACACTGAAAGCTGACACACCAGGGGAGATCGCACAGTTTTGGACACGGAGTGAAATAAACTGAAGTGTTCATAAAAAGTTACAGATCACAACACGTCTCTCTCCGCTGTCCCGGCCTGTGCTGAGTGAGCTGATCTCAACTGATGTGGTACTGAGTCCCTCACAGAGCAGGATGGGCACATGTTCAATCTCCAGCCTGTACTGAGTGAGCTGATCTCACGAGGTGTGCGACTGAGCCACGGAGCAAGAGAAGCCGAGGCTCAGTCCCGGGCCTGTGCCGAGTGAGCTGACTCAATGTGTTCCTGGTAATTTTCATCAACATCTTTGAATGTGGCAGCACGATTTGTTCAAGCCGTTAAAACAGCATCCAGTTCCTTGGCTTAATAATCGAGAAATAGAGCACAAAAGCAAGGAAGTTATGTTAAACGTTTATAAATCATTGTTCAGGCCTCATCTGAAGTATTGTGTCCAATTCTGGGCACTATAATTTATTAAGGAGGTCAAGGTCTTGGAGAGGATGGAGAGGAGATTTCCCAGAATTATACCAGGGATGGGGTTTAGTTGTGTGGAGAGACTCGAGAACCTGGGATTGTTCTGCTTCGAGCAATGAAGGTTAAGGGTAGAAGTAATCCACGTGTTCAAAATTAAGAGGGGTTTTGATCGAGTAAATAAGGAGAAACTTCACCCACTGGCGGGAGGGTTGGCAACCAACGGACGCAGATTTAAGATAATTGGCGAAAGAACTAGAAGGGAAATAAGGAGATTTTTTTGACACAGCGAATTGTTATGATCTGGAACGCACTGCCTGAAAGGATGGTGGAGCTCGATTCAATCGTAACTTTAAAAGGAGAATTGGATAAATACTTGAGTATCTCCCCACAGATACTACCTGACCTGCTGAGTGTGGCCAGCAGTTTCTGGGTTTATTTTTGAGCTTTCACTATCGCAGTTTTCCTGACAACCTGCAACTTGCCTCAAGGGCGCAGCTTCAAGCACAACTTTCTTGTGCTCTTCTCACACACAAGATCACACTTTACTTTCCAACACACGCGCTTTAAAATCTGCCGTTTCCGCACACAGCGTCCTGCGCCATGAGAATTTGAAAGACCTTTCGCTCATGGCCTGTAATCGCTCCTTTTTCCCCACAGGCGCTCTTTACATTTATCCTCTACTCGATTCAATCACAAATTTCAACAGAACTATTAAGATCAAGGCGGAACATTTCCGATCTTACTGCACCGCCCCAACTTGTCAAATGTGCACCTTTCAACCGCCATTCGCAGCTCTGTAGCGCTGCCCGTCGCTCACGCAACTCAACTGCTGAGAGAAAAGAGCCAACAAGCATCAAAACAAAAACCAGTTCTTCAGTTACCATCCCCTGGATCACAAGATTCCCCAAGTAAATTCCGTGAACATTCGGGCGGCTGTCTTTCCAGAGACCAGCCCTGCTTTCGTCGTGTTTGTCTGTCGAGCGGTCACGCAGATCGAAATGTATCGACTGGTTTCAAGGCACAAATGAACATTGGTGCGAATGGGACATGTGCCCAATAGAAACAGCGGTCGGAGCAGAACAAACTTATAAGGCGTGAGATCGTGAAAGTGAATGTTGGAGTCGGCAATGGAGCAGGAAAGTGTCCATGAAATGGAAGGAGGGAAGTAAAGGCGGCCTATTGAGGATGGAAGAAAGAAAAAGCGGGGAGAAGAGGCGGGTTTGAACTGTGGAACATCAAGTACAGGCATGTGAGAGTGCTGGGATTTGAAGGAATGGATAGGTTTTCGCCACCAACAAAAAATATTTCTTATATATATTAAAGATTGATATATTGCTGCATTCTATCAGTATGTGTGGCAGAGGATAAAAGAGGTGAGAAAGTTATGCCGTGACTCGGATTCGAACCGAGGTTGCTGCGACCACAACGCAGAGTACTAACCACTATACGATCACGGCGCCACACCCCAGCTGTTGCTACAAGACCCGAACCACAGCAATAAGCAGCGCCTCAAATTGTTGCAGAATAGCAGCACAGCCCCTCCCACGGCCCATCCTTTAAATATCCACCCAGCAATTTCACCAGTGCTGGTTTCATCAACTTGTGCTTCTTTTTGAATTGTTCTCGGTATTATCTGTCCTGATCCTTTACTTGGCCCACTCGAATCCTAGAATCATAGAAAGGCAACAGCACGGAAGGAGGCCATTCGGCCCATCGAGTCCCCGCCGGCTCCATGCAAGAGCAATCCAGCTGGTCCCACTCACCCGCCCGATTCCCGGCAGCCCTGCAATTCTTTTCCTGTCAAGTACTTATCCATTTCCTTCTGAAGGCCATGATTGAATCTGCCTCCACCACCCCCTCGGGCAGTGCATTCCAGATCCCAATCACTCGCTGTGCAAAAAAGTTTTTCCTCATTTCACCTTTGGTTCTTTTGCCAATCACGTCAAATCTGTGTCATAGAATCATAGAATCATAGAATCATAGAAGTTACAACATGGAAACAGGCCCTTCGGCCCAACATGTCCATGTCGCCCAGTTTATACCACTAAGCTAGTCCCAATTGCCTGCACTTGGCCCATATCCCTCGATACCCATCTTCCCCATGTAACTGTCCAAATGCTTTTTAAAAGACAAAATTGTACCCGCCTCTACTACTGCCTCTGGCAGCTCGTTCCAGACACTCACCACCCTTTGAGTGAAAAAATTGCCCCTCTGGATCCTTTTGTATCTCTCCCCTCTCACCTTAAATCTGTGCCCCCTCGTTATAGACTCCCCTACCTTTGGGAAAAGATTTTGACTATCGACCTTATCTATGCCCCTCATTATTTTATAGACTTCTATAAGATCACCCCTTAACCTCCTACTCTCCAGGGAATAAAGTCCCAGTCTGTCTAACCTCTCCCTGTAAGTCAAACCATCAAGTCCCGGTAGCATCCTAGTAAATCTTTTCTGCACTCTTTCTAGTTTAATAATATCCTTTCTATAATAGGGTGACCAGAACTGTACACAGTACTCCAAGTGTGGCCTCACCAATGCCCTGTACAACTTCAACAAGACATCCCAACTCCTGCATTCAATGTTCTGACCAATGAAACCAAGCATGCTGAATGCCTTCTTCACCACCCTATCCACCTGTGACTCCACTTTCAAGGAGCTATGAATCTGTACTCCTAGATCTCTTTGTTCGATAACTCTCCCCAACGCCCTACCATTAACGGAGTAGGTCCTGGCCCGATTCGATCTACCAAAATGCATCACATTCCTCTGGTGCTTGACATTTCCACCAATGGGAACAGTTTCTCTCTATCGACTCTGTCTGTACCCTTCATGATTTTGAATATCTCGATCAAATCTCCTCACAACCGTCTCTGTTCCAAGGAGAACAACCCCAGCTTCTCCAGTCCGTCCACGTAACGAAAGTCCCTCATCCCTGGAATCATTCTTGTAAATCTCCTCTGCACCCTCTCGAAGGCCATCAGATCTTTCCTAAAGTGCGGTGCCCAGAACTGGACACAATGCTCCAGTTGTGGCCAAACCAGTGTTTTACAAAGTTTCATCATGACTTCCATAATTTTTTACTCGATGCCTCTATTTATAAATTCCAGGATCCCGTATGCTTTTTAATCGGCTTTCTTAACCTGCCTTGTCACCTTTAACGATTTGTGCACATATACCCCCAGATCTCTCTGTTGCTGTACCTCTTTTAGAGTTGTGCCCTCTAATTTATTTTGCCTCTCCTCGTTCTTCCTACCGAAATGTATCACTTCACATTTTTCTGCGTTAAATTTCATCTGCCACGTGTCCGCCCATGCCACCAGCCTGTCGAAATCCGCTTGAAGTCTATCACTATCCTCCTCACTGGTTACTACCCTTCCAGGTTTTGTGTCATCTGCAAATTTTGAAATTGTGCCCTGAACACCCCAGTCCAAGTCATTAATATATATCAAGAAAAGCAGTGGTCCCAGCACCGACTACACGGCATCTACACATTTGTCCAATGCCCCTAGAGTGAAGCGGGATCACTTTTCACTCATAAACCAGCAACCCTGATGTTAAAATCATCTGCCGGAGAAAGACGCGATTTCAGCGCGGTGACACTGGGCCAGAGTAAAGTTCAGTTAATGTGATTGCCGAGTGGCGAGGGAGTCAAAGGATATGGGGAAAAGGCGGAAAAGTGGAGTTGAGGTAAAAATCAGATCAGCCATGATCTCATTAAATGGCGGAGCAGGCTCGAAGGGCCAAATGGCCGACTCCTGCTCCTATCTCTTATGGTCTTATGATCTTATGGTGGCGAGAGGGTGGATTTGGAACTCCTGTGCGGCTGCTTTGCGCAGGTAACACGACTTGTTACAAACTAAACCATTCATTCACCGAGCTAAAGTTTGAGGTTGCAGCGACAAGAACCTGATTACATTAATTACAGGAAATTAATGAAACTCTGTGAAAGATGAATAATTGTTGTAATCGCCATTGATCAACCGATAACTTTCTGCTGCAGACTGACAGAAACACTGACATGGACACTGGGTGACAGAGAAACTTTAATCAGTTTCAACAACAACAACTACCAATACAACGTCCATTTATATCGCACATTTAACGTAGCAAAACGTCCCAAGGGGCTTCACATGAGCTTTTTTAAACAAAATTTGACACCGAGCCACAGAAGGAGATATTAGAAGCAGATGCTTCACGTTTCAGTGAATCTGTTTGAATTATTCATTTGATGACATTTTGTTTAACTTTCCACGGATCACTGTTGAAAGAAGAATTACCGACCACTTTTCCATCTCCTGTTGATCATGTCCACAGTAAAATTACGTGGGTAGCGCGGGAGAGAGTGAGAGAGAGAAAGAGACAGAGACCCATTCGGGAAAAGATAGAAAATGTGAGGCACATACACAGACAGACAGACACAGACACAAAGAAACAGACACACACAGAAACAGACACACAGACAGAGACACATAGAGTGACTCAGAAATACAGAGACAGACGATCGATAATTTGGCTGATTTTTGTTCTTTTTCTGTCGTAGATTTCGTGAAATCTTGCAGGTCAATTAAAATGAGCATAAAACTCGAGGTGTTCAATGCCGTGGAATTTTAATTCACTTCAGAATTATTAATTCTACAAGAAACTTGTTGAATTTTGAAACGCAGAGATGAAAGGGGATGAAAAAAGACAGGATCTGAAATCTACCAGATTCGAACCTACGCGGGGTAAACGAATGGATTTCCAAACTATCACCTTAATCACGAGTTAGTGAAAATCACAATTGCTCTGCATCCAGTCCCCGTTCAATAATATTCTGAAAGCAACAATCAGCTGTTTATTTTTCTCTGTAGTTTTTTTTAGGAAGAAGCTTGGCGAAGACATAAAATTAAAGTTGGCGTCTAATAAATGCTTCCTCCCCGTTGGGGAATTAAACCACGGACTAAGGCGGGGCAACTCACCACGATAAAAGAGAAAGAAAGAAGGAAAGAAAGACAGAGTCAGTTGTTCGTTGTCTAACAAAGAGATGGAAATGTTAAAGGTTCTTTCAACGGTGGCCCGTGGAAAATTAAACAAACTGTGATCAAATAAATAGTTGAAAGAAATTCACTGACACATGAAACATTTTTAACGCCATCTGGGGTGAGTGTAGAATCAATATAGTAGTTCCTCGTTAGTATAGTGGTGAGTATCCCCGCCTGTCATGCGGGAGACCGGGGTTCAATTCCCCGACGAGGAGGTTAAACTTTGCCTTCAAAAGCTTTTATCTCCAATATTGGATGTGGAAAGTGCAGTGTAAAACTAACTCGGAGATTCCCACTTTCCTCAATTGAAATGAACTGATGTTCCAGCGGTTTTAAAATCTGCTCTGTGCGTCATTCTTCACCTCGATGTAAGACTTGCTTCTGTGATGGTGGGGATATCGGGAGGAGGCCGAGATGGATCATCCACCCGGACACTTCTGGCTGAAGATGGTTGCTCACAGCTCAGCCTTGTCTTAAGCACTCACGTGCTGGGCTTTACCATCATTGAGGATGGGGATGTTCACAGAGCCTCCTCCCGTTCGTTGTTTAATTGACCACCACCATTCACAACTGGGTGTGGCAGGACTGCAGAAGATCCGTTGGTTGTGGGATTGCTTTGCTCTGTCTATAGCATGCTGCTTCTGCTGTTTGGCAAGTAGTCCTGTGTTACTTTCAGGTTTTTGGAGGGTGTATGTTTGTGTGTACATGCCGGTGTGTCTTTGTGTGAGTGTGTATGTCGCTATGAATGTGTGTGTATGTGTGAATATGTCTGCGTGTGTCTCACTTTTTCTACCCGTTTCTGAGTGTCTCTTTCTTTCTGTCACTTTTTCCCTGTTCCCCACATAATTTTTCTCTGGACCTTGACTAACAAAGAGATAGAAAGTAAGTCTTCTTTCAGCAGTGGCGCGTGGAAAGTTAAACAAACTGTCATCAAATAAGGAGTTAAAATAGATTCACTGAAACATGCATCCTTTTCATTGCTGTATGTGAGATCTTCCGAGTCTGCTTTCTCATCTGCGCCTGTTCCGAGACCTGTCTCTCTCTGTATCTCCATCTTTTTTCTTTCTGTCTGTCTCTCTCTCGATCGGTCTCTCCCTGTTTCGGGCTGGTGACTCAGACCCGGTCTGTCCACAGCACAATTCTGCATTTTATTTCTTGCCCATCATTGTGGTTCTCACATCGAGCTGAAGAGTGAGGCAGAGAGCAGATTTTAAAATCGCTGTGAAATCAAATTGTGGAAGTGGGAAAGGCCGAGTCAGTTTTTCATTGTATTTTCAACATCCAATATTGCAGATAAATGAAAGTGAAACTTCTAAAGCAGCAATAACCTCCTCGTCGGGAAATTGAACCCCGGTCTCCCACGTGACAGGCGGGGATACTCACCACTGTACTAACGAGGAATCGATGCTGGGTGTTACCGTACATTCACCACAGATGCTTCATGTTTTACTGATTCTTTTTGAACGATTGTTTGATGACAGTTTGTTTAATTTTCCACAGGCCACTGTTGAAAAAAGACTTCCCGACCACTTTTTCATCTCTTTGTTCAATTATGTCCAGAGTAAAATTATGTGGGGAGCGCGGGAGAGAGTGAGAGAGGGAAAGAAGGAGAAACAGACGCATTCAGGAAAACATAGAAAATGTGAGACACACGCATGCATCGACAGACACAAAAATACACAGAAAGACACACCTACACAAAGAAACAGACACACACGCATACATATAAACATAGAGTGACTCAAACATAGGGAGAGACAGACCAGAGGTTATTTGGATGATTTTTTTTATTCTTTCATGGGATGTGGGCATTGCTGGCAAGGCCAGCAGGTATTGCTCATCCCTAATTGCCCTTGAGAAGGTGGTGGTGAGCTTCCGTTCTTGAACCGCTGCAGTCTGTATGGTGATGGTACTCCCACAGTGCTGGTAGATGGGGAGTTCCAGGATTTTGACCCAGCGATGATGAAGGAACAGCGATGTACTTCCAAGTCAGGATGGTGTGTGAATTGAAAGGGACTGTGCAGGTGGTGTTGTTCCCGTGTACCTGCTGCCCTTTTCCTTCTAGGTGGTAGAGTCGAGGTTTTGGGAGGTCCTTACGAAGAAGTTTTGGCGAGTTGCTGCATTGCTTCCTGTGGATGGTACACACTGCAGCCACGGTGCGCCGGTGGTGGAGGGAGTGAATGTTTAAGGTGGATGAGGTGCCAATCAAGCAGGCTGTTTTGTCCTGGATGGTGTCGAGTTTCTTGAGTGTTGTTGGAGCTGCACTCATCCAGGCAAGTGGCGAGTATTTCTTCACACTCCTGACTAGTGCCTTGTTGATGGTGGAAAGGCTTTGGGGAGTCAGGAGGTGAGTCAGTCGCCGCAGAATACCCAGCCTCTGATCTGCTCCTGTAGCCACAGTATTTATGTGGCTTCACCAGTTAAGTTTCCGGTGAATGGTGACACCCAGGATGTTGATGGTGGGCGATTCGGCAACAGTAATGAAATTAAATGTCAAGGGGAAGTGGTTGGACTCTCTCTTGGAGATGATCATTGCCTGTCACTTGTCTGGCGTGAATGTTAATTGCCACTTATCCGCCCAAGCCTGGATGTTGTCCAGGTTTTGCTGCATGTGAGAACGGACTGTTTCATTATCTGAGGGGTTGTGAATGAAACTGAACACAGTGCAATCAGTAGCGAACACCCCACTTCTGACCATATGATGGAGTGAATGTCATTGATGAAGCAGCTGAAGATGGTTGGGCCTAGGACACTGCCCTGAGGAACTCCTGCAGCGATGTCCTGGGGCTGAGATGATTGGCCTCCAACAATCACTATCATCTTCCTCTGTGCTAGCTATGACGCCAGCCACTGGAGAGTTTTGTCTCTGATTCACATTTACTTCAATTTTATTAGGGCTCCTTGATGCCACACTCGGTCAAAAGCTGCCTTGGTGTCAAGGGCAATCACTCTCACCTCAAGTTTGGCATTCAGCTCTTTTGTCCATGTTTGGACCAAGGCCGTAATGAAGTCTGGAGCCGAGTGATCCTGGTGGAACCAAAACTGAGCATCGGTGAGAAGGTGATTCGTGAGTAAATGCTGCTTGATAACACTGTCGACGACACCTTCCATCACTCTGCTGATCTTTGAGAGTAGACTGATGGGGCGGTTATTGGATGAATTGGATTTCTCCTGTTTTTTGTGGACAGGACATACCTGGGCAATTAACCACTTTGTTGGGTAGATGCCAGTGTTGTAGCTGTACTGGAACAGCTTGGCTAGAGGCGCATCTAGTTCTGGAACACAAGTCTCCAGCACTACAGCTGGGATTTTGTGAGGGCCCTTTGCCTTTGCTGAATCCAATGCGCTCAGCCGTTTCTTGATATCACGTGGGGTGAATCGAATTAGCTGAAGACTGGCTTCTGTGATGGTGGGAATCTCAGGAGGAGACCGAGAAGGATCATCCATTTGGCACTTCCGGCTGAAGATGGTTGCAAACACTTCAGCCTTGTCTTTTGCACTCACGTGCTGGGCTCTGCCATCATTGAGGATGATTGTCCATCACCATTCAGGACTGGATGTGGCAGGACTGCAGAGCTTTGATCTGCTCCGTTGGTTGTGGGATTGCTTAGCTGTGCTCTCCAGCATGCTACTTCTGTTGTTTGGCTTGCATGTAGTCCTGTGTTGTAGGACAATTGTCGCTTCACCAGGTTGACACCTCATTTTAGGTACTCCTGGTGCTGCTCCTGACACGCTCTTCCACACCCCTCATTGAACCAGGGTTGATCCATTGGCTTGTTGGTAATGGTAGGGTGAGGTATATGCCGGGCCATGAGGTTACAGATTGTGGTGGAATACAATTCAGCTGCTGCTGTTGGCCCACAGCACCATATGGATGCCCAGTTTGGAGTTGCATAGATCTGTTCTGAATCTATCTCATTGAGCACGGCCACCACACAATATGCTGGACAGTGTGAAGTCGGAATTTCGTCTCCATAAGGACTATGCAGTGGTCGGTCCAACCAATGCTGTCATGGGCAGATGCATCTGCGACAGGTAGATTGATGTGGACGAAGTCCAAAAGGTTTTTCCCTCATGTTTGTTCTCTCACCACCTGCCACAATCCCAGTATGGCAGTTATGTCCTTCAGGACTCGGCCAGCAGTGGTGCTACCGAACCACTCTTGGTGATGGACAGTGAGGTTTCCCCAATCAGAGTACATCCGGTACACTTGCTACCCTCACTGCTTCCTCCAAGTGGTGCTCAACAGGGAGGAGTAACGATTCATCAGCTGAGGGAGGTCGGTAAGTGGGAATCAGCAGGAGGTTTCCTTCCCCTTGTTTGACCTGAAACCATGACATTTCATGGTGTCCAGAGTCAACTGTTGCGGACTGTCACGGCCACTCCCTCCTGACTGTATACCACTGTGCTGCCACCTCTGGTGGGTCAGGACATACCCAGGGATAATGATGGAGGAGTCTCGGGCTTTGGCTGAAAGGCATGATTCTGTGAGTGTCGCTATTTCAGGCTGTTGCTTGACCAATCTCTGGGACAGCTGTCCCAATTTTGGCACAAGTCCCCTAATGTTCGTGAGGTGAACTTCGTAGGGTCGACTGTGCTTGGATTGCCTGAGCCTTGTTCGGTGCGTGTGGCCCGTATTGTTTTATTCTTATTACGTAGCGGGATTGTGCAACTGAGTCGCTTGTTCGGCCATTTCAGAGAACTGTTAAGAATCAACCTCATTGCTATTGGTCTGAGGACGGCATGTTTCCTTCCCTCAGGGGGGCATTAGTGAACCAGAGGGGTTTCTATGACAATCCGGTATGTTCATGGTTACCATTTCTGACAGTAGCTTTTCAGTCCAGATTTTATTTAAATAACTGATTTTAAATTCCCCAGCTCCTGTGGTGGAGATTTGAACTCATGACTCCCGATTATTAGTCCGGGCCTACTGGATTACTCGTCCAGTAACATAATCACTATGCGACCGTACCCTTTCCCTTGGGCTTAAGGGAGAGGAGACGAGAGCTGTACCAGGGTGGCCGAACAGTGTGAGAGAGAGTAATGGTTTTAACGAGGACAACCGCATCAAAAGTGGAGGTGAGAGTGTGATTGAGCAGATCGGTAGCTGCAGAAATGTCGTGGTGAATGGAGGGCCAAAGGCTGGACAGTTGGGACTTTGAAATTGTGATTGTAAGTGACTTGGGGGGAGGGGTTTTTTGATGGGCGAACACAGAAGGAAGTGGGTTTTGGAGGGGGAAGGGGGATGTGGGTACAGAGGGATACAAGGAAGTGATCAGGGATGACCTTTTCCATGAGTATAGTGATGAGTATCTTCGCCTGTCACGTGGAAAGACAGGGGTTCAATTCCTCCGACGGGGCGATTAAACTTTCTGCCTTCAAAAGCTTCACTTTCATTTATCTGCAATATTGGATGCAGGAAATACAGAGCAAAACTGACTTGGAGTTTCTCACTTGCCACAATTTAATTTCACTGATATTCCAACGGTTTTAAAATCTGCTCTCTGTCACTCTTCACCTCAATGTCAGAACCACAATAATGAGGAAGAAATGAAACGCACAATCTCACCGTGAATAACATCAACAACAACTTGCATTTATATCGAGCCTTTAAGGTAGTGAAATGTCCCAAGGCGCTTCAAAGGAGCGATTTTCAAACAAAATTTGACACCGAGCCACGTAAGGAGATATTAGGACAGGTGACCAAAAGCTCGGTCAAACAGGCAGGTTTTAAGGAGTGTCTTAAAGGAGGATGTGAAAGGTGCTATATGAATGCAAGTTCTTTGTTTCTCACAGGGGGCCGTGTCTTGTTCCTCGTCTCATTGAGATCTCAGTTAATTGGTCTGTTCTCTCCACAGATGGGGCCCGACTCGCTGAGTGTTTCTAGAATGTTGTGAGTGACTCGGGTTTTAGAGTAAATGATAAAAGGACTGTCGTCAAACACTAGGCCATGAGCTGCTGCCCAGCTGCTGAGTGACCTGTCGGGACATTGTTGCTTGCTTCCCTTCAGCTTGTGGTTCTGGATTTTTGGTGCACTGTCCCTTTAAGAGCTGTGGTCTGCCTGCAGCGGTCAGACAAGTCGCAAAGGCTCCCAGAACTATGCTTGGCTCTGTCTTTCACTGAGGTGCAGAGATCAGCCAGACTTTAACGTAAATTCCACCAGCTGGCAGAAAAGAGTGAGTAACAACTCGTTTGAGCCCAGAGTGTGAGTTGCGGCCAATAATAAAGATGTGAAAAATTATCTTATAAGAACAGAAGTGGGTCATTCAGCCCCTCAATCCTGTGCCGCCATTCAGTCAGATCATGGCTGATCTGTACCTCAACTCCAATTCCCCGCCTTTGATCCATATCCCTTGATATCTTCATTGAACAAAAATCTATCAATCTCAGTCTCAAAAATCATTTTGAGTTAACTACCGTTAGCCAGAAAGAGAGGAAATCAGGAAGAAAATGGAGTTCCAGAGAAAGAGGGAATAAAAGAGGTAGATTAACAGAGAGAGAAATTTGGGAGTCAAGTAAAAGGAGTGTGTGTGAGGGAGAGAGGCCTGGACATTGAGAGAGACAGAAAGAGGGGGAATGAGTGAAACAAGGTGACAAGGACTGTGCTAAATTACATCGTAGGGTGACAGGGAATAGCAGGACCGGCCTGGGAATGGGAGTACAGAAGATTCAAGTAAAAATGTTACATTGGTGAACTGGGTTTCGATATTACATACACTGTGTGCTGTTGGTTTCAATCTTCATGTAATTTATTAAACTTAGAAATTGTGACTCTGTCATTGTACAATTCATTGTTCCAAAAGGTTACTCAGCTGGTCGATGTGTAATGTTCTGTCACCTTAATGAGTGTGATAGTCAAAGGTCAGATGGGACCAAAACTTATTTGTTCAGGAGTCTGTAAGTAATATGTGATGTCAGTCGGGATGCGACCTAATTGTCCCATTCGGGGTTTATTTACACTATAAGTATCTCGCTGTTTTAACTTCGTTACCTGACTATCGCAGTTCACATACCTCTTTATAGCACCGAAAGACATTGTCTCCACAGAGAAATGCGTTTGTCGCGATTTACGGAGATAGAATTCATTTATTATCCTGTTCTGGCAGCAATTGGAGTACCTGGTAAGTCATTATCAGCACGTCCGGTGTAAATAACAGAATGTTTAACTATATTGCTGTTTGTGCTCTGAGCCTGGTAAATGTGGAATGTTATTCTTCACCGTTTTGTGATACAGTTAAAACTTCCATCCTTGTCCCATTGGTCAATGCACCGAGTAACTCACCCTCGCTCTGTGCTGAACTGTCGAGTCTGGGGTCGAAATGTGTCCTTGGTGCTCCCTGGCCAGGCAGGGGTAAAACAGGCAGGGCGCACAGTCCTGAGTGTAATCCACTGCCTCCTGGTGAAAGCGCGCCTGTTGTGGAGATCGGGTGAGGAAGGACCGGGTGAGATTGTCGTGTTTCCCGAGGACCGATCGCCTGGGGTTCCGGAGAGCAAATTGCGGCTGTGTATCCCGGCATGAGTCAGTGTCTTCAGGATAGAAGGAGCGGGAACAAACGGAATACGCATCAGATAAATAAAACATGTGACAGAAACCGTCCTCCTCACTCGAAGGTACAATCTTGTGTTCCCGTCAAATGTTCCTCTCAGATCATAATTATATTTCAGCAAAATGGCTTCACAGGACTTTTGATGTATTTGATGTTTAAAGTATTGTTTGGACTAGTTGAATGACGATGACTGTATACTTCAGTCCATGTGTGTTATTGTGGAGAGTGGGGAAACCAGTCTTGACACTGGTTCGGGAGGGGGATTAACTGGAGACCATGAGTGAGAGTTGGCGGTGATTTGTTCTTATACCGCGCGGCTCCTGGGATCGATCTCTTATTCCGAGGATCCGACTGTCCTTTGTTTTTCTCACGCCTTGTGCTGAGATATAAAGACTGGACCTGGTTATAACTGGAGCACGTTACAGAATTAAATTCCTTGACATATTGTGTCATGATGCATTCACAATACTCCACTGGAAACCTCATCTAATTAATTACTGAAAGATGACGGGCAGCAACTCAATACCAGGCTCGTGTTTTCAATGTATTTTCTAAAATCAAAGTCTCTGGTATTGTGTGGGTCAAATCATTCGGTTTTCCCCCCGTATTACGATTTAAGCCAAATCCAGAGTCACCTTGTCTGTATTTCCTGATTTAACTCGTCTTGTCGCCTTTCACTTTCATAGTTGGTGACGTTCTGCCCCGCGGACCTCCCAGTGTCGGAATCGACAAAATAAACTTAATCTCAAGGATCACAAGTGAGGACTCAGCTGTTGGGTGAGGGATCCCGGGGCCACCGTCACCCGAAAGGAACCTCCCAGAATGAGCTGCTCCTTCGGACCAGGAGGCAGAAGCCAAGGGGAAAAACCAATAAATAAACACAATCATAGCCCATGTACATCGGTTAAACTGAGAGCTCATTGATCAGCCCGGTTAGTGATTTCACTGTTTCTGTCTCTCTCTTTCTCTCAGTGAACTTGCTGGCGATTGTGATCCTGTCCCGTGGAAAGTGCGGTCTCTCCAAATGTATCACTCGCTACCTGGTGGCCATGGCGACGGCGGATCTCCTGGTGATTGTCTGTAATGTGATCTTATATCGGATTGCTCATCTTTATTGGCGGGACACTTTCCTGCTCTACACTCCTGTTTGCAGATTCATTCTCTTCCTGGCTCCTACTGCCACAGACAGTTCTGTTTGGTTAACGGTCGCTTTTACCTTTGATCGTTTTGTAGCCATTAGTTGTCAGAAGCTGAAAACAAAATATTGCACCGAGAAAACTTCACTTGTGATTATCGTGACTTTGAGCGCGCTGTTCGGTTTAAAGAATATTCCCCGGCCCTTCGTGTATATTCATTACCCTACTGTTAACAATATACCACGGGGTTGCCTTGTATCATCACAGTTTTATATTCTACCCACATGGATCGCATTTTCTTGGATTGAACAGCTGTTAACCCCGTTGCTTCCATTCTGTTTGATTTTATTGTTTAATGCTCTCACCGTCAGACGCATTTTAGTGGCCAGTCGGGCCCGAAGGAGCCTCCGGGACCTCAGCAATGGTGAGAATGACAAGGACCCTGAGATGAAGAACCGCAGAAGGTCCATCGTTTTACTTTTTGCCATATCCGGCAGTTTTATCCTGCTCTGGATGACAACGGTCGTATATTTTTTATATTATCGAATTTCAGGTGTCTTTAACCGCCGATCTTTGTTTAACCCTTTTGCAACCTTCGAACAAGCGGGAATTCTGCTTCAGCTTCTGAGTTCCTGCACGAACACGGCCATTTACACAGTGACCCAGAGTAAGTTCAGAGAGGAGCTGCTCAATGTGATTAAATATCCGTTTACTCTAATGGTAAATTGGTCAAATGAGGAAAATGGCTGAAGTGAAGCTGGAACTGACTTCCCAACATCACAACTCAATTCCAGATCACAATTATCACCTCAATTTACCAAAGGGACTCAGCATCAGGGCCAACGATATCTCCTTTAAACACATTTCTTCTCAAAAGTTAGATCAAAATTTAATTTTACAGCAGCCGACAAAAAATGAGCAAAAGCAACAGACAGTAACATTATCAAAACATGTTCCTGTATTCAGATCATTTTTTAAACACGTCCTCAGGGAGTCTGACCCGAAATGTAATTGTCCGGAGGAAGGGCTGTGAATTAGCGACTGGATATTAGTATCCACCGGACCGGACTAATAATCGAGCCCCGCCTACAGCATCTGTGGGGTTAATTCTCTCTTTTAACTATTTCTGGGCCCCCTTAAAACATTCCTGTAACTCCGTGTCTGTGATATTTTAACAGCCGTTGGTCCTCAATAGTCTGGGAATCACTGATGGGTTTTTTTTCTGCCTTCTCCCGGATTCAGGAGGCAGGCAAGGGCTGTCGTTTTGCTCTGCTCAGACCTCCACTCAGCTCGGTTCTGAAGTGTTTACTGGAAGTGCAGTCAGAATGACGCTTGATTTTTTTTGAGTTTTTTTGTGTTTTTAGGCCTCCCTTTTACAAGAAGCGGGGTTTAGGGTGAGTTCCTGTGCAGAAAAACCAAAAAACCCAAAATAAGCGTCAAATTTAAATTTTATTATATCGGTCCAGGATGCACTCCAGCCCCTGCGGTGCCCCCCGGTCGCGGAAAGCCCCAAGCGAACCGGCAGACACCGCGTGCCCCATCTCCAGGGCCACCCAGGCGCGGAGTATTCTGCAAAAGAGAGGCCGACAGTTGGAGCGACCGCCCCCACGGGCCCCGTCTAACCTGGACCTGTGGATGGCCACCTTGGACAGGCCCACGAGGAGATCCTCCGACTGACCCACCCTCCTCCTCACCCGGTGGCCAAAGATGAGGAGCGTGGGACTGAAGCGCAGCCAGAAGTTGTGGAGCAGCCCCTTTAAATAGTGGAACAGGGGCTGCAACCTCTCACACTCCTTGTGGACATGAAACACGGAATCATTCAGGCGCAGAAGGTCTGTTGATGTTTCAAAACAGGCGTTAAGTCTTTTTTTAAAAATCAGGCCAATGACTCAGTTAGAATAGTCGATGGAGGAATTTCACAGGAGTAGATGAAGTTTCCGTCACTCAGAAGGGATTAACAGAGAGTAAAGCCGGGTTAGCTGGAGGCACTGCCGCAGAAGGGGAATCGAGGAATGAGTGAATGCACAGAAGGCCAGTGTTGGAGGATCAAAGAGTGTGGGACATGGAGATGGAGGCGTTTGCAGAGGTAGGACAGGCAAACCTTGGAGGGACTTATAGGGAATGTGTTGAGGGTCAGGAAACCAAAGGAAGTCAATGAGATCTGATCAGTGGAGCAATGGGAGGGCGGGGTATGGGGATCGGCAGGGAGGTGATCGAAGAGGAGGAGTCCAGAGATAATGCTCAAAGGAAGAGATGTTGACAAAGCAGGAAGGGGTGAGGCCAATGTGTGTTTGGAAGAAATCCACGGCAACACCACAGAGGTTAGGGGGAGAAGGTGAATTGTACAGACAGGCAGTGAGGATTCAGAAAGTACCTTGTATGACAGTGTTACCACTCATCAGACAAGTTTCAGTCAGAAAGAGAAAGAGACAGTGAAAGGGGAAAACGCCAAATACAGGGTCAGGGACGCACGGGGAGACAGGGTCAGGGACACACGGGGAGACGGGGTCAGGGACATAGATTTTTTTTAAAAATAAACATGGCTCAAGTAGACAGCAAGTTGTACAAAGGGCGTTATCACTGATATATGAATAACCCTCTTTGTAACTAAGTGACAAATTTCAGGAGTTTGTTGGATCCCTTTTGTACAATGTGTGACTTTGCCAGTGAGGGGTTGGACTGTGTAAGAAATCTCCATGTGCTGTGTTAATAAAACTCTGGTCCTGGTGTCACTGGGGATCTGCTCTCTCTTTACTGTAAGAAATCTCCATTAAATGAATAATCTGTGAATCTAAATAGCTGAGATCATCTTAAAGAATGGCTGACCTGCAGCATGAACACAGCTGTCCGTGGGCCTGTCTCTCTGTCTCCCACCTTCCCGTTCGAGTCTCTATCTCTCTCTCTGACACGGTCTGTATCTGTCTTCATCCCTCTCTATCTCCCATTGCCTATCTCACTATTCCTGTTGCCCTGCTTATTTGCCTCCAACTCCTTGCACACTGGTGTATCTCTCTTCCTCCCTGTCCCTTTCACTCGATCCGCACCCCTCTCTACCTTGCTCCCCATCTCCCATTCTCTCCCAACCGAGTTCTCACCTCTGAGTCCACCTCACTGTTTCCCTACCCCTCACTCTCTCACTTCCTTTTCATCCCTCTCTATCATCCCCATCAATCGCTCTTTACCCTCTCTCTTCCCTCCCACTCTGTCCCTATCCACTTTCTCTCTGTGCCTGGCTCTGTTCTCTGCAATTTTGCAGAACCGTTTTCTACACAATCCCCTCATTTTGCCCCGTTCCTGGATCTCTCTGTCTGCCGTCCACCCCTCTCTGTTTAAGTTGCTCCCTTTCTTTATCCACCCTCCCTCTCTCTGCATATTCCATTTCTCTGTCTCTCCACATCCCTCCCTCTCACTACCCATCTCTCTCTATGTATTCCATTTCTCTGCCTTCAACTGCAGCTGCCACCTATTTGTTCACTCCACTCCATGGTTGATGTTCAGAGATAATGAGGGTGATTTTAAAACGGAGCCGGGAAAGGGGTGGGGGTCAATTTGAGGTCAGGAAACCCATTAGTACGGGTTTCCGTGACATCCTTAAGATTTTGACGGAAGGACATCTTTTATTTTTTTTGTTTCCCGTCTGACTGACCGGTTGATTGACAGGCTCGTCTCAGTGGGACGGGAAACCAGCCAGGGAGAGGACGTCTTCAGGTAAGTCTTTGTTTGCATGGATGGGGGGCACGGGTGAGCACGGGGCATAGATGGGCATAGGTGGGCACGGGGGTCGCTAGTCATGTGGGATGGGATCGGGGGTCATTGCAGGGGTCAGCAATCATTGAGGGGAATGTCGGGGGTCGGAGGGGGAGGATCGGGGGAGGGGGTCCGGGATCGGGGGAGGGGTGTCGGTGCAGGTAGGCTTGTTGGGCCTGGGGGAAGCACTCCTGCTCCTCAGGGCCCACAAGCTGTGCCTTTCCAGGCACCTGCCTGTTACTCTCGGGCCTTCTCACCTCCTTTCACGAGGAGTAAAACAGAAGGCCCAGGAATCCTGGCCACCCAGGGTGGAAATCGGGAATTAGTAAAAAATGGATGCCTGAAGCCTCCTTGAAAGGTTATGAGGCCCGACCCGCCCCCTGGGAGCGGGTTGGTCGCCCGCCCCTGTGAAAACGGGAAATGGGCGGGTTGGAGGCAGGTCTGAAATGGTGGCAATTTTCAATGCACCCCCACCCCCAACCCACCCGTTCTTTACTTTTAAAATCGAGCCCTATATTTTCAGGCTGGTGATACATCAACACAAGTTGCTCAGTTTCCATTAAACTTTGTGGACAGTCAGTTGCAATTTTACTCACAGGGCCTAGGTTCATTATTCATGAACTAAGCAAAGATATGCTCTGCATATTAGAAGATTAAATTAGTGAAGTTTTGTTACTATTATTATTAATTCTATCAAACCCTCTCATAACCTTAAAGATCTCCATCAGGTCACCTCTCAGTCTTCTCTTTTCTGGAGAAAAGAGCCCCAGCCTGTTCAATCTTTCCTGTTAAGCATAACCTCTCGGTTTTGGTATCATCCTCGTAAATCTTTTTTTCACCTACTCTATAGAGTGCCTCTATATTCTTTTTATAATATGGAGACCAGAACTGTTCACAGTACTCCAAGTGTGGTCCAACCAAGGTTCCATACAAGTTTAACATAACTTCTCTGCTTTTCAATTCTATCCCTCTGGAAATGAACCCCAGTGTTGGTTTGCTTTTTTAATGGCCTTATTAACCTGTGTCGTTACTTTTAGTGATTTGTGTATCTGTACCCCGAGACGCCTCTGCTCCTTTACCCCATTATTGAAGCAGTGGCCCACTTATTCTTCCCATCATAATTTAAAACCTCACACTTATCTATATTGAGATTCATTTGCCAGTTACACACCCATTGTGCAAATTTATTTATATCTTCCTGTATTGTGTCGCACTCCTCCTCAGTATTAACTATACCCCCCAGTTTGGAGTTGTCCGCAAATTTTGAAATTATACTTCCAATTCCCAAGTCCAAATCGTTTATATAAATGGTGAAGACAGTGGTCCCAGCACCAATCCCTGTGATTCACCACTCAGACCTTTTGCCAGTCTGAGTAACTACCTTTAACACTTACTCTCTGTTTTCTGTTTTGTACCCAGCTTGCTATTAATTCTGCTCTTTGTCCCCTGACTCCACCTGCTCTGATCTTATCTGAGTGAGATCATTAATTAAACACAATATTTGCAGTGGGCCCATTCCCAGTAAATAATGGATTGATGCTGCCCAGACTGTTTAATGTGGGATCCTTACAAGTAGCAGGTAGAACAGATTTGCCTCCTGTCAGTGTGGGCTGTGTCCAAACACAGGCATTAGAGGCTGAAATTACCAACATCCAGCCCACGGGAACCCACAGACACCTCCATAAGAACAGAAACTCGCACAGTAATAGTATAAAATACAACAAGAGAAATGGATTGTGTGTCACAACAAACTGTTGGGGCACAGAAGTACGTGATGTGGATACAACATTAACAATCCTTCGTGTTCGATTGGAAGGATTTCCCCATTGTGCAGCGATGAGGTGTTCTGCCAAAGTCATTTGGCAGAATACCTCATCGCCAGAGCTTTCAAACAAGCACCAAGACGTAGTTTGGCTGGTGGTGAAAAGGGCCCTTCCCATCAGATCCTTCATGCACTCCCGACCTCTCAGTGCCAACGTGCGCTGTCCCCGAGGAAGCTGCGGTGGAGACAAGACCGTCACCCATCTCCTCCTGGAATGTCCCTTTGCAAAGACGATCTGGAGAGAGATGCAGTGGTATCTGTCCAGGTTCATACATACAAATTAAGAGCAGGAGTAGGCCATTCAGCCCCTCGAGCCTGCTCTGCCATTTGATAAGGTCATGGTTGATCTGATTGTGATCTCAACCGTAGTTTCCCATTTACCTATGATAACCTTTGACTCCCTTGTTAATCAGGAATCTATCCAACTTAGCCTTAAAAATATTCAATGACCCTGCCTCCACTGCTCTCCGGGGAAGGGAGTTCCACAGACTCACGACCCTCAGAGAAAAAATTCTCCTCATCTCCATCTTAAATGGGAGACCCCTTACTTTTAAACTGTGGCCCCTGGTTCTAGTTTCTCCCTCAAGGGAGCAGTTCTGTAACACATGATTCTGTGCTTTTGGGCTATTCCCAGGGAAGCATTCCGAGACAGATATCAACTGCTGCCGGAAGACCATCAACTCGGTGAAAGATGCCATTTGGTCTGCCCGAAACTTGCTGGTCTTCCAGTGCAAGGAGCTGTCCTCGACCGAGTGTTTTTCAACTGCCACATTCCAAGGTCCAGGACTACGTGCTCAGGGATGCACTGAAGCTGGGTGCGGCCGCCGCAAAGGCTCTGTGGGGAAAGGCTATCGTTTAGAGCTCTCCCGCAATTGTAAACCGAGGGGCTGCAATCAGGGAAAACCCACCTCGGGCAGAATGTAAAATACAAATTTATGTAATGAATCGTAATGTACTGCAATGAATCTGTAATCAATAAGCTTATTGATTGTAATGCAATAAGGCACCCTAGAGTGTCATGAACTGTAATTATGAACAATGTGTAACTGTATTGTTGGAATCATAATTGAACTGTACTTTATGTATCTTGCAAATTGTATAATCTGTATTGTGTATGTTTGAAATGTGATGACAACTGTATTGCAAGTAGTGTTACAAATTTTATGAATAAAGTATATTTTTTGAAAAAAAAATCTGTTCTTATCAGTTTAATATCTGATACGTCCCTTATCTGGGGACCGTATATTAATTTGATTTTTGGAACAGGGAGATGGAATAGGGGCTTGCTCCGTCCACTCCACGCATTGACCCAGTATTGCAGTGTCTCTGGGAACGGTGCACCTCCCTGTGGGGAGATATTCAAAATGAAAAACAGGTTTTTCCAGTGTCTCTGTATGTATTATTACTGAGAATAAAGTTGATATTTTGTACTTAAAAAAAAATGTGGAATAAATCCTCAATTAAAGCTGTGAAGATTAACTAGATAAATATTGAGGTGGAAATGATATTGAAGATTTCCAAACTGAACCTGAAACCTAAACTGACCAGAATTACAAAGTGACCCAGAACCCCAATCTTCTGTAGACACTTGCACGACAAGGCAAACACACAATGTTACAATCCAAAACTGACACTGAAACATAACTTGACCTAAATCCCCAAACTAACCCTTAATCAGACACTGAACCATTTCCCCAAACTGAAGCAGAACCAGAGCGAGTCACAAACCTAAACTTAACCAGAACCCAACAATGACTCTGAACAAAACAAGCAACAACTCTCAATCTGATCCTCAAACCTAAACAACACGGTGCCCAACACTGGAAGACCCTAAACTCACATACAAACCTCAAATAAACCAGGAACTGTAAAATGACCCAGAGACACAAACCCTACCTGAACCCAAACTAAACTGAATTGAACATGAATGCCCAAACTTCTGAACAACCTCAACTTGATCTGGAACATAAAAGTGCCCTGGAATCCTGAACATACACAGAACTCCCTGTGAACAAGAGCCCTCTGCCCTTCTTGAGACCCTCTGATCCAAAGTACTTTAGAGACCAAAAACACTAAACTGCACAAAACCCTAAATCAGCTCACGAACCCCGAGTGACCCAGAAACTTAAACTGACCTGGAACCCGAAACTGATCCAGAATCCCAAAAGTGACAGGTACCCTAAACTGACCATCAACGAAATACTGAGTCAGAACCTGAAAATGATCCAGAATCTTACATTCAACATAACTACAAAGTAACCCACAATTCTAAACTCACATTAAGCCCCAAATTAATATGTAAATTGAAATGACTGGATACCCTAAACATGCCAAAACCCAGTGATCCAGAGCCCTAAATCGAAGATAAAACCCTAAACCTGTACCGAAACATAAACTGACCCAGACCCTCATACTGACACTTTCCGTAGCCTAAATTGTTGCAGTTCCAAAGGAACTCGAGTCAATCCAAGAGCTCCGGTCCTCTGGATTTCCCTCTCAGAGTGGAAGAACGTTAAACTGTTCCAGAATCCTAAACTGACCTGGAACCCGGAACCAAAGCAAAACTGCAACCAACTCAGAATCACAGGCTGATCTAAACCCTAAACTGATCCATTATCCTGAACGGACTCAGAATATTAAAATACAGCAAACCCAAAGCAGACCCGAAACACCAAGCAGACCTGGAAACCCGACCTGGCCCAGAACCCTAGCTGACTCCACTGGTTCACTTGTTAGTTCTGTCGTTTGTTTCAGGCTCTTCTGCTGTTTTTGAGATATGATGTAATGTTAGGGATCATCGAGATCAGTCTGTGAGTATCAGTCTTTGCCGGGGTCCTGTGGAATATTTTGCAGTGCTGGGTGTTTTTGGATGTGTGGAGAATGTTAGTCTTGAGGGTCCTGAGTTAATTGGAGCTCTTATGGTCAGTTTGTGTGCAGCATGTTACTACCAGATACTGAGCCAGAAACTCAAAACAACACAGAATCTCAAATTGACCAAACTAACCCAGAATATAAAACTGAACTGGGACCCTGAACCAATCCCAATTCTAAAGTGACCAACTCGTGTAAAATGAATTATAAACATAAAGAAAAGCGAAGAACCCAAATTTGTGTTGAAACTGAAAACAAGCCCAGAATCCAAGATTGAACCAAAGTCTTACACTGATTCATCAGCCTAAAAATATTCAACGCACGAAACATATCTCGAACCCAGAATGAACCCACATGACGAGGCTGACACCGAAGGCTGAGCGTCAGAGATTTCTACAATCCCTCAGTGTTGGCATCAGTCTGGGCGTGTTGAGACATCAGAGATCGTTGTCTATGTTTGTTGTTCTGTGTCAGTTTGTGGGTGTTGTGGTTTGGGGTTTCTCTGCTCAGTATTGGGGTAATGTGCACTGTTTAAGGTCCGTTTACAGATGCTGTGGTTTGCTGTGACAGTGCAGTTATCATTTTACAGGATGCAGAAGCCCAATGTGTGATGCGATCGTTAGCTTTGGGTGTTTGATCAATGTGTGGATGGTGAGGTAAGTGTGTGGGGGCTGGGTCAGTTTCTGGGTATTGTGTTTTTTTTGCGGATGATGTGATCGGTTTGGGGCATATTGTGGACAGCTTTAGGATGCTGACTCATTTGGGGAGATGGGATAGTCAGTCATTGAACACTGCCTCAGTTATGGTCCCTGAACCCAGTTTGCAGTACCAGAGTCAGTTTCAGGGTGCTGTGGTCAGTTTCAGAGATACATGGTATTAGCTTGAGGTGCTGTATTAGCTTGAGGTGCTGGGCCAGTTAGAGGTACTGTACTACTTGAAGAGCTAGGTTAGGTTAAGGTGCTGGACTAACTTGAGGTGCTAGGTTAGCTTGAGGTATTGGATTAGTTTGGAGGCTGTATTATTTTGAAGTATTAGGTTATTTTGAGGTTCTGGGCTGGTCTGAGGTGCTGTTTTTGCTTGAGGTATTAGATTATGTTGAGGTGCTGGATTACTTAGGGCAGCAGCTTAAGTTTGAGGTAATCTATTTACTGCAAGTGCAGTTTTAGCTTAAGTTACTGGGTTAGTTGGAGGTGCTGTATTGGATTGAGCTGCTGGGATAGTTTCAGCTTTTGTAAATGTCTGAGGTTCTTGATCAGTATGTTTCCAGCCTAACGAGGAAGGAAGCAGTGCTGGATCTAGTTCTGGGGAATGAAGTGGAGCAAGTTTCAATGGGAGAGTGTTTTGGAAACAGTGATCACAATATGATTAGGTTTAGAGTAATTATGGAAAAGTACAAGGACAATGAAAGTTGAAGATACTTAACCGGAAGAGGGTTAAATTCAGTGAGTTGAAAAGGGATCTGGCCCTTATGGAATGGGAACAAAGATTAACAGGTAAAACAGTTAAAGAGCAAAGGGAGGCCTTCAAGGAGGAGATAGTTCAGGTACTTCATCTAAACCTATCAGCATATCCTTCTATTCTTTTCTATGTTTGACTCGTTTATCAATTATCTCCCCTTTTCTATCATAAATGTCTTTACAACATTTTTGATTTCTGCTTCTAATGTCTTATCCATCTTGTTAGTGTCAATATTGAGGCAAAGTAATGATTCCACATTTCTGCCGTTACCTGTGAGTTTACCTTGTGCATCCCTTAGTGGCCCGACCCCTATCATGATCTTCCTTTTGTTATTTATGTGTCTGTAGAATACTTTACTTTTTAAAAAGTATTTTTTGATAATTTAATTTTGTAATTCCTCTTTGCCTTCCGAATAGGTTTTTAAAACTTATTTCCTAACCTCTTCGTATTCCCTTTTGTCATCCTCTTCTTTATTGTCCAGGTGCTGAGTGTATGCCTTTTTCTTTAGTTTCAATTCTGATCTTATCTCTTTATTCATCCATGGTATTTCATTATTAGTGACAGCGTCCGTGGAACAGTATCCCAGTGAGAGACCGTGTCCGTGGAACAGTATCCCAGTGAGTGTCAGTGTCCGTGGAAATGTATCCCAGTGAGAGTCAGTGTCCATGGAACTGTATCCCAGTGAGAGTCAGTGTCCATGGAACTGTATCCCAGTGAGAGTCAGTGTCCATGGAACTGTATCCCAGTGAGTGTCAGTGTCCGTGAAACTGTATCCCAGTGTCAGTGTTCATGGAACTGTTCGCAGAGTGTGTCAGGATCCACAGAATAGTATTCGAGTGACAGACAATGTCCATGGAACTGAGAGAGTAGGTCCTCATGGAACTGTTCCCCAGTGAGAGTCAGGGTGCATGGAACTGTTCCCCAGTGAGAGTCAGGGTGCATAGAACTGTTCCCCAGTGAGAGTCAGGGTCCATAGAACTGTACCCCAGTGAGAGCCAGAGTGCACAGAACTGTACCCCAGTGAGAGTCAGAGTGTACAGAACTGTACCTCAGTGAGAGTAGGTGCCCATGGAAATGTACCCAGTGAGAATCATCGCCCATGGAACTGTACCCCAGTGAGAATCATCGCCCATGGGACTGTACCCCAGTGACTGTCAGGGTCCATGGAACTGTACCCCAGTGACTGTCAGGGTCCATGGAACTGTACCCCAGTGACTGTCAGGGTCCATGGAACTGTACCCCAGTGACTGTCAGGGTCCATGGAACTGTCCCCCAGTGACTGTCAGGGTCCATGGAACTGTCCCCCAGTGACTGTCAGGGTCCATGGAACTGAATCAAGTGAGAGGAAGGGCCCATTGAACTGCACGCTCACCCTCAGGAGTAGATCATTCATTCCCGCAATTCTGTTCTGCCATTCATTTAGATCATGGCTAATCTGTATCTTAACTCTTTTTACCCATCTTGTATATAATGGGCAGCATTTTAGCACCCGCTATCGGGTGCGTTCCTGGCGGGGGGGCCCCGAAAATCGGGAAATCCCGGAGTGGGACCACGCATTTCCGGGTTCCCCACTAACGCGCCGGCGTGCGCGCGCAGCCCCCGCTGGTGGGAATCCCACAGGCAATTATAGCCAGCGGGATGCCACTTGAACGTATTTATTTTGCTTGTTCAGGTCATTAACTGACCTGATTCAGGGATTATGTGAGGAGGGGTGGGATTTTAAAGGAAACTGGGACTGTTTCCCGCACTGGGGGAAACACTCCCAGTTCAAATGGACCTGTTGCAGCTGTCAGCCTGTGGCAGCAGCAAAGGTCCATTTGACAGGTTGGGGGTGGGGGAGACCCTCACCCATTGCAGGAGGCCACTCAGTCACTTGGGACAAAGTTTGGCCTCCACCACCCTCCTCCTGACAACCAAAGTCACCAACTTGCACACTTACCCCGGGGTCCAGAGATATGTACCTACCTTGCGGACCCCCTCAGATGTACATCTTCCGGATGGGGGCCGCCGTAGCTGCAGTCATGACCTCCTCGGAGGGCGAACAGCATCACCAGCCTCACCGTCCACCTCTGACACGTGGAGCTCCACAACAGTGCGCTGTGACACGTCCACCTGTACAGCAGGAGGGAGGGCTACCGCAGAGAGAGATGCGTCGCAGAGGGCACTACCCTCGCCACAGGGTCCACAGACCGAGGCTCAGCTTCCTGGACCTCTCTGAGCAGCAGTGCACACGGAGGCTCAGAGTCACTCGACATGTAGTCGTGGACATCTGCAGCCTCCTTCATGCCAAGCTGCTCCTGGCTGGCCCGAGCACCATCTTCTTACCTGTCGCTGTCAAAGTCACCACTGCCCTCAACAACTTCTCCTCCGCATCCTTCCAGGGTGCAACCGGGGACATCGCTGACGTCTCTCAGCCGTCTGCACAAAAGAGCCCTGCAAATACACCTACACCCACTCTGCAGTGACACAATGGGTGGCATCAGTTGTGGGTCTTCATAGTGATCCTCAGGAAAGGGCATTATTGCACAAACCAGACAAGATTCGCGAAGACATGGCAGCAGTGGTGCCAATATAATCTGTGATGTGAGTTGCTCAGAAATTAAATACAGGTAAACACCATGACAAACCCTCAAACACCCTTGTGCATCCCCTTCATGCTCACGACACGTTTGCCTTACGCTTCCTGCTGCACATATGTGATGCATGCCCTGTGGCTGCAGCACAGGTAGTGGCAGGTTGAGTGAGGCTGACTGTGAAAGAGATGCATGAGAGGGTGAGTATGAGATAGAGCCATGATATTGTATGAGGATTGGGTTGAGTGCTAGTGGCGGGATGAGTACTGGCGAGGTGAGTAGGTGCAGGTAAGATGAGGATGAGGTTTGAGTGGGTATGAGGGGTGATGTGACAGAGTAGTGTTGGCAGTGCAGAAGGAGGTGTGGGGTGGGGGCAGTGATGTGGCAGATGGAGTGTAGGGGAATGAGTAAGTGTACTCACTTTGGCTGACCTACTGAGGTCATTGGAGCGCCTCCTGCACTGTATGCAGGTGGGCGATATGTTGGTGGTGCTGGTGACCTCCTCTGCCACCTCGAGCCAGGCCTTCCTGGTGGCAGAGGCAGGCCGCTTCCTCCCGCCCGTCGGGGGGGCGGGGGGGGGGGGACGATCTCGGTCCTCCCCCTTCACCTCACCCCATGTATTGATACCTGGACTGAGGCATCATTAAACTGGGAGCAGCCTTCCCCCTGGGCTGCTCCATGCTGTAATTTTTTCTATTTGTTGCAGCATGTGTCAGTGGAGGACTGCCCCTTTAAATAGAGCTCCTCCAGCTGACGGATCTGACTGTGCACGCGCAGTCCGCCCGACGGGCAGATCAGCAGTGGGGATCCCGGAAGACCAGGTAAGTGGATCCATTTATGCTACGATCGCGCGGGGAGCTGACTGATTTCACCGGGCGCGTTACCCACGTGCCCGATAGCCCCCCCGCCGAGAATCCGCAGCCCTGGTAACACCGGGCCCAATGTATTTGGATTAGATGTCAATTATCTTCAATCTGTTTTTTTCTGGTTATCAACCCTCCTGTCAGTGGAAACAATTTCTCCTTATTTACTCAAAGGTCAGTTTATTTTTTAAACTTACCTCAGTGTGTCTTGCAGGCTTCTCGACAGGTTCCCCCTGTGGGGTGGCCTCCCTGCTCAGAAGTGGGTTAAATTTCAGGGGTTATGATGTGATCGAGGAGTCCGGCGGGAGACTCGTTAAACGCCAAGATGAGTGGCGTTAAAACGGCCGATTGACGGGAATGGAGCAGGAAATGGAGCTGCTCCATTTTAACTGCTCCTGCGATCAGGGAGAGTTAAAATCACCCTGTTTCACATTGCATGATAGTCCACATGTGCCACTGGAGGGAAAGCTATAACTGCAAGTTATTCTTGCAGGTGTTATGAATGAGTTCGGGTCTATTCGTAACTATTCACCACATTACTAGTCAATGAAACAATGCATTACTTTGCTTTTAAGTCATACTCCATCTAAAACAAGGGTACGTTTTAATATCTGCGTCTGTCTCTCCCATGTCTGTCTGTCTGTCTCTCTCTCCCCGTCTGTCTCTCCCGTGTCTCCGTCTGTGTCTCCTGTCACTCACACATATATTGTGGGGAAAGGCCTGTCGCAATTAAGCCTCAGGCCCTCTCCATCCAAAATAGTGCCATGGTATTTGCCACCTTTTCTGAGGGTGCCTCTGTGTATAAATGTGCCAAGGATCACATGCCAGGCACTGGACTTATGTGGCACATCACCTGTTCTCATTATAATGGACACATTTCAGCTGGCAGAAAGGTACAGGGAGAAATATGTGTTGCTTAATCACCCCTCTGCACCAACAATGTTTCAGTGAGTGATGGGGAGATGGGCTGAGATTTATAAATAGACTTGCAGTACATTCTCTCTCTCTCTCTCTCTGGTGTGTAACAGAAATGAGTCACAGTGACAGGAGCAGAAAACTGCTTGGATAGAGGATCTGACACAACACATTCAAGCTGGCGATGACTGGTGTGGCAGGATTGTAAATTTAAAGGGACATTACCATTTGGCTGGAGAGTTTTTAAGGGAAACGCGACTCCTCGAAGAGTTCACTTCTACCCGCCTGATAAGTTGGCTGTGGTGGACAATTTTCTCCGTGTGGACAATATATTTGCTGAATTGTAAACTACTCCACAGTGATGAACACTGAGCCTCGGTCATTTCTATATCTGAGGCCATTTCTCCCCTTCTCTGGGTCTTCGACCTCCACCATTGCTGGTCTGAATCCAGCCACTATTGGAGGGTGTAAGAGCAACCTGGGCAATTCTCCCTTGATCTCCCCCCACCACCTGTGGAGAGTCCCTGCCTCCCTGGCCCAGCCTTTGCTTGGTATCTTCCCCAGTGGTAAGGTCGGGTTTAGAAACATGGCAGGTGGGTGAAAACCCGTATCTTACTGCTGGACCGGTCTTTTAAATTCAATTATAATTTTTATCCCTCAACCAACATCACTAAAACAGATGATCTGGTCATTATCACATTGCTGTTTGTGGGACCTTACTGTGTTCAATGTACTGCCGTGTTTCCGACAGTAAAGCAGCAACTAGACTTTAAAAGTACTTAATTGGTAGAGGAACCATCCAGGGAACAGGCTATTTTAGATCTCGTATTGTGTAATGAGACAGGGTTAATTAATAAACTTATAGTAATGGATCCTCTGGGGGAGAGTGAACATAATACGATAGAATTTCATATTCAGTTTGAGAGTGATGTGGTTAAGTCCGAAACTAGGGTCTGAAACAAACAAAGCCAATTATGTAGGTTTGAGGGGCGAGTTGGCTGAGGTAGATTGGGAAATTAGATTAAAAGATATAACGGCAGACAAACAATGGCAAATATTTAAAGAAATGATTCATAATTCTCAACTAATATACATTCCCTTGAGGAATAAAACTCCACGGGAAAAGTGGTACAATTGTGGCTAATTAGAGAATTTAAGGATAATATTAGATGAAAAGCAGAGGCTTACAATGTAGTCAAAAAGCGTAGTTAGCCTGAGGATTGGGAGAGTTTTAGAAATCAGCCAAGGATGACCAAAAATTCATAAAGAGGGAGAAAATTGAATCTGACAGTAAACCAACAAGAAATATAAAAACAGATTGTAAGAGCTTCCACAAGTATGTGAAAAGGAAGAGATGAGTGAAAGTAATCGTGGGTCCCTTAGAGGCAGAGACAGAAGAAATTATAATGGGGATTAAGGAAATGGCAGAGATGTGAAACAAATATTTTGTATCTGTCGTCACAGCAGATGACACAAAAAACATACCGGAAACAGTGGGGAACCAAGGGCCTAATGAGAGTGAGGAACTTAAAGTAATTAATATTAGTAAAGAAAAAGTACTGGAGAAATTAATGGGACTGAAAGCCGAGAAACCCCCTGGACCTGATGGCCGACATCCTCGGGTTTTAAAAGAGGTGACTGCAGAGATAGTGGATGCATTGGTTGTGATCTTACAGAATTCCCCAGATTCTAGAATGGTCCCTGTGGATTGCAAGGCAGCAAATGTAACCGCGCCATTTAAGAAAGGAGTGAGAGAGAAAAGAGGGAACTCTTGGCTAGTTAGCTTGACATCAATAGTTAGGGAAAATGCTGGAATCTATCATTAAGGACGTAGTAACAGGGCACCTAGAAAATCAAAATATGATTAGGCAGAGTCATACGGTTTACTCTTCGAGTCATAGAAAGATTACAGCATGGAAGGAGGCCATTCAGCCCATCCAGTCCATGTCAGCTCTGTGCAAGAGCAATCCAGCTAGTCCCATTCCCCCGCCCTATCCCCGTAGCCCTGAAAATTTTTTACTTTCAACTACTTATCCAGTTCCCTTTTAAAGGCCATGATTGAATCTGCCTCCACCACCCCCTCAGGCAGCGCATTCCAGATCATAACCACTCGCTGTGTAAAAAAGTTTCACATCATATCACCTTCGGTTCTTTTGCCAATCACCTTAAATCTATGCCCTCTGGTTCTTGACCCTTCAGCCAATGGGAACAGTTTCTCTCTGGACCCTTTATGATTTTGAATACCTCTATCAACTCTCCTCTCAACCTTCTCTGTTCCAAAGAGAACAACCCCAGTTTCTCCAGTCTATCCACATAATTAAAGTCTTTCATCCCTGGAATCATTCTAGTAAATCTCTTCTGCACCCTCTCTGAGGCCTTCACATCTTTACTAAAGTGCAGTGCCCAGAACTGGACACAATATTCCAGTTGTGGTCGAACCAGTATTTTATAAAGGTTCATCATGACTTCCTTACTTTTGTACTCTAAGCCTCTATTTATAAAGCCCAGGGCTCATCTGCTTTTTTAACCGCTTTCTCAACCTGCCCTGCCAGCTTCAACGATTTGTGCACAAATACCCCCAGATCTCTCTTTTCCTGTACCCCTTTTAGAATTTTGCCCTCTAGTTTATATTGCCTCTCCTCGTTGCTACCGAAATGTATCACCTCACATTTATCTGGGTTAAATTTCATCTGCCACGTTTCCGCCCATGCCACTAGCCTGTCTATATCCTCTTGAAGTCTATCACTATCCTCTGCACTGTACACTACCCTTCCAAGTCTCGTGTCATCTGCAAATTTGAAAATGTGCCCTGTACATCCGAGTCCAAGTCCTTAATATATATCAAGAAAAGCAGTAGTCCCAGAACCAACTCCTGGGGAACACCACTATGCACCTCCCTCCAGCCCGAAAAACAACCGGTCACCACTACTCTCTGTTTCCTGTCACTTAGCCAATTCTGTGTCCATGTTGTTATTGCCCCCTTTATTCCATGGGCCACAACCTCGATGACAAGCCTACCATGTGGCACTTTATCAAACGCCTTTTGAAAGTCCAAAGACACAAAATAAACCGCATTTCCCTCATCTACCCTCTCTGTTAGGTTAGTTAAACACGATTTGCCTTGAACAAATCCGTGTTGGCTTTCTCTGATCAATCCACACTCGTCGAAGTGACTGTTAATTCTGTCCAGTATTATTGTTTCCAGAAGTTTCCCCACCACCGAGATTAAACTGACTGGCCTGTTATTGCTGGGTTTATCCTTACACTCTTTTTTGAACAAGGGTGTAACATTTGCAATTTTCCAATCCTCTGGCACCACTCCCGTATCCAAGGTTGTTTGGAAGATTATGGCCAGTACCTCTGCAATTTCCCCCCTTACTTCCCTCAGCATCCTCGGGTGCATCCCATCCAGACCAGTTGACTTATCTATTTTAAGTACAGCCAGCCTTTCTAGTACCTCTTCTTTATCAATTTTTAGCCCATCCAGTATTTTAACAATATCTTCCTTTACCGAGACTCTGGCAGCATCTTCTTCCTTGGTAAAGACAGATGCAAAGTATTCATTTAATACCTCAGCCATGCCCACTGCCTCCATGAGTAGATCTCCGTTATGGTCCATAATCAGCCCCACCCCTCCTCGTTTTACCTGTTTACTGTTAACATATCTGTAGAAGACTTTTGGATTCCCTTTTATGTTGGTCGCTAGTCTATTCTCATACTCTCTCTTTGCTCCTCTTATTTCCTTTTCACTTCCCCTCTGAACTTTCTATATTCTGCCTGGTTCTCACTTGTTTTATCAACCTGATACCTGCCATACACCACTTTTTTCCGCTTCGTCTTATTCTCTATCTCCGTTGTCATCCAGGGAGCTCTGGCTTTAGTTGCCCTACCTTTCTCCCTCATTGGAATGTACTTTGTCTGTACCCGAATTATCTCCTCTTTAAAGGCCGCCCACTGTTCAATTACAGTTTTCCCTGCCAATCTATGATTCCAATTAACCCGGGCCAGATCTGTTCTCATCCCACTGAAATTGGCCCTCCTCCAGAAAGGGATGGACTGCAGACAGAGAGATCTAGGGACGGGGCAAAACACGGGGATTGTGTCGAAAATGTGTCCGAGAAATTAAAAGGAGAGCAGGGTCAGGCACAGAGAGAAAGTGGATGGGGACGGAGTGGGAGGGAAGAGAGAGGGTAAAGAGCGATTGATGGGGATGACAGAGAGGGATGAGAAGGAATGGAGAGAGGGAGGGGTAAGGAAACAGAGTAAGGTGGACGCAGAGATGAGAACTCGGTTGGGAGAGAATAGGAGATGGGGAGCAAGGGAGAGGGATGCGGAGCAAGTGAAATGGGACAAGGAGGAAGTGAGAGAAACCAGCATGCAGAGACTGGGCGGCACAAAAGCAGGGGAAACAGGAATAGTGAGAGAGGTCAAGGGACAGACCGACCGTGAGTGAGCAAGTGAAGCAAACAGGCAGGTTGGAGACAGAAAGGGAGACAGACAGGTAGATAGACAGACAGGCCCACAGACAGCTGTGTTCATGCTGCAGGTCAGCCATTCTTTAAGATTATCTCAGCTATTTTGATTCACAGATTATTCATTTTATTGAGATTCAGGGCATTTATTATGTTGAATTGTAGGTGATCTCATTTGCTAAATCAGTTGATCCATTTTCTGTAGCAGATCACGTGCAGCGTCCACAGTAACACTTGGCTCAATTGGTCCCCACCAAAAACACCGTTCCCTCGTCACCGACTCCATCCCTCTCCCCGGTCACTGTCTGAGGCTGAACCAGACCATTCACAACCTTGGTGTCCTATTTGACCCTGAGATGAGTTTCTGACCATATAGCCGCTCCATCACAAAGTCCGCCCACTTCCTCCTCCATAACATCGCCCGTCTCCACACCTGCCTCAGCTCATCTGCTGCTGAAACCCTTATCCATGCCTTTGTTATCTCTCGACTTGACTGTTCCAATACTCTCCTGGCTGGCCTCCCATCTTCCATCCTCCATAAACTTCAGCTCGTCCAAAACTCCCGTATTTTATCTCGCACCAAGTCCCGTTCACCCCATCACCCCTGTGCTCGCTGACCTACATTAGTTCCCAGTCCGGCAACACCTTGATTTTAAAATTCTCATCCTTCTTTTCAAATCTCTCCATGGCCTCGCCCCTGCCTATCTCTGTGACCTCCTCCAGCCCTACAACCCTCCAAGATCTCCACGCTCCTCTAATTCTGGCCTCACGCGCATCGACGATTTTAATCGTTCCACCATTGGCGGCCGTGTCTTCAGCTGCATTGATCCTAAGCTCTGGAATTCCTTCTCTTTCTCTCCTCCTCTAAGACGTCCCTTAAGCCTATCTCTTTGGTCAAGCTTTTGGTCACCTGTCCTAATACCTCCTTATGTGGCTCGGTGTTAAATTCTGATTGATAATCACGCCTGTGAATCACCTGAGGGTGTTTTACTACATTAAAGGCGATATTGGCCAAGGTGCTTACCCAGAGGAAGGGAGGAACCATCACAGGCCGAGTCTCACTGGGCAGCTGTCCGACATCTCCTCGCGGCTGATTAGATTCCAGAATCTGTCACTGGAATACAACAGGACTATTTTTGAGACGATGATTATATTTAATTTGAATATATTTGTCATTAATGGCATTTGATTGATTTACTTTAACATTAAATTGTTCTTTTCTTTCCGCTCTTTACATGGATTAAATTCAGTCACAATATCAGCTGCCAACTCCAGTTTGTGAGGGATATCAAGGACAACACTAAAGGTTTTTACAAGTATATTAAGAGAAAGAAGGTGACTCAGAGTAATGTGGTCCCTTAAAGACAGACGCAGGGGATTATAGTAATTGAAAGGGAGAGAGGGTGAAGAATTTGAAAAATTTGTACAGGAGAACTTTCTTAATTAGTATATTTCTAGCCCAACGAGGAAGGAAGCAGTGCTGGATCGAGTTTTAGTGAATGATGTAAGGCAAGTGGAGTGTATTTCAGTGAGAGAACATCTGGGTAATAGTGATCATAATATAATTAGGTTTAAAGTAATTACAGAAAGGGACAAAGAAAAATCAAAGGTGAAAATATCCAACTGAAAGAGAGCCAATTTCAGTGATTTGAGAAGGGATCGAGCACAGGTGGACTGGAAACAAAGATTGGCCAACAAACAGTAAATGAGCAATGGCAGGTCTTCAAGGTGGAGATAGTTCGGGTATAAACCAAGGATTTTCCCATAAGGAGCAAAGATATGGCATCCAAAGCTCGAGCTCCCTGGATGACAAAGGAAATAGAGCTTAAAATAAAACAGAAAAAGGTTTATGACCACTGTCAGGTACAGAATACAGTACACAACCAGGAGAGTGTGCAGGGGGAAATTGAAAAGGATATAAGAAGGGCAAAGAGAGAATATGAGAAAAGATTAGCAAGTAACATAAATGGGAACCCAAAAACTTTTATAAAAATATAAAAAGTAAAAGGATAAAAGGAATGGTGGGGCCGGTTAGGGATAAAATAGGAAATCTGCTTGTGGAGGCAGAGGGCATGACTGAGGTACTGAATGAGGACTTTGCATCTGTCTTCACAAAAGAAGAGGATGAAGTTAATGTCGCAGTAGAGGAGGAGGGAGTAGAGATATTGGATAGGATCAAAATAGATAGAAAGGAGGTTCGAAATAGGTTGGCATCACTCAAAGTTAACAAGTCCCCCGGTCCAGGTGGGATGCATCCCAGGCTGCTGAGGGAAGCAAGGGTGGTGATAGCAGAAGCTCTGACCACAATCTTTCAATCCTCCTTGGATATGGGAGTGGTGCCAGAGGACTGGAGGATTGGAAATGTTACACCCCTGTTCAAAAAAGGAGAGAGGGATAAAACTGGTAACTACGGGCCAGTCAGTCTAATATCAGTGGTGGGAAAACTACTAGAGACCATTGTCAAGGACAAAATTAATTCTCACTTGGAGAGGCATGGGTTAAGAAGGAACAGCCAGCACGGATTTCTTAAAGGCAAACCATATCTGACTAACCTGATTGAATTCTTCGATGAAGTAACAGAGAGGGTCGATGGAGGTAGTGCAGTCGCTGTTGTATATATGGACTTGCAAAAAGCATTTGATAAAGAATCACATAACAGACTTATTTGGAAAACAGAAGCCCATGGGATTAAAGGAAAAAATTGGTGGAAACTTGGGTACGTAATTGGCTAGGGGAAAGGAAGCAGAGAGCAGTGGTGAACGAATGCTTTTCTGACTGGACAGAAGTATGCAGTGGGGTCCCCCAGGGGTCAGTATTAGGACCATTACTTTTCTTGTTATATCAAAATGACCTGGATTTGGGTTTCGGGAGCACAGTTTCAAAGTTTGCGACTGATACAGGACTTAGCAACGTAGTAAATAGTGAGGAGGATAGTAGCAGATTTCAGGAGGACATCGACAGACTGGTAAAATGGGCAGACACAGGGCAGATGCAATTTAAGACGGACAAGTGTGAAGTGATGCACTTTGGGAGGAACAAAGCGGACAGGCAGTATAATCTAAATGGGACTATTTTGAGGGGAGTGCAAGAACAGAGGGACCTGGGGTACAGAGTCACAAATCTTTGAAGGTGGCAGGGCAAATTGATAAGATGGTTAAGAAAGGGTATGGGAAACTTGGCTTTGTAAATAGGGGCATTGAATACAAAAACGAGGAAGTCATGCTGAACCTTTACAAATCACTGGTTAGGCCTCAGCTGGAGTATTGTGGACAACTCTGGGCACCGCACTTTCGGAAGGATGTCAAGGTCATGGAGAGGGTACAGAGGAGGTTTACCAGGATGGTACCAGGGATGAGGGACATCAGTTATGTGGAGAGGTTGGAGAAGCTGGGATTGTTCTCCTTAGAGCCGGGGATAAGGGGAGATTTAATAGAGGTGTTCAAAATCAAGAGGGGTTTTGATAGTTTCTCCCTACTTGCTCGGTTTCCTCTGGCAAGCGGGTCGGTAACCAGAGGTCGTAGATTTAAAATAATTGGCAAAAGAACTAGAGAGGAAATGAGGAGAAGTTTTTCTTCATACAGAGAGTTGTTAAGATCTGAAACGCACTCCCTGAAAGGGTGGTGGAATCAGATTCCATGGGAATTTTGAAAGGGCAATTAGACATATACTTGAAGAGGACTAATATGCAGGGTTATGGGGAAAGAGTTGGAGTGTGGGACTAAATTGGACAGCTCTTTCAAAGGCACGATGAATGGCCTCCTTCTGTTCTGTAAGTTTCTCTGAAAAGTGGGTAAAATAGTGTGAGAGAGGGAATGAGTCTCGGAGAATCTGTGTGAGAGAGGGAGTGAGTCACAGAGAGTCTGTGTGAGAGAGGGAATGAGTCTCGGAGAGTCTGAGAGTGTGTCTCGGAGAGTCTGCATCTGGATGAAGGAGAGTCTGAGAGGTCGAGTGGGAGGGAGATGGAGAGGGAGAAAGGGTTTGTGAGAACGGGCAAGAGAGAATATTGGAGACAGGAAAGAGAAACAGTCTGTGTGCAAGAGAGAGAGGAAAGGGGAAGAGAGCCTGTTTGTGCATGAGAACGAAGGGATAGAAATGTGAGAAGTTGGAGAGAAATGAGAGATTGCATGGATAAAAGGACAGAAAACTGAGAGTTGTGGTTAACAGATGTTTCTTGCACTGGAAGGATTTAAACAGTGGCGATCCCCGGGGTCAGTGTTGGCACCATTGCTTTTCTCAATATCTGTGGATAGAAATGATCTGGACCTGGGTGTAAGGGGCACAATATCAAAATTTGCAGCTGCCACAAAGATAAGGAGTGAGATTAACCATGAAGAGGATTGTCAACAACTTCAGGAGGAGGCAGACAGGTGAGCAGTTTGGGCAGGTAGATGTGAGATGGAATTTAATGGGGAGAGATGTGAGGTGAGAAGAATAAGGAGAGGAAATAGACACTATACTGTAAAACTGTAAAAGGAGTAGAGGAGCAGAGAGATTTAGGGATTCAGATACACAAATCTTTAAAAAAGTGGGAGGACAAGTTGATAAAGCTGTTTTGCAAAAACCCCCATGGGATCCTAGGATTTATAAATAGGGGCATAGATTATAAAAGGAAAGAGTTAATGCTACACCTGGACAAATCATGGGTCAGGCCACAGTCAGAATATTGTGTCCAGTTTTTGGTGCATTACTTCAGTAAGAATGTCGCGGCCATGGAGAGGGGCAGAAGAGATTCACTAAGATGATCCCAAGGATGAGAGTCTTGACATAACTTTTCATGACAGCAGAGAAGTTCAAATAAGATCAGAGAGTGGGGATCAAAATTATGAGGGGGTTTTGATAAAGTAAATGAGGGAAAACTATTTCCACTAGTACGGGTACGGGAGCACAGTGGTTATGTTACTGGACTAGTAATCCTAGAGGCTCGGACTAATATTCCGGAGTCATGAGATCAAATCCACGGCAGCTGGGAAATTTAAATTCAATTAATTAAATAAAATCTGGAATTTAAAAAAAACCTAGTATCAGTGATGGTGGCCATGAAACTACCGGATTGTCGTAAAAACCCATCTGGTTCACTGATGTCCTTTCGGGAAGGAAACCTGCCGTCCTTACCCGGTCTGGCCGAAATGTGACTCCAGACCGACAGCAATGTGGCTGATTCTTAATTGCCCTCTGAAATGGCCTAGCAAGTCACTCAATTGTTCAAGACAGGTGGCACACCACCACCCTCTCAAGGGCAACTGGGAACGGCAATAAATGCTGGCCTTGCCAGCGACGCCCACATCCCAGTTCGTGAGTCGGTAACTGGAGGGCATCAAAGTAAGAGAGTTTGGTTTTCTTTTTGATGTCGAGGGTTGTTAGGACAATGGAATGTCCGACCAGAAACAATGAGGGAAGCAGAATTTAAAAGGGAAGTGAATCAATATCTGAAGAAGAAAAGATGAAAGATCTTGAAAGGCCTTCGATGAGGTACCGCATAGTAGACTCATGACCAAGGTCAGAGCTTGTGGAGTCAGGGGACAGGTAGCAGAATGGATAGCAAGCTGATAACAAAACAGAAAACAGAGAGCAGGGGTTAATGAGAGTCACTCAGACTGACAAAAGGTGGGAAGTGGTGTTCCACAGGGATCAGTGCTGGGAACACTGTTGTTCACCATTTGCATCAACGGTTTGGACTTGGGAATCGGAAGAACAATTTCAAAATTTGCAGACAACACCAAATTGAGGGATATAGTTAATAGTGAAGAGGACTGAGATAAAATACAGGAAGACATTAATAAACTTGCAGAATGGGCATGTAATTGGCAAATGAATTTCAATATAGATAAGTGTGAGGTGGTACAAATTTAGTAGGAAGAATAAGGAGGCCACATACTTCCTGGATAATAAGAGTCGGAGCAAAGTGGGGTCTCAGGGTACAGATACACAAATCATTAAATGCAGTGACTCAGGGTCATAAGGCCATAAAAAAGCAAACAAAGCACTGGGATTCATTTCCAGAGGAATAGAATTGAAAAGCAGGGAAGTTATGTTGAACTTGTCTAGCACCTTGGTTAGACCACACTGAGCACTGTGCACAGTTCTGGTCTCCATGTTACAAAAAGGATGTAGAGCCACAGGAGAAGGTGCAAAAAAAATTGACAAGGATGATACCAGAACTGAGAGGTTATAACTATCAGGATAGACTGAACAGGCTGGGGCTCTTTTCTCTAGAAAAGAGAAGGCTGAGGGGTGACCTGATAGAGGTCTTTAAAATTATGAGGGAGTTTGATAGGGTCGACATAGAGATGTTTCCACTTGTGGGGGAGACCAGAACTATGGGCCATGAATGGAAGATAGTCACTGATAAATCTAGTAAGGAATTCAGGAGGAACTTATTTACACAAGGAGTGGTTAGAATGTGGAACTTGCTAACACATGGAGTAGTTGAGGTGAATAGCATAGATGCCTTTAAGGGGAAGCTCGATAAGTACATGAGAGAGAAAGGAACAGAAGGATATACAGATAGGGACAGATGAAGAGAGGTGTGAGAGGGGCTCGTGTGGAGCATAAACACCGGCACAGACCAGTTGAGCCGAATGGCCTGTTTCTGTGCTGTAAATTCTATGTAATTCCAAATAGTCCATAAATACGGAGAATAAAAGTGGGCCCAGCACTGACCCCTGGGGTAACCACTTCCAACCCTTCTCCAATCTCAGCAACTCCCATTAACCCGGACCCTCTGTTTCCGGTCCCCAGACAACTTTCTCCCCGCACTGTTCCATTTCCTTTTAAATGGCCCACCTGAACAGACTGGGCATTACCCCGGGGATCCCCCAATTACCTTCACACCGTTGCTCGCCATGTGTCTGATTTCACTTGACATCCTTCACAGTCTCATCGAAATGTCTTGGTGCCTCCCGGCCGTGTGAACATCCAAAGAGGTTTCCAGTCAGCCTCAAGTATTTTCCAGCAAATTGTTCAAATCCGTTGCGTTTTTCCTCAAAACTCCTGGAAGTTCAGGCACGAATTCTCCTGTGGAAGAAAGTCACATCGTGTTACGGGACGGAAGAATTAACGACCCTTCTGAAGTACTCGGTGTCGGCCTTGGCTCATTTGTCGCACTCTCTCACCTCTAGAATCATAAAGGTTGTGGGTTAAAGCTCCCCCTCCAGAGACCCGAGCACAACATCCAGGTTCACACTCCAGTGCAGTACTGAGGGAGTGCTACACTGTCGGAGGTGCCGTCTGTTGCACGAGCCGTTAAACCAGTCCGGCCCCTCAGGTGGATGTAAAAGATCCGACGACACTATTCGAAGAAGAGCAGGGAAGTTCTCCCCGGTGTCCTGGCCAATATTTAATCCTCAACCAACACCTATAAACAGATTATCTGGTCATTTATCACATTGCTGTTTGTGGGATCTTGCTCTGCACAAAATGGCTGCCCACATGACAACAGTGACCTCATTTCCAAAGCCCCCCATTGGCTGCGAGGCTTTGGGGCGTCCTGAGGATGTGACAGGCGCTGGAGAAATGCAAGTTCCCCCTCCCCGGGGCCGCCCTCCGCTCTAATCCCATTGCCCGTCTCTCGGTCCTGTCCCCGGGCTCGGGGACTCTCGGCCGGTCCAGGGCCCTTTAAGAGGGACGCGCCACACTGCGCATGTGCGCCGTTTATTTAAATCAAACCGCGCGATTCAAAGGAAAAGTGACGTCAGTTTCCGTCACAATAAAAACCGCTCGTTCTCAACCGAAAAAACGGAAAGTTTGTCTCGCGACACAACAGGAAGCGGCCGCTGATCCGGCGGGTGATGTGCGCATGTGCGAACATTCTCCCAGAGTGCAGCGCGGCCTGTCTCACAGATGGGGCCTGTTCTCTGCCGCTCTGCATTGTGGGAGATTCGGCCGCCATGACGGGCCCGGGTCACCGAGTTCATCCAATCACAGGTGAAGCTTCCCGGATTGGTGGAACCGACAGAGTGCAGGTGGTCTGTGGAGCGAGAGAATCTCTGAGAAGAGGGGCAGCCAATTGGGGAAATCACAGGAGGTGGTGACCGGTCATAAACCCAATCGGTGAATGACGGATTGAACCAAGGAAAGGAATGAAGAAACTCGACTGGGACCTGTGGGAACAGGCGGACTAATAAATTTAACCCGTGTCCAGTTCAGGTCACCACATTACAGGAAAGATGGGATTGCACCAGAGAGGGTCCAGAGGAGATTTACAAGGATGGTCCAGGACTGGAGAATTTTAGCTGTGAGGAAGGATTGGATCGGCTGGAGTTGTTTTCATTGGAACAGAGGAGGCTGAGGGGGGGGATTTAATTGAAGTGTATAAAATTATTGGGGGCCACACGGACTGCATCACTTCAAGAAGGCAGCTCACCACCACCTTCCCAAGGACAATTGGAGATGGGCAATAAATTCTGCCATTGCCAGCGACACCCACATCCCATGAACAAATAAAAAAAGGATATTACGGTCCTATTTCCCTCAGCAGAGAGGCCAATAACCAGGGGGCATATATTTCAAGTAATTGGTAGAAGGATTGGAGGGGATCTCTGGATAATTTTTTTCACCCAGAGGGTGGTGTGGGTATGGACCTTACTGGCTGAAAGGGTGGTAGAGGCAGAAACACAATTCGCTTTTTAAAAAGTACTTCGATGTGCACTTGAAGTGCCGTCACCGACAAGGCTGCGGACCAAGACCAGGAGTGCGATCAGGCTGGATAGCTCTTTTTCAGCTGGCATAGACACAATGGGCCGAATAGCCTCCTTCTGTGCTGTAAATTTCTATGATTCTATAACTCCTAGTGTCAAATGTGACATGGCAAAAGGTACTTGTTCATGATTCAAAAAAAATCTTTACAGAGAGGAAAGAAACAATGTAGAGCTCTGCCTGAAAGTGTTGTTCAGACCGACTCCATGAATTATTTTAAATGGGAGTGGTATAGGGACCTTGGAACAGAGGAACATTAAATTGGATGAGGGGAGAGGAAAGTCACCTGTTTCTGCACTGCAAGATCCTAAGCTTCATTGAGAATGAATTCTTGAAGCATTTCTACATGGTATTTTTTGCAACATTGTAAAAATATCCCAAAGTAGTTCTCCTGGTGACCTGGCCACTTTGTAAAGTCTCCCTGAAATGTTTACATGTAAATCAGACAACAGTCAGAAGAGGGTAGGATGGACCAACACTGCACTTGAATGTATTGTCATCTATTGGGTTTAAAGTTTCCGAACACTATTTATCAATAGTGTGAGGAAGCTCAGAGTGAAAGTGAGGAGGGGCCGTCTGACTGTAGTTTCCACTGGAAGAAAAATCACCTTCAGTATGTACAGTGAGCAGAAATGAATTGCTATTGTTAAAAGTTCCCACTAACTTATTGTTATTCTACTTTAACAGAACAAGCCTGGATCTCCTGCTATGTTTAAACACTAAACTTCAGTGATTATAGCTTAAGTAAAATATTACCATGATTTGATTTAAATGGAGGAGTGGTTTCCACCTGCCAAAGAATGTTGTCTGAAGCGAGGGTGTTTACTGCTAACAGCTCCCATCCTGTTTAATAGACCCCCTGAATGTCTGATTTACCAGAAAGAAAAACTCAGCTCAGTAAAGTTAAACATTCTCTTATTAATCTGAATATTTTATGAACAAATTTCAGTATTTCACAAGGCAAGGGTGTCCCAGACATGGATTGGACCCAATTCACTGTAAAGTTATAAAAACAGCCAGTTTCGCGACCAGGGGACATCACCTAAAAAATAGAATCAGGACTTTCAGGAGTGAAGTGAAGAGACACTTCGACACGTAAAGAGTGGGAGAAGTTAGGAACACTCTGCCACAAATGGCAGTTGATGCTCGCTCAATTGTTAAATCTATTATCTCAGCTTAAAATTTTGTTAAGCAAAAAAAGGTAAGGGATATGACTAAGGCAGGTATATGGAGTTATGTCACAGATCAACCATGATTTCATTGAATGGTGGACCAGGCTCGAGGGGCTAAGTGACCTGCTCCTGTTCCGATGACCACCCTTCAAATACAGTGAATGATAAACAATGTAATTTGAAAATAGGACGAACTACTTACAAGACAATCTTGAGGGCCTGTCATGAGGGGAAGCTGAGGATAAAGAAACTTCAATCTGTGCTCACAAGATGACAGGTGAAATTCAAATCCAACAGAGTTAAATCACAACCGCTGGGCTCCCCGTCCCTCACACTCTCACTGTGCCTGGACCCAATGGGCACAACATTGCCCCCTGTGTACATTAACCATGACACTGAACATTTGAAATCTACCTGGAGCCACACCCCCACTAAACAAGAATCTTTACACCAGAGGCAGAGATCTTCAATCTTGGAGGAGAGTTCCAAGTCCACCAACTTTCAATACTATTGGTGTTTGGACAATGAGCTCCAAAAGGGAAAGTTTAACTGGAGTTTGGAGCCCGTGTGGGATTCGAGTGATCAATGGCCACGGGACACCAAGGGAATGATTGGGCCGTCAACCAGCCGGCACCAGTACCCCAGGCCAGTCCCACTGTCCCTTCAGAGTTCATTGACCTGCACAATGAGGGCCTGGCAAGCCTACACCCATTGCTGCAGCCATCCCTGGACAGGGCCTGGAAACACTATTACCAACCATTCTGCAACTACTTACATGGACCCATTAAAACCCATTTCACTAACAGGAGGAACTGTGGAGGAGTGCGGAGTGTTACTAACAGAATTGAGCACTTGTTGCATGCTGATTGGAGCCAGATAATGAAAAATGAGCAACCAGCCATTAGAAGATACAAGTAGTCACTGCTTTATTGGTCATTTGATAACTAGTTGAACTGGGTTTGCTTGTGTTTCCTGCACAGGAACAAGGCGATCAAAGAAGCAGAGATCAGAGAGACAGCGGTCACAGTCAGGGCCAGGATCAGGACCACCTCAGACTCCACACCTAAAAAGCAACAAGAAACCAATGGTTAGTGAAGGAAATACTGAGGAGAAAATGGAAACTAGCAGTCAACCAACTCACCACCCGGAGACATCTCCTGCATCCTTTGCTCAACCTCATTAAGGGACTCAGTTGCCAGCTCGGTCACATCAAGATCCAGAATGACCAGGGGTCCAAGTGAGGCTTCACCCTCCCACTTCAATTCAGCATCACTCTCTGCAATATCAAACATTCCAGTTAGAGAGGGTAAAAGGTGACCTTCAACATAGAGGATCAATGTCCTACCAGGTCCAGATGCAAGATTCCTCCTTCCTCTGGAATCAGGTCGGAATTCCCTCGTGGCACTACAGCTGCCCAGATGACAACAGGCACACACATCATTGGTCGATTCTTCTAATGGGGTCCAGCTAAACCAGAGAATCAGTTTATCAACCAGGTTGTCCATCATCCTTTAATACAACACATCCCTGAGTGAGAGAGGGAACTTACATATTCTGGAAAGTACAAGCTTTGTTCATGGAATCTCTCCGATCCACTGCAGCAACTTTCAGGTGACAGGTGATGAAAATCTGAGGGACACATTCAATACAAGTTGTTATTTAGTGACCTCCTCCCAACATGGGGAACCCCAATGTTTGGCTTCCTCTTACCAAGGAACGGTCATCTCCAAAGAAGCGGAACGCATCCAGGTCAAACTGGAGTTTGTCCAGCTCACGTTCACCTCTTGGCAACACAAAGGTTGAAAAGGAGTCCTCAGCTTTGCTGTCCAGGAGGCAACTGAAGAAAGATTTAAAAAGGGACAAAGTGAATTAAGTGAACCGATTGAGACAGAACCAGCTGGAGAAAGCAGAGAGCTCCTTACCCATGGTAGTCAATGATGTTGTATCTTGGGGTGGAATCCTTGTCTGGGCTCAATGTAGCTGCACAGCTGTCAATGTAGAGCTTCAAGGGCATGTGGTTGGTCATTGAAACAGAGGCCTCAATGTGAATGAGGTCACCCAGGTAGTAGACAGTCGAGGTGCGCTCTGTAAGCCAGTCATCTGAAGTACAAGAGGACAAGGGTTGGAGACAGTGGGTGTAACTCCCAGTGGGAGAAGACAGAAAAGCACTCCCCATCCACCCATCACATACCGTCCATAAGACGCAGTGAGAATGACAGAAGCCCTTCTCCAGACTTGGTCGAGCTGAATGGGATCCAGGTGGGCTTGATCGGGTCACTGCTCACATTGCCCTTCCTGGAAGGACAGGAGTGTAATTTCAGGACAACTTCAGAGAACTGCACCTGCTGTAGACCTTATTTGCCACAGAGTAAAGATTCTTACCGAAAATAGTGGCACTCAATGGGAATGATTGCTCCATTGGTTCTCACAATGACAGATCCACGAGCATTTGGGGTGTGGTTCAGGTGGGTGGTGTAGACCAGGAAATCTCCAGCCATCTGAAAGACATCAGGTTAAGGAATGAAGAGCTGGTCTCATTGGACAAAAGCTATTTCTGGTCATTTTCCTGCCCTGTTAAGCAGCAGTTTGAGGGGTTTCAGTTGTTCCTCAATGACACATGATTGAAGTAGCTCCACCATTGGTGGAAGTTGCCTGGAGCAGCCTCTGTTACTCTGCTCAGTCCACCTTCTGTTCCAGGGGACTTCAGGCCTGCAGTCAGAAACCCTGAAATGATTGGCACTGCCAGATTTGATGAGCATTCTTTCCCATATAGATTAGAGCTTTCACCTTAAGGGGCTCAAGTTACCCCTGATATGGCGCACAAAACACAACATCACTTTTAAATCTCATCTGTGTCCGTGGAATCAATGGTATTGGCAGGTGTAACAACCAAAAGTGGAGTTCCCCTTTAATACACTGTATCCCAATTATTGTTCCACTTGTTTCATCTTTCAAGGGAAGTCTCAACAGGAACTTCCACACTGAACATTCATTGACCACAAGTTGAGGCAACAGGCCTGAATATCCACAGGAAGGCACGGAAAAGATAAATCAATTGAGGCACAAAAGAACAGAGTGGTTTGGAGAAATGCAGGTGAAGGTTCAAGGTCAATAGAATTGAATCTCAGAGTTAGAGAGCAGCAATGACCCATTTAAGAAAGATGCAGTCCCTCAGTGACAAGTTGAAGTTCTTTTTAAATATAAAGCGAAGATTGACATGTCAACATAAAGAAGTAGTTTCACACAGGGTGATACTTCACAGTGGGCAAGAATTTATACACAGATTTCATTCAGGGATCTCCTCAGTGGCTGGAGTTTCACCCGATGTTAATGAGTTCAGAGTGGGCAGTAATCTACACAGTGAAATTGGAGCAAGAGTTGAGGAATCACATTACCTGCAATCTGCTACCACATTCATGGAGCCCATAGTCAAAGAGGTCAGTGTGGTTCTGAGAGTAGATCCCAGTTGGCCGACAACCTGCTGTCCCCAGGGTCAGGTCAGCAGCTTTAATCAGGTGCCTGGTTCTAAATAAATCCATGTCTACCCTCACCAGCAGGTTCTGCTCTCCACACTGCACCATCACAGTCTGCAGTGGAGACAGACTTCTCCCCTCAGACACACTGAAATGGGAACCAAAGGGAGGGACAGGGGGAGGGACTCTCTGGGGCACAGGGGTGGGTTTTACTCTTCTCCATGGAAATCTCTGGCCTCGAAACTGTTGCCAAATATCAGAGCAACAAACCACTCCAACTAACACCAGCACCGGGAACAAACCTCTCACTACAAAATCCCCCATGATACCAAACAACTCAACTATCACTTTACCCATCAACCAGCACCCTTTTTTTTCTTTTTTTTTGTGTTTTTTAGGCCCCCCTTTTATAAGAAGGGGGGGGGTGTGGGGTGTGCTTAAGTACTAAAAACCAAATAAAACGAAACCAGGCATCAAATTAAAATTTTATTTTCCTCGTCCAGGATGCACTCCAGCCCCTGCGGTGCCCACCGGTCGTGGAAAGCCTCAAGCGTACCGGCAGACACCGCGTGCTCCATCTCCAGGGCCACCCGGGCGCGGAGCATCCCGCGAAAGAGAGGCAGACAGTCCGAGCGCCCGCCCCCACGGACCGCGAGCATCCTGGACCTGTGGATATCCAGGATGCACTCCAGTTTCGTCTAGTTTTCTGGTGGGTCAGTGGCGGGTTGACTCCCTGCCGGAGGAGCTCAGGCCTTTCGCCTGGAGTACCACGCACCTCCGGTACCTGGGAGTCTACCTCGGCCCTGCTGAGGAAGCCTGGCCGGTGAACTGGGAAGAGCTGGAGGCCAAGGTCGCCGCTCGCCTGGCGCGCTGGACAGGACTGCTCCGAGTGTTATCCTACAGGGGTCGACTGCTGTTCATAAACCAGCTGGTGGCCGCCATGTTGTGGTACCGGTTGGTCACTTTGACCCCACCCCCCGAGTTTGTCGCCAAGATTCAGAGGAAGTTCGTCGACTTCTTCTGGGCCAGAGGGATACACTGGGTCGCTGCCGCGGTCCTGAGTCTCCCGCTTAGGGAGGGCGGTCAGGGGCTGGAGTGCGTCCGCACCCAGGTGGCAACTTTCCGCCTTCGGACGCTGCGGCGATACCTGTACGTTGAGCGTCCTCTTAGATGGCGTGCGCTGGCGACGTATTTTTTCCGCCAGCTGCACGGCCTGAACTACGACACGCAGCTCCTGTTCGTCTCGCTGGTGGGCGGCCGCACGTCTTTGCAGGAGCTGCCTGTCTTTTACCAGGATCTGCTCAGGGTCTGGAACATGGTCGCCTCCGGTCGGAGCTCTCACCTGTCAGGGGTAGCGGCCGTCCTGCAGGAGCCGCTGCTCGGGAATCCGTTCCTCCGCGATATCGGCTTCGGCCACTCGCGGCTGTCGGTGCGGAGGGCCGTGGCCGGTCGGGTGACCAGAGTCAGGGACGTCCTGGATGGCGGTGGGTCGGGTTGGTTGGAGCCGTGGGCGCTCGCCGCACGGATGTCCTCGTGGCGTGCCGGGGACGCGGCCATCGCCATCCAGGCGTTGAAATCGGCGCTCGGCCCTGACTCCACTCGGGATGTGGAGGCGGCTCAGGCGTGCGGAGCCATCCCGTCCGACCTGACCCCCGTTCGGACGGAGTTCCTCCTCGGCGCCAAACCCCGGAACCTCCCTCGGGGGGCCGCGCCTCACAACTTGAGCCGTCTCTCGGAAATTCCCTCCGTGCCGTTTCACACCGCGCGGAGGGATTTCCTGTACGGGCTGCTCCTGCACACCATCCACTTCCTCGCCCTCGTCTCTCGGCCGGACACGCCCTGGCGTACCATCCTGCCGTCCGGCGGAGACGGGGGTTCCCAGTGGGGGACTCTCTACTCAGGGATCCTCCCGTGTTCCATCGGGGATCTGGGGTGGAGGGTGGCGCACGGAGCAGTCGCGTGCAACCGGCGGTGACGCCATTTCACGGACACCCAGGCCGCTTGTGATTTCTGCGGCCTGGAGGAGTCCGTGTTCCATCTGTGAACTGGGTGTGCGAGACTGCAGCCCCTGTTTGATTATTTGAAGGGGCTGCTCCTCAAGTTCTGGCTGCATTTCAGTCCCACGCTCCTGATCTTTGGCCGCCCGGTGAGGAGGGGAGCGGGCAGGTCGGTGGACGTTCTCGTGGGCCTGCTCCTGGGCCTGTCCAAGGTGGCCATCCACAGGTCTAGGATGATCGTGGTCCGTGGGGGCGGTCGCTCGGCCTGTCTGCCTCTCTTCCGCGGAATGCTCCGCGCCCGGGTGGCCCTGGAGATGGAGCACGCGGTGTCTGCCGGTCCGCTCGAGGCTTTCCACGACCGGTGGGCACCGCAGGGGCTGGAGTGTATCCTGGACGAGGAGAATAAAATTTTAATTTGAACACTTGGTTTTGGTTTGTTTGGTTTTAGTATTTAAGCACACCCCACACCCCCTTCTTATAAAAGGGGGGCCTAACAAAATTTAAAAAAAGAAAAAAGGAAAAAAAAAAATCTGAAAGTGAAAAAAAAAGAAAAAAAAAAATCTGAAAGTTTCTCTTTGTTTCAATCTCTTGGAATCATAACTTTGAATTATTTGATAATAATTTGATATTTTCACTGAAGTGGCTTTTCATAATCTGGTCAAGTTTATTACTTGTTAGTGATTGTGATGTTGAGACAATATTCAAAGCAATCAAGTTGTCTTGAGTGAATTTGCAAACCATCCATTGGTCAGAGAAATGGAAATTCCATCCCATGGATGGTGTGAATCGTCCCCAGTTCTAATATAGAGAATGGGTGTGTCTGAGGATTGGCAGCATGGGGGCATCAACTGGGCAAAGCATTGTGGGATGCATCATTTTTAGTTTTGATTCTCATGAAATGTTGTTTGGTAAAATTCAGGATATTCAGCGAGAATGAGAGGCAGTGAAGATTACTGAATGCAATGTCACCCACACAAACATCTCCATTTGTGTCAGCTGTGGCTCAGTGGCAGCACTCTCACCTCAGAGTCAGAAGGTTGTGGGTTCAAGTCATCATCTAGAGACTTGAGCACATAATCTAGGCTGACTAAGGGAGTGCTGTACTGTCGGAGGTGCCGTCTTTTGGATGTGATATTAAATCGAGGCCTCATCTGCTCTCTCAGGTGGACGTAAAATATCCCACAGCACTATTTCGAGGAAGAGCAGCGGAGTTCTCCCCAATATCTGGACCAATATTTATCCCTCAACTAACATCACTAAAACAGATTATCAGGTCAATATTTCATTGCTGTTTTTGGGTCCTTGCTGGAGGCAAATTGACTGCCGCATTTCTTACCTTACAACAGTGACTACACCTCAAAGGTGCGAACTATGCAGCAGTCAAAGCTACCAGATAATTCACACTGACTCGTAAAATTATGGCTCAACAACGTATGAAATGTGGTGACATTGATATCCCAAAAGTGCCTTTAGAGATCATAATATCCTATTACAGCACAGAAAGAAGCCATTCAGCCCATTGTGCCTATGCTGCCTCTTTGAAAGAGCTATCCAATTAGTCCCACTCCCCTGCTCTTTTCCCCCTTCAAGTATTTATCCAATTTCCTTTTGAAAGTTATTAAATCTGCTTCCACCACCCGATGAGTCAATGCATTCCAGATCAGAACACTGAAAAAAGTTTCGTGTCACTTCTGGTTCTTTTACCAATCACCTTAAATCTGTGTTTGCTGGTTACTAACCGGTCTGCTACTGGAATCAGTTTCCCCTTATTTACTCCATCAATATAAAGATATTAACATGGACTGACTGAAGACGGCAATTCTATCACACCCAGTGCAAGTCACAAGTTCCTAAACTTCACTTGGAAACACTGGATAATTACAGCTACAGCATCAACATTTGAATCCATTCATAGGGGTGAAGGAGATGAATGGAGAACCCATAGGATTTGGAAAGGTTGATTACAATTTGGTATGGAACACACAATAGGACTATAGGCAAATCGACACATTTATGGAGGAGCTGATTGTATTGTGTTTATGAATTGATGGCATTGGGATGTGGAGTTTCAGGCAAAATATCTATTTAACTTGGTTTAAATGAAATGGTGATCCAGTAGAATTTAGAATTGTAATCTAGTATTAACTGCACAATGGGATAAATACAAATTGATAGATTTGTGGATGAGCTGCTTATATTGGGTTTATGAATTGATGGAATAGTAGTGGTATGGAAGAGTTTAGGAGCCTTATCGATTCAACTTAATGGTTCAAGTTAGTTGTTTAGTGCATTTACTACATCTCCCAGAAGGAAGATTTTGTTTGCTGGAGTTTAGTTCGAGGTATTTTTTCTGTACCATACCCAATTTATTATTCATGGGGGAGATTAACAGGGGGTTGGGGGGCAGAAGATGAAAATGAAGGGAAATAGACAAACAGGGAACCTGCACTCCCCCATATGGGACCTATTTGACTCCAAACAAACAGTTTATTAGGAGTAATAGTGAGTGATTTCATAAGCTACCCCAACTACCTACTGAGGTCTGTAGCATCTTTGAAAAAAAAGCATCTGGATTGTTCTTCCCCAGGCAGATACTATTCTTTAAAAAAATGCCTATTGGACTGAAATTACTAGTTCACTTTCCTTGTGTTTTATTGGAACAAAATGTTACAGCAGCTGATTTTGCATCATTAATGAGTTAAACAGTTGATAATATGCAGTACTAATAGGAACAGTAACTCATTACTGTATTGTTCTTTGCATTGAAATCAGCAGTAATCATTTTACTGCATAAATACAATTTACACTCAAGGCAGACACATTGGCCCTCAACACCCAAGTCACTACATTGATATGACCCCAGAAGAAAAAATGTCATAGGGAAAATCTCACCCTGAAGCCAATACATAGCCCAATGCAATTTGTTACAACAGCTGAATTATGTTAATCTGAAAAATAAGCAATCACTCAATTTACAAGGAGCCAAAACCCAGTCTTCTGTAACAGTTTATTTCCAGTCACTATTACATTTCACATCAAGAGCCCAGGTCTCACAGCTCTTCGTACAAAGTCACCATTGCTACAGGATAGGGGTTCTTCAGACTATAAACAGGAGTACTGAACAATAAGCTTTATCCCTGCAGTCAGTTCAATCACTCTCCCCCAGGGTGAGCTTGTCAAACAGGTACACTCCCATGCCATTCTCAGGGGCTCCCAGTCTCTTCAGGTTGGTGATGTGATCTCCAAGCTTCTTGATCATCTTCACTTGTTCATCCAAGTAGTGGGTCTCCAGGAAGTCACACAACTGGAAGAAAAGATGGAAAATAGTTATGTCCAGCAAGAGATGGAGGAAGATCTGAGCCTCTCCAAGGGTTTGGATTTTAATCTTCTTGGTCTGGAGGATAGTCAAGTGGTGCACTTTAGATTGATGCATTTTATACAGTAACTTTGCTCTATTAAGTGCTTCGATCCTGGGATCAGATACATTTACTTCTAATGCAGACAGTAGGGCAATCTCCCTTTCCTGTCTCCCCTCCCCAATAAAATTTGAGCATGACACCAACAAAGCTATTGGGTATGAAGATCTTTTGAATAGGCTCAAGGACAGTAAATTTCCACCACCTCGAACTTACCCAAAGGCCCACATTAAAAACTTACATGAGGGTCTGTCCTCTCAGTGGAGAGTTTGTGCAGATCCAGCAGACTCTGGTTCACATTCTTCTCCATCTGCAGAGCTCTCTGCATCGCCTCCAGACCATTGCTCCACTCATCCTGCTCTGGCTTCTGAAAAGGGAATCAGGTCTCAGCCAGTTCACTTAATGGATTAAACAAAATACACAAGAAAGTACTGAAGGAAAATAGGGGTGAAAAGCAATCAGATGTCCATGTTGCCATGAACCAATTGTCCCAAGAATATAGAATTACACCACCACAACCACGAGTCAAATAGTATAAATGTCTTTCAGGAGAAGTACTGAGGGAGACAGTAATAGATGGATGTGATTATAGGGCAAGATGAAGGTGGGAGGCAGCTCATGTGGAGCATAAACACCAGCATAGACCAGTTGGGCTAAATGTCCTGATTCTGTGCTGGACATTCTATGTAATTATGAGCATTAGAACAAATTGCTTTAGAAATATTTAAAATTGTCCATTTAAGGGGAGCCATTCAGAAGGCCACTCCATTAAATCTAACCTTGATATCCTCCAAGATGACTCGGCCCCCACGCTGATTCTGGAATTTCAGCAGTTTCTCAGCGTGCTCCCATTCCTCATGCGACTGCTCCTTGAAGAATTCAGCAAAGTGAAGCAGGGCAACATCATCCCGGTCAAAGTAATAGGACTGGTGAGATCAAAAGTAGTTGGGTATCAGAATTATCATCATGGGTATTGTACATAAAGCCAACCTCAATATTTTGCTTTCTGTCAAGGGTTCAAGTGTCACTGAGCTTGTCGGCAGATGGTTCTGAAAACTAGCACAGGCTGACTTGCTTCACTAACCTGGTAGTGAGATAATCTCACTCCTAGCAATAGGGAAGCTGGCCAATGGAAAATTACCAATTCAGCTTTGAACATGCTCAACACAATATTTCACTTTAATCTTCACACCCAAGACTGAATTATATGTCTAGAAATTAGTGAAGGAACATAAAAGCTTACATCCTTTTCATGACTGAAATTTGAAACAAACCCTTTTCTACAACTACCACAAACAGCATTAACTTAGCACCTTCAACACTAAACATCAAGGCATTTCAGAGGAGAAACAGATACCAAGCAGTAAGAGTTGCATGACTAGAAACTGTTAGCATTTGAATGCTTTGAGAGACAGACAGAGGTAGGAAGGCAAAGGGATTAACAGTTACACTGAGTAGGACCAAAATGGCTGAAGGCCCTACCACCAATAGAGCAAAGGCAGAGAGAGAAGACAGACAGGGACAAGCTGGTACTTAAAAAGTGAAGGTTCAGAGCATAGAAACAGAAGTGGGACATACAGCCATTTGAGCCAACTCAATGATTTAATTAGAACATGGATCTGTACATCAACTCATCCTTCAATACCCTGACCCAACAAAAGATTTCAGTCTTGAAAGCACCAATTAATCCCCAACATCCACAGACTTTCAAGGGAGAGAGTTCTAGATTTCCAGTACCTTTGAGGGGAAAAGTGCTTCCTCACTTACCTCCTAAATGGACTAGCTCTAATTTAAGATTATGACCCCCCCCCCCCCCATTGCAAGGAGAATGTGGGGAAAGACTGTGGAGAGATGTAGAATAGAGGGTAAGAAATATGAATCCCAGGCATTGAATGCAGAGTGTATTGCAAAACACAACTTCAATAGAAAGCTCAGACACCAGGAAAGTGAACAATTGAGATTTAAGATATAGAATGCGGTGCAACTACTGCAAGGAAGAGGGAGACATTTTGATAATGACTGTACAATAAATCACATTATATTACAGCTTTAAAAAGACACTCACCATCCATCAATTGGGGGGAGGGGGTGCAGATTAGAGAAAAGGCAATAGATGAGTTGGAGAAAACAGAATTTTGTAATGTCACATTAGAATCTCCAATGTGAAGGGGTCAAAGAAACAAAACTCACCATAGAAAGATAAACATAGGAGGAATAGAGCTCCATGTTGATTGCTTGTTGACACCATCCTCACACTCCTTGTGATAGTTCTGACACACTTGGGAAGCCATCTTTAAATTAACTTTAACAAAACTAAACAACTCTATTGAAGCAAGAAACTGAAAAACAGCCACCCAAAGCTCCATATTTATACTGCTGGTTAATCCTGGGCGTGGCAGCCTAGATGATGAGTGACAGTTGGCAATACCCAATCAGAAATTACATCCTCTCTCAGAACACCAATCAAGAAAAGGGAGGCGGGGAGATGACACCCAGAGCCAGTCAGAACTTTGAAGGAGGAGCATCATTGGCTGACAATTCAATAAAGATCCAATTGCTTTGACTTTCCTCAAACTGTAAAATCTGTTTCCGTGACCGGTGGGCACCGCAGGGACTGGAGTGCATCCTGGATCGATGTAATAAAATTATAATTTGACACTTATTTTGGGTTTATTGATTTACTGCACATAAACACAACCAAACCCCCCCATCCCCTTCTTATAAAAGGGGGGCCTAAAACACAAAAAAAGGAAAAGCAAAAAAACCATGGCTGCTCTTCCATCCCACACTCCAAAGAATAAAAAATCTGATCGTGACCATATTCTTGACCATAATCGACCTTTCTTTGATGGACCAATAAGGGAGACTCTGGGTTGCCCCAGGGTCACCAAACATAAACCATCACAAGTGGCCCTCTCAGGGCACCACTAATATTGGATGGTCCAATCAAACTGAAAAGATACCAAAATAAGCATCAAGTGCCACCAAAAACAACAGTCTATACCCTGCGGTGCCCAGCGGTCGCGGAAGGCATCAAGCGTAACGGTGGACACCACATGCTCCCTCTCCGGGGCCACCCGGGCACTTGACCATAATGGACCAAATTGTCAATTGGTGGATCTGCCCCCATCCCATCGGTTATGGTCACTGATCGTGACGGTTCAAAGATCCAGAACCACAGGTTTAATTGTTGTTTGCGGGTCAGTGTCTTTGAATAATTCTGGATGGATCCGTGAGTTGGTTATTTGGCAAGTAGCTGCGGGTTTGAGGCAACATCCAAACAGATCAGAGCCTGTGAACAGCAACCAACAGCGAGTCAGGCGAATGGAAAGTGGGTGTGATGAACGTGTTAAACACAAGTCCTTCAATACTCCATCAATTCTAGGGTCAGTGAGCATCTGTACACACATCGGCTGGAAAGTGAAGGGGGCCACGGCATGTTGAGTTCTTGTTTTGTCATCATGACATTTTACAAACAATAAAATGCAGAGCACTCCACGGGGAAGAGACTGTGGACCATTGACTGAAGGGATTTGGGGCGGGGGGGGGGGGGGTTTGGTGTTGGGAGGGATTGCGGTGAGAGGCAAACACTGTGTGTAGTGTTGGTTGTATATACAGTGAGCGACAGTGGTGAACAGACTATCTGGTATTTCCTGGGTTTGGTAATCCCTTGTTTCAATGATTAATCTCTTGTACTTTTTGGACAGTCAAACACCAAGTGGAAAGAGTCGAGTGGTGAATTTTCTCATTAGAAAGGGGAGTTACTGATATTTCCCTAAATGCAGTCAGGGAAGGATGGGGCTCCGTGGATATTTTGTGCTCCAGATCACATCAGAATACTGTCGGATCAACAACAAACAGCAGGCTAAAAAAAAAATCAAAGGTGGAACCTAGTGAAGGAAAGATGAAGCAACGAAAAGTGGGGTCGATGGACTGATCTGATCATATGATCCCTGTGTGAGAATAACCTGAACATCACTGGTGCAAACTCAGTTAAAGCTTTAAACAGACCAAGTAGTTGGTGGTTTAGCCTTTAATTAGATGGCTCTATTCTCCAACTCTTCAGTAGACTTACAAGTGGCAGTTTTGGTAATTAGGATCTAGTGTTATTTGGTTCCAGGCCACATAAGATTACACAAAGATTGTATTCGCAAGGAGAGGGGAATGGGGCAAGAACTGTTTAATGAAACAGAATCCAGCAAGGGAAACTTAGAGGGGCTCTTAGATTTGCAACAGCAAATGGAAGTATTTTAGAGGCTATGGGGTAGAGGATATAAAAGGTGCATGAGGTGAACAGAGACTGGAAAATAAAAATTGAGATTGAAACAAACAGCAGGAGCTGGACCAAAGTTCTGCACAGGAAGAAAAAGATGGGCTGAAGAGAAGGAGGAAAGAGCCAGGTAACCCTAGCAGGAACAATTGGAGATTTGGTCTTACTTTGCTCCAGGATTTTTGTAACTACTTAAATTTGAATACCTGCTTCATGGAACACTTCCCTCATGTCCTACAATGGACAAGTCAGCAGCAATGTGTGGGGTTGTTTATTCAGAAGGTTAATTACTGTAATCACCATTGATGCCCACATCCCATGAACAAATAGTAATAAAAAAATGCACACTCTCCAAAAGGGATTCAAGCCTATGTGGAGGAAGAGGTCTTACTGTAATCAGATTACACTTTAATCTCTGCTACAGAACACCAAATATTGAAAGCTGTTAGGTACAAATCTAATTTTGGCCTGATGGCCATCCTGGGCTGCTACAAAACCAAATTAAGCCTTCTGGAGGGGAAGGGGTTAAAACATCCATGTGCCCAAACAAATCAGATTTTATCACGGTGACAACCTATTTCTTAGAATTTTTTTTTGTTTGACGCAAGGCCACGTGCATTGGTGTTAGAATGTGCTCAATTACTGAAGAAAAGGAACCAGTTCAACATCAAAATGTTTTATTTCAGCTGCAAGAACACTCAACTACAATGTTTGGAAGTTAATCTTAGACTTTGAATTCCATTCCCAGTTCAGAGAGATGGCAACATAAAACTTCAAGACACAAGTTGAATATCTGCAACATGGACAACAGTCCAGTCACTCCTCCCCCAGGGTGTGCTTGTCAAACAGGTACACTCCCATGCCATTCTCAGGGGCTCCCAGTCTCTTCAGGTTGGTGATGTGATCTCCAAGCTTCTTGATCATATTCACTTGTTCATCCAAGTAGTGGGTCTCCAGGAAGTCACACAACTGGAAAGGGAAAAATAAAAATCAAGCTAGCTACTTGAATCATTAGGTTCCTTTAATCTCACTTCCCTACTGGGGAATACTCAAGGTCTCATAACAAAATATGGCCAAGAGACTACCAGATCTAACTCCTTGCCCTCCCAGCCACTGGTATTGAAAATAAATGCTGCCCTGCCCCTCACCTAAAGTCAGTAGCCATTTGAAGGTTCCCTTCAAGCCAAAGATATCTCAACCCTTGAAACAGATTGATTTCAAGGACAGATTTTCATGCTCACCTTCAGTAGATTTAACAAACCTCAGATTTAGAAATGGAAAGTATTGAGCTGCATTCAGTCTGATGTGATTTTAAAGGACAGTGCTAAATTACACAATCCCAAATTAAAAATAAACCCAAAAGCAAAATGCCACTGATGCATTAAGGACTTACACGAGGGTCTGTCCTCTCAGTGGACAGTTTGTGCAGATCCAGCAGACTCTGGTTCACATCCTTCTCCATCTGCAGAGCTCTCTGCATCGCCTCCAGACCATTGCCCCACTCATCCTGCTCTGGCTTCTGAAAAGGGAAGTCTTTCAAGTCACAAAATGCTCAAGCTCCCATCTGCATCCCATGCAGTATTAATCTCAAACTAGCCTGAAACAAGAGGATGACTGGAGAGTGGAAGAAAATTGATTTTTGCCCTGATGTTAGCAACAAGTACTCTGTTCAGTTATAATGTAGAACATGTGGCTCATTAATGAGAAAACATCTTCTCTGCTGTGGAGAAATTTTCCACATTCTGAAAGCTGGATAGAGGCTGCACTGGGGACCAATCATTCAATATGAAAATAAGCCTCAATAAATTACATTTGGTCCAGTCATGAACTCAACAACTGGCAGGTGGGTCATTAACCAGAGGACACACATTGAAGATAATGGGCAAAAGAACCAGAGGGAAGATAGAGATTTCATATATAAACAGTGAATTGTTACAATCTGGAATGAAATGCCTGAAAGGGAAGCTGATTCAATAGCAACTGTCAGAACAGATTTTTATGTATAGAATCATGAAAAGGAATAATTTACAGCTCTATGGGGAAAGAGCAGGGCACGAGGGACTAATTGGATATTCTTTCAAAGAGCCAGCACAGACACTGAGCCAAATGGCCTGATTCTATGAACAAACCTTGATGTCCTCCAAGATGATTCGGCCTCCACGCTGATTCTGGAATTTCAGCAGTTTCTCAGCGTGCTCCCGTTCCTCATGTGACTGCTCCTTGAAGAACTCAGCAAAGTGACGCAGGGCAACATCATCCCGGTCAAAGTAATAGGACTGGAATTTTAAACAGAATCATGTCAGACCTAGATCTCACCGACATACAATTATCTTTCTTTCCCCTCCCCAGTTAATGAGTGCTCAAAGTTTCTTTTAAAAAATACTATGTTAACTAGTAACGCAAACTAAACTGTACTTACAGTAAGTAGCCCCTCCTTCTACTTGCTATTCTAATCTAAAATTGGGCAAGGAACAAGAAAATTCTTATATTCCAGAAGTTTCAAACTCCACAATCTGTGTTCAGGATCAAGGCAGTGACAAAAGCCTAGGACTCTCATAGTACTTCACCTGCAAGTAAAAATGCAAGAAAACGAGTGAGGACCTGTCAACATTTCACTGGCAACAGTCACCCCATTGAAACTAAACCTTTTCAGTCAATTGTTGACAAGCACTTCACCAGGTTTCTGCTCTTCTCTTACAAATTCAAGCAGCAGCTGAGCCAGGTTCATATATTAAGCCCCTCAATAGAGTGCAGGTGCTGTAAGGAGCAGTCCATTAACACAAGATCACCCCATATTACACACAAAGTACTCACTGCCCAAAGATATTCCACCCCAGGGAGGAAAAGGAACTCAAGAGAAATGTAATTTGAATCCAATTCTGAACAAAAAAAAAATTCCAAGTTCTCAGAATGAAGAGACAGTACAAGACTCACCATGGAGAGGTAAACATAGGAGGAATAGAGCTCCATATTGATCTGCTTGTTGACACCATCCTCACACTCCTTGTGGTAGTTCTGACACACTTGGGAAACCATCTTAACTTTTACTGTTAACAGAAACCTCACTTCAAACACCACTGCATGAAACAACCTAACCTCTTCCCTCACAAGCTCTTGTATTTATACTGCTGGGACAGCCTGCATTTACACAGGGTATGACATCACCAATGATGATTGACAATCCCTGATAGCCAATCAGGAATCTTCCATGAATCCAGGCACCAATTAACAAAGGAGAGAGGGGGCGAGTTGATTCCCAGAGCCAATCAGAGCTTTGGAATACAGGCAGGATTGGATGATTATTCTGTGATGTCATTGCTGTTGTTTTCCTCAAAGGACTGATCGGCTCCTTGGATCCAACAATGGCCTCCAATGTCATCCCAGTTATTGAGTCCTCAAACTGAATCTGATAACATCTCTGTTCCCAGAATCAGAGCTTCACAACATATATCAAAGAGATCGATGAGTTTACAAATGGAAATCCCATCCCGTAGATGGTGTCGAGCACATTTGGTTCTGAGTTATCCTGTCTCTTGGACAATTGATGGGCATCTTGGTGTGTCCTGAAAGAGTCCGTTATACCCAGATTCACAATGTTGATCACCGCAATAGATTGAAGGAGATTGACCTTCACCAGAAAGTCCGCAGTGAGTCCGCAAACCAACCGACAACGAGTTGGGGAAATGGAAATTGGATCAGTTGGGATCGTCAAACAGAACTCTGTTGCTCCATCACTGTAAAGTGCGATGTGGAGTTTTATCCCCATGAAATTTAGAACCTGTAAAGTCCAGTGTTTAGTTTGCACTGTTTATTCATCTCCTGCAAATCTCGAGACTGTTGTGAGGAAACGTTTTATATCTGATATGTCAACTGTCTCCTGTTTTCGAGACCAATGTTGCCTGATCTGGTGAGTATGTTCAGCATTTTCTGTGTGTTTGAGTTTTCCAATATCTGCAGTATCTTGTCCATCTCCTGTTGTATCTCTGGTCCAACTATCAGGCATTGAATACAAGGATCACAAAGCCTCAAGAACAGAGAAGAGTGAATTGCATAAAACTTACACCGAAACAGGCTGTTTGGCCCAACCAGTTCATGTTGGTGTTTATCTTTCACACAAGCAGTCGTCTTAATCCCATAGGCCTACCCTGTTATCCAGTCTTGCTCATACAGACATCCTCCATCCCCTGCGAGTCAAGCCAATGTTTAATTTGTAGGTAGTGTAACCATGTATAACAGATCCCTTTGTCTGCAACCTCAGTCCAAGAGAATATTTATGTAGTGGGCTCACAAACTTTATGGTTTCATTTCTGATACCTTCAGGAAAAAAAAAATCACACTATTTGTGGGTTAAGGGCAGTGTTTTTGTACAAGTTGTGGTAGTTAGAAAGAATACATGAAGTATGGAAGATAATGTACAGTAACTATTGGATTACAATTAACTTGTGGCTCCATTTAACAGTTAGTAATGCAATGATCAAAAGGAAGGCAGTTCAAGTTGTTGGGTGATAGAAATGAAATCAAATGATTCCTCTACCAGCACAGGTTACCCAACAACAAACACCACACAGGACAGACTGCAGTTTGGTGTTTTCTGCAAACAGCTGGTTTACTCAAACACAAAGAATGGGCAAATATTGCCCTGGATGAGGGAACGTTAAACAGGACAGTCTGCCCAAAGGAAGACTCTAGGGTTGTCAACAGTATACTTTGTACAGGCCACAACTCGAGCAACCTAGTGAGTGACTTATGGCATCAGACTACAGCAAAATTGCAGGGATCCCCTCCCTTGTCCTGACATATTCATCTTTCTCCAGCCACACCTCCCCTTTTGTTGTTTTAAAGCACAACATATTGATGTTGTCTTGCTTGCAGATGTTATGAAAACCCCTTTTCTGCAGGAATTGTTTACTGAGATTGTAGTTGTAGAAATTATGTATTTCAGGCATCCCAGTAACAATTTGGAGATGTGATCATAACCATCCTGGATTGGCACAGAGTCAAGTCAGGAAGCTGGACCAGGAGGGGTTTTTATATTTTTACACCTGGAGAAAGTTCTAACTTGGATCATAAGTTCCTCAGCTGGGTGTGGTGCAGTGGGTAGCTTTGTGATCTGGATAATCAGATCAGATACTTAATTATACAACAAAGACAAACCAGTTTGATGAATAGCTTTTATTGCCATGTACAACAGGTGAGAAAACTGGAAAATAACCACAAGCAAAGCATTCACCAAGTATAGAACTAATGGTTATAGAATCCCAGTCAATGCAGGCTGTGCTTGTCAAACAGGTACACTCCCATGCCATTCTCAGGGGCTCCCAGTCTCTTCAGGTTGGTGATGTGATCTCCAAGCTTCTTGATCATCTTCACTTGTTCATCCAAGTAGTGGGTCTCCAGGAAGTCACACAACTGGAAGAAAAATATGAAGTACATTAGCTCAGAGGAGACAATATCCAGGGTCTGAGCTTAACCTCCCCTGGGGATTATTCATGATCCTCTTCTGGACTGGATAACTGGTACAACTCCTGCACAGATTGGTGGATTGTGTGTCAGATTGCATTACTCCTGGAGGAAATATATTTATTAATTTAGAGTTGGAACCACTGATTAGTATTTTTAAAAGAATTTACTGGAGTGCCCTAAACCCTTAATGCACTAACCCATTTTAAGAAGATTCCAGTGTTGCATTCTCTTGTGAAAGATCAACACAAAGCTACTGGATAGAGAAACATTTCTAAATATCATCACAGATTAAGCGGAGAGTCTTCAAATCACCCAAAAACAAACATACCAATTGTTGGCAATGGTAGCACTCGTGCCAGAGATTCAAGTCCACTCCAGAGTGTGGAGCACAATCCAAGCTCACACTTCACTGCAGAAGTGAGGGAATGCTGCATGGTCAGAAGGGCCATCTTTCAGATGAGATGTTAACTAGAGGCTGCATCTGCCCTCAGCTGAATGCAAAAGAACCCCTGGCATTATTTGAATAACAGCAGGGGAGTTTTCTCCAGTGTCCTGGCTAGCAGCCCTTAACCAACTAACAGATTACCTGGACATCACTGTGGGTGGGACCTTGCCATGTGCAAATTGTCTGCCCTGTTCCCTCATTACACCAGTGACTACACTTCAAAAATAGCTTGTTTGCTGTAAAGCACTTTGAGACATCCTGAAAAACTATATAAATGCAAATCCTTTTATGGACATTAAGGACTTACATGAGGGTCTGTCCTCTCAGTGGACAGTTTGTGCAGATCCAGCAGACTCTGGTTCACATTCTTCTCCATCTGCAGAGCTCTCTGCATCGCCTCCAGACCATTGCTCCACTCATCCTGCTCTGGCTTCTGGAAAGGGAAGATTAAGAATGGAGAAAAAATTATTCTAGTCAACAACTAAATAAGTGGTTAGTATATGAAATTGAAAATTACTTGTCCTTGAGCATAACAGGCATTAGTAGGATCACAAGTCAATGTCACTTCTAGATTCCCCAAACCAGGGGACCACACAGGTTCTACTAGTCTGTTCATCCTACGAGATACCCTGGGAATGAGTTGTTGCACTTCATTCACAGCAGTATATGCTTTCAGGTATCCCAAGAAAGATCATTCCAATGAGGTCTAACTAGCACTAACACTTCCTTGCTTTTAAATTCTGTGCCTCGGGATGAACCCAATTAGTCTTTTATTCCACCTACAAGCTAACTTGACATTTGTCCTCGAGACTCCCTAATCCCTTTGCTCATACTGCCATCTGATGTGGACTACTTCATTAAACTGCATCGACCATCAAAATCATCCACTTGCTCCCTCAATTTTTGCTCTTCAGAGCTCACTATGCCACTATTTGCAATTACAGAGCATTAGCACTAATTGTCATGATCTACTCAAAGTTGATCTATTTGATCCCAACTCTGCCTCCTGCTCCACACAGTTTTGCTGGTGTCACAAGGTTACTTCTAATTTCTCACTTAAATTAGAGCCTGAAATCTCCTACTTTGAGGATCCATTTTTATAATATTAATCCTCCTCCAGACAACTCAATTGAAAATCTATTGAGCAAGACCAAACTAGTCCACTTTTCACAAAACCAAGGCAATTCTTCAGTTTGCTGAACCGAACCTTAATGTCCTCCAAGATGATTCGGCCCCCACGCCGATTCTGGAATTTCAGCAGTTTCTCAGCGTGCTCCCGTTCCTCATGTGACTGCTCCTTGAAGAACTCAGCAAAGTGACGCAGGGCAACATCATCCCGGTCAAAGTAATAAGACTAGAGAGATAAAATGGAAGAGTCAGGTCAGACAGAGATCTCATTAATGGCCAATTCAAAATGGCAGCAACATCACAGTAGACAAATTACCCATTCTCTGCCACAGTGCTTGGAATTAAGGGGCTCAGTGTCTAAAAAAAAAAAGCATTTTTCTTAAAAGTCAATCTCACTTTGCTTCATTGATCTTTACTGAATATGTTGAAAGTCCCTCCCTGTGAAGTAGCTCAACAAGACAAGAGGTTGTAGTAATAGAAAACAGGAAAGCAATAATGCTTTTGGATTTAATTTTCATTTCCACATTCAACCTACAGGGATGAGGGAGACTAGAGAAACTGGGATTGTTCTCCTTAGAACAGAAAAAGTTAAAGGGAGATTTAATGGAGGTGTTCAAAATATATGAAGGGTTTTGATAGAGGAAATTAAGAGGAACTGTTTCCACTGGTAGGTGGGTCAGTAACCAGAGGACAGAGATTGAAGATAACTGGCAGCTCAGAACCAAAATCAGAAAAAAAATTGGGAGGGTCACAGAGGTACACTCCAAAGCCAATTCATTTTCAGAGAATTCTACCTGCTCAGATTAAAATGACACCACAGCCATAATTTTGAAATAATACCTCAGATAGAAAACTCACCATAGAAAGATAAACATAGGAGGAATAGAGCTCCATATTGATCTGCTTGTTGACACCATCCTCACACTCCTTGTGATAGTTCTGACACACTTGGGAGGCCATTTTAACTTTTACTATTAACCACAATCACACTTCAAACTGCAAAAACAACCTAACCTCTTCCCCCACAAGCTCTTGTATTTATACTACTGGGACAGCCTGCATTTACACAGGGTATGAGATCACCAATGATGATTGACAATCCCTGACAACCACTCAGGAATCGTCCATGAATCCAGGCACCAATAAACAAAGGACAGAAGGTGGGGTGTGATTCCCAGAACCAATCAGAGCTTTGGAATACAGGTGGGATTGGATGATTATTGTGTGATGCCATTGCTGTTGGTTTCTTTGACTTTCCTCAAACGAAATCTGATCACATCTCTGTTGGGTTGTCTTTGAGACACACCAGCTCGGCATTGGAGGTGTTTGTGGCTGAACTGCCACTGAGTGGAGAGCAGAGAGAGCAGAGAGAGCAGGCCCTTGCCCGGGTCCCTCTGAGTCAAGGAGAAGGAGAAGGAGAAACCACCATCAACAAGGAGGGAGGGTGAAGAAGAATACGACCAAACAGCAGCCGGGAGGGGTTGTGCTGCTGCTGCTGCTGGTTTGCGACACCGAACAGAGGGAGGAAGAGGAGGTCGGTGCAGTGAGGTGCGTCGGCTGAAGGTAGGGGGAGGAAGAAGACCTTAGAGGACAGGGGGTTCCCCCAAGTGTCTGGCCCAGGACAGCTGGAGCTGCCTGGGTGAAGTTACTTTTTTCAATCTTTGGAGGACTGAGCCTAGGCAGCTCCAGCTGTCTCGGGGAAGACATCTCCTCCCCCTGCCCACCGGAAGACAGGCAGAAGAAGATCCACCTTTTAAGGTGCAACCCCGCCCCTCTTCCACCCACTTCTGCAGCAGCCCACCCCTGCAGACTCCCTCCTTCCCATTCCACCATTAATCCCTCCCACCTTCTCTTGCTCTCCCGGATATTCTGGGGGAAAATAAAACCAGCAAAGGGGCCCCTCTCCCAACCAAGCTCTGGGATTCGGGGAGAGAGGTTTCCTCAGGGCTTCTTTTAAAAAGGCCTAAATTCATCAGTAGGCCCGAGACTTGGGGTGGGTGTGGCTCTTTAGGTCATGGCTTCATCATCTTCGCCGGTGCCGGGACCCAGCAGGACGTATGCGGCGGTTACCTCGGGGGCCGCTCCTACAGTTCGTGCCGCTCCTGCTGGGCCGGCGCCTTTCCGCCTCATTACGAGGAAGCATGGGGTGAAGAGCTACGCCCACCCCAACATGACCATTGAGGCCTGCGTAAAGGCCATGGCCGAGGTTGTCGGCCCCTCGGCCATCGTCGCGGCCTCGAAAATGTACGGGAGGGCGGTGTTCTTCCTGAGGTCCGAGCGGGCGGTGTCCCTGGCCCTTAGTAAGGGGCTCACGGTTGGCGGGACCTTCCTGCCGGTGGACCCGCTGGAGGCCACCGCGCAGCGGGTCATTTTATCCAACGTCCCGCCTTTCCTGTCGGACGAGCTCCTCCTCCCCCACCTACGTCAACTGGGGGAGGTGAGGTCGGGGGTAACGCCGCTGCCGCTCGGACTCAGGGAGAACAGCCTCCGGCATGTTTACTCCTTCCGTCGCCAGGCATTCGTCAAGCTGGCACGGGAGGAGGTTACGGAGGGGGGCTTTAACGCCCTCCATGAGGGGACCCCTTACCGCGTCTTTTGGACGGCAGAGGGTGGGCGGTGCCATGCCTGTAAGGAGGTGGGGCACCTGAAGAGGAACTGCCCCGCCTCTCAGGCCGCCAAAACAGCTACGGCGGCCGGGGCTGGCGCCGCCACCGCTCCTCCCCCAACCCCGCCCCCGCGTCGGGAGAGTCAACTGCGCGGGTGGAGGTTGGCGTCGAGGCCTCCGCCAGGGGGGAGGAGGGGAACCCTCGCCAGAAGAAAGTGCGGAGAAAGAGGAAGAATTTAGAGGCTGGTCCCCGGGACAGAGAAGATCTCAGTCAGCCCGAGGTCGTGACCGCGGCCAGTCAACATCTCGCGGTCGCGACAGAGCCCGGGCTGGCGGGTGATCAGGAGGGAGCGGAGGTGGGGGTCCCAGCAGACATGGAGTCCCCCCTCCCTCCGCGACCCTCCTGGAAGAAAAAGAGGCGCCACTCCCCGGAAGCGAACGGGCTCCCTGCTAAGGGACGGCCCCCCGTGGAAGGGGAGTCGGTGCCGGTCGCGGATCCTGCGGCCCCGCCCGTGACATCCGAACAGCGGCGGGGGTCATCTACCTCTCGGGGGGAGGGGATCGTGCCCGTGCCTCCCGGGGGGGATGGAGAGACCCCGCCGATAGGGGGGGTCGCGGATCCGCTTTTACCAGATACCACCCTGTTCACCGGGTCGGGCGTCCTGGGTGCCGGGGTGGGCGAGGCCGTTGCGGCCAAATTCGTCTGCCCCCGGCTCGACCTCTCCCAGGACCTGCTCGACCTGGTGGTGGGTTTTAATCAAAATATCTCACGGGCCGGGTCGGTCGGTGGCGACGTGGGTGGGGGGACCCCCTCCTCTCAGTCTCTGGGCTCGGAGCCGGGGGAGGTGGGAGAACTTAAGTACACGTTCTCCCCGGTTTCCCCGGGTTCCCCTTATATCCGGGTGCCGGTTTTTCACCGCTCGGAGGCTGGGGAGGGTCCTCGCCCGGAGCCACCCTCTGACCCGGACCCCCCGGTGGAGCCCGGGGAGGACTCCTCTGCTGACGATCCTGGGGGTGGGATCGTGGCGGAGGCGGGGCCGGCCGGCGCGGCCGTCTCGTTCTCCGCACCCTGTGCGGGGAGTGGGTCGGCCGCGGGCGACGATGACCCGGAGGAGGACGGGGACTCGGTGGTGGGCACTGGGGAGGATTTGGAGTTCGCCACCAGTGAGGTGGTGGACGCCCTCGTGCCCGACACAGAGTCTCCCCTCATCCCCGTTGAGGAACTCCGGGATTTTGCGTCCGGTTGGAGCCGTCGTCGCGATGGCGTCCGGCTGGCCCTCGACCGTTGGTCGGAGCCGGCGCAGTTAATCCGCTCGGTGCTGGCCGCCGTCGCGTCCGTGGCCGCGGAGGGTGGCGGCGGCGGGGTCAGGCTGCGCCGGCTCAGATCCCTCCTCACCGGGCTCTTGAGGGAGTGGCGGTCGACTAGCGGCCCCGCTCCCTCCGCGCATTAGGTTTAAGTAGGTTGCGCTGTGCTCTTGCCATGGAGATAACCATAGCCAGCCTCAACATCAACGGCGGCAGAGACGCCCGCCGTAGATTTGACAAGTTCTCGGTCCTTCGGGACGGGAAGTATGCGGTGTGCTTTCTGCAGGAAACCCACACCGTTCCGGGAGACGAGGCCACGTGGATCCTGGAATGGGGAGGGGGGGGTCTACTTGAGTCACCTCGCCAGCGTTTCGAGCGGGGTGGCCATCTTGTTGGCCCCGACTTTTCAGCCGGAGATCTTGGGGGTCAAGGAGCCGGTGCCGGGCCGCTTGCTCCACGTAGCCCTTCGCCACGGGGACGTGCCGCTTCACCTGGTGAACGTGTACGCCCCCTGGTCCGGAGCCGAGCAAGTGAGCTTCTTTGAGGAAGTGTCTACTTACCTAAACTCCGTCGACGCCGGCGAGTGCATTATCCTCGGGGGGGGGGATTTTAACCGTACCCTCGAGGCGAGGGACCGCTCCGGTCCCGCGCGTGCCCGAACGGCGGCGGAGAAGTTGAGGGACCTGGTCGGGTCCTTCGCCTTGGTGGACGTCTGGCGGAATCTCCATCCCGACTCCGGCCAGTTCACCTTTGTGAGGGCCGGAGGGGGGAAGCTCCAGAATCGACCGCCTGTACGTTTCGCGGGCGTACGCCTCCTGCATCCCGTCGGCCTCCATCCGGCCGGTGTCGTGCTCGGACCACCACCTGGTGTGGATGGAGCTCGCTCTGCTCCGCGCCCGGTCGGGGTCCGCGTACTGGCACTTTAACAACCGGCTGCTGGAGGACGCGCGGTTCCGGGACTCGTTCCGTCTGTTCTGGAGCGACTGGAGAGGGAAGCGGGGAGGCTTCTCCTCCTTGAGGCTCTGGTGGGACGTGGGCAAGGCTCACGTCCGCCTCTTCTGTCAAGAGTACGCGAGGGGGTCGACTAAGAGGCGGGAGTCCGAGGTCAGGCGGTTGGAGCAGGAGGTGCTTGGCCTGGAGTCCCGTCTCGGTCAGGCCGCCGAGGATCCGGCCCTGCGGCAGGTGTACGAGGAGAGGAAGGACGCTCTGAGGGACCTGCAACTGGTCGGGTCCCGAGGAGCGTACGTGAGGTCGCGGCTCCAGCTCCTGCGGGACCTGGACCGCGGCTCTCCCTTCTTCTACTCGCTGGAAAAGCGGCGGGGGGCTCGTAAGCAGCTCCTTACGCTGCTGGCCGACGACGGGTCCCTCGTCTCGGACCCGGAGGGAGTCAGGGCCCGGGCTCGATCTTTCTACGAGGCTCTGTTCTCTCCGGATCCGTCCAGCGAGGAGGCGCGCAGAGTTTTGTGGGAGGACCTGCCGAAGGTCGGCCCGGAGGACGCCGACAGTCTGGACGCTCCGCTCAGTTTGGCGGAGCTGACCGGCGCCCTCCACCAGCTCTCCAGGGGCAAGTCCCCGGGGCTGGATGGGCTGACCGTGGAGTTCCTCAGGGCCTTCTGGGACGTCCTGGGGGGCGACTACGCGCGGGTCCTGGGGGAATGTCTGGCGACCGGGGAGATGCCCCTTTCGTGGCGCAGGGCGGTCGTGGTCCTGCTGCCTAAGAAGGGGGATCTCCGCAACCTTAAAAACTGGCGCCCGGTCTCCCTCCTCAGCACGGATTATAAGGTCTTTGCCAAGGCGATGTCTGCTCGCCTGGGCACCGTGCTGGCCCACATGATCCACCCCGACCAGTCCTACACGGTCCCGGGTCGGAAGATCCACGATAACATCCACCTGGTCCGGGACCTGATCCACCATTCCCAGAGGGCTGGTCTGTCGGTCGCCTTCCTTACCTTGGATCAGGAGAAGGCGTTCGACAGGGTGGATCACGAGTATCTATTCGGGACTCTGCGCGCTTTCGGGTTCGGGTCGCATTTCGTCGCCCGGATCCGACTTCTGTACGCCGCCGCGGAGTGTCTGATTAAGGTTCACGGATCCTTGACGGCGCCCCTTCGCTTCGGGAGAGGAGTGCGTCAGGGGTGCCCCATGTCCGGCCAATTATACACCGTCTGCGTGGAGCCTTTCCTGCGCCTCTTGCGAAAGAGGTTGTCGGGACTGGCTCTGCGCGAGCCGGGCGTGGAGGTCGTCCTTTCGGCTTACGCCGACGACGTGCTCCTCGTGGTCACCGATCCCCTTGACTTGCGGAGGATGCGCGAGTGCCAAGAGGTCTACTCTGCCGTGTCCTCCGCAAGAATCAACTGGGAGAAATGTTCCGGACTCCTGGTGGGTCAGTGGCGGGTGGACTCCATGCCGGAGGAGCTCAGGGCTTTCGCCTGGAGTACCACGCACCTCCGGTACCTGGGAGTCTACCTCGGCCCTGCCGAGGAAGCCTGGCCGGCGAACTGGGAAGAGCTGGAGGCCAAAGTCGCCGCTCGCCTGGCGCGCTGGACAGGACTGCTCCGAGTGTTATCCTACAGGGGTCGTGTGCTGGTCATAAACCAGCTGGTGGCCGCCATGTTGTGGTACAGATTGGTCACTTTGACCCCCCCCCCTGATTTTGTCGCCAAGATTCAGAGGAAGTTCGTCGACTTCTTCTGGGCCAAAGGGATACACTGGGTCGCTGCCGCAGTCCTGAGTCTCCCGCTTAGGGAGGGCGGTCAGGGGCTGGTGTGCGTCCGCACCCAGGTGGCAACTTTCCGCCTTCGGACGCTGCGGCGATACCTGTACGATGAGCGTCCTCTTAGATGGCGTGCGCTGGCGACGTACTTTTTCCGCCAGCTGCACGGCCTGAACTACGACACGCAGCTCCTGTTCGTCTCGCTGGTGGACGGCCGCATGTCTTTGCAGGAGCTGCCTGTCTTGTACCAGAATCTGCTCAGGGTCTGGAACATGGTCGCCTCCGGTCGGAGCTCTCACCCGTCGGGGGTAGCGGCCGTCCTGCAGGAGCCGCTGCTCGGGAATCCGTTCCTCCGCGATGTCGGCTTCGGCCACTCGTGGCTGACGGAGCGGAGGGCTGTGGCCGGTCGGGTGACCAGAGTCAGGGACGTCCTGGATGGCGGTGGGTCGGGTTGGCTCGAGCCGTGGGCGCTCGCCGCTCGCATGTCCTCGTGGCGTGCCGGGGACGCGGCCGCCGCCATCCAGGCGTTGAAATCGGCGCTCGGCCCTGACTCCACTCGGGGTGTGGAGGCGGCTCAAGCGTGCGGAGCCATCCCGTCCGACCTGACCCCTGTTCGGACTGAATTCCTCCTCGGCGCCAAACCCCGGAACCTCCCTCAGAGGGCCGCGCCTCACAACTTGAGCTGTCTCTCGGAAGTTCCCTCCGTGCCGTTTCACACCGCGCGGAGGGATTTCCTGTACGGGCTGCTCCTGCACACCATCCACTTCCTCGCCCTCGTCTCTCGCCCGGACACGCCCTGGCGTGCCATCCTGCCGTCCGGCGGAGACGGGGGTCCCCAGTGGGAGGCTCTCTATACAGGGGTCCTCCCGTGTTACTTTGGGGATCTGGGGTGGAGGGTGGCGCACGGAGCAGTCGCGTGCAACCGGCGGTTACGCCATTTCACGGACCCCCAGGCCGCTTGTGATTTCTGCGGCCTGGAGGAGTCCGTTTTTCATTTGTACACTGGGTGTGAGAGACTGCAGCCCCTGTTCCATTATTTGGAGGGGCTGCTCCTCAAGTTCTGGCTGCACTTCAGTCCCACGCTCCTGATCTTTGGCCGCCCGGTGAGGAGAGGGGCGGGCAGGTCGGTGGACGTCCTCGTGGGCCTGCTCCTGGGCCTGTCCAAGGTGGCCATCCGCAGGTCTAGGATGATCGCGGTCCGTGGGGGCGGTCGCTCGGCCTGTCTGCCTCTTTCGCGGGTTGCTCCGCGGTGTCTGCCGGTACGCTTGAGGCTTTCCGTGACCGGGGGGCACTGCAGGGGCTGGAGTGCATCCTGGACGAGGATAATAAAATTTTGATTTGAACTCTTCGTTTTGGTTTGTTTGGTTTTTAGTTGTTAAGCACACCCCACACCCCACCTTCTTATAAAAGGGGGGCCTAATTTAAAAAAAAAACAACTTCCCAGCCTGTGAGGAGAGTGCTGGGGCCGGTCGGTATTGGCGAGCCACTTGCCGGCCAATCGAGTGTGGCCTTGCGGAAGTGCTGCAAGCAGGTGCAGAGCACAGAGGAGAGGAGAGCCATCGAGAGGGAAGGAGGGAGAAAGAAAGAAGGAGGCGAAAAACATCAGGCAGCTGCGAGGGGTGTGCTGCTGCTGCTGTCAGCCTTAAACAGCAGGAAGAGGAGGTCGACGGCGATCGGGGTGGCCGACTGAAGGTCGGGGGAGGTAAGAAGATCTTTTTCGACCAGGGGATTCCGCCCCCAAGTGTCTGGCCCGGGACAGCTGGAGCTGCCTGGGTGAAGTTCCTTACTTTTGTCATCTGTGGAGGACTGAGCCGAGTCAGCTCCGGCTGTCTAGGAGAAGACATCTCCTCCCCTCCACGCCCACCGGAAGAAAGAAGCCAGAAGAAGGTGCCACCCCGCCCCTCTTTGGCCGACTTCCCCAGCGGCCCACCCCTGCGGACTCCCTCCGTTTTCCCTGTGCCATCCCTCCCTCTCTTGCTCTCGTGCTCTTTTGAGCAGTAGCTTCAGACAAAGACAGAACCAAATATCGGACAAAGGAGCCCCTCTCCCACACTTGTACTGGGATACAGGGGAGAGGCGGTTTCTATTTACATTGAACACAAGGCCATTTTTTGCCATCCACCGGCCTGAGACCATGGCGACGCCATCTTCGCCGGTCCCCGGTCCCAGCAGGACGTATGCGGGGGTCGCCACGGCGGCCGCGCCTTCGATTTCGGACGCTCCTGCTGGGCCGGCGCCATTTCGCCTCTTGACGAGGCTCCATGGGGTGAAATGTTATGCTCACCCCAATATGACCATCGAGGCCTGCGTGAAGGCCATGGCCGAGGTTGTCGGCCCCTCGGCCATCGTCGCGGCCTCGAAAATGTATGGGAGGGCAGTGTTCTTCCTGAGGACCGAGCGGGCGGTGTCCCTGGCCCTAAATAAGGGGCTCACGGTTGGCGGGACCTTCCTGCCGGTGGACCCGCTGGAGGCCACCGCGCAGCGGGTGGTGTTATCGAACGTCCCGCCCTTTCTACCGGTCGAGCTCCTCCTCCCCCATCTACGTCAACTGGGGGAGGTGAGGTCAGGGTTGACACCACTGACGCTCGGCCTCAGGGAGAACAGCCTCCGTCACGTGTACTCCTTCCGGCGCCAGGCGTTTGTTAAGCTGGTGCGGGAGGAGGTGACAGAGGGGGGTTTTAGTATCATTCACGAGGGGACCGCCTACCACGTCTTCTGGACGGCAGAGGGTGGGCGGTGCCATGCCTGCAAGGAGGTGGGGCACCTGAGGAAGAACTGCCCCGTCTCCCTGGCCGCCAAAGCAGCTCCGGCGGCCGAGGCTGGCGCCGCCACCGCTCCTCCCCCCAAACCCGCCCCCGCGTCGGGAGAGTCAACTGCGCGGGCGGAGGGTGCCGACGAGGCCTCCGCCGGGGGAGAGGGAGGGAACCCTCGCCCTAAGAAGGCGCGGAAGAAAAGTAAACATCAGGAGGCTGGTCCCCGGGTTGGAAAGCCTTCCAGCCAGCCCGAGGCCGTGGTCGTGACCGCGGCCAAACGGCAACTCGCGGTCGCGGCAGGGCCCGTGCTGGCGGGTATTCAGGAGGGAGCGGAGGGGGGGGCCCCAGCAGACATGGGGCTCGCCCTCCCTCCGCCACCCTCCTGAAGGCAGAAAAGGCGCCGCTCCCTGGAAGCGGAGGGGAACCCTGCCAAGGGACGGCCCCCCGCGGAAAGGGAATCGGCGTCGGCGCCGGCAGCGGATCCTGCGACCCCACCCTCCATTTCCCACCGCCAGCGGGGGTCATCCACCTCTTGGGGGGAGGAGATCGTGCCCGTGCCTCCCGGGGGGGGATGGAGAGACCCTGCCGAAAGGGGGGGGCCGCGGATTCGTGCGCCGACGCGAGCTTCCCGTTCACCGGGTCGGGGGTCCTGGGTGCCGGAGCGGGCGAGGCCGAATTCGTCTGCCCTCGGCTCAACCTCTCCCAGGACCTGCTCGACCTGGTGGCGGGTTTTAACACGAAAATGTCACGGGCCGGGTCGGTCGGTGGCGGTGTGGGTGGGGAGACCCCCTTCTCCCAGTCTCTGGGCACGGAGCCGGGGGAGGTTGGAGAGCTGGAATATATGTTCTCCCCGGGTTCCCCGGTTTCCCATTATATCCGGGTGCCCGTTTACCACCGCTCGGAGGCTGGGGAGGGTCCTCGCCCGGAGCCGCCCTCTGACCCGGACCCCCCGGTGGAGCCCGGGGAGGAATCCTCTGCCGACGATCCTGGGGGTGGGATCGTGGCGGAGGCGGGGCCGGCCGGCGCGGCCGTCCCGTTCTCCGCACCCTGTGCGGGGAGTGGGTCGGCCGCGGGCGACGATGGCCCGGAGGAGGTCGGGGACTCGGTGGTGGGCACTGGGGAGGATTTAGAGTTCGCCGCCAGTGAGGCGGCGGCGGACACCCTCGTGCCCGACACCGAGTCTCCCCTCATCCCCGTTGAGGAACTCCGGGATTTTGTGTCCGGTTGGACCCATCGTCGCGATGGCGTCCGGCTGGCCCTCGACCGTTGGTCGGAGCCGGTGCATCTAATCCGCTCGGTCCGGGTCGCCGTCGCGTCCGTGGCCGCGGAGGAGGACGGCGGCGGGGTCGGGTTGCGCCGGCTCAGATCCCTCCTCACCGGGCTCTTGGGGGGAGAGGAGGTCGACTAGCGGCCCCGCTCCCTCCGCGCATTAGGTTTAAGTAGGTTGCGCTGTGCTCTTGCCATGGAGATAACCATAGCCAGCCTCAACATCAACGGCGGCAGAGACGCCCGCCGTAGATTTGACAAGTTCTCGGTCCTGCGGGACGGGAAGTATGCGGTGTGCTTTCTGCAGGAAACCCACACCGTTCCGGGAGACGAGGCCACGTGGATCCTGGAATGGGGAGGGGGGGTCTCCTTGAGTCACCTCGCCAGCGTTTCGAGCGGGGTGGCCATCTTGTTGGCCCCGACTTTTCAGCCGGAGATCTTGGGGGTCAAGGAGCCGGTGCCGGGCCGCTTGCTCCACGTAGCCCTTCGCCACGGGGACGTGCCGCTTCACCTGGTGAACGTGTACGCCCCCTGGTCCGGAGCCGAGCAAGTGAGCTTCTTTGAAGAAGTGTCCACTTACCTGAACTCCGTCGACGCCGGCGAGTGCATTATCCTCGGGGGGGATTTTAACCGTACCCTCGAGGCGAGGGACCGCTCCGGTCCTGCGGCAGGTGTACGAAGAGAAGAAGGACGCTCTGAGGGACCTGCAACTGGACCTCGCTGGAAAAGCATCTCCTTACGCTGCTGGCCGACGACGGGTCCCTCGTCTCGGACCCGGAGGGAGTCAGGGCCCGGGCTCGATCCTACTACGAGGCTCTGTTCTCTCCTGATCCGTCCAGTGAGGAAGCGCGCAGAGTTTTGTGGGAGGACCTGCCAAAGGTCAGCCCGGAGGACGCCGACCGGCTGGACGCTCCGCTGAATCTGGCTCGGGAGGCTGCGCCTCACAACTTGAGCTGTCTGGGAAATTCCCTCCGTGCCTTTTCACTCCGCACGGAGGTATTTCCTGTACGGGCTGCTCCTGCACACACTCCACTTCCTCGCCCTCGTCTCTCGCCCGGACACGCCCTGGCCTGCCATCCGGCAGAGGCGGGGGTCCCCAGTGGGGGGGCTCTCTACTTGGGGATCCTCCAGTGTTACATCGGGCATCTGGGGTGGAGAGTGTTGCACGGAGCAGTCGCGTGCAACCGGCGGTTACGCCATTTTACGGACTCCCAGGCCGCCTGCAATTTCTGCGGCCTGGAGGAGTCCGTGTTTCATTTGTTCACGGGGTGTGGGAGACTGCAGCCCCTGTGATTATTTGGAGGGGCTGCTCCTCAGGTTCTGGCTGCAATTCAGTCCCACGCTCCTGATCTTTGGCCGCCTGGTGAGGAGGGGGGCGGGCAGGCCGGCGGACGTCCTCGTGGGCCTGTCCAAGGTGGCCATCCACAGGTCCAGGTTGCTTGCGGCCCGTGGGGGCGGTCGCTCGGACTGTCTGCCTCTCTTCCACGGAATGCTTCGCGCCCGGGTGGCCCTGGAGATGGAGCACGCGGTGTCTGCCGGTACGCTTGAGGCTTTCCGCGACCGGTGGGCACCGCAGGGACTGGAGTGTATCCTGGACAAGGAAAATAAAATTATAATTTGAAACTGGTTTTGGTTTTTCTTTGGGATTTTTGCACATAAAAGACACCCGAAATCCCCCTCCTTTTAAAAGGGGGGCCTAAAAAATGTCGCTGTTGGGAATGGAAAAAAGTCGCGAAAAAATCCTGGCTGCTAAAAACAGCAAAAAGGTCACTGCTTTGATGCGATTGGATGTCTTTCAGACTCATCAGAAAAAGAGTAGCTGATAAAACCCCCGGCTGCTCTTCCATCCCACACTCCTGAGCTGAGCGGAGTGGTGAAAATAGTAAAAAACTGTTTTTGATCCAACTCAATGTCTTTAGGATGCTCCTTTCGTTCAATCACTTCCATTGTCCTATTTCATAAATTTCTAAAAGAAAAAATAAGGAGTCACTGTTGGGATACGATTGGATGTCTTTCAGACAGACCATCAATCCATCCAGGAATCAGCCTGACTGAACTTGCCAGTTAATACTGCTGAGTAGAGCAGAGGTCAGAGTTAAAGCTCTGGGTGGAGAGCAGGGTGAAAAGTACCAGCCCTCGCTTGTATACCTCTGAATCCAGGAGAAGGAGAAGGAGAAGGAGAGGAACAAACAACCAACAGGGAGGAAGGAGGAAGAAGAAGACCACCATTCACTGTGAGGGGTGTACTGCTGCTGACCGATACCATCCAACAGAGGGAGGAAGAGGAGGTCGGTGCGGTGCAGTGTGACCAACTGAAGGTAGGGGGAGGAAAGATCATACAGAACAGGGGGTTTCCCCCCCAGTGTCTGGCCCAGGACAGCTGGAGCTGCCTGGGTGAAGTTACTTTTCAATCTGTGGAGGACTGGGCAGCTCCAGCTGTCTAGGGGAAGACATCTCCTCCCCCTGCCCACCAGAAGATCCACCTGTTAAGGTGCAACCCCGCCCCTCTTCCACCCACTTCTGCAGCAGCCCACCCCTGCAGACTCCCTCCTTCCCATTCGACCATCCCTCCCACTATCACGGATATTCTTTTTTACAAAATCCTGCAAAGGAGCCCCTCTCCAAACACAGTGGGAATTGGGGAGAGGAGGTTTTCTTTTGCAAGGCCTTTGTTATTAGTCGGCCTGAGACTTGGGGTGGGTGTAGCTCGATGGAATATGGCGACACCATCTCCGCCGATGGGCACTGCAGGGGCTGGAGAGCATCCTGGACAAAAATAATAAAATCTTAATTTGACACTGGTTTTTGGTTTTCGGTTTTCTGCACAAACACACCCTGAACCCCCACTAATTATAAAAGGGGGGCCTAAGAAAAAAAAGCAGAGATCAGAGACAGCGGTCACAGTCAGGGCCAGGATCAGGATCAGGACCACCTCAGACTCCACACCTAAAACGGAAGAAGAAACCAATGGTCAGTGAGTGAAGGAAATATTGAGGGGAAAATGGAAACCAGCAGTCCGCCAACTCACCACCTGGAGACCTCTCCTGCATCCTTTGCTCAACATCATTAAGGGGCTCAGTTGCCAGCTCTAACACTTCAGGATCCAGAATGACCAGGGGTCCAAGTGAGGCTTCACCCTCCCACTTCAATTCAGCATCACTCCCTGCAATATCAAACATTCCAGTTAGAGAGGGTAAAGGGTGACCACCAACACAGAGAGGATCAATGTCCTACCAGGTCCAGATACACAAGATCCCTCCTTCCTCTGGAATCAAGTCAGAATTCCCTCCTCGCACTGCAGTTGCCCAGATGACAACAGGCGCACACGTCATTGGTCAATTCTTCCAATGGGGTCGAGCTAAACCAGAGAATCAGTTTATCAACCAGGTTGTCCATCACCCTTTAATACAACACATCCCTGAGTGAGAGAGGGAACTTACATATTCTGGAAAGTACAAGCTTTGTTCATGGAATCTCTCCGATCCACTGCAGCAACTTTCAGGTGACAGGTGATGAAAATCTGAGGAACACATTCAATACAAGTTGTTATTTCGTGACCTCCTCCCAACATGGGGAACCCAATGTTTGGCTTCCTCTTACCAGGGAACGGTCATCTCCAAAGAAGCGGAATGCATCCAGATCAAACTGGAGTTTGTCCAGCTCACGTTCACCTCTTGGCAACACAAAGGTTGAAAAGGAGTCCTCAGCTTTGCTGTCCAGGAGGCAACTGAAGAAAGATTAAAAAAACAGACAAAGTGAATTAAGTGAACCTTTGGGACATAACCAGCTGGAATAGGCAGAGAGCTCCTTACCCATGGTAGTCAATGATGTTGTATCTTGGGGTGGAATCCTTGCCTGGGCTCAATGTAGCTGCACAGCTGTCAATGTAGAGTTTCAAGGGCATGTGGTTGGTCATCGAAACAGAGGCCTCAATGTGAATGAGGTCACCCAGGTAGTAGACAGTCGAGGTGCGCTCTGTAAGCCAGTCATCTGAAGTACAAGAGGACAAGGGTTGGAGACAGTGGGTGTAACTCCCAGTGGGAGACGACAGAAAAGCACTCCCCATCCACACATCACATACCATTCATAAGACACAGTGAGAATGACAGAAGCCCTTCTCCAGACTTGGTCGAGCTGAATGGGATCCAGGTGGGCTTGATAGGGTCACTGCTCACATTGCCCTTCCTGGAAGGACAGGCGTGTAATTTCAGGACAACTTCAGAGAACTGCACCTCCTGTAGACCTCATTTGCAATAGAGTAAAGATTCTTACCTAAAATAGTGGCACTCAATGGGAATGACTACTCCATTAGTTCTCACAATGACAGATCCACGAGCATTTGGGGTATGGTTCAGGTGGGTGGTATAGACCAGGAAATCTCCAGCCATCTGAAAGACATCAGCTTAAGGAATGAAGAGCTGGTCTTATTGGACAAGAGCTATTTCTGGTCATTTTCCTGCCCTGTTAAACAGCAGTTTGAGGGGTTTTAGCTGCTCCTCAAATCACACATGATTGAAGCAGCTCCACCATTGGTTGAAGTTGCCTGGAGCAGCCTCTGTTACTCTGCTCAGTCCACCTTGTATTACAGGGGACTTCAGGCCTGCAGTCAGAAACCCTGAAATGATTGGCACTGCCAGATTTGATGAGCATTCTTTCCCATATAGAATAGAGCTTTCACCTTAAGGGGCTTCAAGTTACCCCTGATATGGAGCACAAAACACAACATCACTTTAAAACCTCACCTGTATCCATGGAATCAAGGGGATTGGCAGGTGTAATAACCAAAAGTGGAGTTCCCCTTTAATACATTGTATCCCAATTATTATTCCACTTGTTTCATCTTTCAAGAGAAGTCTCAACAGGAACTTCCACACTGAACATTCATTGACCACAAGTTGAGGCAACAGGCCTGAATATCCACAGGAAGGCACAGAAAAGATAAATCAATTGAGGCACAAAAGAACAGAGTGGTTTGGAGAAATGTAGGTGAAGGTTCAAGGCCAATAGAGTTGAATCTCAGAGTTAGAGTAGTAATGACCCATTTAAGAAAGATGCAGTCCCTCAGTGACAATTTGAAGTTCTTTTTAAATATAAAGCTAAGATTGACATGTCAACATAAAGAAGTAGTTTCACACAGGGTGATATTTAACAGTGGGCAAGAATTTATACACAGATTTCATTCAGGGATCTCCTCAGTGGCTGGAGTTTCACCCGATGTTAATGAGTTCTGAGTGGGCAGTAATCTACACAGTGAAATTGGAGCAAGAGTTGAGGAATCACATTACCTGCAATCTGCTGCCACATTCATGGAGCCCATAGTCAAAGAGGACAGTGTGGTTCTGAGAGTGGATCCCAGTTGGCCGACAACCTGCTGTCCCCAAGGTCAGGTCAGCAGCTTTAATCAGGTGCCTGGTTCTAAATAAATCCATGTCTACCCTCACCAGCAGGTTCTGCTCTCCACACTGCACCATCACAGTCTGCAGTGGGGACAGACTTCTCCCCTCAGACACACTGAAATGGGAACCAAAGGGAGGCACAGGGGAAGGGACTCTCTGGGGCACAGGGGTGGGTTTTACTCTTCTCCATGGAAATCTCTGCCCTCTAAACTGTTGCCAAATGTCAGAGTAACAAACCACTCCAACTAACACCAGCACCGGGAACAAACCTCTCACCACAAAATCCCCCATGATACCAAACAACTCAACTATCACTTTACCCACCAACCAGCACCTTTTATACACAACCTGCAGTCAACTGACTCCAATTGTCCCAGATGAGGCTAAACGAGAAAACTAGACGAAACTGGAGTGCATCCTGGACCGAAATAATAAAATTATTATTTGACACTTATTTTGGGTTTTTTGGTTTATTGCACATGAACACACCCTGAACCCCCCCCCCACTACTTATAAAAGGGGGGCCTAAAAACACACAAGGAAAAAGGGGGAAAAAAAGCCTAATTCTGACTGAACTTCCAGTCGACAAAAAAAACCACCCAAACCCCCCCTTCTTATGAAAGAGGGCCGAAAACACAAGGGAAAAAAATTATTATGACACATATTCTGGGTTTATTGTTTACTGCACATGAACACACTCGAAGAATAAAAAAAACAACACAAGGCCTCCGCCGGGGGGGAAGGAGGGCACTCTCGCGGAAAAAAGGCAGGGAGGAAAATCAAACATCTGGAGGCTGGTCCCCGGGATGCTGAACAATCGAGTGAGCCCGAGGCTGCGATCGTGACCGCGGCCGATCTACATCTCGTGGTCGCGACGGAGGCCGGGCAGATCGTTGGTCAGGAGGGAGCGGAGGAGGGGGCCCCAGCAGACCCTCCCTCCGCGAGCCTCCGGAAAGAAAAAAAGGCGCCACTCCCTGGAAGCGGACTGGAACCCTGCAAAGGGACGGCCCCCCGTGGAAGGGGAGTTGGCGCCTGACGCGGATCCTGGGGCCCCACCCTCCATTTCACACCATCGGCGGGAGTCGTCCACCACTCGGGGGGAGGAGACCGAGTCCGTGCCTCCCGGGGGGGGATGGGGAGACCCTGCCTATGAGGGGGGTCGCGGATCCGGGCACGGAGGAGAGTATACAGTTCACCGGGTCGGGCGTCCTGGTTGCCGGGGTGGGCGAGGCCGATGAGGCTGAATTCGCCCGCTCGCGGCTCGACATCTCCCAGGACCTGCTCGACCTAGTGGACGGTTTTAATAAAAACGTCTCACCTGCCAGGTCGGTTGGTGGCGGTGTGGGTGGAGGGAGCCCCTTCTCCCGGTCTCTGGGCACGGTGCCGGGTGAGTTGGGGAGCTGGAGTTCACTTACTCCCCGGTTTCCCCGACCGGTGGGCACTGCAGGGGCTGGAGTGCATTCTGGACAAAAATAATAAAATCTTAATTTGACACTGGTTTTTGGTTTTCTTTGGGTGTTTTTGCACATAAACAAACCCTAAACCCCCCTTCTTATAAAAGGGGAGCCTAAAAACACACAAAAAAGAAGAAAAAAAGAAAAAGAAAAAAAAGTCGCTGTTTTGAAACGATTGGATGTCTTTCAGGGCCCCATTTGCTTACTTAACAGCCTTCTCAACTTGTCCTGCCACCTTCAAAGATTTGTGTAACGACACCCCCAGGTCTCTCTATTCATCCACTCCATTTAAAATTGTTCCATTTAGTTTATATTGTCTCTCCTCAATCTTCCTACCAAAATGTATCACTTCACAATTCTCTGCAGTAAATTTCATCTGCCATGTTTCTGCCCATTTCACCAGTCTGTCTCTGTCCTCCTGAAGTCTGTTACTGTCCTCCACATTGTTTATTACATTTCTGAGTTTCGTGTCATCTGAAAACTTTGAAATTATACCCTGTACTCCCAAGTCCCGGTCATTAATATATATCAAAAAGAGCAGTGGTCCCAATACCGAGCCCTGGGGGACACCACTGTGTACTTGCCTCCAGTCTGAAAAACAACCGTTCACCTCTACTCTCTGTTTTCTGCTCCTGAGCCAATTTTATATCCACGCTGCCATTGTCCGTTTAATCCCATGGGCTTCAATTTTTAAAACAAGTCTATTATGTGATACTTTATCCTCCCTTAATCTCTCCCTGCATAGAAACTCCCCGACCCATATTCATGGCCACCCCCTCGACCTTGCCATCTCACGTGGCCTCTCTACTCCCGATCGTGTCAATCATGGATAAGGCCATCTCTGATCACTTCCTTGTATCCCTCTCCACCCACATGGAATCATAGAATCATAGAAAGGTTACAGCACGGAAGGAGGCCATTCGGCCCATCGAGTCCATGCCAGCTCTATGCAAGATCAATCCATGTTGTCCCACTCCCCCAATGCACATCACAGAATGAACTCAGGAATCCCACGCCACTTTCTATGAGCGGTAACAGGCTGCGGTTATGGTGCAGACCGGGACCCAGGGCTGAGGCTGTGGTCATCAGTTACTCTGGGAGTGGCACAATCTGGTTCATGACTCGCCGGGGGTGAGAGTAACTCCAGGGAGTCAGGCAGGTGTTTCGAAGGGTGTGGGTTCCAGCTCCCGTTCCAGGACTGGGACACATGATCCAGACTGACTGTGTCGTGCTGAGACGGAGCTGCATCGTGAGAGGTGCTGTCCTTTGAATGAGGTGTTTAATGGCGGTCCCTTCTTTCTGCTCCGAAGTGTAAAAGGTCCCGTGACAATTTGTGAAGAGCCCGTGTCTCGTTCCTTGTCTCATTGAGACTCTCAGTTAATTGGTCTGAGAACGGCATGTTTCCTTCCCTCAGGTGGGCATCAGTGAACCAGAGGGATTTTTATGACAATCCAGTACATTCACAGTTACCATTTCTGATAGTAGCTTTTCAGTCCCGATTTTATTTAATGAACTGATTTTAAATTCCCCAGCTCCTGTGGTGGAGATTTGAACTCATGACTCCCGATTATTAGTCCGGGCCTACTGGATTACTCGTCCAGTAACATCATCACTATGCGACCGTACCCTGTCCCTTGGACTTCAGGGAGAGGAGACGAGAGCTGTACCAGGGTGGCCGAACAGTGTGAGAGAGAGTAATGGTTTTAATGAGGACAACTGCATCAAAAGTGGAGGTGAGAGTGTGATTGAGCAGATCGGTCGCTGCAGAAATGTCGTGGTGAATGGAGGGCCAAAGGCTGGACAGTTGGGACTTTGAAATTGTGATTGTAAGTGACTTGGGGGGAGGGTTTTTTTGATGGGCGAACACAGAAGGAAGTGGGTTTTGGAGGGGGAAGGGGGATGTGGGTACAGAGGGATACAAGGAAGTGATCAGGGATGGCCTTTTCCATGAGTATAGTGATGAGTATCTTCGCCTGTCACGTGGAAAGACAGGGGTTCAATTCCTCTGACGGGGCGATTAAACTCTCTGCCTTCAAAAGCTTCACTTTCATTTATCTGCAATATTGGATGCAGGAAATACAGAGCAAAACTGACTTGGAGTTTCTCACTTGCCACAATTTAATTTCACTGATATTCCAACGGTTTTAAAATCTGCTCTCTGTCACTCTTCACCTCGATGTCAGAACCACAATAATGAGGAAGAAATGAAACGCACAATCTCACTGTGAATAACATCAACAACAACTTGCATTTATATCGAGCCTTTAAGGTCGTGAAACGTCCCAAGGCGCTTCAAAGGAGCGATTTTCAAACAAAATTTGACACCGAGCCATGTAAGGAGATATCAGGACACGTGACCAAAAGCTTGGTCAAACAGGCAGGTTTGAAGGAGGATGTGAAAGGTGCTATATGAATGCAAGTTCTTTGTTTCTCACAGGGGGCCGTGTCTTGTTCCTCATCTCATTGAGATCTCAGTTAATTGGTCTGTTCTCTCCACAGATGGGGCCCGACTCGCTGAGTGTTTCTAGAATGTTGTGAGTGACTCGGGTTTTAGAGTAAATGATAAAAGGACTGTCGTCAAACACAACGCCATGAGCTGCTGCCCAGCTGCTGAGTGACCTGTCGGGACATTGTTGCTTGCTTCCCTTCAGCTTGTGGTTCTGGATTTTTGGTGCACTGTCCCTTTAAGAGCTGTGGTCTGCCTGCAGCGGTCAGACAAGTAGCAAAGGCTCCCAGAACTATGCTTGGCTCTGTCTTTCACTGAGGTGCAGAGATCAGCCAGACTTTAACGTAAATTCCACCAGCTGGCAGAAAAGAGTAACAACTCATTTGAACCCAGAGTGTGAGCTGTGGCCAATAATAAAGATGTGAAAAATTATCTTATAAGAACAGAAGTGGGTCATTCAGTCCCTCAATCCTGTGCCGCCATTCAGTCAGATCATGGCTGATCTGTACCTCAACTCCAATTACCCGCCTTTGATCCATATCCCTTGATATCTTCATTAAACAAAAATCTATCAATCTCAGTCTCAAAAATTATTTTGAGTGTACTAACGTTAGCCAGAAAGAGAGGAAATCAGGAAGAAAATGGAGTTCCAGAGAAAGAGGGAATAAAAGAGGTAGATTAACAGAGAGAGAAATTTGGGAGTCAAGTAAAAGGAGTGTGTGTGAGGGAGAGAGGCCTGGACATTGAGAGAGACAGAAAGAGGGGGAATGAGTGAAACAAGGTGACAAGGACTGTGCTAAATTACATAGTAGGGTGACAGGGAATAGCAGGACCGGCCTGGGAATGGGAGTACAGAAGATTCAAGTAAAAATGTCACATTGGTGAACTGGGTTTCGATTTTTCTTACACTGTGTGCTGTTGGTTTCAATCTTCATGTAATTTATTAAATGTAGAAATTGTGACTCTGTCATTGTTGAATTCATTGTTCCAAAAGGTTACTCAGCTGGTCGATGTGTAATGTTCTGTCACCTTAATGATTGTGATAGTCAAAGGTCAGGTGGGACCAAAACTTGTTTGTTCAGGAGTCTGTAAATAATATGTGATGTCAGTCGGGATGCGATCTAATTGTCCCATTCGGGGTTTATTTACATTATAAGTATCTCGCTGTTTTAACTTCGTTACCTGACTATCGCAGTTCACATACCTCTTTATAGCACCGAAAGACATTGTCTCCACAGAGAAATGCGTTTGTCGCGATTTACGGAGATAGAATTCATTTATTATCCTGTTCTGGCAGCAATTGGAGTACCTGGTAAGTCATTATCAGCACGTACGGTGTAAATAACAGAATGTTTAACTATGTTGCTGTTTGTGCTCTGAGCCTGGTAAATGTGGAATGTTATTCTTCACCGTTTTGTGATACAGTTAAAACTTCCATCCTTGTCCCATTGGTCAATGCACCGAGTAACTCACCCTCGCTCTGTGCTGAACTGTCGAGTCTGGGGTCCAAATGTGTCCTTGGTGCTCCCCGGCCAGGCAGGGGTCAAACAGGCAGGGCGCACAGTCCTGAGTGTAATCCACTGCCTCCTGGTGGAAAGTGCGCCTGTTGTGGAGATCGGGTGAGGAAGGACCGGGTGAGATTGTCGTGTTTCCCGAGGAACGATCGCCTGGGGTTCCGGAGAGCAGATTGCGGCTGTGTATCCCGGCATGAGTCAGTGTCTTCAGGATAGAAGGACAGGGAACAAACGGAATACGCATCAGATAAATAAAACATGTGACAGAAACCGTCCTCCTCACTCGAAGGTACAATCTTGTGTTCCCGTCAAATGTTCCTCTCAGATCATAATTATATTTCAGCAAAATGGCTTCACAGGACTTTTGATGTATTTGATGTTTAAAGTATTGTTTGGACTAGTTGAATGACGATGACTGTATACTTCAGTCCATGTGTGTTATTGTGGAGAGTGGGGAAACCAGTCTTGACACTGGTTCGGGAGGGGGATGAGCTGGAGACCATGAGTGAGAGTTGGCGGTGATTTGTTCTTATTCCGCGCGGCTCCTGGGATCGATCTCTTATTCCGAGGATCCGACTGTCCTTTGTTTTTCTCACGCCTTGTGCTGAGATATAAAGACTGGACCTGGTTATAACTGGAGCACGTTACAGAATTAAATTCCTTGACATATTGTGTCATGATCCATTCACAATACTGCACTGGAAACCTCATCTAATTAATTACTGAAAGATGACGGGCAGCAACTCAATACCAGGCTCGTGTTTTCAATGTATTTTCTAAAATCAAAGTCTCTGGTATTGTGTGGGTCAAGGCATTAGGTTTCTCCCCCGCATTACGATTTAAACCAAATCTAGAGTCACCTTGTCTGTATTTCCTGATTTAACTCGTCTTGTCGCCTTTCACTTTCATAGTTGGTGACGTCCTGCCCCGCGGACCTCCCAGTGTCGGAATCGACAAAATAAACTTAATCTCAAGGATCACAAGTGAGGACTCAGCTGTCGGGTGAGGGATCCCGGGGCCACCGTCACCCGAAAGGAACCTCCCAGAATGAGCTGCTCCTTCGGAACAGGAGGCAGAAGCCAAGGGGAAAAACCAATAAATAAACACAATCACAGCCCATGTACATCGGTTAAACTGAGAGCTCATTGATCAGCCCGGTTAGTGATTTCACTGTTTCTGTCTCTCTCTTTCTCTCAGTGAACTTGCTGGCGATTGTGATCCTGTCCCGTGGAAAGTGCGGTCTCTCCAAATGTATCACTCGCTACCTGGTGGCCATGGCGACGGCGGATCTCCTGGTGATTGCCTGTAATGTGATCTTATATCGGATTGCTCATCTTTATTGGGGGGACACTTTCCTGCTCTACACTCCTGTTTGCAGATTCATTCTCTTCCTGGCTCCTGCTGCCACAGACAGTTCTGTTTGGTTAACGGTCGCTTTTACCTTTGATCGTTTTGTAGCCATTAGTTGTCAGAAGCTGAAAACAAAATATTGCACCGAGAAAACTTCACTTGTGATTATCGTGACTTTGAGCGCGCTGTTCGGTTTAAAGAACATTCCCCGGCCCTTCGTGTATATTCATTACCGTACTGTTAACAATATACCACGGGGTTGTCTTGTATCATCACAGTTTTATATTCTACCCACATGGATCGCATTTTCTTGGATTGAACAGCTGTTAACCCCGTTGCTTCCATTCTGTTTGATTTTATTGTTTAATGCTCTCACCGTCAGACGCATTTTAGTGGCCAGTCGGGCCCGAAGGAGCCTCCGGGACCTCAGCAATGGTGAGAATGACAAGGACCCTGAGATGAAGAACCGCAGAAGGTCCATCGTTTTACTTTTTGCCATATCCGGCAGTTTTATCCTGCTCTGGATGACAACGGTCGTATATTTTTTATATTATCGAATTTCAGGCGGCTTTAACCGCCGATCTTTCTATAACCCTTTCCCAACCTTCGAACAAGTGGGAATTCTGCTTCAGCTTCTGAGTTCCTGTACGAACACGGCCATTTACACAGTGACCCAGAGTAAGTTCAGAGAGGAGCTGCTCAATGTGATTAAATATCCGTTTACTCTAATTGGTAAATTGGTCAAATGAGGAAAACGGCTGAAGTGAAGCGGTAACTGACTTCCCAACATCACAACTTAATTCCAGATCAAAATTATCACCTCAATTTACCAAAGGGACTCAGCAACAGGGCCAAAGGCATCTCCTTTAAACACATTTGTTGTCAAAAGTTATACCAAAATTAAATTTAACAGCAGCCGACAAAAAATGAGCAAAAGCAACAGACAGTAACATTATCAAAACATGTTCCTGTATTCAGATCATTTTTTAAACACATCCTCAGGGAGTCTGACCCGAAATGTAATTGTCCGGAGGAAGGGCTGTGAATTAGCGACTGGATATTAGTTTGCACCGGACCGGACCAATAATCGAGCCCCGCCTACAGCATCTGTGGGGTTAATTCTCATTTTTAACTATTTCTGGGCCCCCTTAAAACATTCCTGTAACTCCGTGTCTGATATTTTAACAGCTGTTGGTCCTCAATAGTCTGGGAATCACTGATGGTTTTTTTTTCTGCCTTCTCCCGGATTCAGGAGGCAGGCAAGGGCTGTCGTTTTGCTCTGCTCAGACCTCCACTCAGCTCAGTTCTGAAGTGTTTACTGGAAGTGCAGTCAGAGTGACGCTTGACTTTTTTTTCTTTTTTTTGTGTTTTTAGGCCCCCCTTTCACAAGAAGCGGGGTTTCGGGTGTGTTCCTGTGCAGAAAAACCAAAAAACCCAAAATAAGCGTCAAATTTAAATTTTATTATATCGGTCCAGGATGCACTCCAGCCCCTGCGGTGCCCCCCGGTCGCGGAAAGCCCCAAGCGAACCGGCAGACACCGCGTGCTCCATCTCCAGGGCCACCCAGGCACGGAGAAATCCGGGGAAGAGAGGCCGACAGTTGGAGCGACCGCCCCCACGGGCCCCGTCTAACCTGGACCTGTGGATGGCCACCTTGGACAGGCCCACGAGGAGATCCTCTGACTGACCCGCCCTCCTCCTCACCCGGTGGCCAAAGATGAGGAGCGTGGGACTGAAGCGCAGCCAGAAGTTGTGGAGCAGCCCCTTTAAATAGTGGAACAGGGGCTGCAACCTCTCACACTCCTTGTAGACATGAAACACAGAATCATTCAGGTCGCAGAAGGTCTGTTGATGTTTCAAAACAGGCGTTAAGTCTTTTTTTAAAAATCAGGCCAATGACTCAGTTAGAATAGTCGATGGAGGAATTTCACAGGAGTAGATGAAGTTTCCGTCACTCAGAAGGGATTAACAGAGAGTAAAGCCGGGTTAGCTCGAGGCACTGCCACAGAAGGGGAACCGAGGAATGAGTGAATGCATAGAAGGCCAGTGTTGGAGGATCAAAGAGTGTGGGACATGGAGATGGAGGCGTTTGCAGAGGTCGGACAGGCAAACCTTGGAGGGACTTATAGGGAACGTGTTGAGGGTCAGGAAACCAATGGAAGTCAATGAGATCTGACACGTGGAGCAATGGGAGGGCGGGGTATGGGGATCGACAGGGAGGTGATCGAAGGGGAGGAGTCCAGAGATAATGCTCAAAGGAAGAGATGTTGACAAAGCAGGAAGGGGTGAGGCCAATGTGTGTTTGGAAGAAATCCACGGCAACACCACAGAGGTTAGGGGGAGAAGGTGAATTGTACAGACAGGCAGTGAGGATTCAGAAAGTACCTTGTACGACAGTGTTACCACTCATCAGACAAGTTTCAGTCAGAAAGAGAAAGAGACAGTGAAAGGGGAAAACGCCAAATACGGGGTCAGGGACGCACGGGGAGACGGGGTCAGGGACGCACGGGGAGACGGGGTCAGGGACGCACGGGGAGACGGGGTCAGGGACGCACGGGGAGACGGGGTCAGGGACGCACGGGGAGACGGGGTCAGGGACACACGGGGAGACAGGGTCAGGGACGCACGGGGAGACGGGGTCAGGGACGCACACGGGGAGAAGGGGTCAGGGACGCACGGGGAGACGGGGTCAGGGACGCACGGGGAGACGGGGTCAGGGACGCACGGGGAGACGGGGTCAGGGACATAGATTTTTTTAAAAAATAAACATGGCTCAAGTTAGCTCAGTTCCTGTAGACAGCAAGTTGTACAAAGGGCGTTATCACTGATATATGAATAACCCTCTTTGTAACTAAGTGACAAATTTCAGGAGTTTGTTGGATCCCTTTTGTACAATGTGTGACTTTGCCAGTAAGGGGTTGGACTGTGTAAGAAATCTCCATGTGCTGTGTTAATAAAACTCTGGTTCTGGTGTCACTGGGGACCTGCTCTCTCTTTACTGTAAGAAATCTCCATTAAATGAATAATCTGTGAATCTAAATAGCTGAGATCATCTTAAAGAATGGCTGACCTGCAGCATGAACACAGCTGTCCGTGGGCCTGTCTCTCTGTCTCCCACCTTCCCGTTCGTATCTCTCACTCTCTCTCTCTCTTTGACACGGTCTGTATCTGTCTTCATCCCTCTCTATCTCCCATTGCCTATCTCACTATTCCTGCTGCCCTGCTTATTTGCCTCCAACTCCTTGCACACTAGTGTATCTCTCTTCCTCCCTGTCCCTATCACTCGATCCGCACCCCTCCCGACCTTGCTCCCCATCTCCCATTCTCTCCCAACCGAGTTCTCACCTCTGAGTCCACCTCACTGTTTCCCTACCCCTCACTCTCTCACTTCCTTTTCATCCCTCTCTATCATCCCCATCAATCGCTCTTTACCCTCTCTCTTCCCTCCCACTCTGTCCCTATCCACTTTCTCTCTGTGCCTGGCTCTGTTCTCTGCAATTTTGCAGAACCGTTTTCTACACAATCCCCTCATTTTGCCCCGTTCCTGGATCTCTCTGTCTGCCGTCCACCCCTCTCTGTTTAAGTTGCTCCCTTTCTTTATCCACCCTCCCTCTCTCTGTATATTCCATTGCTCTGTCTCTCCACATCCCTCCCTCTCACTACCCATCTCTCTCTATATATTCCATTTCTCTGCCTTCAACTGCAGCTGCCACCTATTTGTTCACTCCACTCCATGGTTGATGTTCAGAGATTATGAGGGTGATTTTAAAACGGAGCCGGGAAAGGGGCGGGGGTCAATTTGAGGTCAGGAAACCCATTAGTACGGGTTTCCGTGACATCCTTAAGATTTTGACGGAAGGACATCTTTTATTTTTTTTGTTTCCCGTCTGACTGACCGGTTGATTGACAGGCTGGTCTCAGTGGGACGGGAAACCAGCCAGGGAGAGGACGTCTTCAGGTAAGTCTTTGTTTGCATGGATGGGGGGCACGGGTGAGCACGGGGCATAGATGGGCATAGGTGGGCACGGGGGTCGCTAGTCATGTGGGATGGGATCGGGGGTCATTGCAGGGGTCAGCAATCATTGAGGGGAATGTCGGGGGTCGGAGGGGGAGGATCGGGGTCGGGGGTCCGGGATCGGGGGAGGGGTGTCGGTGCAGGTAGACTTGTTGGGCCTGGGGGAAGCACTCCTGCTCCTCAGGGCCCACAAGCTGTGCCTTTCCAGGCACCTGCCTGTTACTCTCGGGCCTTCTCACCTCCTTTCACGAGGAGTAAAACAGAAGGCCCAGGAATCCTGGCCACCCAGGGTGGAAATCGGGAATTAGTAAAAAATGGATGCCTGAAGCCTCCTTGAAAGGTTATGAGGCCCGACCCGCCCCCTGGGAGCGGGTTGGTCGCCCGCCCCTGTGAAAACGGGAAATGGGCGGGTTGGAGGCAGGTCTGAAATGGTGGCAATTTTCAATGCACCCCCGCCCCCAACCCACCCGTTCTTTACTTTTAAAATCGAGCCCTATATTTTCAGGCTGGTGATACATCAACACAAGTTGCTCAGTTTCCATTAAACTTTGTGGACAGTCAGTTGCAATTTTACTCACAGGGCCTAGGTTCATTATTCATGAACTAAGCAAAGATATGCTCTGCATATTAGAAGATTAAATTAGTGAAGTTTTGTTACTATTATTATTAATTCTATCAAACCCTCTCATAACCTTAAAGATCTCCATCAGGTCACCTCTCAGTCTTCTCTTTTCTGGAGAAAAGAGCCCCAGCCTGTTCAATCTTTCCTGTTAAGCATAACCTCTCGGTTTTGGTATCATCCTCGTAAATCTTTTTTTCACCTACTCTATAGAGTGCCTCTATATTCTTTTTATAATATGGAGACCAGAACTGTTCACAGTACTCCAAGTGTGGTCCAACCAAGGTTCCATACAAGTTTAACATAACTTCTCTGCTTTTCAATTCTATCCCTCTGGAAATGAACCCCAGTGTTGGTTTGCTTTTTTAATGGCCTTATTAACCTGTGTCGTTACTTTTAGTGATTTGTGTATCTGTACCCCGAGACGCCTCTGCTCCTTTACCCCATTATTGAAGCAGTGGCCCACTTATTCTTCCCATCATAATTTAAAACCTCACACTTATCTATATTGAGATTCATTTGCCAGTTACACACCCATTGTGCAAATTTATTTATATCTTCCTGTATTGTGTCGCACTCCTCCTCAGTATTAACTATACCCCCCAGTTTGGAGTTGTCCGCAAATTTTGAAATTATACTTCCAATTCCCAAGTCCAAATCGTTTATATAAATGGTGAAGACAGTGGTCCCAGCACCAATCCCTGTGATTCACCACTCAGACCTTTTGCCAGTCTGAGTAACTACCTTTAACACTTACTCTCTGTTTTCTGTTTTGTACCCAGCTTGCTATTAATTCTGCTCTTTGTCCCCTGACTCCACCTGCTCTGATCTTATCTGAGTGAGATCATTAATTAAACACAATATTTGCAGTGGGCCCATTCCCAGTAAATAATGGATTGATGCTGCCCAGACTGTTTAATGTGGGATCCTTACAAGTAGCAGGTAGAACAGATTTGCCTCCTGTCAGTGTGGGCTGTATTCAAACACAGGCATTAGAGGCTGAAATTACCAACATCCAGCCCACGGGAACCCACAGACACCTCCATAAGAACAGAAACTCGCACAGTAATAGTATAAAATACAACAAGAGAAATGGATTGTGTGTCACAACAAACTATTGGGGCACAGAAGTACGTGATGTGGATACAACATTAACAATCCTTCGTGTTCGATTGGAAGGATTCCCCCATTGTGCAGCGATGAGGCTTTCTGCCAAAGTCATTTGGCAGAACACCTCATCGCCAGAGCTTTCAAACAAGCACCAAGACGTAGTTTGGCTGGTGGTGAGAAGGGCTCTTCCCGCCAGATCCTTCATGCACTCCCGACCTCTCAGTGCCAACGTGCGCTGTCCCCGAGGAAGCTGCGGTGGAGACAAGACCGTCACCCATCTCCTCCTGGAATGTCCCTTTGCAAAGACGATATGGAGAGAGATGCAGTGGTATCTGTCCAGGTTCATGCATACAAATTAAGAGCAGGAGTAGGCCATTCAGCCCCTCGAGCCTGCTCTGCCATTTGATAAGGTCATGGTTGATCTGATTGTGATCTCAACCGTAGTTTCCCATTTACCTATGATAACCTTTGACTCCCTTGTTAATCAGGAATCTATCCAACTTAGCCTTAAAAATATTCAATGACACTGCCTCCACTGCTCTCCGGGGAAGGGAGTTCCACAGACTCACGACCCTCAGAGAAAAAATTCTCCTCATCTCCATCTTAAATGGGAGACCCCTTACTTTTAAACTGTGGCCCCTGGTTCTAGTTTCTCCCTCAAGGGAGCAGTTCTGTAACACATGATTCTGTGCTTTATGGGCTATTCCCAGGGAAGCATTCCGAGACAGATATCAACTGCTGCCGGAAGACCATCAACTCGGTGAAAGATGCCATTTGGTCTGCCCGAAACTTGCTGGTCTTCCAGTGCAAGGAGCTGTCCTCGACCGAGTGTTTTTCAACTGCCACATTCCAAGGTCCAGGACTACGTGCTCAGGGATGCACTGAAGCTGGGTGCGGCCGCCGCAAAGGCTCTGTGGGGAAAGGCTATCGTTTAGAGCTCTCCCGCAATTGTAAACCGAGGGGCTGCAATCAGGGAAAACCCACCTCGGGCAGAATGTAAAATACAAATTTATGTAATGAATCGTAATGTACTGCAATGAATCTGTAATCAATAAGCTTATTGATTGTAATGCAATAAGGCACCCTAGAGTGTCATGAACTGTAATTATGAACAATGTGTAACTGTATTGTTGGAATCATAATTGAACTGTACTTTATGTATCTTGCAAATTGTATAATCTGTATTGTGTATGTTTGAAATGTGATGACAACTGTATTGCAAGTAGTGTTACAAATTTTATGAATAAAGTATATTTTTTGAAAAAAAAATCTGTTCTTATCAGTTTAATATCTGATACGTCCCTTATCTGGGGACCGTATATTAATTTGATTTTTGGAACAGGGAGATGGAATAGGGGCTTGCTCCGTCCACTCCACGCATCGACCCAGTATTGCAGTGTCTCTGGGAACGGTGCACCTCCCTGTGGGGAGATATTCAAAATGAAAAACAGGTTTTTCCAGTGTCTCTGTATGTATTATTACTGAGAATAAAGTTGATATTTTGTACTTAAAAAAAATGTGGAATAAATCCTCAATTAAAGCTGTGAAGATTAACTAGATAAATATTGAGGTGGAAATGATATTGAAGATTTCCAAACTGGACCTGAAACCTAAACTGACCAGAATTACAAAGTGACCCAGAACCCCAATCTTCTGTAGACACTTGCACGACAAGGCAAACACACAATGTTACAATCCAAAACTGACACTGAAACATAACTTGACCTAAATCCCCAAACTAACCCTTAATCAGACACTGAACCATTTCCCCAAACTGAAGCAGAACCAGAGCGAGTCACAAACCTAAACTTAACCAGAACCCAACAATGACTCTGAACAAAACAAGCAACAACTCTCAATCTGATCCTCAAACCGAAACAACACGGTGCCCAACACTGGAAGACCCTAAACTCACATACAAACCTCAAATAAACCAGGAACTGTAAAATGACCCAGAGACACAAACCCTACCTGAACCCAAACTAAACTGAATTGAACATGAATGCCCAAACTTCTGAACAACCTCAACTTGATCTGGAACATAAAAGTGCCCTGGAATCCTGAACATACACAGAACTCCCTGTGAACAAGAGCCCTCTGCCCTTCTTGAGACCCTCTGATCCAAAGTACTTTAGAGACCAAAAACACTAAGCTGCACAAAACCCTAAATCAGCTCACGAACCCCGAGTGACCCAGAAACTTAAACTGACCTGGAACCCGAAACTGATCCAGAATCCCAAAAGTGACAGGTACCCTAAACTGACCATCAACGAAATACTGAGTCAGAACCTGAAAATGATCCAGAATCTTACATTCAACATAACTACAAAGTAACCCACAATTCTAAACTCACATTAAGCCCCAAATTAATATGTAAATTGAAATGACTGGATACCCTAAACATCCCAAAACCCAGTGATCCAGATCCCTAAATCGAAGATAAAACCCTAAACCTGTACCGAAACATAAACTGACCCAGACCCTCATACTGACACTTTCCGTCGCCTAAATTGTTGCAGTTCCAAAGGAACTCGAGTCAATCCAAGAGCTCCGGTCCTCTGGATTTCCCTCTCAGAGTGGAAGAACGTTAAACTGTTCCAGAATCCTAAACTGACCTGGAACCCGGAACCAAAGCAAAACTGCAACCAACTCAGAATCACAGGCTGATCTAAACCCTAAACTGATCCATTATCCTGAACGGACTCAGAATATTAAAATACAGCAAACCCAAAGCAGACCCGAAACACCAAGCAGACCTGGAAACCCGACCTGGCCCAGAACCCTAGCTGACTCCACTGGTTCACTTGTTAGTTCTGTCGTTTGTTTCAGGCTCTTCTGCTGTTTTTGAGATATGATGTAATGTTAGGGATCATCGAGATCAGTCTGTGAGTATCAGTCTTTGCCGGGGTCCTGTGGAATATTTTGCAGTGCTGGGTGTTTTTGGATGCGTGGAGAATGTTAGTCTTGAGGGTCCTGAGTTAATTGGAGCTCTTATGGTCAGTTTGTGTGCAGCATGTTACAACCAGATACTGAGCCAGAAACTCAAAACAACACAGAATCTCAAATTGACCAAACTAACCCAGATTATAAAACTGAACTGGGACCCTGAACCAATCCCAATTCTAAAGTGACCAACTCATGTAAAATGAATTATAAACATAAAGAAAAGCCAAGAACCCAAATTTGTGTTGAAACTGAAAACAAGCCCAGAATCCAAGATTGAACTAAAGTCTTACACTGATTCATCAGCCTAAAAATATTCAACGCACGAAACATATCTCGAACCCAGAATGAACCCACATGACAAGGCTGAGACCGAAGGCTGAGCGTCAGAGATTTCTACAATCCCTCAGTGTTGGCATCAGTCTGGGCGTGTTGAGTCATCAGAGATCGTTGTCTATGTTTGTTGTTCTGTGTCAGTTTGTGGGTGTTGTGGTTTGGGGTTTCTCTGCTCAGTATTGGGGTAATGTGCACTGTTTAAGGTCCGTTTACAGATGCTGTGGTTTGCTGTGACAGTGCAGTTATCATTTTACAGGATGCAGAAGCCCAATGTGTGATGCGATCGTTAGCTTTGGGTGTTTGATCAATGTGTGGATGGTGAGGTAAGTGTGTGGGGGCTGGGTCAGTTTCTGGGTATTGTGTTTTTTTGCGGATGATGTGATCGGTTTGGGGCATATTGTGGACAGCTTTAGGATGCTGACTCATTTGGGGAGATGGGATAGTCAGTCATTGAACACTGCCTCAGTTATGGTCCCTGAACCCAGTTTGCAGTACCAGAGTCAGTTTCAGGGTGCTGTGGTCAGTTTCAGAGATACATGGTATTAGCTTGAGGTGCTGTATTAGCTTGAGGTGCTGGGCCAGTTAGAGGTACTGTACTACTTGAAGAGCAAGGTTAGGTTAAGGTGCTGGACTAACTTGAGGTGCTAGGTTAGCTTGAGGTATTGGATTAGTTTGGAGGCTGTATTATTTTGAAGTATTAGGTTATTTTGAGGTTCTGGGCTGGTCTGAGGTGCTGTTTTTGCTTGAGGTATTAGATTATGTTGAGGTGCTGGATTACTTAGGGCAGCATCTTAAGTTTGAGGTAATCTATTTACTGCAAGTGCAGTTTTAGCTTAAGTTACTGGGTTAGTTGGAGGTGCTGTATTGGATTGAGCTGCTGGGATAGTTTCAGCTTTTGTAAATGTCTGAGGTTCTTGATCAGTATGTTTCCAGCCTAACGAGGAAGGAAGCAGTGCTGGATCTAGTTCTGGGGAATGAAGTGGAGCAAGTTTCAATGGGAGAGTGTTTTGGAAACAGTGATCACAATATGATTAGGTTTAGAGTAATTATGGAAAAGTACAAGGACAATGAAAGTTGAAGATACTTAACCGGAAGAGGGTTAAATTCAGTGAGTTGAAAAGGGATCTGGCCCTTATGGAATGGGAACAAAGATTATCAGGTAAAACAGTTAAAGAGCAAAGGGAGGCCTTCAAGGAGGAGATAGTTCAGGTACTTCATCTAAACCTATCAGCATATCCTTCTATTCTTTTCTATGTTTGACTCATTTATCAATTATCTCCCCTTTTCTATCATAAATGTCTTTCCAACATTTTTGATTTCTGCTTCTAATGTCTTATCCATCTTGTTAGTGTCAATATTGAGGCAAAGTAATGATTCCACATTTCTGCCGTTACCTGTGAGTTTACCTTGTGCATCCCTTAGTGGCCCTACCCCTATCATGATTTTCCTTTTGTTATTTATGTGTCTGTAGAATACTTTACTTTTTAAAAAGTATTTTTTGATAATTTAATTTTGTAATTCCTCTTTGCCTTCCGAATAGGTTTTTTAAACTTATTTCCTAACCTCTTCGTATTCCCTTTTGTCATCCTCTTCTTTATTGTCCAGGTGCTGAGTGTATGCCTTTTTCTTTAGTTTCAATTCTGATCTTATCTCTTTATTCATCCATGGTATTTCATTATTAGTGACAGCGTCCGTGGAACAGTATCCCAGTGAGAGACCGTGTCCGTGGAACAGTATCCCAGTGAGTGTCAGTGTCCGTGGAACTGTATCCCAGTGAGAGTCAGTGTCCATGGAACTGTATCCCAGTGAGAGTCAGTGTCCATGGAACTGTATCCCAGTGAGAGTCAGTGTCCATGGAACTGTATCCCAGTGAGAGTCAGTGTCCGTGAAACTGTATCCCAGTGTCAGTGTTCATGGAACTGTTCGCAGAGTGTGTCAGGATCCACAGAATAGTATTCGAGTGACAGACAATGTCCATGGAACTGAGAGAGTAGGTCCTCATGGAACTGTTCCCCAGTGAGAGTCAGGGTGCATGGAACTGTTCCCCAGTGAGAGTCAGGGTGCATAGAACTGTTCCCCAGTGAGAGTCAGGGTGCATAGAACTGTACCCCAGTGAGAGCCAGAGTGCACAGAACTGTACCCCAGTGAGAGTCAGAGTGTACAGAACTGTACCTCAGTGAGAGTAGGTGCCCATGGAAATGTACCCAGTGAGAATCATCGCCCATGGAACTGTACCCCAGTGAGAATCATCGCCCATGGGACTGTACCCCAGTGACTGTCAGGGTCCATGGAACTGTACCCCAGTGACTGTCAGGGTCCATGGAACTGTACCCCAGTGACTGTCAGGGTCCATGGAACTGTCCCCCAGTGACTGTAGGCGCCCATAGAACTGAATCAAGTGAGAGGAAGGGCCCATTGAACTGCACGCTCACCCTCAGGAGTAGATCATTCATTCCCGCAATTCTGTTCTGCCATTCATTTAGATCATGGCTAATCTGTATCTTAACTCTTTTTACCCATCTTGTATATAATGGGCAGCATTTTAGCACCCGCTATCGGGTGCGTTCCTGGCGGGGGGGCCCCGAAAATCGGGAAATCCCGGAGTGGGACCACGCACTTCCGGGTTCCCCACTAACGCGCCGGCGTGCGCGCGCAGCCCCCGCTGGTGGGAATCCCACAGGCAATTATAGCCAGCGGGATGCCACTTGAATGTATTTATTTTGCTTGTTCAGGTCATTAACTGACCTGATTCAGGGATTATGTGAGGAGGGGTGGGATTTTAAAGGAAACTGGGACTGTTTCCCGCACTGGGGGAAACACTCCCAGTTCAAATGGACCTGTTGCAGCTGTCAGCCTGTGGCAGCAGCAAAGGTCCATTTGACAGGTTGGGGGTGGGGGAGACCCTCACCCATTGCAGGAGGCCACTCAGTCACTTGGGACAAAGTTTGGCCTCCACCACCCTCCTCCTGACAACCAAAGTCACCAACTTGCACACTTACCCCGGGGTCCAGAGATATGTACCTACCTTGCGGACCCCCTCAGATGTACATCTTCCGGATGGGGGCCGCCTTAGCTGCAGTCATGACCTCCTCGGAGGGCGAACAGCATCACCAGCCTCACCGTCCACCTCTGACACGTGGAGCTCCACAACAGTGCGCTGTGACACGTCCACCTGTACAGCAGGAGGGAGGGCTACCGCAGATAGAGATGAGTCGCAGAGGGCACTACCCTCGCCACAGGGTCCACAGACCGAGGCTCAGCTTCCTGGACCTCTCTGAGCAGCAGTGCACACGGAGGCTCAGAGTCACTCGACATGTAGTCGTGGACATCTGCAGCCTCCTTCATGCCAAGCTGCTCCTGGCTGGCCCGAGCACCATCTTCTTACCTGTCGCTGTCAAAGTCACCACTGCCCTCAACAACTTCTCCTCCGCATCCTTCCAGGGTGCAACCGGGGACATCGCTGACGTCTCTCAGCTGTCTGCACAAAAGAGCCCTGCAAATACACCTACACCCACTCTGCAGTGACACAATGGGTGGCATCAGTTGTGGGTCTTCATAGTGATCCTCAGGAAAGGGCATTATTGCACAAACCAGACAAGATTCGCGAAGACATGGCAGCAGTGGTGCCAATATAATCTGTGATGTGAGTTGCTCAGAAATTAAATACAGGTAAACACCATGACAAACCCTCAAACACCCTTGTGCATCCCCTTCATGCTCACGACACGTTTGCCTTACGCTTCCTGCTGCACATATGTGATGCATGCCCTGTGGCTGCAGCACAGGTAGTGGCAGGTTGAGTGAGGCTGACTGTGAAAGAGATGCATGAGAGGGTGAGTATGAGATAGAGCCATGACATTGTATGAGGATTGGGTTGAGTGGTAGTGGCGGGATGAGTACTGGCGAGGTGAGTAGGTGCAGGTAAGATGAGGATGAGGTTTGAGTGGGTATGAGGGGTGATGTGACAGAGTCGTGTTGGCAGTGCAGAAGGAGATGTGGGGTGGGGTCAGTGATGTGGCAGATGGAGTGTAGGGGAATGAGTAAGTGTACTCACTTTGGCTGACCTACTGAGGTCATTGGAGCGCCTCCTGCACTGTATGCAGGTGGGCGATATGTTGGTGGTGCTGGTGACCTCCTCTGCCACCTCGAGCCAGGCCTTCCTGGTGGCAGAGGCATGCCGCTTCCTCCCGCCCGCCGGGGGGGCGGGGGGGGGGGTCGATCTCGGTCCTCCCCCTTCACCTCACCCCATGTATTGATACCTGGAGTGAGGCATCATTAAACTGGGAGCAGCCTTCCCCCTGGGCTGCTCCATGCTGTAATTTTTTCTATTTGTTGCAGCATGTGTCAGTGGAGGACTGCCCCTTTAAATAGAGCTCCTCCAGCTGACGGATCTGACTGTGCACGCGCAGTCCGCCCGACGCGCAGATCAGCAGTGGGGAACCCGGAAGACCAGGTAAGTGGATCCAATTATGCTACGATCGCGCGGGGAGCTGACTGATTTCACCGGGCGCGTTACCCACGTGCCCGATAGCCCCCCCGCCGAGAATCCGCAGCCCTGGTAACCCCGGGCCCAATGTATTCGGATTAGATGTCATTTATCTTCAATCTGTTTTTTTCTGGTTATCAACCCTCCTGTCAGTGGAAACAATTTCTCCTTATTTACTCAAAGGTCAGTTTATTTTTTAAACTTACCTCAGTGTGTCTTGCAGGCTTCTCGACAGGTTCCCCCTGCGGGGTGGCCTCCCTGCTCAGAAGTGGGTTAAATTTCAGGGGTTATGATGTGACCGAGGAGTCCGGCGGGAGACTCGTTAAAAGCCAAGATGAGTGGCGTTAAAACGGCCGATTGACGGGAATGGAGCGGGAAATGGAGCTGCTCCATTTTAACTGCTCCTGCGATCAGGGAGAGTTAAAATCACCCTGTTTCACATTGCATGATAGTCCACATGTGCCACTGGAGGGAAAGCTATAACTGCAAGTTATTCTTGCAGGTGTTATGAATGAGTTCGGGTCTATTCGTAACTATTCACCACATTACTAGTCAATGAAACAATGCATTACTTTGCTTTTAAGTCATACTCCATCTAAAACAAGGGTACGTTTTAATATCTGCGTCTGTCTCTCCCATGTCTGTCTGTCTCTCTCTCCCCGTCTGTCTCTCCCGTGTCTCCGTCTGTGTCTCCTGTCACTCACACATATATTGTGGGGAAAGGCCTGTCGCAATTAAGCCTCAGGCCCTCTCCATCCAAAATAGTGCCATGGTATTTGCCACCTTTTCTGAGGGTGCCTCTGTGTATAAATGTGCCAAGGATCACATGCCAGGCACTGGACTTATGTGGCACATCACCTGTTCTCATTATAATGGACACATTTCAGCTGGCAGAAAGGTACAGGGAGAAATATGTGTTGCTTAATCACCCCTCTGCACCAACAATGTTTCAGTGAGTGATGGGGAGATGGGCTGAGATTTATAAATAGACTTGCAGTACATTCTCTCTCTCTCTCTGGTGTGTAACAGAAATGAGTCACAGTGACAGGAGCAGAAAACTGCTTGGATAGAGGATCTGACACAACACATTCAAGCTGGCGATGACTGGTGTGGCAGGATTGTAAATTTAAAGGGACTTTACCATTTGGCTGGAGAGTTTTTAAGGGAAACGCGACTCCTCGAAGAGTTCACTTCTACCCGCCTGATAAGTTGGCTGTGGTGGACAATTTTCTCCGTGTGGACAATATATTTGCTGAATTGTAAACTACTCCACAGTGATGAACACTGAGCCTCGGTCATTTCTATATCTGAGGCCATTTCTCCCCTTCTCTGGGTCTTCGACCTCCACCATTTCTGGTCTGAATCCAGCCACGAGAAGAGGGTGTCAGAGCAACCTAGGCAATTCTCCCTTGATCTCCCCACCACCTGTGGAGAGTTCCTGCCTCCCTGGCCCAGCCTTTGCTTGGTATCTTCCCCAGTGGTAAGGTCGGGTTTAGAAACATGGCAGGTGGGTGAAAACCCGTATCTTACTGCTGGACCGGTCTTTTAAATTCAATTATAATTTTTATCCCTCAACCAACATCACTAAAACAGATGATCTGGTCATTATCATATTGCTGTTTGTGGGACCTTACTGTGTTCAATGTACTGCCGTGTTTCCGACAGTAAAGCAGCAACTAGACTTTAAAAGTACTTAATTGGTAGAGGAACCATCCAGGGAACAGGCTATTTTAGATCTCGTATTGTGTAATGAGACAGGGTTAATTAATAAACTTATAGTAATGGATCCTCTGGGGGAGAGTGAACATAATACGATAGAATTTCATATTCAGTTTGAGAGTGATGTGGTTAAGTCCGAAACTAGGGTCTGAAACAAACAAAGCCAATTATGTAGGTTTGAGGGGCGAGTTGGCTGAGGTAGATTGGGAAATTAGATTAAAAGATATAACGGCAGACAAACAATGGCAAATATTTAAAGAAATGATTCATAATTCTCAACTAATATACATTCCCTTGAGGAATAAAACTCCACGGGAAAAGTGGTACAATTGTGGCTAATTAGAGAATTTAAGGATAATATTAGATGAAAAGCAGAGGCTTACAATGTAGTCAAAAAGCGTAGTTAGCCTGAGGATTGGGAGAGTTTTAGAAATCAGCAAAGGATGACCAAAAATTCATAAAGAGGGAGAAAATTGAATCTGACAGTAAACCAACAAGAAATATAAAAACAGATTGTAAGAGCTTCCACAAGTATGTGAAAAGGAAGAGATGAGTGAAAGTAATCGTGGGTCCCTTAGAGGCAGAGACAGAAGAAATTATAATGGGGAGTAAGGAAATGGCAGAGATGTGAAACAAATATTTTGTATCTGTCTTCACAGCAGATGACACAAAAAACATACCGGAAACAGTGGGGAACCAAGGGCCTAATGAGAGTGAGGAACTTAAAGTAATTAATATTAGTAAAGAAAAAGTACTGGAGAAATTAATGGGACTAAAAGCCGAGAAACCCCCTGGACCTGATGGCCGACATCCTCGGGTTTTAAAAGAGGTGACTGCAGAGATAGTGGATGCATTGGTTGTGATCTTACAGAATTCCCCAGATTCTAGAATGGTCCCTGTGGATTGCAAGGCAGCAAATGTAACCCCGCCATTTAAGAAAGGAGTGAGAGAGAAAAGAGGGAACTATAGGCTAGTTAGCTTGACATCAATAGTTAGGGAAAATGCTGGAATCTATCATTAAGGACGTAGTAACAGGGCACCTAGAAAATCAAAATATGATTAGGCAGAGTCATACGGTTTACTCTTCGAGTCATAGAAAGATTACAGCATGGAAGGAGGCCATTCAGCCCATCCAGTCCATGTCAGCTCTGTGCAAGAGCAATCCAGCTAGTCCCATTCCCCCGCCCTATCCCCGTAGCCCTGAAAATTTTTTACTTTCAACTACTTATCCAGTTCCCTTTTAAAGGCCATGATTGAATCTGCCTCCACCACCCCCTCAGGCAGCGCATTCCAGATCATAACCACTCGCTGTGTAAAAACGTTTTACATCATATCACCTTCGGTTCTTTTGCCAATCACCTTAAATCTATGCCCTCTGGTTCTTGACCCTTCAGCCAATGGGAACAGTTTCTCTCTGGACCCTTTATGATTTTGAATACCTCTATCAACTCTCCTCTCAACCTTCTCTGTTCCAAAGAGAACAACCCCAGCTTCTCCAGTCTCTCCACATAATTAAAGTCTTTCATCCCTGGAATCATTCTAGTAAATCTCTTCTGCACCCTCTCTGAGGCCTTCACATCTTTAATAAAGTGCAGTGCCCAGAACTGGACACAATATTCCAGTTGTGGTCGAACCAGTATTTTATAAAGGTTCATCATGACTTCCTTAATTGACCGAAAAAAATTATTGGGAGCCACACAGACTGCATCACTTCAAGAAGGCAGCAGCTCACCACCACCTTCTCAAGGACAATTAGGGATGGCTAATAAATTCTGCCATTGCCAGCGACGCCCACATCCCATGAACAAATTAGAAAAAGGATATTAAGGTCCTATTTCCCTTAGCAGAGGGGCCAATAACCAGGGGGCATATATTTCAAGTAATTGGTAGAAGGATTGGAGGGGATCTCTGGATAAATTTTTTCACCCAGAGGGTGGTGTGGGTATGGACCTCACTGGCTAAAAAGGGTGGTAGAGGCAGAAACCCACATCGCTTTTTAAAAAGTACTTCGATGTGCACTTGAAGTGCCGTCACCGACAAGGCTGCGGACCAAGACCAAGAGTGCGATCAGGCTGGATAGCTCTTTTTCAGCTGGCACAGACACAATGGCCGAATAGCCTCCTTCTGTGCTGTAAATTTCTATGATTCTATAACTTCTAGTGTCAAATGTGACATGGCAAAAGATACATGTTTATGGTTCCAAAAAAATCTTTACAGAGAGGGAAGAAACAATGTAGAGTTCTGCCTGAAAGTGTTGTTCAGACAGACTCCATGAATTATTTTAAATGAGAGTAGTATAAGGACCTTGGAACAGAGGAACATTAAATTGGATGAGGGGAGAGAGGAAAGTCACCTGTTTCTGTCCTGTAAGATCCAAAGCTTCATTGAAAATGAATTCTTGAAGCATTTCTACATGGTATTTTTTTGCAACATTATAAAAATATCCCAAAGTAGTTCTCCTGGTGACCTGGCCAGTGTATGCACTTTGTAAAGTCTCCCTGAAATGTTTATATGTAAATCAGACAACAGTCAGAAGAGGGTAGGATGGACCTACACTACACTTGAATGTATTGTCATCTATTGGGTTTAAAGTTTCCGAACACTATTTATCAATGGTGTGAGGAAGCTCAGTGAAAGTGAGGAGGGGCCGTCTGACTGCAGTTTCCACTGGAAGAAAAATCACCTTCAGTGTGTACAGTGAGCAGAAATGAATTGCTATTGTTAAAAGTTCCCACTAACTTATTGTTATTCTACTTTAACAGAACGAGCCTGGATCTCCTGCTATGTTTAAACACTAAACTTCAGTGATGATAGCTCAAGTAAAATATTACCATGATTTGATTTAAATGGAGGAATGGTTTCCACCTGCCAAAGAATGTTGTCTGAAGCGAGGGTGTTTACTGCTAACAGCTCCCATCCTGTTTAATAGACCCCCTGAATGTCTGATTTACCAAAAAGAAAAACCCAGCTCAGTAAAGTTAAACAGTCTCTTATTAATCTGAATATTTTTATGAACAAATTTCAGTATTTCACAAGGCAAGGGTGTCCCAGACATGGATTGGACCCAATTCACTGTAAAGTTATAAAAACACAGCCAGTTTAGCGACCAGGGAACATAAACTAAAAATTAGAAACAGGACTTTCAGGAGTGAAGTTAAGAGACACTTCTCCACGCAAAGAGTGGGAGAAGTTAGGAACACTCTTCCACAAATGGCAGTTGATGCTAGCTCAATTGTTAAATCTATTACCTCAGCTTAAAATTTTGTTGTTATGCAAAGAAGGTAAGGGATATGACTAAGGCAGGTATATGGAGTTATGTCACAGATCAGCCATGGTCTCATTGAATGGTGGACCAGGCTCGAGGGGCTCAATGACCTACTCCTGTTCCTATGACCACCCCTCAAATACAGTGAATGAAACAATAATGTAATCTGAAAATAGGACTAACGACTTACAGTACAATCCCGAGGGCCTGTCGTGAGGAGAAGCTGAACATAAAGAAACTTCAGTCTTCTCAAAAGACAGGTGAAATTCAAATCCAACGGAGTTACATCACAACCGCTGGGCTCGCTGTCCCTCGAACTCTCTGTGCCTGTACCCACTGGGCACATCATTGGCCCGTGTACATTAACTTTTACACTGGGCGTTTGAAATCTACCTGGAGTCCCAGCCCCACGAAAGAAGAATCTTTGCACCAGCGGCAGAGATCTTCAATCTTGGAAGAGAGTTCCAAGTCCACTGACTTTCAATCCTATTGGTGTTTGGACAATTAGCTCCAAACAGGAAAGTTTAACTGGAGTTTGGAGCCTGTGTGGGGATTCAACTGATCAATAGCCACAGAGCACCAAGGGAATGATTGGGCCATCAACCAGCTGGCACCAGTACCTCAGGCCAGTCCCACTGTCCCTTCAAAGTTCATTGACTTGTACAATGAGGGCCTGGCAAGCCTTCACCCATTGCTGCAGCCATCCCTGGACTGGATACACTATTAACAGCCATTTTGCCACTACTTACATGGACCCATTAAAACCCATTTCACTAACAGGAGGAACTGTGGAGGAGTGCGGAGTGTTACTAACAGTATTAAGCACCCATTGCATGCTGATTGAAGCCAGATAATGAAAAATGAGCAACCAGCCATTAGAAGATACAAGTAGTCACTGCTTTATTAGTCATTTGATAACTAGTTGAACTGGGTTTGCTTGTGTTTCCTGTGCAGGAACAAGGCAATCAAAGAAGCAGAGATCAGAGAGACAGCGGTCACAGTCAGGGCCAAAATCAGGACAACCTCAGACGCCACACCTTAAAAAAAAGGAACAAAAAAAAACCAATGGTCAGTGAGTGAAGGAAATACGGAGGGAAAATGGAAACTAGCAGTCGGCCAACTCACCACCCGGAGACCTCTCCTGCATCCTTTGCTCAACCTCATTAAGGGGCTCAGTTGCCAGCTCTGTCACATCAGGATCCAGAATGACCAGGGGTCCAAGTGAGGCCTCACCCTCCCACTTCAATTCAGCATCACTCCCTGCAATATCAAACATTCCAGTTAGAGAGGGTAAAGGGTGACCTCCAACAATCAAGAGCATCAATGTCCTACCAGGTCCAGATACAAGATCCCTCCTTCCTCTGGAATCAACGAGGAAATCCCTTGTGGCACTGCAGTTGCCCAGTTGACAACAGGCACAAACGTCATTGGTCGATTCTTCCAATGGGGTCCAGCTGAACCAGAGAATCCATTTATCAACCAGGTTGTCCATCATCCTTTAATACAACACATCCCTGAGCAAGAGAGGGAACTTACATATTCTGGAAAGTACAAGCTTTGTTCATGGAATCTCTCCGATCCACTGCAGCAACTTTCAGGTGACAGGTGATGAAAATCTGAGGGACACATTCAATACAAGTTGTTATTTAGTGACCTCCTCCCAACATGGGGAACCCAATGTTTGGCTTCTTCTTACCAAGGAACGGTCATCTCCAAAGAAGCGGAACGCATCCAGGTCAAACTGGAGTTTGTCCAGCTCACGTTCACCTCTTGGCAACACAAAGGTCGAAAAGGAGTCCTCAGCTTTGCTGTCCAGGAGGCAACTGAAGAAAGATTAAAAAAAGGAAAAAAAGTGAATTAAGTGAACCGATTGAGACAAAACCAGCTGGAGAAAGCAGAGAGCTCCTTACCCATGGTAGTCAATGATGTTGTATCTTGGGGTGGAATCCTTGTCTGGGCTCAATGTAGCTGCACAGCTGTCAATGTAGAGCTTCAAGGGCATGTGGTTGGTCATTGAAACAGAGGCCTCAATGTGAATGAGGTCACCCAGGTAGTAGACAGTCGAGGTGCGCTCTGAAAGCCAGTCATCTGAAGTACAAGAGGACAAGGGTTGGAGACAGTGGGTGCAACTCCCAGTGGGAGACAACAGAAAAGCACTCCCCATCCACCCATCACATACCGTTCATAAGACGCAGTGAGAATGACAGAAGCCCTTCTCCAGACTTGGTCGAGCTGAATGGGATCCAGGTGGGCTTGATAGGATCACTGCTCACATTGCCCTTCCTGGAAGGACAGGAGTGTAATTTCAGGACAACGTCAAAGAACTGCACCTGCTGTAGACCTTATTTGCCACAGAGTAAAGATTCTTACCTAAAATAGTGGCACTCAATGGGAATGACTGCTCCATTAGTTCTCACAATGACAGATCCACGAGCATTTGGGGTGTGGTTCAGGTGGGTGGTGTAGACCAGGAAATCTCCAGCCATCTGAAAGACATCAGGTTAAGGAATGAAGAGCTGGTTTCATTGGACAAAATCTTTTTCTGGTCATTTTCCTGCCCTGTTAAGCAGCAGTTTGAGGGGTTTCAGCTGCTCCTCAATGACACATGATTGAAGCAGCTCCACCATTGGTGGAAGTTGCCCAGAGCAGCCGCTGTTACTCTGCTCAGTCCACCTTCTATTTTCGGGGACTTCAGGCCTGCAGTCAGAAACCCTGAAATGATTGGCACTGCCAGATTTGATGAGCATTCTTTCCCATATAGAATAGAGCTTTCACCTTAAGGGGCTTCAAGTTACCCCTGATATGGAGCACAAAACACAACATCACTTTTAAACCTCATCTGTGTCCATGGAATCAAGGGGATTGGCAGGTAAACTAACCAAAAGTGGAGTTCCCCTTTAATACATTGTATCCCAATTATTATTCCACTTGTTTCATCTTTCAAGAGAAGTCTCAACAGGAACTTCCACACTGAACATTCATTGACCACAAGTTGAGGCAGCAGGCCTGAATATCCACAGGAAGGAACGGAAAAGATAAATCAATTGAGGCACAAAAGAACAGAGTGGTTTGGAGAAATGTCAGTGAAGGCTCAAGGTCAATAGAATTGAATCTGAGTTAGAGAGTAGTAATGACCCATTTAAGAAAGATGCAGTCCCTCAGTGACAAGTTGAAGTTCTTTAAAAGTAAAGCTAAGATAGACATGGCAACATAAAGTAGTAGTTTCACACAGGGTGATATTTAACAGTGGGCAAGAATTTATACACAGATTTCATTCAGGGATCTCGTCAGTGGCTGGAGTTTCCCCCAATGTTAATGAGTTCAGAGTGGGCAGTAATCTACACAGTGAAATTGGAGCAAGAGTTGAGGAATCACATTACCTGCAATCTGCTGCCACATTCATGGAGCCCATAGTCAAAGAGGACAGTGTGGTTCTGCGAGTCGATCCCAGTTGGCCGACAACCTGCTGTCCCCAGGGTCAGGTCAGCAGCTTTAATCAGGTGCCTGGTTCGAAATAAATCCATGTCTATCCTCACCAGCAGGTTCTGCTCTCCACACTGCACCATCACAGTCTGCAGTGGAGAGAGACTTCTCCCCTCAGACACACTGAAATGGGAACCAAAGGGAGGGACTCTCTGGGGCACAGGGGTGGGTTTTACTCTTCTCCATTGAAATCTGTGGCCTCGAAACTGTTGCCAAATATCAGAGCAACAAACCACTCCAACTAACACCAGCACTGGGAACAAACCTCTCATTACAAAATCCCCCATGATACCAAACAACTCAACTATCACTTTACCCACCAACCAGCACCTTTTATACAAAACCTGCAGTCACCTGACTCCAATTGTCCCAGGATAAACGAGAAAACTAGACGAAACTGGAGTGCATCCTGGATATCCACAGGTCCAGGATGCTCGCGGTCCGCGGGGGTGGGCGCTCGGCCTGTCTGCCTCTCTTTCGCGGGTTGCTCCGCGCCCGGGTGGCCCTGGAGATGGAGCACGCGGTGTCTGCCGGTACGCTTGAGGCTTTCCGCGACCGGTGGGCACCGCAGGGGCTGGAGTGCATCCTGAACGAGGATAATAAAATTTTGATTTGAACTCTTGGTTTTGGTTTGTTTGGTTTTTAGTTGTTAAGCACACCCCACACCCCCCTTCTTATAAAAGGGGGGCCTAATTAGAGAAAAAAAAAGAAAAAAAAAAGAAAAAAAAGAAAAAAAAAAAGAGTGCATCCTGGATATCCACAGGTCCAGGATGCTTGCGGTCCACAGGGGCGGTCGCTCGGACTGTCTGCCTCTCTTTCGCGGGTTGCTCCGCGCCCGGGTGGCCCTGGAGATGGAGCACGCGGTGTCTGCCGGTACGCTTGAGGCTTTCCGCGACCGGTGGGCACCGCAGGGGCTGGAGTGCATCCTGAACGAGGATAATAAAATTTTGATTTGAACTCTTGGTTTTGGTTTGTTTGGTTTTTAGTTGTTAAGCACACCCCACACCCCCCTTCTTATAAAAGGGGGGCCTAATTAGAGAAAAAAAAAAGAAAAAAAAAAGAAAAAAAAGAAAAAAAAAAAGAGTGCATCCTGGATATCCACAGGTCCAGAATGCTTGCGGTCCACGGGGGCGGTCGCTCGGACTGTCTGCCTCTCTTCCGCGGAATGCTCCGTGCCTGGGTGGCCCTGGAGATGGAGCACGCGGTGTCTGCCGGTGCGCTCGAGGCTTTCCGCGACCGGTGGGCACCGCAGGGGCTGGAGTGCATCCTGGACGAGGAAAATAAAATTTTAATTTGAAAAATTGGTTTTCGTTTCTTTGGGTTTTTAGTTTGTAAGCACACCCCACACCCCCCCTTCTTATAAAAGGGGGGCCTAATTTGGAAGAAAACAAAAAAAAAAGGATTGACCCCGCGGTCTGGACTCTCAACAAAAAAAGAAAAAAAAAGAGAAAAAAAAAACCTTTTTCTCATCTTTTCCGTGCCTTCTCGTGGATATTCAACTGTTGACTTAACTTGCGGTAAAAAAAAGGAAAAAAAAAAGAAAAAAAACAAGAAAAAAAAGAAAAAAAAAACAGAGCGGATTGAGTGTTAGAGAGAGACCAGCAGAGGGAGGTAGAGAACGGTGTAACTGAGTACAGAGATACAGAGAGACACCAGCAGAGGGAGGTAGAGAGCGGTGTAACTGAGTACAGAGATACAGAGAGACACCAGCAGAGGGAGGTAGAGAGCGGTGTAACTGAGCACAGAGATACAGAGAGGCACCAGCAGAGGGAGGTAGAGGGCGGTGTAACTGAGTACAGAGATACAGAGAGACACCAGCAGAGGGAGGTAGAGAGCGGTGTAACTGAGTACAGAGATACAGAGAGACACCAGCAGAGGGAGATAGAGAGCGGTGTAACTGAGCACAGAGATGCAGAGAGACACCAGCAGAGGAAGGGAGAGAGCGGTGTAACTGAGTACAGAGATACAGAGAGACACCAGCAGAGGGAGGTAGAGAGCGGTGTAACTGAGTAAAGAGATGCAGAGAGACACCAGCAGAGTGTCCAGGAAACAAACCTTTTATCTGAAGTCTGAGGCGAGATCTAAACTGCACAGATGTAAGGAATCTTACAACACCAGGTTATAGTCCAACAGTTTTATTTGAAAATCACAAGCTTTCGGAGCTTACCTCCTTCGTCAGGTGAGTGAAGGTTTCTTAGTGTTTTTAGAACCCTTCACTCACCTGACGAAGGAGGTAAGCTCCGAAAGCTTGTGATTTTCAAATAAAACTGTTGGACTATAACCTGGTGTTGTAAGATTCCTTACATTTGTCCACCCCTGTCCATCACCGGCATCTCCACATCATGGCTACGATAAACTGCACAGAGTACAGGAAGCATTACTGTTTTACCTGCCCTGTGAGTGTTTCATTTGACAGTGTAGAGGGAGCTTCATTCTGCAGATAACCCGTGCTGTCCCTTCCCTGGAAGTGTTTGATGTCAATGTAGAGGAAGTTTTGCTCTCTATCTAACCCGTGTTGTAACTGCCCTTCTGCAACTGGAAAGTTTCTCCCTTGCTCCATCAAAACACTTCATGATTTTAAACACCTCCATCAAATCTCCCCTTTACGTTCTCTGCTCCAAGGAGAACAGCCCCAGTTTCTCCAGTTTCTCCACATAACTGAAGTCCCTCATTTCTGATACAATTTTAGTAATTCTCTTCTGCACCCTCTCTAAGGCCTTGACATCCTTTCTAAAGTTTGGTGCCCAGAATTGAACACAATACTCCAGCTGAGGCCTAACCAGTGTTTTATTAAGGTTTAGTATCAATTCTTTGCTTTTGTATTCAATGCCTCCATTAATAAAGGAAGGGCCCCATTTGCTTTCTTAACAGCCTTCTCAACTTGTCCTGCCACCTTCAAAGATTTGTGTAACTACACCCCCAGGTCTCTCTATTCCTCCACTCCATTTAAAATTGTTCCATTTAGTTTATATTGCCTCTCCTCATTCTTCCTACCAAAATGTATCACTTCACAATTCTCTGTATTAAATTTCATCTGCCATGTTTCTGCCCATTTCACCAGTCTGTCCATGTCCTCCTGAAGTCTGTTACTATCCTCAACATTGTTTATTACATTTCTGAGTTTCCTGTCATCTCCAAATTTTGAAATTATACCCTGTGCACCCAAGTCGCAGTCATTAATATATATCAAAAAGAGCAGTGGTCCTAATACCGAGCCCTGGGGGACACCACTGTATACTTGCCTCCAGTATGAAAAACAACCGTTCACCACTACTCTCTGTGTTCTGCCCCTTTGCCAATTTTCTATCCACGCTGCCATTGTCCGTTTAATCCCATGGGCTTCAATTTTGCCAACAAGTCTATTGTGTGATACTTTATCCTCCCTTAATCTCTCCCCGCATAGAAACTCCCCGACCCATATTCATGGCCACCCCCCTCGACCTTGCCATCTCACGTGGCCTCTCTACTCCCGATCGTGTCAATCATGGATAAGGCCATCTCTGATCACTTCCTTGTATCCCTCTCCACCCACATGGAATCATAGAATCACAGAAAGGTTACAGCACGGAAGGAGGCCATTCGGCCCATCGAGTCCATACCAGCTCTATGCAAGAGCAATCCATGACGTCCCCAATGCACATCACAGAATGAACTCAGGAATCCCACGCCACTTTCTATGAGATGTAACAGGCTGCGGTTATGGTGCAGACCGGGACCCAGGGCTGAGGCTGTGGTCATCAGTTACTCTGGGAATGGCACAGTCTGTTTCATGACTAGCCGGGGGTGAGAGTAACAGCAGGGAGTCAGGCAGGTGTTTAGAAGGGTGTGGGTTCCAGCTCCCGTTCCAGGACTGGGACACATGATCCAGACTGACTGTGTCGTTCTGAGAGGCAGCTGCATCGTGACAGGTGCTGTCCTTTGAATGAGGTGTTTAATGGGGGTCCCTTCTTTCTGCTCCGAGGTGTAAAAGATCCCGTGACAATTTGTGAAGAGCCGTGTCTCGTTCCTTGTCTCACTGAGACTCTCGGTTAATTGGTCTGTTCTCTCCACAGATTCGGCCTGACTCGCTGAGTTTTTCCAGAATATTCTGTGAGTGTTTCACTGAGCCTCGGGTTTTACAGTGAATGATAAAAGGATTGTAGTCAAACACTTGGCCATGAGCTGCTGAGTGACCTGTCTGGACATTGTTGCTTTTAGTGCACTGTCCCTTTAAGAGCTGTGGTCTGCCTCATTTCTCAGTGTGATTGTGGGTCTGACACAGAAGCGAGGGAGGAAGCAGCAGCCACAGCCCGGACTGCAGGCAAATTGCGAGGCTGGGACTAAAAATCTATTGTGCCCACACCGGGAGTCGAACCCGGGCCACCTAGGTAAAAGCCAGGAATCCTCACCGCTAGACCACATGAGAACTGAAGGGATGATCAGCAGGAAGGGCACTGAGACTACACCCAGAAGGTTTAATGGAGGTTCACGATTATGACAGGTTTTGATACAGCAAATAAGGAGAAACTGTTTCCAGTGATGGAAGGGTTAATAACCAGAGGACACAGATTTCAGATCAATGGGCAAAAAAGCCACGGGCGGGGGAATGAGGAGAGATTTTTTTACGCAGCGAGTTTTTATGATCGGGAACGCACTGCCTGAAAGGGCGGTGGAAGTGGGTTTAATCGTAACTTTCAAAAGGGAATTAAGTGAATTGTTGACATGAAAAAATTTGGAGAGATATGGGGAAAGAGCAGGGGAGTGGGACTAACCCACTTCCTTCTGTGTTCATCCCTGGAAAAAACCCTCCCCCAGTTCGAAGTGGATTATATCTCACTTCCCGACATTGAACTCCATCTGCCACAGTTTTGCCCTCTCAATTAATCATCAATGTCCCTTCACTACTTCCTGCTCCCATCTACACTATTTACTGCGCCACCTAACTTGCTGGTTTAAGGGTGAAAACTGCCCTCCGCTTCACTGTAAGTGCAAGAGACAACTTTGTAGATGCCGTGTAGTGTTACAGACCGGCTCGTTGGACCTGCTCGTTTCATCTCATCTCATTTTCAGCAAACCGGAATATTCCTGAATTAGAGGATGGTGAATCACAGCTCGAGAAACCGATCCCCTCGACCAATGGGGACTGCGCCTTCCAACAAATAGGCATTGATGGGGCAAAGTGAGTCTGCTGCTCAGAAGTAATACAGCACAGATCATCACTCGTGCAAGCTTCATACCCTTTAGTTTGGAAAAGTAAACTGATGGGAGACAGCTGCTGTCGTGAATGGGTTTCCAAAACTCAAATCAAATGGATTTGTCCTGTGTTGTGAATTACTATTTGTCTGATTCAGGTTATCAGAGCAGTGGGGACTGCATTTTGTACATTCCGAATACCAATGCCCTGTCACGTGAGCCTGTCGTTCTATTCCCGTTCCAAGTCCTCTTTTAAATTTCGATGACTTCCCCGAAATTTGCTTGGAGGACTGTTCGAATCGCAGTCCGGCCCTTCCCACTGTCGCATCCTCTAAATCTCCACCCAGGATTTTCACTGGTGCAACTTTCATCAACTTGGGCTACTTTTTAATTTCAAAAGTAAAGTGCTGCGGATTCTGGAAATCTGAACTATAAACAGAAAATGCTGGATACACTCAGCCGGTCAGGCAGCATCTGTGGAGCGAGTTCTGATGAAAGGTCATCGACCTGAAACATTCCCTCTGTTTCTCTCTCCACAGACGCTGTCTGACCTGCTGAGAGTTCGCAACATTTTCTGTTTCTACTTTTTCATTTGTTCTTTGTATCAACTGTGCCGATCCGTGACTCGACCCACTGCGCGGCATCTGGTGGTTTGGATTCAGGGCTCTCACCGCCGCGGTGTGGGTTCGATTCCTGGTCAGGAAAATATTTTTCACAAAACAATTATGAACTTTAATAAATGAACACATGAAACTCTATGAAAGTTGAATAATTGTTGTAATCACCATTAATGAAGCGATAACTTTCTGCAGACTGACTGACGGAAATACTAACATGGTTACCCAGTGACACGTGGGGAAGTTATTGTGTTTTCCATTTGATGAACTTTCATCCGTTCTCATTTTAAAGACTGTATTTTAAGAGTCTGGTTAAAATGTTCAGTGTTTTTGACACCAGGAATGTGGTACAGCCGTTGTTCAATTCAACAGGAAAAGCCAATTATCTCCCACTTTCACAAGAGCAAATTCCCAAATAATATTCCCACCTGGGAACCTTTCGCGTGTGAGGAAAACGCGATAACCGCCACACTCTGGAAACCGCTGCTCATGTTAATTCAATTGTGTGACTCCTCCATTAAACAACATCACTTCTGTCCCACACTAAAAGCTCTCAATCCTTCCCATTCACAAACATTTCACTGATCAAAACTTCACAAGTCACACAGGAAAACGTCTTCATTTCTAAATCATTAAACTCCCGAAGGAGCTGCGGGGACAGACTGAGCAAACCTGCGTTCAGTCGTCAAAGGCGGTGTGTGAAGGGTGTGGGTGTGTTGTCATCCTGAGAGACAGCGACAGGCCCGTGACACAGAGCGAAGGCAGGAACTGAGAAATGTGGCCATTCAGGACCATAAATAGGCAGACACTCAGTCCCAGTCATTCATTCCGACACACGGTCCGGCAGTTAGTCAGTCAGTCGGGTCGGGAGGCCTGCAGACAGCAAACAAAGAGCCAGAGAATAAAGCAGAGACTCAATCAGACGGATAAACCGGGAGACAGACAGACAGACAGTGAAGCGGGCAGGGACTCAGCCTTGTAGATAAGCAGACTGTATCCTTTGCCTTTGACCCTGATTTGTCAGTAATAATTTAAAACCGCTTCTGGTTCCGTCCCTTCCTTTAATCCTGTACAGCAGCAGTGACAAAAACTTTGTGGATTTGAGGGTTGAGCCGAATCCGAGTCAGTTCCCCGGTCCCCGGGAGAAATTCCCTAATTCCTGGGCACTTTGTATCAAGCAGCAGTTCGCAGCAAAAAGTGTTATTAATGGGAGTAGTGGGACTGAGAAATATTTAAACAGCCGACACCCTGTAAAACAGAGCTCCAAGTATCGGTTTAAATAAAGTCCTGAACTGACAGAGCGGCCTTTTGGCTAAGATCAAGTGGTCAAGTGGGGGAAGGCAACCATTTGGAGCCTTCATGCCATTGTATGCCGGGGGGATGCAGTCAGGGAGAAATCCCCTCGGGCAGAGTGTAGAGCTTTGGCTTGATGTAATGTCACTGCAAGGAATCTGGAATGAATCTGTAAGGCAATAAGGCACCCCAGAGTGTCAGAAAAAAAAAAGACAGAGCGGAGGGCAAATGAGGATTGAATTAAATCCCAATTCACTGAATCTAAACAAGGTTTAAAGAAGTGAATCTGTCCGGAGTGGGATTCCTGGGCCTGTGTGTGAGCTGCACCTGGATCGGTCCCGTTCAGTAAAGAGAGACCGGCAACAGAGAGCATCAGACTCCTCATCAGAAAGCTGCGAATGCGAATCAGGTCGGGGTCACAGCGGCTCAGGGTCCTGGGACTGGTTTTATGTCCGAACAGTGTTTTAGGGACGGGCTGTTGAGGGTTTGTAAAATAATAATTACATTTGATACATTAAAGTGCTCTTTATCTGTTACTTTCGATTTACATCCTCACCAGTTTTATACAGAAACAAGTAACAATATTTACGGGATGTGGTTTGTTCAATGTTTGTGCAATAACTCTGTCACCCAGAGTGAGAAATAAAACACAGACCGCCCAACGCAGAGCTCGAACCCATGGCTATGTAATGTATTTGTGGCTGGTTAGCTCAGTTGGTTGGCGTATGGTGCTAATAATACCAAGGTCGCGGATTCTATCCCCGTACGGGCCATTAACTTCTTACTTTATTATTTTTCGGGTTTTAGTGTCCTTTAAAATCCAGACTTTACAAACAAACAAATCCGCACAAAATGTCACGGGAATATTTTTTTCAATAGCAGCTATTACAATATTTGATATACCTTTGCCCCTGGGGCGGAGAAAAACATCTTTCTTTTTATTTTGTAATAAAACCAGAAAATGCTGGAATTACTCAGCAAGAACATGAGAAATAGGAGCAGGAGTGGGCCATCCGGCCCCCCGAACCTGCTCCGCCATTCAACAAGATCATGGCTGATCTTCTACCTCAACACCATTTTCCTGCACTATCCCCATATCCCTTGATGTCGTTAATATCTAGAAATCTATCGATCTCTGTTTTGAATGTACTCAATGGCTGAGCCTCCACAGCCCTCTGGGGTAGAGAATTCCAAAGATTCACCACCCTCTGAGTGAAGAAATTTCTCCTCATCTCAGTCTCAATGGCCGACCCCTTATTCTGAGACTGTGACCCCTGGTTCTAGACTCCCCAGCCAGGGGAAACATCCTCCCTGCATCTACCCTGTCGAGCCCTGTAAGAATTTTGTATGTTTCAATGAGATCTCCTCTCATTCTTCTAAACTTTAGAGAATACAGGTCCAGTCTACTCAATCTCTCCTCATAGGACAATCCCGCCATCCCAGGAATCAGTCTGGTGAACCTTCGTTACACTCCCTCTATGGCAAGTACATCCTTCAGCAAATCAGGCAGCATCTGTGGAGAAAGAAACAGAGTAAAGGGCCGAAATTTTAACCCCACGAATGGGTGGGTTGGGAAGGTAAAAATAGGAAAAATAACTAAAACCCGACCCCAACCCGCCCACTCCTGGTTTTAACGGAGGCGGGTCGGTCAGTGAAAGCTTTGAAGGAGGCTGCGGGCCTCCATTTTCACAGCTTTTTATTTTTAACTCCTGGGGGCCAGGATTGCTGGGCCTTCTCCTTCACACCACATGAGAGGAGGCGAGAAGGCCCGAAACAGCAGGTAAATGCCTTTATCGCACAGCTTGTGGGCCCGGAGGAGCAGGAGTGCTTCCCTCAGGCCCAACAAGCCAACCTGCCGTGATCCCACACAGGCGATCGGCGGACCCCCTCCAAATCCCCGACACCCCTGCACGAACGACGAACCCCATGATCTCCGACCCCCGCGATGACCCCCGACCCCCGATGACTGAGTCCTCGCTCCGATAACTGACCCGTCAATGCCCCCGAAGACTGACCCACCCATGACCCCTGATGACCTCCCATGACCCCCCCCCCCGCCCCCGATAAAATCATGCCCAATGAGTTTGATTCCCGTTGTGTTCTCTCTGTCGGTTTGTTGATAAACGTTTAACTCGCGGCCTGTTCCCGTCAATGGTCACAAGTAGTAACAGACAGAGCGGGTCTGACCGCCCCGAGATGTGGAAAAGACATCAGTTTAGGACAAATGCCTCAAATCAAATGGTCTCCCGGCTCCGAGAGAGAAAAATTCCAGAGAAAAAGGCAGAAGAGAAAAGAGAAATAAAAGCTCAATAAAGACACTACCAATATTTCCCATTCTTGATGCCTGTCTATTTCTTCCCCAACCTTTCTGTGCCGGTTAAAATTTCAGTGTAAATAAATGCGAGAATCGACTCAAAGAACGAGAACAGAGCAACAAAAATGACCGAACACAGAATCAAACCCAGAGACCTTTAGATCTTCAATCTCACGCTCTCCAAACTCAACTATTTCGGCTCAACTGTAAATTGGACTTTGTGACATCTCCTTGGACAAAAATATAAACCGGGTGGAATTTCCCCTCCCGCTCATTCCTCACTCTGGGGGAATGGGACCCGGTCAGATCTCGGAGCTCAGGTTATGTTAATGTTCTGCTGATGACATCTTAATATTATCTTGTGTTTGGCCTCATTTAATCAGGTTCATGGGCACTTTCTTCCATCATCCCTTCTCCCTGGAAGGAATGTGGTGCAGCCGTTGCCAAATTTAACAGGAAAAGGAATTATCGCCCCCTTTTCACAGGAGAAGAAACTCACACTGGAGATTCACCTGGAGTAAATTCCCAAATAATGTTCCCGCCCGGGATCGAACCGGGGACCTTTTGCGTGTGTGGTAAATGTGGAAACCGCTGCTCAATATCATGCATCGTGTGGCTTCTCCATTAAACAACATCACTTCTGTCCCACACTAAAAGCTCTCAATCCTTCTCTTTCACAAACATTTCACTGATCAAAACTTCACAAGTCACACAGGAAAAAGACTTCATTCCAAAATCATTAAACTCCCGAAGGAGCTGCGGGGACAGACTGAGCGGTGCAACTGAGTACAGAGATACAAAGAGACACCAGCAGAGGGAGGTAGAGAGCGGTGTAACTGAGTACAGAGATACAAAGAGACACCAGCAGAGGGAGGTAGAGAGCGGTGCAACTGAGTACAGAGATACAAAGAGACACCAGCAGAGGGAGGTAGAGAGCGGTGTAACTGAGTCCAGAGATACAGAGAGACACCAGCAGAGGGAGGTAGAGAGCGGTGTAACTGAGTACAGAGATACAGAGAGACACCAGCAGAGGGAGGTAGAGAGCGGTGTAACTGAGTACAGAGATACAGAGAGACACGAGCAGAGGGAGGTAGAGAGCGGTGTAACTGAGTACAGAGAATTGCAGAGCATCTGACACCAGGTTTTAGTCCAACAATTTTATTTGAAAATCACAAGCTTTCGGAGACTTTCTCCTTCGTCAGGTGAGACACCAGCAGAGGGAGGTAGAGAGCGGTGTAACTGAGTACAGAGAAAGAGAGAGACACCAGCAGACTGTGCAGCAAAGCAACCTTTTATCTGAAATCTGAGGCAAGATCTAAACTGCACAGAGTGGAGGAAGCATTACTGTGTATCTAACCCGTGTTGTACCTGCCCTGGGAATGTTTGATTTGACAGTGTAGAGGGTGCTTCATTCTGCATATAACCCGTGCTGTACATGTCCTGCGAGTGTTTGATGGGGCAGTTCAGAGTGAACTTTAATCAGTCTCTCCACATAACTGAAGTCCCTCATCCCTGGCACCATTCTAGTAAATCTCCTCTGCACCCTCTCTAAGGCCATGACATCCTTCCCAATGTTTGATGTCCAGAATTGAACACAATGCTCCAGCTGAGGCCCAACCAGTGTTTTATAAAGGTTTAGTATCAATTCCTTGCTTTTGTATTCTGTGCCTCAATTAATAAAGCCAAGGGCCCCATTTGCTTTTTTTAACAGCCTTCTCAACTTCTCCTGCCACCTTCAAAGATTTGTGTAATTACACCCCCAGGTCTCTCTATTCCTGCACTCCCTTTTAAATTGCACCATTTAGTTTACATTGTCTCTCCTCATTCTTCCTACCATAATGTATCACTTCACAATTCTCTGTATTAAATTTCATCTGCCATGTTTCTGCCCATTTCACCAGTCTGTCTATGTCCTCCTGAAGTCTGTTACTATCCTCCACATTGTTTATTACATTTCTGAGTTTCGTGTCATCTGCAAACTTTGAAATTAACCCTGTACTCCCAAGTCCCAGTCATTAATATATATCAAAACGAGCAGTGGTCCTAATACCGAGCCCTGGGGGACACCACTGTATACTTGCCTCCAGTCTGAAAAACAACCGTTCACCACTACTCTCTGTTTTCTGCCCCTTAGCCAAATTTGTATCCACGCTGCCATTGTCCATTTAATCACATGGGCTTCAATTTTGCCAACAAGTCTATTATGTGATACTTTATCCTCCCTTAATCTCTCCCTGCATAGAAACTCCCCGACCCATATTCATGGCCACCCCCTCGACCTTGCCATCTCACGTGGCCTCTCTACTCCCGATTGTGTCAATCATGGATAAGGCCATCTCTGATCACTTCCTTGTATCCCTCTCCATCCACATTGAAACAGAGAATCATAGAAAGGTTACAGCACGGAAGGAGGCCATTTGACCCATCGAGTCCTTACCGGCTCTATGCAAGATCAATCCATGTAGTCCCACTCCCCCAATGCACATCACAGAATGAACTCAGGGATCCCACGCCACTTTCTATGAGCGGTAACAGGCTGCGGTTATGGTGCAGACCGGGATCCAGGGCTGAGGCTGTGGTCATCAGTTACTCTGGGAGTGGCACAGTCTGTTTCATGACTAGCCGGGGGTGAGAGTAACCCCAGGGAGTCAGGCTGGTGTTAAGAAGGGTGTGGGTTCCAGCTCCCGTTCCAGGACTGGGACACATGATCCAGACTGACTGTGTCGTTCTGAGAGGGAGCTGCATCGTGAGAGGTGCTGTCCTTTGAATGAAGTGTTTAATGGGTGTCCCTTCTTTCTGCTCCGAGGTTTTAAATGTCCCGTGGTAATTTGTGAGGAGCAGGGAGTTATCCCGGTGCCCTGGCCAACATTCTTTCCACAACCATCAGCACCCAACAAACAGGAGGTCTGCTCAATATATCATCACTGTTTGTGGGATCTTGCTGTACACAACTTGGCTGCTATGTCCTCTTATGAAACGATAGTGAGTATACTTCTCGTGAAGTGCGTTGGGATGTCCTGGGGATGTGCAAGGTGCCATACAAATGCAAGTTCCTTGTTTCTCACAGTGGGCCGTGTCTCTTTCCTCGTCTCGTTGAGACTCTCAGTTAATTGGTCCGTTCTCTCCGCAGATGGGGCCCGACCCGCTGAGTGTTTCCAGATTGTTCTGTGCGTGTTTCACTCAGACTCGGGTTTTACAGTAAATGTTAAAACGATTGTAGTCAAACACTTGGCCATGAGCTGCTGCCCAACCTGTCGGGACATTGTTGCTTGCTTCCCTTCAGCTTGTGGGACTGGGTTTTTGGTGCACTGTCCCTTCAAGTGCTGTGGTTTGCCTCATTTCTCAGTGTGATTGTGGTGCGAATTCAGAAGCAGCCACAGTCCGGACTGCAGGCAAATTGGGAGGCTGGGACGAAAAGTTCACAATTCCCACACCGGGAGTCGAACCCGGGCCGCCTGGGTGAAAACCAGGAATCCTCACCGCTAGACCATATGGGAACTGAAAAACAGATTAGCAGGAAGGGCACTGAGACTACAACCGGAAAGTTAACAGACGATTCAAATGAGGTATTCACAATTATGAAAGGTATTGACAGAGTATGTAAGGAGAAATTGTTTCCAGTGATGGAAGGGTTAAGAACCAGAAGAGAAAGATTTAAGATAAATTGAAAGACAATCATGGGGGATGTGACTAAGATTGAGACCATTCATTCAGCTGCCTCTGCCGCTCCCCTCCATTCCCCTTGCCCACCAAATTTCTCTCCTATCTCCCCTCATGCCCTCTCTGAGCTCTCTTGACCATGAGACCCACCTCCTGCTCCCTCAACCCTATTCCCACCAAACTGCTGACCGCACAACCTCCCTTCCTGGCCCCATGTCAGCTGACATTGTTGATGGTCTCCTCTCCTCAGGTACGGTCCCCCTCCCGATCAAATCTTCCATCATCATCCTCCTTCATAAAAGACCCACCCTTGACCCCTGTATCCTTGCAAACTACCACCCCATCTCCCACCTCCCTTTCCTCTTCAAAGTGTTGTCGCCTCCCAAATCCATGTCCATCTTTCCCACAACACCATGTTTGAATCCCTCCAATCAGGTTTCCACTCCTGCCACAGTACTGAAACGGCCCTTGTCAAAGTCACAAATGACATCCTCTGTGACTGTGTAGAGGGAGATTTAATCTTGATCTAACCCTTGATGTACCTGTCCCCGGAGTGTTTGATGGGACAGTGTCGAGGGAGCTTTACTCTGCCATGTACTGTACAGTATCAGTCTGTGATGGAGCAGAGCCCTGCTCTTTAATAGAAATCATTCTTTTGATGAGCCACTGAGCCCCTAAAGTAGCCTCCGAGACCCAAAGTCTGATTTCCATCCCACAGTTCCAGCAGTTAGCGAGGGCTGGGCCACGTTAACAGCAGCTCTCTGTTCCTGGTCTGGAGCTGAGGTGTTGTGTATTGTCCCTGACACAGGGACCAGACGGTGAGCTGCTGGCTCCTATTGTTCTGGGATCATTCCCTGCTGCTCTGTTCTCACCTCTTCACTGGGTCTCAGATTATTACCAGCCATCTTCCTGATCAATAAACAATCGGCAATCTGACCGGGGAGATTTGAAATGTGTGAAACATTTCATGTGTCTCATCCCTCTCCCTGGACACAAATAAATCGGCCATCATGAAATGTTCACAGTCCATTTCTTGAGCCTTCTCCTTCTCGGAAGAATCTTTTAAACTCCTTGCTAAAGTGACCATTGATCATAATGTCTTGTTTTGCGGTATGTTCTAGATTGTTCCAGGTCAGCATTGTAATAATTCGGTGGTCGTTGAAAAGTGGGATCATTATATTAAATCGAGATATTTATCACAGCCCCGCCCCCCAAACATTCAAACCACCGTTCAGGAGGAGAACCCCTCTGCTCGCTGACCTACATTGGCTCCCAGTCCACCAACATCTCAAATTTTAAATTCTCATCCTCGTGTTCAAATCCCTCCATGACCTCGCCCCTCCCTATCTCTGTAACCTCCTCCACCCCTACAACCCTCCGAGATCTCTGAGCTCCTCCAATTCAGGCCTCTTGCGCATCCACGATTTTCATCGCTCCACCATTGGCGGCCGTGCCTTCAACCGACTGGGCCCAAAGCTCTGGATTTCCCTCCCTAAACCTCCCCGCCTCTCTACCTCTCTCTCCTCCCTTAAGACACTTAAAACCTACCTCACCTGTCCCAATATCTCCTTATGTGGCTCCGTGTCACATTTTGTTTGATAATCGCTCCTGTGAAGCGCCTTGGGACGTTTTACTCCGTTAAAGGCGCGATATAAATGCAAGTTATTGTTGTTGGGGTGGAGAAAGGGTTTTCTTTCTTTTTATGACTCTTTTCTATCTCTCTATTTCTTTCCTTTCTCGGACTCTGTTTTCCGGGTCTGTTTACTGACACACATTACAATCTGTGTCACTCGGTGTCTAACAATGTGAGGCAATGTGTTTTATTCCCGCTGTGTTATCTCTCTGGCGGTTTGCTGATAAATGTTTAACTCGCGGCCTGTTCCCGTTAATGGTCACAAGCAGCAAAAGACAGACAGAGCGTGTCTGACCGCCCTGAGATGTGGAAAAGGCATCAGTTTAGGACAAATGCATCAAATCAAATGTTCATCGGGCACCGAGAGAGACAAAAACCAGAGAGAAAGGCAGAAGGAAATAGAGAAATAAAAACTAAATACAGACATCCTTGATGTCTCTCTATTCCATCCCCAACCGTTCAGTGTCGGGTAAAAATGTCAGTGCAAATAAATGTTTGAGAATCGGCCCAAAGAAGAAGAAACAAAGTAACCCAAAACTGCCGAAACCCGGGACCTTCAGATCTTCAGTCTAACGCTCTCCCAACTGAACTATTTCGGCCCCACTGTAAGCAGTACTTTTGCGTCATCTTCTTGGAATAAAATATAACCCCGGGTGGAATTGCCCCTCCCGCTCATTCCTCACTTCGGGAGAATGAGACCGACCATCAAGGAGAGATTTTCTGATCCTGTCGTTGAATCTCATTTATATTAAACATTCCTTGAACTCTCTGCCGGGGGGATTCAGAGCTGGGGTTCGCCATGAACCAGCTTCCCCTCAATTCCCAGCTCTATCAGTGAATCGACCAACAAACGCTCGACAGAGCTCAGGTTATATTAATAATAAAAACAGAAAATGCGGGAAACACTCAGCAGGTCAGGCAGCATCTGTGGAGAGAGAAACATCCTTTCAGGTCGATGACCTTTCATCAGAACTCTCTCCACAGATGCTGCCTGACCTGCTGAGTATTTCCAGCATTTTCTGTTTTTACTTCAGATTTCCAGCATCTGCAGTATTTTGCTTTTGTTTCACAGCTTGTATTAATGTTCTGCTGATGATATCTTAATATTATCTTGTTTTTGGGCCACTTTAATCAGGTTCATGGACAAATTCTTCCATCATCCCTTCTCCCACATCGCTTCTCTCTCTCATTCATTCTTTTCTCTTTTCAATCCAGAAGAGGGCGGGAATCAGAGCTCACCCCCCGAACCCTCCGCACACAGACCCCCGTCTACCACTCCGTGTGATCCAAGAGACAATTCAATACATTACACTCTGTATAAACACAGAAAGCTGACACACCAGGGGAGATCGCACGGTGTTGGACACGGAGTGCAATAAACTGAAGTGTTTATAAAAAGTTACAGATCACAACTCGTGTCTCTGTCTCTCTCCGCCATCCCGGCCTGTGCTCTGTTATCTGATCTCACTCAATGTGTTGCTGATCATTTTCATCAACATCTTTGACTGTGGCAGCACAAGTTGGTGAAACCGTTAAAACAGCATCCGGTTCCTTGGCTTAATAATAGAGAAATAGAGCACAAAAGCAAGGAAGTTATGTTAAACGTTTATAAATCACGGTTCAGGCCTCATCTGAAGTATTGTGTGCAATTCTGGGCACTATAATTTATTAAGGAGGTCAAGGTCTTGGAGAGGATGGAGAGGAGATTCACCAGAATTATACCAGGGATGGGGTTTAGTTGTGTGGAGAGACTCGAGAACCTGGGATTGTTCTGCTTCGAGCAATGAAGGTTAAGGGTAGAAGTAATCCACGTGTTCAAAATTAAGAGGGGTTTTGATCGAGTGAATAAGGAGAAACTTCACCCACTGGCGGGAGGGTCGGCAACCAACGGACGCAGATTTAAGATAATTGGCGAAAGAACCAGAAGGGAAATAAGGAGATTTTTTTTGACACAGCGAATTGTTATGATCTGGAACGCACTGCCTTAAAGGATGGTGGAGCTCGATTCAATCGTAACTTTAAAAGGAGAATTGGATAAATACTTGAGTATCTCTCCACAGATACTACCTGACCTGCTGAGTGTTGCCAGCAGTTTCTGGGTTTATTTTTGAGCTTTCACTATCGCAGTTTTCGTGACAACCTGCAACTTTCCTCAAGGGCGCAGCTTCAAGCACAACTTTCTTGTGCTCTTCTCACACACAAGATCGCACTTTACTTTCCGACACACTCACTTTAAAATCTGCCGTTTCCGCACACAGCGTCCTGCGCCACGAGAATTTGAAAGACCTTTCGCTCATGGCCTGTAATCGCTCCTTTTTCCCCACAGGCGCTCTTTATATTTATCCTCTACTCGATTCAATCGCACGTTTCAACAGAACTATTAAGATCAAGGCGGAACACTTCCGATCTTACTGCACCGCCCCAACTTGCCAAATGTGCACCTTTCAACCGCCATTCACAGCTCTGTTGCGCTGCCCGTCGCTCATGCAACTCAACTGCTGAGAGAAAAGAGCCAACAAGCATCAAAACAAAAACCAGTTCTTCAGTTACCATCCCCTGGATCACAAGATTCCCCGAGTAAATTTCGTGAACAATCGGGCGGCTGTCTTTCCAGAGACCAACCCTGCTTTCGTCGTGTTTGTCTGTCGAGCGGTCACGCAGATCGAAATTTATCCACTGGTTTCAAGGCACAAATGAACATTGGTGCGAATGGGACATGTGCCCAATAGAAACAGCGGTCGGAGCAAACAAACTTAAAGGCGTGAGATCGTGAAAGTGAATGTTAGAGTCGGCAATGCCGCAGGAAAGTGTCCATGAAATAGAAGGAGGAAAGTAAAGGCGGCCTATTGACTGTGGAAGATAGAAAAAGCGGGGAGAAGAGGCGGGTTTGAACTGTGGAACATCAAGTACAGGCATGTGAGAGTGCTGGGATTTGATGGAATAAATAGGTTTTCGACACCACCAAAAAATGTTTTTTTCATTTATTAAATATTGATATATTGTTGTATTATATTCGCAAGCGCGGGAGAATAAAAGAAGCAGCGCACACTATGCCGTGACTCGGATTCGAACCGAGGTTGCTGCGGCCACAACGCAGAGTACTAACCACTATATGATCACGGCGCCACACGTCAGTGGCAAGAGATCTGCCCGAACTATTTAAATAGCGCCTTCAAGGTAGCAAAACGTCCCAAGGCGCTTCGCAGGAGCTTTTTTAAACAATATTTGACCCAGAGCCACAGAAGGAGATATTGGAAGCAAAATACTGCGGATGCTGGAAATTTGAAATAAAAACAGAAAATGCTGTAAATAATCAGCAAGTCAGGCAGCGTCTGTGGAGAGAGAAACAGAGTTAACGTTTCAGGTCGATGACCCTTCGTCAGAACTGGAAAAGGTTGAAGATTCAACAGCTTTTAAGCAAGTAGAGAGCGTTTAAGGAGCATCTTAAGGGAGGAGAGAGAGGTAGAGAGACGGGGAGGTTGAGGGAGGGAAATCCAGTGCTTTGGGCCCAGTCGGTTGAAGGCACGGCCGCCAATGGTGGAGCGATGAAAATCGTGGATGCGCAAGAGGCCTGAATTGGAGGAGCTCAGAGATCTCGGAGGGTTGTAGGGGTGGAGGAGGTTACAGAGATCGGGCGGGGCGAGGTCATGGAGGGATTTGAACACGAGGATGAGAATTTAAAATTTGAGATGTTTGTGGACTGGGAGCCAATGTAGGTCAGCGAGCAGAGGGGTTCTCCTCCTGAACGGTGGTTTGAATATTTGGAGGGGGAGGTGATAAGTATCTCGGTTTGATATAATGATCCCACTTTTCAACTAGGTCGGAGATGGAGGCGGCAGTTTGCAAGGACCGAGAGGTCAAGGGTGAGTTTTTTGAGGAGGCTGTGATGACGCCAGATTTGAAGGGGAGGGGGCCACTACCTGAGGAGAGGAAACTGTTAACAATATTGGGCTAACATGGTGGCCAAGAAGGGAAGTTGGGTGGTCAGTAGTTTGGTGTGAATAGGGTCGAAGGAGTAGGGGGTGGGTCTCATGGTCAAGATGAGCTCAGAGAGGGCAAGAGGGGAGATAGGAGAGAAACTGGAGAAAGATGTGAGTTCAGGGCTGGGGCAGGGAGAACCTGAGTGGAAGTTTAGCTTGTGGGTGGAGGAAGGGGGAGAAACGGCAGAGGCAGCTGAACGGATGGTCTCAGTATTAGTGACAAAGAAATCCATGAGCTCCTCGCACTTGTTGGAGGTGAGGGTGGAGGGAGGAGGGGAGAGGGGTTCAAGGAGCCGTTTTGTAGTGAAGAGAAGCCGGGGTTATCTTTACATTCCAGGATGATCCTGGAATAATGAGCAGTTTTGGCAGAGAGCAGGGCCTGATGGTGCTTTAAGTGTTCCCGCCAGATCTGGCGATGAATGGCTGAACCAGTTGTCCGCCATAAACGTTCAAGTCTGTGTCCTTGGACTTGAAGGATGGGAGATGAGGCTGCACATCACATCCCTCAAACATTGTTACCCGTTTCTGTCTGAAACTGGTGAGTGTGTAAATAGAAAGGAACAGAAAAAAAGCATTTTAATCCATCAAACTTGATTCTGATCATTATTATAGCAAAAAACCTGAACAGCCCATCCCTCAAACACTGATATAAAACCAGTCCCAGGACCCTGAGCCGCTGTGAAAATGCTGTGATCCCGACCTGATTCGAACTCGCAGTTTTCTGATCGGGAATCAGACGCTGTCAGTTGCGACAGGAGGTGGATCAGGATCCAGAGGAGGGAGATCGGTACCGACCGCCGCCGGGACTCTCGGAGGGCGAGAGGCGGAAGCAGCAGCAGCCAGACCGCCTCAAACAACAGCTCAGGATCCTCGCTCTCTGATCCAGCCGCTGCCGGCCGAGAGCTGCCGGTCCCGGCCTGAGCCGTGTCTGGGAGCCGCCTGCCGGTCTCTCTTTGCTGAACGGGACCGATCCAGGTGCAGCTCACACACAGGCCCAGGAATCCCACTCCGGACAGATTCACTTCTTTAAACCTTGTTTAGATTCAGTGAATTGGGATTTAATTCAATCCTCATCTGCCCTCCGCTCTGTCAGTTCAGGACTTTATTTAAACCGATACTTGGAGCTCTGTTTTACAGGGTGTCGGCTGTTTCAGTATTTCTCAGTCCCTCTACTCCCATTAATAACACTTTTTGCTGCTAACTGCTGCTTGATACAAAGTGCCCAGGAATTAGGGAATTTCTCCCGGGGATCAGGGAACTGACTCGGATTCGGCTCAACCCTCAAATCCACAAAGTTTTTGTCACTGCTGCTGTACAGGATTAAAGGAAGGGACCGAACCAGAAGCGGTTTTAAATTATTACTGACAAATCAGGGTCAAAGGCAAAGGATACAGTCTGCTTATCTGCAGGGCTGAGTCCCTGCCCGCTTCACTGTCTGTCTGTCTGTCTCCCGGTTTATCCGTCTGATTGAGTCTCTGCTTTATTCTCTGGCTCTTTGTTTGCTGTCTGCAGGCCTCCCGACCCGACTGACTGACTAACTACCGGACCGTGTGTCGGAATGAATGACTGGGACTGAGTGTCTGCCTATTTATGGTCCTGAATGGCCACATTTCTCAGTTCCTGCCTTCGCTCTGTGTCACGGGCCTGTCGCTGTCTCTCAGGATGACAACACACCCACACCCTTCACACACCGCCTTTGACGACTGAACGCAGGTTTGCTCAGTCTGTCCCCGCAGCTCCTTCGGGAGTTTAATGATTTTGAAATGAAAACTTTTTCCTGTGTGACTTGTGAAGTTTTGATCAGTGAAATGTTTGTGAAAGGGAAGGATTGAGAGCTTTCAATGAGGGATAGAATGATGTTGTTCAACAGAGAAATCACACGATGTGGTGTCGTGGTTATCACATTTACCTCACACGCGAAAGGTCCCCGGTTCGATGCCGGGCAGGAACATTATTTGGGAATTTGCTCCAGGTGAATCTCCAACGTGAGTTTCTTCTCCTGTGAAAAGTGGGAGATAATTGGCTTTTCCTTTTAAATTTAACAACGGCTGCACCACATTCCTGGTGTCAAAAACACTGAATATTTTAACCAGACTCTTAAAATACAGTCTTTAAAATGAGAACGGATGAAAGTTCATCACATGCAAAACACAATAACTTCCCCACGTGTCACTGTCACTCGGTAACCATGTTAGTATTTCCGTCAGTCAGTCTGCAGAAAGTTATCGCTTCATTAATGGCGATTACAACAATTATTCATCGTTTACAGAGTTTCATCAGTTTCATGTGTTCATTTAATAAAGTTCATAATTGTTTTTTGAAAATTATTTCCCTGATCGGGAATCGAACCCACACCGCGGTGGTGAGAGCCCCGAATCCGAACCACCAGATGCCGCGCAGTGGGTCGAGTGATCGATCGGCACAGTTGATACAAAGAACAAATTAAAAATTAAAAACAGAAAATGTTGCGAACTCTCAGCAGGTCAGACAGCGTCTGTGGAGAGAGAAACAGAGGGAATGTTTCAGGTCGGTGACCTTTCATCAGAACTCGCTCCACAGATGCTGCCTGACCGGCTGAGTGTATCCAGCATTTTCTGTTTATATTTCAGATTTCCAGCATCCGCAGCACTTTACTTTTGAAATTAAAAAGTAGCTCAAGTTGATGAAAGTTGCACCAGTGAAAATCCTGGGTGGAGATTTAGAGGATGCGACAGTGGGAAGGGCTGGACTGCGATTCGAACAGTCCTCCAAGCAAATTTCGGGGAAGTCATCGAAATTTAAAAGAGGACTTGGAACGGGAATAGAACGACAGGCTCACGTGACAGGGCATTGGTATTCGGAATGTCCAAAATGCAGTCCCCACTGCTCTGATGACCTGAATCAGACAAATAGTAATTCACAACACAGGACAAATCCATTTGATTTGAGTTTTGGAAACCCATTCACGACAGCAGCTGTCTCCCATCAGTTTACTTTTCCAAACTAAAGGGTGTGAAGCTTGCACGAGTGATGATCTGTGCTGTATTATTTCTGAGCAGCAGACTCACCTTGCCCCATCAATGCCTATTTGTTGGAAGGCGCAGTCCCCATTGGTCGAGGGGATCGGTTTCTCGAGCTGTGATTCACCATCCTCTATTTCAGGAATATTCCGGTTTGCTGAAAATGAGATGAGATGAAACGAGCAGGTCCAACGAGCCGGTCTGTCACACAACACGGCATCGACAAAGTTGTCTCTTGCACTTACAGTGAAGCGGAGGGCAGTTTTCACCCTTAAACCAACAAGTTAGGTGGCGCAGTAAATAGTTTAGATGGGAGCGGGAAGTAGCGAAGGGACATTGATGATTAAATGAGAGGGTAAAACTGTGACAGATGGAGTTCAATGTGGGGAATTGTGATATAATCCACTTAGAACATTAAAAAGATAAATCAGAGTATTTTCTAAATGACGAGAAACTAGGAACTATGGAGGAGCAGAGAGGTTCAGGGGTCCATCTCCAGAAATCACTAAAAACTAGTGGATCGGTACAAAAAATAATTAATGGAATGTGAGCCTTCATCTGAAGGGGCTGGAATACAAAGGGTGGAAGTTATGATACAGATGCATAAAGCTCTGGTTAGACCACATCTGGAGAACTGTGTTCAGTTCTGGGCACCGTACCCCAGGAGGGACATATTGGCCTTGACAGGGTGTAGAACAGATTAACCAGAATGATACCGGGGCTAAAAGGGTTAAATTATGAGGACAGGTCTTGTGGACGAGACTTTTATTCCCTTGAGTATAGGAGGTTAAGGGGTGATCTAATTGAGATGTTTGAGAAGATAGGGGGGAGGGGAGTGTAAGAAGATGGTTTGTAGTGGAGAAGAGAAGCCGGGGGTTATCTTTACATTCCAGGATGATCCTGGAATAGTGAGCAGTTTTGTCAGAGGAGAGCAGGACCCGATAGTGCTTTATGTGGTCCAGCCAGATCTGGTGATGAATGGTTAACCAGTTGTCCACCATAAATGTTCAAGTCTGCGTCCCTTCGGCTCACAGGAGTGGAAATGAGGGCAGTACCAGGAGGATCGACCAGGGTGAGAGAAGAGTAATGGTTTTAATGGGGAGAAGGGCATCAAAGATGGAGGTGAGGGTCTGATCGAGCAGATGGGTAGCTGCAGAAATGTCGTGGTGAATGGAGGGCCAAAGTCCAGACAGTTAGGAATTTGAAAGTGCTGTTGTAAGTGACCTGGGGGAGAGTTTTTTCCAGGGATGAACACAGAAGGAAGTGGGTTAGTCCCACTCCCCTGCTCTTTCCCCATATCTCTCCAAATTTTTTCATGTCAACTATTCACTCAATTCCCTTTTGAAAGTTATGATTGAACCCACTTCCACCGCCCTTTCAGGCAGTGCGTTCCCGATCATAAAAACTCGCTGCGTAAAAAAATCTCTCCTCATTCCCCCGCCCGTGGCTTTTTTGCCCATTGATCTTAAATCTGTGTCCTCTGGTTATTAACCCTTCCATCACTGGAAACAGTTTCTCCTTATTTATTGTATCAAAACCTGTCATAATCGTCAACCTCCATTAAACCTTCTGGGTGTAGTCTCAGTACCCTTCCTGCTGACCATCCCTTCAGTTCTCATGTGGTCTAGCGGTTAGGATTCCTGGTTTTTACACAGGCGGCCCGGGTTCGACTCCCGGTGTGGGCATAACAGCTTTTTGGTCCCAGCCTCGCAATTTGCCTGCAGTTCGGGCTGTGGCTGCTGCTTCCTCCCTCGCTTCTGTGTCAGACCCACAATCACACTGAGAAATGAGGCAGACCACAGCTCTTAAAGGGACAGTGCACTAAAAGCAACAATGTCCCGACAGGTCACTCAGCAGCTCATGGCCAAGTGTTTGACTACAATCCTTTTATCATTCACTGTAAAACCCGAGGCTCAGTGAAACACTCACAGAATATTCTGGAAACACTCAGCGAGTCAGGCCGAATCTGTGGAGAGAACAAACCAATTAACTGAGAGTCTCAGTGAGACAAGGAACGAGACACGGCTCTTCACAAATTGTCACGGGATCTTTTACACCTCGGAGCAGAAAGAAGGGACCCCCATTAAACACCTCATTCAAAGGACAGCACCTCTCACGATGCAGCTCCCTCTGAGCACGAAACAGTCAGTCTGGATCATGTGTCCCAGTCCTGGAACGGGAGCTGGAACCCACACCCTTCGAAACACCAGCCTGACTCCCTGGTGTTACTCTCACCCCCGGCTAGTCATGAACCAGACTGTTCCACTCCCAGAGTAACTGATGAGCACAGCCTCAGCCCTGGGTCCCGGTCTGCACCATAACCGCAGCCTGTTACCGCTCATAGAAAGTGGGATTCCTGTGTTCATTCTGTGATGTGCATTGGGGGAGTGGGACTAGCTGGATTGATCTTGCATAGAGCTGGTATGGACTCAATGAGCCGAATGGCCTCCTTCCGTGCTGTAACCTTTCTATGATTCTATGATTCCATGTGGGTGGAGAGGAATACAAGGAAGTGATCAGAGATGGCCTTATCCATGATTGACACGATCGGGAGCAGAGAGGCCACGTGATTGCAAGGTCCAGGGGGTGGCCATGAATATGGGTCGGGGAGTTTCTATGCAGGGAGAGATTAAGGGAGGTTAAAGTATCACATAATAGACTTGTTGGCAAAATTGAAGCCCATGGGATTAAACGGACAATGGCAGCGTGGATACAAAACTGGCTAAGGGGCAGAAAACAGAAAGTAGTGGTGAACGGTTGTTTTTCAGACTGGAGGCAAGTATACAGTGGTGTCCCCCAGGGCTCAGTATTAGGACCACTGCTCGTTTTGATATATACTAATGACCGGGACTTGGGTGTACAGGGTATAATTTCAAAGTTTGCAGATGACACGAAACTCAGAAATGTAATAAACAATGTTGAGGATAGTAACAGACTTCAGGAGGACAGAGACAGACTGGTGAAATGGGCAGAAACATGGCAGATGAAATTTAATACAGAGAATTGTGAAGTGATACATTTTGGTAGCAAGAATGAGGAGAGGTAATATAAACTAAATGGAACAATTTTAAATGGAGTGGAGGAATCGAGAGACCTGGGGGTGTAATTACACAAATCTTTGAAGGTGGCAGGACAAGTTGAGAAGGCTGTTAAGAAAGCAAATGGGGCCCTTGGCTTCATTAATTGAGGCATTGAATACAAAAGCAAGGAGTTGATACTGAACCTTGATAAAACACTGGTTAGACCTCAGCTAGAGTATTGTGTTCAATTCTGGACACTTTAGGAAGGATGTCAAGGCCTTTGAGAGGATGCAGAAGAGATTTACTAGAATGGTGCCAGGAATGAGGGACTGGAGAAACTGGGGCTGTTCTCCTGAGAGCACAGAACGTAAAGGGGAGATTTGATAGAGGTGTTCAAAATTGTGAAGGGTTTTCATAGAGGAAAGAAGGAGAAACATTGCAGTTGTAGAAGGGCAGTTACAACACGGGTTAGATAGAGAGCAAAGCTCCCTCGACACTGTCAAATCAAACACTCCCAGGAAAGGCACAACACGGGTTAGATACACAGTAATGCTTCCTCCACTGTGCAGTTTAGATCCCGCCTCAGATTTCAGATAAAAGGTTGGTTTCCTGGACACTCTGCTGGTGTCTCTCTGCATCTCTGCACCTCGTTACACCGCTCTCTACCTCCCTCTGCTGGTGTCTCTCTGTATCTCTGTACTCAGTTACACCGCTCTCTACCTCCCTCTGCTGGTGTCTCTCTGTATCTCTGAACTCAGTTACACCGCTCACTATCTCCATCATTTTTTCTTTCCTTTTCTTCATTTTTTTCGAATGAAACTTATGAAATAGGACAGTGGAAATGATTGAATGAAAGGAGGATTCTAAAGACATTGAGTTTTTTTCTGAAACACATCCAATCGTATCACAACAGCGAATCATTGAATTGGAGTCAGGTGACTGCAGGTTTTGTATAAAAGGTGCTGGTTGGTGGGTAAAGTGATAGTTGAGTTGTTTGGTATCATGGGGGATTTTTTGTAGTGAGAGGTTAATCTCTGTGACACTAACAACTTGCTGAGAGCAGAGCAGAGCAGAGCAGAGCAGAGCAGAGCACAGCACAGTCAGCCAGAGGAGAAGGAGACGAGAGGAACCATCAACAGGGAAGGAGGGAGAAGGAGAACACCATCACCATCAACATCAGCCGTGAGGGGTGTGCTGCTGCGGGTTCGGCCGTCAACACAGAGGGAGGAAGAGGAGGTCGGCGCCGTGAGGTGTGGACGGCTGGAGGTAGGGGGAAGAAGAAGACCATACAAGGACAGGGGGTTTCCCCCCAAGTGTCTGGCCCGGGACAGCTGGAGCTGCCTGGGTGAAGTTACTTTTCTTTTGTTTCCATCCTTGGAGGACTGAGCCGAGGCAGCTTCGGCTGTCTAGGGGAAGACATCTCCTCCCCACTGCCCACCAGAAGGAAGAAGGTGCAGCCCCGCCCCTCTTCGACCCACTTCAGCGGCAGCCCACCCCTGCGGACTCCCTCCTTTCTTTGGGCGCCATCCCTCCCTCACTTGCTCTCCTGCTCTTGCGAGCTATACCTCTTAAGGCATAAACATCGGACAAAGGAGCCCCTCTCCCAAATTAATATTGGCAGACGTGGGAGAGGCGGTTATCCCGACGTCCATTAAGGCCGTCTCCATCCATCGGCCTGAGATTATGGCGTCACCATCTTCGCCGGTGCCGGGACCCAGCAGGACGTATGCGGGAGTTGCCGCGGCAGCCGCTCCTGCTGTTTCTGCCGCTCCTGCTGGGCCGGCGCCGTTTCGCCTCTTGACGAGGAAGAATGGGGTCAAGGCCTACGCCCACCCCAACATGACCATTGAGGCCTGCGTGAAGGCCATGGCCGAGGTTGTCGGCCCCTCGGCCATCGTTGCGGCCTCCAAGGTCTACGGGAAGGCTGTTGTCTTTTTGAGGTCCGAGCGGGCGGTGTCCCTGGCCCTGAGCAAGGGGCTCACGGTGGGCGGGACTTTCCTGCCGGTGGACCCGCTGGAGGCCACCGTGCAGCGGGTTGTCATCTCCAACGTCCCGCCCTTCCTTCCGGATGAGCTCCTCCTCCCCCACCTGCGTCAACTGGGGGAGGTGAGGTCGGGGATAACGCCGCTGACGCTCGGCCTCAAGGATAACAGCCTCCGGCATGTTTACTCCTTCCGTCGCCAAGCCTTTATTACACTGGCACGGGAGGAGGTGACGGAGGGGGGCTTTAACGCCCTCCATGACGGGACAGCCTACCGTGTCTTCTGGACGGCGGAGGGTGGGCGGTGCCATGCCTGTAAGGAGGTGGGACACCTAAAGAAGAACTGCCCCGCCTCCCAGGCCGCCAAACAAGCTACGGCGGCCAAGGCTGGCGCCGCCACCGCTCCTCCCCCTAACCCCGCCCCCGCGTCGGGAGAGTCAACTGCGCGGGCGGAGGTTGCCGACGAGGCCTCCGCCGGGGGGGGGGAAGGAGGGCACCCTCGGCCGCGAAAAGCGCTGAAGAAGACGAGGCACCAGGAGGCTGGTCCCCGGGACGTTAACGGTTCTAGCCAGCCCAAGGCCGTGGTCGTGACCGCGGCTGATCAACATCTCGCGGTCGCGACAGAGCCCGGGCTGGCGGGTAGTCAGGAGGGAGCGGAGGTGGGGGCCCCAGCAGACATGGGGCTCCCCCTCCCTCCGCGACCCTCCGGCAAGAAGAAAAGGCGCCACTCCCTGGAAGCGGGGGGGAAACCTGCTAAGGGACGGCCCCCCGTGGATGGGGAGTTGGCGCCACTCGCGGATCCTGCGGCCCCACCCGTTACATCTAAACAGCGGCGGGGGTCTTCTGCCTCTCGGGGGGAGGAGATCGTGCCCGTGCCGCCCGGGGGGGATGGAGAGACCCTGCTGATAGGGGGGGTCGCGGATCCGCCCATAGACATACGTACCCCGTTCACCGGGTCGGGCGTCCTGGGTGCCGGGGCGGGCGAGGCCGAAGAGGCCGGATTCGTCTGCCCTCGGCTCGACCTCTCCCAGGACCTGCTCGACCTGGTAGCGGGGTTTAATAAAAATATCTCACGGGCCGGGTCGGTCGGTGGCGACGTGGGTGGGGGGACCCCCTCCTCCCAGTATCTGGGCACGGAGCCGGGGGAGGTGGGAGAACTGGAGTACACGTTCTCCCCCGTTTCCCCGGTTTGCCCCTATATCCGGGTGCCTGTTTTTCACCGCCCGGAGGATGGGGAGGGTCCCCGCCCGGCGCCGCCGTCTGACCCGGACCCCCCGGTGGAGCCCGGGGGGGACTCCTCTGCCGACGATCCGGGGGGTGGGATCGTGACAGAGGCGGGGCCGGCCGGCGCGGCCGTCTCGTTCTCCGCACCCTGTGCGGGGAGTGGGTCGGCCGCGGGCGACGATGATCCGGAGGAGGACGGGGACTCGGTGGTGGGCACTGGGGAGGATTTGGAGTTCGCCACCAGTGAGGTGGTGGACGCCCTCGTGCCCGACACCGAGTCTCTCCTCATCCCCGTTGAGGAACTCCGGGATTTTGTGTCCGTTTGGAGCCATCGTCGCGATGGCGTCCGGCTGGCCCTCGACCGTTGGTCAGAGCCGGCGCAATTAATCTGCTCGGTCCGGGCCGCCGTCGCGTCCGTGGCCGCGGAGGAGGGCGGCGGCAGGGTCGGGTTGCGCCGGCTCAGGTTTCTCCTCACCGGGCTCTTGAGCGAGTGGCGGTCGACTAGCGGCCCCGCTCCCTCCGCGCATTAGGTTTAAGTAGGTTGCGCTGTGCTCTTGCCATGGAGATAACCATAGCCAGCCTCAACATCAACGGCGGCAGAGACGCCCGCCGTAGATTTGACAAGTTCTCGGTCCTTCGGGACGGGAAGTATGCGGTGTGCTTTCTGCAGGAAACCCACACCGTTCCGGGAGACGAGGCCACGTGGATCCTGGAATGGGGAGGGGGGGTCTACTTGAGTCACCTCGCCAGCGTTTCGAGCGGGGTGGCCATCTTGTTGGCCCCGACTTTTCAGCCGGAGATCTTGGGGGTCAAGGAGCCGGTGCCGGGCCGTTTGCTCCACGTAGCCCTTCGCCACGGGGACGTGCCGCTTCACCTGGTGAACGTGTACGCCCCCTGGTCCGGAGCCGAGCAAGTGAGCTTCTTTGAGGAAGTGTCCACTTACCTAAACTCCGTCGACGCCGGCGAGTGCATTATCCTCGGGGGGGATTTTAACCGTACCCTCGAGGCGAGGGACCGCTCCGGTCCCGCGGATCGCCGGTCGGCGACGGAGAAGTTGAGGGACCTGGTCGGGTCCTTCGACTTGGTGGACGTCTGGCGGAATCTCCATCCCGACTCCGGCCAGTTCACCTTTGTGAGGGCCGGAGGGGGGAGCACCAGAATCGACCGCCTGTACGTTTCGCGGGCGTACGCCTCCTGCGTCCCGTCGGCCTCCATCCGGCCGGTGTCATGCTCGGACCACCACCTGGTGTGGATGGAGCTCGCTCTGCTCCGCGCCCGGTCGGGGTCCGCGTACTGGCACTTTAACAACCGGCTGCTGGAGGACGCGCGGTTCCGGGACTCGTTCCGTCTGTTCTGGAGCGACTGGAGAGGGAAGCGGGGAGGCTTCTCCTCCTTGAGGCTATGGTGGGACGTGGGCAAGGCTCACGTCCGCCTCTTCTGTCAAGAGTACGCGAGGGGGTCGACTAAGAGGCGGGAGTCCGAGGTCAGGCGGTTGGAGCAGGAGGTGCTTGGCCTGGAGTCCCGTCTCGGTCAGGCCGCCGAGGATCCGGCCCTGCGGCAGGTGTACGAGGAGAGGAAGGACGCTCTGAGGGACCTGCAACTGGTCGGGTCCCGAGGAGCGTACGTGAGGTCGCGGCTCCAGCTCCTGCGGGACCTGGACCGCGGCTCTCCCTTCTTCTACTCGCTGGAAAAGCGGCGGGGGGCTCGTAAGCAGCTCCTTACGCTGCTGGCCGACGACGGGTCCCTCGTCTCGGACCCGGAGGGAGTCAGGGCCCGGGCTCGATCTTTCTACGAGGCTCTGTTCTCTCCGGATCCGTCCAGCGAGGAGGCGCGCAGAGTTTTGTGGGAGGACTTGCCGAAGGTCGGCCCGGAGGACGCCGAGCGTCTGGACGCTCCGCTCAGTTTGGCGGAGCTGACCGGCGCCCTCCACCAGCTCTCCAGGGGCAAGTCCCCGGGGCTGGATGGGCTGACCGTGGAGTTCCTCAGGGCCTTCTGGGACGTCCTGGGGGGCGACTACGCGCGGGTCATGGGGGAATGTCTGGCGACCGGGGAGATGCCCCTTTCGTGGCGCAGGGCGGTCGTGGTCCTGCTGCCGAAGAAGGGGGATCTCCGCAACCTTAAAAACTGGCGCCCGGTCTCCCTCCTCAGCACGGATTATAAGGTCTTTGCCAAGGCGATGTCTGCTCGCCTGGGCACCGTGCTGGCCCACATGATCCACCCCGACCAGTCCTACACGGTCCCGGGCCGGAAGATCCACGATAACATCCATCTGGTCCGGGACCTGATCCACCATTCCCAGAGGGCTGGTCTGTCGGTCGCCTTCCTTTCCTTAGATCAGGAGAAGGCGTTCGAAAGGGTGGATCACGAGTATCTATTCGGGACTCTGCGCGCTTTCGGGTTCGGGTCGCATTTCGTCGCCCGGATCCGACTTCTGTACGCCGCCGCGGAGTGTCTGATTAAGGTTAACGGATCCTTGACGGCGCCCCTTCGCTTCGGGAGAGGAGTGCGTCAGGGGTGCCCCATGTCCGGCCAATTATACGCCGTCTGCGTGGAGCCTTTCCTGCGCCTCTTGCGCAAGAGGTTGTCGGGACTGGCTCTGCGCGAGCCGGACGTGGAGGTCGTCCTTTCGGCTTACGCCGACGACGTGCTCCTCGTGGTCACGGATCCCCTTGACTTGCGGAGGATGCGCGAGTGCCAAGAGGTCTACTCTGCGGCGTCTTCCGCAAGGATCAACTGGGAGAAATGTTCCGGACTCCTGGTGGGTCAGTGGCGGGTGGACTCCCTGCCGGAGGAGCTCAGGCCTTTCGCCTGGAGTACCACGCACCTCCGGTACCTGGGAGTCTACCTCGGCCCTGCCGAGGAAGCCTGGCCGGCGAACTGGGAAGAGCTGGAGGCCAAAGTCGCCGCTCGCCTGGCGCGCTGGACAGGACTGCTCCGAGTGTTATCCTACAGGGGTCGTGTGCTGGTCATAAACCAGCTGGTGGCCGCCATGTTGTGGTACCGGTTGGTCACTTTGACCCCCCCCCCCTGAGTTTGTCGCCAAGATTCAGAAGAAGTTTGTCGACTTCTTCTGGGCCAGAGGGATACACTGGGTCGCTGCCGCGGTCCTGAGTCTCCCGCTTAGGGAGGGCGGTCAGGGGCTGGTGTGCGTCCGCACCCAGGTGGCAACTTTCCGCCTTCGGACGCTGCGGCGATACCTGTACGTTGAGCGTCCTCTTAGATGGCGTGCGCTGGCGACGTATTTTTTCCGCCAGCTGCACGGCCTGAACTACGACACGCAGCTCCTGTTCATCTCGCTGGTGGGCGGCCGCACGTCTTTGCAGGAGCTGCCTGTCTTTTACCAGGATCTGCTCAGGGTCTGGAACATGGTCGCCTCCGGTCGGAGCTCTCGCCCGTCGGGGGTAGCGGCCGTCCTGCAGGAGCCGCTGCTCGGGAATCCGTTCCTCCGCGATATCGGCTTCGGCCACTCGCGGCTGTCGGTGCGGAGGGCCGTGGCCGGTCGGGTGACCAGAGTCAGGGACGTCCTGGATGGCGGTGGGTCGGGTTGGTTGGAGCCGTGGGCGCTCGCCGCACGGATGTCCTCGTGGCGTGCCGGGGACGCGGCCATCGCCATCCGGGCGTTGAAATCGGCGCTCGGCCCTGACTCCACTCGGGATGTGGAGGCGGCTCAGGCGTGCGGAGCCATCCCGTCCGACCTGACCCCCGTTCGGACGGAGTTCCTCCTCGGCGCCAAACCCCGGAACCTCCCTCGGGGGGCCGCGCCTCACAACTTGAGTCGTCTCTCGGAAATTCCCTCCGTGCCATTTCACACCGCGCGGAGGGATTTCCTGTACGGGCTGCTCCTGCACACCATCCACTTCCTCGCCCTCGTCTCTCGGCCGGACACGCCCTGGCGTACCATCCTGCCGTCCGGCGGAGACGGGGGTTCCCAGTGGGGGGCTCTCTCCTCAGGGATCCTCCCGTGTTCCATTGGGGATCTGGGGTGGAGAGTGTTGCACGGAGCAGTCGCGTGCAACCGGCGGTTACGCCATTTCACGGACACCCAGGCCGCTTGTGATTTCTGCGGCCCGGAGGAGTCCGTGTTTCATTTGTTCACGGGGTGTGCGAGACTGCAGCCCCTGTTTGATTTTTTGAAGGGGCTGCTCCTCAAGTTCTGGCTGCATTTCAGTCCCACGCTCCTGACCTTTGGCCGCCCGGTGAGGAGGGGGGCGGGCAGGTCGGTGGACGTTCTCGTGGGCGTGCTCCTGGGCGTGTCCAAGGTGGCCATCCACAGGTCTAGGATGATCGTGGTCCGTGGGGGCGGTCGCTCGGCCTGTCTGCCTCTCTACCGCGGAATGCTCCGCGCCCGGGTGGCCCTGGAGATGGAGCACGCGGTGTCTGCCGGTACGCTCGAGGCTTTCCGCGACCGGTGGGCACCGCAGGGGCTGGAGTGCATTCTGGACGAGGAGAATAAAATTTTAATTTGAACACTTGGTTTTGGTTTGTTTGGTTTTAGTATTTAAGCACACCCCACACCCCCCTTCTTATAAAAGGGGGGCCTAACAAAATAAAAAAAAAGAAAAAAGGAAAAAAAAATCTGAAAGTGAAAAAAAAAGAAAAAAAAAATCTGAAAGTTTCTCTTTGTTTCAATCTCTTGGAATCATAACTTTGAATTATTTGATAATAATTTGATATTTTCACTGAAGTGGCTTTTCATAATCTGGTCAAGTTTATTACTTGTTCGTGATTGTGATGTTGAGACAATATTCAAAGCAATCAAGTTGTCTTGAGTGAATTTGCAAACCATCCACTGGTCAGAGAAATGGAAATTCCATCCCATGGATGGTGTGAATCGTCCCCAGTTCTAATATCGAGAATGGGTGTGTCTGAGGATTGGCAGCATGGGGGCATCAACTGGGCAAAGCATTGTGGGATGCATCATTTTTAGTTTTGATTCTCATGAAATGTTGTTTGGTAAAATTCAGGATATTCAGCGAGAATGAGAGGCAGTGAAGATTACTGAATGCAATGTCACCCACACAAACATCTCCATTTGTGTCAGCTGTGGCTCAGTGGCAGCACTCTCACCTCAGAGTCAGAAGGTTGTGGGTTCAAGTCATCATCTCGAGACTTGAGCACATAATCTAGGCTGACTAAGGGAGTGCTGTACTGTCGGAGGTGCCGTCTTTTGGATGTGATATTAAATCGAGGCCTCATCTGCTCTCTCAGGTGGACGTAAAATATCCCACAGCACTATTTCGAGGAAGAGCAGCGGAGTTCTCCCCAATATCTGGACCAATATTTATCCCTCAACTAACATCACTAAAACAGATTATCAGGTCAATATTTCATTGCTGTTTTTGGGTCCTTGCTGGAGGCAAATTGACTGCCGCATTTCTTACCTTACAACAGTGACTACACCTCAAAGGTGCGAACTATGCAGCAGTCAAAGCTACCAGATAATCCACACTGACTCGTAAAATTATGGCTCAACAACGTATGAAATGTGGTGACATTGATATCCCAAAAGTGCCTTTAGAGATCAGAATATCCTACTATTCCAGCACAGAAAGAAGCCATTCAGCCCATTGTGCCTATGCTGCCTCTTTGAAAGAGCTATCCAATTAGTCCCACTCCCCTGCTCTTTCCCCCTTCAAGTATTTATCCAATTTCCTTTTGAAAGTTATTAAATCTGCTTCCACCACCCGATGAGGCAATGCATTCCAGATCAGAACACTGAAAAAAGTTTCGTGTCACTTCTGGTTCTTTTACCAATCACCTTAAATCTGTGTTTGCTGGTTACTAACCGGTCTGCTACTGGAATCAGTTTCCCCTTATTTACTCCATCAATATAAAGATATTAACATGGACTGACTGAAGACGGCAATTCTATCACACCCAGTGCAAGTCACAAGTTCCTAAACTTCACTTGGAAACACTGGATAATTACAGCTACAGCATCAACATTTGAATCCATTCATAGGGGTGAAGGAGATGAATGGAGAACCCATAGGATTTGGAAAGGTTGATTACAATTTGGTATGGAACGCACAATAGGACTATAGGCAAATCGACACATTTATGGAGGAGCTGATTGTATTGTGTTTATGAATTGATGGCATTGGGATGTGGAGTTTCAGGCAAAATATCTATTTAACTTGGTTTAAATGAAATGGTGATCCAGTAGAATTTAGAATTGTAATCTAGTATTAACTGCACAATGGGATAAATACAAATTGATAGATTTATGGATGAGCTGCTTATATTGGGTTTATGAATTGATGGAACAGTAGTGGTATGGAAGAGTTTAGGAGCCTTATCTATTCAACTTAATGGTTCAAGTTAGTTGTTTAGTGCATTTACTACATCTCCCAGAAGGAAGATTTTGTTTGCTGGAGTTTAGTTAGAGGTATTTTTTCTGTACCATACCCAATTTATTATTCATGGGGGAGATTAACAGGGGGTTGGGGGGGCAGAAGATGAAAATGAAGGGAAATAGACAAACAGGGAACCTGCACTCCCCCATATGAGACCTATTTGACTCCAAACAAACAGTTTATTAGGAGTAATAGTGAGTGATTTCATAAGCTACCCCAACTACCTACTGAGGTCTGTAGCATCTTTGAAAAAAAAAAGCATCTGGATTGTTCTTCCCCAGGCAGATACTATTCTTTAAAAAATTGCCTATTGGACTGAAATTACTAGTTCACTTTCCTTGTGTTTTATTGGAACAAAATGTTACAGCAGCTGATTTTGCATCATTAATGAGTTAAACAGTTGATAATATGCAGTACTAATAGGAACAGTAACTCATTACTGTATTGTTCTTTGCATTGAAATCAGCAGTAATCATTTTACTGCATAAATACAATTTACACTCAAGGCAGACACATTGGCCCTCAACACCCAAGTCACTACATTGATATGACCCCAGAAGAAAAAATGTCATAGGGCAGAATCTCACCCTAAAGCCAATACATAGCCCAATGTAATTTGTTACAACAGCTGAATTATGTTAATCTGAAAAATAAGCAATCACTCAATTTACAAGGAGCCAAAACCCAGTCTTCTGTAACAGTTTATTTCCAGTTACTATTACATTTCACATCAAGAGCCCAGGTCTCACAGCTCTTAGTACAAAGTCACCATTGCTACAGGATAGGGGTTCTTCAGATTATAAACAGGAGTACTGAACAATAAGCTTTATCCCTGCAGTCAGTTCAATCACTCTCCCCCAGGGTGAGCTTGTCAAACAGGTACACTCCCATGCCATTCTCAGGGGCTCCCAGTCTCTTCAGGTTGGTGATGTGATCTCCAAGCTTCTTGATCATCTTCACTTGTTCATCCAAGTAGTGGGTCTCAAGGAAGTCACACAACTGGAAGAAAAGATGGAAAATAGTTATGTCCAGCAAGAGATGGAGGAAGATCTGAGCTTCTCCAAGGGTTTGGATTTTAATCTTCTTGGTCTGGAGGATAGTCAAGTGGTGTACTTTAGATTGATGCATTTTATACAGTAACTTTGCTCTATTAAGTGCTTAGATCCTGGGATCAGATACATTTACTTCTAATGCAGACAGTAGGGCAATCTCCCTTTCCTGTCTCCCCTCCAATAAAATTTGAGCATGACACCAACAAAGCTATTGGGTATGAAGATCTTTTGAACAGGCTCAAGGACAGTAAATTTCCACCACCTCGAACTTACCCAAAGGCCCACATTAAAAACTTACATGAGGGTCTGTCCTCTCAGTGGAGAGAGTTTGTGCAGATCCAGCAGACTCTGGTTCACATTCTTCTCCATCTGCAGAGCTCTCTGCATCGCCTCCAGACCATTGCTCCACTCATCCTGCTCTGGCTTCTGAAAAGGGAATCAGGTCTCAGCCAGTTCACTTAATGGATTAAACAAAATACACAAGAAAGTACTGAAGGAAAATAGGGGTGAAAAGCAATCAGATGTCCATGTTGCCATGAACCAATTGTCCCAAGAATATAGAATTACACCACCACAACCACGAGTCAAATAGTACAAATGTCTTTAAGGAGAAGTACTGAGGGAGACAGTAATAGATGGATGTGATGATAGGGCAAGATGAAGGTGGGAGGCAGCTCATGTGGAGCATAAACACCAGCATAGACCAGTTGGGCTAAATGTCCTGTTTCTGTGCTGGACATTCTATGTAATTATGTGCATTAGAACAAATTGCTTTAGAAATAATTAAAATTGTCCATTTAAGGGGAGCCATTCAGAAGGCCACTCCATTAAATCTAACCTTGATATCCTCCAAGATGACTCGGCCCCCACGCTGATTCTGGAATTTCAGCAGTTTCTCAGCGTGCTCCCATTCCTCATGCGACTGCTCCTTGAAGAACTCAGCAAAGTGACGCAGGGCAACATCATCCCGGTCAAAGTAATAGGACTGGTGAGATCAAAAGTAGTTGGGTATCAGAATTATCATCATGGGTATTGTACATAAAGCCAACCTCAATATTTTGCTTTCTGTCAAGGGTTCAAGTCTCACTGAGCTTGTAGGCAGATGGTTCTGAAAACTAGCACAGGCTGACTTGCTTCACTAACCTGGTAGTGAGATAATCTCACTCCTAGCAATAGGGAAGCTGGCCAATGGAAAATTACCAATTCAGCTTTGAACATGCTCAACACAATATTTCACTTTAATCTTCACACCCAAGACTGAATTATATGTCTAGAAATTAGTGAAGGAACATAAAAGCTTACATCCTTTTCATGACTGAAATTTGAAACAAACCCCTTTCTACAACTACCACAAACAGCATTAACTTAGCACCTTCAACACTAAACATCAAGGCATTTCAGAGGAGAAACAGATACCAAGCAGTAAGAGTTGCATGACTAGAAACTGTTAGCATTTGAATGCTTTGAGAGACAGACAGAGGTAGGAAGGCAAAGGGATTAACAGTTACACTGAGTAGGACCAAAATGGCTGAAGGCCCTACCACCAATAGAGCAAAGGCAGAGAGAGAAGACAGACAGGGACAAGCTGGTACTTAAAAAGTGAAGGTTCAGAGCATAGAAACAGAAGTGGGACATACAGCCATTTGAGCGAACTCAATGATTTAATTGGAACATGGATCTGTACATCAACTCATCCTTCAATACCCTGACCCAACAAAAGATTTCAGTCTTGAAAGCACCAATTAATCCCCAACATCCACAGACTTTCAAGGGAGAGAGTTCTAGATTTCCAGTACCTTTGAGGGGAAAAGTGCTTCCTCACTTACCTCCTAAATGGACTAGCTCTAATTTAAGATTATGACCCCCCCCCCCATTGCAAGGAGAATGTGGGGAAAGACTGTGGAGAGATGTAGAATAGAGGGCAAGAAATATGAATCCCAGGCATTGAATGCAGAGTGTATTGCAAAACACAACTTCAATAGAAAGCTCAGACACCAGGAAAGTGAACAATTGAGATTTAAGATATAGAATGTGGTGCAACGACTGCAAGGAAGAGGGAGACATTTTGATAATGACTGTACAATAAATCACATTATATTACAGCTTTAAAAAGACACTCACCATCCATCAATTGGGGGCAGGGGGTGCAGATTAGAGAAAAGGCAATAGATGAGTTGGAGAAAACAGAATTTTGTAATGTCACATTACAATCTCCAATGTGAAGGGGTCAAAGAAACAAAACTCACCATAGAAAGATAAACATAGGAGGAATAGAGCTCCATATTGATCTGCTTGTTGACACCATCCTCACACTCCTTGTGATAGTTCTGACACACTTGGGAAGCCATCTTTAAATTAACTTTAACAAAACTAAACAACTCTATTGAAGCAAGAAACTGAAAAACAGCCACCCAAAGCTCCATATTTATACTGCTGGTTAATCCTGGGCGTGGCAGCCTAGATGATGAGTGACAGTTGGCAATACCCAATCAGAAATTACATCCTCTCTCAGAACACCAATCAAGAAAAGGGAGGAGGGGAGATGACACCCAGAGCCAGTCAGAACTTTGAAGGAGGAGCATCATTGGCTGACAATTCAATAAAGATCCAATTGCTTTGACTTTCCTCAAACTGTAAAATCTGTTTCCGTGACCGGTGGGCACCGCAGGGACTGGAGTGCATCCTGGATCGATGTAATAAAATTATAATTTGACACTTATTTTGGGTTTATTGATTTACTGCACATAAACACAACCAAACTCCCCCTCCCCTTCTTATAAAAGGGGGGCCTAAAACACAAAAAAAGGAAAAGAAAAAAAACCATGGCTGCTCTTCCATCCCACACTCCAAAGAATAAAAAATCTGATCGTGACCATATTCTTGACCATAATCGACCTTTCTTTGATGGACCAATAAGGGAGACTCTGGGTTGCCCCAGGGTCACCAAACATAAACCATCACAAGTGGCCCTCTCAGGGCACCACTAATATTGGATGGTCCAATCAAACTGAAAAGATACCAAAATAAGCATCAAGTGCCACCAAAAACAACAGGATACTTTCCCAATTAAATCAGGATTCTATTATTGATGTCTGAAAGACAGTCTATACCCTGCGGTGCCCAGCGGTCGCGGAAGGCATCAAGCGTAACGGTGGACACCACATGCTCCCTCTCAGGGGCCACCCGGGCACTTGACCATAATGGACCAAATTGTCAATTGGTGGATCTGCCCCCATCCCATCGGTTATGGTCACTGATCGTGACGGTTCAAAGATCCAGAACCACAGGTTTAATTGTTGTTTGCGGGTCAGTGTCTTTGAATAATTCTGGATGGATCCGTGAGTTGGTTATTTGGCAAGTAGCTGCGGGTTTGAGGCAACATCCAAACAGATCAGAGCCTGTGAACAGCAACCAACAGCGAGTCAGGCGAATGGAAAGTGGGTGTGATGAACGTGTTAAACACAAGTCCTTCAATACTCCATCAATTCTAGGGTCAGTGAGCATCTGTACACACATCGGCTGGAAAGTGAAGGGGGCCACGGCATGTTGAGTTCTTGTTTTGTCATCATGACATTTTACAAACAATAAAATGCAGAGCACTCCACGGGGAAGAGACTGTGGACCATTGACTGAAGGGATTTGGGGGTGGGGGGCGGGTTTGGTGTTGGGAGGGATTGCGGTGAGAGGCAAACACTGTGTGTAGTGTTGGTTGTATATACAGTGAGCGACAGTGGTGAACAGACTATCTGGTATTTCCTGGGTTTGGTAATCCCTTGTTTCAATGATTAATCTCTTGTATTTTTTGGACAGTCAAACACCAAGTGGAAAGAGTCGAGTGGTGAATTTTCTCATTAGAAAGGGGAGTTACTGATATTTCCCTAAATCCGGTCAGGGAAGGATGGGGCTCCGTGGATATTTTGTGTTCCAGATCACATCAGAATACTGTCGGATCAACAACAAACAGCAGGCTAAAAAAAAATCAAAGGTGGAACCTAGTGAAGGAAAGATGAAGCAACGAAAAGTGGGGTCGATGGACTGATCTGATCATATGATCCCTGTGTGAGAATAACCTGAACATCACTGGTGCAAACTCAGTTAAAGCTTTAAACAGACCAAGTAGTTGGTGGTTTAGCCTTTAATTAGATGGCTCTATTCTCCAACTCTTCAGTAGACTTATAAGTGGCAGTTTTGGCAATTGGGATCTAGTGTTATTTGGTTCCAGGCCAAATAAGATTACACAAAGATTGTATTCGCAAGGAGAGGGGAATGGGGCAAGAACTGTTTAATGAAACAGAATCCAGCAAGGGAAACTTAGAGGGGCTCTTAGATTTGCAACAGCAAATGGAAGTATTTTAGAGGCTATGGGGTCCAGGATATAAAAGGTGCATGAGGTGAACAGAGACTGGAAAATAAAAATTGAGATTGAAACAAATAGCAGGAGCTGGACCAAAGTTCTGCACAGGAAGAAAAAGATGGGCTGAAGAGAAGGAGGAAAGAGCCAGGTAACCCTAGCAGGAACAATTGGAGATTTGGTCTTACTTTGCTCCAGGATTTTTGTAACTACTTAAATTTGAATACCTGCTTCAGGGAACACTTCCCTCATGTCCTACAATGGACAAGTCAGCAGCAATGTGTGGGGTTGTTTATTCAGAAGGTTAACTACTGTAATCACCATTGATGCCCACATCCCATGAACGAATAGTAATAAAAAAATGCACACTCTCCAAAAGGGATTCAAGCCTATGTGGAGGAAGAGGTCTTACTGTAATCAGATTACACTTTAATCTCTACTACAGAACACCAAATATTGAAAGCTGTTAGGTACAAATCTAATTTTGGCCTGATGGCCATCCTCGGCTGCTACAAAACCAAATTAAGCCTTCTGGAGGGGAAGGGGTTAAAACATCCATGTGCCCAAACAAATCAGATTTGATCACGGTGACAACCTATTTCTTAGAATTTTTTTTTGTTTGACGCAAGGCCACGTGCATTGGTGTTAGAATGTGCTCAATTACTGAAGAAAAGGAACCAGTTCAACATCAAAATGTTTTATTTCAGCTGCAAGAACACTCAACTACAATGTTTGGAAGTTAATCTTAGACTTTGAATTCCATTCCCAGTTCAGAGAGATGGCAACATAAAACTTCAATACACAAGTTGAATATCTGCAACATGGACAACAGTCCAGTCACTCCTCCCCCAGGGTGTGCTTGTCAAACAGGTACACTCCCATGCCATTCTCATGGGCTCCCAGTCTCTTCAGGTTGGTGATGTGATCTCCAAGCTTCTTGATCATCTTCACTTGTTCATCCAAGTAGTGGGTCTCCAGGAAGTCACACAACTGGAAAGGGAAAAATAAAAATCAAGCTAGCTACTTGAATCATTAGGTTCCTTTAATCTCACTTCCCAACTGGGGAATACTCAAGGTCTCATTACAAAATATGGCCAAGAGACTACTAGATCTAACTCCTTGCCCTCCCAGCCACTGGTATTGAAAATAAATGCTGCCATGCCCCAGTCCCTCACCTAAAGTCAGTATCCATTTGAAGGTTCCCTTCAAGCCAAAGATATCTCAACCCTTGAAACAGATTGATTTCAAGGACAGATTTTAATGCTCACCTTCAGTAGATTTAACAAACCTCAGATTTAGAAATGGAAAGTATTGAGCTGCATTCAGTCTGATGTGATTTTAAAGGACAGTGCTAAATTACACAATCCCAAATTAAAAATAAACCCAAAAGCTAAATGCCACTGATGCATTAAGGACTTACATGAGGGTCTGTCCTCTCAGTGGACAGTTTGTGCAGATCCAGCAGACTCTGGTTCACATCCTTCTCCATCTGCAGAGCTCTCTGCATCGCCTCCAGACCATTGCCCCACTCATCCTGCTCTGGCTTCTGAAAAGGGAAGTCTTTCAAGTCACAAAATGCTCAAGCTTCCATCTGCATCCCATGCAGTATTAATCTCAAACTAGCCTGAAACAAGAGGATGACTGGAGAGTGGAAGAAAATTGATTTTTGCCCTGATGTTAGCAACAAGTACTCTGTTCAGTTATAATGTAGAACATGTGGCTCATTAATGAGAAAACATCTTCTCTGCTGTGGAGAAATTTTCCACATTCTGAAAGCTGGATAGAGGCTGCACTGGGGACCAATCATTCAATATGAAAATAAGCCTCAATAAATTACATTTGGCCCAGTCATGAACTCAACAACTGGCAGGTGGGTCATTAACCAGAGGACACACATTGAAGATAATGGGCAAAAGAACCAGAGGGAAGATAGAGATTTCATATATAAACAGTGAATTGTTACAATCTGGAATGAAATGCCTGAAAGGGAAGCTGATTCAATAGCAACTGTCAGAACAGATTTTTATGTATAGAATCATGAAAAGGAATAATTTACAGCTCTATGGGGAAAGAGCAGGGCACGAGGGACTAATTGGATATTCTTTCAAAGTGCCAGCACAGACACTATGAGCCAAATGGCCTGATTCTATGAACAAACCTTGATGTCCTCCAAGATGATTCGGCCTCCACGCTGATTCTGGAATTTCAGCAGTTTCTCAGCGTGCTCCTGTTCCTCATGTGACTGCTCCTTGAAGAACTCAGCAAAGTGACGCAGGGCAACATCATCCCGGTCAAAGTAATAGGACTGGAATTTTAAACAGAATCATGTCAGACCTAGATCTCACCGACATACAATTATCTTTCTCTCCCCTCCCCAGTTAATGAGTGCTCAAAGTTTCTTTTAAAAAATACTATGTTAACTAGTAACGCAAACTAAACTGTACTTACAGTAAGTAGCCCCTCCTTCTACTTGCTATTCTAATCTAAAATTGGGCAAGGAACAAGAAAATTCTTATATTCCAGAAGTTTCAAACTCCACAATCTGTGTTAAGGATCAAGGCAGTGACAAAAGCCTAGGACTCTCATAGTACTTCACCTGCAAGTAAAAATGCAAGAAAACTAGTGAGGACCTGTCAACATTTCACTGGCTACAGTCACCCCATTGAAACTGAACCTTTTCAGTCAAATGTTGACAAGCACTTGACCAGGTTTCTGCTCTTCTCTTACAAATTCAAGCAGCAGCTGAGCCAGGTTCATATATTAAGCCCCTCAATAGAGTGCAGGTGCTGTAAGGAGCAGTCCATTAACACAAGATCACCCCATATTGCACACAAAGTACTCACTGCCCAAAGATATTCCACCCCAGGGAGGAAAAGGAACTCAAGAGAAATGTAATTTGAATCCAATTCTGAACAAAAAAAAATTCCAAGTTCTCAGAATGAAGAGACAGTACAAGACTCACCATGGAGAGGTAAACATAGGAGGAATAGAGCTCCATATTGATCTGCTTGTTGACACCATCCTCACACTCCTTGTGGTAGTTCTGACACACTTGGGAAACCATCTTCACTTTTACTGTTAACAGAAACCTCACTTCAAACACCACTGCATGAAACAACCTAACCTCTTCCCTCACAAGCTCTTGTATTTATACTGCTGGGACAGCTTGCATTTACACAGGGTATGACATCACCAATGATGATTGACAATCCCTGATAGCCAATCAGGAATCTTCCATGAATCCAGGCACCAATTAACAAAGGAGAGAGGGGGCGAGTTGTTTCCCAGAGCCAATCAGAGCTTTGGAATACAGGCAGGATTGGATGATTAATCTGTGATGTCATTGCTGTTGTTTTCCTCAAAGGACTGATCGGCTCCTTGGATCCAACAATGGCCTCCAATGTCATCCCAGTTATTGAGTCCTCAAACTGAATCTGATAACATCTCTGTTCCCAGAATCAGAGCTTCACAACATATATCAAAGAGATCGATGAGTTTACAAATGGAAATCCCATCCCGTAGATGGTGTCGAGCACATTTGGTTCTGAGTTATCCTGTCTCTTGGACAATTGATGGGCATCTTGGTGTGTCCTGAAAGAGTCCGTTATACCCAGATTCACAATGTTGATCACCGCAATAGATTGAAGGAGACTGACCTTCACCAGACAGTCCGCAGTGAGTCCGCAAACCAACCGACAACGAGTCGGGGAAATGGAAAGTGGATCAGTTGGGAGGTTCAAACAGAACTCTGTTGCTCCATCACTGTAAAGTGCGATGTGGAGTTTTATCCCCATGAAATTTAGAACCTGTAAAGTCCAGTGTTTGGTTTGCACTGTTTATTCATCTCCTGCAAATCTCGAGTCTGTTGTGAGGAAAGGTTTTATATCTAATATGTCAACTGTCTCCTGTTTTCGAGACCAATGTTGCCTGATCTGGTGAGTATATTCAGCATTTTCTGTGTGTTTGAGTTTTCCAGTATCTTGTCCCTATCCTGTTGTATCTCTGGTCCAACTATCAGGCATTGAATACAAGGATCACAAAGCCTCAAGAACAGAGAAGAGTGAATTGCATAAAACTTACACCGAAACAGGCTGTTTGGCCCAACCAGTTCATGTTGGTGTTTATCTTTCACACAAGCAGTCGTCTTAATCCCATAGGCCTACCCTGTTATCCAGTCTTGCTCATACAGACATCCTCCATCCCCTGCGAGTCAAGCCAATGTTTAATTTGTAGGTAGTGTAACCATGTATAACAGATCCCTTTGTCTGCAACGTCAGTCCAAGAGAATATTTATGTAGTGGGCTCACAAACTTTATGGTTTCATTTCTGATACCTTCAGGAAAAAAAAAATCACACTATTTGTGGGTTAAGGGCAGTGTTTTTGTACAAGTTGTGGTAGTTAGAAAGAATACATGAAGTATGGAAGATAATGTACAGTAACTATTGGATTACAATTAACTTGTGGCTCCATTTAACAGTTAGTAATGCAATGATCAAAAGGAAGGCAGTTCAAGTTGTTGGGTGATAGAAATGAAATCAAATGATTCCTCTACCAGCACAGGTTACCCAACAACAAACACCACACAGGACAGACTGCAGTTTGGTGTTTTCTGCAAACAGCTGGTTTACTCAAACACAAAGAATGGGCAAATATTGCCCTGGATGAGGGAACGTTAAACAGGACAGTCTGCCCAAAGGAAGACTCTAGGGTTGTCAACAGTATACTTTGTACAGGCCACAACTCGAGCAACCTAGTGAGTGACTTATGGCATCAGACTACAGCAAAATTGCAGGGATCCCCTCCCTTGTCCTGACATATTCATCTTTCTCCAGCCACACCTCCCCTTTTGTTGTTTTAAAGCACGACATATTGATGTTGTCTTGCTTGCAGATGTTATGAAAACCCCTTTTCTGCAGGAATTGTTTACTGAGATTGTAGTTGTAGAAATTATGTATTTCAGGCATCCCAGTAACAATTTGGAGATGTGATCATAACCATCCTGGATTGGCACAGAGTCAAGTCAGGAAGCTGGACCAGGAGGGGTTTTTATATTTTTACACCTGGAGAAAGTTCTAACTTGGATCATAAGTTCCTCAGCTGGGTGTGGTGCAGTGGGTAGCTTTGTGATCTGGATAATCAGATCAGATACTTAATTATACAACAAAGACAAACCAGTTTGATGAATAGCTTTTATTGCCATGTACAACAGGTGAGAAAACTGGAAAATAACCACAAGCAAAGCATTCACCAAGTATAGAACTAATGGTTATAGAATCCCAGTCAATGCAGGCTGTGCTTGTCAAACAGGTACACTCCCATGCCATTCTCAGGGGCTCCCAGTCTCTTCAGGTTGGTGATGTGATCTCCAAGCTTCTTGATCATCTTCACTTGTTCATCCAAGTAGTGGCTCTCCAGGAAGTCACACAACTGGAAGAAAAATATGAAGTACATTAGCTCAGAGGAGACAATATCCAGGGTCTGAGCTTAACCTCCCCTGGGGATTATTCATGATCCTCTTCTGGACTGGATAACTGGTACAACTCCTGCACAGATTGGTGGATTGTGTGTCAGATTGCATTACTCCTGGAGGAAATATATTTATTAATTTAGAGTTGGAACCACTGATTAGTATTTTAAAAAGAATTTACTGGAGTGCCCTAAACCCTTAATGCACTAACCCATTTTAAGAAGATTCCAGTGTTGCATTCTCTTGTGAAAGATCAACACAAAGCTACTGGATAGAGAAACATTTCTAAATATCATCACAGATTAAGCGGAGAGTCTTCAAATCACCCAAAAACAAACATACCAATTGTTGGCAATGGTAGCACTCGTGCCAGAGATTAAAGTCCACTCCAGAGTGTGGAGCACAATCCAAGCTCACACTTCACTGCAGAAGTGAGGGAATGCTGCATGGTCAGAAGGGCCATCTTTCAGATGAGATGTTAACTAGAGGCTGCATCTGCCCTCAGCTGAAGGCAAAAGAACCCCTGGCATTATTTGAATAACAGCAGGGGAGTTTTCTCCAGTGTCCTGGCTAGCAGCCCTTAACCAACTAACAGATTACCTGGACATCACTGTGGGTGGGACCTTGCCATGTGCAAATTGTCTGCCCTGTTCCCTCATTACACCAGTGACTACACTTCAAAAATAGCTTGTTTGCTGTAAAGCACTTTGAGACATCCTGAAAAACTATATAAATGCAAATCCTTTTATGGACATTAAGGACTTACATGAGGGTCTGTCCTCTCAGTGGACAGTTTGTGCAGATCCAGCAGACTCTGGTTCACATTCTTCTCCATCTGCAGAGCTCTCTGCATCACCTCCAGACCATTGCTCCACTCATCCTGCTCTGGCTTCTGGAAAGGGAAGATTAAGAATGGAGAAAAAATTATTCTAGTCAACAATTAAATAAGTGGTTAGTATATGAAATTGAAAATTACTTGTCCTTGAGCATAACAGGCATTAGTAGGATCACAAGTCAATGTCACTTCTAGATTCCCCAAACCAGGGGACCACACAGGTTCTACTAGTCTGTTCATCCTCGGAGATACCCTGGGAATGAGTTGTTGCACTTCATTCACAGCAGTATATGCTTTCAGGTATCCCAAGAAAGATCATTCCAATGAGGTCTAACTAGCACTAACACTTCCTTGCTTTTAAATTCTGTGCCTTGGGATGAACCCAATTAGTCTTTTATTCCACCTACAAGCTAACTTGACATTTGTCCTCGAGACTCCCTAATCCCTTTGCTCATACTGCCATCTGATGTGGACGACTTCATTAAACTGCATCGACCATCATAATCATCCACTTGCTCCCTCAATTTTTGCTCTTCAGAGCTCACTATGCCACTATTTGCAATTACAGAGCATTAGCACTAATTGTCATGATCTACTCAAAGTTGATCGATTTGATCCCAACTCTGCCTCCTGCTCCACACAGTTTTGCTGGTGTCACAAGGTTACTTCTAATTTCTCACTTAAATTAGAGCCTGAAATCTCCTACTTTGAGGATCCATTTTTATAATATTAATCCTCCTCCAGACAACTCAATTGAAAATCTATTGAGCAAGACCAAACTAGTCCACTTTTCACAAAACCAAGGCAATTCTTCAGTTTGCTGAACCGAACCTTGATGTCCTCCAAGATGATTCGGCCCCCACGCCGATTCTGGAATTTCAGCAGTTTCTCAGCGTGCTCCCGTTCCTCGTGTGACTGCTCCTTGAAGAACTCAGCAAAGTGACGCAGGGCAACATCATCCCGGTCAAAGTAATAAGACTAGAGAGATAAAATGGAAGAGTCAGGTCAGACAGAGATCTCATTAATGGCCAATTCAAAATGGCAGCAACATCACAGTAGACAAATTACCCATTCTCTGCCACAGTGCTTTGAATTAAGGGGCTCAGTGTCTAAAAAAAAAGCATGTTTCTTACAAGTCAATCTCACTTTGCTTCATTGATCTTTACAGAATATGTTGACAGTCCCTCCCTGTGAAGAAGCTCAACAAGACAAGAGGTTGTAGTAATAGAAAACAGGAAAGCAATAATGCTTTTGGATTTAATTTTCATTTCCACATTCAACCTACAGGGATGAGGGAGACTAGAGAAACTGGGATTGTTCTCCTCAGAACAGAAAAAGTTAAAGGGAGATTTAATGGAGGTGTTCAAAATATATGAAGGGTTTTGATAGAGGAAATTAAGAGGAACTGTTTCCACTGGTAGGTGGGTCAGTAACCATAGGACAGAGATTGAAGATAACTGGCAGCTCAGAACCAAAATCAGAAAAAAAATTGGGAGGGTCACAGAGGTACACTCCAAAGCAAATTCATTTTCAGAGAATTCTACCTGCTTAGATTAAAATGACACCACAGCCATAATTTTGAAATAATACCTCAGATAGAAAACTCACCATAGAAAGATAAACATAGGAGGAATAGAGCTCCATATTGATCTGCTTGTTGACACCATCCTCACACTCCTTGTGATAGTTCTGACACACTTGGGAGGCCATTTTAACTTTTACTATTAACCACAATCACACTTCAAACTGCAAAAACAACCTAACCTCTTCCCTCACAAGCTCTTGTATTTATACTACTGGGACAGCCTGCATTTACACAGGGTATGAGATCACCAATGATGATTGACAATCCCTGACAACCACTCAGGAATCGTCCATGAATCCAGGCACCAATTAACAAAGGACAGAAGGTGGGGTGTGATTCCCAGAACCAATCAGAGCTTTGGAATACAGGTGGGATTGGAGAATTATTCTGTGATGCCATTGCTGTTGGTTTCTTTGACTTTCCTCAGACGGAATCTGATCACATCTCTGTTGGGTTGTCTTTGAGACACACCAGCTCGGCATTGGAGCTGATTGTGGCTGAACTGCCACTGAGTGGAGTGGAGAGCAGAGAGAGCAGAGAGAGCAGGCCCTTGCCCGGGTCCCTCTGAGTCAAGGAGGAGGAGGAGAAGGAGGAGGAGAAGAAGGAGAAGGAGAAGGAGAAGGAGAAACCACCATCAACAAGGAGGGAGGGAGAAGAAGAATACTACCAAACAGCAGCCGGGAGGGGTTGTGCTGCTGCTGCTGCTGGTTTGCGAAACCGAACAGAGGGAGGAAGAGGAGGTCGGTGCAGTGAGGTGCGTCGGCTGAAGGTAGGGGGAGGAAGAAGACCTTAGAGGACAGGGGGTTCCCCCAAGTGTCTGGCCCAGGACAGCTGGAGCTGCCTGGGTGAAATTACTTTTTCAATCTTTGGAGGACTGAGCCTAGGCAGCTCCAGCTGTCTCGGGGAAGACATCTCCTCCCCCTGCCCACTGGAAGACAGACAGAAGATGATCCACCTTTTAAGGTGCAACCCCGCCCCACTTCCACCCACTTCTGCAGCAGCCTACCCCTGCAGACTCCCTCCTTCCCATTCCACCATTAATCCCTCCCACCTTCTCTTGCTCTCCCGGATATTCTGGGGGGAAATAAAACCAGCAAAGGGGCCCCTCTCCCAACCAAGCTCTGGGATTCGGGGAGAGAGGTTTCCTCAGGGCTTCTTTTAAAAAGGCCTAATTTCATCAGTAGGCCCGAGACTTGGGGTGGGTGTGGCTCTTTAGGTCATGGCTTCACCATCTTCGCCGGTGCCGGGACCCAGCAGGACGTATGCGGCGGTTACCTCGGGGGCCGCTCCTACAGTTCGTGCCGCTCCTGCTGGGCCGGCGCCTTTCCGCCTCATTACGAGGAAGCATGGGGTGAAGAGCTACGCCCACCCCAACATGACCATTGAGGCCTGCGTAAAGGCCATGGCCGAGGTTGTCGGCCCCTCGGCCATCGTCGCGGCCTCAAAAATGTACGGGAGGGCGGTGTTCTTCCTGAGGTCCGAGCGGGCGGTGTCCCTGGCCCTTAGTAAGGGGCTCACGGTTGGCGGGACCTTCCTGCCGGTGGACCCGCTGGAGGCCACCGCGCAGCGAGTCATTTTATCTAACGTCCCGCCTTTCCTGTCGGACGAGCTCCTCCTCCCCCACCTACGTCAACTGGGGGAGGTGAGGTCGGGGGTAACGCCGCTGCCGCTCGGACTCAGGGAGAACAGCCTCCGGCATGTTTACTCCTTCCGTCGCCAGGCATTCGTCAAGCTGGCACGGGAGGAGGTTACGGAGGGGGGCTTTAACGCCCTCCACGAGGGGACCCCTTACCGCGTCTTTTGGACGGCAGAGGGTGGGCGGTGCCATCCCTGTAAGGAGGTGGGGCACCTGAAGAGGAACTGCCCTGCCTCTCAGGCCGCCAAAACAGCTACGGCGGCCGGGGCTGGCGCCGCCACCGCTCCTCCCCCCAACCCCGCCCCCGCGTCGGGAGAGTCAACTGCGCGGGTGGAGGTTGGCGTCGAGGCCTCCGCCAGGGGGGAGGAGGGGAACCCTCGCCAGAAGAAAGCGCGGAGAAAGAGGAAGAATTTAGAGGCTGGTCCCCGGGACAGAGAAGATCTCAGTCAGCCCGAGGCCGTGACCGCGGCCAGTCAACATCTCGCGGTCGCGACAGAGCCCGGGCTGGCGGGTGATCAGGAGGGAGCGGAGGCGGGGGTCCCAGCAGACATGGAGTCCCCCCTCCCTCCGCGACCCTCCTGGAAGAAAAAGAGGCACCACTCCCCGGAAGCGAACGGGCTCCCTGCTAAGGGACGGCCCCCCGTGGAAGGGGAGTCGGTGCCGGTCGCGGATCCTGCGGCCCCGCCCGTGACATCCGAACAGCGGCGGGGGTCATCCACCTCTCGGGGGGAGGGGATCGTGCCCGTGCCTCCCGGGGGGGATGGAGAGACCCCGCCGATGGGGGGGGTCGCGGCTCCGCATTTACCCAACACTACCCTGTTCACCGGGTCGGGCGTCCTGGGTGTCGGGGTGGGCGAGGCCGTTGCGGCCAAATTCGTCTGCCCTCGGCTCGACCTCTCCCAGGACCTGCTCGACCTGGTGGTGGGTTTTAATCAAAACATCTCACCGGCCGGGTCGGTCGGTGGCGACGTGGGTGGGGGGACCCCCTCCTCCCAGTATCTGGGCACGGAGCCGGGGGAGGTGGGAGAACTGGAGTACACGTTCTCCCCGGTTTCCCCGGTTTGCCCCTATATCCGGGTGCCGGTTTTTCACCGCTCGGAGGCTGGGGAGGGTCCCCGCCCGGCGCCGCCCTCTGACCCGGACCCCCCGGTGGAGCCCGGGGAGGACTCCTCTGCCGACGATCCTGGGGGTGGGATCGTAACAGAGGTGGGGCTGGCCGGCGCGGCCGTCTCGTTCTCCGCGCTTTGTGCGGGGAGCGGGTCGGCCGCGGGCGACGATGATCCGGAGGAGGTCGGGGACTCGGTGGTGGGCACTGGGGAGGATTTGGAGTTCGCCACCAGTGAGGTGGTGGACGCCCTCGTGCCCGACACCGAGTCTCCCCTCATCCCCGTTGAGGAACTCCGGGATTTTGTGTCCGTTTGGAGCCATCGTCGCGATGGCGTCCGGCTGGCCCTCGACCGTTGGTCGGAGCCGGCGCAGTTAATCCGCTCGGTCCTGGCCGCCGTCGCGTCCGTGGCCGCGGAAGGGGACGACGGCGGGGTCGGGCTGCGTCGGCTCAGATCCCTCCTCACCGGGCTCTTGAGCGAGTGGCGGTCGACTAGCGGCCCCGCTCCCTCCGCGCATTAGGTTTAAGTAGGTTGCGCTGTGCTCTTGCCATGGAGATAACCATAGCCAGCCTCAACATCAACGGCGGCAGAGACGCCCGCCGTAGATTTGACAAGTTCTCGGTCCTTCGGGACGGGAAGTATGCGGTGTGCTTTCTGCAGGAAACCCACACCGTTCCGGGAGACGAGGCCACGTGGATCCTGGAATGGGGAGGGGGGGTCTACTTGAGTCACCTCAGCGGCGTTTCGAGCGGGGTGGCCATCTTGTTGGCCCCGACTTTTCAGCCGGAGATCTTGGGGGTCAAGGAGCCGGTGCCGGGCCGCTTGCTCCACGTAACGCTTCGCCACGGGGACGTGCCGCTTCACCTGGTGAACGTGTACGCCCCCTGGTCCGGAGCCGAGCAAGTGATCTTCTTTGAGGAAGTGTCCACTTACCTAAACTCCGTCGACGCCGGCGAGTGCATTATCCTCGGGGGGGATTTTAACCGCACCCTCGAGGCGAGGGACCGTTCCGGTCCCGTGCGTTGCCGAACGGCGACGGAGAAGTTGAGGGACCTGGTCGGGTCCTTCGACTTGGTGGACGTCTGGCGGAATCTCCATCCCGACTCCAGCCAGTTCACCTTTGTGAGGGCTGTAGGAGGGTGCACCAGAATCGACTGCCTGTACGTTTCGCGGGCGTACGCCTCCTGCGTCCCGTCGGCCTCCATCCGGCCGGTGTCGTGCACGGACCACCACCTGGTATGGATGGAGCTCGCTCTGCTCCGTGCCCGGTCGGGGTCCGCGTACTGGCACTTTAACAACCGGCTGCTGGAGGACGCGCGGTTCCGGGACTCGTTCCGTCTGTTCTGGAGCGACTGGAGAGGGAAGCGGGGAGGCTTCTCCTCCTTGAGGCTATGGTGGGACGTGGGCAAGGCTCACGTCCGCCTCTTCTGTCAAGAGTATGCGAGGGGGTCGACTAAGAGGCGGGAGTCCGAGGTCAAGCGGTTGGAGCAGGAGGTGCTTGGCCTGGAGTCCCGTCTCGGTCAGGCCGCCGAGGATCCGGCCCTACGGCAGGTGTACGAAGAGAAGAAGGACGCTCTGAGGGACCTGCACCTTGTCGGGTCCCGAGGAGCGTACGTGAGGTCGCGGCTCCAGCTCCTGCGGGACCTGGACCGCGGCTCTCCCTTCTTCTACTCGCTGGAAAAGTGGCGGGGGGCTCGTAAGCAGCTCCTTACGCTGTTGGCCGACGACGGGTCCCTCGTCTCGGACCCGGAGGGAGTCAGGGCCCGTGCTCGATCTTACTACGAGGCTCTGTTCTCTCCGGATCCGTCCAGCGAGGAGGCGCGCAGAGTTTTGTGGGAGGACCTGCCGAAGGTCGGCCCGGAGGACGCTGAGCGTCTGGACGCTCCGCTCAGTTTGGCGGAGCTGACCGGCGCCCTCCACCAGCTCTCTAGGGGCAAATCCCCGGGGCTGGACGGGCTGACCGTGGAGTTCCTCAGGGCCTTCTGGGACGTCCTGGGGGGCGACTACGCGCGGGTCCTGGGGGAATGTCTGGCGACCGGGGAGATGCCCCTTTCGTGGCGCAGGGCGGTCGTGGTCCTGCTGCCTAAGAAGGGGGATCTCCGCAACCTTAAAAACTGGCGCCCGGTCTCCCTCCTCAGCACGGATTATAAGGTCTTCGCCAGGGCGATGTCTGCTCGCCTCGGCACCGTGCTGGACCACATGATCCACCCCGACCAGTCCTACACGGTCCCGGGCCGGACGATCCACGATAACATCCACCTGGTCCGGGACCTGATCCACCACTCCCAGAGGGCTGGTCTGTCGGTCGCCTTCCTTTCCTTGGATCAGGAGAAGGCGTTCGACAGGGTGGATCACGAGTACCTATTCGGGACTCTGCGCGCTTTCGGGTTCGGGTCGCATTTCGTCGCCCGGATCCGACTTCTGTACGCCGCCGCGGAGTGTCTGATTAAGGTTAACGGATCCTTGACGGCGCCCCTTCGCTTCGGGAGAGGAGTGCGTCAGGGGTGCCCCATGTCCGGCCAATTATATACCATCTGTGTAGAGCCTTTCCTGCACCTCTTGCGAAAGAGGCTGTCGGGACTGGCTCTGCGCGAGCCGGACGTGGAGGTCGTCCTTTCGGCTTACGCCGACGACGTGCTCCTCGTGGTCACCGATCCCCTTGACTTGCGGAGGATGCGCGAGTGCCAAGAGGTCTACTCTGCCGCGTCCTCCGCAAGAATCAACTGGGAGAAATGTTCCGGACTCCTGGTGGGTCAGTGGCGGGTGGACTCCATGCCGGAGGAGCTCAGGGCTTTCGCCTGGAGTACCACGCACCTCCGGTACCTGGGAGTCTACCTCGGCCCTGCCGAGGAAGCCTGGCCGGCGAACTGGGTAGAGCTGGAGGCCAAAGTCACCGCTCGCCTGGCGCGCTGGACAGGACTGCTCCGAGTGTTATCCTACAGGGGTCGTGTGCTGGTCATAAACCAGCTGGTGGCCGCCATGTTGTGGTACCGGTTGGTTCCTTTGACCCCCCCCCCTGATTTTGTCGCCAAGATTCAGAGGAAGTTCGTCGACTTCTTCTGGGCCAAAGGGATGCACTGGGTCGCTGCCGCGGTCCTGAGTCTCCCGCTTAGGGAGGGCGGTCAGGGACTGGTGTGCGTCCGCACCCAGGTGGCAACTTTCCGCCTTCGGATGCTGCAGCGATACCTGTACGCGGAGCGTCCTCTTAGATGGCGTGCGCTGGCGACGTATTTTTTCCGCCAGCTGCACGGCCTGAATTACGACACGCAGCTCCTGTTCGTCTCGCTGCTGGGCGGCCGCACGTCTTTGCAGGAGCTGCCTGTCTTGTACCAGGATCTGCTCAGGGTCTGGACCATGGTCGCCTCCAGCCGGAGCTCTCGCCCGTCGGGGGTAGCGGCCGTCCTGCAGGAGCCGCTGCTCGGGAATCCGTTCCTCCGCGATGTCGGCTTCGGCCGCTCGTGGCTGACGGAGCGGAGGGCTGTGGCCGGTCGGGTGACCAGAGTCAGGGACGTCCTGGATGGCGGAGGGTCGGGTTGGCTCGAGCCGTGGGCGCTCGCCGCTCGCATGTCCTCGTGGCGTGCCGGGGACGCGGCCGCCGCCATCCAGGCGTTGAAATCGGCGCTCGGCCCTGACTCCACTCGGGGTGTGGAGGCGGCTCAGGCGTGCGGAGCCATCCCGTCCGACCTGACCCCCGTTCGGACGGAATTCCTCCTCGGCGCCAAACCCCGGAACCTCCCTCGGAGGGCCGCGCCTCACAACTTGAGCCGTCTCTCGGAAATTCCCTCCGTGCCGTTTCACACCGCGCGGAGGGATTTCCTGTACGGGCTGCTCCTGCACACCATCCACTTCCTCGCCCTCGTCTCTCGCCCGGACACGCCCTGGCGTGCCATCCTGCCGTCCGGCGGAGACGGGGGTCCCCAGTGGGAGGCTCTCTATACCGGGGTCCTCCCGTGTTACTTTGGGGATCTGGGGTGGAGGGTGTTGCACGGAGCAGTCCCGTGCAACAGGCGTTTACGCCATTTTACGGACACCCAGGCCGCTTGCATTTTCTGCGGCCTGGAGGAGTCCGTTTTTCATTTGTACACTGGGTGTGCGAGACTGCAGCCCCTGTTCCATTATTTGGAGGGGCTGCTCCTCAAGTTCTGGCTGCACTTCAGTCCCACGCTCCTGATCTTTGGCCGCCCGGTGAGGAGGGGGGCGGGCAGGTCGGTGGACGTCCTCGTGGGCCTGCTCCTGGGCCTGTCCAAGGTGGCTATCCACAGGTCCAGGATGCTCGCGGTCCGCGGGGGTGGGCGCTCGGCCTGTCTGCCTCTCTTTCGCGGGTTGCTCCGCGCCCGGGTGGCCCTGGAGATGGAGCACGCGGTGTCTGCCGGTACGCTTGAGGCTTTCCGCGACCGGTGGGCACCGCAGGGGCTGGAGTGCATCCTGAACGAGGATAATAAAATTTTGATTTGAACTCTTGGTTTTGGTTTGTTTGGTTTTTAGTTGTTAAGCACACCCCACACCCCCCCTTCTTATAAAAGGGGGGCCTAATTAGAAAAAAGAACAAAAAAAAAGTTCTGGAACTATTAAAAGAAAAAAAAAAAAAAAGAAAAAAAAACGAAAAAAAAAAGAGAAAAAAAAAAGAAAAAAAAAGAAGAGAAAAAAAAAAGAAAAAAAAAGAAAAAAAAGAAAAAAAGGTATGAGATCACCAATGATGATTGACAATCCCTGACAACCACTCAGGAATCGTCCATGAATCCAGGCACCAATTAACAAAGGACAGAAGGTGGGGTGTGATTCCCAGAACCAATCAGAGCTTTGGAATACAGGTGGGATTGGAGAATTATTCTGTGATGCCATTGCTGTTGGTTTCTTTGACTTTCCTCAGACGGAATCTGATCACATCTCTGTTGGGTTGTCTTTGAGACACACCAGCTCGGCATTGGAGCTGATTGTGGCTGAACTGCCATTGAGTGGAGAGCAGAGAGAGCAGAGAGAGCAGGCCCTTGCCCGGGTCCCTCTGAGTCAAGGAGAAGGAGAAGGAGAAACCACCATCAACAAGGAGGGAGGGTGAAGAAGAATACGACCAAACAGCAGCCGGGAGGGGTTGTGCTGCTGCTGCTGCTGCTGGTGGTTTCCGACACCGAACAGAGGGAGGAAGAGGAGGTCGGTGCAGTGAGGTGCGTCGGCTGAAGGTAGGGGGAGGAAGAAGACCTTAGAGGACAGGGGGTTCCCCCAAGTGTCTGGCCCAGGACAGCTGGAGCTGCCTGGGTGAAATTACTTTTTCAATCTTTGGAGGACTGAGCCTAGGCAGCTCCAGCTGTCTCGGGGAAGACATCTCCTCCCCCTGCCCACTGGAAGACAGACAGAAGATGATCCACCTTTTAAGGTGCAACCCCGCCCCACTTCCACCCACTTCTGCAGCAGCCTACCCCTGCAGACTCCCTCCTTCCCATTCCACCATTAATCCCTCCCACCTTCTCTTGCTCTCCCGGATATTCTGGGGGGAAATAAAACCAGCAAAGGGGCCCCTCTCCCAACCAAGCTCTGGGATTCGGGGAGAGAGGTTTCCTCAGGGCTTCTTTTAAAAAGGCCTAATTTCATCAGTAGGCCCGAGACTTGGGGTGGGTGTGGCTCTTTAGGTCATGGCTTCACCATCTTCGCCGGTGCCGGGACCCAGCAGGACGTATGCGGCGGTTACCTCGGGGGCCGCTCCTACAGTTCGTGCCGCTCCTGCTGGGCCGGCGCCTTTCCGCCTCATTACGAGGAAGCATGGGGTGAAGAGCTACGCCCACCCCAACATGACCATTGAGGCCTGCGTAAAGGCCATGGCCGAGGTTGTCGGCCCCTCGGCCATCGTCGCGGCCTCAAAAATGTACGGGAGGGTGGTGTTCTTCCTGAGGTCCGAGCGGGCGGTGTCCCTGGCCCTTAGTAAGGGGCTCACGGTTGGCGGGACCTTCCTGCCGGTGGACCCGCTGGAGGCCACCGCGCAGCGAGTCATTTTATCTAACGTCCCGCCTTTCCTGTCGGACGAGCTCCTCCTCCCCCACCTACGTCAACTGGGGGAGGTGAGGTCGGGGGTAACGCCGCTGCCGCTCGGACTCAGGGAGAACAGCCTCCGGCATGTTTACTCCTTCCGTCGCCAGGCATTCGTCAAGCTGGCACGGGAGGAGGTTACGGAGGGGGGCTTTAACGCCCTCCACGAGGGGACCCCTTACCGCGTCTTTTGGACGGCAGAGGGTGGGCGGTGCCATCCCTGTAAGGAGGTGGGGCACCTGAAGAGGAACTGCCCTGCCTCTCAGGCCGCCAAAACAGCTACGGCGGCCGGGGCTGGCGCCGCCACCGCTCCTCCCCCCAACCCCGCCCCCGCGTCGGGAGAGTCAACTGCGCGGGTGGAGGTTGGCGTCGAGGCCTCCGCCAGGGGGGAGGAGGGGAACCCTCGCCAGAAGAAAGCGCGGAGAAAGAGGAAGAATTTAGAGGCTGGTCCCCGGGACAGAGAAGATCTCAGTCAGCCCGAGGCCGTGACCGCGGCCAGTCAACATCTCGCGGTCGCGACAGAGCCCGGGCTGGCGGGTGATCAGGAGGGAGCGGAGGCGGGGGTCCCAGCAGACATGGAGTCCCCCCTCCCTCCGCGACCCTCCTGGAAGAAAAAGAGGCACCACTCCCCGGAAGCGAACGGGCTCCCTGCTAATGGACGGCCCCCCGTGGAAGGGGAGTCGGTGCCGGTCGCGGATCCTGCGGCCCCGCCCGTGACATCCGAACAGCGGCGGGGGTCATCCACCTCTCGGGGGGAGGGGATCGCTCCCGTGCCTCCCGGGGGGGATGGAGAGACCCCGCCGATGGGGGGGGTCGCGGCTCCGCATTTACCCAACACTACCCTGTTCACCGGGTCGGGCGTCCTGGGTGTCGGGGTGGGCGAGGCCGTTGCGGCCAAATTCGTCTGCCCTCGGCTCGACCTCTCCCAGGACCTGCTCGACCTGGTGGTGGGTTTTAATCAAAATATCTCACCGGCCGGGTCGGTCGGTGGCGACGTGGGTGGGGGGACCCCCTCCTCTCAGTCTCTGGGCTCGGAGCCGGGGGAGGTGGGAGAACTTGAGTACACGTTCTCCCCGGTTTCCCCGGGTTCCCCTTATATCCGGGTGCCGGTTTTTCACCGCTCGGAGGCTGGGGAGGGTCCCCGCCCGGCGCCGCCCTCTGACCCGGACCCCCCGGTGGAGCCCGGGGAGGACTCCTCTGCCGACGATCCTGGGGGTGGGATCGTAACAGAGGTGGGGCTGGCCGGCGCGGCCGTCTCGTTCTCCGCGCTTTGTGCGGGGAGCGGGTCGGCCGCGGGCGACGATGACCCGGAGGAGGACGGGGACTCGGTGGTGGGCACTGGAGAGGATTTAGAGTTCGCCGCCAGTGAGGTGGTGGACGCCCTCGTGCCCTGCACCGAGTCTCCCCTCATCCCCGTTGAGGAACTCCGGGATTTTGCGTCCGGTTGGAGCCGTCGTCGCGATGGCGTCCGGCTGGCCCTCGACCGTTGGTCTGAGCCGGCGCTGTTAATCCGCTCGGTCCTGGCCGCCGTCGCGTCCGTGGCCGCGGAAGGGGACGGCGGCGGGGTCGGGCTGTGTCGGCTCAGATCCCTCCTCACCGGCCTCTTGAGCGAGTGGCGGTCGACTCGCGGCCCCGCTCCCTCCGCGCGTTAGGTTTAAGTAGGTTGCGCTGTGCTCTTGCCATGGAGATAACCATAGCCAGCCTCAACATCAACGGCGGCAGAGACGCCCGCCTTAGATTTGACAAGTTCTCGGTCCTTCGGGACGGGAAGTATGCGGTGTGCTTTCTGCAGGAAACCCACACCGTTCCGGGAGACGAGGCCACGTGGATCCTGGAATGGGGAGGGGGGGTCTACTTGAGTCACCTCGCCAGCGTTTCGAGCGGGGTGGCCATCTTGTTGGCCCCGACTTTTCAGCCGGAGATCTTGGGGGTCAAGGAGCCGGTGCCGGGCCGCTTGCTCCACGTAGCCCTTCGCCACGGGGCCGTGCCGCTTCACCTGGTGAACGTGTACGCCCCCTGGTCCGAGGGCGAGCAAGTGAGCTTCTTTGAGGAAGTGTCCACTTACCTGAACTCCGTCGACGCCGGCGAGTGCATTATCCTCGGGGGGGATTTTAACCGTACCCTCGAGGCGAGGGACCGCTCCGGTCCCGCGGATCGCCGGTCGGCGACGGGGAAGTTGAGGGACCTGGTCGGGTCCTTCGACTTGGTGGACGTCTGGCGGAATCTCCATCCCGACTCCGGCCAGTTCACCTTTGTGAGGGCTGCAGGAGGGAGCACCAGAATCGACCGCCTGTACGTTTCGCGGGCGTACGCCTCCTGCGTCCCGTCGGCCTCCATCCGGCCGGTGTCGTGCTCGGACCACCACCTGGTGTGGATGGAGCTCGCTCTGCTCCGCGCCCGGTCGGGGTCCGCGTACTGGCACTTTAACAACCGGCTGCTGGAGGACGCGCGGTTCCGGGACTCGTTCCGTCTGTTCTGGAGCGACTGGAGAGGGAAGCGGGGAGGCTTCTCCTCCTTGAGGCTATGGTGGGACGTGGGCAAGGCTCACGTCCGCCTCTTCTGTCAAGAGTACGCGAGGGGGTCGACTAAGAGGCGGGAGTCCGAGGTCAGGCGGTTGGAGCAGGAGGTGCTTGGCCTGGAGTCCCGTCTCGGTCAGGCCGCCGAGGATCCGGCCCTGCGGCAGGTGTACGAGGGGAGGAAGGACGCTCTGAGGGACCTGCAACTGGTCGGGTCCCGAGGAGCGTACGTGAGGTCGCGGCTCCAGCTCCTTCGGGACCTGGACCGCGGCTCTCCCTTCTTCTACTCGCTGGAAAAGCGGCGGGGGGCTCGTAAGCAGCTCCTTACGCTGCTGGCCGACGACGGGTCCCTCGTCTCGGACCCGGAGGGAGTCAGGGCCCGGGCTCGATCTTACTACGAGGCTCTGTTCTCTCCGGATCCGTCCGGCGAGGAGGCGCGCAGAGTTTTGTGGGAGGACCTGCCGAAGATTGGCCCGGAGGACGCCGACAGTCTGGACGCTCCCCTCAGTTTGGCGGAGCTGACGGGCGCCCTCCACCAGCTCTCCAGGGGCAAGTCCCCGGGGCTGGACGGGCTGACCGTGGAGTTCCTCAGGGCCTTCTGGGACGTCCTGGGGAGCGACTACGCGCGGGTCCTGGGGGAATGTCTGGCGACCGGGGAGATGCCCCTTTCGTGGCGCAGGGCGGTCGTGGTCCTGCTGCCTAAGAAGGGGGATCTCCGCAACCTTAAAAACTGGCGCCCGGTCTCCCTCCTCAGCACGGATTATAAGGTCTTTGCCAAGGCGATGTCTGCTCGCCTGGGCACCGTGCTGGCCCACATGATCCACCCCGACCAGTCCTACACGCTCCCGGGCCGGAAGATCCACGATAACATCCACCTGGTCCGGGACCTGATCCACCATTCCCAGAGGGCTGGTCTGTCGGTCGCCTTCCTTTCCTTAGATCAGGAGAAGGCGTTCGACAGGGTGGATCACGAGTATCTATTCGGGACTCTGCGCGCTTTCGGGTTCGGGTCGCATTTCGTCGCCCGGATCCGACTTCTGTACGCTGCCGCGGAGTGTCTGATTAAGGTTAACGGATCCTTGACGGCGCCCCTTCGCTTCGGGAGAGGAGTGCGTCAGGGGTGCCCCATGTCCGGCCAATTATATACCATCTGCGTAGAGCCTTTCCTGCGCCTCTTGCGCAAGAGGTTGTCGGGACTGGCTCTGCTCGAGCCGGGCGTGGAGGTCGTCCTTTCGGCTTACGCCGACGACGTGCTCCTCGTGGTCACGGATCCCCTTGACTTGCGGAGGATGCGCGAGTGCCAAGAGGTCTACGCTGCCGCGTCCTCCGCAAGGATCAACTGGGAGAAATGTTCCGGACTCCTGGTGGGTCAGTGGCGGGTGGACTCCCTGCCGGAGGAGCTCAGGCCTTTCGCCTGGAGTACCACGCACCTCCGGTACCTGGGAGTCTACCTCGGCCCTGCCGAGGAAGCCTGGCCGGCGAACTGGGAAGAGCTGGAGTCAAAGTCGCCGCTCGCCTGGCGCGCTGGACAGGACTGCTCCGAGTGTTATCCTACAGGGGTCGTGTGCTGGTCATAAACCAGCTGGTGGCCGCCATGTTGTGGTACCGGTTGGTCACTTTGACCCCCCCCCCTGAGTTCGTCGCCAAGATTCAGAAGAAGTTTGTCGACTTCTTCTGGGCCAAAGGGATACACTGGGTCGCTGCCGCGGTCCTGAGTCTCCCGCTTAGGGAGGGCGGTCAGGGGCTGGTGTGCGTCCGCACCCAGGTGGCAACTTTCCGCCTTCGGACGCTGCGGCGATACCTGTACGTTGAGCATCCTCTTAGATGGCGTGCGCTGGCGACGTATTTTTTCCGCCAGCTGCACGGCCTGAACTACGACACGCAGCTCCTGTTCATCTCGCTGGTGGGCGGCCGCATGTCTTTGCAGGAGCTGCCTGTCTTTTACCAGGATCTGCTCAGGGTCTGGAACATGGTCGCCTCCGGTCGGAGCTCTCACCCATCAGGGGTAGCGGCCGTCCTGCAGGAGCCGCTGCTCGGGAATCCGTTCCTCCGCGATATCGGCTTCGGCCACTCGCGGCTGTCGGTGCGGAGGGCCGTGGCCGGTCGGGTGACCAGAGTCAGGGACGTCCTGGATGGCGGGAGGTCGGGTTGGCTCGAGCCGTGGGCGCTCGCCGCACGGATGTCCTCGTGGCGTGCCGGGGACGCGGCCGCCGCCATCCGGGCGTTGAAATCGGCGCTCGGCCCTGACTCCACTCGGGATGTGGAGGCGGCTCAGGCGTGCGGAGCCATCCCGTCCGACCTGACCCCCGTTCGGACGGAGTTCCTCCTCGGCGCCAAACCCCGGAACCTCCCTCGGGGGGCCGCGCCTCACAACTTGAGCCGTCTCTCGGAAATTCCCTCCGTGCCGTTTCACACCGCGCGGAGGGATTTCCTGTACGGGCTGCTCCTGCACACCATCCACTTCCTCGCCCTCGTCTCTCTGCCGGACACGCCCTGGCGTGCCATCCTGCCGTCCGGCGGAGACGGGGGTCCCCATTGGGAGGCTCTCTATACAGGGGTCCTCCCGTGTTACTTTGGGGATCTGGGGTGGAGGGTGGCGCACGGAGCAGTCGCGTGCAACCGGCGGTTACGCCATTTCACGGACACCCAGGCCGCTTGTGATTTCTGCGGCCTGGAGGAGTCCGTGTTCCATCTGTACACCGGGTGTGCGAGACTGCAGCCCCTGTTCCATTATTTGAAGGGGCTGCTCCTCAAGTTCTGGCTGCACTTCAGTCCCACGCTCCTGATCTTTGGCCGCCCGGTGAGGGGGGGGGCGGGCAGGTCGGTGGACGTTCTCGTGGGCCTGCTCCTGGGCCTGTCCAAGGTGGCCATCCACAGGTCTAGGATGATCGTGGTCCGTGGGGGCGGTCGCTCGGCCTGTCTGCCTCTCTTCCGCGGAATGCTCCGCGCCCGGGTGGCCCTGGAGATGGAGCACGCGGTGTCTGCCGGTACGCTCGAGGCTTTCCGCGGCCGGTGGGCACCGCAGGGGCTGGAGTGTATCCTGGACGAGGAGAATAAAATTTTAATTTGAACACTTGGTTTTGGTTTATTTGGTTTTTAGTATTTAAGCACACCCCACCCCCCCCCTTCTTATAAAAGGGGGGCCTAATTAAAAAAAAACACACCCTAAAAGAAAAAAAAAAATCTGATCACATCTCTGTTTCCAGAATCAGAGCTTCACACATTTCTCAAAGAGATCGATCAGTTTACAAATGGAAATCCCATCCCGTAGATGGTGTCGAGCACAATCGTTTCTAAGTTATCGCAACTCTTGGACAATTGATGGGCATCTCGGTGTGTCCTGAAAGAGTCCATTATACCAAGATTCACAATGTTGATCACCACAATAGATTGAAGGAGACTGACCTTCACCAGACAGTCCGCAGTGAGTCCGCAAACCAACCGACAACGAGTTGGGGAAATGGAAAGTGGATCAGTTGGGAGCTTCAAACAGAACTCTGTTGCTCCATCACTGTAAAGTGCGATGTGGAGTTTTATCCCCATGAAATTTAGAACCTGTAAAGTCCAGTGTTTAGTTTGCACTGTTTATTCATCTCCTGCAAATCTCGAGTCTGTTGTGAGGAAAGGTTTTATATCTGATATGTCAACTGTCTTGTGTTTTCTAGACCAATGTTGCCTGATCTGGTGAGTATCTCCAACATTTTTTGTTTGTGTTTGAGTTTTCCAGTATCTTCAGTATTTTGTTCCTATCCTGTTGTATCTCTGGTGCAACTACCAGGCATTGAACAGAAGGACCACAAAGCCTCAAGAACAGAGAAGAGTGAATTGCATAAAACTTACATCGCAACAGGCTGTTTGGCCCAACAAGTTCATGTTGGTGTTTATCCTTCACACAAGCAGTAGTCTTAATCCCATAGGCCTACCCTGTTATCCAGTCTTGCTCATGCAGACATCCTCCATCCCCTGACAGTCGAGCCAATATTTAATTTGTCGGTAGTGTAACCATGTATAACAGCTCCCTTTGTCTGCAACCTCAGCCCAAGAGAATATTTATGTAGTGGGCTCACAAACTTGATGGTTTCATTTCTGATATCTTCAGGGGGAAAAAAATCACAATATTTGTGGGTTAAGGGCAGCCTTTTTGTGCAAGTTGAGGTGGTTGCAAAGAATACATGAAATATGGAAGATAATGTACAGAAACTATTGGATTACAATTAACTTGTGGCTCCTTATAACAGTTAGTGATGCAATAATCAAAAGGAAGGCAGTTTAAGTTGTTGGGTGATCGAAATGAAATTAAAGCAAATGATTCCTCTACCAGTACAGGTTAACCAACAGCAAACACCACACAGGACAGACTGCAGTTTGATGTTTTCTACAGATAGCTGGTTTACTCAATCACAAAGAATGGGCAAATATTGCCCCGAATGAGGGGACGTTAAACAGAACAGTCTGCCCGAAGGAAGAGTCTCAGGTTGTTAATTGTGTACTCTACACAGGCTACAACTCTAGCACCCCAGTGAGTGATTTGTGGCATCAGCCTAATGCAAGGGCAGCTAAATTGCAGGGATCCCCTCCCTTGTCCTAACCAATACTCATCATTCTCCAGCCACTAATACAGCACCCCTCCCACTTTATTGTTTTAAAGCACAACATATTGATGATGCTTTGCTTGCAGATGTTATGAAATCCCTTTTCTGCAGGAATTGTTACTGAGGTTATAGTTGCAGAAATTATGTATTTCAGACATCCCAGTAACAATTTGGAGATGTAATCATAACCATCCTGGATTGGCACAGAGTCAAGTGAGGAAACTGGACCAGGAGGGGCTTTTTATATTTTTTGGCCTGGAAAAAGTTCTAACTTGGATCATAAGTTACTCAGCTGGGTGTGGTGCAGTGGAGATCTTGGTGATCCGGATAATCAGATCAGCTACTTAATTATACAACAAAGAGAAACCAGTTCAATGAATAACTTTTATTTCCATGTATAACAGATGAGAAAACTGGGAAATAACCACAACCAAAGCATTCACCAAGTCTAGAACTAATGGTTATCGAACCCCAGTCAATGCAGGGTGTGCTTGTCAAACAGGTACACTCCCATGCCATTCTCAGGGGCTCCCAGTCTCTTCAGGTTGGTGATGTGATCTCCAAGCTTCTTGATCATCTTCACTTGTTCATCCAAGTAGTGGGTCTCCAGGAAGTCACACAACTGGAAGAGAAAAACTAGTGAGTGTAGTTAGCTCAAACAGCTGTTAGATGAGGATCTTCAGCAATTATTCTTGATTGTTTCCTGGGCTGGAATAATGGTAAGTAGTGCAGTGGGGATGCCACATTCAGCTAGACAAGACCAAGATTACCCAACAAGTGGCAAACCATCAATTCCATTAAACTAGAGAGGTCTCAAGATCCATTGTGAGGTTTCAGATATCTCATACCCTGGGACTAGCTTAGTGATCGACATCAACAGAGTAAATGACCTTTTGCAGAAAAATCCTCAATACTCCAAGTGTGAAACAAACTGATGAAAATCTACATTGGTAGAAAGATTAATAAGTGGCAGATTCCAGTATCACCCTCAACTTACATGAGGGTCTGTCCTCTCAGTGGACAGTTTGTGCAGATCCAGCAGACTCTGGTTCACATCCTTCTCCATCTGCAGAGCTCTCTGCATCACCTCCAGACCATTGCTCCACTCATCCTGCTCTGGCTTCTGAAAAGGGAAGAGTTATCTTGTCAGCACATTCAGCTACAATGGAAGTTGAAAGTCCAAGGGATGTTCTGCACAAGGACAACAGGGTTAGAAGCAACAGAAGTTAATCTGTGCGCCTCAAGAATAGGAATATGAGGAAGGATTGTGGAGTCAATCACTGGGATGACAGTGGAGGCCATTGCTGGACATGAGGAGTAGATCAGTCCTTTGACTTGGTTATTTTATTAGCCATGGAAGCTCCAATCCTCACCTTTATTCCCATAATCCAAATCCCCTCCAAGTTGCTGTCTTGCTTTTTAAAAAAAACTCAATTGATTTTGCATTTATGGCTTTCTATAGTCATTCAACTTGCAGCTCCCTCAGTCTGCCCTTTCAATAACTAGCTAAGCTCAAATTTTAAAATTATCCTCATGTCCCTGTTTATTGGGTCAATTTTCTTCAGCTTGCACCATTCGATCATTAACCTCCATCTTCAAGGAAGGTAACACTACAGTGATGCTTCAATGGAGACTGGGTTTATTGGTTCAGACCAACATACTCAAGGTGGGTCACAAAAAACTGGAATGTAACTGTCTAACTGCAGCAAGAACATAAGAAATAGGGGCAAGTGGGCCAAAAGACACCTTGAGCCTGCTCTGCCATTCAATCAGATCAAGGCTGACCAGCACTAATTGAAATCGATTTCTGGTAATATTTTATTCTATTCTCTGATTGGCTTTTAACTCTCCACTTACTTTCTTCCTCCCCCTCCCCCTCCCCCAACCCCAAGCTCCTACTTGGGCTCAAGACATGTTTAAAAAATATCCCCTCCTCCTCCACCAAAATTCACTCTAGTAGGTACTCCCATTCTGGTACTGGAAAGCAGTATAAATATCTGCCACCACCTTTTAGCAGGGAATTATTGAGAACAGAAGGTTATGTCTTACTCCAGGATTACTGACAAGCTTTGATCTGTCTTCTCCAAAATATAGGTCATTTATCCTAAAGTGGTTAGGGCCTCAATAAAAAAAGTTCACATTCTCCATCTGCATCACCTCCAGACCACTGAGCCACTCATCCTGCTCTGGCTTCTGAAAAGGGAAGAGTTGTCGTGTCAGTGCATTCAACTACAAGGGACATTGAAAGTTCAAGGGATGTTCTGCACAAGGACACTGGGTTAGAAGAAACAGAAATTAATCGGTGCACCTCAATAAGAATATGAGGAAGGACTGTTGAGTCAATCACTGGGATGACATTGGAGGCAATTACTGGACACGAAGAGCAGATCAGTCCATTAACTGCTATGTTCGTGGTCATAGCAGTTGTAATCTAATGTCAATGATGTTATTTATATGGACTTCCAGAAGGCATTTGCTAAGGTCCCACATAAGAGACTGTTAGCTAAGATAGAAGCCCACGGAATAGAGGAAAAATTACGGACTTGGTTCGGAAGTTGACTGAGCGAAAGGCAACAGAGAGTAGGGATAATGGGTAAGTGCTCACATTGGCAGGATGTGACTCGTGGAGTCCTGCAGGGATCTGTCTTGGGGGGGGGGGGGGCCTCAATTATTCACAATATTTATTAATGACTTAGATGAAGGCATAGAAAGACTCATCTAAGTTTGCTGATTACACAAAGATTGGTGGCATTGCAAGCAGTGTAGAAGAAAATGTAAAATTACAAAGCGATATTCATAGATTAGGTAAATGGGCAAAACTGTGGCACATGGAATTCAATGCAGAGAAATGTGAGGATCGAACAGGGTACTTTCTAAAATGGTAAAAAAAGTTAAAAACAGTGGATGTCCAAAGGGATGTCGGGGTTCAGGTACATAGATCATTGAAGTGTCATGAACAGGTACAAAAAATAATCAGTAAGGCTAATGGAATGCTGGACTTTATATCCAGAGGACTAGAGTACAAGGGGGCAGAAGTTATGCTACAGCTATACAAAACCCTGGTTAGACCGCACCTGGAGTACTGTGAGCAGTTCTGGGCACCGCTCCTTTGGAAGGACATTAGCCTTGGAGGGAGTGCAGCGTAGGTTTACTGGAACGATACCTGGACTTCAAGGATTAAGTTACAAGGAGAGATTACACAAATTGGGGTTGTATTCTCCAGAATTTCAAAGGTTAAGTGGTGATCTGATCGAAGTTTATATGATAAAAATGGGAACAGATAGGGTGGATAGAGAGAACCTATTGACCAAGTGAATTTTCAGACAGCACCATTCGATCACTAACCTCCATCTTCAAGATGGATCACAAATCAATGATGCTTCAATAGAGACCAGGTTCTTTGGTTAAGGCCAGTGCACTCAAGGTGGGGCACAAAAAAACTGGAAAGCAACAGTTCAAGCACACTAACCAGCACTAATTGAAATACAATTTCTGGTACTATATTCTTCACTCAGATCTGTTTTCACACTTGCAAATTGGTTTAAAAGTTCACACCTGCCTAGATCTTCACATCACTAAAATTCATTTTAATGTCCCCACCTCCTCCTCAACATTCTGCCTTTACTCCCATCCACCATTCTTGTTTATACTTTCCAGTACAATACATCTGCCACCACCCTTTAGCAGTGTATTATTGAGGTGAACAGAAGACCATGTCCAGCTTTAGGATTACTAATAATTTTAGATCTACTCTCCTCCCAAATTCAAGTAGTTTATCCTGGAGGCCTCAACAAAAAGGGAAAGGAGGCATTTTTTTTTTTTAAATGAACTTGCTACATGACAATATTCCTTCAAACCCCAATTCTTCCTCTTGCCTCCAAGACCAATTCCCTATCCATGCTACAAATTTTCTTCCAGTGACCCAAAGCCATACCAACTGATCATCAGTTTATGCCTTTCAGAGAACTCAATCACAACACTAGCTATTTAACTTATTAATCTCACTTGCTTTCAGGAACGTGTATGAAATGCTAAGATACCAAGCTATTTAAAACAATGAGGATAATTTTTAAGCTACCCAAGATGCATCACAGAAGACCCCTCCTTAATTAAATCTAACCTTGATATCCTCCAAGATGACTCGGCCTCCACGCTGATTCTGGAATTTCAGCAGTTTCTCAGCGTGCTCCCATTCCTCATGTGACTGCTCCTTGAAGAACTCAGCAAAGTGACACAGGGCAACATCATCCCGGTCAAAGTAATAGGACTGGAGAAAAACAAAATGGATAGAGACATCAGGTCAGATCTAAATCTCATCCATGGCCAACTCAAATTGTGGTAACATCATTGCAGATAAGTTACCCATTCTCTGCTTTCAATTAAGGGGCTCAGTGTCTAAGAAAAAAAAAAGTGTTTTTTTTTTAAGAAGTCAAACTTAATTTGCTTCATTGAACTTTCCTAAATATTATAATTCTCAAAATTCACAGATCCCCAACTCAGAAAAACCGAGTATGGGAAAACTTTGGCCATTGACTATAATTCTAAAATGGAAGTATAAGAGAGAGAGGTCACCAGACGAAATCAACACCACACCAAGGAACTTCGGAGAATTAATGATTCAGACATGTCTCTGTTTCAATGCAAAACAGACAGCAGGTCTCTCTCGAAGCACAGTTTCCAGCAAACAAGGCGAGGGGAAGGCAGTTTGCCAGGAAAGGTCAGCAGCTCTAGAAGCAGGCTGACAAGACAAAACCAGAGCAACAGCCCCAATGACCATCAGACACCTAACAGCAACAAGGGCCTTACAAAACAACCAACTGAATATTACCACCAACCGGGTAATATTGAGCCACTGCGACCAAAGAAAATCAACTCGAGAGAAAACCGAAGATCCGCAAAGTTTCCACTCTACAATCTATTTCTGACTTACCTCTGGGTGAATTACGGTCAAAGATTTGTTTGGTGAGCATTATCTCTGGCCCTTTAGAGCCCAACTTAGCTATTACAGTGGGATTGGGAGGGGTGAGGCATCTTTCTACTATAATTTCCCTCACATGTACTGAAGTGTTCCCCATTTTATTAGAGAGTGTTAAGATTGTTGTGTTGTATTTCCTCTCGAATAAAGGTCAAAGTTTCTTGCACCAAAACCAGTTGTCTGCTGCACTTGGTCACAACCCCCAAATAAGTCCAGGGTCGAGAACCCAGGGAGTGGGAGCGATTCAGACCTGTCAGAAGTGAAGCTGACACACACCACCACCCCCTATAATATGTTGAAAGTCCCTCCCTGTAAAGTAGCTCAAGGTAAAAGGTTTCATCAGTAGAAAACATTAAGGAACAATGTTAATTTTTGGATTAAAGCTTCATTTCAGCACTCACCCTCTACTTACAACAACTTGACAGTGGCACCTACTTCAGTTCCCAGTTGGATGTTAAGGAGCAGAGAAAAATCTTTCAAGTTCACAAGTTTTAACACCTTGAACCATTGTTAGTGTAAGGATCCAGCCTTAGTGAGGAAAACTTCAACAACCAGATTCTCAGAACTTGATTCAATTAGAAAAAGGGAAACAAAACAGGCCAAAACCAGCCAGCATTTCACTAAATAGTCACCAATAGCATTTAATTAACCAGGTTTTGCACCTTCAACATGAATCCTCAATACAAACTTAATCATAAAACCCTAGAGAGTTAGTTTCAGATAGAAACATAGCTATTACAGAGCAGGGAACAAATTATTCCTGAGACCTTCAAAGAGATCATTGTGTTAAGATTATTCACTGAATTGAGACTGGGGAGGGTCACAGAGATACACTCTGAAGCCAATTCAATGACCAAGAAAAATTCTACTTGCTTGGAATACAATGGCATCACAGCCTTAATTTTGAAACACAGTCCCAAAAATACAAAACTCACCATAGAAAGATAAACATAGGAGGCAAAGAGCTCCATATTGATCTGCTTGTTGACACCATCCTCACACTCCTTGTGGTAGTTCTGACATACTTGGGAAACCATCTTCACTATTTATATATTGGGACTAATTTCTATTGCCTAGAAAGTTCTGGAACTATTTTCTTCTGATACAAGCTCTTGTATTTCTACTACTGGGACAGCCTGCATTGAAACCAGGAATGGACAGCACCAATGATGATTGACAATCCCTGATAGCCAATCAGGAATCTTCCATGAATCCAGGCACCAATTAACAAAGGACAGGGCTCTGGGGGAGAGATTGATATCCAGAGCCAATCAGAGCTTTGCAATACAGACCAGCAAGGCCTTGGAGGTGTTTGTGGCTGGACTGCCACTGAGTGGAGTGGAGAGCAGAGAGAGCAGAGAGAGCAGGCCCTTGCCTGGGTCCCTTGGGGAGAAGGAGAAGGAGAAAGAAGGAGAAACCACCATCAACAAGGAGGGAGGGAGAAGGAGAAAAAGAGCACCAACCAGTGGGAGGAAGAGGTGGTCGGTGCAGTGAGGTGTGTCGGCTGAAGGTAGGGGGAGGAAGAGGACTTCAGAGGACAGGGGTCCCCCCCAAGTGTCTGGCCCAGGACAGCTGGAGCTGCCTGGTTGAAGTTACTTTCCTTTTCAAATCTTTGGAGGACTGAGCCGAGGCAGCTCCAGCTGTCTCGGGGAAGACATCTCCTCCCCCTGCCCACTGGAAGACAGGCAGAATAAGATCCACCTTTTAAGGTGCAACCCCGCCCCTCTTCCACCCACTTCTGCAGCAGCCTACCCCTGCAGACTCCCTCCTTCCCATTCCACCATTAATCCCTCCCACCTTCTCTTGCTCTCCCGGATATTCTGGGGGAAATAAAACCAGCAAAGGGGCCCCTCTCCCAACCAAGCTCTGGGATTCGGGGAGAGAGGTTTCCTCAGGGCTTCTTTTAAAAAAAAAGGCCTAAATTCATCAGTAGGCCCGAGACTTGGGGTGGGTGTGGCTCTTTAGGTCATGGCTTCACCATCTTCGCCGGTGCCGGGACCCAGCAGGACGTATGCGGCGGTTACCTCGGGGGCCGCTCCTACAGTTCGTGCCGCTCCTGCTGGGCCGGCGCCTTTCCGCCTCATTACGAGGAAGCATGGGGTGAAGAGCTACGCCCACCCCAACATGACCATTGAGGCCTGCGTTAAGGCCATGGCCGAGGTTGTCGGCCCCTCGGCCATCGTCGCGGCCTCAAAAATGTACGGGAGGGCGGTGTTCTTCCTGAGGTCCGAGCGGGCGGTGTCCCTGGCCCTTAGTAAGGGGCTCACGGTGGGCGGGACCTTCCTGCCGGTGGACCCGCTGGAGGCCACCGCGCAGCGAGTCATTTTATCCAACGTCCCGCCTTTCCTGTCGGACGAGCTCCTCCTCCCCCACCTACGTCAACTGGGGGAGGTGAGGTCGGGGGTAACGCCGCTGCCGCTCGGACTCAGGGAGAACAGCCTCCGGCATGTTTACTCCTTCCGTCGCCAGGCATTCGTCAAGCTGGCACGGGAGGAGGTTACGGAGGGGGGCTTTAACGCCCTCCACGAGGGGACCCCTTACCGCGTCTTTTGGACGGCAGAGGGTGGGCGGTGCCATGCCTGTAAGGAGGTGGGGCACCTGAAGAGGAACTGCCCTGCCTCTCAGGCCGCCAAAACAGCTACGGCGGCCGGGGCTGGCGCCGCCACCGCTCCTCCCCCCAACCCCGCCCCCGCGTCGGGAGAGTCAACTGCGCGGGTGGAGGTTGGCGTCGAGGCCTCCGCCAGGGGGGAGGAGGGGAACCCTCGCCAGAGAAAGGCGCGGAGAAAGAGGAAGAATCTAGAGGCTGGTCCCCGGGACAGAGAAGATCTCAGTCAGCCCGAGGCCGTGACCGCGGCCAGTCAACATCTCGCGGTCGCGACAGAGCCCGGGCTGGCGGGTGAACAGGAGGGTGCGGAGGCGGGGGTCCCAGCAGACATGGAGTCCCCCCTCCCTCCGCGACCCTCCTGGAAGAAAAAGAGGCACCACTCCCCGGAAGCGAACGGGCTCCCTGCTAAGGGACGGCCCCCCGTGGAAGGGGAGTCGGTGCCGGTCGCGGATCCTGCGGCCCCGCCCGTGACATCCGAACAGCGGCGGGGGTCATCCACCTCTCGGGGGGAGGAGATCGTGCCCGTGCCTCCCGGGGGGGATGGAGAGACCCCGCCGATAGGGGGGGTCGCGGCTCCGCAGTTACCCGACACGACCCTGTTCACCGGGTCGGGCGTCCTGGGTGTCGGGGTGGGCGAGGCCGTTGCGGCCAAATTCGTCTGCCCCCGGCTCGACCTCTCCCAGGACCTGCTCGACCTGGTGGTGGGTTTTAATCAAAATATCTCACCGGCCGGGTCGGTCGGTGGCGACGTGGGTGGGGAGACCCCCTCCTCTCAGTCTCTGGGCTCGGAGCCGGGGGAGGTGGGAGAACTTGAGTACACGTTCTCCCCGGTTTCCCCGGGTTCCCCTTATATCCGGGTGCCGGTTTTTCACCGCTCGGAGGCTGGGGAGGGTCCCCGCCCGGCGCCGCCGTCTGACTCGGACCCCCCGGTGGAGCCCGGGGAGGACTCCTCTGCCGACGATCCTGGGGGTGGGATCGTGACAGAGGCGGGGCTGGCCGGCGCGGCCGTCTCGTTCTCCGCGCTTTGTGCGGGGAGCGGGTCGGCCGCGGGCGACGATGACCCGGAGGAGGACGGGGACTCGGTGGTGGGCACTGGGGAGGATTTGGAGTTCGCCGCCAGTGAGGTGGTGGACGCCCTCGTGCCCTGCACCGAGTCTCCCCTCATCCCCGTTGAGGAACTCCGGGATTTTGCGTCCGGTTGGAGCCGTCGTCGCGATGGCGTCCGGCTGGCCCTCGACCGTTGGTCGGAGCCGGCGCAGTTAATCCGCTCGGTCCTGGCCGCCGTCGCGTCCGTGGCCGCGGAAGGGGACGGCGGCGGGGTCGGGCTGCGTCGGCTCAGATCCCTCCTCACCGGGCTCTTGAGGGAGTGGCGGTCGACTAGCGGCCCCGCTCCCTCCGCGCATTAGGTTTAAGTAGGTTGCGCTGTGCTCTTGCCATGGAGATAACCATAGCCAGCCTCAACATCAACGGCGGCAGAGACGCCCGCCGTAGATTTGACAAGTTCTCGGTCCTTCGGGACGGGAAGTATGCGGTGTGCTTTCTGCAGGAAACCCACACCGTTCCGGGAGACGAGGCCACGTGGATCCTGGAATGGGGAGGGGGGGTCTACTTGAGTCACCTCGCCAGCGTTTCGAGCGGGGTGGCCATCTTGTTGGCCCCAACTTTTCAGCCGGAGATCTTGGGGGTCAAGGAGCCGGTGCCGGGCCGCTTGCTCCACGTAGCCCTTCGCCACGGGGACGTGCCGCTTCACCTGGTGAACGTGTACGCCCCCTGGTCCGAGGGCGAGCAAGTGAGCTTCTTTGAAGAAGTGTCTACTTACCTAAACTCCGTCGACGCCGGCGAGTGCATTATCCTCGGGGGGGATTTTAACCGTACCCTCGAGGCGAGGGACCGCTCCGGTCCCGCGCGTGCCCGAACGGCGACGGAGAAGTTGAGGGACCTGGTCGGGTCCTTCGACTTGGTGGACGTCTGGCGGAATCTCCATCCCGACTCCGGCCAGTTCACCTTTGTGAGGGCTGCAGGAGGGAGCACCAGAATCGACCGCCTGTACGTTTCGCGGGCGTACGCCTCCTGCGTCCCGTCGGCCTCCATCCGGCCGGTGTCGTGCTCGGACCACCACCTGGTGTGGATGGAGCTCGCTCTGCTCCGCGCCCGGTCGGGGTCCGCGTACTGGCACTTTAACAACCGGCTGCTGGAGGACGCGCGGTTCCGGGACTCGTTCCGTCTGTTCTGGAGCGACTGGAGAGGGAAGCGGGGAGGCTTCTCCTCCTTGAGGCTATGGTGGGACGTGGGCAAGGCTCACGTCTGCCTCTTCTGTCAAGAGTACGCGAGGGGGTCGACCAAGAGGCGGGAGTCCGAGGTCAGGCGGTTGGAGCAGGAGGTGCTTGGCCTGGAGTCCCGTCTCGGTCAGGCCGCCGAGGATCCGGCCCTGCGGCAGGTGTAATTAGAGAAGAAGGACGCTCTGAGGGACCTGCAACTGGTCGGGTCCCGAGGAGCGTACGTGAGGTCGCGGCTCCAGCTCCTGCGGGACCTGGACCGCGGCTCTCCCTTCTTCTACTCGCTGGAAAAGCGGCGGGGGGCTCGTAAGCAGCTCCTTACGCTGCTGGCCGACGACGGGTCCCTCGTCTCGGACCCGGAGGGAGTCAGGGCCCGGGCTCGATCTTTCTACGAGGCTCTGTTCTCTCCGGATCCGTCCAGCGAGGAGGCGCGCAGAGTTTTGTGGGAGGACTTGCCGAAGGTCGGCCCGGAGGACGCCGAGCGTCTGGACGCTCCGCTCAGTTTGGCGGAGCTGACCGGCGCCCTCCACCAGCTCTCCAGGGGCAAGTCCCCGGGGCTGGACGGGCTGACCGTGGAGTTCCTCAGGGCCTTCTGGGACGTCCTGGGGGGCGACTACGCGCGGGTCCTGGGGGAATGTCTGGCGACCGGGGAGATGCCCCTTTCGTGGCGCAGGGCGGTCGTGGTCCTGCTGCCTAAGAAGGGGGATCTCCGCAACCTTAAAAACTGGCGCCCGGTCTCCCTCCTCAGCACGGATTATAAGGTCTTTGCCAAGGCGATGTCTGCTCGCCTGGGCACCGTGCTGGCCCACATGATCCACCCCGACCAGTCCTACACGGTCCCGGGCCGGAAGATCCACGATAACATCCATCTGGTCCGGGACCTGATCCACCATTCCCAGAGGGCTGGTCTGTCGGTCGCCTTCCTTTCCTTAGATCAGGAGAAGGCGTTCGACAGGGTGGATCACGAGTATCTATTCGGGACTCTGCGCGCTTTCGGGTTCGGGTCGCATTTCGTCGCCCGGATCCGACTTCTGTACGCCGCCGCGGAGTGTCTGATTAAGGTTAACGGATCCTTGACGGCGCCCCTTCGCTTCGGGAGAGGAGTGCGTCAGGGGTGCCCCATGTCCGGCCAATTATACGCCGTCTGCGTGGAGCCTTTCCTGCGCCTCTTGCGCAAGAGGTTGTCGGGACTGGCTCTGCGCGAGCCGGACGTGGAGGTCGTCCTTTCGGCTTACGCCGACGACGTGCTCCTCGTGGTCACGGATCCCCTTGACTTGCGGAGGATGCGCGAGTGCCAAGAGGTCTACTCTGCGGCGTCTTCCGCAAGGATCAACTGGGAGAAATGTTCCGGACTCCTGGTGGGTCAGTGGCGGGTGGACTCCCTGCCGGAGGAGCTCAGGCCTTTCGCCTGGAGTACCACGCACCTCCGGTACCTGGGAGTCTACCTCGGCCCTGCCGAGGAAGCCTGGCCGGCGAACTGGGAAGAGCTGGAGGCCAAGGTCGCCGCTCGCCTGGCGCGCTGGACAGGACTGCTCCGAGTGTTATCCTACAGGGGTCGTGTGCTGGTCATAAACCAGCTGGTGGCCGCCATGTTGTGGTACCGGTTGGTCACTTTGACCCCCCCCCCTGAGTTTGTCGCCAAGATTCAGAAGAAGTTTGTCGACTTCTTCTGGGCCAGAGGGATACACTGGGTCGCTGCCGCGGTCCTGAGTCTCCCGCTTAGGGAGGGCGGTCAGGGGCTGGTGTGCGTCCGCACCCAGGTGGCAACTTTCCGCCTTCGGACGCTGCGGCGATACCTGTACGTTGAGCGTCCTCTTAGATGGCGTGCGCTGGCGACGTATTTTTTCCGCCAGCTGCACGGCCTGAACTACGACACGCAGCTCCTGTTCATCTCGCTGGTGGGCGGCCGCATGTCTTTGCAGGAGCTGCCTGTCTTTTACCAGGATCTGCTCAGGGTCTGGAACACGGTCGCCTCCGGTCGGAGCTCTCGCCCGTCAGGGGTAGCGGCCGTCCTGCAGGAGCCGCTGCTCGGGAATCCGTTCCTCCGCGATATCGGCTTCGGCCGCTCGCGGCTGTCGGTGCGGAGGGCCGTGGCCGGTCGGGTGACCAGAGTCAGGGACGTCCTGGATGGCGGTGGGTCGGGTTGGTTGGAGCCGTGGGCGCTCGCCGCACGGATGTCCTCGTGGCGTGCCGGGGACGCGGCCATCGCCATCCGGGCGTTGAAATCGGCGCTCGGCCCTGACTCCACTCGGGATGTGGAGGCGGCTCAGGCGTGCGGAGCCATCCCGTCCGACCTGACCCCCGTTCGGACGGAGTTCCTCCTCGGCGCCAAACCCCGGAACCTCCCTCGGGGGGCCGCGCCTCACAACTTGAGTCGTCTCTCGGAAATTCCCTCCGTGCCGTTTCACACCGCGCGGAGGGATTTCCTGTACGGGCTGCTCCTGCACACCATCCACTTCCTCGCCCTCGTCTCTCGGCCGGACACGCCCTGGCGTACCATCCTGCCGTCCGGCGGAGACGGGGGTCCCCATTGGGAGGCTCTCTATACAGGGGTCCTCCCGTGTTACTTTGGGGATCTGGGGTGGAGGGTGGCGCACGGAGCAGTCGCGTGCAACCGGCGGTTACGCCATTTCACGGACACCCAGGCCGCTTGTGATTTCTGCGGCCTGGAGGAGTCCGTGTTCCATCTGTACACTGGGTGTGCGAGACTGCAGCCCCTGTTCCATTATTTGAAGGGGCTGCTCCTCAAGTTCTGGCTGCATTTCAGTCCCACGCTCCTGATCTTTGGCCGCCCGGTGAGGAGGGGGGCGGGCAGGTCGGTGGACGTTCTCGTGGGCCTGCTCCTGGGCCTGTCCAAGGTGGCCATCCACAGGTCTAGGATGATCGTGGTCCGTGGGGGCCGTTGCTCGGCCTGTCTGCCTCTCTTCCGCGGAATGCTCCGCGCCCGGGTGGCCCTGGAGATGGAGCACGCGGTGTCTGCCGGTACGCTCGAGGCTTTCCGCGACCGGTGGGCACCGCAGGGGCTGGAGTGCATCCTGGACGTGGATAATAAAATTTTAATTTGAACACTTGGTTTTGGTTTATTTGGTTTTTAGTATTTAAGCACACCCCACACCCCCCCTTCTTATAAAAGGGGGGCCTAATACACAAAAAAACAAAAAAAAAGGAAAAAAAAAAAAAAAAAAAAAGTTCTGGAACTATTTTCTTCTGATCCAAGCTCTTGTATTTCTACGACTGGGACAGCCTGCATTGAAACCAGGAATGGACAGCACCAATGATGATTGACAATCCCTGATAGCCAATCAGGAATCTTCCATGAATCCAGGCACCAATTAACAAAGGACAGGGCTCTGGGGGAGAGATTGATATCCAGAGCCAATCAGAGCTTTGCAATACAGACCAGCAAGGCCTTGGAGGTGTTTGTGGCTGGACTGCCACTGAGTGGAGTGGAGAGCAGAGAGAGCAGAGAGAGCAGGCCCTTGCCTGGGTCCCTTGGGGAGAAGGAGAAGGAGAAAGAAGGAGAAACCACCATCAACAAGGAGGGAGGGAGAAGGAGAAAAAGAGCACCAACCAGTGGGAGGAAGAGGTGGTCGGTGCAGTGAGGTGTGTCGGCTGAAGGTAGGGGGAGGAAGAGGACTTCAGAGGACAGGGGTCCCCCCCAAGTGTCTGGCCCAGGACAGCTGGAGCTGCCTGGTTGAAGTTACTTTCCTTTTCAAATCTTTGGAGGACTGAGCCTGGGCAGCTCCAGCTGTCTCGGGGAAGACATCTCCTCCCCCTGCCCACTGGAAGACAGACAGAAGAAGATCCACCTTTTAAGGTGCAACCCCGCCCCTCTTCCACCCACTTCTGCAGCAGCCTACCCCTGCAGACTCCCTCCTTCCCATTCCACCATTAATCCCTCCCACCTTCTCTTGCTCTCCCGGATATTCTGGGGGAAAATAAAAGCAGCAAAGGGGCCCCTCTCCCAACCAAGCTCTGGGATTCGGGGAGAGAGGTTTCCTCAGGGCTTCTTTTAAAAAGGCCTAAATTCATCAGTAGGCCCGAGACTTGGGGTGGGTGTGGCTCTTTAGGTCATGGCTTCACCATCTTCGCCGGTGCCGGGACCCAGCAGGACGTATGCGGCGGTTACCTCGGGGGCCACTCCTACAGTTCGTGCCGCTCCTGCTGGGCCGGCGCCTTTCCGCCTCATTACGAGGAAGCATGGGGTGAAGAGCTACGCCCACCCCAACATGACCATTGAGGCCTGCGTAAAGGCCATGGCCGAGGTTGTCGGCCCCTCGGCCATCGTCGCGGCCTCAAAAATGTACGGGAGGGCGGTGTTCTTCCTGAGGTCCGAGCGGGCGGTGTCCCTGGCCCTTAGTAAGGGGCTCACGGTTGGCGGGACCTTCCTGCCGGTGGACCCGCTGGAGGCCACCGCGCAGCGAGTCATTTTATCCAACGTCCCGCCTTTCCTGTCGGACGAGCTCCTCCTCCCCCACCTACGTCAACTGGGGGAGGTGAGGTCGGGGGTAACGCCGCTGCCGCTCGGAATCAGGGAGAACAGCCTCCGGCATGTTTACTCCTTCCGTCGCCAGGCATTCGTCAAGCTGGCACGGGAGGAGGTTACGGAGGGGGGCTTTAACGCCCTCCACGAGGGGACCCCTTACCGCGTCTTTTGGACGGCAGAGGGTGGGCGGTGCCATGCCTGTAAGGAGGTGGGGCACCTGAAGAGGAACTGCCCTGCCTCTCAGGCCGCCAAAACAGCTACGGCGGCCGGGGCTGGCGCCGCCACCGCTCCTCCCCCCAACCCCGCGTCGGGAGAGTCAACTGCGCGGGTGGAGGTTGGCGTCGAGGCCTCCGCCAGGGGGGAGGAGGGGAACCCTCGCCAGAGAAAGGCGCGGAGAAAGAGGAAGAATCTAGAGGCTGGTCCCCGGGACAGAGAAGATCTCAGTCAGCCCGAGGCCGTGACCGCGGCCAGTCAACATCTCGCGGTCGCGACAGAGCCTGGGCTGGCGGGTGATCAGGAGGGAGCGGAGGCGGGGGTCCCAGCAGACATGGAGTCCCCCCTCCCTCCGCGACCCTCCTGGAAGAAAAAGAGGCACCACTCCCCGGAAGCGAACGGGCTCCCTGCTAAGGGACGGCCCCCCGTGGAAGGGGAGTCGGTGCCGGTCGCGGATCCTGCGGCCCCGCCCGTGACATCCGAACAGCGGCGGGGGTCATCCACCTCTCGGGGGGAGGAGATCGTGCCCGTGCCTCCCGGGGGGGATGGAGAGACCCCGCCGATAGGGGGGGTCGCGGCTCCGCAGTTACCCGACACTACCCTGTTCACCGGGTCGGGCGTCCTGGGTGTCGGGGTGGGCGAGGCCGTTGCGGCCAAATTCGTCTGCCCCCGGCTCGACCTCTCCCAGGACCTGCTCGACCTGGTGGTGGGTTTTAACCAGAATATCTCGCCGGCCGGGTCGGTCGGTGGCGACGTGGGTGGGGGACCCCCTCCTCTCAGTCTCTGGGCTCGGAGCCGGGGGAGGTGGGAGAACTGGAGTATACGTTCTCCCCGGTTTCCCCGGGTTCCCCTTATATCCGGGTGCCGGTCTTTCACCGCTCGGAGGCTGGGGAGGGTCCCCGGCCGGCGCCGCCCTCTGACCCGGAGCCCCCGGTAGAGCCCGGGGGGGACTCCTCTGCCGACGATCCGGGGGGTGGGATCGTGACAGAGGCGGGGCCGGCCGGCGCGGCCGTCTCGTTCTCCGCACCCTGTGCGGGGAGTGGGTCGGCCGCGAGCGACGATCATCCGGAGGAGGACGGGGACTCGGTGGTGGGCACTGGGGAGGATTTCGAGTTCGCCACCAGTGAGGTGGTGGACGCCCTCGTGCCCTGCACCGAGTCTCCCCTCATCCCCGTTGAGGAACTCCGGGATTTTGTGTCCGGTTGGAGCCGTCGTCGCGATGGCGTCCGGCTGGCCCTCGACCGTTGGTCGGAGCCGGCGCAGTTAATCCGCTCGGTCCGGGCCGCCGTCGCGTCCGTGGCCGCGGAGGAGGGCGGCGGCAGGGTCGGGCTGCGCCGGCTCAGATCCCTCCTCACCGGGCTCTTGAGGGAGTGGCGGTCGACTAGCGGCCCCGCTCCCTCCGCGCGTTAGGTTTAAGTAGGTTGCGCTGTGCTCTTGCCATGGAGATAACCATAGCCAGCCTCAACATCAACGGCGGCAGAGACGCCCGCCGTAGATTTGACAAGTTCTCGGTCCTTCGGGACGGGAAGTATGCGGTGTGCTTTCTGCAGGAAACCCACACCGTTCCGGGAGACGAGGCCCCGTGGATCCTGGAATGGGGAGGGGGGGTCTACTTGAGTCACCTCGCCAGCGTTTCGAGCGGGGTGGCCATCTTGTTGGCCCCGACTTTTCAGCCGGAGATCTTGGGGGTCAAGGAGCCGGTGCCGGGCCGCTTGCTCCACGTAGCCCTTCGCCACGGGGACGTGCCGCTTCACCTGGTGAACGTGTACGCCCCCTGGTCCGGAGCCGAGCAAGTGAGTTTCTTTGAAGAAGTGTCCACTTACCTGAACTCCGTCGAGTGCATTATCCTCGGGGAGGATTTTAACCGCACCCTCGAGGCGAGGGACCGCTCCGGTCCCGCGCGTTGCCGAACGGCGACGGGGAAGTTGAGGGACCTGGTCGGGTCCTTCGACTTGGTGGACGTCTGGCGGAATCTCCATCCCGACTCCGGCCAGTTCACCTTTGTGAGGGCTGCAGGAGGGAGCACCAGAATCGACCGCCTGTACGTTTCGCGGGCGTACGCCTCCTGCGTCCCGTCGGCCTCCATCCGGCCGGTGTCGTGCTCGGACCACCAACTGGTGTGGATGGAGCTCGCTCTGCTCCGCGCCCGGTCGGGGTCCGCGCACTGGCACTTTAACAACCGGCTGCTGGAGGACGCGCGGTTCCGGGACTCGTTCCGTCTGTTCTGGAGCGACTGGAGAGGGAAGCGGGGAGGCTTCTCCTCCTTGAGGCTATGGTGGGACGTGGGCAAGGCTCACGTCTGCCTCTTCTGTCAAGAGTACGCGAGGGGGTCGACCAAGAGGCGGGAGTCCGAGGTCAGGCGGTTGGAGCAGGAGGTGCTTGGCCTGGAGTCCCGTCTCGGTCAGGCCGCCGAGGATCCGGCCCTGCGGCAGGTGTAATTAGAGAAGAAGGACGCTCTGAGGGACCTGCAACTGGTCGGGTCCCGAGGAGCGTACGTGAGGTCGCGGCTCCAGCTCCTGCGGGACCTGGACCGCGGCTCTCCCTTCTTCTACTCGCTGGAAAAGCGGCGGGGGGCTCGTAAGCAGCTCCTTACGCTGCTGGCCGACGACGGGTCCCTCGTCTCGGACCCGGAGGGAGTCAGGGCCAGGGCTCGATCTTACTACGAGGCTCTGTTCTCTCCGGATCCGTCCAGCGAGGAGGCGCGCAGCGTTTTGTGGGAGGACCTGCCGAAGGTCGGCCCGGAGGACGCCGACAGTATGGACGCTCCGCTGAGTTTGGCGGAGCTGACCGGCGCCCTCCACCAGCTCTCCAGGGGCAAATCCCCGGGGCTGGATGGGCTGACCGTGGAGTTCCTCAGGGCCTTCTGGGACGTCCTGCGGGGCGACTACACGCGGGTCCTGGGGGAATGTCTGGCAACCGGGGAGATGCCCCTTTCGTGGCGCAGGGCGGTCATGGTCCTGCTGCCTAAGAAGGGGGATCTCCGCAACCTTAAAAACTGGCGCCCGGTCTCCCTCCTCAGCACGGATTATAAGGTCTTCGCCAGGGCGATGTCTGCTCGCCTGGGCACCGTGCTGGCCCACATGATCCACCCCGACCAGTCCTACACGGTCCCGGGCCGGAAGATCCAGGATAACATCCACCTGGTCCGGGACCTGATCCACCATTCCCAGAGGGCTGGTCTGTCGGTCGCCTTCCTTTCCTTAGATCAGGAGAAGGCGTTCGACAGGGTGGATCACGAGTATCTATTCGGGACTCTGCGCGCTTTCGGGTTCGGGTCGCATTTCGTCGCCCGGATCCGACTTCTGTACGCCGCCGCGGAGTGTCTGATTAAGGTTAACGGATCCTTGACGGCGCCCCTTCGCTTCGGGAGAGGAGTGCGTCAGGGGTGCCCCATGTTCGGCCAATTATACACCGTCTGCGTGGAGCCTTTCCTGCGCCTCTTGCGCAAGAGGTTGTCGGGACTGGATCTGCGCGAGCCGGACGTGGAGGTCGTCCTTTGGGCTTACGCCGACGACGTGCTCCTCGTGGTCACGGATCCCCTTGACTTGCGGAGGATGCGCGAGTGCCAAGAGGTCTACTCTGCCGCGTCTTCCGCAAGGATCAACTGGGAGAAATGTTCCGGACTCCTGGTGGGTCAGTGGCGGGTGGACTCCATGCCGGAGGAGCTCAGGGCTTTCGCCTGGAGTACCACGCACCTCCGGTACCTGGGAGTCTACCTCGGCCCTGCCGAGGAAGCCTGGCCGGCGAACTGGGTAGAGCTGGAGGCCAAAGTCACCGCTCGCCTGGCGCGCTGGACAGGACTGCTCCGAGTGTTATCCTACAGGGGTCGAGTGCTGGTCATAAACCAGCTGGTGGCCGCCATGTTGTGGTACCGGTTGGTCACTTTGACCCCCCCCCCTGATTTTGTCGCCAAGATTCAGAGGAAGTTCGTCGACTTCTGGGCCAAAGGGATGCACTGGGTCGCTGCCGCGGTCCTGAGTCTCCCGCTTAGGGAGGGCGGTCAGGGGCTGGTGTGCGTCCGCACCCAGGTGGCAACTTTCCGCCTTCGGATGCTGCAGCGATACCTGTACGCGGAGCGCCCTCTTAGATGGCGTGCGCTGGCGACGTATTTTTTCCGCCAGGTGCACGGCCTGAACTACGACACGCAGCTCCTGTTCGTCTCGCTGCTGGGCGGCCGCACGTCTTTGCAGGAGCTGCCTGTCTTGTACCAGGATCTGCTCAGGGTCTGGACCATGGTCGCCTCCAGCCGGAGCTCTCGCCCGTCGGGAGTAGCGGCCGTCCTGCAGGAGCCGCTGCTCGGGAATCCGTTCCTCCGCGATGTCGGCTTCAGCCGCTCGTGGCTGACGGAGCGGAGGGCTGTGGCCGGTCGGGTAACCAGAGTCAGGGACGTCCTGGATGGCGGGAGGTCGGGTTGGCTCGAGCCGTGGGCGCTCGCCGCTCGCATGTCCTCGTGGCGTGCCGGGGACGCGGCCGCCGCCATCCAGGCGTTGAAATCGGCGCTCGGCCCTGACTCCACTCGGGGTGTGGAGGCGGCTCAGGCGTGCGGAGCCATCCCGTCCGACCTGACCCCCGTTCGGACGGAATTCCTCCTCGGCGCCAAACCCCGGAACCTCCCTCGGAGGGCCGCGCCTCACAACTTGAGCCGTCTCTCGGAAATTCCCTCCGTGCCGTTTCACACCGCGCGGAGGGATTTCCTGTACGGGCTGCTCCTGCACACCATCCACTTCCTCGCCCTCGTCTCTCGCCCGGACACGCCCTGGCGTACCATCCTGCCGTCCGGCGGAGACGGGGGTCCCCAGTGGGAGGCTCTCTATACAGGGGTCCTCCCGTGTTACTTTGGGGATCTGGGGTGGAGGGTGTTGCACGGAGCAGTCCCGTGCAACAGGCGTTTACGCCATTTTACGGACACCCAGGCCGCTTGCATTTTCTGCGGCCTGGAGGAGTCCGTTTTTCATTTGTACACTGGGTGTGCGAGACTGCAGCCCCTGTTCCACTATTTGAAGGGGCTGCTCCTCAAGTTCTGGCTGCATTTCAGTCCCACGCTCCTGATCTTTGGCCGCCCGGTGAGGAGGGGGGCGGGCAGGTCGGTGGACGTTCTCGCGGGCCTGCTCCTGGGCCTGTCCAAGGTGGCCATCCACAGGTCTAGGATGATCGTGGTCCGTGGGGGCGGTCGCTCGGCCTGTCTGCCTCTATTCCGCGGAATGCTCCGCGCCCGGGTGGCCCTGGAGATGGAGCACGCGGTGTCTGCCGGTACGCTCGAGGCTTTCCGCGGCCGGTGGGCACCGCAGGGGCTGGAGTGCATCCTGGACGAGGAGAATAAAATTTTAATTTGAACACTTGGTTTTGGTTTATTTGGTTTTTAGTATTTAAGCACACCCCACACCCCCCCCTTCTTATAAAAGGGGGGCCTAATACACAAAAACAAAAAAAAAAGAGAAAACTTCCCAGTGAGAGGCCTGTGAGGAGAGTGCTAAAACAAAAAAAAAAGAAAAAAAAAAAATGTGGCAGCAGATTGCAGGTAATGTGATTCCTCAATTCTTGCTCCAATTTCACTGTGTCGTTTACTGCCCACTCTGAATTCATTCACGTCGGCTGAAACTCCAGCCACTGAGGAGATCCCTGAATGAAATCAGTGTATAAATTCTTGCCCACTGTTAAATATCACCCTGTGTGAAACAACTACTTTATATTGACCTGTTAATCTTAGCTTTATATTTAAAAAGAACTTTAACTTGTCACTGAGGGACTGCATCTTTCTTAAATGGGTCATTACTACTCTCTAACTCTGAGATTCAATTCTATTGACCTTGAACCTTTACCGACATTCCTCCAAACCAGTCTGTTCTTTTGTGCCTCAATTGATTTATCTTTTCCGTGCCTTCTCGTGGATATTCAGGCCTGTTGCCTCAACTTGTGGTCAATGAATGTTCAATGTGGAAGTTCCTGTTGAGACTTCTCTTGAAAAATGAAACAAGTGGAATAATAATTGGGATACAATGTATTAAAGGGGAACTCCACTTTTGGTTATTACTCCTGCCAATCCCCTTGATTCCACGGACACAGATGAGATTTAAGTGATGTTGTTTTGTGCTCCATATCAGGGTTAACTTGAAGCCCCTTAAGGTGAAAGCTCTATTCTACATGGGAAAGAATGCTCATCAATTCCGACAGTGCCAATCATTTCAGGGTTTCTGACTGCAGGCCTGAAGTCCCCTGTAATAGAAGGTGGACTGAGCAGAGGAACAGAGGCTGCTCGAGGCAACTTCAACCAATGGTGGAGCTGCTTCAATCATGTGTCATTGAGGAACAGCTGAAACCCCTCAAACTGCTGCTTAACAGGGCAGGAAAATGACCAGAAATAGCTTTTGTCCAATGAGACCAGCTCTTCATTCCTTAACCTGATGTCTTTCAGATGGCTGGAGATTTCCTGGTCTACACCACCCACCTGAACCACACCCCAAATGCTCATGGATCTGTCATTGTGAGAACGAATGGAGCCATCATTCCCATTGAGTGCCATTATTTTAGGTAAGAAACTTTACTCTGTGGCAAATAAGGTCTATAGCAGGTGCAGTTCTCTGAAGTTGTCCTGAAATTACTCTCCTGTCCTTCCAGGAAGGGCAATGTGAGCAGTGACCCTATCAAGCCCACCTGGATCCCATTCAGCTCGACCAAGTCTGGAGAAGGGCTTCTGTCATTCTCACTGCGTCTTATGAACGGTATGTGATGGGTGGATGGGGAGTGCTTTTCTGTGGTCTCCCACTCGGAGTTTCATCCACTGTCTCCAACCCTTGTCCTCTTGTACTTCAGATGACTGGCTTACAGAGCGCACCTCGACTGTCTACTACCTGGGTGACCTCATTCACATTGAGGCCTCTGTTTCAATGACCAACCACATGCCCTTGAAGCTCTACATTGACAGCTGTGCAGCTACATTGAGCCCAGACAAGGATTCCACCCCAAGATACAACATCATTGACTACCATGGGTAAGGAGCTCTCTGCTTTCTCCAGCTGGTTATGTCTCAATAGGTTCACTTTATTCACTTTGTCCCTTTTTTAATCTTTCTTCAGTTGCCTCCTGGACAGCAAAGCTGAGGACTCCTTTTCAACCTTTGTGTTGCCAAGAGGTGAACGTGAGCTGGACAAACTCCAGTTTGACCTGGATGCGTTCCGCTTCTTTGGAGATGACCGTTCCTTGGTAAGAGGAAGCCAAACATTGGGTTCCCCATGTTGGGAGGAGGTCACTAAATAACAACTTGTATTGAATGTGTCCCTCAGATTTTCATCACCTGTCACCTGAAAGTTGCTGCAGTGGATCAGAGAGATTCAATGAACAAAGCTTGTACTTTCCAGAATATGTAAGTTCCCTCTCTCGCTCAGGGATGTGTTGTATTAAAGGGTGATGGACAACCTGGTTGATAAACTGATTCTCTGGTTTAGCTGGACCCCATTAGAAGAATCTACCAATGATGTGTGTGCCTGTTGTCATCTGGGCAGCTGTAGTGCCACGAGGGAATTCCGACTTGATTCCAGAGGAAGGAGGGATCTTGCATCTGGACCTGGTAGGACATTGATCCCCTCTATGTTGGAGGTCACCCTTTACCCTCTCTAACTGGAATGTTTGATATTGCAGAGAGTGATGCTGAATTGAAGTGGGAGGGTGAAGCCTCACTTGGACCCCTGGTCATTCTGGATCCTGATGTGACAGAGCTGGCAACTGAGTCCCTTAATGAGGTTGAGCAAAGGATGCAGGAGAGGTCTCCGGGTGGTGAGTTGGTTGACTGCTAGTTTCCATTTTCTCCTCAGTATTTCCTTCACTAACCATTGGTTTCTTGTTGCTTTTTAGGTGTGGAGACTGAGGTGGTCCTGATCCTGGCCCTGACTGTGACCGCTGTCTCTCTGATCTCTGCTTCTTTGATCGCCTTGTTCCTGTACAGGAAACACAAGCAAACCCAATTCAACTAGTTATCAAATGACCAATAAAGCAGTGACTACTTGTATCTTCTAATGGCTGGTTGCTCATTTTTCATTATCTGGTTCCAATCAGCATGCAACGAGTGCTCAATTCTGTTAGTAACACTCCGCACTCCTCCACAGTTCCTCCTGTTAGTGAAATGGGTTTTAATGGGTCCATGTAAGTAGTGGCAGAATGGCTGGTAATAGTGTATCCAGGCCCTGTCCAGGGATGGCTGCAGCAATGGGTGAAAGCTTGCCAGGCCCTCATTGTGCAGGTCAATGAACTCTGAAGGGACAGTGGGACTGGCCTGAGGTACTGGTGCTGGCTGGTTGACGGCCCAATCATTCCCTTGGTGTCCCGTGGCCATTGATCGCTCGAATCCAAAACGGGCTCCAAACTCCAGTTAAACTTCCCCTTTTGGAGCTAATTGTCCAAACACCAATCGGATTGAAAGTCAGTGGACTTGGAACTCTCCTCCAAGATTGAATATCTCTGCCCCTGGTGTAAAGATTCTTGTTTAGTGGGGGTGGGGCTCCAGGTAGATTTCAAATGTTCAGTGTAATGGTTAATGTACACGGGGGGCAATGTTGTGCCCAGTGGGTACAGGCACAGTGAGAATGTGAGGGACGGGGAGCCCAGCGGTTGTGATTTAACTCTGTTGGATATGAATTTCACCTGTCATCTTGAGCACAGATTGAAGTTTCTTTATCCTCAGCTTCCCCTCACGACAGGCCCTCAGGATTGTATTGTAAGTCGTTAGTCCTATTTTCAAATTACATTGTTTATCATTCACTGTATTTGAGGGGTGGTCATTGGATCAGGAGTAGTCCATTTAGCCCCTCGAGCCTGGTCCACCATTCAATGAGATCATGGTTGATCTGTGACATAACTCCATATACCTGCCTTCGTCATATCCCTTACCTTGTTTTGCTCAACAAAATTTTAAGCTGAGGTAATAGATTTAACAATTGAGCTAGCATCAACTGCCCTTTGTGGAAGAGTGTTCCTAACTTCTCCCACTCTTTGCGTGTAGAAGTGTCTCATAACTTGACTCCTGAAAGTCCTGATTCTAATTTTTAGGTTCTGTCCCCTGGTCGCTAAACTGGCTGTGTTTTTATAACTTTACAGTGAATTGGGTCCAATCCATGTCTGGGACACCCTTGTGAAATCCTGAAATTTGTTCATAAAATGGTCTTCAGATTAATAAGAGAATGTTGAACTTTATTGAGCTGTGTTTTTCTTTTTGTTAAATCAGACATTCAGGGGGTCTATTAAACAGGATGGGAGCTGTTAGCAGTAAACACCCGCTTCAGACAACATTCTTTGGCAGGTGGAAACCACTTCTCCATTTAAATCAAATCATGGTAATATTTTACTTGAGCTATAATCACTGAAGTTTAGTGTTTAAACATAGCAGGAGATCCAGGCTTGTTCTGTTGAAGTAGAATAACAATGAGTTAGTGGGAACTTTTAATAATAGCAATTCATTTCTGCTCACTGTACACACTGAAGGTGATTTTTTTTTCCAGTGGAACCTGCAGTCAGACGGCCCCTCCTCACTTTCACTCTGAGCTTCCTCACACTATTGATAAATAGTATTCGGAAACTTTAAACTCAATAGATGACAATACATTCAAGTGTAGTGTAGGTCCATCCTACCCTCTTCTGACTGTTGTCTGATTTACATATAAGCATTTCAGGGAGACTTTACAAACTGGATATACTGACCAGGAGAACTACTGTGGGATATTTTTAAAATGTTGCAAAAAAAATACTATGTAGAAATGCTTCATGAATTCATTCTCAATGAAGCTTCGGATCTTACAGTACAGAAACAGGTGACTTTCCTCTCGCCTCTCATCCAATTTAATGTTCCTCTGTTCCAAGGTCCCGATACTATTATTCCCATTGAAAATAATTCATGGAGTTTGTGTCAACAACGCTTTCGGGCAGAACTCTACATTGTCCCCTCCCTCCCTGTCACGATATTTTTTTGAACCATAAACATGTATCTTTTGCCATGTTACATTTGACCCTAGGGGTTATAGAATCATCGAAATTTACAGCACAGAAGGAGGCTATTCGGCCCATTGTGTCTGTGCCAGCTGAAGAAGAGCTGTCCAGCCTAATCGCACTCTTGGTGTTGGTCCGCAGCCTTGTCGGTGACGGCACTTCAAGTGCACATCCAAGTACTTTTAAAAAGCGATGTGGGTTTCTGCCTCGACCACCCTTTCAGCCAGTAAGGTCCAAACCCACACCACCCTCTGGGTAAAAAAAATTATCCACAGATCCCCTCTAATCCTTCTACCAATTACTTGAAATATATGCCCCCTGGTTATTGGCCTCTCTGCTAAGGGAGAGAGGACCTCAATATCCTTTTTTTATTTGTTCATGGGATGTGGGCGTCGCTGGCCAGGGCAGCATTTATTGCCCATCCCCAATTGCCCTCATGAAGGTGGTGGTGAGCTGCCTTCTTGAAGTGATGCAGTCTGTGTGGCCCCCAATAATTTTATGCACCTCAATTAAATCCCCCCTCAGCCTCCTCTGTTCCAATGAAAACAACTCCAGCCGATCCAATCCTTCCTCACAGCTAAAATTCTCCAGTCCTGGAACATCCTTGTAAATCTCCTCTGGACCCTCTCTGGTCCAATCCCATCTTTCCTGTAATGTGGTGACCTGAACTGGACACGGGTTAAATTTATTAGTCCGCCTGTTCCCACAGGTCCCAGTCGAGTTTCTTCATTCCTTTCCTTGGTTCAATCCGTCATTCACCGATTGGGTTTATGACCGGTCACCACCTCCTGTGATTTCCCCAATTGGCTGCCCCTCTTCTCAGAGATTCTCTCGCTCCACAGACCACCTGCACTCTGTCGGTTCCACCAATCCGGGAAGCTTCACCTGTGATTGGATGAACTCGGTGACCCGGTCCCGTCATGGCGGCCGGATCTCCCACAATGCAGAGCGGCGGAGAAAAGGCCCCATCTGTGAGACAGGCCGCGCTGCACTCTGGGAGAATGTTCGCACATGCGCACATCACCCGCCGGATCAGCGGCCGCTTCCTGTTGTGTCGCGAGACAAACTTTCCGTTTTTTCGGTTGAGAACGAGCGGTTTTTATTGTGACGGAAACTGACGTCACTTTTCCTTTGAATCGCGCGGTTTGATTTAAATAAACGGCGCACATGCGCAGTGTGGCGCGTCCCTCTTAAAGGGCCCTGGACCGGCCGAGAGTCCCCGAGCCCGGGGACAGGATCGAGAGACGGGCAATGGGATTAGAGCGGAGGGCGGCCCCGGGGAGGGGGAACTTGCATTTCTCCAGCGCCTGTCACATCCTCAGGACGACCCAAAGCCTCGCAGCCAATGGGGAGCTTTGGAAATGAGGTCACTGTTGTAATGTGGGCAGCCATTTTGTGCACAGCAAGATCCCACAAACAGCAATGTGATAAATGACCAGATAATCTGTTTATAGGTGTTGGTTGAGGATTAAATATTGGCCAGGACACCGGAGAGAACTCCCCTGCTCTTCTTCGTTGCTGGAGGCGACGGGGCGGGGGGAGGGCGGGGGGCCGTTGCTGGGGGTGACGGGCGAGGCCTGTGAGCCGCTGCGGCCTTGGGCGGAGAATGGCGACACCCGCCGACTCCAGTCTCACCGCCGACTCCAGTCTTTCGAGTTCGAGGCACCGTTTAACAAAGAAGAGAAAACTTCCGCCAAAACCATGTGGATCCGCGCCTGGGCCCTGACCTTCTGCGGCTCTGCACACGCAGCCTTTGACTGCAGGCTCCTGACAGACATCAGGTATGGGCAGAGCAGCAATCAATAATCAATCACTCAACAAATCACAGCAATCAATCAATAACACCCAACTAATCAATAATCAATCACTAAACAAATCACAGCAATCAATCAATAACACCCAACTGATTCACAAGGATGGTACCAGAACTGAGAGGATCGAGTTATCAGGAAAGATTGAACAGGCCGGGGCTCTTGTCTCCAGAAAGGAGAAGGCTGAGGGGTGACCTGATCGAGGTCTTTTCAGATAATGAAAGGGTTTGATAGGGGAGACGTAGAGAAAATGTTTCTGCTTGTGGGGGAGACCAAAACAAGGGGTCATCAATATAAGATCGTCACTAATAAATGTAATTGGGAATTCGGGAGAAACCTCTTTCCCCAAAGAATTGTCAGAATGTGGAACGTGTTGCCATAAGGAGTAGTTGAGGCAAATAACATAGATGCATTTAAAGGGCAGCTAAAGAAACACATGAGGGAGAAAGGAACAGCAGGTTATGCTGATCGGGTTCGATGAAGAGGCTCGTGTGGAGCACAACCGCCGTCATAGACCAGTTGGGCCGAATGGCCTGTTTCTGTGCTGTACATTCCATGTAATTCTATGTAAATTAACGGCACACATGCGCAGTGTGACCGTCACGCAAACATGGCCGTCACGCGGTGGATGACGCCACAATCCTTTCTGTGGCATCATGGGTCCCGTGATTGGCGGATTCTCACCTGGGATTCAGGGTCAGAGGTTACAGACCGTCTCCATCCTCCACTCAGCGCTAAAGAGCCCAGTCGATGAACCCTGACTCAGGACCCTGACTCCGGAGATCGGCCCAAGGCCTCTTAAAGGGCCCTGCAGCGTCCTCGAATTTGAGAGATGGGAAATGGGATTAGAGGGAAGGGCGGCCCCGGATAGGGGGAGGGAGGATCTTGCATTTCTCCAGCGCCTTTCACATCCTCGTGTCCCAAATCTTCGCAGCCAATCGGGGGCTTTGGAAATAACGTCACTGTTGTAAAGTGGGCTACCATTTCTTGCACAACAAGATCCCACAAACAACAATGTGATAATGACCGGATAATCTGTTTTAGTGATGTTGGTTGAGGGATAAATATTGGCCAGGACACTGGGGAGAATTCCCCTGCATTTCTTCCAAATAGTGTCATGGGATCTTTTACAGCCACCTGAGAGGGCAAACGGGGCCTCGGTTTAATATTTCATCTGAAAAACGGCACCTCCGACAGTGTAGCACTCCCTCAGTACTGCACTGGAGTGTGAGCCTAGATTTTGTGCTCAGGTCTCTGGAGGGGAGCTTTAACCCACAACCTTTATGATTCTAGAGTTGAGAGAGTGCGACAAATGAGCCAAGGCCGACACCGAGTACTTCAGAAGGGTCGTTAATTCTTCCGTCCCGTAACATGATGTGACTTTCTTCCACAGGAGAATTCGTGCCTGAACTTCCAGGAGTTTTGAGGAAAACCGCACCGGATTTGAATCAATCTGTTGGAAAATACTTGAGGCCGACTGGAAATCTCTTTGGATGTTCACACGGCCGGGAGGCACCAAGACAATTCAATGAGACTGTGAAGGATGTCAAGTGAAATCAGGGACATGGCGAGCAACGGTGTGAAGGTAACTGGGGGATCCCCGGGGTAATGTCCAGTCTGTTCAGGTGGGCCGTTTAAAAGGAAATGGAAAAGTGCGGGGAGAAAGTTGTCTGGGGACCGGAAACAGAGGGTCCGGGTTAATGGGAGTTGCTGAGATTGGAGAATTGTAAACAATTTTACAACACCAAGTTATAGTCCAACGATTTTATTTTTAATTCCACAAGATTTCGGGGGCTTTCCCCTTCCTCAGGCGGTGTGGAAGTGATTGGAGAAGGGTTGGAAGTGGTTACCCCAGGGGTCAGTGCTGGGCCCACTTTTATTCTCCGTATTTATGGACTCTTTGGAATTACATAGAATTTACAGCACAGAAACAGGCCATTCGGCTCAACTGGTCTGTGCTGGTGTTTATGCTTCACACGAGCCTCCTCACACCTCTCTTCATCTATCCCTATCTGTATATCCTTCTGTTCCTTTCTCCCTCATGTACTTATCCAGCTTCCCCTTAAAAGCATCTATGCTATTTGCCTCAATTACTCCATGTGTTAGCAAGTTCCACATTCTAACCACTCTCTGGGTAAATAATTTCCTTTTGAATTCCTTACTGGATTTATTAGTGACTATTTTATTTTCATGGCCCCAAGTTCTGGTCTCCCCCACAAGTGGAAACTTCTTCTCCACCTCTACCCGATCAAACCCTTTCATAATCTTAAAAACCTCTATCAAGTCCCCCCCCTCCCCCAGCCTTCTCCTTTGTAGAGAAAAGAGCCCCAGTCTGTTCACTTTTTCCTGATAGGTTTAACCTCTCGGTTCTGGTATCATCCTAGTAAATCTTTTTTGCACCTTCTCCGGTGCCTCTGTATCATTTTTATATGAACCCAAGTGCCTTGTTTGCTTTTTTAATGCCTTATTAACCTGCTTTGCTACTTTTAATTATTTGTGTCCCTGTACCCCGAAATTCCTTTGCTCCTCTACCCCATTTAGACTCTTATTATCCAAGCAGTATGCGGCCTCCTTATTCTTCCGACCAAAATGTACCACCTCACACTTATCTACATTGAAATTCATTTGCCAATTACACGTCCATTTTGCAAATTTATTAATGGTTTCCTGTATTTTGTCGCAGTCCTCTTCAGTATTAACTGTACCTCCCAATTGGGTGTCGTCAGCAAATTTTGAAATTGTACTCCCGATTCCTGAGTCCAAATCATTTATGCAAATGGTGAACAACAGTGTTCCCAGCACCGATCCTTGTGGAACACCACTTCACACCTTTTACCAGTGTGAGTAACTACCTTTCATCCCTACTCTCTGTTTTCTGTTTTGTAGCCAGCTTGCTATCCATTCTGCTGCCTGTCCCCTGACTCCACAAGCTCTGACCTTGGTCATGAGTCCACATGCGATACCTTATCGAAGGCCTTTCAAGGTTTTCTTTTTCAGATATTTATTCACTTCCTTTTTAAATTCTGCTTCCCTCGGTGTTTCTGGTCGGACATTCCATTGTCCGAACAACCCTCTGCATCAAAAAGAAAACCAACCTCTCACTTCATTCTTTTGGTCTTAATTTGATGCCCTCCAGTTACCGACTCACAAACTGGTGGAAATAGATATCCCTCATTTACTTTATCAAAATCCCCTCATAATTTTGATCCCCACTCTCTGATCTTATTTAAACTTCTCTGCTCTCATGAAAAGTTATGTGAAGACTCTCATCCTTGGGATCATCTTAGTGAATCTCTTCTGCCCCTCTCCATGGCCGCGACATTCTTACTAAAGTAATGCACCAAAAACTGGACACAGTATTCTGACTGTGACCTAACCAATGATTTGTCCAGGTGTAGCATTAACTCTTTCCTTTTATACTCTATGCCCCTATTTATAAATCCTCTGATCCCATGGTTTTTTTTTGTAAAACAGCTTTATCAACTTGTCCTCCCACTTTTAAAGATTTGTGTATCTGAATCACTAAATCTCTCTGCTCCTCTACTCCTTTTACAGTTTTACAGTATAGTGTCTATTTCCTCTCCTTATTCTCCTCACCTCACATCTCTTCCCATTAAATTCTATCTCACATCTACCTGCCCAATCTTCTCACCTGTCTGCCTCCTCCTGAATTTGTTGACAATCATCTTCATGGTTAATCTCCCTCCTTATCTTTGTGGCAGCTGCAAATTTTGACATTGTGCCCCCTACACCCAGGTCCAGATCATTTCTATCCACAGATATTGAGAAAAGCAATGGTGCCAACACTGACCCCGGGGATCACCACGGTTTGAACCCTTCCAGTGCAAGAAACATCTGTTAACCACGACTCTCAATTTTCTGTCCTTTACCCATCCCCTCTCTCTCCCTCTCTCTCATTTCTCCTCTCCAACTTCTCATATTTCTATCCCTCAGTTCTCATACACAAACAGACTCTCTTCCCCTTTCCTCTCTTTCATACACACAGACTTTCTCTCCCTTGTCTCCCGTATCCTCTCTTTTCCTTTCTCACTCTTATATACACACACCATGGGGTCAATTTTAGGATGACCGATCGGGTGCGTTCGTGGCGGGGGGTTCCTAAAATTGGGGAATCCCGGAGCAGGTCCGGAGCCCGGCTCCAACCTGCCCCCTTCTAGTTTCCCCAATGACGCGAATCGGTGCGTGCGCAGCCCCCGCGTGCGGGCCTCCCACCGCCAATTAAAGCCGGCGGGATGACAGTTTAGATAGTTAGGGAGGTACTTGAGGTCGTTGACACACCTCATTGGGAAGAGATTTTAGCAGGGATGTGATTTTGGACTATCCTCAGCGTGTTTCCCATGCTGTGGGAAATACTCCCTGTTGTTGCAGATGTGTTTCAGTCAGCAGCCATTGAAAGATGCAGAGGATTCCTTGAGAGTTGGGGGGAATACCTCATTCATTGCAGCAGGGCACTCTGCCACCTCAGACAAAGTTTTGTCTGCCACACCGTTGTATCCACACTCATAATTATTACATCATACCCTAAACTCTGCTGTCCAAACACATTTGCCTACTTTGCGGACCCCCTCACACTCACAGCGTCAGGATGGTGGTGGGGGGTTCCATCGCTGCATTCATCACTCCATTGGAGGACGAGCAACATCACTAGCCTCGCCAGGCACGCCGTCCACCTCTGCCACATGGAGCTACACAACACAGTGCTGCGCAACAGGCACCTGCACAAAGTAGTCATGCAACTACACAGACACCCACTGTAGGGTGACCCAATGGGTGGCATCCAGGGTGTTTATGGAGAACCTGACGAAAGGGCCTGGTTGGACAAGCCAGTCAGGAATGGCCAAGATGTAGCAGTAGTGATGACAATATAATATGTAATGTGAGTTAATCAGAAATCAAATATAAGTAAAAACCATGACAAACCCTCAAACATCCTTGTGCATCCCTTTCATGCTCACGACACGTTTGCCTTATGCTTCCAACTACACATACATGATACATGCCCTGTAGCTGCAGCACAGGTAGTGGCAGGTGGGGCAAGACTGACCGTGAAAGAGATGCATGAGAGGGTGAGTATGAGACAGAGCCATGAGATTGTTTACGGATTGGGTTGAGTGGTAGTGGTGAGATAAATACTGGGGAAGTGAGGAAGTGCATGTAAGATGAGGATGAGGGTTCAGTGGGTGTGAGGAGTATTGTGATTGAGAAGTGTTGGCAGTGCAGAATGAGATGTGGGGTGGGGGCGGTGATTGGCAGACGGAGTGTAGGGGAATGAGTAAGAGTACTCACTTCGGCTGACCTGGTTAGGTCATTGAAGCGCCTCCTGCACTGTATGCGGGTGGGCGATATGTTGGTGGTGCTGGTCACCTCCTCTGCTACCTTGAGCTAGGCCTTCGTGGTGGCAGAGGCAGGCCACTTCCTCCCGTCCGCCGGGTGGAAGATCTCCCTCCTCCTCCTCACCCCATCCAGTAAGATCTGGAGTGAGGCATCGTTAAACCTGGGAGCAGCCTTCCCCCTGGGCCTATTTTCTGCGGCATCAGTCAGTGGAGGATTGCCCCTTTTAAATAGGGCTCCTCCAGCTGACAGCGTATGATGCGGGTCCGCAGTCCGCCCACTGTGCAGCTTTCCAGCATGAAACCCAGAAGCCAAGGTAATTGGCTTCAATTTACTTACGATCGCGTGCCAAACCCACATATTTCACTGGGCGGGTTACCCACGCGCCCAGTCGACCCCCCACTGCCAACCCTCCTCCCTCCTAATAGCGGGCCCCATATCTCCCTCCCACCCTACCTCTCAGACTGTCCCTCATCCACATCCAGACTCTCTGAGAGTCTGTCTCAAAGACTCACTCCCTCATACACAGACTCTCTGAGACTCACTCCCTCATACACAGACTCTCTGAGACTCACTATCTCACACTGTTGTACTCAGGTCCTCGGTCTCCTCCTTTATACACAGATTCTCTCTCCCATCTCTTGCACAGACACCTAGGGGGTTGATTTTAAACCCCAAGAATCGGCCGGTTGGGGACTGGTGGGAGTTGAAAATAGTTGTGTTTTTGGGTCGCCACCGCAAAATTTTCGGACTTTGCATCCCCAATGGGAAGCCTGTACTTTTACACGCTGACGCTCAACCCAGAAATAAAGCCGAGTTGCGGTCATGACCCAAAAAACTACTTTCAACTCCCACCCGCCCACAACCCACCCGTTCTTGGGGTTTAAAATCACCTCTTTCATACACCCTGACTTGTTGTCCCCTTCGCTCTGACACACAAGCTCTCTGTCCCTTCTTTCACTCATACACTCTCTCCCCTTCTCTCAGATTCTGCCTCCTCTTTTCTCTCTCACACACAGACTCTCTCCACCAATTCCATTATACACACAGACTCTCTCCACCAATTCCATTGTACACACAGACTCTCTCTCTCCACCAATTCCATTATACACACAGACTCTCTCTCCACCAATTCCATTATACACACAGACTCTCTCTCCACCAATTCCATTATACACACAGACTCTCTCTCCACCAATTCCATTATACACACAGACTCTCTCTCCACCAATTCCATTATACACACAGACTCTCTCTCCACCAATTCCATTATACACACAGACTCTCTCTCCACCAATTCCATTATACACACAGACTCTCTCTCCACCAATTCCATTATACACACAGACTCTCTCTCCACCAATTCCATTATACACACAGACTCTCCACCAATTCCATTATACACACAGACTCTCTCTCTCCACCAATTCCATTATACACACAGACTCTCTCTCTCCACCAATTCCATTATACACACAGACTCTCTCTCCACCAATTCCATTATACACACAGACTCTCTCTCCATCTTTTCTGTTATCTGTGCCCATCTCTCCCACAACCCCAGGACCCGATGGTTTCCATCCCAGTGTAGGTGAGGAAATTGTTGATGCTTCAAGATCTTCCAAAACTCTCTTGATTCAGGAATTGTTCCCTTGGATTGGAAAACTGCCAATATAACTCCATTGTTTAAGGGTAGGGGAAATAAACTAGGAAGTTACAGACCTATTAGTCCAACGTCAGTAGTGGGGAAGTTACTAGAATCTGTTGTTAGGGACAGAGTGACTGAGCATTTGAACAAATATGAGCTGATCGGAGAAAGCCAGCATGGATTTGTAAAGGGTAAGTCATGTTTAATGAACTGAGTTGAGTTTTTTGAAGAGGTAACAAAAGTGGTCGATAAAGGAGTATCTATTGATATTTAAATGGACTTCCAGAAGGCATTCGACAAGGTTCCACATAAGAGAAAGTTAACTAAAGTGAGAGCGCGTGGGATTGGTGGCAACTCATTGGCTTGGATCGGGAATTGGTCAGGAGGTAGGAAACAGAGTAGAGATAATGGGTATGTGCTCAAATTGTCAGGATGTGACTAGTGATGTCACACAGGGATCTGAACTGGGGCCTCAGCTTTTCATTGTATTTATAAATGACTTGGATGAAGGAATACAGAGCCGTATATCTAAGTTTGCTGACGGCACTAAGTTAGGTCGCACTAAATAGTGCAGATGGGAACAGAAAGTTGCAAAAGGACATTGATAGATTAAGTGAGTGGGAAAAACATTGGCAGATGGAATTCAACGTGGGAAAGTACAGGCTCATCAACTTTGACCCTAAGAAAGATAGATCAGAGTATTATCTAAATGGTGAGAAGCTAGGATCTGTGGATGGGCAGAGAGATATAGGGATCCAAGTGCGAAAATCAATAAAATTTAGTGGACAGGTATTAAAAATAATTTAAATGTTTGCCTTTATCTCAAGAGGGCTGGAATGCAAAGGGTTGGAAGTTATGTTATAGCTGTCGAGTGCCATGGTTAGACCCCATCTGGAGGACTGCATTCAGCTCTGGGCAGCGCACCTCAGGAAGGATGTATTGACCTTGGAGAGGGTGCAGCACAGATTCAGAATGATACCGGGTCTAAAAGGGTTAATATTGAGGACAGGTTATATAGATTAGGCCTGTATTCCCTTGAGTACAGAAGATTAAGGGGTGATCTAATTGAGGTGTTCACGATGATCAAAGGAGTTGATAGGGTAGATAGAGAGAAAGTATTTCCTCTGGTGGGGGGCGGGGCAGACGGGGAGTCCAGAACAAGGGGGCATAACCTTAAAATTAGAGGTAGGCCGTACAGGGCTGATGTCAGAAATGACTTCTTCACATCAAGGGCGGTGGAAATCTGGAACACTCTCCACCAAAAAGATGTTGAGATTGATAGATTTTTGTTCGGCAAAGGTATTAAAGGTTAGGGAACTAAGGCTGGTTGATGGAGTTAAGATACAGATCAGCTATGATCGAATTGAAAGGCTTGAGGGGCTGAATGGCCTACTCCTGTTACTATGTTCCATGTTTGAATCCCTCCAATCAGGTTTCCACTCCTGCCACAGCACTGAAACAGCCCTCAGCAAAGTCACAAATGACATCCTCTGTGACTGTGACCGTGGTGAACTATCCCTCCTCATCCTGCTCGACCTGTCTACAGCCTATGACACAGTTGGCCACACCATCCTCCTCCAATGCCTCTCTTCCGTTGTCCAGCTGGGTGGGACTGCCATCGTCTGGTTCCATACCTATCTATCCAGTCATAGCCAGGGAATCGCCTGCAATGGCTTCTCTTCCCGTTCTTGAACCGTTACCTCTGGAGTCCCCCAAGGATCTATCATTGGCCCCCTCCTGTTTCTCATCTTCATGCTGCCCATCGGTGACATCAACTGAAAACACAGTGTCAGATTCCCCATGTAGAACTGACGATGCCCAGCTGTTTCTCATTGAATCACAGAATCATACATTGGTTACAGCACAGAAGGAGGCTATTTGGCCCATCGAGCCCGTGCTGACTCTTTGTAAGAGCAATCCAGTTCGTCCCATTCTCCTGCTCTTTCCCCGCAGCCCTGCAAATTTTTCCCTTCAAGTATTTATCGAATTCCTTTTTTGAAAGCCACGATTGAAAGGGCTTCCAACACCCTTCCAGGCAGCGCATTCCAGGTCATAGCTGCTTAAGAAAGTTTTTCCTCATGTCGCCTTTGGTTCTTTTGCCAATCACCTTAAATCTGTGTCCTCTCTTCTGGACCCTTCCGCCATTGGGAATTGTTTCTCTTTATTTACTTTGTCGAAACCCTTCATGATTTTGAACACTTCTATCAAATCTCCTCTCCACCTTCTTTGTTCCAAGGAGAGCAAACCCAGCTTTTCCAGTCTATTGATGTAACTAAAGCCCCTCATCCCTGGAACCATTCAAGTAAATCTTCTCTGCACCCTCTCTAAGGCCTTTACAGCCTTCCTAAAGTTCAGTGGACAAAATGGGCTCGATTTTCGCACCCGTGATCGGGTGCATTTGTGGCGGGGGGGGGGGGGTGCTGCGGAAATCGGGGATTCCTGGGGCGGGTCTGGAGCCCGGCTCCAACCCACTTCCGGGTTCCCCAGTGACGCGCTGACATGCCCACGCAGCCCCCGCATGTGGGACTCCCGCCGGCAATTAAAGCCGGCGGGGTGCCATTTAAAGTACTTAAACAGGTACTTCAGGTCATTTACAGACCTGATTGACCTGATATTTTAGGAGGGATGGGATTTTGAAATTAACTGAGACTGTTTCCCGTACTGGGGGAAACACTCCCAGTTCAAATGGACGTGTTGCAGCCATCAGCCTGTGGCAGCTGCAAAGGTCCATTTGACAGGTGAGGGGGGAGACCCTCACTCATTGTAGGAGGCCACTCTGTCACTTTGGACAAAGTTTGGCCTCCACCACCCTCCTAACAATAAAATTCACCAACTTGCTCACTTACCCCGGTGTCCAGACACATTTACCGACCTTGCGGACCCCCTCAAATGTACATCTTCCAGCTGTGGGGCCGCCGTAGCTGCAGTCATGACCTCCTCGGAGGGCGAACAGCATCACCAGCCACGCCATCCACCTCTGACACGTGGAGCTCCACAACACAGTGCTGTGACACATCCACTTGCACAGCAGGAGGGAGGGCAACCGCAGAGAGAGATGCGTCGCAGAGAGCACTACCCTCGCCACGGGGTCCACAGACCGAGGCTCAGCTTCCTGGACCTCTCTGAGCAGCAGTGCACACGGAGGCTCAGAGTCACTCGACATCTGCAGCCTCCTTCATGCCGAGCTGCTCCCGGCTGGCCCGAGCACCATCTTCTTACCTGTCGCTGTCAAAGTCACCACTGCCCTCAACAACTTCTCCTCCGCATCTTTCCAGGGTGCCACCGGGGACATCGCCGACATCTCTCAGTCATCTGCACAAAAGAGCCCTGCAAATACACCTACACCCAATCTGCAGTGACACAATGGGTGGCATCAGTTGCGGGTCTTAGTGATCCTCAGGAAAGGGCATTATTGCACAAACCAGACAAGATTCGCAAAGACGTGGCAGTAATGGTGACAATATAATATAATATGTTATGTGAGTTGATCAGAAATTAAATATCGGTAAACACCATGACAAACCCTCAAACACCCTTGTGCTTCCCCTTCATGCTCACGACACGTTTGCCTTACGCTTCCTACTGCACATATGTGATGCATGCCCTGTGGCTGCAGCACAGGTAGTGGCAGGTTGAGTGAAGCTGACCGTGAAAGAGATGCACGAGAGGGTGAGTATGAGATAGAGCCATGATATTATATGAGGATTGGGTTGAGTGGTAGTGGCGGGATGAGTACTGGGAGGTGAGTAAGTGCAGGTAAGATGAGGATGAGGTTTGAGTGGGTGTGAGGGGTGATGTGACAGAGTAGTGTTGGCTGTGCAGAAGGAGATGTGGGGTGGGGGCGGTGATGTGGCAGACAGAGGGGAGGGGAATGAGTAAGTGTACTCACTTCGGCCGGCCTACTGAGGTCATTGGAGCGCCTCCTGCACTGTATGCAGGTGGGCGATATGTTGGTGGTGCTGGTGACCTCCTCTGCCACCTCGAGCCAGGCCTTCCTGGTGGCAGAAGCAGGCTGCTTCCTCCCGCCCGCCGTGGGGAAGATCTCTGTCCTCCCCCTCCTCCCCACCCCATCCATTGATACCTGGTGTGAAGCATCATTAAACTGGGAGCTGCCTTCCCCCTGGGCTGCTCCATTCTGTAATTTTTTCTATTTTCTGCAGCATCAGTCAGTGGAGGATTGCCCCTTTAAATAGAGCTCCTCCAGCTGACAGACCTTGCTGCGCATGCGCAGTCCGCCCGACGCGCAGCTTTGCAGTGGGAAACCTGTGAGCACAGGTAAGTGGCTCCAATTAGCCTGCGATTCCGTGCAGAGCACACTGATTTCACCGGGTGCGTTACCCACGCGCTCAGTCGACCCCCCGCTGAGAACCCGCCGCCCTCCTAATATCGAGCCCAATACTCCAGTTGTGGCCGAACCAGTGTTTCATAAAGGTTCAACTTAACTTTCTTGCTTTTGTGCTCTATGCCTCTATTTATATGTTAATGAGGAGTCCATGTTGGGCTGCTTGGACGCCATGAAACCCACCACCGTGAAACCGACAACTGGTGTTTACGCAGCGGGGTGGGGACACGTTCCCCATTACTTGATTTTTAAACCCCCCCCCCCAATCCCCAGACCCTCTTCCGCCGGTCGTGGGAGGGTGGGCGGGGGGTTTAATATCGAGGCCAATAGAACTGTATATCGGGCGGGGCCTGGAACGGGCGATAAAAACCAGACCGCTGGTTTTGAGCCACCGCTCAAGTAAAATCCTCCCCCCATGATGTTTATAATGAAGTAAAATCTAATAATTATAACCGTGTTCTGTTATAATTCAATGAAACAAAACTGGTCTCTGCTGCAACAGATGTTCGAGACACTTGTAAAACCTCCAAAAACCCGTCACATCTTCAGCAAAGGAGAGAAAAGGAGAAATAGTGAACCCCGCCTCTGACTAACGTCCCATCCTGTCTGACACTGTTCACTATCACACCGCCCCTCAACAATACAGCTTCACAGATGCTGCAGGCTGATCGGTGGAATGGAAGCTCATGGAATTGATGCAGATCTGAGGTTCTCTCAATCTTCTCTGAAGCAACAACTTCCAGCACCTTCTCCCAGCAATGCAGGTACCTGACCCACCTGTTCAGTCAATAGCTTTAATGTGACCAGGCTGTTATTTTAGTTTCACTGCGGTGCTCTGCGGACAGGAATGTCCCATTTTATTCTCACCTTTTGAACTCGTGCCAGTTTATCTCTGAGATTCTTGAGAGTTTCGGAGCGGCACCGAAGTCACAAAGGGCCACGGAGGTTCCAGGTAGGAAGCCTGTTCTCCTCAGAGTTTGCTGATCCGGGACACGGTCCTGACAGCGAAATATTAAGGATCGGAGGGCTCTCGTTTTAGGGAGGAGGGTGAGCGAGGATTGGAGCTGCGGGTTTGCCATCCAGTTACTCTGGCAGGAAACAGTGGGTGAGAGGCCCTAATGGGAGCTGCATTGGACGGGATTCCCTCAGGCTTAAATATTCAGACAACGCTCACTGACCGGCTCCTACAGGAAGAATGACCGCTCGGGCCAGCGACCAGAAACATCACCGATGTCAATAAAACAGTGTTCAGATCTGATTGAAGTGAGGGTAAAGGAGGGTTTTTTTGCGGGAGTAGGGGGGAGATATTTTAGGCACATCGTGGATTTTTCTATCCGCATATGTATTTGTTTTCTTTAGTGTGTGTCTATGGTAACTCAACCTGGCACTATATTTCGAGCAGTGCTAGCTCTCAGTGAGCCAAAGCATACTGTTGTCCTCCTGTAACCTTCCATGGCCTTTTCATTTCTGCACTCCCAGGATCAGTAGCACTAGCCTTTGGTGACTGATGTGAACCTTATCCTGTTCAACATCATGTTTTGAACGTTACTTATGTACAGAACCAGGAACCTGCCGCTATCGGTGGTTCACATAACTGTTGTGGTCTGCAGTGACTTCCTGATTTGACGACATGGTCATGGTCTAGAACAGAGGTTTCCTGAGCATCAGGAGAACAAAGGGAAGTTGCAACATCGTTACTGAGAAGGTTTTATTTTTTTCCTTACCAGCTGCTGATTATTTCACGACTGTTTCATTAAAATTCATATTTTGCAAATAAGAATTGATCAAAGATACTGTTACGGCCCTGGAAAGGGATGGTGTGTTTGAGGTTTCGAGGACAGAATCTATTTGGCGAGAGATAAGGAAAAACAGAGGAGTTGTTACACTGCTGGGTGTTTACTGTGGACCACCAAATAGTGGGAAGGAGATGGAGCAAATTTCAGATAGATGTTAACGCAATAGAGTAGTGACAATGGGGGAATTCAATTATCCGAACATAGACTCGGGAAGAAACAGTGTAAAGGGCAAAGAGGGGAAGGAATTCCTGAAATGTGTAAAAGATAACTTTCTTGTATGTTTCCAGTGCAATGAGGAAGGAAGCAGTGCTGGATCTAGTTCTGGGGAATAAAGTGGGGCAAGTGGAGCAAGTTTCAGTGGGAGAGCATTTGGGAAATTGTCATCACAATATTATTAGGTTTAGAGTAGCTGTGGAAAAGGACAAGGAAAAACGAATGGTGAAAATACTCAAGTGGAAGAGGGTGAATTTCAGTGAGTTGAAAATGGATCTGGCCCAGGTGGATTGGAAACAAAGATTGGCAGATAAAACAGTAAATGAGCAATGGGAAATCTTCAAAGGTGAGATAGTTCGGGTACAGAATGGATGCATTTCAATGAGGGGGGAAGGAAGGGCATCCAAAACCAGAGCTCCCTGGGTGACTAAAGAAATAGAAGTTAAAAGGAAACAGAAAAAGGAGGCTTATGATAAATGTCAGTTTCACAATACAGTAGAGAATGAAGCTGAATACAAAGAGAGCAGAGGAGAACTGGAAAAGGAAATAAGAGGGGCAAAGATAATATTTGAGGAAAGATTAGTGGGAAACAAACACATAAAGAGCAAATGTATAGTCAAAGGAAAGGTCGGGTTGATTAAGGACCAAAAATTAAATTGTCGTGTGGAGTCAGAGGGAATGACTGATGTTCTAAATAAATACTTTGCATCTGGATTCACCAAAGAAGAGGATGGTGCCAATGTTACAGTGAAGGAGGAGGGCTAGAAGAATTAGATCGGATAAAAATAGATAAAGAGGAGGTACTTAAAAGTTTGGCAGCGCCCAAGGTAGAAAAGTCACCCGGTCCGGATGGAATGCATCCTAGGTTGCTGAAGGAAGTAAGGGTGGAAATAGCAGAGGCTCTGGCCACAATCTGTCAATCCTTCTTGGATATGGGAATGGTACCAGAAAGACTGGAGGGTTGTAAATGTTACACCCCTTTTCAAAAAAGGGGAGAGAGGTAAACCCGCTAGCTACAGACCAGTCAGCCTAAAGTCCGTGGTGGTGAGACGTTTAGAGACAATAACCCGAGACAAAGTTAACTGTCACTTGGAAGAACATGGGTTACAGTTCCATTCGCAACCCTTCAGATAATGAAGCAGTCCGTGCCCGCATGCAACAAGACCTGGACAACATCTAGGATTGGGCTGATAAGTGGCAAGTAACATTCGCGCCAGACAAGTGCCAGGCAATGACCATCTCCAACAAGAAAGAGTCTAACCAACTCCTCTTGACATTCAACGGCATTACCATCGCCGAATCCCCCACCATCAACATCCTGGGGGTCACCATTGACCAGAAACTTAACTGGACCAGCCACATAAATAATGTGGTTACAACAGCAGGTCAGAGGCTGGGTATTCTGAGGCGAGTGACTCATTTCCTGACTCCCCAAAACCTTTCCACCATCTACAAGGCACAGGTCAGGGGTGTGATGGAATACTCTCCACTTGCCTGGATAAGTGCAGCTCCAACAACACTCAAGAAGCTCGACACCATCCAGGACAAAGCACCCAGCTTTATTGGCACCCCATCCACCACCCAAAACATTCACTCCCTTCACCACCGGCGCACCTTGGCTGCAGTGTGTAGCATCCACAGAATGCACTGCAGCAACTCGCCAAGGCTTCTTCGACAGCACCTCCCAAACCCGCGACCTCTACCACCTAGAAGGACAAGGGCAGCAGGCACATGGGAACAACACCACCTGCACGTTCCCTTCCAAGTCACACACCATCTCGACTTGGAAATATATCGCCGTTCCTTCATCGTCGCTGGGTCAAAATCCTGGAACTCGCTACCTAACAGCACTGTGGGAGAACCTTCACCACACGGACTACATCGGTTCAAGAAGGCGGCTCACCACCACCTTCTCAAGGGCAATTGGGGATGGGTAATAAATGCCAGCCTTGCCAGCGACGCCCACATCCCATGAACAAATAAAAAAATAATGACAGCCAACACGGATGTGTTAAAGGAAAATCGTGCCTGACTAACTTCATTGAATTCTTTGAGGAAATAACAGATATTTGATGAAGGTTGTGCAGTTGATGAGGTACATATGAACTTTGAAAAGGCATTTGATAAAGTGCCACATAATAGACTTGTTCGCAAAATTCAAGCCCGTGGGATTAAAGGGGCACTGGCAGCATGGATACAAAATTGGCCGAGAGACACAAGCAAAGAGCAATAGTGAACAATGTTTTTCAAACTGGAGGGCAGTCTATGATGTTCTCCCTCAGAGGTCAGTATTAGGACCACTGCTCTTTTGGTATACATAGAATCATAGAATGGTTACAGCATGGAAGGAGGCCATTTGGCCCGTCGAGTCCATGCTGGCTCTATGCAAGAGCAATCCAGCTAGTCCCACTCCCCTGCCCTATCACGGTAGCCTTGCAATTTTTTTCCCTTCAAGTACTTATCCAATCCCCTTTTGAAAGCCACGATTGAATCTGCCTCCACCGCCCCCTCAGGTAGTGCATTCCAGATCATAACCACTCACTGTGTAAAAAGTTTTTTCTCATGGTTCTCTTGCCATTAATGACCTGGACGGGTAAAGGGGGCATAATTTCAAAGTTTGCGGATGACACAAAACTTGGAAATGTAGCAAACAGTGAGGAGGATAGTAAGAGACTCAGGAGGACATAGACTGACCGGTGTAAGAGGCAGACACAAGGCAGATGAATTTGAACTCAGAGTAGTGTGAAGTGATGCATTTTGGAAGGAAAAAGGAGAGGCAGCATAAAGTAAATTTTAAAGGGTTTGCAGGAACAGAGAGACCTGGGGGTTCACTTCCACAAATCTTTGAAGGTGGCAGGACAAGTCGATAAGGCTGTTAACAAAGCATAAAAAATCCTTTGATTTATTAATAAAGGGAAAAGGTACAAAAACAAGGATGTTCTGGTAAACATTTATAAATCACTGGTTAGACCTCAGCTGGAGTATTGTGTCCAACTCTGGGCGCCACATTTCAGAAAGGATGTCACAGCCTTGGTGAGAGTGCAGAGAAGATTTACCCGAATGTTTACAGGGATGAGGGAATTCAGTTATGTCGAGAGGCTGGAGAAGCTGGGATTGTTCTCCTGAGAACACAGAAGGTTAAGGTGAGATTTAATAGAGGTGTTCAAAAGTTTTGGTAGGGTAGATAAGGAGAAACGGTTTCCATTGGCAGAAGGGAAGGTAACCAGAGGACACTGAAGATAATTGGCAAAAATAGTGCCAGTGGGGAATAAGGAGACATTTTTTTAATCAGTGAGATGTTATGATCTGGAATGCACTGCCTGAAAGGGTGGTGGAAGCAGATTCAATAGTATCTTTCAAAAGGGAATTGGATATATATTTAAAAGGGAAAAAATGCAGGGCTACAGGGAAAGAGCAGGAGAGTGGGACTAATTGGTAGCTCTTTCAGAGAACTGGCACAGGCAAAATGGGCTGAATGGCCTCCTTCTGTGCTGTATCATACTATGATTCTAAGAACAATAATGTTGCTACCCGCTTATCATCCAGTAAATGTACTGTCTGACGTGATACTGAAAAATATAGGTTACAGGGTGAACCACACAGGATAGAAAGGGAACGAGACAAATAATCAGGTGCCATAGACAGATGAAAAGGTTTACTAGATAGGGGAGAATGTGAACTGGACACGAGAAAAGCTCAACTGACAGGTGAGGAAGAGAAGTGAGTAGATGAAGGAAACAGATGAGAAGGCAAACTAGACAGGTGACACGGTGACCCAGACGGGTGAAACGGTGACCCAGACGGGTGAGACAATGAACAAGACAATTGAGAGATTAAATATTCAGGTGAGACGGTGACCTGGACAGGTAACATGGTGACCCAGGCAGGTGAGACATTAACGATTTAGGTGAGAGGGTGAACCAGACAAGTGAGAGATGATTGATTCAGGTGTGACGGTGAATGAGGCAGGGGATAGATTAATGATTCAGGTGATAAGGTGACCCAGATAGGTGAGAAGATGAAAGAGACCAGATAAACGTTAAACTAAACTAACCAGGTGCGAAGGTGAACGAAACATTTGATTTTGAGACCCACACATATGAGAAGGTGAATCATACACATGAGAAGAAAAACTTGGCCGGTGAGAAAGTGAGCTCGAAAAGTGGGAAAGTGAATCAGATGTAATAGATGTTGAACCAGATTAACTAAGAAGATGAACTTTGACTGGTGACTAGGTGAATTACACAGCTGAGACGGTGAACTAGACAATGCAGCAAGTGAACACGATGGTGATTGGAACATGCTCTTTCGGAGTGTTGCTTGGTGGATCGCACGTCTCCAACTCTCTCAGTCCTCAGCTCTCATCATGGCGGAGATGAGCCCTATATTCTGGGATCTGAGGTCAGCTGTAACGATCAAAGAGCCAGGTGCTTCTGAGACTTTTAGGCAACATTTCCAGGTCTTCGGACGACAGGCTGTGAGTATCCTGGATGTGCCGCGTGCCGTCAAGCCTGACCACATGCCCAAACTGCGACTAACGTCCTATGTCACACCACTGAATATAGTAGATGAAGCATTGACGCCACTGGTTCACTGTATATCAATGTTTGCCTGGTGTGCTTGCGAGACAGTTCAAGTCTCTGATGTATACAGGAGAATTGGAATGATGCAAGTTTAATACAAGCCAAGCTTTGTTGGAAGCGGAAGATCTGATGACCATATCTTCTTGTTCATGTCCATCACCTGGCGCATCAGAGTAATCCTGCATCGCATTTCTGGGGTGATTGAACATGACTCGTGGGAATTCCTTCACCCAATCCACAGTCTTAGCTGAAATCTTTAGATTAGGTCGATGCTGGAGAAAGTGGCTGAGTGACTGGATGTGAGTCTACCGGTTAACTTGTCAACCCAAGGGGCCAATTAGAAAGTCAACTGGATGAGTGAGAAGTTGAACAAGACAAGTAAGAAAGTGAACTAGCCAGGTAAGAAGGTGAACTAGACAAGAGATAAGATTGAATAGGCTGGTGAAATGATGAGCTAAGCAGGTGAGAATGTGAATTAACAGGTGAGTATGTGAACTGTTCAGGTGAGTAGATAAACCAGACAGTAAAAAGGTGAATTAGCAGGTGAGAAGGTGAAGAAGACGAGTGCGATGGTGAACAGGGCAGTTGGTCTACACGCGAGATAGTGAATTAGTAAAGTGAGAAGGTGAAACAGATGAGGGAGGAGGAGGCCTATACAAGTGAGAAGGTGAATTTGTAAGTCCGGAATCTGAACTGAACAGGTGATGAGGTGAATTTGATAGGTTGGCAGGAGAACGAGAAGGTGAGTTACTCATACAAGTGCGAATGTGAGATACACAGATGAGAAGATGGAAGTACACAAGAGAAAAGGTATGTGGGAAGGTGACATAGAGAAGTGAAAAGGTGAACTGGTTGGATGAAAAGGTGAGGCATAAATGTTCAGAAGGTGAACTAGACAAAAGTGAGTATGGACTTCACAGGTGAGAGGATGACCTGGACATCTCTGAAGGGCAACTAATACACGAGAGAAGGTGAGCTGGACATAAGCTGAACTGGGAAAGTGACAATGTTCCTTGGCGTGTGAAAAGCAGAACTGGATAAATGAGGTGGTGCAGTAGACAGATGTGAAGATAAGCCAGATGAGTGAGGATGTGATGTGCACAGCTGGGAAGATGAACCAGACAAGGGAGAGCGTGAACTTGGCAGTTGAGAAATTGCAATAGAAAGGTAATGGGTCAGAATTTACGGTCAGAATTTACTGTCAGAATAATGGTGAGGTTAATGACTCTCACTGTTGTTTATGTGCAAATCGCACAGCAACTGCAGGTGAGGGGCAGATGCTTGGATCAAAATCATAGAATGATACAGCACAGAAGAAGGCCATTCGGCCCATCATGCCTGTGCCGACTCTTTGAAAGAGCTGTCCAATTGGTCCCTCTCCCCTGCTCTTTCCCTATAGCGCTGCAAAATTTTCCCCTTCAAGTGTTTATCCAATTCCATTTTTTAAGTTACTATTGAAATTACTTCCACCACCTTTTCAGGCAGTGCATTCCAGATCATAAAAACTCGCTGCGTAAAAACATTTTTCCTCAACTCACCTCTGGCTCTTTTGCCAATTACTTTAAATCTGCGTCCTCTGGTTACCGACCCTTTGACCACTGGACACAGTTCCTCCTTCTTTACTCTATCAAAACACCTCATGATTTTGAACACCTCTATCAAATCTCCCCTTAACCTTCCCCGCTCTAAGGAGAACAATCCCAACTTCTCTTGGCAAACTCTTCCTTAACATATGGGGTGGCAGGGGATTAAAGAGTCCGCATCAGTGGATATTCCTTAGAATATTATTTTAGGAACAGTACCGAAAACAAATTGCTGATCCGACTGGAGAGCGACCCTCGAGTGTTAAACACGAAAATCCGGAAGTTGCTGTCCGAGATGCAGCACGAAACAACATCTCGCTGTCTGACTGTCAGTTACATTGAACAGCGTGAAGTTCCTGTATTTGTGTGGGTGATAGGAACTAAACTCACCACAGAAAGTTAGGGCTTGTCCATTTCAGTCTAAGTACCGATTTTAATGGTGTGATAAATCTTAATTACTGCCAATCTACCTCTCTGGCACTGAAAATTAACTTTTACCAGTGTGGAGTCTCATTCTTTCAGCTGTTAATTGTTGGAGATTTTTTTTTTAATTAAATTTTTGTTTTGCTTTTTTCTTTCTGTCTCTTTTTTTCTCTCTCTTAGTCCAATCTTTCATTTCCCTCTTTATTTCACTTTCTGTAACTGATTTGACATTGAATTCACTATTCTAACTTACATTTCCTGGTTCGGACTCTGCACTGTTCATTAACGATGCTTTAATCCGATTGATTAAGGAGATACACAGTTGCTTGTCCTGTTCACAGAGGTCCCACGTGCCCTGCAGAGGGCGCCGCGCTGTTTGGCTCTCTCACTTACAGCAACTTGCTGTACAAAAGCTCATGGAAACGGAACGGGCACAGGCAAGTCTAATGAACGATGGACGCCGTTTGTTCGCTGGCTACAGTGAATTGTGGCCCATTACGGTGAACTGGGAAGGGGAGAATGTGACCGAGGCACATGAGGATAAGCAGAGAGGACAGAAGGTGAACTACGCCGGGTGACGTGGGTTAAAATCACCCCTTTTCAACTTACGCCCGAGTGGCAAGTTGACAATGTACCCCAATATCTCGAAGTCTGGGGGGTCATTTTAAATTTCAGCGATGATGTAAAATGGGCGGGAGTATAATGGGCGGTGGATCTGATATCACCCGTTTTACACCATCGCTAAAAGTTAAAATTACCCCCTGGGCTTTTTCCAAACAGATCAAGCCCAGTATCCCCAGCATTCCCGAAAATCATAAACTCCTCACACCCAAATACTTCAACTGTCCTTCATCAAACACCGTCTCTCAATACGGGACAAAACATTTCCTGATTACCAAATCCATGGCCTTTAAATGATAAGTTCAGTGCTCACTTCCTCCTTCACACAAATAGTTTGTGATACGCGTCACCAACAAATTATTTCTGATGCTAATTATTTTAGTTGCTCTTGAAAGTTTCCTAAACTCCTTTGATTTAAATGATCAGCCCAGAGCCGTGTACGTTCCAGTATTTGTTGTATTTTTTCATTCGTCAAACCATTTCTAATTTTAGATACCAAGAAACCTGCCTCCTGGAAAGTGCTGGCAATAGTCCTTCTGGTCATCTGTTCTGCTCTAAAAGCAGCACTTGTTTCACAAATAATAACTGGTCAGTAAAATTAATTTTATTATTTTTCTCTTCATCACTCATTCCTAATTCATCCTGGTTCACACTGTTGGCCCAACGGGGGAGGAGGGATCATTAGAGCTGTCTCTATCCCATCAAAATAATCCCAGGAAATGTACAGCACAGGTTAGATACAGAGTAAAGCTCCCTCTACACTAACCCATCAAATATTCTCAGGGCAGGTACATTGCGGGTTAGATACAGAGTAAAGCTGTCTCTACACTGTCCCATCAAACACTTCTAGCTCAGCTGCAGCACGAATTACAGAGTAAAGCTCCCTCTACACTGCTCCATCAAACACTCCCAGGGCACTACACCACATGTTCGATCCAAACAGTTTCCCTGTGAAATGCGTCCCAGACTGATACACTTCAGATTTAATATGGAATAAATTTCCTCAACAATCGTTCCTTATCAGGTAGAGCACGGGTTAGATGCAGATTATCATCTTCATTACAGTGTCCTGTAAAGCAGGTTAGAAGCAATGTAAAGTCTCGAGATACAGTTTTTCCCCACAACATTTTCCAACTGTTGCTATCGTATTATTGAAGTCCACAAATGCCTCTCAATATTTGCAATGTTATATAATTTCAAAGGATTTCAGAAACAGTGAAGCTTTGGAGCAGAAATTGCTCGGAGCGGCGAACCAACAGCGCTCGCCGCTCCATAGATTTATACGAACCCTCTAACTTACCGCCGTCTTTTCTTCGGGCACTTCCTCGAATAGGAAGTGGAGAAGAGTCCAGCGTCAGTTCAAGCGAAGCTCCGACCCTGGGAGAAGCAAGAGGGTCGATCTCTCCCCTCGCCCTGTCAGATCACAGCACTTTTGTCAAGTCGCGTGACTCTCTCTGCAGACTTAGGAACTTAGGAACAGGAGTAGGCCATTCAGCCCCTCGTGCCTGCTCCGCCATTTGATAAGATCATGGTTGATCTGTGATCTCACTCCATATACCTGCCTTTGGCCCATACCCCTTAATACCTTTGGTTTCCAAAAAGCTATCTATCTCACATTTAAATTTAGCAATTGAGCTAGTATCAATTGCCGTTTGCGGAAGAGAGTTCCAAACTTCTACAACCCTTTGTGTGTAGAAATGTTTTCTAATCTCGCTCCTGAAAGGTCTGGCTCTAATTTTTAGACTGTGCCCCCTACTCCTAGAATCCCCAACCAGCGGAAATAGTTTCTCTCTATCCACCCTATCTGTTCCCCTTAATATCTTATAAACTTCGATCAGATCACCCCTTAACCTTCAAAACTCCAGAGAATACAACCCCAATTTGTGTAATCTCTCCTCGTAACTTAACCCTTGAAGTCCGGGTATCATTCTAGTAAACCTACGCTGCACTCCCTCCAAGGCCAATATGTCCTTCCGAAGGTGCGGTGCCCAGAACTGCTCACAGTACTCCAGGTGCGGTCTAACCAGGGTTTTGTATAGCTGCAGCATAACTTCTGCCCCCTTGTACTCTAGTCCTCAAGATATAAAGGCCAGCATTCCATTAGCCTTACTGATTATTTTCTGCACCTGTTCATGACACTTCAATGATCTATGTACCTGAACCCCTAAGTCCCTTTGGACATCCACTGTTTTTAACTTTTTACCATTTAGAAAGTACCCTGTTCAATCCTTTTTTGATCCAAAGTGGATGACCTCACATTTGTCTACATTGAATTCCATTTGCCACAGTTTTGCCCATTCACCTAATCTATCAATATCGCTTTGTAATTTTACGTTTTCATCTACACTGCTTACAATGCCACCAATCTTTGTGTCATCGGCAAACTTAGATATGATACTTTCTATGCCTTCATCTAAGTCGTTAATAAATATTGTGAATAATTGAGGCCCCAAGACAGATCCCTGCGGGACTCCACTCGTCACATCCTGCCAATGTGAGTACCTTCCAATTATCCCTACTCTCTGTCACCTTTCGCTCAGCCTAAGTCCGTACCTTTCCCTCGATTCCATGGGCTTCTATCTTAGCTAACAATCTCTTATGTGGGACCTTATCAAATGCCTTCTGGAAGTCCATATAAATAACATCCATTGACATTCCCCTGTCCACTACTTTAGTCACCTCTTCAAAAAATTCAATCAGGTTTGTCAGGCACGACCTACCTTTCACAAATCCATGCTGGCTCTCTCTGATTAACTGAAAATTCTCGAGGTGTTCAGTCATCCTATCCTTAATTATAGACTCCAGCATTTTCCCCACAACAGATGTTTGGCTAACTGGTCTATAATTCCCCGGTTTCTCTCTCTCTCCTTTCTTAAAAAGCGGAGTGACATGTGCAATTTTCCAATCTAGAGGGACAGTTCCTGAATCTAGAGAACTTTGAAAGATTGTAGTTAGGGCATCCGCAATGTGCTCACCTACTTCCTTTAAAACCCTGGGATGGAAACCATCTGGTCCTGGGGATTTGTCACTCTTTTGTGCTGTTATTTTCCTCATTACTGTTGCTTTACTTATGTTAATTTTATCGAGTCCCTGTCCCCGATTCAATATTAGTTTTCTTGGGATTTCCGGCATGCTATCCTCTTTTTCGACTGTAAATACTGACGTAAAGTAATTGTTCAACATGTCCGCCATTTCCCCATTGTCAATGACAATATCCCCACTTTTAGTTTTTAAGGGGCCAACACTGCTCCTGACCACCCTCTTTTTCCTAATATAACTACAAAAGCTCTTCGTATTGGTTTTGATATCCCTTGCGAGTTTCTTTTCATAACCCTTACTATCTGTTTTGTGACCCTTTGTTGATCTTTGTATCTTTCCCATTCGCCAGGATCTGTGCCATTTTTGCCTTTTTGTCTGCCCTTTCCTTATGTCTTATACTGTCCATGGCTGTTTTTTTTGGCAAGTAGAGTTCTTGCCCCTCAGGGGTATAAACTGATTCTGTATCACGTTAAATGTTTCTTTAAACATTTCCCACTGATCGTCAGTCGTTTTACCCATTAACAGATTTGCTGTTTACTGTGGACAGTCTCTGTCTCATCCCATTGAAGTCGGCCTTGCCCAAGTCTAGAATCTTAGCAGCTGATTCACTTTTTTCCCTTTCAAACACTACATTGAACTCGATCATGTTATGATCACTATTGGATAGATGTTCACGCACAGTTAAGCTGTTAACTGAATCTGGTTCATTACTCATTACTAAATCTAGTATGGCTTGCCCCCTTGTTGCCTCTAGGACATACTGCTGTCGAAAACTATCCTGGACTCACTCAAGAAATTCACTACCTTTCTGACAGTTGCTAGTCTGCTTTTCCCAATCAATGTGAATGTTAAAGTCCCCCATTAAGACCACTATGCCTTTCTTACACGCTTGTCTAATCTCTGCATTTATACAATCTAGCACTTCAGAGCTGCTGCCAGGGCTCCTATATACAACTCCCACTATAGTCTTAGATCCTTTCCTATTTCTCAGTTCAACCCATAAGGTCTCTGTTGGCTGCTTACCTCTCGTTATATCCCCCTTTATCATTGAAGTGATTTCATCTCCAGTCATTGAGGCTACTCCTCCCCCTCTTCCATTTTCCCTATCTCTCCTGTAGACCTTTTTACCCGGTATATTTAGATCCCAATCCTGACCATCCTGCAGCCATGTCTCAGTAATAGCTATCATGTCATACCCTCCAATTTGAATTTGAACCAGTAGTTCATTTAATTTATTCCTTATACTCCGTGCATTTGTATATAGAATTCTTAGTTGGGCTACACCCAAGCCTGACCTTCAGCTTTGATGCTGGGTTAATCACCTTACACCTTCTAGTTTTAATTTTATCTGTTGTGCCTAAAGTACACTTTCTTTCCGCTGCTCTACGCTTTTCCCCTTCACTTGTTCTTGAACAAATGTTTTTTAACTATTTGTATTATAAATTTCCCCTGGGTATTCCCCTCTCTTGCTGCTCTCAACTTTATTCCCTTCTGACTCCCCGCTCAGGTTCCCATCCCCCTGCCACTCTAGTTTAAACCTTCCCCAACAGCACTAGCAAACACCCCCGCGAGGACATTTGTCCCGGTCCTGCTCGGGTGTAACCCGTCCCGCTTGTACAGGTCCCATCTTCCCCAGAACCGGTCCCAATGTCCCAGGAATCTAAATCCCTCCCTCCTACACTATCCCTGCAGCCACGCATTCATCCTGTCTATTCTCCTGTTCCTATACTCACTAGCATGTGGCACTGGTAGTAATCCTGAGATCACTACCTTTGAAGTCCTGCTTTTTAATTTATCTCCTAACTCCTTAAATTCACCTTGCAGGACCTTATCCCTTTTTTTACCTATGTCGTTGGTACCAATATGGACCACGACGACTGGCTGTTCACCCTCCCTCTCCAGAATGCCCTGCAGCCGCTCAGTGACATCCTTGACCCTAGCACCAGGGAGGTAACATACCATCCTGGAGTCACATTTGCGGCAGCAGAAACGTTTATCTATTCCCCTTACAATTGAATCCCCTATCACAATAGCCCTGCCACTCTTCTTCCTCCCCTCCTGTGCAGCAGAGCCACCCGTGGTGCCCCAAACTTGGCTCTTGCTGCTTTCCCCTGATAAGCCATCTCCCCCAACAGTATCCAAAGCAGAATATCTGTTTGAGAGGGAGATGGCCCCAGGGGATTCCTGCTCTACCTTCCAACTTGAAAACCAGGAAGTGAAAGGTGCAACATTAAAATCATTGTAGAATTGTTATAATCAGCGACAAAAGAGAGCGTAAGAAACAATTTAATTAAATAAGAGACAGAAGGGAAAAGTAAAAACAATAAAGTTTTTTTTTTAGTGACCAAAAACTATGAAAATAAGGACTAATGAGACTCCACATTTTTAAAAGTTAATTTTTAGTTGTTTGGCAGTCATTAAGACTTACTGCACTGTTAAAACTTAGTTTAGATCTGGTATTTTTAAGCGTACCTGTTTTGTAGCGATATTAGTTTATTTCCAGCTGGGCAGATAATCAAGTTGGCGCATTTTCAATGATTTCTCTGATTGCAGCGGGCGATATACCTTTAATTCAAAGCTGTCTTATCGCCGGCGAACCAGTAGGAGTAAGTTCTGGATTTTCACGCTTCACTGTGCATCTGTGAACACTGAAACTTGCTCCTCCATTTCACCACTAACAACGGAGAGTGCTACTGAGCTCACAATAATTTTACAAGCAATTTCTGCCCCAATATATCACCAAGCTTGTTTTATAGTTTATCTTAGGTTCCGTGTTTATTTCACGTTAATTGTGAGTTATTTTTGACATTGTAAAGAGTTTCTCATTATTTTAAGGCTATTTCGTTAACAAGGAACTTGAGAAAGTGAACGGCAATTTTATACACCTCCAGGAAAAATACATGCAACTTTGGATGAGGTTTTGTGATCAGAATCGTGCTCCAGGTATGTATAATAATTATTCATATTTTAGGAATCTATTCATCCTTCCACCTATTGACGTAACCAGCCACTCATCCATGTCCCCACCGATTCATTCCCTTATCCATACATATACACCCATTTGGTTATTAACTTGTTTTTTTGTCTGTCTGGCTGTCTATCTATTATCCATCTATGTATCTATCAATCTATGTATGTATGTATGTATGTATATATGGTCCTGCTAAGAGAATGTCAGAAGTTGGGAACTAAATTAAAAAGCAGAACCTCAAGGATGGTTACCCCGGGATTACTACACGAGCCATGAGTTAATTGGCATAGAGATAGACAGATCAGGAAGGTGAATGTGTGGCTGAAAGACTGGGGTGGGAAGGAGGGGTTCCATTTCATGGGACACTGGCACCAGTACTGGGACAAGAAGGAGCTGTACCGTTGGGATGGGCTCCACCTGAACCGGAATGAGACAGTGTCCTAGCGGAAAGGATACATAGGGCTATCAATAGGACTTTAAACTCGTAGGACGGGAGGAGGGATCTGGGGAAGAGAACATAAGTCTGAAGGAAAAAGAAATAGGAAATGAGAGAAAAGGTCAGACCAAGTTAAGGAATATCAGTAACAAACGGTCAGGGAACAAATACAGTTACAGAACATGAGTGCAAAATGACTTAGAAACAAAGGGATGGGAACAATTACTGAAAACAAATTAAATTGCCTGTACAGCAATGTGTACAGTGTCCGAAATAAAACGGGGGAATTGGAGTCAATAATTCATAGCGAGGAGCCAGATGTGAAAGGGATAACTCAAACATGGTTACAAACGGAACAGGAATGGCAGTTAAATATTGCAGGGTATAATGTATTTAGAAAGGAGAGAGAAGGAAGGTGGGAGGGTTTGGGGTAGCCATACTAATTAGAGACAACATAATGGAAATAGAAAAAAGGGACATAAGTAACTTTAGGATAGAAACTAGATCCTTATGGATTGAGACAAAGGATAAGAAGGGATCGATCACGTTAATAGGGGTATTCTACAGACCACCTAATAGTGGAAGGGAAGTGGAGGAAGAAATATGTACGCAAATCTATGAAATGAATAAAAAGCATCGAATAATAATGATGGGAGATTTCAACTACCCCTAAATAAACTGGCAAGAAGAGAGGCAGGGAAAGGAGAAAGGGGAATAGAGTTTTTACAGTGTGTACAGGACTCCTTTCTTATCCAGTATGTGAGAAGCCCAACAAGAGAGGAATCGCTGCTGGATCTACTAATGGGAAATGAACTAGAACAGATAAGGAAAGTAAGAATTGGGGAACATCTTACAATGTTCACAACACACAAATGTTACACCCTCGTTCAAAAAAGGGTGTAAATATATACCCGGCTAAGACAGGCCAGTCATTTTAACCTCGGTGGTAGGGAACATTTAGAGACGATAATCCGGGACAAAATTGATAGTCACTTGGACAAGTGTGGATTAATTAAGGAAAGCCAACACGGATTTGCTAAAGGCAAATCGTGTTTAACCAACTTGATTTGAGTTTTTTGATGAGGTAACAGAGAGGGTTGATGAGGGCAATGCGATTGATGTTGTGTATATGGACTTTCAAAAGGCATTTGATAAAGTGTCAGATAATAGGCTTGTCAGCAAAATTGATACCCATGGAATAAAAGAGGCAGTGGCAGCATGGATACGAAATTGGCTAAGTGACAGGAAATGGAGAATAATGGTGAACAGTTTTCGGACTGGAGGAAGATGTACAGTGTTGTTCCCCAGGGGTCGGTTCTAGGACCACTGCTTTTGTTGATATATTAATGACCTGGACTTGGGTGTACAGGACACAATTTCAAAATTTACGCTTGGCACAAAACTTGTAAGTGTAGTAAACAGTGAGGAGGAGAGTAATAGACTTCAAGAGGACATAGACAGGCTGGTGGGATGGACGGAAACAAGACAGGTGAAATTTAATGCAGTGAAGTGCGAAGTGATACATTTTGTCAGGAAGAACAAGGAGAGGCAATATAAACTAAATGGTACAATTCTAAAGGGGGTGCAGGAACAGGGATACTTGGGGGTATATGTGAACAAATCTTTGAAGGTGGCAGGACAGGTTGAGAAAGCAGTTAAAAATGCATACGGGATCCTGAGCTTATGAACAGAGGCAAAGAGTATAAAAGCAACGGAGTTAAGTTGAAACTTTATTAAATACTGGTTCGGCCACAACTGAAGTATTGTGTACAATTCTGGGCACCGCCCTTTAGGAACGATGTGAAGGCCTTAGAGAGGGTGCAGAAAAGATTTACCAGAATGGTTCCAGGGATGAGGGACTTCAGTTACGTGGATAGACTGGAGAAGCTGGGGTTGTTCTCCTTAGAACAGAGACGGTTGAGAGGAGATTTGATAGAAGTGTTCAAAATCATGAAGTGTTTAGATAAAGTAAATAGAGAGAAACTGTTCCCATTGGCAGAAGGGTCAAGAGCCAGAGCCAGAGATTTAAGGTGATTGGCAAAAGAACCAAAGGCGACATGAGGAAATTTATTTTTACTCAGCGAATAGTTATGATCCGGAATGCACTGCCAGAAAGGGTAGTGGAAGCAAATTCAATTGTGGTTTTCAAAAAGGAATTGGACAAATACTTGAAGGGAAATAATTTGCAGGGCTGCGGGGAAAGAGCGGGGGAATCGGACTAACTGGATTGCTCTTACAAAGATCCAGCACTGGCTCGATGGGCCAAATGGCCTCCTTTTGTGCTGTAATGATTCTATGGTTCTATCTTGGCAATAATGATCATAACATAATAAAGTTTAAAGTAATGATTGAGAAAGACATAATAAGACAAAGGCCAAAGTAATTGACTGGAAAAAAAGCGAGTTTTGAGGGGATGGGAGTGGAACTACGGAAGGTAAACTGGAAAAAAATTAGACAGACAAAGAAATGGGACAGCAGTGGGTAATAATCAAAACGGTGATCAATAGAGTTCAGGAGAAATATATACCTCTGAAAATCAAAACGGTGATCAATAGAGTTCAGGAGAAATATATACCTCTGAAAAGCAAGAACAAACTCGCCAGTAATGAAACACCATGGATGAATAAAGAAATAAGGGTAAAATTGAAACTAAAGAAACATGCATACACAAATGACATAGACAATGAAGGAGAGGATGACAAAAGGGAATACGAAGAGGTTAGGAAATAAGTAAAACAAAACAATTAGGAAAGCAAAGAGGAACTGCGAGATTAATTTATCAAAAAATATAAAAACAAATAGTAAAGTATTCTACAGGCACATAAATAACAAAAGGAAAAACAGAATAGGGATAGGGCCACTAAGGGATGCACAAGATAAACTCACAGGTAATGACAGCAAAATGACAGAAATATTGAGTAGTTACATTGCCTCCGTATTTACCAGGGAAACTAACAAGGTGGACAGGACATTAGAAGAAGTCGAAAAAGATATTTAAACACTTCAGATAGAAAGGGGTGAGTTAATTGATAAACTAATTAAACTTAGGGAGGATAAGACCCCTGGTCTGGATGGATTGCATCGGCGAATATTAAAAGATGTTAGGGAGGAGATAGCAGAGGCACTGTTACATATATATAAATTCACTAGAAAAAGGAGTAGTGCCAGAGGACTGGGAGACAGTTAATGTTATTCCTATATTTAAAAAGGTAAATGGAATAAGTCCAGGCAACTATAGACCAGTTAGCTTAACGCTGGTGGTAGGAAAGATAATGGAATCTTTACTTGAAGATGTAATAGAAAGACATCTGGAGAATGAAAATATAATAAAGAATAGTCAGCACGGATTTCAGAAGGGAAAGTCATGCTTGACCAACCTTATTGAATTCTTCGAAGAAGTAACAGAAAGAGTAGACAAAGGTAATTTAGTGGATGTAATATATTTGGATTTCCAAAAGGCCTTTGATAAGGTGCCACATTGTAGACTCATGGCTAAGGTCAGAGCAGGTAGAGCCACGGGACAGGTAGCAGAATGAATAGCAAGTTGGTACGAAACAGAAAACAGAGCAGCAGTTAAGGGTAGCTACTCAGACTGGCAAAAGGTTGGAAGTGGTGTTCCACAGGGATTCGGGAATTGGAAGTACAATCTCAAAATTTGCGGATGAACCAAATTGGGGGGTGTAGTTAATACAAAGGAAAAATGCATCAAAATGTAAGAGAACATTAATAAACGTGCAGAATTGGCATGTAATTAGCAAATGAATTTCAATATTGGTAAGTGTGAGGTGATGCATTTTGGTAGGAAGAATAAGGAGGCCACATACTGCTTGCATAATCAGAGTCTAAATGGGATAGAGGAGCAAAGGGATCACGGGGTACAGATACACAAATCATTAAAAGTAACAACGCAGGTTAATAAGGCTTTAAAAAAGGCAAATCAAGCACTAGGGTTCATTTCTATCTGCCCATCTATTTCTCTCTCTATCTATCGCTCTATATAATCCAATTGTTTCTCTATCTCTAGTGAAATATGCCAACAAAACCTGTTGTCTTACAGAGTGTGATGAGATATTTTGTCCAAAGGAATGGAAGTTTTTTAACGGAAGTTGTTACTTTTTTTCAACTGAACGACGAAATTGGACTGCAAGTGCCAAGTATTGCAGTGGGAATAAATCCCATCTTGTGGTGATCACTAGTCAAGAGGAACAGGTGAGAGTTCATCGTACCGTGAGAATATAATATCACTTTAATTAGACCAATGATTATGGGGTAGATATTTCGATCCTGTACTCGTCAGCCTGCGATGTTTGATTTCATTAAATAAATGGATGAAGAACTGTGTGCACAGGAGCAAAGAAGTGGAATTTCCCCACTGGGTAGATTTTGTCTTCACCATCTGAGTGGTATCGGGCGGTGTCTATAACGGGTGCTCAGGACTGGCGGCAGGTCAAATATCATCCCGTAGACTCCCTCGGCATGGTGAGGAATTAATTCGGCTTAGCAGTAGTGTTTTCATTTCCATCGTCTTCAATGGCGGGGTGTGAAACGAGCGTGGCGTGAAACGGGCGGCCGATTCACTATCACTCGGTTTGTGCCACCGCGCAAGAGGAATTTATCCCCCGGTATTTTCACACTGCCAATGATTTTGCGCTCTCACTTCCTGTAGGGTCGTACAAAACAAAGTTAAGAGTTCCAGTGTTACACACGGTTGATTCTCACACTCACACTTATGCACTCTCACACACACACACACACTCACACTCAAGCAGTCTCACTCACACACTCAAGCACTCAGTCACACACACACGCTCATACACTCAGACAGACATTGGTACGCTCTCTCACACACGTGCTCACACACAAACTTATTTTCTAACTAACTAATAAGAGGATCCTAGCAGGAGCCTATTGCCTTATAAAGAGAAGACCATTCTGTTGTGTAGTCTATCTGCCACTGTCTCTATTTCTACCTCCTTCTCTATCTCTGTCTCTCTGCGTTGTAGCCTTTCTTTTGTCTTCTATTGTGTCAATATATTTACAGTTATTCATCTCTTCTTCCTCTTACCTCGATGACCCGTACATTCTTCTTCCCTCCGCTCTATCAATCTGCACTGGGTTTAAATCAAGGGTCATCATCTCCTTGTGGTCATGCTCATTATCCGCAAGATCTAAAACCGTGGACTCCTCAGGTCTCTCCGAATTTTCGGTTCCAGCCTTAGCTCAGAGTTAGCACTATCGCCTCGAAGTTGAAAGTTCATTGGTTTAAGTCCCACTCTAGAGACGTGAACACGGAATCCAGTCTGATACTCCTGTACAGTACTGAGGGAGTGCTACACTGTCGGAGGTAACGTCTTTCAGATGAAATGTTAAACCAGAGGAGAACATAAGAGGGGCAAAGAGAGTGTATGAGAATAGATTAGCGGACAACATAAAATGGAACCCAAAAGTCTTTTGTAAACATATAAATACTAAAAGGGCAGTCAAAGGAAAGGTAGGGCCGATTAGGGTACAAAAAGTAGATCATCGTTTGGAGGCAGAGGGCATGGCTGAGGTACTAAATGAGTACTTTCCATCTGTCTTCACTAAAGAGGAGGATGCTGCCAATGTCACAGTAAAGAAGGAGATAGTAGGGAAATTGGATAGGATAAAAATAGATAAAGAGGAGATGCTGAAAAGGTTGGCAGCACTGAAAGTAGAAAAGTCACCTGGTCTGGATGGGATGCATCCTCGGATGCTGAGGGATGTAAGGGTGGAAATAGCTGAGGCTCTAGCCACAATCTTTCAATCCTCCTTGGATAGGGGAGTGGTGCTGGAGGATTGCAAATGTTACACGCCTGTTCAAAAAAGGGGAGAGGGATAAACCCGGTATCTACAGGCCTGTCAGCCTAATGACGGTGGTGGGGAAACTTTTAGAGACAATAATCTGAGACAAAATTAATTGTCACTTGGAAAAATATGGGTTAATAAATGACAGACTGCCCGGATTTGTTAAACTCAAATACTGTTTGACTAACTCGATTGAGTTCTTTGATGAAGTACCGGAGAGGGTTGATGAGGGTAGTGTGGTTGATGTGGTGTATCTGGACTTTCAAAAGGTGTTTGATAAAGTACCGCATAATAGACTTGTTAGCAAAATTGAAGTCCATGGGATTAAAGGGGCAGTGGCAGCTTGGATGCAAAATTGGCTAAGAGACAAAAGTAGAGAGTATTGGTGAATGGTTGTTTTCCAGACTGGAGTGAAGTACACAGCCATGTCCCCCAGGGGTCGTTATCAGAACCACTGCTCTTTTTGATCTATATTAATGACCTGGACTCGTGTATACAGGATATAATTTCAACGTTTGCAGATGACATGAAACTCGAAAATGTAGTAAATAGTGACGATGATAGTAAAAGGCTTCAGGAGGACAGAGAGAGACTGGTGAAATGGGTGGACACATGGCAGAGACAATTTAAAGCAGAGAAGTGTGAAGTGATACATTTTGGTGGGAAGAATGAGAAGAGACAATATAAACTAAATGGTACAATTTTGGAGGGGGTGCAGGAACAGAGAGACCTGGGGATCTTTTGAAGATGGCAGGACAAGTTAAGAAGGCTGTTAAAAAAGCATATGGGATCCTGGATTTTATAAACAGAGGCATAGAATACAAAAGCATGGAAGTTCTGTTAAACCTTTATAAATCACTAGTTAGGTCCCAGCTGGCGTATTATGTTCAATTCTGAGTACCACACTTTAGAAAGGATATCAAGGCCTTAGAGAGGGTGAAGAGGATATTTACTAGAATGGTACCAGGAATGCGGGAATTCAGTTGCATGGAGAGACTAGAAAACATAGGAACAGGTGTAGGCCATTCAACCACTGGAGCCTGTTCCGCCATTCAATGAGATCATGGCTGATCTGTATCCTAACTCCATCCACCCGCCTTGGCTCCATAATCCCTTAATACTCTTGGCTAGCAAAAATCTATCGATCTCAGATTTAAAATTATTAATTGAACTAGCATCTACTGCTTTCTGTGGGAGAGAGTTCCTCACTTCTCCAACCTTTCTGTGAAGAAGTGTTTCCTAAAGTCTCCTGAATGGCCTGGCTCTGATTTTAATGATAGGCCCCTTTGTCCTAGACTCCCCTACAAGCAAAAAAGGTTTCTCTCTATCGACCCTATCGATTCCTTTCATTTCCTAAAACCCTCAATCACATCACCCTTTAACCTTCTATACAAGCTAATACAAGCCTAATGTATGTAATCTCTCCTCATAATTTAACCCTTGGAGCCCTGGTAACATTCTGGTGAATCTGCGCTGCACTCCTTCCAAGGCCAATATATCCTTTCTAAGGTGCGGTGCCCAGAACTGTACACAGTGCCCCAGATGTGGTCCAACCAGGGCTTTTATAGCTGTAACGTAACTTCCTCCCCTTTATATTCCAGCCCTCCAGCTTTAAAGGTTGACATTCCATTAGCCTTTATGATTATATTTTGTACCTGACCACTACATTATAGTGATCTATGTACATGGGCCCCCAAATCTATTTGAACCTCCACTGTTCCTGGATTTTCACCATTTAAAAAATACTCAGATCGATGTTTTCTTGTTCCGAAATGGATGACCTCACATTTTCCTGCATTGAAATCCATCTGCCGCAGTTATGCCCATTCACTTAATCAATCAATGTCTCTGTAATTTTAAGCTCCCTTCTACACTACTTACTATGCCACCCATCTTTGTTTCATTGGCAAACTTGGATATATGGCTCTCTAACTTGTATTCTAAGTTATTAATAAATGTAGTGAATAGTTAAGACCCCAGCAGAGATCCCTGGGATACCACTAGTCATTTTCTTCCAATTCGAGTACACATTACAAGACTCTCTGGGGGACAAATTGGACAGTGGCCGTTTTTGGGCCAGGATAGCATGATGTGCTGTTACCCCGCGCCCAATGGTTCCTGCGCAGGCAGGATGCAAGTTTCCTGGCGCGGTGGACTCAATTGCAATCAGCGTTCCATTCCGGGCCTTGCTCATGGAATCAGTGCAATTCACACTTTCCACCACCGGGGGAGCTCAATCTCTTAAAGGCAGACTGTCTGTTAGAAAGCTCTTCAATGCAGCTGGTACCTCTTATTTGCTGAAAATAACGTCTGAACGGAGATCAGGCATCGCACACGTAAAGCACAGATGCAGGTCCCGTCCCTATGTTTACACACTGAGTTATGTTAACACATTGAATAAAGGATGTGCACCACTAAATCCCACATCCTCCAATCTGCATGCCAGACCTCACCAATCTGCTGATCTGAGTTTGTACGAGGCCTGCGAGATGGTGTGCACCAAAGTTCTCTGCTGATGCACCAAGGGCGTTGGTGCAAGAGCTGGACAAAAAGAGGGGCATCCTATATCTGCAGTGGGGGGAGGGAGGGGGGCAATAGTCCCTCTAGACATACACCCAAACGGCAGTGGGAGGCAGTAGGGGACGAAGTCAGTGCCAGGCGCACAGCATCATGAACATGGATGCAGTGCAGGAAGAAGTTCAGTGCTTTGACATGATTGGTCAAGGTGAGTGAGGTCAACTTTAAGTAGTGTCTCCTACCAACTGCACAATGTACCACACACCCATCACCCACACACCAACAAACTCTTTCCATCAGTACTCAACTCTTCCAACCAGATGCTTCCTCTCACCCTCACACATTACCACTGTTTCAAGCCGCCCACCCACAACTCACAAGCCACAAGCTGGCAGCTATTCAACCATAACAGGCACATCACCCAGACAACACGCATTCTTGCAGGAGAAGGTGGCGCATATCAAGAGGCAGCAAGTGGCAGTGGCATTTAGCCCCTCGAGCCTGTTCCGCCATTCAATAAGATCATGGTGGACCTGTGATCTAACTCCATATACCCGCCTTAGCTCCATCCCTTAATACGCTTGGTTCACAGAAATCTATCAGTTTCAGATTTAACTTTCACTCGTGAGCTAGCATCACCATCTGCAGAAGAATGTTCCAAATGTCTCTCACCCTTTGTGTGTAGAAGCATTTTCTAACTTCACTCCTGCACGTCCTGGCTCTAAATGTTAGGCTATGTCCCCGCGTCCTCGTATTCAAGTCTAGGAGACCTCTAAAAACAGTTTAAAATGTCTCGGCAGCCAGAAGCAAAAATCTAGCCACAAACCTGTAAATCCTGCAAGGTCTCTTTTAAATAGCGCCGATGGGGGGTCCTCCAGGAACTCTACGATACGTTTAGATGGTCGGGGTTAAGACTGTGCGTTGAGTTGAGCGTTAAGTCACAAAATGGTGTCTATCACTTTAAATCAGCGTTGCACACTGATTTCATCCATTTTCTCCCTACTTTACATGATTTCAGTGTTCGCCATCTGCGCCTGTGCAAACTCCTATACCAAGATGACATCTGGTGCATGTCATGCTGGAAACGTGCGTGCGCATCCAAGACGCCATCTTGGATGTCGGAGAGGCCGTGTTGCGCTGAAACAATGGGCGCTACACGACCCAATTTAGAGCCCTCTCTCTTCTACCGCCGAACCAATCCCCTAACCAGGTCAATAATTCGCCTTCAATTCCATGAGCTTTACTTTTTGCTTCCAGTCTCTTGTGAGGAACTTCATCAAATGCCTTCTGGAAGTCCATATAACCTACATCCATAGATATTCCTGAAAAAATGTAATTAGGTTAATTAGACATGACCAATCCTTTACAAAGCCATGTTGCCTCTCTCTAATCAGCTCAAATTTCTCTCAGTGTTCACTCAATTTGTCCTTAATTATAGATTCCAATAGCCTCCCCACAACAGATGTTAGACTATCAGGCCAATTCTGGTTTCTCTCTCTCACCTTTCTTAAATAATAGAGTTATGTTTGCAATGTTCCAATCCAATTCCTGAATGGAGAGAACTTTAGAAGATTATGGCTTAAGAACATAAGAACATAAGAAATTGGAGCAGGAGTAGGCCAATCGGCCCCTCGAGCCTGCTCCGCCATTTAATAAGATCATGGCTGATCTGATCCCAACCACAAATCTAAAGAACACAAGAAGTCGGAGCAGGACCCGGCCACATAGCCCCTGGGCCCTCTCCGCCACCCACAGGGCATTGACCGATCCGAACTCAGCTTCATGTCCAATTTCCTGCCCGCTCCCCATAACCCCTAATTCCCTTTACTTCGAGGAAACTGTCTATTTCTGTTTTAAATTTATCTAATGATGTAGCTTCCACAGCTTCCTGGGGCAGCATATTCCACAGACCTACCACCCTCTGAGTGAAGAAGTTTCTCCTCATCTCAGTTTTGAAAGAGCAGCCCCTTATTCTAAGATTATGCCCCCTAGTTCTAGTTTCACCCATCTTTGGGAACATCCTTACTGCATCCACCCGATCAAGACCCCTCACAATCTTATATGTTTCAATAAGATCGCCTCTCATTCTTCTGAACTCCAATGAGTAGAGTCCCAATCTACTCAACCTCTCCTCATATGTGCGCCCCCTCATCCCCGGGATTAACCGAGTGAACCTTCTTTGTACTGCCTCGAGAGCAAGTATGTCTTTTCTTAAGTATGGAGACCAAAACTGTATGCAGTATTCCAGGTGCGGTCTCACCAATACCTTATATAACTGCAGCAATACCTCCCTGTTTTTATATTCTATCCCCCTAGCAATAAAAGCCAACATTCCGTTGGCTTTCTTGATCACCTGCTGCACCTGCATACCAACTTTTTGATTTTCTTGCACTAGGACCCCCAGATCCCTTTGTACTGCAGTACTTTCCAGTCTCTCGCCATTAAGAAAATAACTTGCTCTCTGATTTTTCCTGCCAAAGTGCATAACCTCACATTTTCCAATATTATATTGCATCTGCCAAATCTCCGCCCACTCACCCAGCCTGTCTATATCCCCTTGCAGGTTTTTTATGTCCTCCTCACTCTCTACTTTCCCTCCCATCTTTGTATCATCTGCAAATTTTGATATGTTGCACTCGGTCCCCTCCTCCAAATCGTTAATATAGATTGTAAAGAGTTGGGGACCCAGCACCGACCCCTGTGGAACACCACTGGTTACTGGTTGCCAGTCCGAAAATGAACCATTTATCCCAACTCTCTGCTTCCTGTTTGATAACCAATCCTCCACCCATGCCAGAATATTACCCCCAATCCCGTGATTTTTTATCTTAAGTAATAATCTTTCATGTGGCACCTTGTCGAATGCCTTCTGGAAGTCTAAATACACTACGTCCACTGGTTCCCCTTTATCCACCCTATACGTTATATCCTCGAAGAACTCAAGCAAATTTGTCAGACATGACTTCCCCTTCATGAAGCCATGCTGACTTTGTCCTATTAAATTATGCTTATCTAAATGTTCCGTTACTGTCTCCTTAATAATAGACTCCAAAATTTTACCCACCACAGATGTTAAGCTAACTGGCCTATAATTTCCAGCCTTCTGCCTACTACCCTTTTTAAATAACGGTGTTACATTAGCAGTTTTCCAATCTGCCGGGACCTCTCCTGAGTCCAGGGAATTTTGGAAAACTATCACCAAAGCATCCACAATCCCTACTGCCACTTCCCTCAAGACCCTAGGATGGAAGCCATCAGGTCCAGGGGATTTATCCGCCTTGAGTCCCATTATTTTACTGAGTACCATCTCCTGAGTGATTTTAATCGTATTTAGCTCCTCCCCCCCGAGAGTCCCCTGTTTGTCCAGTGTTGGGATATTCTTAGTGTCCTCTACTGTAAAGACTGAAACAAAATATTTGTTCAGCATTTTTGCCATCTCCATGTTTCCCACCATTAATTTCCCGGTCTCATCCTCTAAGGGACCTATGTTTGCCTTAGCCACCCTTTTTCTTTTTATATAACTATAGAAACTCTTGCTATCTGTTTTTATATTTTTTGCTAGTTTCTTTTCATAATCTAACTTCCCTTTCTTAATCAATCCTTTAGTTACTTTTTGCTGTCTTTTGAAGAATTCCCAATCTTCTATCCTCCCACTAAGTTTGGCGACCTTATATGTCCTTGTTTTTAGTCGGATACTATCCTTGATTTCTTTACTTAGCCACGGGTGGCTGTCATTTCTTTTACACCCTTTTTTCCTCAGTGGAATATATTTATTTTGAAAGTTGTAAAATAACTCCCTAAATGAACACCACTGCTCATGTACCGTCTTACCCTTTAATCTATTTTCCCAGTCCACTTTAATCAATTCCGCTCTCATACCATCATAGTCTCCTTTATTCAAGCTCAGTACGCTTGTTTGAGAATCAACCTTCTCACCCTCTAATTGGATATGGAATTCAACCATGTTGTGGTCGCTCGTTCCAAGGGGATCCTTAACTAGGACATTATTAATTAATCCTGACTCATTACACAGGACCAGGTCCAAGGTTGCCTGCCCCCTTGTAGGATCAGTTACATACTGCTCAAGAAATCCATCCCTGATGCACTCAATGAACTCGTCCTCAAGGCTGCTCTGCCCAATTTGATTTGTCCAGTTAATATGATAATTAAAATCCCCCATAATTATGGCTGTTCCCTTATTACATGCCCCGACTATCTCCTGATTAATACTTCTTCCAGCAGAGTTGCAACTATTAGGAGGCCTATATACTACGCCCACTAATGTTTTTTTTCCCTTATTATTCCTTATCTCCACCCAAACTGTTTCATTATCTTGATGCTTTGTCCCAATATCATTTCTCTGTATTACAGTGATTCCTTCCTTTATTAACATAGCCACCCCACCTCCCCTTCCTTCCTGCCTGTCCTTCCTGATTGTTAAATACCCTGGCATATTTAATTCCCAGTCGTTGTCACCCTGCAGCCATGTTTCTGTAATGGCCACAAGATCATACCCATACGTAGTTATTTGTGCCGTTAACTCGTCCATTTTATTACGAATGCTACGTGCATTCAGATAAAGAACTTTCAAATCTGTTTTGTGACGCTTAGTTCCTGCTTTTTCCTTTTTTAACACTTTACCTATTACTCCATACCTTCTGTCCCTTCCTGTTACGCTTTCCTCTCTCTCCCTGCTCAGGTTCCCAACCCCCTGCCACTTTAGTTTAAACCCTCCCCAACAGCACTAGCAAACACTCCTCCTAGGACAGCGGTCCCGGCCCTGCCCAGGTGCAGACCGTCCGGTTTGTACTGGTCCCACCTCCCCCAGAACCGTTTCCAGTGTCCCAGGAATTTGAATCCCTCCCCCTTGCACCATTCCTCTAGCCACGTATTCATTTGAAATATCCTCCTATTTCTACTCTGACTAGCACGTGGCACTGGCAGCAATCCTGAGATTACTACCTTTGAGGTCCTATTTTTTAATTTACCTCCTAACTCCCTATATTCTGCTTTTAGGACCTCATCCCCTTTTTTACCTATATCGTTGGTGCCTATGTGCACCACGACAGCTGGCTGTTCGCCCTCCCCCTCCAAAATGTTCTGTAGCCGCTCCGAGACATCCTTGATCCTTGCACCAGGGAGGCAACACACCATCCTGGAGTCTCGGTTGCGGCCGCAGAAACGCCTGTCTATTCCCCTTACAATTGAGTCCCCTATCACTATAGCTCTGCCACTCTTTTTCCTCCCAGCCTGTGCAGCAGAGCTACCCGTGGTGCCAGGAAGTTGGCTGCTGCTGCCTTCCCCTGATAAGTCATCCCCCCCAACAGCATCCAAAGTGGCATATCTGTTTGAGAGGGGGATGGCCACAGGGGACCCCTGCACTACCTGCCTGCATCTCTTACTCTTCCTGGTGGTCACCCATTCACTTCCTGCCTGTATACCCTTTACCTGCGGTGTGACCAACTCGCTAAACGTGCTATCCACGAGTTTCTCTGCATCGCGGATGCTCCACAGTGAGTCCACCCGCAATCTGCAATTTCCTAACCTACTTCCTTTAAAACCCTGGGGTGGAAACCATCAGGTCCTGGGGATTTGTCAGTCTTTAGTGTAGTGTTGTGTAGATGGGAGCTTTATTTGCTGATACTATTTTCTTGCTTATGTTAACTTTGGTAAGTTCCAGACTTTGACTTATTTTTAGTTTCCCTGGAATGTCAGATATATTATCCTCTTCCTCTACTGTGAAGACTGATACAAAGTGCAGGATATTAAGTGGGAAAAACGGGTGGGCTGGGGGCGGGGGGGCATTGAAAATTGTAACAATTTCAGACCCACCTCCAACTCGCCCATTTCTGGTTTTCACGGGGCCGGGACAAGGGGCGGGACGAGGGGCGGGGAACCAACCCATTCCCAGGAGGCGGGTTGGTCACTAAAACCTTCCAAGGAGGCTGCGGGCCTCCATTTTGAAAGGTTCTGCGATTTCAACCTCTGGGGGCCAGGATTCCCAGGCCTTCTCCTTCACGCCATGTGAGAGGAGGAGGAGAACACCCGAAACTGCAGGTAAGTTCCTTTATCGCACAGTTTGTGCGCACGGAGAAGCAGGAGTGCTTCCCCCAAACCCAACAGGCCGACCTACTGCGACCCCCTCCCCCCGACGATCGCGACTCCCCCACCATGCTGCCCCCCCATCCACACAATCTAAGATTTATCTGTTCACTTACCTCTTCCTTGCTCTTCTCCCGTCCGATTGAGTCCAGCCTGTCAATCAGTCTCGTCTGAGAGACGGGAAAAAGACAAAAAAAAAAATGTCCTGACGTCAAAATCATAAGGACATCTTGGAAACCCGTATTTCCGGGTTTCCCGTTCGCAATTCGACCAACCCAGCGCCTCCACCCACCTTCCCGGCTCGGAGCTAAAATTATGCCAAAAGTAATTATTCAACAATTCTGCCGTTTCTATTTTTTCATTTGCAACATTACCCACATCTGTTTCGGAAGGACCCACGTTACCATTGACGACCCCTTTTCTTCCAATATAATTGTAAAAACTTTTTGTGTTAATCTTGATATCCCTCCCAAGTTTCTTTTATTATTCTTTTTTTGCAGCTCTCACTATCTTTTTTTGTCTTCCTTTGCTGTTCTTGCTGTCTCTCCCAGGCCCCTGGATCTATGAGATTCTTTGCACTTTTATATGCTCCTTCCTTTCGTTTTATGTTATCTCTCACTTCTTTTGTCCACCATGGCTGTTTTATTTGGGAAGTAGAGCTCTTGCCCTTTAGGCTTATACACTGGTCCTGTATTAAGCGAAATTATTTTTTGATCACCTCCCACTGTTCATCAGTAGTTTTACCCGATAACAGTTTTGACCAGTTTGCCGTCGTCAGTCTCTGTCTCATCCCGTTAACATTCCCAAAATCTAGAATCTAAGTAACTGTGTGACGTTTCTCCTTTTCAAATCTAACATGGAACTCGATGATATTGTGATCACTGTCAGATAAATGTTCCCTTCCTGTTGGATTATTAACTAAGTCTGGCTCATTACTCATCACTAAATCTAGTATGGCCTGCCCTCTTCTTCTTGTCCTGCTCAATTGGTTCTAGAACACATTGTTCCAGAAAGCTATCTTGAATGCACTCAAGAAATTCACTACCTTTCTGACTTGAGCTCGTCTGCTCTTCTCAATCCATTTGAACATTAAAGTCTCCCATGAAAATAACTCAGTTTTTGCTACAAGCTTCTCTAATCTCTGAATTAATACATACTACCACTTCATTGTCGCATCAGGAGGTCTGTAGACAACTCCCATTTATAGTTTTAAGTCCTCTCTTATTCCTCAATTCTTTTTGAGACTGGGACTGTTCTCCTTCGAGCAGAGAAAGTTAAGGGGAGATTTATTAGAGGTGTTGAAAACCATGAAGGGTTTTACTAAATAAGTGAGTAACTGTTTCCAGTGGCAGAAGTGTCGGTAACCAGATGACACAGATTTAAGGTAATTGGTTAAAGAGCCAGAGGGGAGATGAGGAGAAATTGTTTTAAACAGCGAGTTGTTATGATCTAGAATGCACTGCCTGAAAGGATGGTGGATGCAGATTCAATAATAACTTTCAAAAAGGAATTGGATAAATTGTTGAAGGGGAAAAAATTGCAGGGCGATGGGGAAAGGGCAGGGGAATAGGACTAATCGGATAGCTCTTTCAAAGGCACAATGGGCCGAATGGCCTCCTTCTGTGTTGCATCATTCTATGATTCTATGAAACAATGAAACCAAGGGCTCGATTTTCGCACTCGCAGTCGGGTGCGTTGGTGGCGGGGAGGGGGCTGCGAAAATCGGGGATTCCCGGGGCGGGAGCCCGGCTCCAACCCGCCCACTTCCGGGTTCCCCACTGACGCGCTCACATGCACGCAGCCCCCGCATGTGGGACTCCCGCCAGCAATTAAAGCCGGCAGGGTGCCACTTAAAGTAATTGAACAGGTACTTCAGGTCGTTTACAGTCCTGATTGACCAGTTATTTTAGCAGGGATGGGATTTTGCAACTGACTGGGACTCTTTCCCGTACTGGGGGAAACACTCCCAGTTCAAATGGACGTGTTGCAGCCATCAGCCTGTGGCAGCTGCAAAGGTCTATTTGACAGGTCGGGGGCGGGGGGAGTCCCTCACTCATTGCAGGAGGCCACTCTGTCACTTTGGACAAAGTTTGGCCTCCACCACCACCCTCCTAACAATAAAATTCACCAACTTGCACACTTAACCCGGTGTCCAGACACATGTACCTAACTTGCGGACCCCTCAGATGTACATCTTCCGGATGGGGGCCGCCATAGCTGCAGTCATGACCTCCTCGGAGGACGAACAGCATCACCAGCCTCGCCGTCCACCTCTGACACGTGGAGCTCCACAACACAGTGCTGTGACACAGCCACCTGCACAGCAGGAGGGATGGCAACCGCAGAGAGAGATGTGTCGCAGAGGGCACTACCCTCACCACAGGGTCCACAGACAGAGGCTCAGCTTCCTGGACCTCTCTGAGCAGCAGTGCACACGGAGGCTCAGAGTCACTAGACATGTAGTCGTGGACATCTGCAGCCTCCTTCATGCCGAGCTGCTCCTGGCTGGCCCGAGCACCATCTTCTTACCTGTCGCTGTCAAAGTCACCACTGCCCTCAACAACTTCTCCTCCGCATCCTTCCAGGGTGCCACCGGGGACATCGCCGACGTCTCTCAGTCGTCTGCACAAAAGAGCCCTGCAAATACACCTACACCCACTCTGCAGTGACACGATGGATGGCATCAGTTGTGGGTCTTAGTGATCCTCAGGAAAGGGCATTATTGCACAAACCAGACAAGATTCGCAAAGACATGGCACTGGTGGTGCCAATATAATATGTGATGTGAGTTGATCAGAAATTAAATATAAGTAAAAACCATGACAAACCCTCAAACACCATTGTACATCCCCTTCATGCTCACGACACGTTTGCCTTACGCTTTCTACTGCACATATGTGATGCATGCCCTGTGGTTGCAGCACAGGTAGTGGCAGGTTGAGTGAGGCTGACTGTGAAAGAGATGCATGAGAGGGTAAGTCTGAGATAGAGCCATGAGATTGTATGAGGATTGGGTTGAGTGGTAGTGGCTGGATGAGTACTGGCGAGGTGAGTAAGTGCAGGTAAGATGAGGATGAGGTTTGAGTGGGTGTGAGGGGTGATGTGACAGAGTAGTGTTGGCAGTGCAGAAGGAGATGTGGGGTGGGGGCAGTGATGTGGCAGATGGAGTGTAGGGGAATGAGTAAGTGTACTCACTTTGGCTGACCTACTTAGGTCATTGCAACGCCTCCTGCACTGTATGCAGGTGGGCGATATGTTGGTGGTGCTGGTGACCTCCTCTGCTACCTTGTGCCAGGCCTTCTTGGTGGCAGAAGCAGGCCGCTTCCTCCCGCCCGCCGGGGGGATGATCTCTGTCCTCCCCTTCTTCCTCACCCCATCTAATGATACCTGGAGTGAGGCATCATTAAACTGGGAGCAGCCTTCCCCCTGGGCTGCTCCATGCTGTAATTATTCCGATTTCTTGCAGCATCAGTCAGTGGAGGACTGCCCCTTCAAACAGAGCTCCTCCAGCTGACAGACCTTACTGCGCATGCGCAGTCCGCCGATGTGGAGAACAGGTCAGTGGATCCAATCAGTCTGCGATTGCGCGCGGAGCAGACTGATTTCACCGGGTGCGTTCCCCACGCGTCCAATCGACCCCCCGCCGCCATGGTAATATCGGGCCCCAAGTCTCCATCTGCCCTCTCAGGTGGGTGTAAAAGATCCCATGGCACTATTCGAAGAAGAGCAGGGGAGATCTTCCAGCATCCTGACTATTACTTATTCTCAACCAACATCACTAAACCAGTTGATCTGGTCGTTATCTAATTACTGTGGTGACTTGCTGTTCTCAAACTGGCTGCTGAGTTTCCCCTCATTTCAAAAGTCACTGACCTTCAAATATATTAATTGGCTGTGAAACGCTTTGGTGCGTCCTGAGGTCGTGAAAGGCGCTGTATAAATGCAAGGTCGTTCTTTGGTTTCTTTTTTTCTCTTCCTCCCACAATCAACATACTTTAAAACACGAGTTAAACGTCACACACTCACTGTTATTTAATTGCCTTGTCTCCTTCCTTACTGTCTACAACCATTGAGCAGTGTTACACAATAAGCATTGGCCCTGCTCCTAGTTTTTCAATTAAAAATAGTAATAATAATCTTACAAGCTGTGTAATATTTTCACATTCCCTGAAGGATTTTGTTAAGGGCGGAGATGATCCACACTGGATTGGATTGACGGACGAGGAAAAGGAAGGCACCTGGCAATGGGTGGATGGTGCAGGCCCGCTCTCTGAACCTGAGTGAGTACTGAGAGGTGTGAGTGAATGGAGGGGACGCAGAACAATATTCCCGGGAAACTGGGTGGTGAGACCTCGGCTCAGTGATCTTCGGAGCTTGACCTCAAATCCAATCAGATTCCCGGAATAAAATCCCGTGTGTTTGTCGGTTCCAGTGTTCACTGTGTGATTAGTCTGCACAGTCTGACTGTACAAGGAACAGTCTGGGCTTCATTTTAACTTCAGGCGATAGTGTAAAACGGGCGATATCGGATCGGCCGCCCGTTCTACACCTCCCACCATTTTCCTTTCCAATTGTCTTTGTGAAAATGTTAAAATTCGCCCCTGGGCCGGGGGTGGGGCCTGAGAAACCATTCTGGGCTGAATGTTCACTTTTACCGTCGGGATAAAACGGGCGGGAGCGAATCGGCCGGTGGTTTTACATTCTGTACGATTTTAATCTCCACTCACTTCGATGGGAACGACTATCGAGCGGAATGTCAGCGGGCGGCGGATCTCCTGTCACCCGTTTACCGTCGGGCGGGAAGAATGAAAATGAACCGCACGGCGTGTAGTTCCCGACTGAATTACCAACTGCAGTAGGAAATGATAAAAGGATATTTAAAATAAATGATTCAATCTGGGGATGTGGGCATCGCTGGCGAGGTGGGTATTTATTGCCCGCCCCAGTTACCCTGAGAAGGTGGTGGTCATTATACTTCGAATGGTAGCGGTTTGATACAACTGAGTAACTTGCGAGGCCACTTCAGAGTCAAGCAGGACGGTGTGGGACTGGAGTCACATATAGGCCGGACCGGGTAAGGGCGGCAGGTTTCCTTCCCTAAAGGACATTAGTGAACCAGTTGTGTTGTTACCACAATCCGACAGCTTCACGGTCACTTTCACCAATACCAGCCTTTCATTAACAGATCTTTTTTCACTGAAATCAAATTCTCAAACTGCCATGGTGGGATTTGAACTTACGTTCTCTGGATTATTAGTCTGGGATTCGGGATTATTAATCCAGTTACATAACCTTTACGCTACAAGCACTCCACTAACGTCACCTATAACCCCTACATAACCGTACCCCATAACCGCTACACCACAGTACCCCATAACCCCTACACTACCACCAATCCACTGCCGGCCCTCCAACACCCCCACCGCTGTCCCCTATAACCCCTACACTACTGTAACCTATATCCTAGAACTCCAACACGACCACACCCTGTAACCTGTAATCCCTGCATTACCGTAACCTATAACCCCTACACTACCGTTCCCTATAACCTATAACCCCTGCACTACCATAGTCTATTACATATAACCCCTACACTACCGTTCCCTATAACCCTTGTTACAGGGCACTACCACCTCGGAGCCTTTTTGTCCCACAAACAGTCGTCCTAGAATAAGCCGCACTTAAAGCACTTTTTATAGTTAACAGAACACTAAACAAAACTACACAGTACATTCGATTCAGCAGGACCGAGAAAACTCTCCAATTCCCAGCCTCGACCAGTTCCCCTGCTTCTGTTGAACCTCGCCCTTCGATGCTCACCTGGCTGGGGGGAGGTCTCCAACCACTGCAGTAGCAATTAGCTCTTACATAGAATGTAAATCACAGAAGCAGGCCATTCGGCCCAACAGATCCATGCCTGTGTTTATGCTCCACACGAGCCTCCTCCCTACTTCATCGAACCCTATCAGCATATCCTTCTATTCCTTTATCCCTCATGTGTTTCTCTAGCTTCCCCTTAAATGCATCGATGCTATTCACCTCAACTACTCCTTGTGGCAGCAAGATCCACATTCTACAACTCTCTGGGTAAAGAAGTTTCTCCTGAATTCCCTATTGGATTTATTAGTGACTACCTTATATTAATGGCCCCTAATTTGGTCTTCCCCACAAGGATGAGGGACCCTCCCCAGGGATGAGGGACTTAAATTACGTGGATAGACTGGAGAAGCTGGGATTGCTCTCCGTGGAACAGAGAAGGTTGAGAGGAGATTTGATAGAGGTATTCAAAATCATGAAGGGTCCAGATAGAGAGAAACTGCTCCCATTGGTGGAAGGGTCAAGAACCAGAGGGGTTAGATTTAAGGTGATTGGCAAAAGAACGAAAGGTGACATGAGGAAAAACTTTTCTACACAGCGAAAGGTTAGGATCTGGTTTGCACCCGAGGGGGTGGTGGAGGCAGATTCAATCATGGCCTTCGAAAAGGAACTGGATAAGTACTCGAAAGGAAAAAAAAATAGGGCTACGGGGAAAGGGCGGGGGAGTGGGACTACCTAGATTGCTCATGCATAGAGCTGGCACGGCCTCGATGGGCTGAATGACCTCCTTCCGTGCTGTAATCTTTCTATGATTCTAAGTGGAAACATTTTCTCTTTGTCTAACCTATCAAATCCTTCCATTATCTTAAAGACCTCTATCGGGTCACCCCCCACCCCCCCACCGCCAGTCTTCTCTTTTTTAGAGAAAAGAGCCCCAGCCTGCCCAGTTTTTCCTGATAGGTATAACCTCACAGTTGTGGTATTATCCTAGTAAATCTTTTTTGCACTTTCTCCAGTGCCTCTATCTTCCTAAAGGTGCGGTTCTTAAAGGGGAATACCCTTCCCCTTAAAGGCGAGATATTAAAAGGGCAATACCTTTCCTCTGGTGTCAGGGCCCTCATTTGCCTGCAGCTGAAATACTGGCCCTCAATCACCTTGTTACATCCCCCTCCAGCCACCCCTCTCCCCAGCATAGACCCACCTGCTCCAGCAGCCTGCACCACGAGGCAGTACATCGGGAGCGGGCAGCGGCATTCCCATGAACCACTCCTGCCCGGTGTTCCACCTCAACCAGTAGGGCTGGAGCGACAAAAACCACCGAGAAACACAGGAATTCTTCTCCTTGTTAGTCCGCATCCACCTGAGGGCCGCGTGATCGGTCACCAGGAGAATCTGGCGCCTCAGCAGGTGGTACCTTCGAGTTTCCACCGCCCATTTAATTGACAGGCACTCCTTCTCTACCGTCGCCCATCGTTGCTCCCTCGGCAACAGTTTTCTGCTCCGGTAAAGCATGGGATGTTCCTCTCCCTCAATTATTTGAGAAAGTACAACTCCGAAACCCACCTCTGAAGCATCGGTCTACAGAATGAACTTTAGGCTAAAGTCTGGGACCATGAGCACAGGATCATTACACAGGGCTTGGCTCAGGTCCCTGAAAGCTCTAGGGTTCCTCTGTACCTTTTGCTTTGGTCCGGTTGGTAAGGGGGCGACTCAGGAGCAAAGCCAGGAATAAGTCGTCGGAAATAACCGCGATACCCAGAAAGGCTCCGACTTGATTCCCATTCACTGTCGGGGCCAGGCTTTTATAGCTTCAACTTTGCTCACCTGAGGCTTCACCTCACCCCTTACAGTGGAACTTAAGTACTTGGTATCTGACAACCCAATGTGGCACTTCTCTGGGTTTGCTGTGATCCCAAATATCCTTATTCTGCCTCTACTTTACGTAAATGGGAACCCCAGTCTGTATTATAGATGATTTCTTCATCCACGTGTGTTGCCGCATACCGGGTATGAGTCCTCAATACTTGCTCCATGACTCTTTGGAACCAAACAATGGGGCTACTCCATTCACCATGTGATTCTTCAATCATACCTCGCTCCAACATCCTCTTCATCTCCGGACTAACTTCCCTCTGTTTGGCTGCTGGGACTCTGTACGGTCTTACCTTTATTGTCAACCCAGGGGCGTCACCAGTTCACGGCAGATCACCCTCGTCCTCCTGGGTTGAGAGGTGAATACATCGTGGTTCTGATCTACTCTGTGCAGAGCCTGTCTACTGAACTGTCTGAAGATCAGTATAGAGAGGTGAACTGTTCATTGTACCCTGGGGTCATAGAAACATAGAAAATAGGAGCAAGAGTCGGCCATTCGGCCCTTCGTGCCTGCTCTGCCATTCAAAATGATCATGGCTGATCGTCTAACTCAGTACCCTGCTCCCGCTTTTTCCCCATATCCCTTGATCCCTTTCGCATTAAGAAATATATCTCTCTTCTTGAATACATCTAATGACTTGGCCTCCACTGCTTTCTGTGGTAGAGAATTCCACAGGTTCACCACCCTCTGAGTGAAGAAATTTCTCCTCATCTCAGTTCTAAATGGCAATCCCAGTATCCTGAGACTGTGACCCCTGGTTCTGGACTCCCCAGCCATCGGGAACATCCTCCCTGCATCTTACCTGGCTAGTCCTGTTAGAATTTTATATGTTTCGATGAGATCACCTCTCATTCTTCTAAACTCGAGTGAATATAGGCCTAGTCGACCCAATCTCAACTCATACGTCAGTCCTGATCCAGGAATCAGTCTGGTAAACCTTTGTTGCACTCCCTCCATGGCAAGGACATCCTTCCTCAGATAAGGAGACCAAAACTGCACACAATACTCCAGATGTGGTCTCACCAAGGCCCTGTATAACTGCAGTAAGACATCCCTGCTCCTGTACTCAAATCCTCTTGCAATGAAGGCGAACATACCATTCGTCTTCCTAACTGCTTGCTGCACCTGAATGCTCGCTTTCAGCGACTGGTGTACAAGGACACCCAGGTCTCGTTGCACCTCCCCTTTTCCCAATCTCTCACCATTCAGATAATAATCTGCCTTTCTGTCTTAACAACCAAAGTGGATAACCTCACATTTATCCACATTATAATGCATCTGTCATGTTCTTGCCCACTCACCCAACTTGTCTAAATCACATTGGAGCCTCTTTGCATCCTCCTCGCAGCTCACATTCCACCCCAGCTTTGTGTCGTCTGCAAACTTGGAAATGTTACATTTCGTTCCCTCATTCGAATCATTGATATATATTGTGAATAGCTGGGGCCCAAGCACTGATCCCTGCAGTACCCCACTAGTCATTGCCTGCCACCCGGAAAAAGACCCGTTAATCCCTACTCTCTGTTTCCTGTCTGTCAACCAATTCTCAATCCATGCCAGTATATTCCCCCAATCCCATGTGCTTTAATTTTGCACACTAACTTCTTGTGTGGGACCTTATCAAAAGCCTTCTGAAAATCCAAGTACATCACATCCACTGGTTCTCCCCTATCTATTCTACTAGTTACATCCTCAAAAAACTCCAGTAGATTTGTCAAGCATGATTTCCCTTTCATAAACCCATGCTGACTTTGTCCAATCCCGTTAATGCCTTCCAAGTGTTCTATTATCCCATATTTTATAATAGACTCTAGCATTTTCCCCACTACTGATGTTAGGCTAACTGGTCTCAAATTCCCTGTTTTCTCTCCCTCCTTTTTTAAATAGTGGGGTTACATTTGCCACCCTCCAATCTGTAGGAACTGTTCCAGAGCCTGTAGAATTTTGGAAGATGATCACCAATGCATCCACTATTTCCAGGGCCACTTCTTTTAGTACTCTGGGATGTAAATTATCAGGCCCTGGGGATTTGTTGGCCTTTAGCCCCATTAATTTCCCTGGCACTATTTTTTTTACTAACACTGGTTTCCTTCAGTTCCTCCCTCTCACTAGACCCTTCGTTCCCTAACATTTCTGGGAGGTTATTTGTGTCCTCCTTTGTGAAGACAGAACCAAAGTGTGTGTTTAATTGTTCTGCCATTTCTTTGTTCCCCATTATAATTTCCCATTTCTGACTTTAAGGGACCTACATTTGTCTTCACTAATCTTTTTCTCTTGACATATTTATCGAAGCTTTTACAGTCAGTTTTTATCTCTTTGTCCTCCTTTGTTGAATTCTAAACTGCTCCCAATCCTCAGGCTTGCCGCTTTTTCTGGCAATTTTATATGTCTCCTCTTTGGATCTAATACTATCCCTAATTTCTTTTGTAAGCCACGGTTGAGCCACTTTTCCCATTTTATTTTTGTGCCAGACAGGAATGAATAATTGTTGTAATTCCTGCACATGTTCTTTAAATATTAGCCATTGCCTATCCACCATCATCCCTTTTAGTAAAGTTCCCCAATCTATCATAGCCAACTCGCACCTCATACTTTTGTAATTTCCTTTATTCAGGACCCTAGTTGCGGATTCAACGACTTCACTCTCCATTTTAATGAGGAATTCTATCATGTTATGGTCGCTCTTCCCTAAGGGACCCCGCACAACAAGATTGTTAATTAATCCTTTCTCATTGCACAATACCCAGTCTCGGATCGCCTGTTCTCTAGTTGGTTCCTCAACGTATTGGTCTAGAAAACCATCATGTACACACTCCAGGAATTCATCCCCACAGTATTATTGCTAATTTGGTTTGACCAATCTACATGTAAATTAAAGTCACCCATGATTATAGTTGTACCCTTCTTGCATGCGTCTCTAATTTCCTGTTTAATGCCTTCCCTACATCTCCACTATTGTTTGGGGGCTTACAGACAACCCCCACCAACGTTTTCTGCCCCTTGGTGTTTCTTAGCTCCACCCATACAGATTCCACATCATGAATTTCCGAGCCAATATCCTTCCTCACTATTGCATTGATTTCCTCCTTTACTAACAGCACTACCCCACCTCCTTTCCCTTTTTGCCTGTCCTTCCTAAATATTGAATACCCCTTGATGTTGAGTCCCCATCCTTGGTCACCCTGCAGCCATGTCTCCGTAATCGCAACTATATCATAACCGTTAATATCTATCTGCACTGCTAATTCATCTACCTTGTTGCGAATGCTCCACCCATTAAGACACGATGCCTTTAGACTTGTCTTTTTAAGATTGCTAGTCATCTTAGTTTTATTTTGCACTATGACCCAATTTGTTTCTCGCCCTTATTTTCTCTGTCTTCCACTATTGCTTCTTCCCTTTCTGTCTTTTGTTTCTATCCTTGTTTCCCCCTCCTCTGTCTCACTGCTCAGGTTCCCATCCCCCTGCCATTCTAGTTTAAACCTTCCCCAACAGCACTAGCAAACACCCCCACGCGGACATCGGTCCCGTTCCTGCTCGGGTGTAACCCGTCCCACTTGTACAGGTCCCAATGTCCCAGGAATCTAAATCCCTCCCTCCTACACCATCCCTGCAGCCACGTATTCATCTAGTCTATTCTCCTGTTCCTATACTCACTAGCACGTGGCACTGGTAGTAATCCTGAGATCACTACCTTTGAGATCCTGCTTTTTAATTTATCTCCGAACTCCTTAAGTTCACCTTGCAGGACCTCATCCCTTTTTTTACCTATGTCGTTGGTACCGATATGGACCACGACTAATGGCTGTTCACCCTCCCCTCCAGAATGCCCTGCAGCTGCTCCGTGACATCCTTGACCCTCGCACCAGGAAGGCAAAATACCATCCTGGAGTCACGTTTGCGGCCGCAGAAGCACCAAGCTGTTCCCCTTACAATTGAATCCCCTATCACTATAGCCCTGCCACTCTTATTCCTCCCCTCGTGTGCAGCAGAGCCACCCGTGGTGCCACGAACTTGGCTCTTGCTGCTTTCTCCTGATAAGCCATCTCCCCCAACAGTATCCAAAGCGGCATATCTGTTTGAGAGGGGAGATGGCCCCAGGGGACTCCTGCTCTAACTGCCTAGTCCTTTTACTCTGCCTGGCAGTCACCCATTTTCTTTCTGACTGTGTAATCTTTACCTGTGGTCTGACCACCTCACTGAACGTGCTATCCACGATAATCTCAGCATCGCAGATGCTCCACAGTGAGTCCACCCGCAGCTCCAGCTCCGAAATGCGGTTAGCCGGTAGCTGCAGCTGGACACACTTCCTGCACACATGGTCGCCAGGGACACCGGTAGTGTCCATGAATTCCCACATAGTGTAGGAGGAGCATATCACAGGTGCCAGCTCTGCTGCCATGACTTGACTTAGAGTTACTCTGCGTTAACCTCTCGGACTCTCATCCCGCTCTCGGGACTTTCCTTTTACACTGCGCTCACCTCTCGGACTCCCATCCCGCCCTTGGACTCCCCTCCCGCCCTCAGACTCCACGCGTTTCCTCCACTACCTCTTCACATGACGGACTGGATCAGTTAACTGCTGCCGTTGAAAGTCTGAATTACACACATCCAGTCCCTCAGAATTTATCCCTTCCTCTGCTGGGAGGTTGGCCTGAGGGGCTTCTCTCTCCCCACTCGTACCAGGCCCTGGTTCCCCTCTGGGGCCAGAGAAGCCGAGGCGTCGGGGTCTTTGAAACATAGAAAATAGGAGCAGGAGTAGGCCATTCGCCCCTTCGAGCCTGCTCCGCCATTCAATATGATCATGGCTGATCTCAATACCATATTAAAGCTCTCTCCCCAGATCCCTTGATGCCTTTTGTGTCTCGAAATCTATCTAGCTGCTTCTTAAATATATTCAGTGACACAGTCTTCTGTAGTCGACAATTCCACAGGTTCACCACCCTCTGACTGAAGAAAGTTCTCCTCATCTCAGTCCTAAATGTCCTACCCCGTATCCTGAGACTGTGACCCCTTGTTCTAGACCCTCCAGCCAGGGGAGTCATCCACCCAGTCTGTCTAGCCCTGTCAGAATTTAATATGTTTCAATGAGATCCCCTCTCATTCTTCTAAACTCGAGTGAATACAGGCCTAGTCGACCCAATCTCTCCTCATACGACAGTCTTGCCGTCCCAGGAATCAATCTGGTGAACCTTCGCTGCGGTCCCTCTATGGCAAGTATATCCTTTTTTAGGTAAGGAGGCCAAAATTGCACACAATACTCCAGGTGTCGTCTCACCAAGGCCCTGTATAACTGCAGTAAGACATCCTTGCTCCTGTACTCAAATCATCTTGCAATGAAGGCCAACATACCATTTGCCTTCCGAACTGCTTGCTGCAGCTGCATGTTTGCTTTGAGTGACTGGTGTACAAGGACACCCAGGTTCCTTTGTACATTAACATTTCCCAATCTATCACCATTTAAATAATACTCTGCCTTTCTGTTTTTCCTTCCGAAGTGGATAACTTCACATTTATCCACATTATACTGCATCTGCCATGTATTTGCCCACTCTCTCAACTTGTCTCAATCGCCTTGAAGCCTCTTTGCATCCACCTCACAACTAACAATTCCACCTTGTTTTGTGTCATCGGCAAACTTGGAAATATTACATTTGGTTCCCTCATCCAAATCATTGATGTATGTTGTGAACAGCCGGGGCCCAAGCACTGATCCCTGCGGTACCCCACTTGTCACTGCCTGCCACCCTGAAAAAGACCCATTTATTCCTACTCTCCGTTTCCTGTCTGTTAACCAATTTTCAATCCACGTCTGCACATTACCCCAAATCCCATGTGCTTTAATTTTGCACACTAACCTCTTATGTGGGACTTTAACAAAGGCCATCTGAAAATCCAAATACACCACATCCACTGGTTCTCCCTTATCTATTCTACCAGTTACATCCTCAAAAAACTCCAGTAGGTTTGTCAAACACGATTTCCCTTTCATAAATTCATGTTGACTTTGTCTAATCCCGTTGATATTTTCGAAGTGTCCTGTTATCACATCCTTTATAATAGACCCTCGCATTTTCCCTACTACTGATGTTCGGCAAACCAGTCTGTAGTTCCCTGTTTTCTCTCTCCTTTTTTAAATAGCCTTGGTCCCCGACTAAAACTCTAGGATTCTCTGCCCTACTCCCCTGTGCTTCATCTCTCTTCTGTTCCCTTTTCGATTTTGTGGGTTTCTCGGATGCCTGATACAACTCCGGATCGGAGAAGGGAAGACTCGGGAGAGGCTCCCAACCTGCCCCCTTTCCTGTCGGCCGTCTATATCACCTCCCGTCCTTCGTATCAGGGTATCCTGGTTCGGGCAGCGTGTCGCTTCACGGCCCCACTCCCCCCGCTGGTATCGCGCGGCCCCGCTCCCCCCCCCCCCCCCCCGCCTGTATCGCGCGGCCCCGCTCCCCCCAGAGTTTTATCCGCCCGTGATCCAGTCCCATTCTTTGGACTCAGGGGGTCGCCCAGGGTTTTGTGGCCTGGAGAACGTCGGGGATTTGACCAGTTCCTCTGCTGCGAATTGTCTTTCAACCAACGCGATCAAATCTTGGGCATTGGCCGGGTCCCCTTGACCCACCCACTTCCTGATCTGGGGTGAAGAGCCCGTGGGTTGTGGTCCATCATCAAACAACTCCACCATCCTGGCAGGCGAGTCGCTGTCAGGTTGAAGCCACCGTCTGACCATATGAATCAAGTGATACATGTGAGAGTGGGGGGGCCTTGCCCTCCTGGTAGGAACAGGCCTTGAACCTCTGAGTCACACAGTTAAGGTGACGCCAGCCCTCCCGAGGATCTCCGACTTCAGCTCTGGGTATTGGCCTCCACCTGCGGCTCCAGGTCAAAGTTGGCCCTCGGAGCACCACCCACTAAGAAGGGGGCCACATGCCAACCCATTGGTCTTGGGCCGACCTCTCCCACTCGGCACACCTTTCAAAGGCCAAGAGGTTCATCGTCGGGAGTCAGTTTCTGCAGCATGAGACTGGCTCTAGTAGGTTGGATGGGGAACTCCTGACCCTCCATCTGGCCCCGCTGCTGCCTCAATTCAGCGAGCTCTACCCCACTCTGGGCAGCCTGGTTCAATAATAGTTGGGTGATCTCCTGCTGGGCCTCAAGGATCTGAGTGGTCCTCTCATTTATGTCTCGGTCGGCTCTTCCAGACCTCGTGTGGCCCGCACCAGCTCTCTAAACATTTCCTCCATTATGATTTGGTCTCTTTATTTCTCTATTGGAGACACCGATCCCACTTCTGACACCACATGTTACACGGCACTATCGTCTCAGAGCTTCCTTTGTCCTACAAACAGTGGTCCAAGAACAATCCGTACTTTAAACACTTCTCATAGTTTACAGAACACAAAACTACACAGTACAATCAATTCAGCAGGACCGAGAAAACTCTCCAACTCCCAGCCTCGTCCAGTTCCCCTGCTTCTGTTGAACCTCACCCTTTGATGCTCACCTGTCTGGGGCGAGGTCTCTACTCACTCCAGGAGAAATTACCTCTTAAAGGCGAGGTTCTTAAAGGGGACAATACCCTTCCTGCTAAAGGTGAGGTTCTTAAAGGGGCAATACCCTTCCTCAGGTATCAGGGCCCTCATCATCCTGCAGCTGATATATCGGCCCTTAATCACCTTGTTACATGTTTGCATTACCGCGCCCGACGGCCCCGACCCGACCCGCGCTATGGCCCCGCGCCCGACCACGCCCGATGGCCCCGCGCCCTACGGCCCCACGTCTTACCCATGCCCGATGGCCCCGCGCCCTGCGGCCCCACACCCTACCGCAGCCTACGGCCCCGCACCCTACCGCGCCCTACAAATCATATACTCCATAGCCTATAACCTTTAACCACTGAACTATCCTATAACCACTGTACTAGTGGACTCTATAACTCCAATACTCCGTAACCTATAATCCCTACACTAATGTACCAGAAAACCCTTAACTACCGAATCCCATCTCCTTTAATTACTAAACCACCATATCTTACCACCACTGAACTACTCTTTAACAATTACAGTACTGTAGAATATAATCCCGACACTACCGTACCCGATGAACACTACAGTACCGTACCCAATAACATTGCATTACCGTACTCTAAAACCCCATTATCGCACCATACAACCTTTAACCAATAAACTACCGCACCCTATAGTCCCTGAACTACCATACCGAATAACCTTCAATCACTTAACTACTGTATCTTATAAACGCTACACGACCGAACCCTATAACCCCTGCACTCCGTACCCTATAACCCCTGCACTCCGTACCCTAAACACCTACACTCGGTACCCTATAACCCCTGCACTCCGTACCCTATAACCCCTGCACTCCGTACACTATAACCCCTGCACTCCGTACACTATAACCCATACACCACCGTACCCTATAACCACTAAACTACCGAACCCTATAACTCCTAAACTGCAGGACCTTTTCACCCCACACTACTGCACCCTATTCTACCTACACTGACACACCCTCGACGTCATACACTACCGTTCACTATAATTCCGACACTCCATAACCTATAACCTATAACCCCGACACTACTGTACTCTATAACCCCTACACTACTGTACCCGATAAGCCCGATACTTCTGCCGGTAATTCCCTCCGTGGCTCTCCTGATTGGCCGCCAGCAACATCGGTAGAAGATCAGCAGAAACTCACAGATATTCGGTAATTTCTCGGACCTGCTCCCAATTCACTACCGCCCGTTTTGTGCCACTGTCGATGGTGAATTCACCTCCCAATGAGCTTTGACAGGCTCTGCCCGTAGGACCCAGCAGAGCAGATCCTTCCCTCTCCTGCACAGATGGCCCTCAGATATGTGGGGCTGAATTTCCTCCGGACTCTCCCACTCTGCTGCTGTAACTTTGCCTGATGTCCATTTAGACACGTGAATGGGGTTTCCGCCGAAATCCCACCAAAGTTACGGCAGCGCAGTCGGAGAACCTCAAACATTCACCTCATTGGTTTGCAGCCGAGGCCACTGGGCAGCGATTGGGATTGGGTCAGGGGTCTGAATCCACCCTGTGCTCAGGGATGACTGTGGATAAATCCATCACCCACCACCAACCTTTCCAATCAGCTGACTCCAGACAAGCCAGCACTGGAACCCAGGGCCTTCTGTTCCTGTGCAGCACATTAGACCCTGGAAAGGGGACTGAGCCCCTGAGACACCTATAGTGCCGAGTGATTGAGGTTATGAGGAGGTCAATTTCTATAACTGAGGAACTGGATTACAATCAGAGAAACAAAATATTCACTTCCATTTAACTAAAAGGAACATTTCCGTCATAGTTATTTGTGTGGATTTTTGATTGGTCTGTACAGATTTTGGCGCAGCCATCAACCAAATAACTACAAGAGCGCACACTGTAAGGATGAGAACTGCGCCATCACCTCTTCCACGGGCTGGAACGACGATTGCTGCGCCAAGCGTTGGAAATGGATTTGTGAACGAAAATCAACCGCTCTTGTGCAGCGTTAGTTTTGCGGACGTTGCTGTGAAGATCAGACAAATAGAAGAACAGCGGAAGTGCCCGACTCGCCTGATGATTTCTGTCCTTTTTTGCATTAAAACCCGAGAATGCCGGAAATGTACAGCAGGTCAATCAGAGAGCTGAATGTTCCTGGAGAGCCCCTTCCACAATATCCTGAGTCGGGCACTTTCTCCTGCAGGCACTGACTGATCAGCTCCACATTCCCATGACTTTCTATTAAAGATTGCACAATTTAAAAACTTTCCTTTTGATCAGTTATTTTAGTCGCTAAACACTTTTGGGTTTATTGAACCAGATTGGCCCAAATCAGAGCCCTTCCCTCTCTCTCTCTCCCTCCGTTTGCAGGTCTCTCTGCATCACTCACGATGCTCAGTTATCCCCTCTCCACCTCCCTCTGGTGGTGTCTTTCTGCAACATTCACTGCATCACCGACACACATTCACGATCGGCAGCATTAATAAAACAGCTTCTGGATTAAATATTCTCTCGTAGTTTCGATCGATAAAGAAGACACCAGCAGGGAGATAGAGAGAAGTGTGTCTGAGTACAGTGAGTGAAACGGAGAGACACCGCACAGGAGTTGCAAATCCACCCTCTCGCCACCATAAGATCACAAGACCAGAAGAGATGGGAGCAGGAGTCGGCCATTTGGCCCTTCGAGCCTGCTCCACCATTTAATGAGATCATGGCTGGTCTGATTTTTACCTCAACTCCACTTTTCCGCCTTTTCCCCATATCCTTTGACTCCCTCGCCACTCTGCAATCACATTAACTGAACTTTGCTCTGGCCCAGTGTCACCGCGCTGAAATCACGTCTTTCTCCGGCAGATGATTTTAACATCAGGGTTGCTGGTTTACGAGTGAAAAGTGATCCCGCTTCACTCTAGGGGCATTGGACAAATGTGTAGATGCCGTGTAGTCGGTGCTGGGACCACTGCTTTTCTTGATATATATTAATGACTTGGACTTGGGGGTACAGGGTATAATTTCAAAATTTGCAGATGACACAAAACCTGGAAGGGTAGTAACCAGTGAGGAGGATAGTGATAGACTTCAAGAGGATATAGACAGGCTGGTGGCATGGGCGGACACGTGGCTGATGAAATTTAACGCAGAAAAATGCGACGTGATTCATTTCGGTAGGAAGAACGAGGAGAGGCAAAATAAACACAAGGGCACAACTCTAAAAGGGGTACAGGAACGGAGAGATCTGGGGGTATATGTGCACAAATCGTTAAAGGTGACAAGGCAGGTTGAGAAAGCCGATAAAAAAGCATACTGGATCCTAGGCTTTATAAATAGAGGCATAGAGTAAAAAATTTTGGAAGTTATGATGAACCTTTATAAAACACTGGTTTGGCCACAACTGGAGCATTGTGTCCAGTTCTGGGCACCACACTTTAGGAAAGATCTGATGGCCTGAGAGAGGGTGCAGAAGAGATTTCCGACAATGATTCCAGGGATGAGGGACTTTAGTTACGTGGACAGACTGGAGAAGCTGGTGCTGTTCTCCTTGGAACAGAGACGGTTGCGAGGAGATTTGACGGAGTTATTCAAAATCATGAATGGTTTAGACAGAGTAGATACAGAGAAACTGTTGCCATTGGCAGAAGGGTCAAGCACCAGAAGACATAGATTTAAGGTGATTGGCAAAAGAACCAATGGTGACATGAGGAAAAACTTTCTTACACAGCGAGTGATTAGGATCTGGAATGCACTGCCCGAGGGGGCGGTGGAGGCAGATTCAATCATGGCCTTCAAAAGGGAACTGGATAAGGACTTGAAAGGAAAAGAATTGCAGGGCTACCGGAATAGGGCGGGTGAGTGGGACCAGCTGGATTGCTGTTGCATGGAGCCGGCGCGGACTCGATGGGCCGAATGGTCTCCTTCCGTGCTGTAGCCTTTCTATGATTCTAGGATTCTAGAGGGCCAAGTAAAGGATCAGGACAGATAATGCCGAGAACAAATTAAAAAGAAGCACAAGTTGATGAAACCAGCGCTGGTGAAATTGCTGGGTGGATATTTAAAGGATGGGCCGTGGGAGGGGCTGGACCGCCATTCTGACACAGTTTTGAGGCGCTGCTTATTTTGACCTCTTCTCCAAAAATCCTTCGTCACAAAGCAGTCAGGCGTTGCCTATTGTTGCGGTTCGGGACCAGTAACTATGGCTGAGGTGTGGCGCCGTGATCGTATCGTGGTTAATACTCTGCGTTGTGGTCGCAGCAACCTCGGTTCAAATTCGAATCACGGCATAACTTTCTCGCCTCTTTTATTCTCTGCCACACATACCAATAAAATGCAGCAATATATCAATCTTAAATATATATAAGAAATATTTTTTATTGGTGGCGAAAATCTATCCATTCCGTCAAATCCCAGCAATCTCACATGCCTGTACTTGATGTTCCACAGTTCAAACCCGCCTCTTCTCCCAGCATTTTCTTCCTTCCACAGTCAATAGGCCGCCTTTACTTTCCTCCTTCCATTTCACGGACACTTTCCTGCTCCATTGCCGACTCTAACATTCACTTTCACGATCTCACGCCTTTAAGTTTGTTCTGCTCCGACCGCTGTTTCTATTGGGCACATGTCCCATTCGCACCAATATTCATTTGTGCCTTGAAATCAGTCGATACATTTCGATCTGCGTGACCGCTCGACAGACAAACAGGTCTGGCCGCCCGATTGCTCACGAACTTTACTTGGGGAATCTTGTGATCCAGGGGATGGTAACTGAAGAACTGGTTTTTGTTTTGATGCTTGTTGGCTCTTTTCTCTCAGCAGTTGAGTTGCGTGAGTGACGGGCAGCGCTGCAGAGCTGCGAATGGCGGTTGAAAGAAAAAAAAGGAGCGATTACAGGCCATGAGCGAAAGGTCTTTCAAATTCTCGTGGCGCAGGACGCTGTGTGCGGAAACGGCAGATTTTAAAGCGCGTGTGCAGGAAAGTAAAGTGTGATCTTGTGTGTGAGAAGAGCACAAGAAAGTTGTGCTTGAAGCTGCGCCCTTGAGGAAAGTTGCAGGTTGTCAGGAAAACTGCGATAGTGAAAACTCAAAAATAAACCCAGAAACTGCTGGCAACACTCAGCAGGTCAGGTAGTATCTGTGGAGAGATACTCAAGTATTTATCCAATTCTCCTTTTAAAGTTACGATTGAATCGAGCTCCACCATCCTTTAAGGCAGTGCGTTCCAGATCATAACAATTCGCTGTGTAAAAAAATCTCCTTATTTTCCTTCTAGTTATTTTGCCAATTATCTTAAATCTGCGTCCGTTGGTTGCCGACCCTCCCGCCAGTGGGTGAAGTTTCTCCTTATTTACTCGATCAAAACCCCTCTTAATTTTGAGCACGTGGATTACTTCTACCCTTAACCTTCATTGCTCGAAGCAGAACAATCCCAGGTTCTCGAGTCTCTCCACACAACTAAACCCCATCCCTGGTATAATTCTGGTAAATCTCCTCTCCATCCTCTCCAAGACCTTGACATCCTTAATAAATTATAGTGCCCAGAATTGGACACAATACTTCAGATGAGGCCTGAACAATGATTTATAAACGTTTAACATAACTTCCTTGTTTTTGTACTCTATTTCTCCATTATTAAGCCAAGGAACCGGATGCTGTTTTAACGGCTTCACCAAATTGTGCTGCCACATTCAAAGATGTTGATGAAAATTACCAGGAACACGTTGAGTCAGCTCACTCGGCTCAGGCCTTGGACTGAGCCTCGGCTTTTCTTGCTCCGTGTCTCAGGAGCACACCTCATGAGATCAGCTCACTCAGTACAGGCTGGAGATTGAACATGTGCCCACCCTGCTCCGTGTGGGACTCAGTACCACACCAGTTGAGATCAGCTCACTCCGCACAGGCCGGGATGGCGGAGAGAGACAGAGACACGTGTTGTGATCTGTAACTTTTTATAAACACTTCAGCTTATTTCACTCCGTGTCCAACACCGTGCGATCTCCCCTGGTGTGTCAGCTTTCTGTGTTTATACAGACTGTAATGCATTGAATTGTCTCTTGGATCACACGGGGTGGTAGACGGGGTTCTGTGTGCGGAGGGTTCGGGGGGTGAGCTCTGATTCCCGCCCTCTTCTGGATTGAAGGGAGAAAAGAATGAATGAGAGAGAGAAGCGATGTGGGAGAAGGGATGACGGAAGAATTTGTCCATGAACCTGCTTAAAATGGCCCAAAAACAAGATAATATTAAGATATCATCAGCAGAACATTAATACAAGCTGTAAAACAAAAGCAAAATACTGCAGATGCTGGAAATCTGAAGTGAAAACAGAAAATGCTGGAAATACTCAGCAGGTCAGGCAGCATCTGTGGAGAGAGTTCTGATGAAAGGTCATCGACCTGAAAGGATGTTTCTCTCTCCACAGATGCTGCCTGACCTGCTGAGTGTTTCCCGCATTTTCTGTTTTTATTATTAATATAACCTGAGCTCTGTCGAGCGTTTGTTGTTCGATTCACTGATAAAGCTGGGAATTGAGGGGAAGCTGGTTCATGGCGAACCCCAGCTCTGAATCCCCCCGGCAGAGAGTTCAAGGAATGTTTAATATAAATGAGATTCAACGACAGTCTCAGAAAATCTCTCCTTGATGGTCGGTCTCATTCTCCCGGTGAGGAATGAGCGGGAGGGGCAATTCCACCCGGGGTTATATTTTATTCCAAGAGGCTGAGGCAAAACTTAGGTTTCCAGTCGGGCCGAAGTCGCTTCGTTGGGAGAGCGTTAGACTGAAGATCTGAAATGGTTCCTGGTTCGATCCCGGGTCTCGGCAGTTTTTGGTTATTTTGTTTCTTCTTTGGGTCGATTCTCCGACATTTATTTGCACTGACATTTTTACCCGACACTGAACGGTTGGGGATGGAATAGAGAGACATCAAGGATGTCTGTATTTAGCTTTTATTTCTCTATTTCCTTCTGCCTTTCTCTCTGGTTTTTGTCTCTCTCGGTGCTCGATAAACATTTGATTTGATGCATTTGTCCTAAACTGATGCCTTTTCCACATCTCAGGGCGGTCAGACACGCTCTGTCTGTCTGTTACTGATTGTGACCATTAACGGGAACAGGCCGCGAGTTAAACATTTATCAGCAAACCGCCAGAGAGATAACACAGCGGGAATAAAACACATTGCCTCACATTGTTAGACACCGAGTGACACAGATTGTAATGTGTGTCAGTAAACAGACCCGGAAAACAGAGTCCGAGAAAGGAAAGAAATAGAGAGATAGAAAAGAGTGATAAAAAGAAAGAAAACCCTTTCTCCACCCCAACAACAACAACTTGCATTTATATCGCGCCTTTAACGGAGTAAAACGTCCCAAGGCGCTTCACAGGAGCGATTATCAAACAAAATGTGACACGGAGCCACAAAAGGAGATATTGGGACAGGTGAGGTCGGTTTTCAGCGTCTGAAGGGAGGAGAGAGAGGTCGAGAGGCGGGAGGTTTCGGGAGGGAAATCCAGAGCTTTGGGCCCAGTCCGTTGAAGGCACGGCCGCCACGGTAGCGTAGTGGTTATGTTACTGGGCGAGGAATCCAGAGGCCTGGACTAAAATCCAGAGTCACGAGTTCAAATCCCACCACGGCGGCTGGCGAATTTAAATTCAATTAATTAAATAAAAATCTGGAATTAAAATACTAGCATCAGTAATGATAGCCATGAAACTACCGGATTGTCGTAAAAACCCATCTGGTTCACGAATGTCCGTTCGGGAAGGAAACCTGCCGTCCTCACCCGGTCTGGCCGAGATGTGACTCCAGACCCAATGTGGTTGATTCTTAATTGCCCTCTGAGTGATGGGCAATAAATGCCAGCCTTGCCAGCAACACCCACATCCCGTGAACAAATAAAAAAAAAATGGTGGAGCAATGAAAATCGTGGATGCACAAGAGGCCTGAATTGGAGGAGCTCAGAGATCTCGGAGGGTTGTCAGGGTGGAGGAGGTGACAGAGATCGGGAGGGGCGAGGTCATGGAGGGAATTGAACACGAGGATGAGAATTTCAAATTTGAGATGTTGGTGGACTGGGAGCCAATGTCGGTCAGCGAGCAGAGGGGTTCTCCTCCTGAACGGTGGTTTGAATGTTTGGGGGGCGGGGCTGTGATAAATATCTCGATTTAATATAATGATCCCACTTTTCAACTACCCCGAATTATTGCAATGCTGACCTGGAACAATCGAGAACATACCGCAAAACAGGACATTAAGATCAATGGTTACTTGAGCGAGGAGTTTAAAAGATTCTTCGACGAAGGAGAAGGCTCAAGAAACGGACTGTGAACATTTCATGATGGTCTATTTATTTGTGGCCAGAGAGAGGGATGGAGTCGGTGACTCGGGAACGGAGTTTGTGCCAATATTTAGTTGGAGGAATGTTTTTCTCATCCATTACTGGATGTTGAAAAAGCAGTGTGAGAAATCAGAGACAGTGGAGGGTTCGAGACAGGTGGTGAGGTCGAGGTGGGTGTTGTCAGCGTACATGTAGAACCTGAAATTATGCTTTCGGATGATATCGCAAGAGGCAGCATGTGGATGAGAAATAGGTGGGGGTCAAGGATAGATCCTTAGGGAACGCCAGAGGTAATGGTGCAGGAACAGGAAGAGAAGCCATTCCATTTGATTCCCTGGCTACGATTGGAGAGATAGGAATGGAACCAGACGAGCTCAGTTCCACCCAGCTGGAAGACGGAGGAGAGACACTGGAGGAGGATGGTGTGGTCAACCATGTCAAAGGCTGCAGACAGGTCGAGAAGGATGAGGAGGGATAGTTCACCACGGTCACAGTCACAGAGGATGTAAATTGTGACTTTGATAAGGGCCGTTTCAGTATTGTGGCAGGGGCGGAAAACTGATTGGAGGGATTCAAACATGCAATTGCGGTTGAAATGGGCATGGGTTTGGGAGGCGACAACACGTTCAAGGACTTTGGAGAGGAAAGGGAGGTTGGAGATGGGCATTATCGACCTGGATCTGCACTTTCATGGAATATATATTTGAAACGCGAGGTCTCTCTGTTCATTCACAGGGTCTGTGCCGTTCTATTGAGTGTGCACTTCCAGTCCTGGTTTTTCCTCCTAAAATATATTATCTCATAATTTCCACATTAAATTCAACTTATCAACTGTCTGCACCTTCTATTAACTTGTCTATCGTAGAATTACATAGAATTTACAGCACAGAAACGGTCCATTCTGCCTAAATGTTCCATGACTGTGTTCATGCTCCACATTCCCACCCTTCTTCACCGCACCCTATCAACATATCCTCTATTCCTTTCTCCCTCATGTGTTTGTCTAGCTTTCCCTAAATGCATCTATACTAGTATCATCAACTATTCCTTGTGGTACCGAGTTCCACATTTTAAGAACATAAGAAATAGGAACAGGAGGAGGCCATGCGGCCCCTCGAGCCTGCTCCACCATTCACTCAGATCATGGCTGATCTTCGATCTCAACTCCACTTTCCCGCCCGATCCACATGTCCCTTGATTCCCTTACAGTCCAAAAATCTATCGATCTCAGACTTGAATACACTCAATATCCACAGCCCTCTGGGATAGAGAATTCCAAAGATTCACAACCCTCTGAATGAAGAAAGTCGTCCTCACCTCAGTCCTAAATGGTTGACCCTTTACCCTGAGACTAAGAACCCTAGTTGTGGATTCCACAGCCGGGGGAAACAGCCTCTCATCATCTACCCTGTCGATCCGTCTCGGAATTTTTCATGTTTCAATGAGATCACCTCTCATTCTTCTGAACTCCAGCGAGTATAGGCCCATTCTACGCAATCTCCACTCATAGGACAACCCTCTCATCCCAGGAATTAATCTAGTGAACCTTCATTGCACCGCAACTAAGGCATGTATGTCCTTTCTTAGATAAGGAAACCAAAGCTGCACACAATGCCCCAGGTGTGGTCTCACCAAAGCCCTGTATAATTGCAACAAGACTTCCTTACTCTTGTACTCCAACCCCCTTGCAATAAAGGCCAACATACCATTTGCCTTCCTAATTGCTTGCTGTACCTGCATGTTAACTTCTTGTATTTCATGTACAAGACAGCAAAATGAACATCAACATGGAAACATGGATAATTTATGGCACAGATGGAGGCCATTCAGGCCATCATGTCTCTACAGGTCGTAGAAGAGCCACCCCGCCTAATCCCACTTTCCAGCAATTGGTCCGTAGCCCTTTAGGTTACGGCAATTCAAGTGCATATCCAAGTCCTTTTTAAATGTGATGATGGTTTCTGCCTCTACCACCCTTTCAGGAAGTGAGTTCCAGAACCCCACCACCCTCTGAGTGAATTTTGTTTTCCTCATCTCATCTCTAATCCTCCGACCAATCCCCTGCTAAATGGGCCCTCTGCTAAGGGAAATAGGTCCTTCCTGTCCATTCTATCCAGGCCCCTCATAATTTTATACACCTCAATTAAACCACACCTCAGGCTCCTCTGTTCCAAAGAAAACAACCCCAGCCTGTCCAAACTTTCCCCATAGCTAAAATTCTCCAGTCCTGACAACATCCTCATAAATCTCCTTTGTACCCTCTCAAGTGCAATCACATCTTTGCTGTAATGTGGTGACCACAACTGTGCACAGCACTCAAGCTGTGGCCTAACTAGTGTTTTATACAGTTCTAGCATAACTTCCCTGCTCTAATATTGTATGCCTCGGCTAATAAAGGAAAGTATTCCGTATGACTCCTTAACCAACTTATCTACCTGTCCTGCTACCTTCAGGGATCAGTGGACACGCACTCCAAGGTCTCTCTCTCCCTCTACACCTCTCAGTATTCTCCCATTTATTGTGTATTCCCTTGCCTTGTTTGACCTCCCCAAATGCATTACCTCACACGTTTCTGGATTGAATTCCATTTGCCACTTGTCTGCCCACCTGACCAGTCCACTGATATCTTTCTGCATTCTACTGCTTTCGTCCTCACTATTAACCACACGGCCAATGTTTGTATCATCTGCCAACTTCTTAATCATGCCCGCTACATTTAAGTCTAAATCATTAATATATACCACGAAAAGCAAGGGACCTCGTACTGAACCCCGTGAACCCCAATGGAAACAGCCTTCCAGTCACAATCCGTCAACCATGACCCTTTGCTTCCTGCCACTCAGCGAATTTTGAATCCAATTTGTCACTTTCCCCTGGATCCCATGGGCTTTTATTTTTTTGACCAGTCTGCCATGTGGGACCTTGTCAAAAGCCTTGCGAAAATCCATGTGCACTACATCAAACGCATGACCCTCATCAACCCTCCTTGTCACCTCCACAAAAAATTCAATTAAGTCAGTCAGACAAAACCTTCGCTTAACAAATCCATGTTGACTGTCCTTGATTAATCCGTGCCTTTCTAAATGAAGGTTCATGCTGTCCCTCAGAATTGATTCCAATAATTTGCCCACCACCGAGGTTAGACTGACTGGCCTGTATTTACTGGGTCTGTCCTTTTCTCCATTTTTAAAGAACGGCCAACTTTAGCAGTCCTCCAATCCTCCGACACCATGCCTGTAGCCAGGGACGATTGGAAAATGATGGTCAGAACCTCCCTTATTTCCTCCCTTGCTTCTTTAAACAGCCTGGGATACATTTCATCCGAGCCTGGCAATTTATCTACTTTCAAAGATGCTAAACCCCTTAATACTTCCTCTCTCATTATGTTTATCCCATCCAATATTTCACATTCCTCCTCCTTAACTACAATCTCTGCATCGTCCCCCTCTTTTGCGAAGACAGACGCAAATTATTCATTGCGAACCATTCCCACGTCTTCCACCTCCACGAATAGGTTATCTTGTTGGCCTCTAATAGGCCCTACTCTTTCCTTAGTTATCCTCTTGCTCTTTATGTATTTATAAAATATTTTGGGTTTTCCTCAATTTTACTTGCCAGTATTTTTAATGCCCTCTCTTTGCTTTCCTAATTTCCTTTTTAATTTCACCAACATTTAATTATTTCTCACCATTTAAAACATAATCTGTTCTTTTATTCTTCCCATCAAAGTGAATAACCTCACATTTCCACACATTGTACTCCATTTGCCGCCTTCTTGCCCACTCACTTAACCTGTCTATCTCCCTTTGCAGACACGTTGTGTCCTCCTCACAGTTTACTTTCCCATCTTGCTTTGTATCGTCAGCAAACTTGGACACATTGCACTCGGTCCCTCCATCCAAGTCGTTAATACAGATTGAAAATAGCTGACACCCAAAAACGGCCGGCATTGCTCTCTGTTCAGTTAAGAGGAACTTCCCTGCTTGGAAATTCGTCCCAGCCTTGTTGAGGTGCAACACGTCCATCTTGTGCAGGTCTTTAATATTAATCAATACACAATGAGGCCCTGGGAAAGCGAATATCTCTCCACAGATGTTGCCTGATCTGTTGAGTGTTGCCAGTAGTTTCTGGGTTTATTTTCGAGCTTTCACTATAGCAGTTTTCCTGACAATCTGCAACTTGCCTCAAGGGCGCAGCTTCAAGAACAACTTTCTTGGGCTCTTCTCACACACAAGATCGCACTTTACTTTCCGACACACGCGCTTTAAAATCTGCCGTTTCCACACACAGCGTCCTGCGCCACGAGAATTTGAAAGACCTTTCGCTCATGGCCTGTAATCGCTCCTTTTTCATCACAGGCGCTCTTTACATTTATCCTCTACTCGATTCAATCACAAATTTCAACAGAACTATAAAGATCAAGGCGGAACACTTCCGATCTTACTGCACCGCCCCAACTTGCCAAATGTGCACCTTTCAACCTCCATTCGCAGCTCTGTCGCGCTGACCGTCATTCACGCAACTCAACTGCTGAGAGAAAAGATCCAACAAGCATCAAAACAAAAACCAGTTCTTCAGTTACCATCCCCTGGATCACAAGATTCCACAAGTAAATTTCGTGAACATCCGGCGGCTGTCTTTCCAGAGACCAGCCCTGCTTTCGTCGTGTTTTTCTGTCGAGAGGTCACGCAGATCGAAACGTATCGACTGGTTTCAAGGCACAAATGAACATTGGTGTGAATGGGACATGTGCCCAATAGAAACAGCGGTCGGAGCAGAACAAACTTAAAGGCGTGAGATCGTGAAAGTGAATGTTAGAGTCGGCAATGGAGCAGGAAAGTGTCCATGAAATGGAAGGAGGAAAGTAAAGGCGGCCTATTGACTGTGGAAGGAAGAGAAAGCTGGGAGAAGAGGCGGGTTTGAACTGTGGAACATCAAGTACAGGCATGTGAGAGTGCTGGGATTTGATGGAATATTAGATTTGCTTTCACGTATCAAAGATGACTGCATTCTATTCGCATGAGAGGCAGAAGACAAAAGACGCAGCGCACAACACAGAGTACGAACCACTATACGATCACGGCACCACATCCCACCTGTGCAAACGTTGTCTGTACTATTTACCTTTAACGTAGCAAAACGTCCCAAGGCGCTTCACAGGAGCGTATTTAAACAAAATTTGACACCGAGCCACAGAAGGAGATATCAGAAACAAAATACTGCAGATGCTGGAAATCTGAAATAAAAACAGAAAATGCTGTAAATACTCAACAAGTCAGGCAGTGTCTGTGGAGAGAGAAACAGAGTTAACGTTTCAGGTCGATGACCCTTCGTCAGAAATGGAAAAGGTTGAAGATTAAACAGTTTTTAAGCAAGTACAGCGTCAGGAAAAGGGATGGGGGAGGAAGGGGAGGGGAGGAAAGAACAAAAGGGAAGCTCTCTGATAGGGTGGAGGGCAGGAGTGATTAAATAACAAAAGGGATGATGGTGCAAGGCAAGGAGGGTGGTGATGGGACAAATAAAGAAACAAAAGATGGGTCAAGAGGAGCTGTAAATGGCAACATTAGAACCACAATCAGCACTTGATCTCCGAAAAAATGTGAGCAGTGTTTATGATCTGAAGTTATTGAAATCAATGTTGAGTTCAGAAGGTTGTAAAGAGCCTGATCGAAAGATGAGGTGCTGTTTCTCGAGCTTATGTTGAGCTTCATTGGAACGGAGTCGGAGGCCGAGGACAGAGAGGTCAGAGTGGGATTGGGACGGGGAATTAAAATGGCAACAGACCGGAAGCTCAGGGACACGCTTGTGGACTGAGCGGAGGTGTTCAGCAAAACGATTACAAATAAATCGCTGTTTCACCTGGAAGGAATGTTTGGGGCCCTGGAAGGTGGGAAAGGAGGAGGTGAAAGGGCAGGTGTTGCATCTCCTGCGCTCGAGTCGGAAGGTACCGTGGGGAGGAGAGCGGGTGTTTGGGGTGATGGAAGAGTGGACCAGGGTGTTGTGGAGGGAGCGGTCCATTATGAAGGATGAAAGGGGAGGGGCGGGGAAGATGTTTTTGGTGGTGGCATCGCGCTTTTACGTGGAGGAAATGGCGGAGGATCATACATTGAATGTGGAGGCTGGTGAGGTGGAAGGTAAGGACAAGGGGGACCCATTCATGGTTCTGGGAGGGAGGGAGGGGAAGGGGTAAGGGCAGAAGTGGAGTCAATAGGACCGACACAGTCGAGGGCCCAGTCAACTGCAGTGGAGGGGAATCCTCGATTGAGGAAAAAGGAAGACATATCGGAAGCATTTGTGTGGATGGTGGCATCATCAGAACAGACACGACGGAGATGGAGAAACTGGGAGAACAGAATAGAGTCCTTACAGGAAGCGGGGTGGGATGAAGTGTAATCAAGGTAGCTGTTGGGGTCGGTGGCCTTATAACAGACATTGGTTGACAGACCATCCCCGGAAATGGAGATAGAGAAGTCGAGGAAGGGAATGGAAGGTTCAGAGATGGACCGTGTGAAGGCGAGGGGAGGGTGGAAATTGGAAGCGAACTTGATTGGGGCGAGAGCAGGAAGTGACATCGATGTACCAGAAAAAGAGGTGAGGGGAACAGAGTAGTACTGGAACAAAGAATCTTCCACGTATCCCCCAGAAAAGGTCAGGCATAGCTCGGACCCACATGAGTTCCCATAGTGACATCTTTCATTTGGAGAAAGTGAGTGGAGTCAAAGGAGAAGTTGTCCAAAGTAAGAACAAGTTCAGCCAGACGGAGGAGAGTGGTGGAGGATGGGGATAGGTTGGGCCTTCGTTCATGGAATCGGCGGAGGGCCCGCAGGCCGTCCTGTTGTTGGGGGTGGGGGTGGGGGGGGGGGTGGTGGTGGAGGTGTAGACGGACTGGAAGTCCATGGTGAAAAGGAGATGGTTAGTGCCGGGGAACTGGAAATTGTTCAAGTGACGCATGGAGTTGTAAGATTCGTGGATATAGGTCGGAATAGACTGGACGAGGGGAGAGAAAGTAGAGTTAAACTCGGAAGAAATAATTATCCGGGGGCACGAACAGGCTGAGACGATGGATCTCCTGGGTCAGTTCTGCATGTGGATCTTGGAAGGAGTTAGAAGCGGGGTTGGGGGACAATGAGGTGGAGGCCTTGGGGAGGAAGATCTCCAGAGGAGATGAGGTCATTGACGGCCTGGGAAACCATGGCTTGATGTTCGGTGGTGGGATCACGCTCCAAAGGAAGGTAGGAGGAGGTATCGGAGAGTTGGCGTTCAGCCGCCGCTAGGTAGAGGTCTGTTCGCCTCACAACAACAAGAGCGCCGCCATTGTCAGCAGGTTTAATGACAATGTCAGGGTTGGACCTGAGAGAACGGAGTGCTGCGAGTTCAGAGGGAGGGAGGTTAGAGTGAGTGAGGGGAGTAAAGAAATTGAGACGGCCGATGTCACGCTGGCAGTTCCCAATGGAAAGATCAAGAGAGGGTAAGAGGATAGAGGGAGGGGTCCAGGTGGAATGAGAAATCTGAAGATGGGAGACAGGGTCCGCTGTGCGGGGGGAAGACTCCTGGACAAAGAAATGGGCGCGGAGGTGAAGGCGACGGAAGAAGAGCTCAGCATCGTGTCGAGCTCGAAACCCGTTGAGGTGGGGGCGTAAGGGGATGAAACTGAAGCCTTTGCTGAGGACTGACGTTCGGGGTCAGAGAGGGTATGGTCAGAGGGAATGGTGAAAACACGACAAAGAGATTGGAGGGAGGGGTGGGGTCAGAGGAAAGTGAAGGGGAAGAAGGATCGGGAGGGGTGTTGGTATCTAAGAGTTGTTGAAACTTGCGGTCCTTGACACCTAAGAGGAAGAAAAAAGTTTTTTGTTGAAGCTCCGGATGAGGCGAAGGATGAAATGGAACTGCGGACCAGGACAGCTCTGAAGTAGAGAGAGTCGGTGCTGCTGAAGAGAGAGTGTTTGATCAGGTTTCTACTAAAACTCACTTTCACAGACACATCTCCTTCCTCAGCAACTGTGTCCGGCTCCGACTTATTCCACGTGGATTCCAACTTAAATTCCACCCTTCATGTTTCGGATCCGCCCATGATTCCAGATATCTCCATGATATTCAGCGTTCCTCCAACCACTGCTCCCGCCGCTTCCTGAGATCCACGCTCAACGCCACGCACGGTCACATGCTCACTCTCGACCTCTCTCTCCACGCATGGTTTTTATCCCATCCGCGCCATTATTGCATTTACCGTTTGATGTGTTGGTTCCTTCATTATATTCATCCAGAAGTCCTGGGTTTCAGTCCAATCCGAAGCCACTGTGGATGAATTTTGCATTGCTCACTGAACTCTGCTCAAATCAGTAAAGTCCTGATTGGCGGCCGGAGGTGCTGCGAGTGTAAGATGTGAATAACGTGAAGTATCAATCAAAGTGCACAATTTCTGTTTAATCTTCAACCTTTTCTAGTTCTGACGACGGATCATCGACCTGAAACGTTAACTCTGTTTCTCTCTCCACAGATGCTGCCTGACTTGCTGATTATTTACAACATTTTCTGTTTTTTTTTTCAAATTTCCAGCATCGGCAGTATTTTGCTTCGAATATCTCCTTCTGTGGTTGTGTCAAATTTTGTTTGAAAACGTGACTGTGAAGCCCCTTGGGATCTTTTGCTACCTTAAAGGAGCTTTATAAATACTACAGGCCGAGCAGTTCCAGCTGTGGTGTGGTGCCGTGATCGTATAGTGGTTAGTACTCTGCGTTGTGGCCGCAGCAACCTCGGTTCGAATCCGAGTCACGGCATAGTTTTTGTCTTCTGCCTCTCTTGCTCATCGAATGCAGTAATATTTCAACCTTTAATACATGAAATAAAACCAAATATTCCATCAAATCCCAGCACTCTCACATGCCTGTACTTCATGTGCCGCAGTTCAAACCCGCCTGTTCTCCCAGCTTTTTCTTCCTTCCACAGTCAATAGGCCGCCTTTACTTTCCTCCTTCCATTTCATGGACACTTTCCTGCTCCATTGCCGACTCTAACATTCACTTTCACGATCTCACGCCTTTAAGTTTGTTCTGCTCCGACCGCTGTTTCTATTGGGCACATGTCCCATTCGCACCAATGTTCATTTGTGCCTTGAAATCAGTCGACACATTTCGATCTGCGTGACCGCTCGACAGACAAACACGACGAAAGCAGGGCTGTTCTGAGGAAAGACAGCCGCCCGAATGTTCACGAAATTCACTTGGGTGATCTTATGATCCAGGGGATGGTAACTGAAGAACTGGTTTTTGTTTTGATGCTTGTTGGCTCTTTTCTCTAAAAAGTTGAGTTGCGTGAGCGACGGGCAGCGCTGCAGAGCTGCGAATGGCGGTTGAAAGGTTCACATTTGGCAAGTTGGGGCGGTGCAGGAAGATCGGAAGTGTTCCGCCTTGATCTTAATAGTTCTGTTGAAGCGTGAGATTGAAGCGAGTCGAGGATAAATGTAAAGAGCGCCTGTGGGGAAAAAGGAGCGAGTACAGGCCATGAGCAGAAGGTCTTTCAAATTCTCGTGGCGCAGGACGCTGTGTGTGGAAACGGCAGATTTTAAAGCGCGTGTGTCGGAAAGTAAAGTGCGATCTTTTGTGTGAGAAGAGCACAAGAAAGTTGTTCTTGAAGCTGCGACCTTGAGGCAAGTTGCAGGTTGTCAGGAAAACTGCTCCAGTGAAAGCACAAAAATAAACCCTGAAACTGCTGTCAACACTCAGCAGGTCAGGTAGTATCTGTGGAGAGATACTCGCTTTCCCAGGGCCTCATTGTGCATTGATTAATATTAAACACCTGCACAAGATGGACGTGTTGCACCTCAACAAGGCTGGGACCAATTTCCAGGCAGGGAAGTTCCTCTTGACTGAACAGAGAGCAATGCCGGCCGTTTTTGGGCGTCAGCTATTTTCAATCTGTATTAACGACTTAAATGAAGGGACCGAGTGCAATGTGTCCAAGTTTGCTGACGATACAAAGATAGATAGGAAAGTAAGCTGTGAGGAGGACACAAAGTGTCTGCAAAGGGATATAGACAGGTTAAGTGAGTGGGCAAGAAGGTGGCAGATGGAGTATAATGTGTGGAAAAGTGAGGTTATTCACTTTGATGGGAAGAATAAAAGATCAGAATATGTTTTAAATGGTGAGAAATCATTAAACGTTGGTGAAATTAAAAAGGAAAATAGGAAAGCAAAGAGAGGGCATGGAAAAATAGGCCTCTTGCGCATCCACGATTTTCATCGCTCCACCATTGGCGGCCGTGCCTTCAACCGACTGGGCCCAAAGCTCTGGATTTCCCTCCATAAACCTCCCCGCCTCTCCACCTCTCTCTCCTCCCTTAAGACACTTAAAACCGACCTCACCTGTCCCAATATCTCCTTATGTGGCTCCGTCTCACATTTTGTTTGATAATCGCTCCTGTGAAGCGCCTTGGGACGTTTTACTCCGTTAAAGGCGCGATATAAATGCAAGTTGTTGTTGTTGTTGGGGTGGAGAAAGGGTTTTCTTTCTTTTTATGACTCTTTTCTATCTCTCTATTTCTTTCCTTTCTCGGATTCTGTTTTCCGGGTCTGTTTACTGACACACATTACAATCTGTGTCACTCGGTGTCTAACAATGTGAGGCAATGTGTTTTATTCCCGCTGTGTTATCTCTCTGGCGGTTTGCTGATAAATGTTTAACTCGCGGCCTGTTCCCGTTCATGGTCACAAGCAGTAACAGACAGACAGAGCGTGTCTGACCGCCCTGAGATGTGGAAAAGGCATCAGTTTAGGACAAATGCATCAAATCAAATGTTCATCGGGCACCGAGAGAGACAAAAATCAGAGAGAAAGGCAGAAGGAAATAGAGAAATAAAAGCTGAATACAGACATCCTTGATGTCTCTCTATTCCATCCCCAACCGTTCAGTGTCGGGTAAAAATGTCAGTGCAAATAAATGTTCGAGAATCGGCCAAAAGAAGAAGAAACAAAACAACCCAAAACTGCTGAAACCCGGGATCGAACCAGGGCCCTTTACAATCTGTTGAACGCTCGCCCAATTGAGTTGTTTCAGCCCCACTGTAAACTGCACTTTGGGTCATTCTCTTGGAATAAAATATAACCCCGGGTGGAATTGCCCCTCCCGCTCATTCCTCATTTCGGGAGAATGAGACCGACCATCAAGGAGAGATTTTCTGAGACTGTCGGTGAATCTCATTTATATTAAACATTCCTTGAACTCTCTGCCGGGTGGATTCAGAGCTGGGGTTCGCCATGAACCAGCTTCCCCTCAATTCCCAGCTTTATCAGTGAATCGACCAACAAACGCTTGAGAGAGCTCAGGTTATATTAATAATAAAAACAGAAAATGCGGGAAACACTCAGCAGGTCAGGCAGCATCAGTGGAGAGAGAAACAACCTTTCAGGCCGATGACATTTCATCAGAACTCTCTCCACAGATGCTGCCTGACCTGCTGAGTATTTCCAGCATTTTCTGTTTTTATTTCAGATTTCCAGCATCTGCAGTATTTTGCTTTTGTTTTACAGCTTGTATTAATGTTCTGCTGATGATATCTTAATATTATCTTATTTTTGGCCACTTTAATTAATTCACAGACAAATTCTTCCATCATCCCTTCTCCCACATCGCTTCTCTCTCTCATTCATTCTTTTCTCCTTTCAATCCAGAAGAGGGCGGGAATCAGAGCTCACCCCCCGAACCCTCCGCACACAGACCCTCGTCTACCACTCTGTATAAACACTGAAACCTGACACACCAGGGGAGATCGCACGGTGTTGCACACGGAGTGAAATAAACTGAAGTGTTTATAAAAAGTTACAGATCACAACACGTGTCTCTGTCTCTCTCCGCTATCCCGGCCTGTGCTGTGTTATTCTTTCTCACCCAATGTGTTACTGGTGATTTTGTGGAAGTGCATGACGGGATACTTGACCATATTAACTCTTTATTAACTCACATGATAGGATTAGCCACAAACACAAAGTAAGCACAATTGTGTGATTGCGTTTGAGCCATGGTATGTTGATAATTAAGCCTAGCACAGCCTGGCCTTCATTAAGATAAGGACAGAATAGAATAATAATAGAGTTGATGAATGGCCATGATGCCTTGAGACTGGCTCCAGCCTTCCTGATAACAAGGAACAGGAATGCAGAGAGAAAGAAAATAGCTGACATCTGCTCAGGCCGACGTGATGGCTGTGAATGTTCGGGGGCTGGCTCACCACTTGATTAACCAACTACCTGAGCCAATAAAGAATGTACGTGTACGCCCATATTCTGTAACAGGTGGGCGTTGCATAATGAATTGTATAAACATGAGCTGTTTCATTGACTCGGCGAAGTTGCACCCTCAACCATTGTTTGAGGTGCACTTCCACTTGTATACAAGTTGGGGTTCAATAAAGTTTCTCCTTGTACTACTTGTTTGTGTGTTAATGCATTTGTATAGTGTTAAGTTTCGACAGTTTTCATCAACATCTTTGACTGTGGCAGCACAAGTTGGTGAAGCCGTTAAAACAGCATCCGGTTCCTTGGCTTAATAATAGAGAAATAGAGCACAAAAGCAAGGAAGTTATGTTAAACGTTTATAAATCATTGTTCAGGCCTCATCTGAAGTATTGTGTCCAATTCTGGGCACTATAATTTATTAAGGAGGTCAAGGTCTTGGAGAGGATGGAGAGGAGATTTCCCAGAATTATACCAGGGATGGGGTTTAGTTGTGTGGAGAGACTCGAGAACCTGGGATTGTTCTGCTTCGAGCAATGAAGGTTAAGGGTAGAAGTAATCCACGTGTTCAAAATTAAGAGGGGTTTTGATCGAGTAAATAAGGAGAAACTTCACCCACTGGCGGGAGGGTCGGCAACCAACGGACGCAGATTTAAGATAATTGGCAAAAGAACCAGAAGGGAAATAAGGAGATTTTTTTTTACACAGCGAATTTTTATGATCTGGAACGCACTGCCTTAAAGGATGGTGGAGCTCGATTCAATCGTAACTTTAAAAGGAGAATTGGATAAATACTTGAGTATCTCCCCACAGATACTACCTGACCTGCTGAGTGTTGCCAGCAGTTTCTGGGTTTATTTTTGAGCTTTCACTATCGCAGTTTTCCTGACAACCTGCAACTTGCCTCAAGGGCGCAGCTTCAAGCACAACTTTCTTGTGTTCTTCTCACACACAAGATCGCACTTTACTTTCCAACACACGCGCTTTAAAATCTGCCGTTTCCGCACACAGCGTCCTGCGCCACGAGAATTTGAAAGACCTTCCGCTCATGGCCTGTAATCGCTCCTTTTTCCCCACAGGCGCTCTTTACATTTATCCTCTACTCGATTCAATCGCATGTTTCAACAGAACTATTAAGATCAAGGCGGAACACTTCCGATCTTACTGCACCGCCCCAACTTGCCAAATGTGAACCTTTCAACCACCATTCGCAGCTCTGTCGCGCTGCCCGTCACTCACGCAACTCAACTGCTGAGAGAAAAGAGCCAACAAGCATCAAAACAAAAACCAGTTCTTCAGTTACCATCCCCTGGATCACAAGATTCCCCAAGTAAATTTCGTGAACAATCGGGCGGCTGTCTTTCCAGAGACCAGCCCTGCTTTCGTCGTGTTTGTCTGTCGAGCGGTCACGCAGATCGAAATGTATCGACTGATTTCAAGGCACAAATGAACATTGGTGCGAATGGGACATGTGCCCAATAGAAACAGCGGTCGGAGCAGAACAAACTTAAAGGAGTGAGATCGTGAAAGTGAATGTTAGAGTCGGCAATGGAGCAGGAAAGTGTCCATGAAATGGAAGGAGGAAAGGAAAGGCGGCCTCTTGACTGTGGAAGGAAGAAAAAGCTGGGAGAAGAGGCGGGTTTGAACTGTGGAACATCAAGTACAGGCATGTGAGAGAGGTGGGATTTGACGGAATTGAAAGGTTTCACCAAAACATTTTCCTTTCATGTTCTAAAGATTGATTTCTTGCTGCATCCTCTCAGCACATGTGGGAAAGGAAAAAATCGGTAAATGAAACTCTGTGGAGACTCGGATTCGCACCGATGTTACTGCGACCACAACGCAGAGTGTCAACCACAAAACGATCACGACGATGTACATCAGGTGTGGCAGTTGTGCCCCAACAACATTAATGGCACGCATGACACTGCTGAGAAAAGAAAGATTTTGGTGATGAGGGTAAAATAATTAACAGCTCAAATTATGGCAGCGGTGGGATTCGAACCCACGCCCCTGCAGAGACTGGAGCCTAAACCCAGCGCCTTAGACCGCTCGGCCACGCTACCATTTCACAAGGGTGTTGTCCAGAATCTCGGAACTGGTGATTGAAAAGCGGCTTTCCGACTCTGACCTTTGAGTCCAAGATTTTTGCCTTGAAAGAATCAAATAAAAGGGCTTTCTTTGCACTGTTCTTGCGACCAGGTGGCTGAGTGGTTGAGGTGATGGACTGCTAATCCATTGAGCTTTGCCAGCATGGCTTTGTATCCCAGCCGCGCCATTATTGCCTTTTTTTAATCGTTCATGGGATGTGGGCGTCGCTGGCGAGGCCACCATTTATTGCCCATCCCGAATTGCCCTTGAGAAGGTGGTGGTGAGCCGCCTTCTTGAACCGTTGCAGTCCATGTGGTGAAGGTTCTCCCACAGTGCTGTTAGGTAGGGAGTTCCAGGATTTTGACCCAGCGACGATGAAGAAACGGTGATATATTTCCAAGTTGGGATGGTGTGTGACTTGGAGGGGAACGTGCAGGTGGTGTTATTCCATGTGCCTGCTGCCCTTGTCCTTCTATATGTTAGAGGTCGTGGGTTTGGGAGGTGCTGTCGAAGAAGCCTTGGCGAGTTGCTGCAGTGCATCCTGTGGATGGTACACACTGCAGCCACAGTGCGCCGGTGGTGAAGGGAGTGAATGTTTCGGTTGGTGGATGGGGTGCCAATCAAGTGGGCGACTTTGTCCTGGATGGTGTCGAGCTTCTTGAGTGTTGTTGGAGCTGCACTCATCCAGGCAAGTGGAGAGTATTTCATCACACTCCTGACTTGTGCCTTGTCGATGGTGGAAAGGCTTTGGGGAGTCCGGAGGTGGGTCACTCACCACAGAATTTCCCAGCTTCTGGCCTAATCGTGTAGCCACAGTATTTATATGGCTGGTCCAGTTAAGTTTCTGGTCAATGGCGACACCCAGGATGTTGATGGTGGGGGATTCGGCGATGGTAGTGCCGTTGAATGTCAAGGGGAGGTGGTCAGACTCTCTCTTGTTGGAGATTGTCATTGCCTGGCAATTGTCTGGCATGAATGTTACTTGCTACTTATGAGCCCAAGCCTGGATATTGTCCAGGTCTTGCTGCATGTGGGCACGGACTGCTTCTTATCTGTGGGTTTGCGAATGGAACTGAACACTGCGCAATCATCAGCAAACATCCCCATTTCTGACCTTATGATGGGGGAAAGGTCATTGATGAAACAGCTGAAGATGGTTGGGCCAAAGACACTGCCCTGAGGAACTCCTGCAGCAATGTCCTGGGGCTGAGATGATTGGCCTCCAACAACCACTACCATCTTCTTTTGTGCTCCGTCTGACTCCAGCCACTGGAGAGTTTTCCACTGGAGCGGCAGCTGAACGGATGGTCTCAATCTTTGTGAGAAAATAGTCCAGGAGCTCCTCGCAATTTTAGTGGTGAGGGTGGAGGAGGCAGGTGGTGCAAGAAGTCGGTTTGTGGTCGAGAAGAGACACCGGGGGTATCTTTGGATTCCTGGATAATCCTGGAATAATGAGCAGTTTTCTGTCTCTCTCTGTTTAGGGCTGGTGAATTCGCCCGGGTCTGTTCACAGCGCGATTCTGCGTTTTATTTCTTCCTCATTATTGTGGTTCTGACATCGAGGTGAGGATTTTAAAATCTGCTCGGAGATCAGTGAAATTAAATCGGAGAAAGTGAAAAAGTCCGAGTCAGTTTTTCACCGTATTTTCTTCATCCAATATTGCTGATAAATGAAAGTGAAGCTTCTAAAGGCAGACCTTCCCGTCGGGGAATTGACCCCGGTCTCCAGGGTGTTAGACACTGATACTCACCATGATACTAACGAGGAACTGGTGCCGGAAGGGGATGTCCGTTCACCACAGATGCTTCACGTTTCAGTAAATCTGTTTGAACTATTCTTTTGATGACAGTTTGTTTAACTTTCCACGGACCACTGTTGAAAGAAGAATTACCGACCACTTTTCCGTCTCATGTTGGATCATGATGTGGGGAGTGCGGGAGAGAGTGAGACAGAGAAAGACCGACTCAAGAAAACATAGAAAATATGAGGCACATACACAGACAGATGGACACAGACACGCATACACATGGAGTGACTCAGAAATATGGAGAGACAGAACATGGATAATTTGGCTGATTTTTGTTCTATTTCTGTCGTAGATTTCGTGAAATCTCACAGATCAATGAGCATAAAACTCGAGGTGTTCAATGCTGTGGAATTTTAATTCACTTCAGAATTATTAATTCCACAAGAAACCTGTTGAATTTTGAAACGCAGAGATGAACACGTTGATAAATGACGGGATCTGAAGTCTCTCAGATTCGAACCTGTGCGAGGGAAATGAATGAAATTTTAATCTGTCACCTTAACCACGAGTCAGTTAAAATCACAATCGCTCTGCATCCAGTCTCCAAACAGTCTCTGTTCAATAATATTCTGAAAGCGACAATCAGCTGTTTATTTTTCTCTGTAGTTTTTTTTAGGAAGAAGCTCGGCGAAGACATAAAATTAAAAGTTGGCGTCTTATAAATGCTCACCACGATAATAGAGAGAAAGAACGAAAGAAAGACAGAGTCAGTTGTTCGTTGTCTAACAAAGAGAAGGAAATGTAAAAGGTTCTTTCAACAGTGGCCCGTGGAAAATTAAACAAACTGTCATCAAATAAATCGTTGAAGAAATTCACTGACACATGAAGCATTTTTAACACCATCTGGGGTGAGTGTAGAATCAATGCAGTAATTCATCGTTAGTCTAGTGGTGAGTATCCCCCCCTGTCACGCCGGAGACCGGGGTCCAATTCCCCGACGAGGACGTTAAATTTTCGCCGCCTGTCAAAGTTTTTATCTGCAACATTGGATGTGGAAAATGCAGTGTGAAACTGACTCGGAGATTCCCACTTTCCTCAATTTCAATGAACTGATAGTCCAGCGGTTTTAAAATCTGCTCTCCGCGTCACTCTTCACCTCGATCTAAGACTTGCTTCTGTGATGGTGGGGATATCGGGAGGAGGCCGAGATGGATCATCCACTCGGCACTTCTGGCTGAAGATGGTTGCTCACAGTTCAGCCTTGTCTTTTGCACTCACGTGCTGGGCTTTACCATCATTGAGGATGGGGATGTTCACAGAGCCTCCTCCCGTTAGTTGTTTAATTGACCACCACCATTCACAACTGGGTGTGGCAGGACTGCAGAAGATCCGTTGGTTGTGGGATCGCTTAGCTCTGTCTGCAGCATGCTGCTTCTGCTGTTTGGCAAGTCGTCCTGTGTTACTTTCAGGTTATTGGAGGGTGTATGTTTGTGTGTACATGCGGTGTGTCTGTGTGTGAGTGTGTATGTAGCTATGGATGTGTGTGTTTGTGTATTTGTGAATATGTCTACCCGTTTCTGAGTGTCTCTCTCTTTCTTTCTTTCTGTCACTTTTTCCCTGTTCCCCACATAATTTTTCTCTGGACCTTGACTAACAAAGAGATAGAAAATAAGTCTTCTTTCAACAGTGGTGCGTGGAACGTTGAACAAACTGTCATCAAAGAAGTCGTTAAAATAGATTCACTGAAACATGCATCCTTTTCATTGCTGTATGTGAGATCTTCCGAGTCGGTTTTCTCATCTGCGCCTGTTCCGAGACCTGTCTCTCTCTGTATCTCCGTCTTTTTTCTTTCTGAATGTCTCTCTCTCTCTGTCGATTGGTCTCTCCCTGTCTCGGGCTGGTGACTCAGACCCGGTCTGTCCACAGTGCGATTCTGCATTTTATTTTTTGTCGATCATTGTGGTTCTGACATCGAGCTGAAGCGTGAGGCAGAGAGCAGATTTTAAAATCACTGTGGAATCAAATTGTGGAAGTGGGAAAGGCCGAGTTAGTTTTTCTTTGTATTTTCAACATCCAACATAAATTAAAGTGAAGCTCCTCGTTGGGGAATTGAACCCCGGTCGCCCGCGTGACAGGCGGGGATACTCACCACTATACTAACGAGGAATTGATGCTGGTTGTGATCGTACATTCACCACAGATGCTTCATGTTTTACTGACTCTTTTTGAACTACTATTTGTTGACAGTTTGTTTAATTTTCCATGGGCCACTGTTGAAAGACGGAGATGCAGAGAGAGACAGGTCTCGGAACAGGCGCAGATGAGAAAGCAGACTCGGAAGATCTTCTCTTTGTTCGATTATGTCCAGAGTAAAATTATGTGGGGAGCGCGGGAGATAGTGGGAGAGAAAGAAGGAGAAACAGATGCATTCAGGAAAACATGGAAAATGTGAGACACACACAGACACACGCATGCATCGACAGACAGATACAGACACACACAGAAAGACACACCTACACAAAGAAACACACACATACATATGAACATACAGTAACTTAGACATACGGAGAGACAGACCATAGGTAATTTGGACGATTTTTAAAATTCTTTCATGGGATGTGGGCATTGCTGGCAAGGCCAGCAGGTATTGCTCATCCCTAATTGCCCTTGAGAAGGTGGTGGTGAGCCTCCTTCTTCAACCGCTGCAGTCTGTGTGGTGAAGGTTCACCCACAGTGCTGTCAGATGGGGAGTTCCAGGATTTTGACGCAGCGACGATGAACTTCCAAGTCAGGATGGTGTGTGAATTGAAAGGGATGTGCAGGTGGTGTTGTTCCCGTGCACCTGCTGCCCTTTTCCTTCTCGGTGGTCGATGTCGCGGGTACTTTTGTGCTCGGTATGACTCCAGAAACTGGAGAGTTTTCCACTGGAGCGGAAGCTGAACAGATGGTCTCAATCTTAGTGACAGAATAGTCCATGAGCTCCTCGCAATTTTTGTGGTGAGGGTGGAGGAGGCAGGGTGGGGGGGGGGTCCAATAAGTCGTTTTGTCTCGAGAAGAGATACCGGGGATATCTTTGCATTCCAGGATGATCCGGGAATAATGAGCAGTTTTCTGTCTCTCTCTGTTCAGGGCTGGTGAATTAGCCCGGGTCTGTTCACAGAGCGATTCTGCGTTTTATTTCTTCCTCATTATTGTGGTTCTGACATCGAGGTGAAGAGTGAGGCAGAGAACAGATTTTAAAATCTGCTGGAATATCAGTGAAATTAAATCGTGGAAAGTGGAAAAGTCCGAGTCAGTTTTTCACTGTATTTTCCTCATCCGATGTTGCAGATAAATGAAAGTGAAGCTTCTAAAGGCAGACCTTCCCGTCGGGGAATTGACCCCAGTCTCCAGGGTGATAGACACTGATACTCACCATGATACTAACGAGGAACTGGAGCCGGAAGGGGATGTGCGTTCACCACAGATGCTTCACGTTTCAGTGAATCTGTTTGAACTGTTCATTTGATGACAGTTTGTTTAACTTTCCACGGACCACTGTTGAAAGAAAAATTACCGACCACTTTTGCATCACATGTTGGATCATGATGTGGGTAACGCGGGAGAGAGTGAGACAGAAAGAGACAGATCTTCTCAGGAAAATATAGAAAATATGAGGCACATACACAGACAGACACACAGAAACAGACACACATACACATGGAGTGACTCAGAAATACTGAGAGTCAGAATATGGATAATTTGGCTGATTTTTGTCGTAGATTTCGTAAAATCTTGCAGATTAATTAAAATTAGCATAAAACTCGAGGTGTTAAAAGCCGTGGAATTTTAATTCACTCTGTTTGTGTGTGTGTGTTTATGTAGCGATGAATGTGTGTGTTTGTGTATGTGTGAATATGACTATGTCTGTCTCACTTGTTATACGGGTTTCTGAGTGTCTCTCTTTCTTTCTTTCTGTCACTTTTTCCCTGCTCACCACATCATTTTCCTCTGGACCTTGACTAACAAAGAGATAGAAAGTAAGTCTTCCTTCAACAGTGGCACGCGGAAAGTTGAACAAATTGTCATCAAAGAAGTAGTTAAAATAGATTCACTGAAACGTGCATCCTTTTCATTGCTGTATGTGAGATCTTTCATGTCTGCGCCTGTTCCGAGACCTGTCTCTCTCTGTTTCGGGCTGGTGACAGCGCGATTCTGCGTTTTATTTCTTGCCCATCATTGTGGTTCTCACATCGAGCTGAAGCGTGAGGCAGAGAGCAGATATTTAAAATCGCTGTGAAATCAAATTGGAGAAGTGGGAAAGGCCGAGTCAGTTTTTTATTGTATTTTCAACATCCAATATTTCAGATAAATGAAAGTGAAGCTTCGAAAGCAGCAATAACCTCCTCGTCGGGGAATTGAACCCCGGTCTCCCGCGTGACAGGCGGGGATACTCACCACTATACTAACGAGGAAGTGGTGCAGGCTTTTAACGTACATTCACCACAGATGCTTCACATTTCAGTGAATCTGGTTCGATCAAGGGTTCGATCAAGATGAAATCTCCCTCGACACAGTCACAGAGGATGTAATTTGTGAATTTGACAAGGGTCGTTTCAGTACTGTGGCAGGAGTGGAAGCCTGATTGGAGGGATTCAAACATGGTGTTGTGGGAAAGATGGACACGGATTTAGGAGGCATTGAAGGACTTTGGAGAGGAAAGGGAGGTGGGAGATGGGGCGGTCTTTTGAAAGGACAGAGGGTCAAGGGTGAGAAGGAGGGTGATGACGGCAGATTTGATGAGGAGGGGGCAGTACCTGAGGAGAGGGGACCGTTAACAATGTCAGCAAACATGGTGCCAGGAAAGGAGGTTGTGTATTCAGAAGTTTGGAGGGAATAGGGTCGAGGGAGCAGGAGGTGGGTCTCATGGTCAAGATGAGCTCAGAGAGGGCATGAGGGGAGATAGGAGAGAAACTTGGTGGGCTAGGGGAAGGGAGGGGAACGGCAGAGGCAGTTGAATGGATGGTCTCAATCTTAGTGACAAAGAAGTCCATGAGCTCCTCGCACTTGTTGTTGGAGGTGAGGGTGGAGAGGGGATGGGAGAGGGGTTTAAGAAGATGGTTTGTAGTGAAGAGAATCCTGGGGTTATCTTTACATTCCAGGATGATCCTGGAATAGTGAGCAGTTTTGTCAGAGGAGACAGGACCCGATAGTGCTTTATGTGGTCCAGCCAGATCTGGCGATGAATGGCCAAAGAATAGACAGTTGGAAATTTGAAACTGCCGTTGTAAGTGACTTGGGGGAGAGTTTTTTCCAGGGATGAACACAGAAGGAAGTGGGTTAGTCCCACTCCCCGGCTCTTTCCCCACAGCCCTGTGAATTTTTTCCGGTCAAGTATTTATCCAATTCCCTTTCGAAAGTTACTATTGAACCTGCTTCCACCTCCCTTTCAGGCAGTGCATTCCCGATCATAAAAACTCGCTGCGTAAAAAAATCTCTCCTGATTCCTCCCGCCCGTGGCTTTTTTTCCCATTTATTTTTAATCTGTGTCCTCTGGTTATTAACCCTCCCATCACTGGAAACAGTTTCTCCTTATTTCGTCTGTCAAAACCTTTCATAATCGCCCCTTAACCTTCTGGGTGTTGTCTCAGTGCCCTTGCTGTTGATTCCTCCTTCCATTCCCATGTGGTCTGGTGGTTAGGATTCCTGGTTTTCCTGCAGGTGGCGTGGGTTCAACTCCCGGTGTAGGAATAACAGCCTTTTAATCCCAGCCTCCCAATTTGCCTGCAGTCCGAGCTATGGCTGCTGCTTCCTCCCTCGCTTCTGTGTCAGTCCCACAATCACACTGAGAAATGAGGCAGACCACAGCTCTTAAAGGGACAGTGCACCAAAAACACAGTCCCACAAGCTGAAGGGAAGCAAGCAACAATCTCCCGACAGGTCACTCAGCAGCTCATGGCCAAGTATTTGTCTACAATCCTTTTATTATTTACTGTAAAGCCCGAGTCTCAGTGAAACACACACAGAACATTCTGGAAACACTGGGAGCTGGAACCCACACCCTTCTAAACGCCAGCCTGACTCCTTGGTGTTACTCTCACACCCGGCTAGTCATGAACCAGATTGTGCCACTCCCAGACTAACTGATGACCACAGCCTCAGCCCTGGATCCCAGTCTGCACCATAACCGCAGCCTGTTTTGCTAACAAGTCTATTATGTGATACTTTATCCTCCCGTAATCTCTCCCTGCATAGAAACTCCCCGACCCATAGAAAGTGGGGTGGGATTCCTGAGTTCATTCTGTGATGTGCATTGGCGGAGTGGTACTGCATGGATTGATCTTCCATAGAGCCGGTAATCACTCGATGGGCTGAATGGCCTCCTTCCGTGCTGTAACCTTGCTATGATTCTATGAATCCATATGGGTGGAGAGGGTTACAAGGAAGTGATCAGAGATGGCCTTATCCATGATTGAGACGATGGGAGTAGAGAGGCCACGTGAGATGGCAAGGTCGAGGGGGTGGCCATGAATATGGGTCGGGGAGTTTCTATGCAGTGAGAGATTAAGGGAGGATAAAGTATAACATAATAGACTTGTCAGCAAAATTGAAGCCCATGGGATTAAAGGGACAATGGCAGCGTGGATACAAAATTGGCTAAGGAGCAGTAAACAGAGAGTAGTGGTGAACGGTTGTTTTTCAGACTGGAGGCAAGTATACAGTGGTGTCCCCCAGGGCTCGGTATTAGAACCACTGCTCTTTTTGATATATATTAATGACCGGGACTTGGGTGTACAGGGTATAATTTCAAAGTTTGCAGATGACAGGAAACTCAGAAATGTAATAAACAATGTTGAGGATAGTAACAGACTTCAGGAGGACATGGACAGACTTGTGAAATGGGTAGAAACATGGCAGATGAAATTTAATACAGAGAATTGTGAAACGATACATTTTGGTAGGAAGAATGAGGAGATGTAATGTAAACTAAATGGAACAATTTTAAATGGAGTGGACGAATCGAGAGACCTGGGGGTGTCGTTACACAAATCTTTGAATGTGGCAGGACAAATTGAGAAGGCTGTTAAAAAAAGCAAGTGGGGCCCTTGGCTTTATTAATTGAGACACAGAATACAAAGGAAGGAATTGATACAAAATCTTGATAAAACACTGGTTAGGCCTCAGCTGGAGTATTGTGTTCAATGCTGGGCACCAAACATTAGGAAGGTTGTCAAGGCCTTAGAGAAGATGCAGAGGAGATTTACTAGAATGGTGCCAGGAATGAGGGACTTCAGTTCTGTGGAGAGACTGGAGAAACTGGGGCTATTCTCCTTAGAACAGAGAACATAAAGTGGAGATTTGATAGAGGTGTTCAAAATTGTGAAGGGTTTTCAAAGAGTAAAGAAGGAGAAACTTTCCAGTTGCAGAAGGGCAGTTCCAGGTCAGATCGGGAGCAAAGCTCCCTCCAAACTGTGACATCAAACACTCCCAGGGAAGGTACAGCACGGGTTATATGCAGATGTAGCTCCCTCTACACTGTCAAATCAAACACTCACACGGCAGGTGCAACACGCGTTAGATACACAGTAATGCTTCCTCTACATTGTGCAGTTCAGATCTCGCCTCAGATTTCAGATAAAAGGTTGGTTTCCTGGACACTCTGCTGGTGTCTCTCTGCATCTCTGTACCCAGTTACACCGCTCTCTACCTCCCTCTGCTGGTGTCTCTCTGTATCTCTGTACTCAGTTGCACCGCTCTCTCCCTCCGTCTTTTTTCTTTTCTTTTTTTCTTATTTTTCTAAAGAAACTTATGAAATAGGACAATGGAAGTGATTGAATGAAAGGAGGATTCTGAAGACATTGAGTTTTTTTTCTGAAAGACATCCAATCGTATCACAACAGCGACTCATTGAATTGGAGTCAGGTGACTGCAGTGTATAAAAGGTGTTGGTTGGTGGGTAAAGGAATAGTTGAGTTGTTTGGTATCATGGGGGATTTTGTAGTGAGAGCTTTGTTCTCGGTGCTGGTGCTGGTGCTGGTGTTAGTTGGAGTTGTTTGTTGCTCTGATATTTGGGAACAGTTTAGAGGCCAGAGATTTCCATGGAGAAGAGTAAAACCCACCCCTGTGCCCCAGAGAGTCCCTCTCCCTGTGCCTCCCTTTGGTTCCCATTTCAGTGTGTCTGAGGGGAGAAGTCTGTCTCCACTGCAGACTGTGATGGTGCAGTGTGGAGAGCAGAACCTGCTGGTGAGGGTCGACATGGATTTATTTGGAACCAGGCACCTGATTAAAGCTACTGACCTGACCCTAGGGACAGCAGGTTGTCGGCCAACTGGGATCTACTCTCAGAACCACACTGTCCTCTTTGACTATGGGCTCCATGAATGTGGCAGCAGATTGCAGGTAATGTGATTCCTCAATTCTTGCTCCAATTTCACTGTGTCGTTTACTGCCCACTCTGAATTCATTAACGTCGGCTGAAACTCCAGCCACTGAGGAGATCCCTGAATGAAATCTGTGTATAAATTCTTGCCCACTGTTAAATATCACCCTGTGTGAAACAACTACTTTATATTGACCTGTTAATCTCAGCTTTATATTTAAAAAGAACTTCAACTTGTCACTGAGGGACTGCATCTTTCTTAAATGGGTCATTACTACTCTCTAGCTCTGAGATTCAATTCTATTGACCTTGAACCTTTACCGACATTCTTCCAAACCAGTCTGTTCTTTTGTGCCTCAATTGATTTATCTTTTCCTTGCCTTCTCGTGGATATTCAGGCCTGTTGCCTCAACTTGTGGTCAATGAATGTTCAATGTGGAAGTTCCTGTTGAGACTTCTCTTGAAAAATGAAACAAGTGGAATAATAATTGGGATACAATGTATTAAAGGGGAACTCCACTTTTGGTTATTTCTCCTGCCAATCCCCTTGATTCCACGGACACAGATGAGATTTAAGTGATGTTTTGTGCTCCATATCAGGGTTAACTTGAAGCCCCTTAAGGTGAAAGCTCTATTCTACATGGGAAAGAATGCTCATCAAATCTGGCAGTGCCAATCATTTCAGGGTTTCTGACTGCAGGCCTGAAGTCCCCTATAATAGAAAGTGGACTGAGCAGAGTAACAGAGGCTGCTCGAGGCAACTTCAACCAATGGTGGAGCTGCTTCAATCATGTGTCATTGAGGAACAGCTGAAACCCCTCAAACTGCTGCTTAACAGGGCAGGAAAATGACCAGAAATAGCTTTTGTCCAATGAGACCAGCTCTTCATTCCTTAACCTGATGTCTTTCAGATGGCTGGAGATTTCCTGGTCTATACCACCCATCTGAACCACACCCCAAATGCTCGTGGATCTGTCATTGTGAGAACGAATGGAGCTATCATTCCCATTGAGTGCCATTATTTTAGGTAAGAAACTTTACTCTGTGGCAAATAAGGTCTACAGCAGGTGCAGTTCTCTGAAGTTGTCCTGAAATTACACGCCTGTCCTTCCAGCAAGAGCAATGTGAGCAGTGACCCTATCAAGCCCACCTGGATCCCATTCAGCTCGACCAAGTCTGGAGAAGGGCTTCTGTCATTCTCACTGCGTCTTATGAACGGTATGTGATGGGTGGATGGGGAGTGCTTTTCTGTGGTCTCCCACTGGGAGTTTCACCCACTGTCTCCAACCCTTGTCCTCTTGTACTTCAGATGACTGGCTTACAGAGCGCACCTCGACTGTCTACTACCTGGGTGACCTCATTCACATTGAGGCCTCTGTTTCAATGACCAACCACATGCCCTTGAAGCTCTACATTGACAGCTGTGCAGCTACATTGAGCCCAGACAAGGATTCCACCCCAAGATACAACATCATTGACTACCATGGGTAAGGAGCTCTCTGCTTTCTCCAGCTGGTTATGTCTCAATGGGTTCACTAAATTCACTTTGTCCCTTTTTTAATCTATCTTCAGTTGCCTCCTGGACAGCAAAGCTGAGGACTCCTTTTCAACCTTTGTGTTGCCAAGAGGTGAACGTGAGCTGGACAAACTCCAGTTTGACCTGGATGCGTTCCGCTTCTTTGGAGATGACCGTTCCTTGGTAAGAGGAAGCCAAACATTGGGTTCCCCATGTTGGGAGGAGGTCACTAAATAACAACTTGTATTGAATGTGTCCCTCAGATTTTCATCACCTGTCACCTGAAAGTTGCTGCAGTGGATCGGAGAGATTCCATGAACAAAGCTTGTACTTTCCAGAATATGTAAGTTCCCTCTCTTGCTCAGGGATGTGTTGTATTAAAGGGTGATGGACAACCTGGTTGATAAACGGATTCTCTGGTTTAGCTGGACCCCATTGGAAGAATCCAACAATGACGTGTGTGCCTGTTGTCATCTGGGTAACTGCAGTGCCACGAGGGAATTCCGACTTGATTCCAGAGGAAGGAGGGATCTTGTATCTGGACCTGGTAGGACATTGATCCTCTATATGTTGGAGGTCACCCTTTACCCTCTCTAACTGGAATGTTTGATATTGCAGAGAGTGATGCTGAATTGAAGTGGGAGGGTGAGGCCTTACTTGGACCCCTAGTCATTCTGGATCCTGATGTGACAGACCTGGCAATTGAGCCCCTTAATGAGGTTGAGCAAAGGATGCAGCAGAGGTCTCCGGTTGGTGAGTTGGCTGACTGCTGGTTTCCATTTTCCCCTCAGTATTTCCTTCACTCACTCTGACCTTTGGTTTCTTGTTCTATTTTTTAGGTGTGGAGTCTGAGGTGGTCCTGGCCCTGACTGTGACCGCTGTCTCTCTGATCTCTGCTTCTTTGATCGCCTTGTTCCTGTACAGGAAACACAAGCAAACCCAGTTCAACTAGTTATCAAATGACCAATAAAGCAGTGACTACTGGTATCTTCTAATGGCTGGTTGCTCATTTTTCATTATCTGGCTCCAATCAGCATGCAATGAGTGCTCAATACTGTTAGTAACACTCCACACTCCTCCACAGTTCCTCCTGTTCGTGAAATTGGTTTTAATGGGTCCATGTAAGTCGTGGCAGACTGGCTGGTAATAGTGTATCCAGACCCTGTCCAGGGATGGCTGCAGCAATGGGTGAAGGCTTGCCAGGCCCTCATTGTGCAGGTAAATGTGCTCTGAAGGAACAGTGGGACTGGCCTGAGGGACTGGTGCTGGCTGGTTGACGGCCCAATCTCTCCCTTGGTGCTCCGCATCCATTGATCACTCGAATCCCCACACGTGCTCCAAACTCCAGTTAAACTCTCCCTTTTGGAGCTAATTGTCCAAACACCAATCGGATTGAGAGTCGGTGGACTTGGAACTCTCTTCCAAGATTGAAGATCCCTGCCCCTGATGTAAAGATTCTTGTTTAGTGGGGGTGGGGCTCCAGGTAGATTTCAAATGCTCAGTGTAAAGGTTAATGTACACAGGGGGAAATGATGTGCCTATTGGGTACAGGCACAGTGAGAGGGCGAGGGATGGGGAGCCCAGAGGTTGTGACTTAACTCTGTTGGATTTGAATTTCACCTGTCTTGTGAGCAGACAAAAGTTTCTCATCTTCACCTTCCCCTCACGACAGGCCCTGAAGATTTTATTGCAATTTGAAAATAGGATGAACTATTTACATTATTATCATTCACTGTATTTGAAGAGTGATCATAGGAACAGGAGAAGGTCATTTCGCCCCTCGATCCTGGTCCACCATTCAAAGAGATCATGGTTGATCCATGACATAACTCCATATACCTGCCTTCGTCATATCCCTTACCTTTTGGGTCACAATTTTAATCTGAGATAATAGATTTAACAATTGAGCTAGCATCAACTGCCATTTGTGGAAGAGTGTTCCTAACTTCTCCCACTCTTTGCGTGTCGAAGTGTCTCTTCACTTCACTCCTGAAAGTCCTAATTCTAACTTTAAGGTTATGTCCCCTGGTCGCTAAACTGGCTGTGGTTTTCATAACTTTACACTGAATTGGGTACAATCCATGTCTGGGCCACCCTTGCCTTATGAAATACTGAAATTTGTTCATAAAATGTTCTTCCGATTAATGAGAATGTTTAACTTTACAAAGCTGGGTTTCTTTTTGGTAAATCAGACATTCAGGGGGTCTATTAAACAGGATGGGAGCTGTTAGCAGTAAACACCCTCGCTTCAGACAACATTCTTTGGCAGGTGGAAACCACGCCTCCATTTAAATCAAATCATAGTATTATTTTACTTAAGCTATAACCACTGAAGTTTAGTGTTTAAACATAGCAGGAGATCCAGGCTTGTTCTGTTAAAGTAGAATAACAAGTTAGTGGGAACTTTTAACAATAGCAATTCATTTCTGCTCACTGTACACACTGAAGGTGAATTTTCTTCCAGTGGAAACTGCAGTCAGACGGCCCCTCCTCACTTTCACTCTGAGCTTCCTCACACTATTGACAAATAGTGTTCGGAAACTTTAAACCCAATAGATGACAATACATTCAAGTGTAGTGTAGGTCCATCCTACCCTCTTCTGACTGTTTGATTTACATGTAAATATTTCAGGGAGATTTTACAAACTGGATATACTGGGCAAGAGATCTACTTTGGGCTATTTTACAATGTTGCAAAAAATACGATGTAGAAATGCTTCATGAATTCATTCTCAATGAAGCTTAGGATCTTACAGGACAGAAACAGGTGACTATCCTCTTGCTCCTCGTCCACTTTAATGTTCCTCTGTTCCAAGGTCCCTGTACACGACCCAAAGCTGGGGTGAAATGTGAGCTGTGAGGAGGATACAAAGAGGTTCCAATATGATTTATATAAGTTGGGTGAGTGGGCAAAAACATGGCAGATGCAGTATAACGTGGTTAAATGTGAAGTTATTCACTTTGATTGTAAAATCAGATTATTATCTGAATGGTGATAGATTGGGAAAAGGGGAGGTGCAACGAAACCTGGGTGTCTTTGCACACCAGTCGCTGAAAGCGAGCATTCAGGTGCAGCAAGCAGTTCGGAAGGCGAATGGTATGTTGGCCTTCATTGCAAGAGGATTTGAGTATAGGAGCAGGGATGTTTTACTGCAGTTATACAGGGCCTTGGTGAGACCACATCTGGAGTATTGTGTGCAGTTTTAGTCTCCTTATCTGAGGAATGAAGTCCTTGCCAGGAGGAAGTGCAACAAAGGTTTCCTGGACTGATTCCTGGGATGGCAGGACTGACTTATGAGGAGAGATTGGGTTGACTAGACCTGTATTCACTCGAGTTTAGAATAATGAGAGGTGATCTCAGTGAAACATATAAAATTCGAACAGGACTGGACAGACCAGATGCAGGGAGGATGTTCGCCATGGCTGAGGAGCCCAAAACCAGGGGTCACAGTCTCAGGACAAATCCAATCCAGCCAATTACTGCCCCATTAGTCTACTCTCAATCATCAGCAAAGTGATGGAAGGTGTCGTCGACAGTGCTATCAAGCGGTACTTACTCACCAATAACCTGCTCATCAATGCTCAGTTAGGGTTCCGCCAGGACCACTCGGCTCCAGACCTCATTGCAGCCTTGGTCCAAACATGGACAAAAGAGCTGAATTCCTGAGGTGAGGTGAGAATAACTGCACTTGACATCAAGGCAACATTTGACCAAGTGTGGCACCAAGGAGCCCTAGTAAAATTGAAGTCAATGGGAATCGGGGAAAACGCTCCAGTGGCTGGAGTCATACCGAGAACAAAAGAAGATGGTAGTGGTTGTTGTAGACAAATCATTTCAGCCCCAGGACATTGCTGCAGGAGTTCCTCAGGGCAGTGTCCTCGGCCCAACCATTTTCAGCTGCTTCATCAATGACCTTCCCTCTATCATAAGGTCAGAAATGGGGATGTTCGCTGATGATTGCACAGTGTTCAGTTCCATTCGCAACCCCTCAAATAATGAAGCAGTCCGAGCCCGCAGGCAGCAAGACCTGGACAACATCCAGTCTAGGGCTGATAAGTGGCAAGTAACACTCGTGCCAGACAAGTGCCAGGCAATGACCATCACCAATAAGAGAGAGTCTAACCACCTCCCCTTGCCATTCAACGTCATTACCATCACCGAAGCCCCACCATCAACATCCTGGGGGTCACCATTGACCAGAAACTTAACTGGACCAGCCATACAAATACTGTGGCTACAAGAGCAGGTCAGAGGCTGGGTATTCTGCGGCGAGTGACTCACGTTCTGACTCCCAAAACCTTTCCACCATCTACAAGGCACAAATCAGGAGTGTGATGGAATACCCTCCACTTGCCTGGATGAGTGCAGCTCCAAAAACACTCAAGAAGCTCGACACCATCCAGGACAAAGCAGCCCGCTTGATTGGCACCCCATCCACCACCCTGAACATTCACTCCCTTCACCAGCGGTGCACAGTGGCTGCAGTGTGTACCATCCACAGGATGCACTGCAGCAACCCGCCAAGGCTTCTTTGACAGCACCTCCCAAACCCGAGACCTCTACCACCTAGAAGGACAAGGGCAGCAGGCACATGGGAACAACACCACCTGCACGTTCCCTTCCAAGTCACACACCATCCCGACTTGGAAATATATCGACGTTCCTTCATTGTCGCTGGGTCAAAATCCTGGAACTCCCTTCCTAACAGCACTGTGGGAGAACCTTCACCACACGGACTGCAGCGGTTCAAGAAGGCAGCTCACCACCACCTTCTCAAGGGCAATTAGGGATGGGCAATAAATGCCGGCCTCGCCAGCGACGCCCACATCCGATGACCGAACAAAAAAAAACTGACCTTGACCATTTCCATTGTAAGGCAAGACAGCTATGGACAATGACTCAGGAAAAGCAGCAGGGATGGTGATAAGAACACAATGCGGGCAGGCAGCTCGATGTATGAGGAGCAATCAGTGGTCACTTGGCCTCTGTGACAAATCATTTTGCAGAGGGTTTTGTGACAAGATGAGTTAAGCTGACCACTTAAATTCTATTTTTAAAAAATTTTCTTTCGGAGGATTTTGTGACCGGATGGGTCAAGCTGGCAACATTATATTTTGTGGTCAAATAACCTCATAAATCTAGAAGAGTTTTATGAATAAGAACGCCGTATATGTTGTGAGGCTCCTACCACGGAGCTTTAAAAACCCAACATCTTTTGAGCTCAGGGGAGAGGACGGTGCAGAGCAATTAGCGAAGTTCACCCAGCTGTCAGAAGACTACAACCTCTGTCCAGAGATCGACCAAGCTGTAAAAAGACTTCGAAACTGTCAGAAGACTTGAGAGGATTACACCGCCAACTTAATTACAAACTCTGCCCAGAGACCAAACGGTGTGATATTGTTTTAATATCTGTATGATAAGTGACTTCACTCTATTATTACTGTCTTATAATATTGGATACTTTCACATGTTTGATTTGACTATTAAAAGAGAAGACATTGATTACCATTTGGCGTCACATCCGAATCTGTTCGAATGACTGAGCACTAATTTATAAAATTATGTCTCCTCGTTCTTCATTCCGCCATCAGAGGAAATTGATTCTCAATCTAATCTATCAAATAATTTTAACATTTTAAACACCTCAATTAGATCGCCCCTCAAACTTCTATATCAACGCAATACAAGCCACGTTTATGCAACCTGCCCTCATAACTTAACCCTCTCAGCCCGGGTATCATTATGGTGAATCTGCATTGCACCACCTCCAAGGCCAACACATCCTTCCGAGGATGTGGTGCCCAAAACTGAATGCAGTACTCCAGATGGGGTCTGACCAAAGCTCCATGCAGCCTGTGAAAGTAGCTGGGAGGGGAATAGAAATGGTGGTGAGGATACGCGTTGGTGGCGGGGCTGAACACGATGGCTTCAGTCTTCGCAATGTTAAACTGAAGGAAATTGGGGCTCATCCAAGATTGGATGTCGGACAAGTATCCTGACCACACACAGGTAGTGGAGGTAGAGTTAATGCACATGGCTCGGGCTGAATTGGGCACGTTGCACACTGAATGTAACCGTGCTGAACTGGACCTGTCCACATCATACGCAGAGATGTGGGTTAAAGTGGGTGTACGACCAGGATCGAGAAATTGGCTGCGTTTTCCGGTTGCAGAAGGAGAGTGTCTCTGATCAGTTATACCTTGTGCTGAGATCTGTTAATTCAGCATTAAGAGGTGTTTAAACCCGGGGTCTTCCTCGTGTACAAGGCTCACCCTCACCAATGGTAACTACCTGTCAAGCTTTTCATTATCTTTTCTGAAGAAATGTAATCGGGATCATACTGTGGTTTCTCGGTATTTCACTTTAGAGCTGTGTCAGATCCAATTTCATCAAAACAAAAACACGAGCCTGGCAACGGCTGCACTAATCTGTTTGTATCAATTACTGTAATTAATATAAAAGACCAAAGCACCGAATTGTCTCCCTGGAGGCTGACATCAGGTATAACTGTGTCAACCCTTGAATGTAGAGCAGAGCTTCTGATAGAAATGCACGGTTCACCTAAAGGACTGTTATTTGCCATTTATTATCCCATCCTTGCAGCTATCAGTGTTCCAGGTAAAGCATTGTAGTTAGTTATTAGTTATGGAAATCGTTGTTTAACTGTATCACTGCTCTAGTTCACTGGTATCGTTTCTCCCTTTTAATTGTATCGTTTCTCCCCTTTAATGATATAATTTCTCCACTTTACCGGTATAATTTCTTCTCTTTAACAGTATAATTTCTCTCCTTTAACTGTATAATTTCTCCCCTTTACCAATATTTCTCCCCTATAATAGTGCAATCTCTCCCCTTTAAATGTATAAATTCGCCGCTTTTACTATCACTTCTCCCCTGTGACTGTGTAATTTCTCCCCTTCAACAGTATAAATATCTGCCTTTTATGTGTCACCTTTAATTATATCATTTCTGCTCTTTACCGGTGTAATTTATCCCTTTAATGATATCATTTCTCCCCTTCAATGGTATAATTTCTCTCCTTAAACGGTATCATTTCTCTGCTTTAACTGTATCGTTTCTCCCCTTTAACTGTGCGCTTCTCGGCTTTACCAGTACCACTACCTGATGTGTTATTGGCCCTGTTACTGGAGGAGTGCAGAGATCTCGGAGGATTGTAGGGCTGGAGGAGGCTACAGAGATTGGGAGGAGCGAGGCTGAGTATTTGAGTACAAGGATAAGAATTTTAAAATTGAGGTGTTGTCGGAAAGGGAGCCAATGTAGATCATCGAACTCAAGGTTGATGGGTGAACAGGACTTGTTGCGAGTTATGATACCAGCTGCAAAATTTTGGATGCGCTCAAGTTTACGGAGGGTGCAAGGCAGGAGGCCAGCCAGGAGAGCATTGGAATAGTCGAGTTTAGAGGTCACAACAGCATGGATGAAGGTTTCAGCAGCAGATGAGCTGAGGCAGGGGCAGAGACCAGTAGTTACGGAGGTGGAAGGTGGTGACCTTGGTGGTGGAGAGGATATGGGTCCGAAACTGCACTCAGAGTCAAATAGGACGCCAAGATTGTGAACAGTCTGGTTCGGCCTCAGAAAATGGCCAAGAACAGGGATGGAGTCGATGGCGAGGGAAGGGAGTTTGTGGCTGAAAGGAAGACAATGTTTTCATCTGTTATCACGGTGTACATGTAGGTCTATTGTGTTATTGTAAGTGAATTGTCACACTGTTCTCACCGTGTAGATGTAGTTCTATTGTGTTATGAACATTATTACTGTGGGTGAATTATCCCACTGTTATTCCGGTGTATATGTAGTTATGTTGTGTTTATTGGTGCTGCACTGTGGAAGGTGTACTCTGTTATATCAGAGAATATATTGTATTGCTGCCGTTGTGTTGTGAATGGTATTATCACGTTATTATAAGATATGTAGGAAATTATTTTGTTCCTTGCTGCAGACTGACTGGTGGTGGGGTTCGGTTCTACAGACGCTCTCAACCCTCGGGTACCGAGACCATTCCTTTTTACTCAGTGTATTTCCACTCTAATTGTGAAGTTGCCCCTGAAGATATATCGGAGCCTCTACAGATGAATAAGAAGTGGAACCGCTGGCGATCCGCTAAACAGCAACATCAGGGTGAAAATTCTCTGCGTTTGATGCCAGCATTCCAGGCACCAATACAGGATGGTTCACTGATAGTTACGGTTTCATTAATTAAAGCAAATTAAATCAAAAATATGTAATACTGATTGGATGTATTAATAATTCAACCAATTACAGACGTAACTGTATAATCGTGAAGCTACTGGTTGAATTTAATCTCTGGATTTATTCATTACTGACTGGGTTTATTAAATGATTCATTTACTTGTCTTCGTTTTGATAATTATTTACAGCACGGAATAATTTCAACAAGTTCTTTATCGATTGAGATTATTCAGTGATTAAATAATTCCCGACTGAATTTAATAACTGACTTGATTGAAGGGACATTATTGGGCAGCCAATTATTGACAAAAATATAAACAATGTAACAAGTGTCCGTTTTATGAATGAATCTGGATTTGCTCCAAACTTAGACCGCGCTGTGTTTGTGCTTCCAACAGTGAATAATTTGACAGCTTGGATTGTAGGTAATTGGTAGAAGGGCTAGACTGGAGCTGAGGAGAAATTATTTTCACCCAGAGGGTGGTGGGAGTCTGGAACTCAGTGCCTGAAAGGGTGGGAGAGGCAGAAACCCTCAACTCATTTAAAAAGTCCTTGGATGTGTACTTGAAGTGCTGTAACCTACAGGGCTACAGACCGAGTGCTGGAAAGGGGGATAAAGCTGGATAGCTCTTTTTCAGTCGTCACGGACATGATGGGCCGAATGGCCTCCTTCTGTGCAGTAACTTTCTCTGATTCTATGAATTCATCGGATGAGAGCGATTTGGGCTCCGACAGGACATGGTCGGTTTTAAATGCAAGTTTTTTGTACTTTATTGGTTGTTTCCAGTTTCATTGTCAATTCTTTTATTATTTATTCTCTTAAAAAATCTTCTGTAACACGTTTATTTTCCTGTCACCTAATCTTCGCATTTATTATGAACCATTTTACTGATTCTTTAAGATTTGTTTCTTTTCTTGTCTATTTGACGTTCCCGCATTGGTTTTAATGGGTTTCTTGTTCCCATTATGTTTTATTATATCATTTACATTCTGAAGTCTTTGGCCTGTCTGATTTCAATGCGGATGATTATTTTAGCACAGATACAGGTGTCCAGAGGGTAAAGATCGGTTTTCAACTCAGGATCAAGTGTCAAAGCTATAAGTTTCACACAGAATCCTGTCAATTGGATTATTTTGCTGGGAGTCGGATCATTAACGCTCCTGTTCTCTCTCACACACGTACACATGCTCTGTCTCTCTCCTTCTCTCTTACAGCTAACTTGGCGGTGATTGTGATCCTGTCCCGAGGAAGGTGCGGTCTCTCCAGATGTATCACTTCCTACCTGGTGTCCATGGCGGTGACGGATCTCCTGGTCATTATCACGGCTGTGATATTAAACCGCATTGTTGGTATTTATTTCCCATTCAGTTTCCTGTCCATCACTCCGGTCTGTTCTCTCAGTTTTGTGTTAATTTATGCAATCAGAGACAGTTCTGTCTGGGTCACGGTCGTGTTCACCTTTGATCGATTTGTAGCCATTTGCTGCCAGAAGCTGAAAACAAAATATTGCACCGAGAAAACGGCGGCTGTGGTTATCGGAACGGTCTGTGTCCTGAGCTGTTTAAAAAATACATTCTGGTATTTTATATATGAACCTTTGTATACAATTAACAACATACCCTGGTTCTGCAACATCAAGTTAATATTTTACACCTCACCCGCATGGGCTGCATTTGACTGGATTCACCGCATTTTAACCCCTTGTCTCCCATTCATTGTGATTTTATTGCTCAATGCTCAGACCGTCAGACACATTTTAGCGGCCATTAGAATCCGCAGAAGACTCCAGGTCCGCAGCAACGTTGAGAATCAGAGTGACCCAGAGATGGAGAACCGGAGGAAATCCATCGTTTTGCTCTTCTGTATCTCGGGCAGTCTCATCCTGTTATGGTTGTTGTTTCTTATAACTTTCCTCTATGTGCGAATTGCGAACGTTCGTTATTTCTCAGGTTCCAATTTCGATGATTCAAATTTTATTCTGGAGGAAAGCGGATTTATGCTTCAGCTTTTGAGTTCCTGCCTAAACCCGTTTATTTATGCAGGGACCCAGAGTAAATTCAGAGACGAGTTAAAGAATGTGGTGAAATATCCACTGACTCTAATTGTTAAATTATTTAAATAATGAAAATAGTAAAATCCAGTCAATTGTTCCTTATAATCCATCCTGTACACCTCTCGTTCCTCTCACACACTGCCTGCCCTCTCAGATACACAGTCACTCACTCTGAGATCCTTTCCCACTGTAAATTTACGAAAGTATAAGGAAAACTACATCATTGCACAATTCAGTGTTGTTTCCTGTTCTGTTAGTTTCCAGTTCTCTTGTCGGTGCTGACTCAGGCCTGGTGCATTCCCACCAGCCCCGAGGGCCCTCGAGTATCTCCACATTCATGTGGGAGACAGAGTCCGAGCTCTGATCTGTTGTTGGATATCAAGTTTAACTGTTTAATGAAGGGACCTCAATATCCCCCCTGGGAATGGTTTGGATTTTGAGGATAGTATACTCTCTGAAATGGCAACACACACTGTGCCCACCCATTGTTCTCCACTCACTGGGCACCGCCCCACAGCCACACTCGTGTGTCCATAAACATAAGAATTGCTGGATGGGAAAAGACCAAGGTCCATCCAGCTCGCCTTCCACTATCCGGTTAGTCACATGATACAACGACAATGGGGTTGTTGTCTAATCGTTGCAATCAATCCCGATCAATTAATCCACAACAGACCCTGACACCAGGCCAGGAATCGTCCAGTGGTCGAGAGCTTTGGGAACCATAGGCCCAAAGGCACCTGTTCCTCCCAAACATGTGACACTTACCACATGTCATGTCTCAAATTACTCAGATACTGAAATGCGAAATATTATTTTCTGTAAGATTCTATCTCATTTTCATTTGAATGATTCAATACGAACTGCTTCCACCACCTCCCTGGGGAATCTATTCCATAGAGTGACCACTTGCTCACTGAAATATTCTTTGTGGAGCTTAGTTTTGAATTTACCTGGCTTCAAGTGCAGGCCGTCTCCTCTGGTTCTACTCTTCTGGACATGGTGAAATATTTTGTCACGGTCTACATTATCTAGTCACTTTAGAAACCTAAAAATAGCAATAGTATCACCTCTAAACATTCCCGTTTCCAGTGAGAAAATGCCCAATTTACACAATCGCTCCATATGATTCAATCCCTCCACCCGCTCGATCATTCTGATTGCTCTCTTCTCTATCCTCTCAATAGCTGCATTATCCTTTTTGTACTGTGGCGACCAGAACTGTACACAGCATTGTAGGTGCGGTTGCACCTATAATTTTACAGTAGCAGGATTCCCGAACTACTTCAGCTCATATTGACCTTTAAATGCATCTCAGCATCTGATTTGCTTTACTCACTGCCGCCGAGCATTGATGCGACAGCTTCAATTTATTATCAATCTACTCCCACAGATCATTTTCATTGCCATGGACATTATTTTCTTTCCAGTTAAGTAATGGATTCCCCCAGTGATCTCCGCTTGGCCCCCTCCTATTCTTCATTTACATGCTGCCTTTCGCAGACATCATCCTAAAACACGACGTCAGATTCTACATGTATGCTGACGACACACAGCTCCACCTCACCATCACCTCTCTCCACCCCTCCACTGCCTCTGAGTTGTCATATTGCTTGTCCGCCATCGAGCAGTGGATGAGGAGAAAATTCCTCCAATTAATTATTGGGAAGACCAAATCCATTGTCTTCAGTCCCTGTCACAAACTCCGTTTCCTCCCCACCAAATCCATCTCTCTCCGTGGCCACTCTCTGAGGATGAACGAGACTGTTAGCAACCCGGGCGTCCTATTTGACCCTAAGCTGAACTTCTGACCACATATCTTCTCCATCACCAAGAGCGACTGTTTCCACCTCCTGTAAAATTGTCCATCTCCGCCCCTGCCTCAGCTCATCTGCTGCTGAAATCCTCATCCATGCCTTGGTTATATCTGGGCTCCACTATTCCAATGCTATCATTGCTGTCCTTCCAGCTTCCACCCTCCGTAATTTTGAGCTCATCCAAAACTCTGCTGCCCATATCCTTACTCGCACCAACTCCCATTCACTCATCACCCCGGTGCTCACTGTCCTCCATCGGCTCCTGGTCGGGGAACACCTCGAATTAAAAATTCTCACCCTTATGTTCAAATCCCTCCATGGCCTCGCCCCTTCCTATCTTTAGCCCTACAGCCCACCAAGAACTCTGCGTTCCTCCAACTCTGGTCTCGTGTGCATCCCGATTTCCATTGCACCACAATTGGTGGCCGTGGCTTCAGTTGTCTCGGCCCTAATCTCTGGAACTCCCTCCCTAAACCTCTCCACTTCTCTCTCCTCCCATCTAACACGCTCCGTAAAACCTATCTCTTTGACCAAATTTTTGGTCACCTGTCCTAATATCTCATTATGTAGCTCGGTGTCAAATTTTGTCTGATAACCATCACATGAAGCATTTTATTGTGTTAAAGGTGATCTATAAATGGACGTTGTTTTTATTGTTGTTGCAATAGTTCATTCCTGGTTTTTTTTGTCCCCGTGTGAAGCACTTTGCATTCCTCTACATTAAATTTCATCTGCTACCTGTCTGTCCGATGCCCAAGTATTTAAATCCTCCTGTAGCTTATCCTGTTCAGTTTTGCAGTCTACCATCTTCATCAGCTTTGCATCATCTGTAAATTTACGCTTAGTTCCAGATCACTTATGAAGATATTAAACAAAAGAGGTCCAAAACAGATCACTGTGGAACCCCACTGGTAACATTCTCGCACGCTGATGACAATCCCTCACCACTGCCCTCTGGATTCTATCGGTGAACAAATTGCACACCCACTGAAAAACATTTCCACTCATTTCCGCATTCTTTGTTTTCAGTACCAGACTTTCGAGAGGAACTGTATCAAAGGCCTTCCTGAAATCCATGTACACCACATCCACTACCTTACCAATATCACACTCCTTTGCCACACATTCAAAGAAAACTAGTGAGCTAGATTGGCAAGACTTCCCCTTTCATGAACGCAAATTGTCTATCTTTTAAGGTTATATTTCTATTCACAAGCTCCTTGAACTTACCTTTAATAAGCATTTCCATAACTTTACCCACAATGGACGTTAAACTCACTGGTCAGTAGTTTCCTTGGTGAATTTTGCTGCCTTTTTAACAATAGGAGTAACATCTGCCTTTCTCCAGTCCCCATCATATTGGAAATTAGCAAATGTAACTCCTCTGTTCAAGAAAGAATGGCGACAGAAAGCAGGAAACTACAGGCCAGTTAGCTTAACATCTATCTTAGGGAAAATGTTAGAATTTGTTATTAAGGAGGTTGTAGCAGGGCACTTAGACAATCTCAATGCAATCAGGCAGAGTTAATACGGCTTTGTGAAAGGGAAATCGTGTTTGACTAATTAATTAGAGTTCTTTGAGGAAGGAACAAGCAACGTGGATAAAGGGGATCCTGTGGATGTGGTGTACTTTGATTTCCAGAAGGCTTTTGACAAGGTGCCACATCAAAGGCTACCACACAAAATAAGAGCTCATGGTGTAGGGGTAATATATTAGTATGGATAAAGGATTGGTTAGCTAACAGGAAACAGAGAGTAGGCATAAATGGGTCATTTTCAGGTTGGCAAGGTGTAACGAGTGGAGTGCCACAGGGATAAGTGCTTGGAACTCAACTATTTACAATCTATATCAATGACTTGGATGAAGGGACCGAATGTATGATTGCTAAATTTTCTGATGACACAAAGGCAGATAGGAAAGTAAGTTGTGAAGAGGACATAAGGGGTCTGCAAAAGGATACAGATAGGTTAAGTAAGTGGTCAAAAATTTGACAGATGGAGTCCAATGTGGGAGAATGTGAACTTGCCCACTTGGCAGGAGGAATTCAAAAGCAGTATATTATTTAAATGGAGAGAGATTGCAGAACTCTGAGGTACAGAGGGATCTGGGTGTCCTAGTACATGAATCACAAAAAGTTGGATTGCAGGTACAGCAAGTGATTGGGAAGGTAAATGGAATGTTGCTATTTATTGCAAGGGGACTGGAATATAAAAATAGAGATGTTTTGCGACAGTTGTACAGAGCATTGGTGAGAACACATCTGGAATGCTGTATGCAATTTTGGTCTCCTTATTTAAGAAAGGACAATAATTGCTTTGGAGGCGGTTCAAAGAAAGTGCACTCGATTGATTCCTGGGATGACGGAGTTATTTTATGAGGAAAGGTTGGACAAGTTGGGCCTGTTGGAGTTGGCGCTTAGAAGAATGAGAGGTGATCTCTGGGGACTAGAAGGGGTAGATGCTGAGGTGATGTCTCCCCTTGTGGGAGAGTCTAGAACGAGGGCCCTCAGTTTAAGAATAAGGAGTCTCCATTTAAGACGGAGATGAGGACACATTTTTTTCTCTCACAGGATCGTAAATCTGTGGCACTCCCTTCCCCAAAGAGCGGTGGGGGCAGGATCATTGAATATTTTTAAGGCTGAGTAAGATAGATTCCTGCTTAACAAGGGAGTCAAAGGATCTGGTAGGTAGACGGGAAAGTAAGGTTGAGATCACAATCAGATCGCCATGAGCTTATCAAATGGCAGAGCAGGCTCGAGGGTCCGAATGGCCTACTCGTATGTTCGTAAAGGATGGTGGAGCTAGATTCAATCGTAACTTTAAAAGGATAATTCGATAAATACTTGAAAAGGAAAAAAATTGCAGAGTTTATGGGTAAAGAGCACGGGAATGGGAGTAATTGGGTACCTCCTTCAAAGAGCTGGCATTGGCACGATGGGTCGAATGGCCTCCTTCCATGCTGTGAGATTCTAGGATTGTTTATCTTCCATATATTTGTTTCTCTAAGAAGAACAATGACAGGCTGTCTGAGCAAAGCAGATGGTCAAAAGGCCCAAACGCACGAGGCACCAAAGAATCAGGCGTAGATTTCAGCACAAGGATGTTTTTTCTGCTCCAGTCATCAGCACAGCACAGACCTCTGAAACACAACCAGTCACTCCTTACAATATCACAGAGCCAGAAGCAGACCAGCTCTCAGTTTGCTTAAGAGTGAGTGCTGAACTCATCACATGGTGTCTGCACTAAACTGGCAATTAGAATCTCCTGATCACTTGGCTGTTTGTTAATACGGGAAAAAAAATCAGATTTTAACTGACCTGCCCTTTTCAATCCATCGATTGATCATTCACAGAGGCCCAAAAGAGACCTCTTAGAGTGTCTGAATCAGCTGTACTAATGATGATCTCTTAGTTCTTAGCGATGAACGTGATGAAAACATATGTCGCTCATTGATTTTGGTGTCAGAGGGTTAGATATTTATCTCACGGTGGGGGAGAGATGAATAAGATGAAATAAAGCGAGTGTCTGTGGTAATGTTTGAATGACCGACACCAATCCGTAATTTGTACAATGCTGAATGTGTCAATTCAAAATGTGGATTTCCAATGGATATTCTGCAATGTTAACACAAATCCGTTTGTTCCACAGGAGGTGGTCGGGGTTCTGGTCACAGGAAATGTTTGAATTCAGAAAAGTTATTCTCTTGAATTTCTATATACTTCAGTTCCCAGAACGAATAATTTCAGACTCTCTGGTACATTTTCTGCTTGGCGAGCTGGCATATGACTGGCCTCGCAGATTGACCGCTCGTTATTAAATTCACTTCAACTGCTCCGACCAGCAGTCGGTCCACACACTGATGGGCATCTGCATCCATTTCGAGCTGGCCTCGGGGGCCAGGGTGAGCCAAAGTAAGAGTGAGGCCATGTTCTTTGGCAGTTGGGAGACCCGGTCCTTTGTCCCCTTCACTGTCAGATCCGACTACCTGAAGGTTTTGGGGATCTGGTTCAAGGGGCCCCTGGCCGGTCGAAAGAACTGGGAGGAGCGGATCACTAAGGCCAAACAGAAGCTTGATATGTGGGTGGGGCGATCCCTCTCCATAACCGGCAGGAACCTGGTGATAAGGTGTGAGGTACTCACCGTGTTGCTCCACATGACCCAGCACTGGCCCGTTCCCCAAATCTCCGCCGTCACAGTCACCCGAGATATCCTCCACTTTCCCTGGAGGTCCAAGGTAGAATGTGTCCGCAGGGTCACCATGTACAAGCTTCCAGACAAATGGGGAAAGAGCGTCTACAATGCTGCTCTGATCCTGACAGCCACCTTTGTGTGTGGCTGCCTCAGGATGTGTGTAGAGCCCCAGTACACAGATACCAAGTGTCATTACGTGCTGAGTTTCTACCTGGCCAACACACTGAGAAGGCTGGGTCTGGCTGTGCTGGCCGAGCAGGTGCAGGATGTCCCATCGAGCTGGACCGCTCCCCCCCCACTATCTGTCCCAGGTGTAGAAGTTCCTGAGGAGTAACCCCTTCGAACACAAGGCCGTCAGACCGTGGTCAACGTGAAACGTCCTGAGAACCCTTTCTTAAATAAGGAGACCAAAACTGCAATTCCAGTTGTGGTCTCACCAAAGCCCTGTACAATTGCAACAAAATCCTTACTCATGTATTCCAAACACTTGAAATAAAGACCAACATTTCATTTGCCTTCCTAATTGCTTGCTGTACCTACATGTTAACTTCTTGTGTTTCTTATACCAGGACACTCAAGTCTCTCTGAACACGAACATTTAATAGTTGCTCATCATTTTAAAAATATTCTGTTTTTCTATTCTTTCTACTAAAGTGAATAACCTCAAATTTCCCCACATTATACTCCATCTTCCACCTTCTTGCCCATTCACTTAACCTGTCTATAAACTTTGCAGACTCTTTGTGTCCTCCTCACAGATGCTTTGCATCGTCAGAGATCTTCAATACATTACACTAATATAGATTGTAAATAGCTGAGGCCCAGTAACGGTCGGTATTGCTCGCTGATAAGACAAGGGTAACATCCCTGAGGGGACATTGGTCCCAGCACCGTTGAGGTGCAACCCGTCCATCTTGTACAGGTCTTTAGTATCAATAAAAGTGAACAATGACGCCCTGGTAATGATGTTTCCTGACCTGCTGAGTGTTGCCAGCAGTTTCTGGGTTTATTTTTGAGCTTTCACGATCGCAGTTTTCCTGACAACCTGCAACTTGCCTCAAGGGCGCAGCTTCAAGCACAACTTTCTTGTGCTGTTCTCACACACAAGATCACACTTTACTTTCCGACACACGCGCTTTAAAATCTGCCGTTTCCACACACAGCGCCCTGCACCACGAGAATTTGAAAGACCTTCCGCTCATGGCCTGTAATCGCTCCTTTTTTTCCCCACAGACGCTCTTTACATTTATCCTCTACTCGATTCAATCACAGGTTTCAACAGAACTATTAAGATCAAGGCGGAACACTTCCGATCTTACTGCACCGCCCCAACTTGCCAAATGTGAACCTTTCAACCGCCATTCGCAGCTCTGTAGCGCTGCCCGTCACTCACGCAACTCAACTGCTGAGAGAAAAGAGCCAACAAGCATCAAAACAAAAACCAGTTCTTCAGTTACCATCCCCTGGATCACAAGATTCCCCAAGTAAATTTCGTGAACAATCGGGCGGCTGTCTTTCCAGAGACCAGCCCTGCTTTCGTCGTGTTTGTCTGTCGAGCGGTCACGCAGATCGAAATGTGTCGACTGGTTTCAAGGGACAAATGAACATTGGTGCGAATGGGACATGTGCCCAATAGAAACAGCGGTCGGAGCAGAACAAACTTAAAGGTGTGAGATCGTGAAAGTGAATGTTAGAGTCGGCAATGGAGCAGGAAAGTGTCCATGAAATGGAAGGAGGAAAGTAAAGGCGGCCTATTGACTGTGGAAGGAAGAAAAAGCTGGGAGAAGAGGCGGGTTTGAACTGTGGAAGATCAAGTACAGGCATGTGAGAGTGCTGGGATTTGACGGATAAAATAGGTTTTCACCACCAACAAAAAATGTTTTCTTTCATGTATTAAATATTGATATATTGCTGCATTCCAGTCACACGCGCGGGAGAGAACAAAAGTAGCAGCGCACACTATGCCGTGACTCGGATTCGAACCGAGGTTGCTGCGGCCACAACGCAGAGTACTAACCACTATACGATCACGGCACCACATATCAGTGGTGAAGCCTCTGCCCGAACTATTTAAATCGCTCCTTTAACGTAGCAAAACGTCCCACGGTGCTTCATCGGATCGTTTTTGAACAGAATTTGACATCGAGCCACAGAAGGAGATATCAGAAGCAAAATACTGCAGATGCTGGAAATTTGAAATAAAAACAGAAAATGCTGTAAATAATCAGCAAGTCAGGCAGCGTCTGAGGAGAGAGAAACAGAGTTAACGTTTCAGGTCGATGACCCTTCATCAGAACTGGAAAAAGTTGAAGATTAAACAGTTTTTTAACAAGTAGAGTCAGGGGAGGGGAGGAAAGTACAAAAGGGAAGGTCTCTGATAGGGTGGAGGGCAGGAGTGATTAAATAACAAAAGGGATGATGGTGCAAGGCAAGGAGGGTGGGAATGGGACAAGTAAAGAAACAAAAGATGGGTCTAGAGGAGCTGTAAATGGCAACATTAGCACCATAACCAGCACTTGCTGTCCGAAAAAATGGGATCAGTGTTTATGATCTGAAGTTATTGAAATCAATGTTGAGTTCAGAAGGTTGTAAAGAGCCTTATCGAAAGATGAGGTGCTGTTTCTCGAGCTTATGTTGAGCTTCATTGGAACAGTGTAGGAGGCCGAGGACAGAGAGGTCAGAGTGGGATTGGGACAGGGAATTAAAATGGCAAGAGACCGGAAGCTCAGGGTCACACTCGTGGACTGAGCGGAGGTGTTCAGCAAAGCGATTACAAATAAATCGCTGTTTCACCTGGAAGGAATGTTTGGGACCCTGGAAGGTGGGAAGGGAGGAGGTGAAAGGTCAGGTGTTGCATCTCCTGCACTCGCATGAGAAGGTGCCGTGGGGAGGAGAGCGAGTGTTGGGGTGATGGAAGAGTGGACCAGGGTGTCGTGGAGGGAGCGGTCCCTTCGGAAGGCTGAAAGTGGAGGGGAGGGGAAGATGTTTTTGGTGGTGGCATCACGCTTGGTCGTGGTGGAAATGGCAGAGGATCATACATTGAATGTGGAGGCTGGTGGGTGGAAAGTAAGTTTTTCATTGTATTTTCAACATCCAATATTGCAGATAAATGAAAGTGAAACTTCCAAAGCAGCAATGAACTTTTCGCCAGGGAATTGAACCCCGGTCTCACGCATAATAAATAGGGATACTCAACACTATATTAACGAGGAATTGATGTTTGGCAGACCATCGGTAATTTGGATGATTTTTAAAATTCTTTCATGGGATGTGGGCATCACTGGCAAGGCCAGCAGGTATTGCTCATCCCCAATTACCCTTGAGAAGGTGGTGGTGAGCCTCCTTCTTCAACCGCTGCAGTCTGTGTGGTGAAGGTTCACCCACAGTGCTGTTAGATGGGGAGTTCCAGGATTTTGACTCAGCGACGATGAAGATTCGGCGATGTACTTCCAAGTCAGGATGGTGTGTGAATTGAAAGGGACTGTGCAGGTGGTGTTGTTCCCGTGCACCTGCTGCCCTTTTCCTTCTCGGTGGTAGAGGTCGTGGTATTGGGAGGTACTTTCGAAGAAGCTTTGACGAATCGCTGCAGTGCTTCCTGTGGATGGTACACACTGCAGCCACGGTGCGCCGGTGGTGGAGAGAGTGAATGTTTAAGGTGGATGAGGTGCCAATCAAGCGGGCTGTTTTGTCCTGGAAGGTATTGAGCTTCTTGAGTGTTGTTGGAGCTGCACTCATCCAGGCAAGTGGAGAGTATTCCATCACACTCCTGACTTGTGCCTTGTAAATGGTGGAAAGGCTTTGGGGACTCAGGAGGTGAGTCACTCACCACAGAATACCCAGCCTCTGACCTGCTCCTGTAGCCACAGTATTTATGTGGCTTGACCAGTTAAGTTTCCAGTCAATGGTGACCATCAGGATGTTGATAGTGGGGAATTCGGCGATGGTAATGCCGTTGAATGTCAAGGGGTGGTGGTTGGGCTCTCTCTACTTGGATATGATCATTACCTGGCACTTGTCTGGAGTGAATGTTACTTGCCACTGATCAGCCCAAGCCTGGATGTTGTCCAGATCTTGCTGCATGCGGGCAGGGACTGCTTTATTATCTGAGGCGTTGTGAATGAAGCTGAACACTGTGCAATCAATAGCGAACATCCCCACTTCTGACCTTATGATGGAGTGAAGGTCATTGATGAAGCAGCTGAAGATGGTTGGGCCTTGGAAATTGCTATGAGGAACTCCTGCAGCGATGTCCTGGGGCTGAGATGATTGGCCTCCAACAGCCACCGGGAGAGAAACTAGAGAAAGATGTGAGTTCAGGGCTAGGACAGGGGGGAACTGTGGGGGAAGTTTGACTTGGCGGGCTGGGGGAAGGGAGGGAGTGGCAGGTGGATGGATGGTCTCAATCTTAGTGATAAAATAGTCCATGAGCTCCGCACAATGTTTGTGGTGAGGGTGGAGGAGGCAGGGGGTTCAAGGAGTTTCTTGTAGGAATAATAATTTGTAGTGAAGAAGAGATACTGGGGGTATCTTTACAGTCCAGGATGATCCTGGAATAGTGAGCAGTTTTCTGTCTCTCTCTGTTTTGGGCTGGTGAATTAGCCCGGGTCTGTTCACAGAGCGATTCTGCGTTTTATTTCTTCCTCATTATTGTGGTTCTGACATCGAGGTGAAGAGTGAGGCAGAGAACAGATTTTAAAATTGCTGGAATATCAGTGAAATTAAATCATGGAAAGTGGAAAAGTCCGAGTCAGTTTTTCATTGTATTTTCCTCATCCGATGTTGCAGATAAGTGAAAGTGAAGCTTCTAAAGGCAGACCTTCCCATCGGGGAATTGACCCCAGTCTCCAGGGTGATAGACACTGACACTCACCATGATACGAACGAGGAACTGGAGCCGGAAGGGGATGTACGTTCACCACAGATGCTTCAGGTTTCAGTGAATCTGTTTGAATTATTCATTTGATGACAGTATGTTTAACTTTCCACGGACCACTGTTGAAAGAAAGAATCATAGAGTTATACAGCACGGATAGAGGCCCTTCGGCCCATCGTGTCCGCGCCGGCCATCAAGCCCAGTCTAATCTAATCCCATATTCCAGCATTTGGTCCGTAGCCTTGTATGCTATGGCATTTCAAGTGCTCATCCAAATGCTTCTTGAATGTTGTCAGGGTTCCTGCCTCCACAACCCTCTCAGGCAGTGAGTTCCAGACTCCAACCACCCTCTGGGTGAAAAAGTTCTTTCTAAAATCCCCTCTAAACCTCCCGCCTTTTACCTTCAATCTATGCCCCCTTGTTATAGAACTCTCAACGAAGGGAAAAGGCTCCTTAGTATCCATCCTATCTATGCCCCTCATAATTTTGTACACCTCAATCATGTCACCCCTCAGCCTCCTCTGCTCCAAGGAAAACAAACCCAATCTTCCCAGTCTCTCTTCATAGCTGAAGCGCTCCAGCCCTGGTAACATCCTGGTGAATCTCCTTTGCACCCTCTCCAAAGCGATCACATCCTTCCTGTAGTGCGGCAACCAGAACTGCACACAGTACTCCAGCTGTGGCCTAACCAGTGTTTTATGCAGCTCCATCATAACCTCCTTGCTCTTATATTCTATGCCTCGGCTAATAAAGGCAAGTATCCCATATGCCTCCTTGACCACCTTATCTACCTGTTCCGCCGCCTTCAGGGATCTGTGAACTTGCACACCAAGGTCCCTCTGACCCTCTGTCTTGCCGAGGGTCTTCCCATTCATTGTGTATTCCCTTGCCTTGTTAGTCCCTCCAAAGTGCATCACCTCGCACTTTTCCGGGTTAAATTCCATTTGCCACTGTTCCGCCCATCTGACCAACCCATCTATATCGTCCTGCAGACTGAGGCTATCCTCCTCGCTATTTCCCACCCTACCAATTTTTGTATCATCAGCGAACTTACTGATCATACCTTTTACATTCATATCCAAGTCGTTAATGTAGACCACAAACAGCAAGGGCCCCAGCACAGATCCCTGTGGTACCCCACTGGCCACAGGCTTCCAGTCACAAAAACAACCTTCGACCATCACCCTCTGCCTTCTGCCACTAAACCAGTTTTGTATCCAAAGTGCCAAGGCACCCTGGACTCCATGGGCTCGTACCTTCTTGACCAGTCTCCTGTGCGGGACTTTATCGAAGGCCTTACTGAAATCCATGTATACCACATCCACTGCGTTACCCTCATCCACACGCCAAGTCACCCCCTCAAAAAATTCAATCAAATTAGTCAGACATGATCTTCCCTTGACAAAGCCATGTTGACTATCCCTGATTAATCCTTGCTTCTCCAAATGGAGACTAATTTCGTCCTTCAGAATTTTTTCCAATAATTTTCCTACCACTGATGTTAGGCTCACTGGCCTGTAGTTCCCCGGTTTTTCCCTACTCCCCTTCTTGAATAATGGTACTACATTAGCGGTTCTCCAGTCCTCTGGCACATCCCCTGTGGCCAGAGAGGTTCTGAATATATGTGTTAGAGCCCCCGCAATCTCCTCCTTTGCCTCACACAGTAGCCTGGGATACATTTCGTCCGGGCCTGGGGATTTATCCATTTTTAGGCCTGCTAAAACCGCCAATACCTCCTCCCGCTCGATGTTAATATGTTCGAGTATATCACAGTCCCCCTGCCGTATTTCTATGTCTACATCGTCCTTCTCCATAGTGAAAACAGATGCAAAAAATTCATTTAGAATCCCTCCTACATCTTCCGACTCCACACACAGATTGCCATTTTTGTCCCTAATGGGCCCTATTTTTCCCTAGTTATCCTCTTACCCTTAATATACTTATAAAACATCTTAGAATTTTCCTTTATTTTGCTCGCCAGTGTTTTTTCATGGCCCTTCCTTGATCTCCTAATTTCCTTTTTAAGTATCCCCCTGCACTTTTTGTACTCCTCTAGGGCTTCCTCTGTCCTTAGCCTTTTGTATCTGCCAAAAGCCCTCCTTTTTTTCCTAATCCATTCTCGTATATCCCCTGACATCCAAGGTTCCCTGGAGTTCTTGGAACCACCCTTGACCTTTACGGGAACATGTTGCCATTCCCTTCTGAAAGACTCCCATTGCTCCGATGCGGATTTTCCTACAAGCAGCTGATCCCAGTCCATTTTGGCCAGATCCTGCCTTATCCTATTAAAATCGGCCTTCCCCCAATTTAGAACCTTTATTTCCGGCCCCTCCCTGTCCTTTTCCATGACCACCTTAAATCTCACTGAATTATGGTCACTGTCACCAAACTGGTCACCTACTAGCACTTCTTCCACTTGGCCGGCCACATTCCCTAGAATTAGGTCCAGTACCGCCCCCTCTCTTGTAGGACTTTCTACATGCTGGCTCAAAAAGCTCTCCTGGATGCACGTTAAGAATTTTGTACCCTCTAAGCATTTTACACTCTGAGTATCCCAGTTAATATTGGGGAAGTTGAAATCCCCCACTATTATTACCCTATTATTTGCACAATTTTCTGAGATTTGCCTACATATCTGTTCCTCGATCTCCCCCTGACTGTTTGGGGGTCTATAGTACACTCCCATCAAAGTGCTTGCCCCCTTTTTGTTTTTAAGCTCCACCCATATGGCCTCATTTGAGGAACCTGCTAATATATCATCCCTCCTTATGGCAGTAATTGATTCTTTAATTAATATTGCGACCCCCCTCCTCTTATACCTCCCCCTCTGTCTCGCCTGAAGATTCTGTACCCCGGAATATTGAGCTGCCAGTCTTGCCCCTCCCTCAACCATGTCTCTGTGACAGCAACAATATCATACTCCCATGTGTTTATCAACACCTTCAGTTCATCCACCTTATTTGCAAGACTCCTTGCATTAAAATAGATGCCATCCAGCCTTGCTCTTACATATTTGCCCTGTCTTCCAAGCTGACTTTTTTTTTCTCAATATTTGGCTGCACATCACCCCCTATTGTAGCTCCACTCTGTATCCCATCCCCCTGCCAAGTTAGTTTAAACCCCCCCCCAACAGTGCGAGCAAACCTCCCCGCAAGGATATTTGTCCCGCTCTGGTTCAGATGCAACCCGTCCGACTTGTACAAGTCCCACCTTCCCCAGAAGCAGGCCCAGTGATCCAGGAAACTGAAACCCTCCCTCCTGCACCAACTCTTTAGCCACGCATTCATCTGTTCTATCCTCCTATTTCTATACTCACTAGCCCGTGGCACTGGGAGTAATCCAGAGATTACAACCTTTGAGGTCCTGCTCTTTAATCTGCGACCTAGCTCCCTAAATTCTTGATGCAGGACCTCATCTCCCTTCCTACCTATGTCGTTGGTACCAATGTGGACCACGACCTCTGCCTGCTCACCCTCCCCCTTGAGAATGCCCTGAAGCCGCTCAGTGACATCCATGACCCTGGCACCAGGGAGGCAACAAACCATCCTGGAGTCACGTTTACGGTCACAGAAACGCCTGTCTGTTCCCCTTACGATAGAATCCCCTACCACTGTAGCTCTTCCACTCTTTTTCCTCCCAGCCTGTGCAGCAGAGCTACCCCTGGTGCCAGGAAGTTGGCTGCTGCTGCCCTCCCCTGATAAGTCATCCCCCTCAACAATATCCAAAGCGGTATACTTGTTTGAGAGGGGGACGGCCACAGGGGACCCCTGCACTGCCTGTCTGCTCCTCTTACTCTGCCTGCAGGTCACCCACTGACTTCCTGCCCGTACAACCTTTACCTGTGGTGTGACCATCTCACTAAACGTGCTATCCATGACGTTTTCAGCATCGCGAATGCTCCATAATGAATCCATCCGCAGCTCCAGTGCCGCAATGCGGTTTGTCAGTATCTGCAGCTGGATACATTTCCCGCACACATGGTCGTCAGGGACACCGGAAGGGTCCCTGATTTCCCACATAGAGCAGGAAGAGCATAACACGAGGCTGGGCTGTCCTGACATGACTTACCCTTTAACTAATTAATTCAAATTAAATGAATCCCACCAATTTCACTTCAATTAAAAGGTATACTCAAGGGCCCTTGCTGAACAGCAGTCCCTCACTGCACAACAGAGACCCTAGAATCCACATATTCTAACCTTTCCCATCTCATGTTGGATCATGATGTGGGGAGTGCGGGAGAGAGTGAGGCAGAGAAAGAGACAGAGATCTTCTCAGGAAAACATAGAAAATATGAGGCACATACACAGACAGACACAGACACACAGAAACAGACACACATACATATGGAGTGACTCAGAAATACTGAGAGTCAGAATATGGATAAATTGGCTGATTTTTGTTCTATTTCTGTCGTAGATTTCGTGAAATCTTGCAGATCAATTAAAATGAGCATAAAACTCGAGGTACTCAATGCTGTGGAATTTTATTTCACTTCAGAATTATTAATTCTACAAGAAACTTGTTGAATTTTGAAACGCAGAGATGAAACGGGTTGATAAATGATGGGATCTGAAGTCTGTCAGATTTGAACCTGCGCGGGGGAAATGAATGAATTTCTAATCTATCACCTTAACCACCAGTTAGTAAAAATTGCAATTGTTCTGCATCCAGTCCACAAATAGTCTCCGTACAATAATATTCTGAAAGTGACAATCACCTGATATTTTTCTATGTAGTTTTTTCTCAGGAAGAAGCTCAGCGAAGACATAAAATTAAAGTTGGCGTCTTATAAATGCTTCCTCCCCGTCGGGGAATTAAACCCCGGACTAAGGCGGGGCAACTCACCATGATAAGAGAGAAAGAAAGACAGAGTCAGTTGTCGTTGTCTAACAAAGAGATGGAAATGTAAAAGGTTCTTTCAACAGTGGCCCGTGGAAAACGAAACAAACTGTCATCAAATAAATAGTTAAAAGAAATGCACTGATCCATGAAGCATGTCTAACACCATCTGGGATGAGTGCACGGTCAATGCCGAAGTTCCTCGTTAGTATAGTGGTGAGTATCCCCGCCTGTCACGCAGGCGACCGGGGTTCCATTCCCCGACGGGGAGATTAAACTTTTGCAGCCTTCAAAAGCTTTTCTCTCATTTATCGACAATATTGGATGCGGAATGTACAGTGTAGAACTGACTCGGAGTTTCCCACCTTCCTCAATTTAATTTCACTGATATTCCAGCGATTTTAAAATCTGCTCTCAGCTTCACTCTTCACCTCGATGTTCGACTGGCTTCTGTGATGGTGGAGATTTCGGGAGGAGGCCGAGATGGATCATCCACTCGGCACTTCTGGCTGAAGACGGTTGCTAACACTTTGCACTCACGTGCTGGGCTTTACCATCATTGAGGAAGGGGATGTTCACAGAGCCTCTTCCCATTAGTTGTTCAATTATCCACCATCATTCACAAATGGGTGTGGCAGGACTGCAGAGCTTTGATCTGATCCGTTGTTTGTGGGATCGCTTAGTTCTGTCTACAGCATGCTGCTTCCACTGTTTGTCAAGTAGTCCTGTGTTACTTTCAGGTTATTGGTGTGTGTATGTTTGTGTGTATATGTCTGTGTGTGAGTGTTTATGTCGCTAGGAATGTGTGTGTTTGTGTATGTGTGACTATGACTATGTCTGTCTCACTTGTTATATGCGTTTCTGAGTGTCTCTCTTTCTTTCTCTCTGTCACTTTCTCCCTGTTCCCCACATGATTTTTCTCTGGACCTTGATGAACAACAGTGGCATGTGGAAAGTTAAACAAATTATCATCAAAGAAGTAGTTAAAATAGATTCACTGAAACATGCATCCTTTTTATTGCTGTATGTGAGATCTTTCATGTCTGCGCCTGTTCCGAGACCTGTCTCTCTCCCTGTATCGCCATCTTTTTCTTTCCGTATGTCTCTCTCTATTTAGCGCTAGTGACAGCGCGATTCTGCGTTTTGTGGTTCTGACATCGAGCCGAAGAGTGAGGCAGAGAGCAGATTTTAAAATCACTGTGAAATCAAATTGTGAAAGTGGGAAAGGCCGAGTCAGTTTTTCATTGTATTTTCAACATCCAATATTGCAGATTAATGAAAGTGAAGCTTTTAAAGCAGTAACAACCTCCTACATTGGGGATTGGAACCCCAGTCTACCACGGGACAGACAAGGATAGTCCCCACTATACTAACGAGGAATTGATGCAGGCTGGAAGGTACATTCACCACAGATGCTTCATGTTTTAGTGACTCTTTTTGAACTATTGTTTGTTTAATTTTCCACGGGCCACTGTTGAAAAAAGACTTCCCGACCACTTTTTCATCTCTTTGTTCGATTATGTCCAGAGTAAAATTATGTGGGAAGCGCGGGAGAGAGTGAGAGAGAGAAAGAAGGAGAAACAAATCCATTCAGGAAAACATCGAAAATGTGAGACACACACAGACACACACATGCATTGACAGACACAAAAATACACAGAAAGACACACCTACACAAAGAAACAGACACACACGCATACATATAAACATAGAGTGACTCAAACATAGGGAGAGACAGACCAGTGGGAATTTGGACGATTTTTTTTTCATTCTTTCATGGGATGTGGGCATCGTTGGCAAGGCCAGCAGGTATTGCTCATCCCTAATTGCCCTTGAGAAGGTGATGGTGAGCCTCCTTCTTGAACCACTGCATTCTGTGTGGTGAAAGTTCACCCACAGTGCTGGTAGATGGGGAGTTCCAGGATTTTGACCCAGCGACGATGAAGGAACAGCGATGTACTTCCAAGTCAGGATGGTGGATGAATTGAAGGGGAATGTGCAGGTGATGTTGTTCCCATGCACCTGCTGCCCTTTTCCTTCTGGTGGTAGAGGTCGTGGTTTTGGGCGGTCCTTTCGAAGAAGCTTTGGCGAGTTGCTGCAGTGCATCCTGTAGATGGTACACACTGCAGCCACGGTACGCCGGTGGTGAAGAGAGTTAATGTTTAAAGTGGATGAGGTGCCAATCAAGCGGGCTGTTTTGTCCTGGATGGTGTCGAGCTTCTTGAGTGTTGTTGGAGCTACACTCATCCAGGCAAGTGGCGAGTATTCCATCACACTCCTGACATGTGCGTTGTAGATGGTGGAAAGGCTTTGGGGAGTCAGGAGGTGAGTCACTCGCCGCAGAATACCCTACTTCTGACCTGCTCCTATAGCCACAGTATTAATGTGGCTTGACCATTTAAGTGTCTGGTGAATGGTGACACCCAGGATGTTGATGGTGGGCGATTCGGCAACCGTAATGCCATTAAATGTCAAGGGGAGGTGGTTGGACTCTCTCTACTTGGAGATGATCATTGCCTGGCACTTGTCTGGCGCGAATGTTTGTTGGATGTTGTCCAGGTCTTGCTGCATGCGGGCACGGACTACTTCATTATTTGAGGGGTTGTGAATGAAACTGAACACTGTGCAATCAATAGTGAAAATCCCCACTTCTGACCTTATGATGGAGTGAAGGTCATTGATGAAGCAGCTGAAGATGGTTGGGCCTCGGACACTGCCCTGAGGAACTCCTGCAGCGATGTCCCGGGGCTGAGATGATTAGCCTCCAACAACTACTATCATCTTCCTCTGTGCTAGCTATGACGCCAGCCACTGGAGAGTTTTGTCTCTGATTCACATTTACTTCAATTTTATTCGGGCTCCTTGATGCCACACTCGGTCAAATGCTGCCTTGATGTCAAGGGCAATCACTCTCACCTCAACTCTGGCACTCAGATCTTTTGTCCATGTTTGGACCAAGTCTATAATGAAGTCTGGAACCGAGTGGTCCTGGAGGAACCAAAAGTGAGCATCGGTGAGAAGGTTATTGGTGAGTAAATGCCGCTTGATAACAATGTCGACGACACCTTCCATCACTTTGCTGATGATTGAGAGTAGACTGATGTGGCGGTTATTGGATGAATTGGATTTGTCCTGCTTTTTGTGAACAGGACATACCTGGGCAATTTTCCACTTTGTTGGGTAGATCTCACTGTTGTAGCTTGGCTACAGGCGCGGCTAGTTCTGGAACACAAGTCTTCAGCACTACAGCCAGGATTTTTTCGGGGCCCTTTGCCTTTGCTGTATCCAATGCACTCAGCCTTTCCTTGATATCAAGTGGAGTGAATCGAATTGGCTGAAGACTGGCTTCTGTGATGGTGGGGATCTCAGGCGGAGGCCGAGAAGGATCATCCACTTGGCACTTCCAGCTGAAGATGGTTGCAAACACTTCATCCTTGTCTTTTGTACTTACGTGCTGGGCTCTGCCATCATTGAGGATGGTTGTCCATCACCAATCAGGACTGGATGTGGCAGGACTGCAGAGCTTTGATTTGATCCGTTGTTCGTGGGATTGCTTAGCTCTGCTCTATAGCATGCCACTTCCGCTGTTTGGCTTGTATGTAGTCCTGTGTTGTATCTTCATCAGGTTGGCACCTCATTTTAGGTACGCCTGGTGCTGCTCCTGAAACGCTATTCTACACCCCTCATTGAACCAGGGTTGATCCATTGGCTTGTTGGTAATGGTAGAGTGAGGGATATTTCGGGCCATGAGGTTACAGATTGTGGAGGAATACAATTCAACTGCTGCTGATGGCCCACAGCACCTTATGGATGCCCAGTTTGGAGCTGCATAGATCTGTTCTGAATCTATCCCATTGAGCACGGCCACCACACAATATGTTGGACAGTGTGAAAACGGGACTTTGTCTCCACAAGGACTAAGTGGTGGTCACTCCTACCAATGCTGTCATGGACAGATGCATCTGCGACAGGTAGATTGATGTGGACGAAGTCAAATAGGTTTATCCCTCGTGTTGGTTCTCTCACCACCTGCCACAAGCCCAGTATGGTAGTTATGTCCTTCAGGACTGGGCCAGCAGTGGTGCTACCGAGCCACTCTTGGTGATGGACAGTGAAGTTCCCCACCCAGAGTACATTCTGTGCCCTTGCTACCCTCACTGCTTCCTCCAAGTGGTGCTCAACAGGGAGGAGTAACAATTCATCAGCTGAGGGAGGTCGGTAAGTGGGAATCAGCTGGAGGTTTCCTTCCCTTTTTTGACCTGATACCATGAGATTTCATGGGGCCCGGAGTCAATGTTGTGGACTCTCACTGTCACTCCCTCCTGACTGTATACCACTGTGCCGCCACCTCTGGTGGGTCTGTCCTGCAAGTGGGACAGGACATACCCAGGGATAATGATCGAGGAGTCTCGGACTTTGGCTGAAAGGTATGATTCTGTGAGTGTGGCTATGTCAGGCTGTTGCTTGATCAGTCTGTGGGACAGCTCTCCCAATTTTGGCACAAGATCCCCGGTTGTTCGTGAGGTGAACTTCGCAGGGTCGACTGTGCTCATTTTTCCTGACCCTTGTCCAGTGCCGGGTGGCCCGTACTGTTTTGTTCTTATTACGACTTTTACGTAGTGGGATTGTGCAACTGAATGGCTTGTTAGGCCATTTCCGAGAACCGTTAAGAATCAATCACATTGCTATTGGTCTGAGGACGGCATGTTTCCTTCTCTCAGGGGGGCATTAGTGAACCAGAGGGATTTTTATGACAATCCAGTACGTTCACGGTTACCATTTCTGATAGTGGCTTTTTAGTCCCGATTTTATTTAATTAACTAATTTTAAATTCCCCAGCTGCTGTAGCGGAGATTTTAACTCATGACTCCCGATTATTAGTCCAGGCCTACTGGATTACTAGTCCAGTAAAATAATTACTATGCTGCCGTACCCTGTCCCTTGGACTTCAGGGAGAGGAGATGAGAGCTGTACCAGGGTGGTCGAACAGTGTGAGAGAGAGCAATGGTTTTAATGGGGACAACTGCATCAAAACTGGAGGTGAGTGTGTGATTGAGCAGATCGGTAGCTGCAGAAATGTCGTGGTGAATGGAGGGCCAAAGGCTGGACAGTTGGGACTTTGAAATTGTGATTGTAAGTGACTTGGAGGGAGGGTTTTTTTGATGGGTGAACACAGAAGGAAGTGGGTTTTGGAGGGGGAAGGGGGATGTGGGTACAGAGGGATACAAGGAAGTGATCAGGGATGGCCTTATCCGTGAGTATAGTGATGAGTATCTTCGCCTGTCACGTGGAAAGACAGGAATTCAATTCCTCCGACGGGGCGATTAAACTTTCTGCCTTCAAAAGCTTCACTTTCATTTATCTGCAATATTGGATGCAGGAAATACAGAGCAAAACTGACTCGGAGTTTCTCACTTGCCACAATTTAATTTCACTGATATTCCAACGGTTTTAAAATCTGCTCTCTGTCACTCTTCACCTCGATGTCAGAACCACAATGAAATGAAGAAATGAAACGAACAATCTCACCGTGAATAACATCAACAACTTGCATTTATATCGAGCCTTTAAGGTAGTGAAACGTCCCAAGGCGCTTCAAAGGACCGATTTTCAAACAAAATTTGACACCGAGCGGTGTCAGGAGATATTAGGACAGGTGACCAAAAGCTCGGTCAAACAGGCAGGTTCTACGGAGTGTCTTAAAGGAGGATGTGAAAGGTGCTATATGAATGCAAGTTCTTTGTTTCTCACAGGGGGCCGTGTCTTGTTCCTCATCTCATTGAGATCTCAGTTAATTGGTCTGTTCTCTCCACAGATGGGGCCCGACTCGCTGAGTGTTTCTAGAATGTTGTGTGTGACTCGGGTTTGAGAGTAAATGATAAAAGGACTGTCGTCAAACACCAGGCCATGAGCTGCTGCCCAGCTGCTGAGTGACCTGTCGGGACATTGTTGCTTGCTTCCCTTCAGCTTGTGGTTCTGGATTTTTGGTGCACTGTCCCTTTAAGAGCTGTGGTCTGCCTGCAGCGGTCAGACAAGCAGCAAAGGCTCCCAGAACTATGCTTGGCTCTGTCTTTCACCGAGGTGCAGAGATCAGCCAGACTTTAATGTAAATTCCACCAGCTGGCAGAAAAGAGTGAGTAACAACTCGTTTGAACCCAGAGTGTGAGCTGCGGCCAATAATAAAGAAGTGAAAAATTATCTTATAAGAACAGAAGTGGGTCATTCAGCCCCTCGATCCTGTGCCGCCATTCAGTCAGATCATGGCTGATCTGTACCTCAACTCCAATTACCCGCCTTTGATCCATATCCCTTGATATCTTCATCAAACAAAAATCTATCAATCTCAGTCTCAAAAATTATTTTGAGTTAACTAACGTCAGCCAGAAAGAGAGGAAATCAGGTAGAAAATGGAGTTCCAGAGAAAGAGGGAATAAAAGAGGTAGATTAACAGACAGAGAAATTTGGGAGTCAAGTAAAAGGAGTGTGTGTGAGGGAGAGAGGCCTGGGCATTGAGAGAGACAGAAAGAGGGGGAATGAGTGAAACAAGGTGACACGGACTGTGCTAAGTTACATACTAGGGCGACAGGGAATAGCAGGACCGGTCTGGGAATGGGAGTACAGAAGATTCAAGTAAAAATGACACATTGGTGAACTGGGTTTCGATATTTCTTACACTGTGTTCTTGTGGTTTCAATCTTCAAGTAATTTATTAAACTTAGAAATTGTGACTCTGTCATTGTACAATTCATTGTTCCAAAATTTTACTCAGCTGGTCGATGTGTAATGTTCTGTCACCTTAATGAGTGTGATAGTCAAAGGTCAGATGGGACCAAAACTTATTTGTTCAGGAGTCTGTAAGTAATATGTGATGTCAGTCGGGATGCGATTTAATTGTCCCATTCGGGGTTTATTTACACTATAAGTACCTCGCTGTTTTAACTTCGTTAGCTGACTATCGCAGTTCACATACCTCTTTACAGCACCGAAAGAAATCTTCTTCGCAGAGAAATGCGTCTGCCGCTATTTACGGAGATAGAATTCATTTATTATCCTGTTCTGGCAGCAATTGGAGTACCTGGTAAGTCATTATCAGCACGTCCGGTGCAAGTAACAGAATGTTTAACTATATTGCTGTTTGTGCTCTGAGCCTGGTCAATGTCGAATGTTATTCTTCACCGTTTTGTGATACAGTTAAAACTTCCATCCTTGTCCCATTGGTCAATGCACCGAGTAACTCACCCTCGCTCTGTGCTGAACTGTCGAGTCTGGGGTCTAAATGTGTCCTTGGTGCTCCCTGGCCAGGCAGGGGTAAAACAGGCAGGGCGCACAGTCCTGAGTGTAATCCACTGCCTCCTGGTGGAAAGCGCGCCTGTTGTGGAGATCGGGTGAGGAAGGACCGGGTGAGATTGTCGTGTTTCCCGAGGACCGATCGCCTGGGGTTCCGGAGAGCAGATTGCGGCTGTGTATCCCGGCATGAGTCAGTGTCTTCAGGATAGAAGGACAGGGAACAAACGGAATACGCATCAGATAAATAAAACATGTGACAGAAACTGTCCTCCTCACTCGAAGGTACAATCTTGTGTTCCCGTCAAATGTTCCTCTCAGATCATAATTATATTTCAGCAAAATGGCTTCACAGGACTTTTGATGTATTTGATGTTTTAAGTATTGTTTGGACGAGTTGAATGACGATGACTGTATACTTCAGTCCATGTGTGTTATTGTGGAGAGTGGGGAAACCAGTCTTGACACTGGTTCGGGAGGGGGATTAGCTGGAGACCATGAGTGAGAGTTGGCGGTGATTTGTTCTTTTCCCGCGCGGCTCCTGGGATCGATCTCTTATTCCGAGGATCCGACTGTCCTTTGTTTTTCTCACGCCTTGTGCTGAGATATAAAGACTGGACCTGGTTATAACTGGAGCACGTTACAGAATTAAATTCCTTGACATATTGTGTCATGATCCATTCACAATACTCCACTGGAAACCTCATCTAATTAATTACTGAAAGATGACGGGCAGCAACTCAATACCAGGCTCGTGTTTTCAATGTATTTTCTAAAATCAAAGTCTCTGGTATTGTGTGGGTCAAGGCATTAGGTTTTCCCCCCGTATTACGATTTAAACCAAATTTAGAGTCACCTTGTCTGTATTTCCTGATTTAACTCGTCTTGTCGCCTTTCACTTTCATAGTTGGTGACGTCCTGCCCCGCGGACCTCCCAGTGTCGGAATCGACAAAATAAACTTAATCTCAAGGATCACAAGTGAGGACTCAGCTGTCGGGTGAGGGATCCCGGGGCCACCGTCACCCGAAAGGAACCTCCCAGAATGAGCTGCTCCTTCGGAACAGGAGACAGAAGCCAAGGGGAAAAACCAATAAATAAACACAATCATAGCCCATGTCCATCGGTTAAACTGAGAGCTCATTGATCAGCCCGGTTAGTGATTTCACTGTTTCTGTCTCTCTCTTTCTCTCAGTGAACTTGCTGGCGATTGTGATCCTGTCCCGTGGAAAGTGCGGTCTCTCCAAATGTATCACTCGCTACCTGGTGGCCATGGCGACGGCGGATCTCCTGGTGATTGTCTGTAATGTGATCTTATATCGGATTGCTCATCTTTATTGGGGGGACACTTTCCTGCTCTACACTCCTGTTTGCAGATTTATTCTCTTCCTGGCTCCTACTGCCACAGACAGTTCTGTTTGGTTAACGGTCGCTTTTACCTTTGATCGTTTTGTAGCCATTAGTTGTCAGAAGCTGAAAACAAAATATTGCACCGAGAAAACTTCACTTGTGATGATAGTGACTTTGAGCGCGCTGTTCGGTTTAAAGAACATTCCCCGGCCCTTTGTGTATATTCATTACCATACTGTTAACAATATACCGTGGGGTTGCCTTGTATCATCACACTTTTATATTCGACCCACATGGATCGCATTTTCTTGGATTGAACAGCTGTTAACCCCGTTGCTTCCATTCTGTTTGATTTTATTGTTTAATGCTCTCACCGTCAGACGCATTTTAGTGGCCAGTCGGGCCCGAAGGAGCCTCCGGGACCTCAGCAATGGTGAGAATGACAAGGACCCTGAGATGAAGAACCGCAGAAGGTCCATCGTTTTACTTTTTGCCATATCCGGCAGTTTTATCCTGCTCTGGATGACAACGGTCGTATATTTTTTATCTTATCGAATTTCAGGCGCCTTTAACCACAGATCTTTCTATAACCCTTTTGCAACTTTCGAACAAGCGGGAATTCTGCTTCAGCTTCTGAGTTCCTGCACGAACACGGCCATTTACACAGTGACCCAGAGTAAGTTCAGAGAGGAGCTGCTCAATGCGATTAAATATCCGTTTACTCTAATTGGTAAACAGGTCAAATGAGGAAAACGATTGAAGTGAAGCGGGAACTGACTTCCCAACATCACAACTCAATTCCAGATCACAATTATCACCTCAATTTACCAAAGGGACTCAGCATCAGGGCCATCGATATCTCCTTTAAACACATTTCTAATCAAAAGTTAGATCAAAGTTAAATTTAACAGCAGCCGACATAAAATGAACAAAGCTTTTCTCAAAACATGTTCCTGTATTCAGATCATTTTTTAAACACGTCCTCAGGGAGTCTGACCTGAAATGTAATTGTCCGGAGGAAGGGCTGTGAATTAGCGACTGGATATTAGTTTCCACCGGACCGGACTAATAATCGAGCCCCGCCTACAGCATCTGTGGGGTTAATTCCCTTTCATTTCCGTGCCCCCTGAAAGCATTCCTGTAACTCCGATTGTCTGTGATATTTGAACAGCTGTTAATCCTCAATAGTCTGGGAATTACTGGTGTTGATCACACTAAAGGAATGTTTGGCTTTCAAATAAAACTCCGGCGCTGTTTTACAACAGCCGTTAAGTCTTTTTAACAAAATAACCGGGTTAATGAGCAGTCAAAATATCGGATAGAGGAATTTCACAGGATTAGATTGAGTTTCCATCCGCCATTTCTTTAAATGGGAGGAGTGAGGCCGCCAGGTGGAAGGGTTTAACAGTCAGGATTGAAGAATCATAGAATGATACAGCACAGAAAGTGGCCATTCGACCCATCGTGGCTTGTACTGACTCTTTGGAAGAGCTTTCCAATTAGTCCCACTCCCGCGATCTTTCCCCATATCGCTGCATTTTTTCTTTTCAAGTATACATCCGATTCCCTTTTGAAAGTTACTATTGAATGTGTTTCCACCGCCCTTTCAGGCAGTGCATTCCAGATCACAACAACTCACTCTGTAAAAAATGTTTTCCTCATGTCGCCCCTGGTTCTTTTGCCAATTACCTTAAACCTGCGTCCTCTGGTTACCGACCCTTCTGCCACTGGAAACAGTTTCTCCTTCTTTATTCTATCAAAACCCTTCATAATTTAGAACACCTCAATCAAATCTCCCCTTAACCTTCTCTGCGACAAGGAGAACAACCCCAGTTTCTCTAGTCTCTCCGTGTAATTGAAGAGAGTAAGGCTGGGTTAGCTGGAGGCACTGCCCCAGAAGGGAGAACCAATGAATGAGGGAGTGCATAGAACGTCAGTGTTGGAGGATCAAAGGGTGCAGGACATGGAGATGTCGGGTTTGGCAAAGCTCGGAGAGGGCAAACCGTGGAGGGACTGACAGGGAATGTATTGAGGGACAGGAAAACAATGGCGGTCAATGAGAACCGAGAAGTGGAGGAGTGGGAGGGTGGAGGAATGGAGACCGGCAGGGAGATGATTGAAGAGATGGAGGAGTGGGAGGGTGGAGGAATGGAGACCGGCAGGGAGGTGATTGAAGAGATGGAGGAGTGGGAGGGTGGAGGAATGGAGACCGGCAGGGAGGTGATTGAAGAGATGGAGGAGTGGGAGGGTGGAGGAATGGAGACCGGCAGGGAGGTGATTGAAGAGATGGAGGAGTGGGAGGGTGGAGGAATGGAGACAGGCAGGGAGGTGATTGAAGGGGTGGAGGAGTGGGAGGGTGGAGGTATGGAGACCGGCAGTGCGGTGATTGAAGAGATGGAGGAGTGGGAGGGTGGAGGTATGGAGACCGGCAGGGAGGTGATTGAAGAGATGGAGGAGTGGGAGGGTGGAGGTATGGAGACCGGCAGGGAGGTGATTGAAGAGATGGAGGAGTGGGAGGGTGGAGGAATGGAGACCGACAGGGAGGTGATTGAAGAGGTGGAGGAGTGGGAGGGTGGAGGTATGGAGACCGGCAGGGAGGTGATTGAAGAGATGGAGGAGTGGGAGGGTGGAGGAATGGAGACCGACAGGGAGGTGATTGAAGAGGTGGAGGAGTGGGAGGGTGGAGGTATGGAGACCGGCAGGGAGGTGATTGAAGAGGTGGAGGAGTGGGAGGGTGGAGGAATGGAGACCGACAGGGAGGTGATTGAAGAGGTGGAGGAGTGGGAGGGTGGAGGTATGGAGACCGGCAGGGAGGTGATTGAAGAGATGGAGGAGTGGGAGGGTGGAGGAATGGAGACCGGCAGGGAGGTGATTGAAGAGATGGAGGAGTGGGAGGGTGGAGGAATGGAGACCGACAGGGAGGTGATTGAAGAGATGGAGGAGTGGGAGGGTGGAGGAATGGAGACCGGCAGGGAGGTGATTGAAGAGATGGAGGAGTGGGAGGGTGGAGGTATGGAGACCGGCAGGGAGGTGATTGAAGGGGTGGAGGAGTGGGAGGGTGGAGGTATGGAGACCGGCAGGGAGGTGATTGAAGAGGTGGAGGAGTGGGAGGGTGGAGGTATGGAGACCGGCAGGGAGGTGATTGAAGAGATGGAGGAGTGGGAGGGTGGAGGTATGGAGACCGGCAGGGAGGTGATTGAAGAGGTGGAGGAGTGGGAGGGTGGAGGTATGGAGACCGGCAGGGAGGTGATTGAAGAGGTGGAGGAGTGGGAGGGTGGAGGTATGGAGACCGGCAGGGAGGTGATTGAAGAGATGGAGGAGTGGGAGGGTGGAGGAATGGAGACCGACAGGGAGGTGATTGAAGAGGTGGAGGAGTGGGAGGGTGGAGGTATGGAGACCGGCAGGGAGGTGATTGAAGAGATGGAGGAGTGGGAGGGTGGAGGAATGGAGACCGGCAGGGAGGTGATTGAAGAGATGGAGGAGTGGGAGGGTGGAGGAATGGAGACCGACAGGGAGGTGATTGAAGAGATGGAGGAGTGGGAGGGTGGAGGAATGGAGACCGGCAGGGAGGTGATTGAAGAGATGGAGGAGTGGGAGGGTGGAGGTATGGAGACCGGCAGGGAGGTGATTGAAGAGGTGGAGGAGTGGGAGGGTGGAGGTATGGAGACCGGCAGGGAGGTGATTGAAGAGATGGAGGAGTGGGAGGGTGGAGGAATGGAGACCGGCAGGGAGGTGATTGAAGAGATGGAGGAGTGGGAGGGTGGAGGTATGGAGACCGGCAGGGAGGTGATTGAAGAGGTGGAGGAGTGGGAGGGTGGAGGTATGGAGACCGGCAGGGAGGTGATTGAAGAGATGGAGGAGTGGGAGGGTGGAGGAATGGAGACCGGCAGGGAGGTGATTGAAGAGATGGAGGAGTGGGAGGGTGGAGGAATGGAGACCGACAGGGAGGTGATTGAAGAGATGGAGGAGTGGGAGGGTGGAGGAATGGAGACCGGCAGGGAGGTGATTGAAGAGATGGAGGAGTGGGAGGGTGGAGGAATGGAGACCGACAGGGAGGTGATTGAAGAGATGGAGGAGTGGGAGGGTGGAGGAATGGAGACCGGCAGGGAGGTGATTGAAGAGGTGGAGGAGTGGGAGGGTGGAGGAATGGAGACCGGCAGGGAGGTGATTGAAGAGGTGGAGGAGTGGGAGGGTGGAGGTATGGAGACCGGCAGGGAGGTGATTGAAGAGATGGAGGAGTGGGAGGGTGGAGGTATGGAGACCGGCAGGGAGGTGATTGAAGAGATGGAGGAGTGGGAGGGTGGAGGAATGGAGACCGTCAGGGAGGTGATTGAAGAGATGGAGGAGTGGGAGGGTGGAGGTATGGAGACCGGCAGGGAGGTGATTGAAGAGGTGGAGGAGTGGGAGGCTGGAGGTATGGAGACCGGCAGGGAGGTGATTGAAGAGATGGAGGAGTGGGAGGGTGGAGGAATGGAGACCGGCAGGGAGGTGATTGAAGAGGTGGAGGAGTGGGAGGGTGGAGGTATGGAGACCGGCAGGGAGGTGATTGAAGAGATGGAGGAGTGGGAGGGTGGAGGTATGGAGACCGGTCGGGAGGTGATTGAAGGGATGGAGGAGTGGGAGGGTGGAGGTATGGAGACCGGCAGGGAGGTGATTGAAGAGGTGGAGGAGTGGGAGGGTGGAGGTATGGAGACCGGCAGGGAGGTGATTGAAGAGGTGGAGGAGTGGGAGGGTGGAGGTATGGAGACCGGCAGGGAGGTGATTGAAGAGGTGGAGGAGTGGGAGGGTGGAGGTATGGAGACCGGCAGGGAGGTGATTGAAGAGATGGAGGAGTGGGAGGGTGGAGGTATGGAGACCGGCAGGGAGGTGATTGAAGAGGTGGAGGAGTGGGAGGGTGGAGGTATGGAGACCGGCAGGGAGGTGATTGAAGAGGTGGAGGAGTGGGAGGGTGGAGGTATGGAGACCGGCAGGGAGGTGATTGAAGAGGTGGAGGAGTGGGAGGGTGGAGGTACGGAGACCGACAGGGAGGTGATTGAAGAGGTGGAGGAGTGGGAGGGTGGAGGTATGGAGACCGGCAGGGAGGTGATTGAAGAGGTGGAGGAGTGGGAGTGTGGAGGTATGGAGACCGGCAGGGAGGTGATTGAAGAGGTGGAGGAGTGGGAGGGTGGAGGTATGGAGACCGGCAGGGAGGTGATTGAAGAGGTGGAGGAGTGGGAGGGTGGAGGTATGGAGACCGCGGTGCAGGGAGGTGATTGAAGAGGTGGAGTCCAGAGGTAATGAACAAATGGGGAATAAAAACTTTGGAGGGACTGCACCTCAGAGAGTCGGAGACAGGGATTTTTATGGAAGCGGAAGGAACTGGCACTGGTGAAGAATAAAATTGCGGAGAGCAAGCGCAGCTCTCAATCGAATAGGTTGTTCACACCTGGTTCCGTGGGAGCCAGTTTACTAATAACCTGATACTACATCTGACCAACTGGAGCCACTACACTATTTACACAATTCCACATCCGACACATTGTAGCTGATACGCTGTAAATATACTTGTTTTGTGCAGAAATACCACAGACACATTGCACAGAAACCCCAGTGTTTGCCACAGAAACAGACATGGTGCTCCAGGTCCATTTCACTGATAGGCTAGATGGCCAATCTATTAACAATGATAAGGCAATCCGTTCTTTCTGTGGTTCACACATGTTTATTCTCAGGTAGATGTCTGACTCATAAAAATCCATCAAGGTTCTTAAGAATGAGGACAGGATGCGACTGGGAAATCCATATTAGTCCTTCCCGATGGTCTGATTTGTGAGCTCAATCTTTCCTTTCATGAGAACCATCCCACGTTCCGTAAGTCCAGGGGCCTTGTCACCTCACAACGGAACCGCTCACTTTTTAACATGAACTTTCTGAGTCGACTTCACCAATTGTTTCCATGGTTTGGGTGGTTAGCGTTGTTCACAAATAGATTTTTTCAGTGTGAAAGTGGTCTGATTGTTACCCTATTATTTTGTCAACATATCACCTTTCACCTTTGTTCGCTGTCTCTCTTCACCAATTCAATAAAACAAGGCAAAATATTTCTGTATTCGCAACTGCAAGATTGAAAATTCTCACGGAGCTCGGGAAGAACGATCTGTCGGAAAGATTCCATCTGAGCGCTAGAGTTAACCAAGTCCTGTCACTAAAATTTATGTAAAAGGCCTTTGTGATTTTGTTGCAATTAACGGAAAATGAAATATTTCCCCATAGAACTGAGAAACTTGCTCAATTTGGAATTGTTTAAAATTGATTGTCTGTCTGTTTGGTTTCACTTCAAAGACTGAATTATGCTGAAATAAAGTACAAAAGTTGCATTTGGGTGTTCATTTGTATTTCTGTCTGCCAAGGGAGGAAGATTAACTCTGGCCACAATTCTTGGAAACGAAACAGATAATCTGTTTTAGTGATGATGCTTGAGGGATAAATTAGGCCAGGACATCGAGGAGAACTCCCATTCTCTTCTTCCAATAATCTCATGGATCTTTTACGCCCATCAGAGAGGGCAGCACTCCCTCAGTACTGCATTGAAGTGTCAGCCCAGATTATGTGTTCAAGACCCTGGAGTGGGACTTGAACCCACAGCCATCTGACTCAGAGGCGAGAGTGCGACCATGGAGTAAAGGCTGACACTTGAGAAGGTGATGGTGGATCTTCTTCTTGATCCGCTGCAGTCTGTATATTTTGTAGCAGTTTCGTACAACTGAGTGCTTACTAGGCCACTTCTAGGACAGTGAGACAGCCATCCACATTGGTTTGGGACTGGGGTCATACATAAGGACATCAGCTTTGCTTTTCTAAAGGGCATTACTGAACCAGTTGGGTGCTTTCGACAATCCAACAGCTCCATGGTCAGTTTTACTGATACCAATTTTTTATAGAGTCTTACAGCACAGAAGGAGGCCATTCGACCCATTGTGCCTGTGCCAGCTCTTTGAAAGAACTATCCAATTAGTCCCACATCCCCAATCTTTCCCATTTACCTGCAGTTTTTTTCATTTTCAAGTGCATATCCCATTCCCTTTTGAAAGTCACTATTGAATCTGCTTCTCCCTCCCTTTTCAGGCAGTACATTCCAGATCATAACAACTCACTGCGTTAAAAAATTCTTCTCATTTCCCCCCTGGCTTTTTTGCCAATTATCTTAAATCTGTGTCCTCTGGTACCCAACACTCCTGCCAATGGAAACAGTTTCTCCCACCTGCTCTATCAAAAGGCCTCATAATTTTCAACACCTCTATACACTTCTCTACATTAAATTTCATCTGCCACGTGTCTGCACATTTCCCCAGTCTGTCTATGTCCTCCTGAAGTCTTCTCATGTCCTCCACAATGTTTAATACATTTCCAAGCTTTATGTCAGCAGCAAACTTTGAAATTATGCCCCCGATACACAAGTCCAGGTCATTAATATATATCAAAAATAGCAGTGGTCCTAATACTGAGGGTCACCATTGTATATTTACCTCGGTCTGATGAACAACCATTCACCACTACAATATACTTTCTGCCTCTTAGACAATTCCGTGTGCACGCTGCCACCGTCCCTTTAATTCCATGAGCTTCATGTTTTCTAACCAGTCTATTATTGTCACTTGATCAAACACCTTTTCAAATTCCATATACACAATATCAACTGATCTACTTTCACCAACCATCTCCGTCGTTTCATCGAAGAACTCAATCAAGTTTGTCAGACACGACTTGCATTTATAAAATCCCTGTTGCCTGTCATTTATTAACCCATGTTTTTATGGATTATTGTCTGTCGAATTTTCCCCACCACCATCGTTAGGCTGACCGGCCTGTAGTTATTGGGTTTACCCCATCCCATTTGTTGACCTGGCGTGTAACATTTCCAACCCTCCGGTCCTCTGGCTCCACTCCCACATCCAAGGACGATTGAAATATTTTGGCCAGAGCCTCCACTATTTCCATCCTTCCTACGCACATCAACCTGGGATGCATCCCATCTGGACCAGGTGACTTTTCTACTTTGAACGCTGCCAACCTGTTAAGCACCCAATCTTTATTTAATTTTTTACCCTATTCAATTTCTCTGTTCCTTTTTCTTTACTGAGATTAGCAGCATCCTCTCAATGTGGCCGAAACAATGTTTAGCTGAAACCAGAAAGAATAAGAAGTTTCCTGGTGCAGAGGTTGAGAGAGGAAAGGTGAGAGGGTGCAACTGGATAATGTGTTCAAAGGAAGAGAAGGTGACAGAGCAGGAAGGGGTGAGGCCAATGTCTGTTTGGAAGAGATCCACGACAACACCACAGAGGTTGGGGGAGAAGGTGAATTGTACCAACAGGCAGTGAGGATTCAGAAAGCCTCTTGTACCTTGTTTGATCGGCCAAGTTGCAGTCAGAGAGAAAAAGACAGGGAGAGGGGAAAACAGCATATATAGATTCAGACATACAGGGATACAGGGTCAGACACACAGAGATACGGGGACAGACACACAGGGATTCAGGGTCAGACACACAGGGATTCACAGAGTCAGACACACAGGGATTCACAGGGTCAGACACACAGGGATACAGGGTCAGTCACACAGGGATACAGGGTCAGACACACAGGGATACAGGGTCAGTCACACAGGGATACAGAGTCAGACACACAGGGATACAGGGTCAGACACACAGGGATTCAGGGTCAGACACACAGGGATACAGGGTCAGACACACAGGGATACAGGGTCAGACACACAGGGATACAGGGTCAGACAGACAGGGATTCATGGTCAGACAGACAGGGATTCACAGGGTCAGACACACAGGGATTCACAGGGTCAGACACACAGGGATACAGAGTCAGACACACAGGGATACAGAGTCAGACACACAGGGATACAGAGTCAGACACACAGAGATACAGGGTCAGACAGACAGGGATTCATGGTCAGACAGACAGGGATTCACAGGGTCAGACACACAGGGATTCACAGGGTCAGACACACAGGGATACAGAGTCAGACACACAGGGATACAGGGTCAGTCACACAGGGATTCACAGGGTCAGACACACAGGGATACAGAGTCAGACACACAGGGATTCAGTGTCAGACACACAGGGATACAGGGTCAGACACACAGGGATACAGGGTCAGACACACAGGGATACAGGGTCAGACACACAGGGATTCAGGGTCAGACACACAGGGATTCAGGGTCAGTCACATTGGGATAAAGGGTCAGACACACAGGGATACGGGATCAGACACACAGGGATACAGGGTCAGGCACAAAGGGATACAAAGTCAGACACACAGGGATACAGGGTCAGACACACAGGGATACAGGGTCAGTCACACAGGGATACAGAGTCAGACACACAGAGATACAGGGTCAGACACACAGGGATTCATGGTCAGACAGACAGGGATACAGGGTCAGACACACAGGGATTCACAGGGTCAGACACACAGGGATACAGAGTCAGACACACAGAGATACAGGGTCAGACACACAGGGATTCATGGTCAGACAGACAGGGATTCACTGGGTCAGACACACAGGGATTCACAGGGTCAGACACACAGGGATACAGGGTCAGTCACACAGGGATTCACAGGGTCAGACACACAGGGATACAGAGTCAGACACACAGGGATTCAGGGTCAGACACACAGGGATACAGGGTCAGACACACAGGGATACAGGGTCAGACACACAGGGATACAGAGTCAGACACACAGAGATACAGGGTCAGACACACAGGGATACAGAGTCAGACACACAGGGATTCACAGGGTCAGACACACAGGGATACAGGGTCAGTCACACAGGGATACAGGGTCAGACACACAGGGATACAGGGTCAGTCACACAGGGATACAGAGTCAGACACACAGGGATACAGGGTCAGACACACAGGGATTCAGGGTCAGACACACAGGGATACAGGGTCAGACACACAGGGATACAGGGTCAGACACACAGGGATACAGGGTCAGACAGACAGGGATTCATGGTCAGACAGACAGGGATTCACAGGGTCAGACAGACAGGGATTCACAGGGTCAGACACACAGGGATACAGAGTCAGACACACAGGGATACAGAGTCAGACACACAGAGATACAGGGTCAGACAGACAAGGATTCATGGTCAGACAGACAGGGATTCACAGGGTCAGACACACAGGGATTCACAGGGTCAGACACACAGGGATACAGAGTCAGACACACAGGGATACAGGGTCAGTCACACAGGGATTCACAGGGTCAGACACACAGGGATACAGGGTCAGACACACAGGGATAGAGGGTCAGACACACAGGGTTACAGGGTCAGACACACAGGGATTCAGGGTCAGACACACAGGGATTCAGGGTCAGTCACATTGGGATAAACGGTCAGACACACAGGGATACGGGATCAGACACACAGGGATACAGGGTCAGGCACAAAGGGATACAGAGTCAGACACACAGGGATACAGGGTCAGACACACAGGGATACAGGGTCAGTCACACAGGGATACAGAGTCAGACACACAGAGATACAGGGTCAGACACACAGGGATTCATGGTCAGACAGACAGGGATTTACTGGGTCAGACACACAGGGATTCACAGGGTCAGACACACAGGGATACAGGGTCAGTCACACAGGGATTCATGGTCAGACAGACAGGGATTCACTGGGTCAGACACACAGGGATTCACAGGGTCAGACACACAGGGATACAGGGTCAGTCACACAGGGATAAACGGTCAGACACACAGGGATACGGGATCAGACACACAGGGATACAGGGTCAGGCACAAAGGGATACAGAGTCAGACACACAGGGATACAGGGTCAGACACACAGGGATACAGGGTCAGTCACACATGGATACATGGTCAGACACACAGGGATACGGGGTCAGACACACAGGGATACAGAGTCAGACACACAGAGATACAGGGTCAGACACACAGGGATACAGAGTCAGACACACAGAGATACAGGGTCAGACAGACAGGGATACAGGGTCAGACACACAGGGATACAGGGTCAGACACACAGGGATACAGGGTCAGACACACAGGGATTCAGGGTCAGACACACAGGGATTCAGGGTCAGACAGACAGGGATTTACTGGGTCAGACACACAGGGATTCACAGGGTCAGACACACAGGGATACAGGGTCAGTCACACAGGGATACAGGGTCAGACACACAGGGTTTCATGGTCAGACAGACAGGGATTTACTGGGTCAGACACACAAGGATTCACAGGGTCAGACACACAGGGATAAAGGGTCAGACACACAGGGATACGGGATCAGACACACAGGGATACAGGGTCAGGCACAAAGGGATACAAAGTCAGACACACAGGGATACAGGGTCAGACACACAGGGATACAGGGTCAGTCACACAGGGATACAGAGTCAGACACACAGAGATACAGGGTCAGACACACAGGGATTCATGGTCAGACAGACAGGGATACAGGGTCAGACACACAGGGATTCACAGGGTCAGACACACAGGGATACAGAGTCAGACACACAGAGATACAGGGTCAGACACACAGGGATTCATGGTCAGACAGACAGGGATTCACTGGGTCAGACACACAGGGATTCACAGGGTCAGACACACAGGGATACAGGGTCAGTCACACAGGGATTCACAGGGTCAGACACACAGGGATACAGAGTCAGACACACAGGGATTCAGGGTCAGACACACAGGGATACAGGGTCAGACACACAGGGATACAGGGTCAGACACACAGGGATACAGAGTCAGACACACAGAGATACAGGGTCAGACACACAGGGATACAGAGTCAGACACACAGGGATTCACAGGGTCAGACACACAGGGATACAGGGTCAGTCACACAGGGATACAGGGTCAGACACACAGGGATACAGGGTCAGTCACACAGGGATACAGAGTCAGACACACAGGGATACAGGGTCAGACACAGAGGGATTCAGGGTCAGACACACAGGGATACAGGGTCAGACACACAGGGATACAGGGTCAGACACACAGGGATACAGGGTCAGACACACAGAGATACAGGGTCAGACAGACAGG